>NC_091765.1:36047158-37297158 GCF_029378745.1 Bos indicus
GTGAGGTTTGTTTGTTTGTTTAATAAATACTCCTTTAGAGGGACTAACTATATGAAATCATGGAAAATATTATGAAATTTCATTGATGTTAATGTTAGCTTATTGAATACATACATACAGATGTGTAATGATTCTTTTTTGAAACTGAATTGTTGGCCTCTCCATGCAGCTGGTGGGATCTTAGTTCCCAGGGACTGAAAGCAGTGAAAGCCTAGAGCCTTAACCACTAGACTGCCAAGGAATTTCAAAAGTGGGATATTTTGTAGAAAATAAAAATTTGCATTTTATTTGCATATGTGTAAGCAATTACTAAATCAGTGAATTTACAATACTTGTTTACTTTGAGGTACCATTAGATTGAAAGTTCTATAGAAACATGAACTGCATCTTTTTTTTAAACCATTGTATATCTAGCATGGTAAGAGGTATTTGATAAATATTTGTCATATGAATGAATGAATAATAAGGTACTGTTCTGGAACTGAAGACTTGGAAAAGCAGGCAGACATGTAAATGGATACTTAAAATAAACACTAATAAAGGTATGATACAACTCACTAATCTCTGTCTGTGAGGGGCAAAAAAGACTCCAGAGAGGAGGGGTATAGATCCTGAAGGATTAAAAAAGGGCTTGACAAGGATTTTCTGAACTAGACAGAAACTCAAAAATTTTCCTGAGGTTAAAACCATTGATTTTATACTTACTATTTTCTCTGAGCACCAGCACAGTAAGAGATACTCAGTAAATGCACTAATTTGATTTGAGTTTCAGTTTGTAATCCATTAGTCAAAAGAAATTGCCATTGCCTAAAACATACTTCCACCTGATGATGTTCCTTAGAATGCTTTTTGTAAGCTAAATTGATCACTACAGTAGCCCTGTGTGATGAGATTTATTTATGAAATTACCTGCCATAAGATCAAATCAAATAGTGATCATGGATAAACATACAAGTAAACTGACTTTTTTTGCTTTTTTTGATTTACACACATGCAAGTTTAATAATGATGTAATCTATTGATACTTCAGGTTAGATTCTCTGAGCAAGTCTTTTGTGTTTTTCATTTGAATTCCTCTACCTACTTTATTAAAATGTATTGCATTCATGTAATAAGTACTGAGCTTTAAGTGTTATTAAAAGGCTAATTTGACAACTTTTTTCACCATTTGAATCTTCTTATTCTCAATGAATCAAAAATATCTATCCCAAAATAGTAAGAGAGGAGCAAAGAGAGAGAGGGAGAGAGAACTTCAGTTCTGGGCACATAATGATCACAATTAGAGTGGATTTCCTTCAGATTCCAGGATAAAATTATATAATCATAAAATTCAAATTATACTGCTGGAAGCAACCTTAGAAATCATCTATTTCTTTGTTTTACATATAAACCTTATTATATGTAGGTATAAACAAACTAGAAACTGAACTCTTATAAACTAGAAACTGAACTCTAAGCAATAACCAGGGAAGTATCTTAAATGTCTTGATTTGAATTACTGTTTTTAACAACAACTTTACTGGGATATAATTGACATTAAATAAAATTAACTGCTTTAAAGTACAATTCAATAGGTTTTAGTTAATTAACAGATCTGTGCAATCATCACCAATATCAATTTTAGAGCACTTTCATCACCCCAAAAGGAACCCAGCACCCATTGTGAGTCATGCTCCATTCCACCTTCACCCAGCTGCTAGCATCCTAATCTAGTTTGTTTCCATAGATTCGCCTATTCCGCATTTCATATACCTTTATTAGGACAATATGGGGGTTTTGTGGCTGGATTATTTCAGTTAGCATAATTTTTTCAAGGTTTATCCATGTTGCAGCATTTAATAGTACTTCATTCCTTTCTCTCTCTTTTTTATTTTTTTTGCTAAATAATTTTCCATTTTATGGATATGCCACATTTTATCTATCCATTCATCACTTGAGAGTCGTTTGGATTTTTTCTACTGTTTTGCATTCTGCTCTTCAACCTGCAAAACACTCAAATCTCTCCCATCCTAAAAATTCCCATTCTTTCAAATTCTATTAACATACTTCTCCATATCTTTACTGAATATTTTGGAAAATACAGTGCCTTTACCTTTTTCTCTCATAATCCATTGAGACAGAAACTGTCAGCTGCCTATCCAGTATCCACACTCCTGTTCTTTGTCTCTAACAGGACACTGATCAATGCACCCAGCTAGAATATTTCATTCCCCAGTCTTTTCTGGCAGCTAGGGGAGTTCAATGGGTTCTAAGCATAAGTTACATGGACTTCCAAAAAAAAATAGTGTTTAATAGAGGGTTTTAAATATGTTCTTGTTTTTCTTGCTATTAGTTCTTTCTCCTTCCTCTTGTCTGCAATACACAGCTGGTGTCTGAAGTCCCAGCAATCATCTGGACAATGAGAAGAAACCCTTGGGATAGAAGTCATGGCCAACCACAGTAGAGTAGGAAGATAAGGAGTTTCATACCAGATCTGGGAGATCTTCTTTCTGACTTCCTCATGAAGGAAATGTATCTTTAACTTTTCTGTGTTTCATTATGACTTTCTAAATTATCAGTCCTCTCCATTAAACTACTCTTTATCTCCTTTTATTTATTGATGTAGTGTTGGATGCATATATGTAAACAATAACATATATAGTAAACTATATAACCTTAAATGGTATTATTTAAGGCTGTAAATTTTAGTTTTAATATATAAATATTTTAACATAATGTAGTTCAGTCCATAAACTACACTGACTTTAATTAGTTGATATTTTATATGTGTGCACAGAGAGGCAAGAATATAAGTAAAATGATTGTTTGAAAGTTCAGTGGTTTTCTGATTTATATGAATCAGCTAAGAAACTTTTTAGATGAACAGAAATTATTCACTATTTATTTTTAAGGTCTCAAAATCAAATAGCAATTAATCTCAATTTGATCTTAAAGCAGAATATAATCACTGTTGACATTTAAAATTCATCAGAGAAATATGATATTTTAAAATTTTACCCATATGTAAAACATTATTTTTGAGCCAAATCTAACTTCAGTTGATAACACTTGTGCTATCCTCAACCTCTGAATTTTTTTCTTATCTCTTTGCTCTAACAAAACTCCTCTCTTAAAGGTCATTAGTTAACCCAAGTTGCCAAATCCAGTATTTAAATGCTAATTAAAAAGCCCCATGTCATTCATCTTCTGCTTTTATCATATGTACCGAAGTCTTAGAACTCTGTTCTTGTTTCTTTTTCTTTATTGTTCACTCCTGGATTTTCTCCTACTTCTGAAACTAGCCTCTCTTTTTCATTGATTCCTCTCTTCCAGCTCCCTATTAAATTTTAGTTCCCTTATATCTCATGCTCAGTTATTTCTTCTTAATCATACAAGGCCAAAACTTTCTCTTACCAATATGATTGTGCTACCCAAATTTATATCTCAAACCTGACATTTCTCTTGAGCTCCACACTCACATTTAGAGCACCTGATGTCCTAAGAGGATATCCTGTAAACAATTTAAATAAATATAAGCCTTACAAACGTTCCATCGGAGTTAGTCACCTTTCGATGACTGCTCAGTAACACCAGAAACAGTATCAAAAGATTCTCGTGTTGAAGGGAAAAGATGAAAAATCTTGTGCCTATGAGTAAGGGCTCTTCCAGTTTCAAGTAAGAAAATACCAAATCTGCTCAGTTTAAGAAAATAAGGGAACATATTGACTCATATATTTCTGTAAGAAACTAGCTGCTGACATGGTTCAATTCAATTGTTTAATAATTGTCTTTATTCTCTAATATCACAGGCAAAATAAACTCAAAATGGATCAAAGAGCTAAATGTAAGGCTGGACACTATAAAATTCTTAGAGAAAAATACAGGCAGAACACTCTGACATAAGTCACAGCAATCTTTCTTGACCACCTCCTAATGAAAATGGGACACCAGCTCCCAGGCACTCACCAGCACCTCTACAACACTTGTGCAGTCACAATCAGCACTCCTCAGGAAGGCGACAAGAGGCACTTGATGAGGTTCCTTGACACTACTCTTCCCAACTCGATTCTAACATAGCAGCTTAGTGATCATCCAGAATACATACCAGATCATGTTATTCTGCTTAAACCATCCAAAGCCATCACTGTACTCAGAGGAACAGCCAAGACCTTTACAATGCTCTACGTGCCCACATTGTGTCCAAACTCCTAACCCATTCCCTCTCTAAACTTATCTCCCAGTGTTCACCCCTTCACTCACTCAAATCTAACTTTTCATCTTTTTTTAGATCAATATCCAAATTGCTCACCATGATATACATGTTCTCTGAGTCTGCTTTTAGTGCTCGACCTGCCTGATCCCCTCGCATGGTGTCTTCTTGTTCTTTCTCAAATAGTCCGTCCTATCTTATGGGCTTTGCACCAACTTGCCCTCAGCCTAGACTGCTCTTCCCCAGATGGCTGCAAGCACAAGTCTTATTCCCAATCCCGTCAGGTCTCTGCTCAAATACTACTTGATCAGGAAGGACTTTTTACTTATTCTATGTAAAATAACAGCCCACTACCACTCTGCATATTTCTCTAATAAAACAATATCACAAAAATATGCACTTATTTATTTCCCATCCTTCCATCATAGGTCTGAGGACTGAAGAAAAGATTTCCTGATGAAGCAGTGATCCAGCTGAGTCATAAGTAGGAATAAACCACCAAGAAATGGGAAGAAGCACATTCAGGTAAAAGGGTTAGAAATAATAAGGCCCTGGATCTAGAAAAGGCAGGCACAGAAGTAACTGTATTGTAAAAGGACAATGTAAATCATACTAAGGAGTTTGCCTTTTAGCTCAAGCACAATGAAAGATTTAAGGAGTAGGATTTTATGATAAGAATTTCATGTTGAGTTGATGCTTTTAGCTGTTTCAAGAAAAGATGGATTCAGTGGAGGATAAGGAGGTTTAGGAAAGTCAGTGAGAGGCTCTTTCAATGGTAGTTGTAGGTGTTTCATGGGATGGCTTCTGAGGTTCATCTTCTACAGTATTAACCATGAATCTCTTGCAGCCTCTTGGTCCAAATCTCTCCTTTAATTTGTTTTGAGATGGTTATATTGTCCCTTGGTTTGAAGACCTGGAGCTGACTGTGGCTCAGATCATGAGCTCATTATTGCAAATTTTGGACTTAAATTGAAGAAAGTAGGGAAAATCACTAGGCCAGGAAGGAAGGACCTAAATCAAATCCCTTGATTATACAGTGGAGGTGACAAATAGGTTCAAGGTATTAGATCTGATAGACAGAGTACCTGAAGAACTCTGGACAAAGATTCATAACATTGTACAGGAGGTGGTGTAAAAACCATCCCTGAGAAACAGAAATAGAAGAAGGCAAAATGGTTGTCTGAAGAGGCCTTACAAATAGCTGAGAAAAGAAGAGAAGTGAAAAGCAAAGGAGAAGATAAGATATATCCAAATGAATGCAGAGTTCCAAAGAATAGCAAGGAGAGATAAGAAAGCCTTCCTCAGTGAACAATGAAAAGAAAGAGAGGAAAACAATAGAATGGAAAAGACTAGAGATCTCATCAAGAAAATTAGAGATACCAAGGGAATATTTCATGCAAAGTTGGGCACAATGAAGGACAGAAATGGTAAGGACCTAACAGAAGCATAAGAGATTAAGAAGAAGTGGCAAGAATACACAGAAGAACTGTCCAAAACAGGTCTTAATAACCCATATAACCACAGTGGTATAGTCACTCACTTAGAGCCATGCATCCTGGAGTGTGAAGTCAAGTGGGTCTTAGGAAGCATTACTATTAACAAAGTTAGTGGAGGTGATGGAACTCCAGCTAAGCTATTTAAAATCCTAGAAGATGATGCTGTTAAAGTACTACACTCAATAAGCCAGCAAATTTGGAAAACTCAGCAGTGGCCACAGGACTGGAAAAGGTCAGTTTTGATTCTAATCTCAAGGAAGGGCAGTGAAAAGAATGTTCAAACTACCATACAACTGTGCTCATTTCACATGCTAGCAAGGTCATGTTCAAAATCCTTCAAGCTAGGCTTCAATAATGCATGAACCAAGAGCTTCCATATGTACAAGCTGGGTTTAGAAAAGGCAGAGGAACCAGATCAAACTGCCAAAGTCCCCTGGATCATAGGAAAATAGCAAGGGAATTCCAGAAAAACATCTGCTGCTGCATTGACTATGCTAAAGCCTTTCACTGAGTGGATCACAACAAACTGTGGGAAATTCTTCAAGAGATGGAAATACAAGACCACCTTACCTGCCTCCCGAGAAACCTGTATGCAGATCAAGAACATGGAAAAACTGACTGGCTCAAAATTGGGAACGGAGCGTGACAAGGATGTATATTGTCACCCTGCTTATTTAACTTATATGCAGAGTGCATCATGTGAAATATCAGGCTGGATGAAGCACAAGCTGGAAACAAGATTGACAGGAGAAATATCAATAACTTCAGATACGCAGATGATACTACTCTAATGGCAGAAAGCAAATAGGAACTAAAGAGCCTCTTGTTGAGAGTGAAAGAGGAGAGTGAAAAATATGGCTTAAAACTCAACATTCACACAACCAGGAAAATAGAGCATAGATTTCAAATTGTACACATTTTGCTGTGAATATATTCATGTCTGCAATTCACAAATGGAATAATTTTCTTTTACAAGATAATGACGTCCATGAGATGGAGTTGCAATGGGATATCTCTATAGTCAAACAAACATTTGTGCATGTTTCCATTCATTTACTTTTACAAATGAAAGTGACAAAATAATCTTATGTCCTTGATGATATAAACTCTAGTGCTTTAAACTGGCAGCTCCTTCTGTAACATGTATAGATTCTCTTTGCTATTTTCAACCTCATAGGTGCCTCTTTTAGCCACTGAATTTGATCTTAGTCTGTCATTTTTAAAACCATAAAATGACCAGAGAACATCTGCCAGGGAGGTTCATAATAGCTGAATCAGTAACTATCTCAACTAGTAAGCAGTTTCATATGGTTAGAAATTTATCATGTGATCTTAAATCAAGGGTGTTTGGACTTAGAAATTAGTTGCATTTTTACCTTATACCTAGTCTATTTTCACATGTTAAATTTATAACTACACATGAAATTCTTCTTATGTATAATGTTGTTGTTGTTCAGTTGCTAAGTAGTGTCCAACTCTTTGCAATCCCATGGACTATAGCATGCCAAGCTACATGAATAATAGCTAAGGCTAAAAATTTCTCTTAAATACAATATTTTGGTTTCTGAATCTGTGTGCATGTGTGTCTATGTGTGTGTGCATGTGCACATGTGCACGCACATTTGAAATTTCTTTACTAGATACAGACAGTCTTTGATTCTATGTGAAAGTGTCTGACTCTTTGCAATCCCATGCACTGTAGCCCTCCAGGCTCCTCTCTCCATAGAATTCTCCAGGCAAGAATACTGGAGTGGGTAGCCATGCCCTTCTCCAGGGAAATCTTGTCGATCCAGGGATCAAGCCCAGGTCTCCCACATTGCAGGTGTATTGTTTACATCTGAACCACCAGGGAAGCTCAAAGATAAAACTTAAAATCCATACAGTTATGGAAGAGTTATGCGTGAACTTAAACTTAGTGTATGTGTTACAAATCTCTGAAGAGTTAATTCAGTTATGTTGTATTCTACCAAAACTACATGAACTAGGACTTAGCATTTTTTAAAATATACAATTGATAATATATTTTTAAATAACGTTGAGTGTTAGGAAGGAAGCTGAAGAGGGTACCTACTGCCTCAACTGCTCATCCCAAGCTGTTTATTCACTCAGGTAAAATTTCATTTAAAGAATATGCTTCAGATTTAAGTGGTCCAGTTGTTTGGAAGATAAAATGAGATAATTCATGTAAAGGAAAGTTGTACAATAGTCAGCAAATGTTAACTCCCTTTATTTCTCCCTTTATCTTTCTCATTCCACACTCCTCTTCCCCCTTCTTCCAACCTTCACTCATGTATATTACCATGTCTCAAATAATACTTTTACATGTAAACAAAATAGAAATAGTTTATACTGAAAAAAACCTCCCCCAAAAAATCATTTTAAGAAATAATTTTTGAATATGATAGCATTTACAGATTTTATTCTGAAGAAATAAAAGCCAGAAAACTTTTATGATCATTTTCTCTTCCTGATTGCTAATATTTTATATTAACCAGTGATGACTATATCAGGCCTCCATGTCAAGCTATCACAATAGAACTATGATTATGCAATCCTGATACTGAGAACATTTTTAATTGTAAACAATATTTATTAGCTAGGTATACCACTAATGTTACATTACTCAGTGGAAAGGCAGGATATAAATATTTTTACCTTTTTTTCTTTACTTTCTCTACTCTTTTTGGGGAGTGAGGTTTTTTAAAACTTTTTTAAATTTTTTAAAACTTTTACATATGGTCAAGGCACTAATGGTGCCTTGGGAAAAAAAGCATAAAAGCAAGCAGGGACTTTTGTCCAGTGCTTATTATGTGCCAGGGATCCTGTATTGGGCTTCCCAGGTGGCTCAGAGGTTAAAGCATCTGCCTGCAATGCAGGAGACTTGGGTTCAATCCCTGGGTCAGAAAGATCCCCTGGAGAAGGAAATGGCAACCCATTCCAGTATTCTTGCCTGGAGAATCCCATGGACGGAGGAACCTGGTGGGCTACAGTCCACTGGGTCGCAAAGAGTTGGACACGACGGAGTGACTTCACTTTCTTTTCACTTTTATTATGTGCCAGTTCCTGTTCTAAAGTATTTTATAAAGTCATTTAACTCCCACACAAACTCTGGGGTAGTGCTAAGTCCCACTTCAGCTCCCAGAGGCAACTTATTATTTTCACCCCATCCCCTAGCTTTCATTCTCCACCTTAATATTATTCTTATCATCTTATGATCTCTGGCGTGTTCACCACTCATTATGAAAGTTGAAAGGGCCCAGATCCTCTTTTATCTTCTCCTATTGGTCAGGGATTGATCAGCGTATAAGCTAAATTGAGCCACTTAGCTCAACCCCAAGCTCACCCTGGCAGTTAGATTTTAGGTGTCTGACATTAGAATATGTTCCTATAGGCAGATGTCAGGACATCTCAGCAGCCATGACTTAGTGTCACATTGCTGGTGGTGACACCTTGACCTGACCCATTCTGCAGTGGTTGTTCTTCCCACTGATTCATCTTCATCATCCTTGTATCCTGCCCATTCACTTCTCTCTTCCCTCAGCTTCCAGGTGAAACTAGGCGAGCGGGGGTGGTACCATTTATTTCAATAAATCTTTTCTCTCTCTCCACAATTTTTTTTTTTCATGTAAGGTAGCCATACTTGGTTTCTGTTGCTTATAACTCAGATCCTTGAAACAGAAATTAGGACCAGATGTCAGGTTAACATTAAGAGACTCTAAAATGCAGTCTTAGCAGAGCCAAGGAGATTGGGTAGAGGTCAGCGGGACACATCTATTCAGTGGCTGGAAGATTCTAGTTATTAATACAGTGCTTAAAGCTCAACATTCAGAAAACTAAGATCATGGCATCTGGTCCCATCACTTCATGGGAAATAGATGGGGAAACAGTGGAAACAGTGTCAGACTTTATTTTGGGGGGCTCCAAAATCACTGCAGATGGTGACTGCAGCCATGAAATTAAAAGACGCTTACTTCTTGGAAGGAAAGTAATGTCCAACCTAGATAGCATATTCAAAAGCAGAGACATCACTTTGCCAACAAAGGTCCATCTGGTCAAGGCTATGGTTTTTCCTGTGGTCATGTATGGATGTGAGAGTTGGACTGTGAAGGCTGAGTGCCAAAGAATTGATGCTTTTGAACTGTGGTGTTGGAGAAGACTCTTGAGAGTCCCTTGGACTGCAAGGAGATCCAACCAGTCCATTCTGAAGGAGATCAGCCCTGGGATTTCTTTGGAAGGAATGATGCTAAAGCTGAAACTCCAGTCCTTTGGCCACCTCATGCGAAGAGTTGACTCATTGGGAAAGACTCTGATGCTGGGAGGGATTGGGGGCAGGAGAAGGGGATGACAGAGGATGAGATGGCTGGATGGCATCACTGACTCGATGGACATGAGTCTGGGTGAACTCCGGGAGTTGGTGATGGACAGGGAGGCCTGGCATGCTGCAATTCATGGGGTGGCAAAGAGTCACGACTGAGCGACTGAACTGAACTGAACTGAACTGAATGGAAATAATCGTTTTTGTCCATTAGTACCCTGGAGAACCAGATCATGTGTGTATTGAAGCTTTTGCATGAAGGAACTATGGAGAAAAAATTAGGATGTTAGAGTGTATTGACTATATTTAATGGCCTTCAATAAATTCCTACATAAAAGAGGTACGATAGTTTTGATACTGCCATTGGAAAGCAGAAGGGTGAAAATAAGACCTTGACTAGCGAAACACTATAACTGATGCCTGTTCAGTTGCCAGAGAGTCTAATACCTGGAATCCGCAAAGATTGGAAGAGCAGTTATGCTTGTGACTCAGGAAAATGCTGTTGCTTCCTGTCCCTCATCCAGGCCTCCAGTATTAATAATTAGCTCCTACTAATAAGAAAGAAAAAGACTCTTTCCTCCCCTTGAAAAAAAGCCCTCACATGAAGCCTGCAGGAAAAGAGGATTTTAATGGCATTTTTATCTCCCAGCTTATTGTTTCAAATTGCCCCCAAACAGCATCACTAAAGCTGTTGCCTCAAACTTTATCTTACTTCCAGTGCCTTTTCCACCAGATTTATGGGCTCTACCCTCAGAGTTTCTGAGAAGGTCTGGACCCAAGAAATTGTATCTCTAATCACTCCTTAGGTGATGTTGCTGCTGACCAGGAGCCACTTTGAGAGCCACAGCACTTGATAAATGAGCAAAGCAGAGAAACGGAGGCTCATTAACACAAAAACTCTGGTAGCTAGAACTGAATGTCAAGACTTCAACTCATCAGGATATCTGTCTTTGGCTGCTGGCCTATGAAACTTCGTGGAAGCCTCTATACATTTAATGAACTTTTCTGCCAAATAAGCTCCACACCTGGGATTTCTTGCTATGCTATGCTATGCTATGCTAAGTCACTTCAGTCATGTCTGACTCTGTGTGACCCCATAGACGGTAGCCCACCAGGCTCCCCCATCCCCGGGATTCTCCAGGCAAGAACACTGGAGTGGGTTGCCATTTCCTTCTCCAATGCATGAAACTGAAAAGTCAAAGTGAAGTCGCTCAGTCGTGTCTGACTCTTAGCAACCCCATGAACTGCAGCCTACCAGGCTCCTCCATCCATGGGATTTTCCTGGCAAGAGTACTGGAGTGGGGTGCCATTGCCTTCTCTGTGGGATTTCTTAGGTCCTGAATATAATCTCTACGCTCCTTAACTAATAGGAAGTAAGTCTCTAAGCAGCAAAGGGAAAGGGGTAGCAAACCCAGTGCCCTTCTCAGAGACGGTGGTGAGGGACTGTAGAAAAGAAACATCCAGAAACATGGTAAGCAAGCCAGAGGTAAGCAGATTGGCAAACTGGGGAACTCGCAGATCAGAGAGTCCATACCATGGATGTTGGGACCAGTCATCCCTATGTGATGTTTCCTCTTTTCCAAGTGGAAGTTTTCACTTCAGTCACTCTTTTCCTTCTGCACCACTCTATTCTTACATGTGCACCATATAGATAACTGTCTATTTAGCCATAAATTACTGAATTATGAGAAACTAGATTTGGACCCAAGAAAAGGAATGTATCTTACCCAGGGTCAACCACTCACTCTCTGAAGAGCTCCTCAAAATAACTTGCTGCTGAAACAAACTTAAGTTTATTGCTTACCACTGTAAAGGAAACCACTGATGGGACATTAGTAGCATTTCAGAATAGCAAGGTCAAAGACTAGGGTTTTGGTCTGATTTACTATATCTGGGGATATTTCCACGTGACAGGCAGATGAAGATTGGGCCAAGATTATTATGTAACAGTTTAGGGTTAGTGGACACAGTGAAAGAAAAGTTTTAAAGCAAGCCTTTGAAGAATAAACAGTCTAATGATCATAGTTGAGTGATCTACTGAGATACCCTGCAAGGGCAAGTTCAGAAAAGTTATTTGCTACTTCGTCTTCCACACACCAGACTCACTGGAATTGCAGTCAATCAAATACAAAGCATGTTAATGTAGACCTTAAGCTGTGTGATTATATATGATTTTGATTTTTTATTAGAGCTTTTAGAATCTGAATTCAGTACCGTAATCTTTGGATTGCATTTTCTGAGATGACGTGTGTGCTTTTAAGGGCTATTTGTGTGGTGTCTGCTCGTTCTGTGTAAACTCGAGCATGTTTTAAGCCATGTGTTGAAAGAAGTGTGTGTCCAGCTATTGAGAAGCCTGAGGAGTAGGCTAAAGTGGGCATTTCTGTTTGTCTCCAGAATCCATGTCCCTTTTTAGTAGTGCCTGATTTCCATTTGAGATTAGTTTCCAGGTTGCCTCTGGCCCATCATCCTGACTCAGGGGGCTTCCCGGTGCTACATGCATTGATGGAGGAATGGATGCCAGAGAGAAGGATTTGGGGAGGTGGTAGAACACATGGCATCTCCTTCTGACCGTTCCTGAACTCTTCCAGTTGATCGTGGCTTGTTCTGTGTTCCTCACTAGTCCTTCTGTCATAAAATAACTCACGCAAATGGTTTACTATTGTGCCTGGCCAAGCTGAGTGGTTTCAGTGAGTGTGTTTCCCCTGCCACCATGACCCAAGTCATAGGTAGGTAGGTATCTCGATATGTGAAATGTGTCTAAATTCCAAGAATTTTTTTCTTTCTTTTAAAACTCTGGTATTCAAGACAATTATTTTACCAGGTGTTCAAAAAATGTCTAATGCAACATTCGAAGTTGAGCAATGATTCTCTGTCAGGTGCTGTAGGCTATCACCCTGAAACAATTGAAGCCTAGTCAATGCACGGGAATATCCAGGACAATATACATTATGAGAATCCAAAATGATTCTATTTTTATTATGCCTTCATCCGATTCCCCTTTACCCCACTACCCCCACCTCTGGTAACCACAAATTTGATCTTTTTCTGAGTCCGTTTGCCTGTTATTGAGGCATATTTTACCAACAATGCTGTGTTCACTGGTGTTACACAACATAGCAATTCAATAATTCTGTACATTTCAACATGATCAACATGATTAGTCTAGTTACCATCTGTCACCATGTATATATTAGGTAGTTAGAATATGAAAAAGAAGTCCAGAATGGCGATGGCTAAAAAACAAAGAAGGGAAAAACCTGTGAAAATAGAACAAAGGTCCAAGGACCAGAGTGACAACCTCAGGTAAAACAAACAGCCCTCCTGGCTAGACCAATTTACATAGGGCAGGCTCAGTAGGGGGAGAAAAAACATAAAAAGAGGAGCCAAAATCGGGCCTCTGTCTTCTCTTCTCTTCGTGTCTTTTGGGTCAGCCCGCCCTCATGCCTCGAGGATGTATTTTCCTTTGCTTGCCAAATAAAACTGAGCTGTAACATGGAGCTGTAACAGTGGTCTGTCCACTGTTTCAAATTTTTGCTACAGCAAGACAGAACTGAGAAAATTACAAACTCCCCTGACATATATGGTGCCGTGACTGGTATTTAACCTGGTTGAAACAATCTCAGCTCAGCCCCCATGAGGCAGAAGCCAAGCACAGCAGAAGCCCAACTCAGTGAAAGCTTCTGTGGTGGAAACTGAATGCGAAGAAAACCCAGCACTGGGAACTGACAAGAAGCCCAGTGTGCTGGAAACCGGGACAGCAAAAATAAACTTGGCAGAAAGCTCACATGGCTCAGTCTCAGATTTCAGAAGACCTCTGGTTAAGGTAGGAGATACTCGCTCCTATGGCTGGAAGGACATATGGCTAACAAAATCTTAGTTTCTTTCCAGTCTCTGGTTTCTTGTTTCCTCGAATCCCCCGCACTCCACCGCACCGTGAATAGGCAAGTGGTAGTGGGTGCAATTGAGGGGCTCTGGGAGGGGCTACTTAATAGTTGTTGCCCAAATGCATGGGGATTTTTCTGTCCTTAATCTTCTTTAATCTTCTTTGTGCCAAGGATCCGGCCAATGAAAACTCTGAGAACAGGTCAGGTATTTAGCAGATTTTCTGGCAGGTTATGAAGGGATTCCTTGGTACTTTTTTCCCACTGCTTTTTCCTCTCGTCCTTTAGCTCCTCTCTCCCGGGACTTGAGCCCAGCCGAAACCCACGGTGCCTTGTTTCAGGACATGATAAATCTTAGGCTTTTGATATCTCATTGCAAAAAATTCAGTGAGAGACACAGTGATAGGTAAGAGGTGGATTTGTTCAGATTCAGAGAGAAGCACATTCCAAGAGTGTGGGCCATCACAGAGGGCGAGTGCAATGGCCATGGAATGTGGTGTGGTCAGTTTTTGAAGGCTGGGTTATTTCATATGCTAATGAGTAGGAGGATCATTCCAACAACTTGGGAACCACCCATTCCTTTTGACAGTGCTTTGGAACTGTCCTGGCACTTCTGGGTGTGTCATTTAGCTTGCAGATTTTAAGGATCAAGGTTTAGTTGAATTTGACTTGTTATCTTGGACCCATTTGATTTTAATTGGTTTATGTTATGCCCTTGGGCTATGTCATTCTTTCAAAAGTTGTGCCCTGCCCCCCTTCCCTCCTGTTTCATACTCTTCTCCTGAGCCTCATCTGGGCCCACAGCGTTGCCTTTACAATCTTCTGGAGGGACAACCAGAAAATGTCTGGCCCTTGGGAGGGAAATACTGTATAGTATCCAATCCTTCTAGGTATTCAGGCCTTCATCTTCTAAGTTTCCTACAACATGTGCAACAACAGCATCTCTCAGAGAACCCACTAAGGTAGGTGACAGGCACACAAAGCCTGCTAGAAGTCCATCTGTTGGTGGCATCCCTTCAAGGGCAATTGGGCTTCCAGGGATAACGTTTGCCACTTTGGGAGTTAGCCCTGCAGGCCATTTAGGCCCAAACCCTTGCTACCCTTCTCTTAAACTTATAAACATAGCCCAGGTCAAATCTCCACTCCACTTTTATGGAACACCTGGTCTGTTGCCTCTTATCAGTTTTTTCTTAAGCCACTTACTAACTCCTACACCAGGACCCTGTTGTAGGCACCATTGCTCAACTCTGCTAATTATTAAAATACTCCTAATGCGCCCGACGTGGGGTAGCTCCTCCTTGCTGCTGCCCCTGACCTTGGATGTGGGGTAGCTCCTCTCGGCTGCTCCTGTGCCATCACAGCCTGGCACTCTCGGCCACTGCCCCTGAACTCAGACATGGGGTAACTCTTCTTGGCTGCCACCCCTTGGGCATGGGGTCCACCCAGCTTCTGCCCCTGACCTCAGACGTGGGGTAGCTCCTCTCAGCCATGCTATGTGTGCCGTCGCAGCCCCCCACGCTATGTGGAGGAGCTACCCCACATCCGAGGTCAGGGGGCGGTGGCCGAGACTGCCAGGCTGCAACAGTGCAAGAGCAGCCAAGAGGAGCTACCCCATGTCCAAGGTCAGGGACAGCGGCCGGAGGAGATACCCCCGCCCAAGTCCAGGGGCAGCAGCTGAGACAAGCAACCCCACGTCCAAGGAGTGGTGGCTGCGCGGGCACAGGAGGGCTGAGAGGAGCTATTCCACGTTCAAGGTCAGGAGGGGCGGTGGTGAGGAGATACCCCTCGTCCAAGGTAAGGAGCAGCGGCTGCTCTTTGCTGGAGCAACCGTGAAGAGATATCCCACGTCCAAGGTAAGAGAAACCCAAGTAAGAAGGTAGGTGTTGAGAGAGGGTATCAGAGGGCAGACACACTGAAACCATAATCACAGAAAACTAGTCAACCTAATTACATGGACCACAGCCTTGTCTAACTCAATGAAACTAAGCCATGCCTGTGGGGCCACCCAAGACGGGTGGGTCATGGTGGAGAGATCTGACAGAATGTGGTCCACTGGAGAAGGGAATGGCAAACCACTTCAGTATTCTTGCCTTGAGAACCCCATGAACAGTATGAAAAGGCAAAATGATAGGATACTGAAAGAGAAACTCCCCAGGTCAGTAGGAGCCCAATATGCTACTGGAGATCAGTGAAGAAATAACTCCAGAAAGAATGAAGGGATGGAGCCAAAGCAAAAACAATACCAAGTTGTGGATATGACCGGTGATAGAAGAAAGGTCCAGTGCTGTAAAGAGCAATATTGCATAGGAACCTGGAATGTTAGCTCCATGAATCAAGGCAAATTGAAAGTGGTCAAACAGGAGATGGCAAGAGTGAACATCAACATTCTAGGAATCAGAGAACTAAAATGGACTGGAATGGGTGAATTTAAATCAGATGACCATTATATCTACTACTGAGGGCAGGAATCCCTTAGAAGAAATAGAGTAGCCATCATGGTCAACAAAAGAGTCCAAAATGCAGTACTTGGATGCAATCTCAAAAACGACAGAATGATCTCTGTTCATTTCCAAGGCAAACCATTCAATATCACAGTAATCCAAGTCTATGCCCCAACCAGTAATGCTGAAGAAGCTGAAGTTGAACAGTTCTATGAAGACCTACAAGACCTTTTAGAACTAACACCCAAAAAAGATGTCCTTTTCATTACAGGGGACTGGAATGCTAAAGTAGGAAGTCAAGAAACACCTGGAGTAACAGGCAAATTTGGCCTTGGAATATGGAATGAAGCAGGGCAAAGACTAATGGAGTTTTTCCAAGAAAATGCACTGGTCATAGCAAACACCTTCTTCCAATAACACAAGAGAAAACTCTACACATGGACATCACCAGATGGTCATCACCGAAATCAGATTGATTATATTCTTTGCAGCCAAAGATGGAGAAGCTCTATAAGTCAGCAAAAACAAGACCAGGAGCTGACTGTGGCTCAGATCAGGAACTCCTTATTACCGAATTCAGACTTAAATTGAAGAAAGTAGGCAAAACCACTAGACCATTCAGGTATGACCTAAATCAAATCCCTTATGATTATACAGTGGAAGTGAGAAATACATTTAAGGGCCTAGATCTGATAGATAGAGTGCCTGATGAACTATGGATGGAGGTTCGTGACATTGTATAGGAGACAGGGATCAAGACCATCCCCATGGAAAAGAAATGCAGAAAAGCAAAATGGCTGTCTGGGGAGGTCTTACAAATAGCTGAGAAAAGAAGAGACGTGAAAAGCAAAGGAGAAAAGGAAAGATATAAGCATCTGAATGCAGAGTTCCAAAGAAAGGCACGGAGAGATAAGAAAGCCTTCCTCAGTGATCAATGCAAAGAAATAGAGGGAAATAACTGAATGGGAAAGATTAGAGATCTCTTCAAGAAAATTAGAGACACCAAGGGAACATTTCATGCAAAGATGGGCTCGATAAAGGACAGAAATGGTATGGACCTAACAGAAGCAGAAGATATTAAGAAGAGGTAGCAAGAATACACAGAAGAACTGTACAAAAAAGATCTTCACGACCCAGATAATCACGATGGTGTGATCACTGACCTAGAGCCAGACATCCTGGAATGTGAAGTCAAGTGGGTCTTAGAAAGCATCACTACGAACAAAGCTAGTGGAGATGATGGAATTCCAGTTGAGCTATTTCAAATCCTAAAAGATGATGCTGTGAAAGTGCTGCACTCAATATGCCAGCAAATTTGGACAACTCAGCAGTGGCCACAGGACTGGAAAAGGTCAGTTTTCATTCCAACCCCAAAGAAAGGAATTGCCAAAGAATGCTCAAACTACCGCACAATTGCACTCATCTCACACGCTAGTAAAGTAATGCTCAAAATCCTCCAAATCAGGCTTTAGCAATACACGAACTGTAAACTTCCAGATGTTCAAGTAGGTTTTAGAAAAGGCAGAGGAACCAGAGATCAAATTGTCATCATCCACTGGATCATGGAAAAAGCAAGAGAGTTCTAGAAAAACATCTATTTATGCTTTATTGACTATGCCAAAGCCTTCGACTGTGTGGATCACAATAAACTGTGGAAAATTCTGAAAGAGATGGGAATACCAGACCACCTGACCTGCCTCTTGAGAAACCTATATGCAGGTCAGAAAGCAACAGTTAGAACTTGGAACAGACTGGTTCCAAATAGGAAAAGGAGCACATCAAGGCTCTATATTGTCACCCTGCTTATTTAACTTATATGCAGAGTACATCATGAGAAGTGATGGGCTGGAAGAAGCACAAGCTGGAATCAAGATTGCCGGGAGAAATATCAATAACCTCAGATATGCAGATGACACCACCCTTAGGGCAGAAAGTGAAGAGGAACTCAAAAGCCTCTTTATGAAACTGAAAGTGGAGAGTGAAAAAGTTGGCTTAAAGCTCAACATTCAGAAAACTAAAGTCATGGCATCTGGTCCCATCACTTCATGGGAAATAGATGGGGAAACAGTGGAAACAGTGTCAGACTTTATCTTTTGGGCTTCAAAATCACTGCAGATGGTGACTGCAGCCATGAAATTAAAAGACACTTACTCCTTGGAAGAAAAATTATGACCAACCTAGATAGCATATTCAAAAGCAGAGACATTACTTTGCCAACAAAGGTCCGTTTAGACAAGGCTATGGTTCTTCCAGTGGTCCTGTATGGATGTGAGAGTTGGACTGTGAAGAAAGCTGAGTGCAGAAGAATTGATGCTTTTGAACTGTGGTGTTGGAGAAGACTCTTGAGAGTCCCTTGGACTGCAAGGAGATCCAACCAGTCCATTCTGAAGGAGATCAGCCCTGGGATTTCTTTGGAAGGAGTGATGCTGAAGCTGAAACTCCAGTACTTTGGCCACCTCATGGGAAGAGTTGACTCATTGGAAAATACTCTGATGCTGGGAAGGATTGGGGGCAGGAGGAGAAGGGGAAGACAGAGATGAAATGGCTGGATGGCATCACTGACTCGATGGACATGAGTTTGAGTGAACTCCGGGAGTTAGTGATGGACAGGGAGACCTGCGTGCTGTGATTCATGGGGTCACAAAGAGTTGGACAGGACCGAGTGACTGAACTGAACTGAATGCCCCTGACAGGACTAGATAACGTACTCCTTTGTCATTACTGTAGGTCTAAGATATGAAATGTTTACCATTGGAGACACACTAAACTATTCTTATAAAAGACTGGGGGAGGAAATCAGTGACTTACATTCCCTACAGCAATAAGAGAATAAGTCTGATGGCTATTTCACCAAGTTCTCAGTTTTAGGGCACTGACTTGGATTGCTTTACATCATGATATCTATTCCCGTCCATGGTGGACAAACCAGCAATGAGTTAAGATTACAATCCCTTAATCCTATCCAGCTCTAGTTACACTGGAGACCTTCGGGACACTCAACTCCAGCCCGGGGGTCCCAGGAGGTCGACCTGCCAGAACTGCCTAGAGATCTGGTCCTCAAAAGCTTGTCCTACCTCAACATGCTTGGGGATCTGCCAGTCCAGGGGTCCCAGGAGTTGACATGCCTCAACCTTCCCAGGGACCCAAATCTCAGGAGGCCAACCTGCCTCGACCTGCCCTGGGATTCAGTCTCCAGGAGGCTGTCATGCCTCAGCCTGCCTGGGGATCTGCACCCTGATCTGGGGATGCCTGGCTCTCAGGTTGCAACAGTACTGGGTAGGATAGTCATCAAAAAGACTCACCCCTAAGGAAGTCCACCCCTGGAAATAGAAGGAGGCCTGTTAGGTTTTTTGTTGTTGTTGTTGTTTTTCTTTTCCTCCCTGTCATCACTGTCTTTCAGATGGCAAATAACCAATCCACTTCCCAACAGACACCTTTGAGATGCATCCTTGATAACTAGAAGCTGTTCAGTCCTCTAACCCTAAGGAGAAGTCACTTAAAATTCTTTTGTGCCACTGCATGGCCACAGTATCCTATGGGGGACAAGGAACACTGGCCTGAGGATGTGCATTTAAATTACAATACCATCCTGCAGCCAGATTTATTCTGCAAAAGACAAGGGAAATGGACAGAGATCCTCTATGTCCAAATTTTATTCTGACTAAGAGATATGAAGGAACTCTGTCTTAAGTATGGGATTGTTGTATGCCCTAAATACATACTAGGCAAATGGTGTTAGGCACAGACAACCAAGAGAAGGAAGCCCCCTGTGAAGGCTCACCTCCTATGGCTCCCGAGTTGCCTGGTGCTCCTTTCTTGTAACCAAACATGCCCCCATATCCAGGAGCAACCCCTCCACAAAAGCCAACTTTAGTATGTCCTTTGGTTGAAACTGGAGGAGAATTCAGACCAAGGAGATCCATAAGCCTCTTAGAACTAAGACAGATCAAAAAAGACCTGAGAAACTATACAGATGACCCAGGCAAACATTCCAACACATTACCTTGGCCTTTGACTTGACGTGGAAGGACATCGTGGTCATATTTAATCAAACTTTATCTGACCCTGAGCATGCTACGGTCTTAAAGGAAGCCCGAAGTTATGCTATGTTGGGCTTCCCTTGTGGCTCAGCTGGTAAAGAATTCACGTGCAATGCTAGAGACATGGGTTTGATCCCTAGGTTGGGAAGATCCCCTGGGAAAGGAAGTGGCAACCCACTCCAGTATTCTTGCCTGGGAAATCCCACGGACAGAAGGAGCCTGGTGGGCTACAGTCCATGGGGTCACAAAAGAGTCGAACACAACTTAGCGACTAAACAACAGAAAGTATGCTACGAGGCTTCACATGTCATGCAATAAACATCCAGTAGGGGAAACTGTGGTCTCCTCCTCAGATCCTAATTGGAATTATAATGACCCTCAGCACATCTGGGAAAGGGATCATTTTTGGATCTGTGTAAAGGCAGGACTAAAAGCAGCCCAGCAAAAAGTAATCAGCTATACCTGGGTCTCAGCAATAACTAAGGAGCCCAATGAGAACCCCACTGACTTTCTGGAAAAGCTAAAAGAGGCCCTCCAAAAGTTTACCAATCTGGACTTAGACTCTTACAAGGGACAGATGATTTTAAAGGACAAATTCCTGTCCCGATGTGCATCAGACATCAGGATAAAGTTACAATACCTACAGCAGCAGGACTCTGCTGCCTCTTTAGATGAGATGGTCCAGACAGCTACCAATACCTTTTATAACAGAGAACAAGAGAAGGGAGCCAAGGCCCAGGAAACCGAGAAAAGGAAAGAGACAAGGCATGCCCAGATGCTGGTCCCCTTCCAAGGAAGCCCTATGGCAAACCCTGAGTCCTTGAAGGACAAGACACGAGGCAGATGCCTAATCTGTAGACAGGCGGGACACTGGGCCAAAGAGTGTCCAAACCATGACAAGTCTTCTAAAGTGGCTTGCTACAAATGCCATCAACTGGGCCATTGGGTGGCACTCTGCCCTCAGGACTCAAGAGCCTCAAGGTCAAGCACCAAGCCTTCCCTCATGATGGTTCAACAGGACTGAAGCAGCCCGCTCCAGCCAGCCTATCTGTCACAGATAACCATCACAGGGCTGGAGCCAAGGGTGCAACTGGATGTGGCAGTTAGGTCCAAGAATTTCTTGGTTGACACAGGGGATACCTACTGTGTCCTGGCCTCCTATTCTGGAGCCTTCTTCTCCCAAACCCAAAGTACCATTTTGGGTGCTACAGGAAAAACGATTACAAAAAGATTCACCTGAGCAGTTCTCTATTGCTGCCATGGACAAATAATTTCCCACCAGATTCTGGTGGTTCTGAGTGTCCTACTCCCTTATTGGGAAGAGATATACTCACTAAACAGAGGACCACCCTTGTGATGGGAAGCTTTTAGCCCCTGGAGCCCTACAGCTTCTGGTTACTACTGAGGAACCCATTACACCCACTCCAATAAGGAGGGACCAAAAATTATGGGAAGACAAAATTAACCCCCAGGTATGGGACCAGGGGACTCCTGGATAAGCCCACCAAGCTGAACCAGTCGTCATTGTCCTCCGAGATCCCACTGGGTTTCCAAACTGGAAACGATGCCCTTTCAGAAGAGAGGCTCAGGAAGGACTACAGCCTTTAATAAATAAATTCCCTGCCTGTGGGCTATTGGTCCCCACCAATTTGCCATGTAACACCCTGACCCTCCCTGTAAAGAAAAAGGACAGGACCTGGAGAATGGTTCAAGATCTCTGGATCATAAATGAAGTTGTAGTTCTCCTCCATCCCACAGTACCCAATCCCTATGTAATCTTGGGAGAAATTCTGCCCAGTGCCAAGTGGTTTATAGCCCTCGATCTCAAAGATGCATTCTTTTGCATACCACTGGCTAAAGAATCTCAGTATCTTTTTGCCTTCGAGTGGGAGGCTCCAGGAGAAAAACACCAACAGATGACTTGGACAGTATTACCTCAAGGGTTCAGAGATAGCCCCCACCTGTTAGGGCAGGCTTTTAGCCAGGATCTCCTAAATATGGACCTGGGACCTAATGGGAGAATATTACAATATGTAGATGACCTACTAATCTGCTCTCCAGATGAGAAAAGTTCCCAACAACATGCAATTCAGGTTCTAAACTTTTTGGCAGATAGGGGATATAAAGTCTCCTGTGCTAAGGCACAGATGGTCGAGACAAAGGTCATTTACCTGGGAGTTCAGATTACACACCAGTCCAGGAGGCTGTCCTCTGACTGAGTACAAGGAATCCTCCAGTTACCCTCCCCCACAACTCAAAAACAATTACAAGCTTTCCTGGGGCTAACTGGGTATTGTAGAATCTGGATACCTCAAGAGTCAGACATGACTGAGTGACTGAACTGAACTGAACTGAACTATGGTCTAATTGCCCAGCCCTTATATGAAAGTTTGAAGGGACAGGATGATTCAATCCCACTGATGTGGGGAACTCCTCAAAAGAAGGCAGAGGCTATACTAAAACAAGCCTTAACTCAAGCATCTGCCTTGAGGTTGCCAGATCCAGAAAAGGCATTCCAACTTTATGTCCATGAAAATAAAGGAATAGTCTTGGGAATGTTAACTCAAAGGTTAGGACCTGAGCCCCAGTCCGTAGCTTACTTATCCAAGAGGCTCGACCCAACCACCTGAGGCTGGCCTCCCTGCCTTCAAAATCTTGCAGCTACTGCAATCCTGATAGAAGATGCTTTAAAATTCTCTTTTGGGGGCAAACTAACTACTTTTACCAGCCACTAAGTGAAACAACTCCTGAATGGGAGAGGCCATTTATGGATGTCTGATCAAAGGATCCTCAGATATCTAGTAGAGCTGATGAAAAATCCAGGCCTGACTATATCCCCTTGTGAGGTTCTTTACCCTCCTGCCTACCCCCGAGGGCTCTCTCCCTTTTCACTCTTGCCTAGAAACCTTGGACCACTGGACAAAACCCCAAGACGGATTGTCAAAAGATCATCTGACCAATCCTGGGGAAATCTGGTACACTGATGGAAGCAGCTTTGTCTTGGATGAAAAAAGAAGAGCCAGATATGTAGTAGTCTCCAATTTTGAGACCATAGAGTCTAAACCTTTGCCTCCAGTTACTTCAGCCCAATTAGCTGAGCTCATAGCCCTGACTCAAGTTTTAGAGCTGTGAAAAGGAAAAAAGAGTAGCCATTTACACTGACTCCAATTATGCCTTTCTGGTGCTACATGCATATGCTGCTACTTGGAAAGAAAAGGGGCCACTTGACCACCTGAGGGTCCCCAATCAAATATGGTGATCAAATTCTTAGACTCTTGGTCTAAGACTCTTGGAGGCAGTCCATCTGCCCACTGAGGTTTCAGTTCTCCCATTGTAAAGGACACCAAAAAGGGAGCACGGAAGTGGCACAAGGGAACCAAACAGCTGGTCAGGCAGCTAAGAGAGCAGCATTACAGAACAGTGACCTAATATGGATTGTCACCTTAGTTCCTCAGACTAATTTGCCAGAAACTCCTTCATATCCTGAAGGTGAGATTCTTAAAGCTAACAGTGAGGGCTTTCAAGATCATATGGGGTGGTTCCAAAAGGAGGGACTCCTTTTTCTGCCTGGGAACCTCAAAGGGCAGTTGGTTAGCTCCTTACATGCCACCACTCATTTAGGGGGAAAGGCCCTCCAAAGATTACTAGAAAGGTCGTTCAGAGGAACAGGCCTCCAAATGACTATAAGGAAGTGGTCTCCTCTTGTCCCACTTGCCAGTTAAACAACCCCCAAGGATCTCGAAGACCCAAGCTGGCCCAGCCCATCCAAAAACATGGGACCTAGCCAGGAGAGGACTGGTAGATGGACTTCACCCAGATGCCTGTTTCTCAAGGGTATAATTACCTATTAGTCATGATAGATACATTCACAGGATGGACTGAAGGCTATCCCACCTGGACTGAAAAGGCTAAAAGTGAAAGTTGCTCAGTCATGTCTGACTCTTTGTGACCCCATAGACTATACAGTCCATGGAATTCTCCAGGCCAGAATATTGGAGTTGGTAGCCTTTCCCTTCTCCAGGGGATCTTCCCAACCCAGGGATCAAACCCAGGTCTCCCACATTGCAGAGAAGGGTGAGGAGGTGGTTAAAAAAAAAAAAAAAATCTGCTCCATGAAATCATTCTGAGACTTGTCATTACAAAGTGAAAATGGGATATCATTTACTTCTAAGGTCACCCAAGGGGTCTCTAAAGCATTGGGCATTACTTATCTCCATTGTGCCTGGAGGCCTCAGTCTTTAGGAAAAGTAGAAAAAGCCAACCAATTCTTAAAATCAGCATTAAAAAAGATAACCCAGGAGACCTCCCTGGGACGGAAGGCTTTACCAATAGCTCTCCCACTCAGTCGTATTGCCCTTAAGGAACAAGTTGGTCTTAGTCCTTATGAGATGCTATATGGGGACCTTTTATTTATGTCAATGACCAGAGGGTCAAACCCTCTGGCCTTATACCATGGCCACGGGGAAATTCCAACAAGATATACACTTTTGGGGTGTCAACCAGGACCCAAAAGATTCTAAAGAGCCACCACTATATGCTCCAGGAAATCAAGTCCTAATTAAAGTCTGGAAAGATGGGTCCCCAAAGGCTCAACTCCAGCCCATATGGAAGGGCCCCTACCCTGTAATACTTTCTACCCCCATAGCAGTCAAGTTACCAGGACATGACTCCTGGACTCACTACTCACAAGTCAAGCCATGGAAGAAAACAGAAGAGAAAACTCAATATACCTGTGAGCCCCTGGGAGATCTCAGATACCTGTTGAGGACTACAAATGAGTGCAGTTCTAATGAATACCCCAAAAATTAAGTTTCTGGGGATAAGATTTCTCAGGATAGCTGTAAAGAGCCAACAGAGCTTGGCAGGGGTTGTACTCCAAAATAGACAGGAGACAGCTCTCCTGATCCCTGAACAAGGAGGGACTTGAGCCATCTTGAATGAGACGTGTTGTTTCTGGGTGAATACCTCCACTTAAGTTAAGGAAAGTCTCACCATTTTCAAGAAAAACATTCAGATCTGACAATATCTCAAAGAATGAGCTAGAGAGTTCTTGGGGGTGGTTACAATCTCTCTTTGGGGATCCTTCTCTTGGCAATGGGGAATTTGGAGTTTGCTTTGGCCACCTCATGTGAAGAGTTCACTCATTGGAAAAGACTCTGATGTGGGGAGGGATTGGGGGCAGGAGGAAAAGGGGACGAGAGAGGATGAGATGGCTGGATGGCATCACCAACTCGATGGACGTGAGTTTGAGTGAACTCCAGGAGATGGTGATGGACAGGGAAGCCTGGCGTGCTGTGAGTCATGGGGTCACAAAGAGTTGGACATGACTGAGCGACTGAATTGAACTGAACTGAATGCCCCTATGAATCCTTGTTATCACCATATTGATGCTACTTATAATTGTTCCATGTATTATCAATTGTCTAACCCATTTTGTCTCTGCCCAGGTCAACAAGCTACAACATGCAGTGCCAGTTCAACAAGGATATATAAAACTACAGCCGACCACTGAAAATATCACTCACCCTTAGATGGACACTGCTATAAGGACTCTGAGGCTTGAGACTAGCAAGAGGGGGAGGCCCAATGCCAACGCCATCCCAGTTCATCAGGAAGTCACCAGAGACAGCTCAACGCCCCTATTCCCAAAGAATTGGGCCTCCCATCTCTTGAGGGGAGAATGTTAGGTAATTAGAATAGGAAGAAAGGAGTCCAGAATGGTGGTGGCTAAAAAACAAAGAAGGGAAAAGTCTGCAAAAATAGAACAAACCAAGGTCCAAGGACAAGAGTGAAAATCTCAGGCAAAACCAACAGCCCTCCTGGCTAGATAAATTTACATAGGGCAGGCTGGGGATGGGTGGTTGGCGGAGGGACATACAAAAGGAGTAGCCAATATTGGGCCTCTGTTCTCTCTTCTCTTCACGTCTTTTGAGTCGGCCCACCCTCATGCCTCAAGGATGTATTCATTGCTTGACAAATGAAACTGAGCTGTAACACGGAGCTGTTACACTGGTCCATCCATCACTTCAAACTTTTGCTGTGGCAAGACAGAACTCAGGAAGTTACAAACTCCCCGGACATAAAGACATTACATGGTTATTGACTACAGTCCCCACACTACACATCTCATACCCATGACCCATTGACTTTGCAATCAGAAGTTTGTACCTCTTAAACTCCCTTACCTATTTGTTTTTTTAGAATAGATTCTTTTCTTTATTTTGAAAATGTCCTTGTTATAGGCATAAACCAAACTCACACCACATGACAAAAAATATAAACCTCCACGCTAGTAAAGTAATGCTCAAAATTCTCCAAGCCAGGCTTCAACAATATGTGAACCATGAACTTCCAGATTTTCAAGCTGGTTTTAGAAAAGGCAGAAGAACCACAGATCAAATTGCCAATATCTGCTGGAACATCGAAAAAGCAAGAGAGTTCCAGAAAATCATCTATTTCTGCTTTATTGACTATGCCAAAGCCTTGGACTGTAGATCACAACAAACTGTGTAAAATTCTGAAGGAGACAGGAATACCAGACCACCTGAACTGCCTCTTGAGAAGCCTGTATGCAGGTCAGGAAGCAACAGTTAGAAATGGACATGGAACAAGAGACTGGTTCCAAATAGGAAAAGGAGTACATCAAGGCTGTATATTGTCACCCTGCTTATTTAACTTCTATGCAGAGTACATCATGAGAAATGCTGGGCTGGAAGAGACAAGCTGGAATCAAGATTGCTGGGAGAAATATCAATAACCTCAGATACACAGATGACACCACCCTTATGGCAGAAAGTGAAGAAGAACTAAAGAGCCTCTTGATGAAAGTGAAAGTGGAGAGTGAAAAAGTTGGCTTAAAGCTCAACATTCAGAAAACGAACATCATGGCATCTGGTCCCATAACTTCATAGGAAATAGATGGGGAAACAGTGGAAACAGTGTCAGACTTTATTTTGGGGGGGCTCCAAAATCACTGGAGATGGTGACTGCAGCCATGAAATCAAAAGACGCTTACTCCTTGGAAGGAAAGTAATAACCAACCTAGATAGCATATAAAAAGCAGAGACATTACTTTGTCTGCAAAGGTCCATCTAGTCAAGGCTATGGTTTTTCCAGTGGTCATGTGTGGATGTGAGAGTTGGACTGTGAAGAAAGCTGAGCACCGAAGAATTGATGCTTTTGAACTGTGGTGTTGGAGAAGACTCTTGAGAGTCCCTTAGACTGCAAGGAGATCCAACCAGTCCATCCCAAAGGAGATCAGTCCTGGGTGTTCATTGGAAGGACTGATGCTGAAACTGAAACTCCGATACTTTGGCCATCTGATGTAAAGAGCTGACTCATTGGAAAAGACCCTGTTGCTGGGAAAGATTGAGGGCAGGAGGAGAAGGGGATGACAGAGGATAAGATGCTTGGATGGCATCACCGACTCAATGGACATGGGTTTGGGTGGACTCTGGCAGTTGGTGATGGACGGGGAGGCCTGGCGTGCTGCGGTTCATGGAGTCAGTCGCAGAGTTGGACACGACTGAGCGACTGAACAGAACTGAACTGACCCAACTGGGACAACCAAAAATGCCTCCAGACATTTTCAAAATTGCGGTTGAGAATCCCTACTTTAGGACTCAGGTTAAGTGTCACATTCGCAAGGAATCCTTTCTTGGCACCCTCACCCTCACTCATTTACTTGAGCTCTTCTGTCATAGCACCCATATCAATTTGTAATAAAAACTATTGGGGGATTATTAATTATGATTATTAATGGTCCCTTCCTGAAGGGATGTAAAGTTTGCTGTAAACTTTGATGTAAAGTTCCTGAAGGTAGAGACTGTATCTGAATTTTTTTCTTCTCTCTTTTTTTAAATTACTATTTACTAACCATTCCCTCTCTAGAGCAATAGCTATGTATTAACATTTATTAGCAAACAAATGCTTGTTAAGTGAATAGATTAAGAGCTGGCTAAAGAAACAACACAAAAACGTCCCATGTCTGGTAGTTATAAATCTGAACTCACCATCTGCTCTTATTTTGGGAATAGCACATAATTATTTAGGGACAAGGAGAAGGAGAAGAAAGAGAGAAGAGGAAGTAAGAGAAAGACAAAACCAAGAGCATGAATGAAAGTATGGGTCCAGGAAACTAGGTGTTGCCAGAATAAAGAGTGTTACGGAGAAACAGGACCACAGCATCATATTTCCAAATATGAATATGCTTGTATACTGAAACAGATATTTGCTTGCAAGTGTCTGACTTTTCTAAGGTCAGAAATCTGCTGAGTCGAACATGAAACTTGCTCCAGGCCCTCCCTATCTTCCCTATTCCTGGTATGCACAGCTACTCATTGTGAAATCTCACAGTGTGTGTGTGTGTGTGTGTGTGTGTGTGTGTGTGTGTGTGTTAAGTCGCTTCAATCCTGTGTGACTCTTTGCAGCCCTATGGAGTGCAGCCCACCAGGCTCCTCCATCCATGGGGATTCTCCAGGCAAGAATACTGGAGTGGGTTGCCATTCTCTCCTCCAGGGGATCTTCCCCACCCAGCGATTGAATCCATATCTCCTGCAGCTCCTCAATAGCTATCCTTGGAATTTCTTACTTTCGCCTAAGTTTTTCATAATTGAAAAAATAATTAACAAAAGGCTGACATCATCACGTTGTTCCAGAGAATATGTATTGTTGTCTGGAGCTGCATGTATGTCAGTTCTAGACAGTCCTCAGAATGTTAAGAAATGCTGCAGACTTGCCCAAAGACATAATAGCTTCTATAGTGGCCCTGCTATGGTTCTAATCAACAAGGGAGAATGAATCCTTTAAAATCACATTCAGAAAATGATAGATGTGGAAGCATCAATTTCATGTTTTCAAACTATCAGTTCAGTTCAGTTCAGTCACTCAGTCGGGTCCGACTCTTTGCGACCCCATGAGTCGCAGCACGCCAGGCCTCCCTGTCCATCACCAAGTCCCGGAGTTCACTCAGACTCATGTCCATCGAGTGAGTGATGCCATCCAGCCATTTCATCCTCTGTCGTCCCCTTCTCCTCCTGCCCCTAATCCCTCCCAGCATCAGAGTCTTTTCCAATGAGTCAACTCTTCGCATGAGGTGGCCAAAGTACTGGAGTTTCAGCTTTAGCATCATACCTTCCAAAGAAATCCCAGGGCTGATCCTCTTCAGAATGGACTGGTTGGATATCCTTGCAGTCCAAGGGATTCTCAAGAGCCTTCTCCAACACCACAGTTCAAAAGCATCAGTTCTTCAGTGCTCAGCCTTCTTCACAGTCCAACTGTCACATCCATACATGACCACAGGAAAAACCATAGCCTTGACTAGATGGACCTTTGTTGGCAAAGTAATGTCTCTGATTTTTATATGCTGTCTAGGTTGGTCATAACTTTCCTTCCAAGGAGTAAGCGTCTTTTAATTTCATGGCTGCAGTCCCCATCTGTAGTGATTTTGGAGCCCCCCCAAAATAAAGTCTGACACTGTTTCCACTGTTTCCCCATCTATTTCCCATGAAGTGATGGCACCAGATGCCATGATGTTCGTTTTCTGAATGTTGAGCTTTAAGCCAGCTTTTTCACTCTCCACTTTCACTTTCATCAAGAGGCTTTTTAGTTCCTCTTCACTTTCTGTCATAAGGGTGGTAACATCTGCATATCTGAGGTTATTGACATTTCTCCCGGCAATCTTGATTCCAGCTTGTGTTTCTTCCAGTCCAACGTTTCTCATGATGTACTCTGCATATAAGTTAAATAAGCAGGGTGACAATATACAGCCTTGATGTACTCCTTTTCCTATTTGGAACCAGTCTGTTGTCCCCATGTCCATTTCTAACTGTTGCTTCCTGACCTGCATATAGGTTTCTCACGAACCAGGTCAGGTGGTCTGGTATTCCCTTCTTTTCAGAATTTCCCACAGTTTATTGTGATCCACACAGTCAAAGGCTTTGGCATAGTCAATACAGCAGAAAGATGTTTTTCTGGAACTCTCTTGCTTTTTCCATGATCCAGTGGATGTTGCCAATTTGATCTCTGGTTCCTCTGCCTTTTCTAAAACCAGCTTGAACATCAGGAAGTTCACGGTTCATGTATTGCTGAAGCCTGGCTTGGAGAATTTTGAGCATTACTTTACTAGCGTGTGAGATGAGTGCAGTTGTGCAGTAGTTTGAGCATTCTTTGGCATTGCCTTTCTTGGGGATTGGAATGAAAACTGACCTTTTCCAGTCCTGTGGCCACTGCTGAGTTGTCCAAATTTGCTGGCATATTGAGTGCAGCACTTTCACAGCATCATCTTTCAGGATTTGAAAGAGCTCAACTGGAATTCCATCACCTCCACTAGCTTTGTTTGTGATTATGTCTAAGACCCACTTGACTTCACATTCCAGGATGTCTGGCTCTAGGTCAGTGATCATACCATCATGATTATCTTGGTCGTGAAGACCTGTTTTGTACAGTTCTTCTGTGTATTCTTGCCACCTCTTCTTAATATCTTCTGCTTCTGTTAGGTCCATACCATTTCTGTCCTTTATCGAGCCCATCTTTGCATGAAATGTTCCCTTGGTATCTCTAATTTTCTTGAAGAGATCTCTAGTCTTTCCCATTCTGTTGTTTTGCTCTATTTCTTTGTATTGATCGCTGAGGAAGGCTTTCTTATCTCTTCTTGCTATTCTTTAGAGCTCTGCATTCAGATGCTTATATCTTTCCTTTTCTCCTTTGCTTTTCACGTCTCTTCTTTTCACAGCTATCTGTAAGGCCTCCCCAAACAGCCATTTGGCTTTTTTGCATTTCTTTTTCTTAGGGATGGTCTTGATCCCTGTCTCCTATACAATGTCATGAACCTCATTCCATAGTTCATCAGGCACTCTATCTATCAGATCTAGGCCCTTAAATCTATTTCTCACTTCCACTGATTAATCATAAGGGATTTGATTTAGGTCATACCTGAATGGTCTAGTGGTTTTCCCTACTTTCTTCAATTTAAGTCTGAATTTGGTAATAAGGAGTTCATAATCTGAGCCACAGTCAGCTCCTGGTCTTGTTTTTGTTGACTGTATAGAGCTTCTCCATCTTTGGCTGCAAAGAATATAATCAATCTGATTTTGGTATTGGCCATCTGGTGATGTGGGCTATTATAAACAAAACAGTATAGTATTGGTATAAAAGCAGATACATAGACCAATGGAATAGAATCAAGACCAGAAATAAACCCATTCATATACAGTCAACTAATCTTTTACAAGGCTGCCAAGAATCTGCCTGAAACGCAGGATAGTAGTTTCTTTAATAAACAGTGTTCGGAAACTGTGTATCCACATATAACAAAATGATACTGGATCCTTTTGTTACAATATACACAATAAATAACTCAAAATGGGTTAAAGCCTTAAATATTATATATGAACCATAAAAATCCTATAAGAAAACACAGGAATAAAATACCCATGACATTACCCTTGGCAATGTCTTTTTGGAAATGTTCCAAAAACAAGGCAATCAAAGCAAAAATAAACAAATGGGTCTATGGCAAACTAAAAAAGCTTCTGCACAGGAAGTTAAAGTCTCTCACTTGTGTCCGACTCTTTGCAACCCCATGGACTATGCAGTCCATGGAATTCTCCAGGCCAGAATACTGGAGTGGATAGCCTTTCCCTTCTCCAGGGGATCTTCCCAACCCAGGGATTGAACCCAGGTCTCCCACATTGCAGGCGGATTCTTTACCAGCTGAGCCACAAGGGAAGCCCTCTGCACAGGAAAGGAAACAACAACAAAATGAGAAGGCAATCTACGGAATGAGAGAAAATATTTTCAAATCATATCTGATAGGGGTTAATCTTCAAAACATATAAGAAACTTATACAACCCTACAGCAAAACAAAACACACACACACGCACACTTATAACCCAATTAAAAAGTGGGTGAAGGACCTCAGTAGACATTTTTCCAAAGAAGACCTACAAATTGTCCACAGGTACATGAACAGGTATATCACTAATCAGTAGGGAAACACAAATCAAAGCCATAGTGAGATACCACCTCATACCGGTCAGAATGGCTATTATCAATAAGGTAAGCAATAACAAGTGTTGGTGAAGGTGTGAAGAAAAGAGAACTCTTGTGCACTGTTGGTAGGAATATAAAGTGGTACAACCACTGAAAAACAGTATGGGAACCTCCAAAAAAATTAAAAATAGAACTATGTATGATCTAATAACCCTACTTCTGTGTATGTATCCAAAAGAAATAAAGTTAGTATCTCAAAGAGATATCAGCACTTCCATGTTTTCACAGCATTATTCACAATAGCCAAGATATGGGAAAACTTAAGTGTCTGTCAACAGATGAATAGATGAAAAAAAATGTGAGATAATACATATGAATTAATATTATTAGCTTTAAAACAGAAGAAAATCCTGCCATTTACAAGATAGATGAACATTATGATAAGTGAGATAAGTCAAATACAGAAAGATAAATAATGCATCATCTCACTTATGTGTGAAATCTGAAAAAGTCAAACTCACAGGAGAATAGAACTACTGCAAGTTTGGGGGCATATGGAGTCAAGAAATGGAGAGATGTTGGTCATAGGGTACAAGCTTTCATTTATAAGATGATTAAGATCTGGAGGGGTCTAATATACAGCATGGTGACTGTGGTTAATAATAATATATTTTATACTTGAAATTTGCTGAGGGAATAGATCTTAAGTGTTCTCATACAGAAAAGGCAAGTACATGAAGTGACAGAAGTGTTAATTAGCTTGATTTTGGTAATCACAATGTACACATATATCAAATTATTGTGTTGTACCCATTAAGTATATAGTTTTTTTTTTTAATCATTTATGCTTCAGTAAAGCTGGGGGAAAAAAAGGAAAAAAAGGACAAATGTAATATATGATTGCATGCACAACATGGAGAACTTTAAATACACATGCATAAGAAGAAAAACAGAATAAAACCACCTATCAAAAAAAAAAAAAAAAAAAACCAGTATGCCCAGGGCACATGCACTGCTGCTGCCTGAGTCCACTGCTCTGCCTCAGCCTGCTTCTCTGACCATGCCACCTGCTGGTGGGACTCGGCAAGCTCCAGCAGCCTGGAGTCGGACAGCCCTGGATGAGCGTCTGGCACCTCATGTGCATATCTTTGAGCTTGCAGCCCTGAAGCAACCCCTCTCTTGGTCCTCCAGTCAGCCTGGATGTAGACATTAAGGAAGGGGACACCGAGACTTGGATGGCAACACATCTGATACAGGACACTGGTTCCATCCTTGGTCACACATGCCTCGGAGCAACTAAGCCAGTGCGCCACAACTACTGAGCCTAAGCGCCGCAACTACTGAAGCCCGCATGTCATAGAGCCCTTGCTCCACAGTAGGAGATGCCACTGTGATGAGAAGCCTGTGCACTTCAACTAGAGAGTAGCCCCTACTCTCTGCAACTAGACAAAACTCGAATGCAGCAATGAAGACCCAATGCAGCCAAAAATAAAATAACTGTCATTCACTCGATACAGTTGATAAGCAGTAGAGGGATTCAGGCAAGGGAGGTACAGCAGCCTCCCAGGGGCTCCTGAGCTTCAGAGGAGTCTGTGACATAAAAGAACCTTGAACACATGAAAAGATGCTCAATATTGCTCATCATTAGAGAAATCAAAACTACAATGAGATATCACCTCACACTGGTCAGAGCAGCAATCATCAAGAAGTCTACAAACAATAAATCCTGGAGAGGGTGTGGAGAAAAGGGAACACCCTTGCACTCTTGTTGGGAATGTAAATTGATATAGCCATGATGGAAGACGCAATGGAGATTCCTCAAACAGCTAGGGATAAAACCACCATATGGATGGCGGACCTAAGATGGTGGAGTATAGGATGGAGGAGACCACTTTCTCCCCCACAAAGTCATCAAAAGAACATTTGAACGCTAAGTAAATTCCACAAAACAACTTCTGAATACTGGCAGAGGACATCAGGCACCCAGAAAAGCAGCCCATTGTCTTCGAAAGGAGGTAGGAAAAAATATAAAAGATAAAAAGAGAGACAAAAGAGGTAGGGACAGAGATCTGTCCCGGGAAGGGAGTCTTAAAAAAGAGAGAAGTTTCCAAATACCAGGAAACACTCTCACTGGCAAGTCTGTGGGGAGCCTTGGAACCTCAGAGGGCAACATACCCGGGAGGAAAAAAAATAAACAATTAAAATCCACAGATTACGAGCCCAATGGTAACTCCCCCAGCGGAGAAGCAGCACAGATGCCTGCACCCGCCACTAGCAAGCAGCAATGCAGCCTCTTCTGCTTGAGGTGAAGGTAGCACTGAGCCCCTCGTTCTACTAAAGTTAAGGTTCTTGTTAAACCAGAGTCTCACAAATGATCAGGAAAAGAACTGCATGCCTAAAATTATGGGTTTGCTTTATCAGAAATTAAAGATCATTGGCCAAATTTTCTTAATGTGCATTTTAACTTTTTAATTTTTTTGTTATTTAAACTTTTTTAGAACAGGAAAGAATCATCTTTTCATTTGTAGCAGAAAGCTAGGCAGAAGAAATAAATCTAACAGAAAACATTGTTATTTCCTAAGAATACTGCAAAGATTAAAATAGAGTCACATCCAAAAAAAGTCTGGTGGACGGCTGTATATTTAAAAGATAATTTTACTATAGTGTCTATGTATTGCTTGGAAATCATTTTTACTTGCTTCCAGATTACTGCTTCTATTCCTGTCAAATTCAAAACATTTTAATAGACAGTGATGCCTGATGACTAAATCTGAGGCAGCTTACAGTCAGTAAAGAATGCCAACAACTGTATATGGTACCTGTAAGTAGTGTGAAGATAATTATAACATCATTAATGTTATTCTCAAGTATAGTAGTATGAATTGAACAGATCAAACAAGAAATTCCAAAGAACTAAGAGGCTTTCAATTCTGCTAACTTGGATTTGTATGTTCTGCAAAGGTGGATTAGACAAGTTTACCCATCTATACCCTCAATATTTCCTTACTCTCTCACACTACCACTTACCAGTTGATTACAATTCCCCCAAATAATTCTACTCTTAAATAGTTTTCATCTACCCAAGACACTGTATATTGTTGATTAAAAGCATTGTAATGGAAAAGCTGAAGTACATCTAAGAAGGCATCTAAAGTACTTCCCTGATTCACAAACTGGAATCTTTTGCAGCTTAATTAACTTGGAGGAGGTGCAAAACATCTTATTTGATTGTGCCTAACTTGAGAATACACTCAATTTGATCTCCTTTGGAAAACACTCAGCTGTACAGCAGAAATTAACAAAACTTTGTAAATCAACTATTCTTACAAAAGTGAAAAGAAAACACTCAGGCTCCTAAAAGAATCATATTTTACATCAACAAGCAATTTTTCCCTGAGCCTACTCAAAGTAATCTGCCAACAGGATATCATTATGAAAATTAAGGACTTAAATAGTTTTCTATTCTTCTTTTTATAGTTGTATATTTTTATTCAATTTTTTAAAAACCCTGTTTCTACTGTTGTTTTTAAATTCACTCTTTTTGTCATATCTGTGACTTAGGCAATCAAGAGCTCATTTGTTCATATTTGTCTCTCCTTTTCTCTATTTAAAAATGAATAAATACTTTTATCTTATCTAGTTTGTACATGAAATTCTGCACATAAGTAATCAGTCAATTCCTGCAGGTTTATTTTTAAAGTTTTAATCATAATTAAAAGATTACTAGTTTCATTTCCATAAGCCATTCACTCTTAGTAGTCAATTATAAAAGTGAATTCATAAAGCATATGCCATTAAACCATATTGATAAGAAACTGAACACAACAAAGATTACATACAACAGGACCTACAGTGTTGTAGAGCAATGCTTTTATCTGTTTGTTCTTTTGTAAATAAAATTTCCCTAGACATTTTATTCCAATTTTGTTCTTGGCCATTAGATTTCTGGATATTCTTTGTGACCACTAGAGGTCTACTGCACCTATCTTGAAAAAAATGCTTATTTTTGTTAGTTATGCTGTTTAGGACCTGCCTGAATGTGTCCACTATTTACCCATATTTTCACGCACTGAATCACTAATACATTCATCATTGTTCTGATGCTACTTTCAGAGGAGGAGAGAGTTGTGAGTTTCTTACATCTGCCTTTTCCCCTATCCTTCCTTGTATATAATACTCTACCTCCTGGCTCCCCAGGCCCTTATTCTACCAGGCATCTCTCATCCTCTCTCTACCTTCAACACTTGCCTTCTTCTTTGGTCTCCACTTATTACCTTGTAGTCTTCCCTGGTGGCTCAGACGGTAAAGCGTCTGCCTGCAATGCACGAGACCTGAGTTCAATTCCTGGTTCGGGAAGATCCCCTGGAGAAGGAAATGGCAATCCACTCCAGCACTCTTCCTGAAAAATCCCATAGACGGAGAAGCCTGATAGGCTATAGTCCATGGGGTCACAAAGAGTTGGACACGACTGAGCGACTTCACGACACTACCTTGTAAACTTGCTAATAAGGCTCCCATCCTAAAATCTTCCTTCACTCTGGTCTTCCTCTAGTGATTCTCCTAAGCTTAGGACTAAGTCCTAAGTCTCATCACCCATTCATTGATGAGTGCTTACTATTATGTAAGAACGCTCATGTTATCTGTGCTCCCATTGTCACCTCCCATGGCTCCTCCAATACAGTTGCACTCAACTGAAATGGCTGTAACAAGACAGTTACATCCTTGATGCTTCCTATCTTTCTCCCAATAGCATCATTCCTGAGTCCTGAGGTTCTATCTCTTTAATAGTTCCAGAATCTGCTTGCTTTCCTCCTTGTCTCATCTTCACTCAGGTCCTCATTTCTTCTCATCTAAATTACACCCACAGCCTCTAACTGACCTCATGACATTGGCCTTCTTTCCTTCCAACATTCTCAACCCTCCTGCCAGGGATCTTACTAAGGCACATCTAACCACTATCTTGCTAAGACCATTCCATCATTCCCTGAACCTTCAGATAAAGCCCAGACCCATAGTAAAGACAAGAGTAGCCCATCACAGGCCTCCGCTTACCTCTCCCCTGGGTCTCTCTCCACTGCTCTCTTCCTCGAGATCTTCACACACAAACTTTCTGGCTTGTCCTTGCTCCTTTGTTACCATTGATTTTTGCAACCACTCTTTTCTTCTGTGTTGAACTTCATCGTTGAGAGTACGTTCTTCAGAAGTCTGTGGGTGATAAACACTTGGTCTTTGTGTGTCTTAACATGGCTTTATTTCATTCTCTTTTTAGTTTTACTGATTATAAATATGACTTTTTAAAATCTGAGGGCACCAATCACTTTTTCCTGGAAAAGTCTGCGCTTTCATCTTTCCCTTCATCCTTTCTGTTCTCTCCTCCTTTTAATCTAATTACACGTATGTGGAAATTGATCATATTATCCTATCTATCTCTTAGCTTTCTCCATGTTTTCATCTCTTTATATTGTGAGTGGGCATCTCAAATCTATCTTTCAATTCACTTTCTTTTTTCGTCTGCTATTTCTATACAATTGCTTAAACTCGCCTCTCTAAGAAGCCTTCTTGAAAGCTAAACCTGAATTAAGTTCTCTTTCTCTGGGTCACTAAAGGTCCATGTACAGGCCAACATATACTACATTTAAAACTTTATTTTAACTTTCTGCTTATTTTTCTCTTCCATTTCAAATTTTCTATTTGTTAAGGGCAAGACTGTTTTTTATTTTTATACCCCTTGTACTTGCTACTGTGCCTGTAACATGAGGAACAATCTGTAAACATTGATTATTTCTCACTTTTAACTTCAATATGCATATCTGTCTGGTACTATTGATAATTTTATTTTCACGTGACATCTACTTATACACCTTCCCCATATAAGGGTAAGAACTATATTTATTTTGTGCACTATTATATTTCCTGTGTTTGGGATATAACAAACACCCATATATATCTGTGTTTTCTTTATGATGTGCCTCTCATTACCTTGAAGAAAACCCAAAGGAATGGTCTATGATTCGAAAACACTGGCAATATTACTAGAACTGTGGCGCTATTGATGGATCTTTATTTTAACAGCACAGCCTTCTCCTAACTTTTCTTTGACAGTTTATGGGTTAGATCCCAGTTTTATATTTTGAACAGTTCTTTCCATTCCAAGCATATTGACTGACTTTTTTCTATCTCCATGGGTTTTCTGAAAGCAACAGTAACATTCCAAATATCTTAAATCTATTACTTTTAGCCAAAAACAATTTTAAGAGAGGAATAATACAGGTATCATTCAGGGAAAATTCTTCTTTTCCATACTTGATGTTTTCTTCTGGATGAAGACAGTAACACTTCCAGCCTCTCTCCATACTCTCACCACACATTCTTCTATATTCACGTCAACTGCTCCACCTCATACTCACCTCCAAGAAGGAAAACATGCTATTTTTTAATTTGGAGAAAGAAACTGGATGAATAGCCCAGCTCCTTCTCTCTCCTTATTCTGAGGAGTGGGAATTCTTCTCTCCATGAACTTATTCTGCTCCTGTTGGGAGAGATTTTCCATGGTCCAGTATTACTTTATACACTTAATTGGGGGATTCAGTATTAGGTAACTGACTTAACTGACTTGCCTACAGACATATGCATGTTCTTTCATTGTCCTTTCAGTAATAAGGTGATATTTTTGCCCTCTTTCCCCTGAAATTAAGCTTTATTTATCAATTGCTTTAGACCTAAACCAAGCACGGGGAGCTATTTATTGATGCCCCCCCCCCCTCAAAGATACTAACACATTTCAACAGAAGGTGGTAGCACATATTACAGTGATCCAAGCACTCATTTCTGCCACTGTCATAAAATAGCAATTCATTCATTCATTCAACAAACATCTATCGAACATCTGTAATGTGCTAGTTCCTGAAGGTAGCTCAGTGAACAAAACAGTCAAAATCCCTTTCTTCATGAAGTTCATATTCTAGTGGAAGAGAAATAAAGGAAGATATAAAAATAATATTGGGATGGCCAAAACTTTCATTCGGGTTTTTCTGTAACATCTTAACATCTGTAAGAAACTACAGAAAAATCCAAATGAACTTTTGGTCAACAGAATAAGTCCTATGGGGAAAAAATAGGTTGAAGAGATTAAGAGTGGGATAAGATAGGGAGGTCAAGGGCAATCTCAGTGAGAATAAAACATCGGAAGCATTGCACAAAGAATGGATAGAAGTGAGAGAGTAGTTGATGGAGAGATCTGGAGTAGAGGAAACAGCTATGAGGCAGGAAGAGTGAGGAGGTCAGTGGGGCTGGAGAAGAAGGAGTACAAGGAAGGAGAGGTAGAGTTCATGGGACAGGAGGTCAAAGAGGTGATGGGGAGAGAGAACAAGTCATGTAGAACCGTGAAGGCCATAGTAGTGATTTGAGCTTTCATTCAGGGTGATGTGGGTTGTCAGTGCAGGATTTAAACAAAGGAATGACATTGCCTGACATGTTTTCAAGGGATTTCTCTTGCTGCTATATTGAGAATGAACCTACAGGGAGCAGTATAGAAACAGGGTAATCAGTTAGCAGATTATGGCAACGATCCAAGTGAGAGGTGATGGTGTCCAGGAAGAGTGCCGGCAGAAATGGTAAAAGGTGTCAGATTCTGGATATATTTTATAGATGGAGCCAAGAGGAATTCCTGATGAACAGGCAGTTGGATATGATAGCCTGTGCTATTAACTACTTCCCAAGGCAAGTGCCTCTTAAGAGATACTGAATAAGCCTCATAAAGTCCATCAGTGATCCCTGCTTCTAGGCATCATATTTCAACACTTTAAAATGTAGCTTTTGCAACTCAAGTTACTCCCAGTGTAACTGGGAAGTCAAGTCTGGTCTAGAAGAACTCACTCACTTAAACATTTCACTTGGTAGAGAAATTAAAATGCTTGCTCTCTGATATCCGCAAACACTTGTAAGAATACATCGTGTATATAAATATATAAAACATACAGCTTTAATAAGAAAATGTATCAATAAGTCAATATCCAACCTCATATCTCATAGTAACTGCTAAAAGAACATCTCTTATGAACCACATTTAGAGTCTATTAAAAGGTGACAATGCACCTGATATTTTGTGAAATTCTAATTTAAATCTTTATATCTTTTAGGAGTAATGGGAAAAACTTTTTCTAGCCTTTGCATAAAAGAGCAAACAAAGATCCAACCAATAAGTAGAACATATTAAAAAAAATTTTTTTTTTAATTACAGGCCATTTAAGTCAAGTATGACTTGACGAACTCAACCCACAAATGATTTCAAGATTATGAAATAAAACTCCAGAGACATTTCTAGAAACTTGCTCATACTCTGCTATCTGAAGTAAGCTTGTAAAACTATCAGTGTACCAAGGTAAGTAATAAAATGTTTGACCAATTGTCGATATTTTTCTTTAGTATCATCCAAATGTAGCAAGGTAAGTCAAAACGCAGCATTGTCCTCACAGCAGTATCACAGACATTTGTTGGGAACAAAAGGAAAATACTAATGATTCCCTGCTATTTGCAGAAAGTTATCAAAATTAGAACATGAAGGAAAATAGTCTATAGTCACCAACGTGTGTAAATAGTATAATCACTCCCCCCATTGAGAGCTGCTGTCCACGCCAATGCCACGTGTCCCTTCCTTTTATCTGCCACCTTTCTGTGTTTGAAGAAACATCCAAGCATCAAGACATGAATGACCTGCACTCCCACAACCAGAGACAAAGATAACAAAGTAGATGTCACCATCTCCCTAGACGAACAGGAAAAATGTCAAGGGCCTGTTTTTACAACATAGTAATCTGGGGATTTTTTTCATTCAGAGATTCTATTGTTTTTTCCACTGCCATCTGTAACAAAACAGGGAAATGAGGTTTTAAAAAAATCAATGTTCAATGTAAACAAATCATGTGGACTCCACTGGGCTCCATAGTGTTGTATGTTTACTTTACAGATGTAACCTTTCCAGGCATTGGCTAATTCCGGTGTGATAAATAAAATTATCTTCAAAATTGGAGTACGACGTCATCACAAATGGTATGATGGAAACAAAGTTATAGCCAGTGCCCACTTATCCAGAATGACAGGAAACTGGATAATTGAATAGTCTCATTAGGTAAGAATTATTGTACATAAACTACCAATTTTCCAAGAAATAGAGTAAAAATAGAATATATTTAAACCATGGTAAGAAGAGGAACTAAAAAGCCTCTTGATGAAAGTGAAAGAGGAGAGTGAAAAAGTTGGCTTAAAGCTCAACATTCAGAAAATGAAGATCATGGCATCTGGTCCCATCATTTCATGGGAAATAGATGGGGAAACAGAGAAGGCAATGGCACCCCACTCCAGTACTCTTGCCTGGAAAATCCCATGGACGGAGGAGCCTGGTAGGTTGTAGTCCATGGGGTCTCGAAGAGTCGGACACGACTGAGCGACTTCACTTTCACTTTTTACTTTCATGAATTGGAGAAGGAAATGGCAACCCACTCCAGTGTTCTTCCTTGGAGAATCCCAGGGATGGGGAGCCTGGTGGGCTGCTGTCTATGGGGTCGCACAGAGTTGGACACGACTGAAGCGACTTAGCAGCAGCAGCAGATGGGGAAAAAGGGGACACAGCGTCAGATTTTATCTTTTGGGGCTCCAAAATCAATGCAGATGGTGATTGCAGCCATGAAATTAAAAGACACTTACTCCTTGGAAGGAAAGTTATGACCAACCTAGATAGCATATTCAAAAGCAGAGACATTACTTTGCCAACAAAGGTCCATCTAGTCAAGGCTATGGTTTTTCCAGTGGTCATGTATGGATACAAGAGTTGGACAGTGAAGAAAGCTGAACACCAAAGAATTGGTGCTTTTGAACTGTGGTGTTGGAGAAGACTCTTGAGAGTCCCTTGGACTGCAAGGAGATCCAATCAGTCCATTCTAAAGGAGATCAGTCCGGGGTGTTCTTTGGAAGGAAGGATGCTAAAGCTGAAACTCCAGTACTTTGGCTACCTCATGCGAAGAGTTGACTCATTGGAAAAGACCCTGATGCTGGGAGGGATTGGGGGCAGGAGGAGACGGGGACGACAGAGGATGAGATGGTAGGATGGCATCACTGACTCGATGAACATGAGTTTGAGTGAACTCCGGGAGATGGTGATGGACAGGGAGTACTGGCCTGCTGCGATTCATGGGGTTGCAAAGAGTTGGACAGGAATGAGCCACTGAATTGAACTGAACTGAAGCACAAATTAACCCATTTGGTTCATAGCAGTAACCATACCATGCTAGTAATTCTGAATATCAATTTAGCCTACCAGATACTGGGTTGAATCAATGGTAGCTTTCTAATTTGGCCTAAAAGTTGTTGATTTCAACAAATTTCTGCCATATGAATACATTGTTATCATTTGTCCATCTTATAGAGCTGTACAAGTGTACATTTTTATAACTCCCATAATTTGAACTTTTCTAATATTTCAGAGAAAGAGAAAGGAGAGAAAATCACTAGTATAATCCTCACAAATATAATAGAGAAAATTAGGCATGTATTTTACACATTTTCTACTTACCATGTCAGTTCAGTTCAGTCACTCAGTCATGTCTGACTCTTTGCGTCCCCATGAATTGCAGCATGCCAGGCCTCCCTGTCCATCACCAACTCTTGGAGTTCACTCAAATTCACATCATCGAGTTGGTGATGCCATCCAAACATCTCATCCTCTGTCGTCCCCTTCTCACTCTGCCCCCAATCCCTCCCAGCATCAGGGTCTTTTCCAATGAGTCAACTCTTCACATGAGATGGAAAAGTATTGGAGTTTCAGCTTTAGCATCAGTCCTTCCAATGAACACCCAGGACTGATCTCCTTTAGGATGGACTGGTTGGATCTCCTTGCAGTCCAAGGGACTCTCAAGAGTCTTCTCCAACACCAGAGTTCAAAAGTATCAATTCTTCTGCGCTCAGCTTTCTTCACAGTCCAACTCTCACATCCATACGTGACCCCTGGAAAAACCATAGCCTTGACTAGATGGACCTTTGTTGGCAAAGTAATGTCTCTGCTTTTGAATATGCTATCTAGGTTGGTCATAACTTTCCTTCCAAGGAGTAAGCGTCTTTTAATTTCATGGCTGCAATCACCATCTGCAGTGATTTTGGAGCCCCAAAAATAAAGTCTGACACTGTTTCCACTGTTTCCCCATCTTTTTCCCATGAAGTGATGGGAGCAGATGCCATGACTTTAGTTTCTGAATGTTGAGCTTTAAGCCAACTTTTTCACTCTCCTCTTTCACTTTCATCAAGAGGCTTTTGAGTTCCTCTTCACTTTCTGTCATAAGGGTGGTAACATCTGCATATCTGAGGTTATTGATATTTCTCCCGGCAATCTTGATTCCAGCTTGTGCTTCTTCCAGTCCAGCATTTCTCATGATGTACTCTGCATATAAGTTAAATAAGCAGGGTGACAATATACAGCCTTGACGTACTCCTTTTCCTATTTGGCACCAGTCTGTTGTTCCATGTCCAGTTCTAACTGTTGCTTCCTGACCTGCATGCAGGTTTCTCAAGAGGCAGGTCAGGTGGTCTGGTATTTCTATCTCTTTCAGAATTTTCCACAGTTTATTGTGATCCACACAGTCAAAGGCTTTGGCATAGTCAATAAAACAGAAATAGATGATTTTCTGGAACTCTCTTGCTTCTTCCATGATCCAGTGGATGTTGGCAATTTGATCTCTGGTTCCTCTTCCTTTTCTAAAACCAGCTTGAACATCTGGAAGTTCATGGTTCACGTACTGCTGAAGCCTGGCATGGAGAATTTTGAGCATTACTTTACTAGCACGTGAGATGAGTGCAATTGTGCAGTAGTTTGAGCATTCTTTGGCATTGCCTTTCTTTGGGATTGGAATGAAAACTGACCTTTTCCAGTCCTGTGGCCACTGCTGAGTTTTCCAAATTTGCTGGCATAATGAGTGCAGCACTTTCACAGCATCATCTTCCAGGATTTGAAATAGCTCAACTGGAATGCTATCACCTCCACTAGCTTTGTTCATAGTGATGCTTTCTAAGGCCCACTTGACTTCACATTCCAGGATATCTGGCTCTAGGTCAGTGATCACACCATCATGATTATCTAGGTGCGAAGATCTTTTTTGTACAGTTCTTCTGTGTATTCTTGCCACCTCTTCTTAATATCTTCTGCTTCTGTTAGGTCCATACCATTTTTGTCCTTTTTCGAGCCCATCTTTGATTGAAGTGTTCCCTTGGTATCTTAATTTTCTTGAAGAGATCTCTAGTCTTTCCCATTCTGTTGTTTTCCTCTATTTCTTTGCATTGATAGCTGAGGAAGGCTTTCTTATCTCTCCTTGCTATTCTTTGGAACTCTGCATTCAGATGCTTATATCTTGCCTTTTCTCTTTTGCTTTTTGCTTCTCTTCTTTCCACAGCTATTTGTAAGGCCTCCCCAGACAGCCATTTTGCTTTTTTGCATTTCTTTTCCATGGGGATGGTCTTGATCCCTGTCTCCTGTACAATGTCACGAACTTCAGTCCATAGTTCATCAGGAAGTCTGTCTATCAGATCTAGTCCCTTAAATCTATTTCTCACTTCCACTGTATAATCACAAGGGATTTGATTTAGGTCATACCTGAATGGTCTAGTGGTTTTGCCTACTTTCTTCAATTTAAGTCTGAATTTGGCAATGAGTTCATGGTCTGAGCCACAGTTAGCTCCTGGTCTTGTGTTTTGCTGACTTATAGAGCTTCTCCATCTTTGGCTGCAAAGAATATAATCAATCTGATTTCGGTGTTGACCATCTAGTGATGTCCATGTGTAGAGTCTTCTCTTGTGTTGTTGGAAGAGGGTGTTTGCTATGACCAGTGCATTCTCAGCAAAACTCTATTAACCTTTGCTGTGCTTCATTCTGTATTTGAAGGCCAAATTTGCCTGTTACTCCCAGTGTTTCTTGACTTCCTATTTTGCATTCCAGTCCCCTATAATGAAAAGGACATCTTTTGGGAGTGTTAGTTCTAAAAGGTCTTGTAGGTCTTCATAGAACCGTTCAATTTCAGCTTCTTCAGCATTACTGGTTGGGGCATAGGCTTGGATCACCGTGACATTGAATGGTTTGCCTTGGAAACGAACAGAGATCCTTCTGTTGTTTTTGCGATTGTATCCAAGGACTGCATTTCAGACTGTTTTGTTGACCATGATGGCTACTCCATATCTTCTAAGGGATTCCTGCCCCCAGTAGTAGATATAATGGTCATCTGAGTTAAATTCACCCGTTCCAGTCCATTTTAGTTTGTTGATTCCTAGAATGCCAACGTTCACTCTTGCCATCTCCTGTTTGACCACTTCCAATTTGCCTTGATTCATGGACCTGACATTCCAGGTTCCCATGCCATATTGCTCTTTACAGCATTGGACCTTGCTTCTATCACCAGTCACATCCACAGCTGGGTCTTGTTTTTGCTTTCGCCCCATCCCTTCATTCTTTCTGGAGTTATTTCTCCACTGAGCTCCAGTAGCATATTGGGCATCTACTGACCTGGGGAGTTCCCCTTTCAGTATCCTATCATTTTGCCTTTCATACTGTTCATGGGGTTCTCAAGGCAAGAATACTGAAGTGGTTTGCCATTCCCTTCTCCAGTGGACCACATTCTGTCAGACCTCTCCACCATGACTCGCCCATCTTGGGTGGCCCCACAAGGCATGGCTTAGTTTCACTGAGTTAGACAAGGCTGTGGTCCGTGTGATTAGACTGACTAGTTTTCTGTGATTATGGTTTCAGTGTGTCTGCCCTCTGATGCCCTCTTGCAACACCTATCTTCTTACTTGGGTTTCTCTTACCTTGGATGTGGGTTATCTCTTCACGGCTACTCCAGCAAAGAGCAGCCGCTGCTCCTTACCTTAGACAAGAGGTATCTCCTCATAGCCACCCCTCCTGACCTTGAACGTGGAGTAGATCCTCTAGGCCCTCCTGCGCTGTCGCCGCCACAGCTCCGTGGATGTGGGGTAGCTCCTCCCGGCCGCCGCAGCTCCTCTCAGTCGCCACCCCTGACCTTGGGCGAGGGGTGGCTCCTCTCAGCCCAGGCTTCTGCACGGTCTGTCACTGCTGGTGCACTTCTGTAGTACAAGCCTAAAGCTTTAAAATATTTTAAAATTCTGGCTGAAGTTGCAAAAAGTTATTTGAGCTGTATACCCTTGTATTATACTTGCTTTTATACTATAGCAAGAATAAACCATCTAATCAGAAAGATTGAATTTGAAGCATAATAAATCTGAATACAAGATTTCCTGGAAATACTTTACCCTGCTTTTGGATACCTATAAGGAAGTAGCCTATGCTTTTCAAATCCAAAGATCAATCTTACCTTTATTTTGTGCATATTAAAGTTTCAAATTCTGTATTCAACATGGAATTGTATTTTGATATAAACCAAAAGCTCTCTGCTCATCTGAAATTTTACTAGCCTCCGAAGCAGTAAAAACATCTTCAGTTTTGTCGTCTTGGAACGGTCTAGAACTTTCCAGGAATGCAGGCATCTCATGGCACAGCACACCCTAGCTAATTCCAGGAGAAAGGAAAAATCCCAGGAGATTCACATACCTGAAGCATCCTTGCCCACTAGGCATCACAGGCATGCACTTGGGGAAGCTTCACTTGAGGCTGCAGTACTTCCCTTGCTGCTGTTCAATTACTAAGTCATGTCTCACTCCTCTGTGACCCCATGGACTGTAGACCACCAGGCTTTGCCATAGGATTTCCCAAGCAAGAATACTAGAGTGGGTTGCCATTTCCCCTCCAGGGGATCTTCCTGACTCAAGGATTGAACCCACTTCTTCTGCCTTGGCAGGCAGATTCTTTACCACTGAGCCACCTTATCCCAGCATTCACCATCTTCTGACTGCTGAACCTATGACTTTCAGAGGCTCACCTTTGTTTACTGGAGTTACCTCACTTGCAAGTAACTGGTAGGTTCAGTTCAGTTCAGTTCAGTCGCTCAGTCGTGTCCGACTCCTCTCGACCCCATGAATCACAGCATGCCAGGCCTCCCTGTCCATCACCAACTCCAGAAGTTCACTCAAACTCACATCCATCGAGTTGGTGATGCCATCCAGCCATCTCATCCTCTGTCGTCCCTGTCTCCTCCTGCCCCCAATCCCTCCCAGCATCAGAGTCTTTTCCAATGAGTCAACTCTTCGCATGAGGTGGCCAAAGTACTGGAGTTTCAGCTTTAGCATCATTCCTTCCAAAGAACACCCAGGGCTGATCTCCTTTAGAATGGACTGGTTGGATCTCCTTGCAGTCCAAGGGACTCTCAAGAGTCTTCTCCAACACCACAGTTCAAAAGCATCAATTCTTCGGTATTCAGCTTTCTTCACAGTCCAACTCTCACATCCATACATGACCAATGGAAAAACCATAGCCTTGACTAGACGGACCTTTTTTGGCAAAGTAATGTCTCTGCTTTTGAATATGCTATCTAGGTTGGTCATAACTTTCCTTCCAAGGAGTAAGCGTCTTTTAATTTAATGGTTAGGTCCCCACAAACATACAGAGTGCCAGGTCTACCCATAGACAATAACTGATTGCTTGAAGGGTACAAAATCCCTACTCCTTTGCCTCCAAATAAGACAGCCTCTGAAATTCATACTCCAGAGCTCCTTGTGGGATCAGGTTGAGCTACACTTGAAATCACGCGACTGCATGGTTTCTTCTTCTTTCCCCTCCTCCACTCCCCACTTCCCCGACTTGATTCTCCAGGGAGCCTTCTTTTATAAATCACTTGCACCTGAATCCTTAATTAAACTTTCTACTTTGGAGAGAGCTTGATCTACAAAGCAGGCATGGCTTGGTATTCAATACTTACAAAGTATCTCAGTTCAGGCAAATCAGTATCCAAGATAGAAAGCAGATGCAGAAATCTGGGGCAAGTGATGTTCAGATCAGGATCTAGGACTGAAAGGCAGCAGCAGAGAACTCTAAAGGCCACTATCAGGAAGGACTGATATTCAGAGGCAGAAGTCAATTCTTTAGGAGGAAAATGGGACTTCAGCAAGTTTTAAGAATAGGGACTTGGGAAAAGGAACTAATACAGAGGTCTAGTTATAAGATGTGTGCCAATTTTAACTTTTTCATGTCTTTTTTGTCCTTCCACCTGGAATACCTACTTCCAATCTCCCCATATTGCCTTCTGCTGAATCTGAAATTTTGAATTAGTCTTTGAAAACACAGCCTGGAAGTTTCCTACTCTATGACGCCTTTCCAGTACCCATAATACAGGCACAATCTCTCTTCCCTCTCTGCCACCTCTATAATGGGCACATAACTGGGTGCAATGACCATTCAATATTATTGTTAATGTTTGATTTTCATCCCTTTAAAGACTGTGACCTACCAACCTGGGGAGTTCATCTTTCATTGTCATATCTTTTTGCCTTTTCATACTTAGTGTTCATGGGATTCTCAAGGCAAGAACACTGAAGTGATTTGTCATTCCCTTCTCCAGCAGACCACATTTTGTCAGAACTCTCCACCATGACCCGTCCATCTTAGGTGGCCCTACACAGCATGGCTCACTGAGTCAGACAAGGCCATGGTCCATGTGATCAGTTTGGTTCAGATCAGATCAGTCGCTCAGTCGTGTCCAACTCTTTGCGACCCCATGAACTGCAGCAAACCAGGCCTCCCTGTCCATCACCAACTCCCGGAGAGAGTTGAAGTCCATCACAGACTCACGTCCATCAAGTCAGTGATGCCATCCAGCCATCTCATCCTCTGTCCTTCCCTTCCTCTCCTGCCCCCAATCCCTCCCAGCATCAGAGTCTTTTCCAGTGAGTCAACTCTTCACATGAGGTGGCCAAAGGACTGGAGTTTCAGCTTTAGCATCAGTCCTTCCAAAGAAATCCCAGGGCCAATCTTCAGAATGGAGTGTTTGGATCTCCTTGCAGTCCAAGGGACTCTCAAGAGTCTTCTCCAACACCACAGTTCAAAAGCATCAATTCTTCGGCACTCAGCTTTCTTCACAGTCAAATTCTCACATCCATACATGACCACAGGAAAAACCATAGCCTTGACTAGACAAACCTTTGTTGGCAAAGTAATGTCTCTGCTTTTTAATATGCTATCTAGGTTGGTCATAACTTTCCTTCCAAGGAGTAAGTGTCTTTTAATTTCATGGCTACAGTCATCATCTGTAGTGATTTTGGAGCCCCAAAAATAAAGTCTGACACTGTTTCCACTGTTTCCCCATCTATTTCCCATGAAGTGGTGGGACCAGATGCCATGATCTTTGTTTTCTGAATGTTGAGCTTTAAGCCAACTTTTTCACTCTCCACTTTCACTTTCATCAAGAGGCTTTTTAGTTCCTCTTCACTTTCTGCCATAAGGGTGGTGTCATCTGCATATCTGAGGTTATTGATATTTCTCCCGGCAATCTTGATTCCAGCTTGTGTTTCTTCCAGTCCAGCGTTTCTCATGATGTACTCTGCATAGAAGTTAAATAAGCAGGGTGACAATATACAGCTTTGACGTACTCCTTTTCCTATTTGGAACCAGTCTGTTGTTCCATGTCCAGTTCTAACTGTTGCTTCCTGACCTGCATACAAATTTCTCAAGAGGCAGATCAGATGGTCTGGTATTCCCATCTCTTTCAGAATTTTCCACAGTTTATTGTGATCCACACAGTCAAAGGCTTTGGCATAGTCAATAAAGCAGAAAATAGATGTTTTTCTGGAACTCTCTTGCTTCTTCCATGATCCAGTGGATGTTGGCAATTTGATCTCTGGTTCCTCTTCCTTTTCTAAAACCAGCTTGAACATCAGGAAGTTCACACTTCACATATTGCTGAAGCCTGTCTTGGAGAATTTTGAGCATTACTTTACTAGCGTGTGAGATGAATGCAATTGTGCGGTAGTTTGAGCATTCTTTGGCATTGCCTTTCTTTGGGATTGGAATGAAAACTGACCTTTTGCAGTCCTGTGGCCACTGCTGAGTTTTCCAAATTTGCTGGCATATTGAGTGAAGCACTTTCAGTTTGGTTAGTTTTCTGTAATTGTGTCTTCCCTCATAGCTCAGTTGGTAAAGAATCTGCCTGCAATGCAGGAGACCTGGGTTTGATTCCTAGGTTGGGAAGATCCCCTGAAGAAGGACATGGCAACCCACTCCAGTATTCTTGCCTGGAGAATCCCATGGACTGAGGAGCCTGGCGGGCTACTGTGCAAGGTGTCACAAGAGTTAGACACAATTTAGCGACTAAACCATCACCACCAAAGACTGTGACATCTGTCTCATTCATCACTTCATCCCTAGAAACTGTCATGACGTTGAAAGCACCTATCGTGAGTTGATAGGAATAGCTCCTAGAACAATGCAGAATCCCAATTACATGATGGGGAAAAGCACAAAAGCACATGGGAATTGTTCAAACAGATCCCAGCAAATCTGGACTGTCTAAAAGGATCAAAGCAGATAGTTTAGAACTAAAAGACACACCTGAGGGCATGGGGGAAGATGGCAACTATTCTGGGGCAAAGAACCAGACTGGGCTGGAGAAGCATTTATTTCTGGTTCACACCTTTCATACTTGCAGATTGATGAGTTACTTAAATATCTTATTTTGTTCTCCTACACAAGAAATATCAAATTTCTTTTATATTAAAAAAAAAACTCAATATTAGGATCCTATCAGGTAAACACTTATCTTTTATTTCCTCCCCTTGTCTTCTACAATCTGGTGTTATTATTATTGTTTGGTGGCTGAAAGAATGAGGTTTAAATCCTCTTTGCTACCCAGTTCTATTAAAGAAATACATTCCAATTAGCACTTTAAATGATGATTTAAATTATCTATGCATTTTATTCAGGACATCATTTTCCCCATAATTTTAGAAAATATAGTACAGGGAACTCTACTCAATAGTTTTATATGGGAAAAGAATTTGAAAAATATATATGTATATGTAGAACAAAATCTCTTTGCTATACACCAGAAACTAACATAACATTATAAATCATATATACGCCAATATAAAAAATATTATCCCTTTAAAAAAAGAAGAAAATAGATGGATATTTGTATTGAGAATCCTATCAGTGTTTTGATATCTTAGTTCATATGATTATAACCAGTATATCAACTTACTGTAAAAAGAACTGCACTTAATTGATTCCCTGGTTCAACAAGTGTGGAAACAAAAATTGATTATAGTTCATTTAGATTTCTGTTTTACAGACTCACTGCCATTAGGAAAGATGGTATTGAAAGACTTCATCAGCTAATTTAATGGTGTAATTGGCAATCCAAGTGACAGACTTGGTTTTCCTTTTCTCACAGTCATAATTCCTCTTCTTAGCACTGCAACTTCTCAATGTTAAATGAAGACAAATATTATACAACACACAGACTGACTCTAAGTCCAAAATAGTTCATCTTCAAGTATTTGTAAACTGAAGTACATTCTGAGAGAACGTTATCTAATCTGTGCTTTAACCCATTACAGGGGCCCTGCTGTCTTTAATCCTGAATAGGTTCCATCTTGTTTATATTTGGAAAGTACCAGGCAGTTGGAATCTTTCAGTGGTGCTACCTCCAGCTCACCCCTAATACTCAAACCATGTGCAAATTTGTTGATTCTTTTCAGTGTCCTAGTAGTTTGTCTTCCTCTCTTCCTCTGTAGTGAATTCACTAGTTCAGTGTTTTTTGTCTTTATTTGGAGCTATTACCATATGCTTCTTACCAGATTTCCTATCTGCAGCCTACTCCCGATACACAGACTTATCTTTCTAAAATAGAAACATATGTTACAGCCACAGAAAACTTTCAGTTCTTGCCTATGACTTGCTTTAAAAAAAAAAAAAAAAAAAACTTTTTATTTTATATTGGAGTATAGCCAGTCAACAATGTTGAGATAATTTCAGATGGACAACAAAGGGACTCAGCCCTACATGTACATATACATATACATATACACATACATATACACATACATGTTTCCATTCTCCCCCAAACTCCCCTCCCATCCAGGCTGCCACATAACATTAAGCAGAGTTCCCTGTGCTATACAGTTGTACCTTGTTGGTTATCCATTTAAAATATACCAGTGTGTACATGTCGATCTCAAACTCCCTAACTATCCCTTCCCTGCAAGTCTGTTTCTGTTTTGTAAATAAGTTAGTTTGTATCATTTCTTTTTAGATTCCACATATATCATATGATATGTCTCCTTCTCTGTCTGACTTCATTCACTCAGTGTAGCAATTTCTAGGTCCATCCATGTTGCTGCAAATGTCATTGTTTCATTCTTTTTCATGGCTGAGTAATATTTCACGCATATTGCTCTTTGACAGAGTAAGCAAGTTGCCACCTTTCTTGGTAGTTTAAGCTTTAACTTCCTGAATGCCGTTCTCACAGCAGACCATTTGCCAGCTAGTCTCTAAGACAGCAAGCTTTCTTTCCATCCTTGCCCTTATTTACTCCCACAAACTAGAATACTCTTTCTTCTACTCAGATTCCTTTTCATCACTCAATGCTCTTCTCAACCACCTTGTCCATTCAATACTTTTCTTTGAGTTTTCTAATCCAAACTTATGACACATTTCATGGGCATTCTAATTGTCTTAATTGTCCAATACTAAAAATAACATCTGGCCTATAAATCATGTTCAGTTAATGTTTTAATGAAATAATTTTCTCAATCTTCTGTCATGGAAAATGATAAGCTCTAACTCACAGTCTCTGGTATGATCCTTCGTAAATCTAAACTTTAAACTACTGCTAGAATTACTTAGCTAAGACTTAAATGAGCTTGTCATTTCAATTATTATATGATGACTCTCTGTTATTCATCCAAGTAGGTAAATATTCATGGAGGATCTAGGATAGGATAGGCACTGAGAATAAAAGTGTGAGCAGAGTGAATATCATCCTGTCTTCATGGAGATGACAGTCCAGAGAAAGATCCAAATACACACACTTACACATACAAAGTACAAATTAATTCTAACCACTTCGAGGAAAGTACAAGATATACAAGAGAGTACAAGAGATCTCAACCTACCTTATTTGTCATTTAATCTCTAGCATCTTAAAAATTACCAGAGTTACAGCCAAAGCTTATTACAAGTATATTGAACCAGAATGGACTTTTTCCTGCTTTGCTGTTATATAACATCAAACAAAAGTCAGGGAAAACTATCAAGAGGCCAATTCATCTTACTCAGCTTATCTTTTTAGTTCAGCAGAGGTGAAAAGTTTTAAGTCTTCTACATAAAAAATTCCTTATCTATTACATGAATCTTCTACTTAAATATATGTAGAAAATGTGGGGAAAGATAGAACAGAAATAAGTAAGGAGAAGCTAGAAAAAGAATAATAAAAATGAGAGGAGGAAAATATGTGTAAAATTATAAAGAGAAGAAGAAAATTGGAGTGGACATACCAGAAATTGTGTTTTCCTATGTGTCTCCACACACGTTAAACTCTTCACTCAGTACCTGGCATTCTTTTCTATTTCTCTGTCAACACTGAAGAGCTAAACTGATTTTCATGTATTGAAATTGTTTTAAAAATATGATTTTTTAATGTTTTTTATAGTTAGAGATACAATAAACATGTCTTAGTGTTTTTTATGACCAGATAAATTTCTATTCTACCAATATGTTTATGGGTCATATTATCTCTATTGAAACTACTCATGTCTATTGTGTAGTGTGAAAAGATCCATAGATAACACAGAAACAAATGAATGTATCTCTGTTCTAATAAAAATTTATTTACAAAAACAGATATCCAACCTATGAGATATAATTTGCCAGCCCCTACCTTGGAGTAAAATGTACTATTCAACATACACACATACATTTGTGCAAAGTGCCTCATGTATGTTTGAATTATTTAATGTGTCTTTCATATGGATCAGGGCATAAATTATTCTAGGGTTCAGTCTGCATTAAATTATTTATACAATATGAAGCATATTTTAAGTATACTGTAATATTCATCCTTTACTTTTTATGAGACAGTATCTGATTTATATATACATTAATCTTTGCTTTTTATGATCCTCGATTTTGTTTTTTATAATAATTTTTATAATAATACTGCCTTAATGCAAATAGCAAGCTTGATATACTTGTGCATGTATGTGTATTATTAATATTCTTAATCACTTCCCCCTCTATAGTTCATGTAACTTTAACTGTGAATGTCATTCTGTAGAAACAGATCTAGTCATCTAATCCTTCAAATTTATTTTTTCAATCATTAAAAGTTATGCCTTATAGGTAGGGCTAATAATAACCTTTTTTCCTATAGAAATATATTAATTCTGGGTAGTAATTGACCTCCCCTCCCCTAGGAGACAATGCAGACATTTCCAGGGGAGTTACCTTAATAGAAAATGTCTTTAGACCTCTTTTTCCAAATCAAAGACTTTAAGAGGAAACATGGTCTTAATTGATTATCTGAAGAAGAGCAATGGCTGACCCATCACTCAGGCCCTGTCAATTTTCTCAATTGCGAATACAATCAGAAGCCAGCAGATGATCTCTTACCTTTCCTTTTGCCCAACTTAGTATGCAGTTTCCATGACTCAGTTACCTTGGCTCTGTCACTGGTGTACAAGGCAGGACTAGAAGCCAAGCAAAGGCACCTTAAAGACAGAAAAGACGACTGGAGATTTATAGAATGAAAGTCAAAACTGTGTACCGCGGAAAAGAGAAAGGGAGTTCCACTTTCCCATTTACGGGAACAGGCACAGAACCAAATTAATTTCTTCTAAACTTGAGGTTTGTGTTACATGGTCCTTAAGTCTGAGCTCACAGAAATGAGGTTGACAGCTAAATTACAGGCAAAAGTCACGGTTAAGAACCGATCTCATAGCCTTTACTCACCCGTCTAGATATGAGCTATTTCTGTGTTTGAAATGTTCATCTGATCCTGCCAGCTTTACCCAGGTGAAATTCCAGGTGAAGCCTGAGAAATCAATAGAAGAATTGTTAAGCAGACAGGATCCAGGAAGGCAGGAAAGCAAGGTGGGGCTTAGGGCCCCTGGAAAGACAGCAGGCTTGAATTGGGCCTTTGATAATACATCAATTAGGCCTGACTAGCAGGACAGGCAACAACATTCTCATCCTGAATTTGTAGATTCAGCTATGTTTCCTCAAACCACAAAGTGAAGGAACACAGGCAGCCTTTTCTTCGGTTATGGCAAATACCTGGCTGATCAAGTTAAATGTATATTTATGTATTATATATCTTTATATATTTACAGAGATATATATCTTCACGTATATGGGGCTTCCCTGGTGCCTCAGTGGTAAGAAATCTGCCTGCCAATGCAGGAGACGCAAGTAAGTGCAATCCCCGAGTCAGGAAGATCCCATGGAGAAGGAAATGGCAAGCCACTCCAATATATTTGCCCAGGAAATCGCGTGGACAAAGGAGCCTGGTGGGCCACAGTCCATGGGGTCACAAGAGTCAGACACGACTAAAGCAACTGAGCATGCACCATTTATAGATATATAGAGAGATAATGTATGAATATATTATCTATAAATAGTTATATATATATATATCCACACACACACAAGAATGACATGGCCTAGCAATCTCCAAGTTTAGCAATCATACTTAAGTATACTACCATTATTTCAGCTTTTAAATTTACTTTCTGCTTACATCCTTAGCAAGAATACCAGTTTAGTAACGTCAGTTAAATTTGAATTTCAGTTAAATAATGAATAATGCTGTAGAAGTATATACCGTCTGCAACAGCTGGGACATATATTCATTTTTGTCTGAAATTCATATTTAATTGGGCATTTGCATTTTATCTGGCAGCCCTAGTTCTTAGTAAAGCATGGAAGATGGAAAGGGGTGATGTTTTTATGGAAATATTAATTACTGGATGGATAAATTGGCACTGAAGTGTTCCATGCTGTGGTTCATTAAAGATCAAATGAGACCAGTTTATTTTTTTCTTATATAGACACACATAATTAATTCAGAATAACAGGGGAAGGTCAGTCTGAAATGGTAAGATATTTTAAAGTAAATGATACAATTTAAGGAAAGGAGTCTTCCAGAGTGAAGTTAACCACCAGGAACTCAAAAATATTTATTGAAAGAATTATGTGAGATAAATTGTTCATTATCATACAGTTGGCATGACTGTTAATTAATTACAATTGAGGCTGATAGAGTAAATTTATTCCCTTGAAGAAAACAGATAATTGTCATTTAAGGTCCCCAGAGGGTTAGACAGCAACACAGAAAGGAAGAAATAATAAAGATTATTGGACAAAGATTAAAGGAAAAAACTCTCTTCTTGAAACAAACCCACAAGATAATAGCACTTTATTGGATGCTTACTATTGTTCATATATATGGGTTGCACATTTTTGCCAAACAGTTTACATAAATCAGCTCATTTTCTCTTCTAATCCCTACAGTATATCTCTATGAGAAAGATACTCCTATGGTCTCCATTTTCTAGATAAGGAAATCAGGGCTTAAGACTGATTAAGAAAATTACACAAAGGCAGGTCAGAGTCCTTAATCCAGATTTTACTAATACTGTAAAATTCCATACTCCTAGCCATGAAGTGATATCAACTCCAACAAGTCAAAGACCAATCTGATGTGTATTTAAACATAGGAAATATGTTAGAATATAATAATAAGTAACCCAAGGTTGAAAGACTCAGAAATCAGAAGACATACAATCATATAAAACATAAATAAGGAAAACAAACTAATAATTTGTCCATCTGTTTTTGGACTTAATTGGATCGGACTCTGACCATACGGTGGCTAGAATCTGTGCTTGGGCTGGGAAGGATGCTACTGTGGAGGGCTTATAAAAGCCCTGAAGTGAATCAGCTATAACCTGATCTGGGCAGGTGTACTTTACTAATACATACAAGTGATTCATTAGGCTGCCATATGTTGGGGATATTCATTGAGACACAGAGCTGAATGTGCAAGGAATGGAACTGTTGTCATTAATTACCACTATAGAAATTGGCTTCCACTTTGGGTGGCTACGAAGGACAGGGCATTGATAGAGCCCATGTTAGGAAAACATCCTTTTGTAAAAATGGAATACTTCATTAAAGTTGCTAATGGCTCAATCAGCTGTACAGCATAAAGGGAAAATAAAAATTCGAATATCCAAAAGGATCAAGACAGGACAGAAATAAATAACTAAATGTCATAGTGTACCTTTTATCAAGTGCTAAATTGCTTTGAAGTTAAACATGTTCATGCCTTGAATGAATTTTAGCTCTCAAGAATTAGGAAGTCACAGAACAGCACAATTGCCTTCCACTCCTGGGTTCAAAACTATTGAGAGAAAGGTACAGAGATCAGAGAGATGGATATTAAAATATAGGCTTTCTTATAATAAATTTCTGATTGGAAAGTATGACTTGTCTTATATGTATGGCCACCCCAGGCCTCCTCTACGTCACCTTTAAATTGCACAAATGTCCTGAGTCAGTAACAGTGCAGCTCTGGGCAGTCACAGGCCTGATCTTGCAGGTTTGTAACACAGAGGAGTAGAGAATTAATACTTCCCGCAGGTAAGCTGCATCCAAAAGTGAAAGAGGGAGAAGGCATACCGTAAGGAGAAGGTAAGCAGTTTTTCCTGACTTCATCAACACACCACTCATCTTCCCTGGGGACACTGAGTGAGGGGCTGGGAAGAGGCCAGCAGTGACCCTGGAGCAGAAAACAAAAGCAGATTCTTCCAAAATATGGACTTTCTCCATCCTATTCAAGTTGAAGCATCACTTGCTGAATTCACTTAGCAACTTCTAAGAGACTCAAAGAAACTGGATACTCTGGAATCAAGATTTTATACTATTTGAATTTTACAGTAAAATTAACTATAACAGGAACATTTATTTAATACTTATGATATGCCAGGCCCTGTTCCAAACTCTGTACATACATACATTCATTTAATCCTTCAAATTCTTCTAAAAAGAGAGATTCACTATGATCCACAATTTACAGTTGGGAAGACTGAGACACATGGAAGCTAAAAATAGTCCTCCAGAGACTTCCCTGGTGGTCCAGTGGTTAAGACTTGACTTTCCAATGAAGGGAGTGGGCATGGCTTCAATCCCTGGTCAGCAACTAAGATCCCACATACCGCATGGTGTGGCAAAAAATAAATACACAAATAAAATAAAACATTTATTTAAAAAATAGCCCTCCACATTTTTGCTGGTGGTCTTTTTATTGTAAGTTCCTTCCACCTGTGGTAGAGACACAGGACATTTTAGCATACTTTTCTGTATATTTTCTTTAGGCAGTACAACTTTGATTGTTGGCTCAAATGCCACATTCTACATAGAATTGGATAACCCTTGGATTTTTTTTAAACCAAGCGACTTCTTTCCCCGGTCCTTGCTTATACTTTCCCCTAGATGCTTCAATTGTTAAAACTTTCTCAATAGAGAGGCTATATGTCTGCCTTCTTTCTAATCGTTTCTTTATTTGCCCATCTAACTTTTCTAGGTTTCTTCTTCTTCTCAGGCATCTGCTCCGGTCATCTGCAAATTTCTCAGGTGAATCATGACCCCTAACAACCCATAAGACAATATGAAGCCGGTCTTTCTCTGCCTACAAGGCATGACACCAGTTCCACTGTGTTTAAAACTAAGGCCCATTTATTTGAAAGTTACCCAACCTGTCCTTCCATTGGGTCCACCTGAGTCTTTAAATACACACGTTTTAAAAATCTAAGTGTACTTGCTTCCTGAATTTTTTTCTCGGTGTCACCTTCATTTGTTCAAGTCTCTGTTATTTGCACTTCGTTTGCTATCTGCTGCCCCTATTGTGTTACGAAGTTCCTGATGCCAACTTTGGTCTTTAGCTTTTCCTTCTTAGTTTGGCTCATGCCTATCTGCAGTCTGGACACTTGGGGCAAAGCTATTGAGATGTAAAGGTGTCAAATCACAGGAGAAGGCAAGTGAGTCCCAATGACCTCTAACCTCATGTAAAATGATTTAGGTCATACATTAGAAGCCTTGAATATAATTAGTTGGGCATCTTGAAAAATTCTGGGACAACTAACTTCCAAACTGTTAGCAATTTAAGAAGGCTGAATTTTTAAAAGCCTTGTTGAATGACAGTGAATGTTTATTTGAAATTCAGTTCAGTTAAGTTCAGTTCAGTTGCTCAGTCGTGTCTGACTCTTTTCAACCCCATGGACTGCAGCCTACCAGGCCTCCCTGTCCATTACCAACTCCCGGATTTTACTGAAACTCATGTCATGTTCATTGAGTCAATGATGCCATCCAACCCTTTCATCCTTTGTCGTCCCCTCCTCCTCCTGCCTTCAATCTTTCCCAGCATCAGGGTTTTTTCCAATGAGTCAGTTCTTCATGTCAGGTGGCCAAAGTATTGGAGTTTCAGCTTCAACATCAGTCCTTTCAAAGAACATTTAGGACTGATTTCCTTTAGGATGGACTGGTTGGACCTCCTTGCAGCCCAAGGGACTCTCAAGAGTCTTCTCCAACACCATGTTTCAAAAGCATTTTTTCTTCGGCACTCAGCTTTCTTTATAGTCCAACTCTCACATTCACACATAACTACTGGAAAAACCATGGCGTTGACTACATGGACCTCTGTTGGCAAAGTAATGTCTCTGCTTTTTAATATGCTGTCTAGGTTAGTCATAACTTTTCTCCCAAGGAGTAATTTGAAATTAGTACAGAGTAATTTAGAGTAGCTCTGTTATTGCTTATCAGCCCTAGGAACCATAGAAAAAGAACTAAGAAAGTGGTAGCTCAAGATTGGCCACAAGAGGATGTGGCAAAAAAGGCTAGGGGTGTGGGTGAAGCAGTCCAGCAGGCTGGACGAAACTGCCACCATGGAAGGCCTGCTGCGTGCTGGGGGAAGGGCACTGAAACCGCGCCAGGTGCAAGCTGTCTATCTGCCCATAATAAGGAGAAAGAAAGGATCCTGGGAAGACAATCTGCACCACTTCTTGAGATTGATATACTTACTATGCATTAATAAACAGGATGCCTGAGGCAAAACAGTCAGGTAGAGGTTTGGGTAAGCTTGTTTAAATTTCTGAGCTCTGGTTTTCCCTAAATAAACTGAGTAACAACATAGGTGATGGAGGAAGATGGGGGCTTGGAAGTGGGATGCAATTCTGAAACAAACTCCTCTTTCTTCATTCTCCAGCACTTCTTGAATCTTCTTTCTACTTTCTTTGTAATCGACTTAGAAGATTAATATGTCTTTTGAATGTATTGAAAGTAGAATTGATTAAATCTTGAAAATCATCTTGAAATTTTAAAACATCACTTATTCCTTATTGCTGTTCAGTGTTGCATTATCTATTGCTATGTACAAATACCAACACTTAGTGACTTAGAATGATCAATTTTGTTTCCAAATGTGCAGTTTAGGCAGGGCTCAGTGATGGCATCTTGACTCTGATCTACTCATCCTCAGCTGTGTGGCTCCACGCCTGGGTATGGAATCATCTAAATATATGTTCAATCCCATGTCTGTCAGTCAGTGCTGGCTGTTGATGGGACCTCATCTGGGATTGTCAACCAGAGCACCTACACATGGCCTCCATGTGCCTGCGCTTCTGACAACATGGAGTTTTAGGGTGGGCATTCCAAAAGAGAGAGAGATGGAAAAGAGCCAGATAAAAGATGTGTCACTTTTTGTGACTGAGCCTCAGAAGCATCACTTCCTCTGCATTTTATTAATTGGGGCAGTCATGAAGGGCAGTCATCTGACCCATTTTCAGTCATTTTCAATCATGAAAATGGGTCAGATGACCTCCAAAGTGCCTAAGCACTTTTTGTCCACTGTCAGAAGTACAGGATGACTCCCTACATCTCATGGTTTTGTACTTTGATTCACATCATTTCTTCCCTACTTCCAGCTCAATCATCAAGCCTGATCATCCATCCAGGTTCAAAAGAGAAGAGAATTAGACATGACATGTCATTTGTACCACATTCTTTTCATCTAGGCAGTCCCAAAGGTCTGCCAAGTTTCAAAGGGAAGGGAAGTAGACTCTTCTTCTTGATGGGAGAACAGTAAAGGGCAAAATGCTGGCCCTGGGAATATTGCTTTGGCCATTTCTGGAAAATAAAGTTCACCACATTTAGCAAACTTCAAAAAAAAAAAAAATGAAAACGTCCAACTTCATCTAGGTACAGAGAAAAGAAAGTCAAAAAAACTTTCTCAAGTGGAAGCAGAGAGATAGGTATTGTTACCTTTCTTCTGCCAACCACAGATTTCCTGAGGGTTTACATCAATGGGAATTTTACCTAGCAGTCAAAGGCATGATTTGACCCTAGAATTTTTATGGGTGAATCTTAGAGCAGAATCTGAGGAGTTAAGTAAAATGCTCTTCTGCTCAAAGCTTATTTTAGAACTAAGTAATGGATGAATCACTAAATAGCTTATGGTTATGTTTTTATTGATATATGACTCACCATGTGCTCCTATCTTTCAGGCGAAAATAATGTCTTTCCATGTAGGTGATTTGCTTTATTAGACCTCATGGGGGTAAAGAGCTCTTTGCTTTATGTTTTACTCTGACACAGTAATGGTCCTTGTCCTGCTCTTGAGAAGTGACTAAGATCCTCACTTGGGAAGATGCATTAACTTTTCAAGCTATATAAATTCCATTTATGAAATTATGTCTACCAGGCATTATTATCTAAAAGAGTTAATGCTCTTTCTCAGCATATGGAATTTACTGCTGAGACCCAGGCCCTCCAGTACACACAGGGTATCACAAAAAGAATCCATTCTGTGAAGTTGTGCCAAAGATCAGGAAAATGGAGGTCAGATGAGTGCTTAAGTATTTTTGTCCACTGTCAGAAGTACAGGATGACTCCCTACATCTCTTCACATCATTTCTTCCCTGCTGAGAGAAACCTAGTTCCTGCTCAATAATAATCACATCCACTGAAAGCCTTTCCATACTTTACCAAGTTTATAATTACTGTGAGTCTATCAACAGTAATTTGATGAACTCAACATCAAATTTAATTCGTATATATTCAATATTCGGAGAAGGCAATGGAAACCCACTCCAGTACTCTTGCCTGGAAATCCCATGGGCAGAGGAGCCTAGTGGGCTGCAGTCCATGGGGTCACAAAGAGTCGGACACAACTGAGTGACTTCACTTTCACTTTTCACTTTCATGCACTGGAGAAGGAAATGGCAACCTACTCCAGTGTTCTTGCATGGATAATCCCAGGGACGGTGGAGCCTGGTGGGCTGCCGTCTATGGGGTTGCACAGAGTTGGACACAACTGAAGCGACTTAGCAGCAGCAGCATATTCAATATTTATCATCTTTTTAGCATAACACAATATGCTAAATTATTCTTTATTTTCCTTTCCCATTGGAGACATCAATAATCTTTGTTCCTCTGTTACCCCAAATAATCCCTGCCAGATAGAACTGAATTCATGTTAGAATCCCCAAGCACCTTTTTGAAAATACCAACCCCTGAAATTCATCCTAAACCAGTTAAATCAGAATCTCTGGAAGAAAATCCAAGTATCAGATCATCACTATTTTTTTAAAAACTTTCCTGGGTAATCCAATGGTCAGCCAAAATGGAGGGCCACAAACATAGTGGATATTCAATGGTGTTTTCCTGAATGGCATTTGTCTATTGAGTACCAAGTTCCCATTATAGATCCTTGAAGTATCTTCATTCTACAAAATATAAGATTCCTAATGTGGTAAGTACTTTCCTTTTTCTCCAGCTAGAATAAAGTAGGAACTGCATATACAAATATATTTCAAGTTATTCAACACAAAGAGTTGAATGAAAATTATTTCTTTCCTAGAGTATAAAATTTTAGGTAACAACTTAACCTGATACAGAAAAAGATATTAAAGATTCTCCAGATGTTATCATGGGCAACATGTGGTTAGTTATAAAATAGAATAACCTAGACTATGGTATTCAAATGTGTTCAGGGGAAATGTTTAAGCTAAATTCCATGATTTGTATACAGTTGACCCTTGAACAATGCAGGGTTGAACTGTAAATGTCCACTTACAGGAGGATACTTTTCAACAGTAAATATTATAGTATTACAAGGTCCCTCGATTCAATTTGTGGATGTGGAATGAACCACAGAGGATAGTTATAAATTATACATAGATTAAAGCCCCCATGTTGTTCAAGGGTTAATTTGTATTTTTACATAGTTCAAATATGCCATATACCATAATTTAACATATTGGTAATTACCAAAATATTAAGATATGTTGGTTATTAAAATTACTTTTGCAGAACTTCTGACATACATATACATGTACACATACATACACACAAATGTGGAAATCAGACTTGCTTCAGTCTGCTCACATAAAACCGCATGAGTTCATTATTAAAGCATATGAGTGCTACTCTCAACCATATGCTGGCAAGATTTAGGAGCTCTAGCTTACAGGTTGTATTTCTCGCAGCAAAAAAAAAGGAAAAAAACATTTGTCAGTTATGAAATAACAATTCATAATATATCACATTATAATAGTTTAATGTCATAGATCACTTAATGCATTTATATTTTAGGCACTCCTTTTCAGACTTTCACATTATATGGAATGCAAACATTATTAAATATTATAAGTGATACAGTTTTGACCTTAACATACCAAATACTGCTCCTTCATGCTTCTGGATCAGTTCAGTTGAGAAGTACCTGATGTTTTAAAGTAATCATTTTAAACAATGATTTTATGACTTCTTTTATGAATTCAGTGTATACAACTAAAGATGTATTAAATAAATTGTATGCAGATGCTAAAGTACAGCAATTCTCACCAGATTGAAACTTACAGTGTGCAGTTAGTATTTCAATAAGGCTGTCTAGTGTGTGTGTAACTGTTCTCCCAGAAAACCAAACATCCCTGTTAGTAAAACAGAACTTTTTTCAGCTACATCTCAGGGAGGATGGGAAATGTCAGCAACATATACATTAATGCTGAAAATCATGTTTGAAACTAGAGCTAACAGAGGTCTTTCAAACCTATCAGACTGAGAGTATAATGTCTGTCACTTGCACATTGTGAAATCACTACACCTCAAAACCTCCGACTTGTGTGCAAGAGGGACAGTGGAAGACTTCTCTGCTTGTCCATATTCTCCTTGCCATATTTTCTAAGGATGTCAACTCTTAGGGATCCTAGTTCATTTTTAGTGAACCCTTAAAAGAGTAGGCTAATAATTAGGAAAAATAATACTATCATGTTAATGCTCTGCAGCCACATCAACCCAAAATTCTCCTGTCGTTTCAAGTGGCAGGAGGGGAAAGGAAAACAGGAGCTGAATTTAGTATTTATTTAAAAAAAAAATGTACTCTTATTTATTTGGCTGTGCCAGGTCTTGGTTGCAGCACACAGATCTTTTAGTTGAGGCATTTGGGATCTAGTTCCCTGACTAGAGATAGAACCAGGGTCCCCTGCATTGGGAGCATGGACTCTTAGCCACTGCACCACCAGGAAAGTCTCCCAATTCACTATTTCTTGTCAGAAATAAGGTTTGGCATCAAAATGTCTCAAGTTTGGCTTCACTCTGAGGGCTATTGGGTTTAAATGCCTTTTTACTGAGGACCTGGGTAGTTTTCTAGTTTAGCATAGAGGACTACTCTGTAAAACTCCTGGAAGCATCACAGGAAATTTTAGGAAACGAGGAAAGCTATACTTAACCAGAAGCTGCCTCCATATGTCGCAGGTAGAATGAAAGGAATTCTGCAGAAAGACCCTTGGGGGATTTGGTGGAAGGCTTCTGTCTCCTTTCCAAAAGAAAAAAAAAAGCATGCTGGGGGTAACAGATCATTTCGGAGGATAAGGCAAAGAGCTGCAGGATTTGGTTTTGGTTCCCAAGGGATTAGGCAGTGGCACTGCCTTTTCTGCTTTTTGTTGGAGCAGCAGAACTCAGACCTCTGCCCTCTGAACTCAGACTACCTGGGGCGTCCCTGCAGGGTCACATGGCTGTGTCCATGTGCTGAGCACGGGATTCAACCTCTCACTGCCTATATTCTTCCTATGAAAACAGAGCATTCACCATAGCTATGTTGCGAGGGTTTAATGAATTAATACTCATAAATTACATAGAACAGAACCTAGCACAAGTAAGTCCTCAATTACTTAACAATTTTTTAGAATATTAGCTCAAAATAGTTCTAAATTAATACCTAGTTAGTGATGTCCTCCAGCCTCTATGCTTATTCAGCCTTGTCTTTGATATTTCACCAGTGACTTCTATAAAATGTATTTTACATTTTTAGACCTGAAAGACAAACTATAAATAAGTTGTGTAGACCACAAATCTGTAATTAAGTTTGTTCCTCTTCTTAGAGAAAGTCAGTCAATTGTGGTTAAAATCATGACAAAAACATTTCTTCCTTAGAATAAGCATCTCTCCTTCAGCTTTTTTTTCCAGGAAAACACAGACCTGAATGAGCTGTTGAATTCTCTGAAGTACCGATGTGAAAGTCTCAGCTTTTAATTCTCCAGTACATATCCTTTCATGAGCGTCACCAGAGCCTAGCTCTGTAGGATGTGCAGCAAACATCTCTCATTTTGGGGATCTGTGTCTTTGGTTTCCTAGTAACAAAGAAGACCCCGCACACTAATGTCCTATCCATTTGTAACATTGTGACAGCAAAGCCAACAGCTGTAAAGTCACCCAGTGATGTAAACTGAAAAATATTTGCCAAAATTGGCAAAAGATAAGCTACTCAAGGCAGTCCTTTTGAAAAAGTAAAATACATCTATAAAACATGATTATCTATCTGTTGCTTTAAAGGACATAGTGTATTTTTCCATTATTTGGAAGGATCCTCAAAAGCAAAATGAAGTCAATATTTGGGATTTCATTGGATATTTTACTTAATGAAACGATCGCTTTCCATGTATTGTGTTATGTGCTAAATATAGTGTAGGGAACAACACAGACATAAATCCTAATTTATAGAACTTAATCTAAGCACTCTGTTTCAGATTTAAGGTACTTTAGAATTACTCAGGAAGCTTGTTTAAATGTTGTTCTCAGGACTTGGATTCTGATTTGCATCATCTGGGAGAAGCCCCTAAAGCTGCATTTTTCAAAGGTGCCCCACATAACAGTGATGCAGATCACCCACCAACCACATACTGAAAACTGGAGCAGAGGATGATCCAGGCAAATCTTGTTAAGAAAATAAGAGTTGTGATTAACATTTTTACAGTAGTGATTTATGATGAAGGACACAGAAGATAAGTGTCAGCCTACCACATCCTCTTGCAAGCTCAGACACAGTGTATCTGTAAATGGGGGGGAAAAAAGAGTCATTTTACAGGGAAATTTTGCACAGGATGCAAGCTTTGTCGGTATTCAGACTCCTGATGCCCCATCTTCCAGCTGTGACCAAGCCTCTCAGGACTCAGTATGTGTTCAGCCTCTCTCAAGCCAACTGAATCAACATAAGCTATATTTACCACAAGTGAAAGACTATCAATGCTTGAGATAGCAGCAGGGAATTCTGACATCTGGTAGCACCAGATGATTAAGAAAGGCATTTGGCAAATCCAAATAGGTGAAACTTAGGAAAGACAGCTGCTTTGTGGGTTCAGGATTAAATCGAGCTGGTGAGAGGAAGTAATAGCAGACTTACCTGCCAATTTGCAAAACTTCTGCTTAATTCCCCAAGGTGTCATTTTTACAGATAACTAAATGAAGCAATTTTATTACTGTATATGATTTTATCTAAATCATATGTAAAATTCAGCATTTATTCATAGATTATCTTTCTGCACCTGATGATTAAAAAGGAGTATTTCTTAGCAATACTGAGAAAATGAATGGCTTTCATTGGTCAGATTTTTTGGTGGGAACTCTAGTCTACTCATTCTGTTGGGACAGTTGCCATAAACAAATTGTGTGCCCAAAGGAGGCATGCTTTTTAGCAAGGCAAGGAAGGCATCTTTCTCAAGTTCTTAATAAGACAGCCTGCTCAATGATCCTGAAACACCTTTCTAGGAAATACAGAAATTCCCATATAATTCTCCACTTTAGGTTAATATTGATATATCTGTTTGAAATGCTGATTGTATTTTCTAGAGTGGAAGCACAGAACAGGGAAAAGGTCTGGAATTAAGGAGCAAGGGGAAAAAAACTTGTGTGGCAAGGCAGAACGTTTGCATAACAATAGTTATTAAACAATTTTCAGAGACCCAGCTGCTTTGGACAGGAGAATCAGGAAGAGGAAATTCCATTAAAAGATACTACTGAAACAACACACCTGAAACAGCACAACATTGTAAATAAACTATACCCCTATATAAGATAAAAATTAAATTAAAAAGTAAAGTGTAAATAAAAAGTAAAAGACACTGATTTGTAGAGAGACCAGGCCTTCTCCAGCTTTAAGGTGCATATGACTCACCTGTGGGTCTTGTTGAACTGCTGGTGCTGATTCGGTAGATCTGAAGCAGGCCGAGATGCTACATTCCAATCATCTTTCAGGTGATGCTGAAGCTGCTGAGGATTGAGGCGACAGGGGACCACACTGGCTAATGGGGAAAGGATAGAAAGGAGTTCAGTGTTTGCAACATGACCTTGGACGCAGTACTCTTAGATTTGCTTACTCTCCATTTCTGCACTTATTCATTTCTTTAGCAAGTGTTCCACTAAAATGCCCACAATATGCTTCATACGGCACTGGGGGTATCAAAGGGAACAAAACAAGGACTTCCCTGGCAGTCCAGTGCTTAAGGCTCCAAGCTTCCAATGCAGCAGGCACGTGTTTGATCCCTGGTCAGAGAACTAACATCCCACACACTGTGCCCTATGGCCAAAAAATTAAAAAAAAAAAAAAATGGGGGAGCAAAACAATGAATTCCTAACATCTTGCTCTGCTTTTCCTGCCCTGCTTTTCCTGCCTTCCTCAAAATGTGCTAGATGACTCAGGGCAAGGATGGAAGTACGGCTGAGATTCAAGTCTCCCTGAAATCTTCTGATCCCCTCAGGCATCTTACCTTTTGTCTCTGTGCTAACTACCAAGAAGTCACTTCTGTGAGTTGCACTAAAACACATCAATTTTAAAAAGAGCAGATTAAAGCCATTAAATAATTATGAAATGATTTAGTATAGCTTCAAGTTCTTTAAGGACATTTAATACCCTTAAAGAGAACTTCAACCTGAATTTTCCCATTACCCAAATCATTTCCTGGCAGACTGAGAAGAATATTAAATCTTTTTAATGCCACCAATGTGACAATAATGTGGAATTAATACATTATAAAACATTCTAATGTGTCAATAATAGATAATTTTAAAATACTTGCTATGTAAAAGAGCTTATTTATTTTAAAGTTTGTTTCATTAGTGATAGTTCTTAACAAATTTAAAGAGTTCAAACCTTCTTTCTTAGGTCTCCTTCACTTACTTTCACAGCTCCTTTCTATTGTTAACTCTCTGTAAAACTCTTTTTCAAGGTTATCTCAATAGAACAAATGGAGAAGTCTGGAAAGGCATCTATACTCAATCTCCTTGCATGTTATCTAAGTTCTCTACCATCCCAGTTCTCAGTAATTAGTAGCAGGAATGACGTGCTAAATGCCAAAGTGTGCCAGGCATCATGCTAGCTCTTGCATAAAGCGTTTGCCCATTACCACCCACCACAGTTCCGTCAAGTAGGTCTTATTCCACTTTTCACAGCAGACCAGGGCTCAGAGAGGTGGGGTTTATATGAGCTAATAAACCAAAATGACAGATCCAAGCCAGGAGGACAAAATCCCTAAGTCTGTCCCTTCTACTCCATACCACCATACCAACACCTCACAAAGCTTTCTATTAGTTCTTAAGTACATGGGTGTGGGACATTATGAGAGTGCCATAGGGAAAGAAACTGTAGTCTCTTTTTGTCATGTATGGAAATAGATATTGTGATATGGGTGATTAATCTGATAATTTTAATATTCAAATGCTTTATATGTGATGGGGTTTAAATACGGCAAATATACTTATTGAATATCTTAAGCTGAAGGATTTTGAGAAAACAACAGAAGCAGGAGGGTCACCCAGACTCTTTTGCAATCCACCTACCCCTTCTGCTCTGAAACATGAAACAATCATAAACCTTCATGTGAATGATGCCCTCCCTACACTCAGAGGAAAGGAACATCCTTTTCTTCAAAGATAAATGAACGTCAAAAAAAGCCCATCTAAGCCTAATTTTACTTCATTTTCTTCACATTCCCTAATCTCTCATATTCCATTATGATCTCCCATGTTTCATCAAAACTAGCACAAAAATATACAGTTCTGCTTCTTTAGGTCTTCATTTCCTTCTGAAGGGTCATATCTCACATGAAACTTATATTCAATAAATGTATATATGTTTCTCCTGTTTATCTGTCTTTGCCAATTTAATTTTCAGACCCAGCCATAAACCCGAAGAGAGTCAATGAAATTCTTTTCCTCTCCTACATATGTTTACTTATTCTTTCGTTGTTTGGTCTATCAGATTCTTTCAAATGATGTTTGGTCTGCTTATTAGGCTCATTTGATCTAAAAATACAAAACTTCTTCAATTCAGAATTTTTTCTCTTCCTTTTCTTTTTTTTTTTTTTTTTGTTTTTGTTTTTTGAGCTCTTGCTTCTCCTCCATCTCATTTTTCTCCTTTTAAACGTGTTACTGTTTGCATACTAAATAACTGGATCTAGCTATCTTGTGTGTGTGTGTTAGTTGCTCAGTCATGTCCAACTCTTTGTGACCCTCCTACCTTTTAAATCATGATTCCCATTTCTTGGTATTTTTGCCCCAGATTATGAGGTTGTACATCAAATTGATCTTCCAGATTATTAATTCAACTCAGCAAGGTCCGCTCTCTTTTTATTTCCTCTATTGTTTTTAATCACATGTTCATTCAATACCTATTGAGCATCTATAGTGGTACTAGTTCTAGTCTAGGCACTTGGGGAATATGAATGAATGAAATGAATCAGATAACTCTTGTCTTCTAAAATTACTTTAAGGCAATTTATCAGAAAGGCTCACACAGAAATTCTTCCTGTGGCACCCTGACTTCCCCGCTCTCCTCCCTGCAAACATCCTGTAACTCCAGACACTCCTGAGACTCAGAAGTTTAAACTTCATGTTGAGTCCTCTATACTTCGTGATTCTTCACACTGAGGAGCTGTTTTCTACCCTGGAGTTTACCATTGCTAGAAGATTACTTTTATAGAATCAAGTAATTTTAAATTATTTGTTCTTGACTTCTGGGCATAGTTGATGGGTAGATTACAAGTAGCCAGTTTACAGAACAAATAGAATTGAATATCCCATAGTATTATAATTTTTAAGATTTTTTCATGGAGGTTACTCACTAACCCATATGAATAACTTAAGGCAGTTTGTTTTATTCATCTCTGAATTTCTAGAACCAAATAACATACCTGGCACAGAAGTTAAATAATTTTTTGGAATAAACAGTACAAAGGGCTGGTTTCAATGTGTGTTTTTTATTTCTTTACCTATTGATAAATTCACAGAAATTTGAAATGACAGACTAAACACACGAATGAGAAAAGTGTGCTGAGATTCCACTTAAGAGGAATAAGGAGTAAACTATCACAGATTTTCCTTCAGCATTTTTATTAAGTGAAAAATTAAAATAACTTCTTCCTATATGTGTCCCTATTATTAAAATTAGTGTTTCATAGGATTTTACTTGCTGTTCTTTGATTTTTCAGCAAGAAACAAATTGATGTCTTTTTCCATATCTTAACTTTAGTCTCTTGTAACAGGTTTCTTGGACCGGAAGGTGCAGCTTTTCAACGTACTTGGATTATCGGACCATTCTTTTGTTGCTTTTTATACATTCACATCTCTTATATCCACAATATTAGCAAAACATTTTTAAAGTCAGTTTTTGTTCATATTTGGTTTTTTGTTTTTGTTTTTGGTGGGAGGAAGTGGGAGCTACTAATATGTACCTTGATTTTTGCTTTGTGGGCACTTAACAGAAGATAAAAATGATGTTTCTCTCCCCTAATATAGGAGCCAGTTCTCTTTGTTTGAAGAAGCATCTCAAAGAAAATTTCCATGAGGGCTATACAGGCAATATAACTGAATGATATGTATAGACAAGGTGTCTGTGAATGGTGAAGTGCACATTCTTTCTAAACAGGATGGCTGCTGTTCAGCTCCAACTCTGTAGGAATGCAGCCCAGTCTCCACATTCTACATCTTCCAGTTTCCCATGAGAAGCCAGGAATATCTTTGTTTTTGTTTTTGTTAATTTCAGCTTTATTGAGGTATAATTGACATATAAAATAATAAAATATTTAAAGTGTTCATCATGGTACATGTGCATACATTGTGAAAGGATTCCCTCAACTAGAACATACCATCACCTCAAATATTCTCATGTATTTCTTTTTTTTCTTTTTGGTGGAAACATTTCAGTTCTACTCCCTTTGCAAATTTCAATTATATAATTCAGTGTTATCAATTATAGTCACCACATTCTCAGACCCATTCTTAAAGTTAGAAGTTTATGTCCTTTCACCATAGTTTCCTGTTTTCTGCATCCCCCAGCCTCTTTTCTAATTTTTTGCTCATCATTTCTATGAGTTTAACTTTTTTTTTCAGATTCTATATATATGATATCATGCAGTATTTATCTTTATCTGCCTGGCTTATTTCACTTAGCATAACTCCCTCAAGGAGGTCCATCCATATTGTTATAAATGGCAGGATTTCCTTTTTTTGTGACCAAATAATATGCCATTGTGTGTGATGTATGTATGACATGTTCTTTATCTATTAATATTTGTGGGTTGATGGACACAGGTGGTTTCTATATCTCGGCTATTTTGAATGATGTTCAATGAACATTGGAGTACAGATATTTCTTTGATATCCTGTTTTAATTTTCTTTGAATGTAAATCCAGAAGTGGGATTACTGAATCATGTGAAAATTGCTGGATTATATATTTTTCTTTAGTATTAGTAATATAATTTAAAAACAATCCCATACCCACCAAAAAAAAAAAAAATCCTAGACAAACAAACCTTGAAAACCAAACTAAATACATCAGTGGACTCAATCTGTCCACAGCTGCCAATTTGTGACATCCAGTTCAATATCTAATTTTCTTAATCCTGGAGGAATTAAAAATGCATTTTGCTTTATTTTCCTGAAAACATTTTTGAAAAACAACTCCTGCTCTTTAAGTGGTCAGGGCCTTTGAAGAACAGAATAGAATCGTCTCAGGATACAAGGGTAGAGAAACTTCCTTTAAATTTGAAGGATTTAAAGGAAGAAAGTGGCACAAACACAGAAATGAATTGTTCCCTCCCAGACGGACAGACCCAGGGGAGGCAGGTTTCCAAATGGCAGAGTCCTTCTATTGGCCCTAGAGTCATGTTATTTCCAGGAGATGACTGGGCTGACTGTATGGATGGATGGATGTTTTTGAAATGAACACCAAAAAAGTGGAGCACCCTATGCTCAGGGGACCTATGTGGACTTGACCACCATAGTCTCAGTGGTAACCACTCTGGGCTTCAATCTTGAGGCCAGCTTCTAATTTTCTTCAGTTACAAAAGTGGAGGGATTTCTAACTAGTCTGTGTTTACCTTTATCCCATGGTGGTAGAATTTTTAGTGAGGTACCCAATCAGTAACAACTACAAGTAAGTTTCTTTGCCACTAGACATGGCCGTATGCCCACCTTCTGGTCATTAAAAGAATTATGTATACAACCTTAAGGTCATCCCCATGAAAGAAGTTGACCAGACTTTCCCTCTTCCTTTTCTTTAGTTGGAATGTGGGCATTAGGATCAAGAAATGAAAACCTTGAGTCAAGAAAAGTAAATCAGTGACACAGAAGGTGATCCTACCAACTCTTGCCACCTACTCAGAAGTTTATGTGACAAAGAAACATTTTTAACTTGTGCAAGGCACTGAATTTATAGGTCTTTTTGTTAATTTAGCTTAACTTTTTCCTTAATGAATTCAAGAGGTCTTGGAGTTTTTACAAGAACCCAAGCGGATACCTTATCTGCCTCTCCCTCCCCCCACAAAACTTTCCCTGGTGGCACAGATGGTAAAGCATCTGCCTACAATGTGGGAGACCTGGGTTCAATCCCTGGGTTGGGAAGATCCCGTGGAGAAGGAAATGGCAACCCACTCCAGTATTCTTGCCTGGAAAAGTCCATGGACTGAGGAGTCTGATAGGCTACAGTCCATGGGGTCACAAAGAGTCGGACGCGACTAAGCAACTTCACTTTCACTTTCCCCCCCAAAAAAGGAAGAAAGGCAGGATTGACTTGTGCCTAATTACAAAGGAAAAGAGGATGGAGTCAGTATAAAATTTAATTTAATTTAGAAAAATATTTTACATGCTCAAGTGTTATGGAATAATTCACGTTCATTACATGTTTTTGCCACTGAAAGAAGAATAAAACTGAATGCTTATCTTGGCATTCCAGCCTTGAAGTATTTTCTTTGATGTCCACCACAACTGAAGCCTGATTACTTGGGGATATTTGCCATGAGGATAATGAAAGTTTTCCCACAATGAATCTATTCTTACATATAAAGGAATATCATATATATGTTTTATAGGTGATGGTAACTTTTTTGGATGATGTACTGGCTATGATTTGATTACTTTGTGCCTTGATTACTTTGGACTGCGGTCTGAAATTTTTCTGACAGCAAACCTTTAAAAGAAGATGATTTCTCAACAGTAAATTTAGGCACAAGGATTTTTTTTATCCACTCACTTCATCATATTTAATCTTTTTTATTCTTTTCAAAATAATAATCAAAATTATTTTATTTAATAGATCAAGGAAATACAAATATGGGAAAATAGGTAAAAACCAGTTCAGTAAAAGAAACTGGTGAGGTATAAGAGATCATCAATATTCATGACAATCTCAGCTTATTATTAGATGTATCATTTATGAGGACAGGCCTCAAAGGTGCAATTAAATCCAATACATATTAGAATGAACATCAACAATCCCTTTAAGATACTGTATAACACTTAATTTATAATTGATAAGGGATTCTCTGGTAGTTCAGCTGGTAAATAATCCACCTGCAATGCAGGAGACCCCAGTTTGATTCCTGGGTTGGGAAGATACACTGTGGAAGGGATAGGCTACCCACTTCAGTATTCTTGGGCTTTCCTGGTGGCTCAGCTGTTAAATAATCCATCTGCAATGCAGGGGACCTGGGTACTATCACTGGGTTGGAAAGATCCCCTGGAGAAGTGAACAGCTACCCACTCCAGTATTCTGGCCAGGAGAATTCCATATTCCACTGTGTAGTCCATGGGGTTGCAAAGAGTCAGACACGATGAGTGACTTTCACTAACCCTTAACAGCACCAAAATATTGCAAGGAATTTTGTTATGGTTGTCCTAAAGCCTAGGGGACATTTCCCTTTACAGAAAAATAAAATTCAGGGTCAATTTCTTTCTTCTAGCCTATATCAAGATACATTTTAAAAAATCAAGCAATTCTTCTATTTTAACAAATACATAAGTGAATGCCCAAAGCCTGTGCTGAGAGTGATTAAATAAGTAATCTGTGTCAAAACATTTTCATAGCTGACAGTGTGTCCTGCATTCCTTGAAGTTCTTCACAGTCCTGTGATCTGGGAGAGCCTTATGTAACAAGCATCTTTCCCAGAAAGCGTTCATTAACATCTGTGGAATAAATTAATATGTAAGGATAGGAATAAATGAACACCAGACAAATATTAACAAGTTAAAACATTAACTACCTAGATGTAGCAACTGACCTTGGTTGAATTATTTTGTTTACTTATATTCTTATTAAAATTTCTCTCAAAATGTGGAGACCATTTGCAAGTTTGTCAGGAAAAGTGTCGGATATCACCACATCTGAGTCCACAAAGATGCATAGCAGGGCATGTTTGGGCATTCCTTAAACTGAGGAAGACATGGAAAGCTGGAGTTGATCTTGAGAGAAAAAAGCACGGGATATGTTATATATATAACACATAACTAGATATTTCCTGAACTGGGAAATACCTAAAAAGGTGGAATATATTATGGAATATGACTCTGGTCAACAGAGTTGGGGACAATGTAAACCAACTCCATCCAATAGAAATATGATGCAAGCTACAAATGCAAACTATATATGTCATTTTAAATTTTCTAGTAGCCACATAAAAAAAGTAAAATTAATTTCAATGATATATTTTATTTAGTGAATGCTATCTAAATTACTACACTTCAGTAGGTAATCAACAACAAAGTTATTGAGATACTATATACTTTTTATAAACTAAGTCTCCAAAATCTGCTGTGAATTTTACACTAAGGCACAAGTCAGTTTGGACTAGGCATTCTTGAAGCTCTCAATAAATTCATTAGGCCTGTGGCTACCCTACTGAGCCACCTAGAGAATTTGGTTCTTTCCCTTCTGAGTGATCTCTTTTTCAGAGAGGAGAGGAGACATATAATGCACATTTTTGTGTTTTTTTTTGTTGTTGTTGTTGTTGTTAAAAGTATTGTTAATGTCTAAAATATTAAACAATATTGCATAGGAACCTGGAATAATGATGAAAGAGCTTCCTCTGTGGCCTTATGTAGGAATGCCCTTGTGTAGACTGTATACAACAGGCAACTTTGGCAGACTGCCTGGACCTGAATTGGGTACAGATAGGAGTGTGTTGGGGCACACTGTCACAGTCACCTTGGAAATACTGGTGGAGCTGGAGCAGGTCCAGATCAGGAGGGTTTCAGTGCACACCAGGGCCACTTTGGCAGGACAGTTGGAGCTGGTATAAGCAGATCAGGGAGTCCTGGGGTGTGATACACTGAGGCCCCTTGACAGAATGACTGGAGCTGGAGCAGACGTGAGCCGGTAGATTCCTGGAGCATATCACACTAGGGCCACCCTGATGGCCAGCTGGAGGTGAAGCAGGGACAGGCTGTGTTGAGGCCACCATAACAGGACAGCTAGAGTGTGCATGAGCCAGGGAGTCCTGGTGTGTACCATGCCAGGGCCACCTTGGTAAGACAACTGGAGCTGGAGCAAGTGCAGGTTGGGGGAACAAGGCACTCTACTCTGGGGTTTCCCTGGGGAGAAAACTGTAACTGGCAAGGGCCAGGGAACTTGGCAGGTGGGTCAGAGCACCTGGACCATATTTTTGTTCACACTATCAAGGTGAAGCAAGAATGGAAAAAATAGCACTCTCTGGTGACTTTGATCCTGAAGCAAGTTCCAGCAGTTCCTTGCCTGTTTGGCAGCACTCTAGAATTAGTAAGTGGATTTCCTTCAGTATCATCTAGGTGCTCTTTAAGCTGTTATTTTTTTCACCATGTTTCAGGATGGGAGGGTCTGCAGGCATGTCCCTAAATGATATCCCTCCTATTATAGGTTGCTGCATTAGGAATGGAGTTTCTGTAGATACCGTGTCTTCCTCTCTTCAACCCACCTCCATGAGGTCTTCTAGCATTTGCTTTTGCAGAAGATGTTCAATCATCCCTTGTCTCTGTCAAGAGGAATTGCTTTATTTGTAGGCATTAGTTTTGGTGTGTTTGTGGGAGGAGGTGAGTTCAGGGTCTTCTTGTACCACCATCTTGGATCATCTTCAAAATGTGCTACTTTCAATTAAGTGTATTAATATAATTCTTTTGTTAAAAAGTATTATGTAAAATCACTACAGATGGTGATTGCAGCCATGAAATTAAAAGATGCTTACTCCTTGGAAGGAAAGTTATGACCAACCTAGATAGCATATTGAAAAGCAGAGATATTACTTTGCCAACAAAGGTCCATCTAGTCAAGGCTATGGTTTTTCCAGTGGTCATGTATGGATGTGAGAGTTGGACTGTGAAGAAAGCTGAGTGCCAAAGAATTGATGCTTTTGAACTGTGGTGTTGGAGAAGACCCCTGAAAGTCCCTTGGATTGCAAGGAGATCCAACCAGTCCATCCTAAAGGATACCAGTCCTGGGTGTTCATTGGAAGGACTGATGCTGAAGCTGAAACTCCAATACTTTGGCCACCTCATGTGAAGAGTTGACTCATTGGAAAAGACCCTGATGCTGGGAGGGATTGGGAGCAGGAGGAGAAGGGGACAACAGAAAATGAGATGGCTAGATGGCATCACCAACTCAATGCACATGAGTTTGGGTGAACTCTGGGAGTTGATAATGGACAGGGAGGCCTGGCGTGCTGCAATTCATGGGGTCGCAAAGAGTCGGACACAACTGAGTGACTGAACTGAACTGAAACTCTAAGTATTCCTAGAATTACAAAATAAGGTAAGCCTATCATATTCCTTGAAAAGTAATACATTGGACATTATCATTGATAATAAATAATTGACTGAAAAAAAATCCATTTTCAGCCTGTGATTTATTTAAATGTTTACTGGATACTAGAAGACTAACCTGGAAGAGTTTGGAGTCAAGCTGGGGTAAAAAATCTCACCGATATATAACAATTCAGAGATAATAATACTAAGTTTAAAACAGACAGCAAAATTTGACATCAAATATAATTCCTAGGTTTTTTCCCTAGCCTGTACAAAGCTGAAATTGAGAACTTCATTTTTAGCACTGACTCTGTCAGTTACCAGCTATATAATTTATATAGCAACTCTGATCCCACTTCTCTACGTTAAACAAATAGGAAATAGGGAGAATGCACTCTACGTTTTCTCAGTTTTTGTCAGTATTAAAATTCTGAAATTCCAATTCTATTTTCTTAAATGGTGGTTCATGGTTGATTTATTTTTCAATTAAATAGAAATATCTGACACAATATAAAATTTCAGGATTAGGATAGAAGACACAATTTTATTAGAGAAACTAGAAATGATAAGCATCAAACTCTTCAAATTTTTTGGAAGCTAAAGCAAATAGAAACAGGAAATTGGTTATAACTCTCATTGTCTGATGAGGCAGTTTTCTTTTTTACATGGAAAAACTCAAACAATTTATATGAGATAATATTTATGAAGGCATCATGCTAAACAAATTCAACATCAGCATTGTATAAAATGCAATTACTGCCTCATATTATCATGTTGATGTGAAGTGTCCATGTAAGTTCAGAGAAACTAATCATAACTATCTAACTCTCAAGTTATCAACTCAGAAATAGAGATCATTCTCTGGATTTTTACAATCAACAAAATGAGGAAAATAATCTAACTACCAGTAATTGACACATGAAGAAACAACTTCTGCCAAATCTCCACTCCTCAATTTTTCTTCCTCTAAAAAAAATAATTTTTAGTTAAAGTGACTTTAAAAAATTAAAATTAAAAAATGTATCTACATTTTTGGTTAGGATTGGAGCTAACTTTTAGAGAGCTCAGTTTTTCTGGAATATATGGCAATGGACGACAGATTGACCATATTCTAGTTTGCTTATGCGCTATAAACAGCCATAGAGGAAATAAGAGGGAGGAACTATTTATACACTGAGAGCAGAGGGTCTCCTGGTTTCAATGGCTGTCTTTTCTGAGGATAATACTAACACTTGCACTAAAAACGCACTTGATTTCAGTTCAGTCTGTATAAAAAAAGTGTCCTTTCTGACAAAAGAATCTGCATCAAGGTAGGTCTGAGAAGGAAATTAACTGCACAATACTGAATTGAAGTATACAGTTCTGGCAATGTTCATGATACGAACTCCTTTCTGTATTTTTGGCTTCATGCTTACTCTAATCCTATAATCAATATAAAAACATAATATGGGAAAAAACCTTAAATCAATGTTTATGTATCATTCCAGTTGAAAAGAGTTTCTACTCCTAAGCATAGAGAGCCTACAAGTTGGGGGGAGGCCAAATTTCAGGTATAATTGAATGGCTAATGGAGAATTTGATTGTAGGCCAGAATTTAAAATGAAAAATGCTTCCTGCACTTTGTAAAGGTCTACCAATCCAAAATGCACTGATAGCCTTACGTCTCCCTACTGGATTGTTAAAAATTTCAATCAAGTATTATACAGTTTAAATCTCATCTACCCAGGTATCTTATCTCCAGATATCTTATTTTCCCATATTGATAGGAAAAGGATCACACTATATCTTCAGATATTTTGTTTCAACATTACACAGCAAAGAAATGAAGAAATGCTCAACTATTTCCTTTCTTTAGTATTCCTATTCAACAACTCTCCTTGACTACTTTTCTATCCCATCAAAGCCGACAGCCCACAGACTCAATAGCTTTTTCACTATCACCTTCAACCTGTACTCACTTTCCTCTCTAGCTAGAGCTTAGTTTCCATGGTCCATCACTTAAATAATTTATTGTCACATGCTGTTTCACTCATTTCTCTCTGCATCATACTCTCTTGGCTAAATCCCAGTTGTAACTAAACTCAACTAACACATTGAGTCTCAACCTGCAACCAAACAAATTCTCCTGGAGAAAAACACATATCTACTGAGTCCATCCTAAAGGAAATCAGTCCTGAATATTCATTGGAAGGACTGATGCTGAAGCTGAAACTCAAATACTTTGGCCACCTGATGTGAAGAACTGACTCATTGGAAAAGACCCTGATGCTGCGAACGATTGAAGGCAGGAGGAGAAAGGGATGACAGAGGATCAGATGGTTGGATGGCATTACCGACTCAATGGACGTGAGTTTGAGTAAACTGGGAGTTGATGATGGACAGGGAAGCCTGGAGTGTTGCAGTCCATGGCATCTCAAAGAGTCAGACACAACTGAGCAACTGAACTGAACTGAACTGTTTGAATATATTTTATGGCCAAAAAACTCAAAGGGGCATACAACAATGCTTAGAAATTTTGTTTATCTTATGACCTTTCAAATTGACTATTTCATCATTATGGAATGGCTACAAACTCCAGTATTCTTGCCTGGAGAATCCCAGGACAGAGGAGCCTGGTGGGCTACAATTGATGGAAATGCAAAGAGTCATACATGACTGAATACTGAAGTGGTTTGCCATTCCCTTCTCCAGTGGACCACATTGTGTCAGACCTCTCCACCATGCCCGTCCATCTTGGGTTGCCCCACAGGGCATGGCTTAGCTTCATGGAGTTAGACAAGGCTGTGGTCCTAGTGTGATTAGATTGACTAGTTTTCGGTGATTATGGTTTCAGTGTGTCTGCCCTCTGATGCCCTCTTGCAACACCTACCGTCTTACTTGGGTTTCTCTTACCTTGGACATGGGGTATCCCTTCACGGCTGCTCCAGCAAAGTGCAGCCTCTGCTCCTTACCTTGTACTAGGGGTATCTCCTCACCACCACCCCTCCACCTTGAATGTGGAATAGCTCCTCTAGGCCCTCTTGCACCTGCGCAGCCACTGCTTCTTGGACGTGGGGTCGCTCCTCCCAGCCGCCGCCCCTGGCCTCAGGCATGGGGCACCTCCTCCCCTTCAGTATTCTTGCCTTGAGAACCCCATGAACAGTATGAAAGGCAAAATGATAGGATACTGAAAGGGGAACTCCCCAGGTCAGTAGGTGCCCAATATGCTACTGGAAATCAGTGGAGAAATAACTCCAGAAAGAATGAAGGGATGGAGCCAAAGCAAAAACAATACCCCGTTGTGGATGTGACTGGTGATAGAAGCAAGGTCCGATGCTGTAAAGAGCAATATTATAGGAACCTGGAATGTCAGGTCCATGAATCAAGGCAAATTGGAAGTGGTCAAACAGGAGATGGCAAGAGTGAACATCAACATTCTAGGAATCAGTGAACTAAAATGGACTGGAATGGGTGAATTTAACTCAGACGACCATTATATCTACTACTACAGGCAGGAATCCCTTAGAAGAAATGGAGTAGCCCTCATGGTCAACAAAAGAGTCCAAAATGCGGTACTTGGATGCAATCGCAAAAACGACAGAATGATCTCTGTTTGTTTCCAAGGCAAACCATTCAAAATCACAGTAATCCAAGTCTATGCCCCAACTAGTAACGCTGAAGCAGCTGAACTTCAATGGTTCTATGAAGACCTACAAGACCTTTTAGAACTAACACCCAAAAAAGATGTCCTTTTCATTATAGGGGACTGGAATGTAAAAGTAGGAAGTCAAGAAACACCTGGAGAAACAGGCAAATTTGGCCTTGGAATATGGAATGAAGCAGGGCAAAGACTAATAGAGTTTTGCCAGGAAAATGCACTGGTCATAGCAAACACCCTTTTCCAACAACACAGGAGAAGACTCTACATATGGACATCACCAGATGGTCAACACTGAAATCAGATTGATTATATTCTTTGCAGCCAACAATGGAGAAGCTCTATACAGTCAGCAAAAACAAGACCAGGAGCTGACTGTGGCTCAGATCATGAACTCCTTATTGCCAAATTCAGACTCAAATTGAAGAAAGTAGGGAAAACCACTAGACAGGGATCAAGACCATCCCCATGGAAAAGAAATACAAAAAAGTAAAATGGCTGTCTGAGGAGGCTTACAAATAGCTGTGAAAAGAAGAGAAGCAAAAAGCAAAGGAGAAAAGGCAAGATATAAGCATCTGAATGCAGAGTTCCAAAGAATAGCAAGAAGAGATAAGAAAGACTTCCTCAGTGATCAATGCAAAGAAATAGAGGAAAACAACAGAATGGGAAAGACTAGAGATCTCTTCAAGAAAATTAGAGATACCAAGGGAACATTTCATGCAAAGATGGGCTCGATAAAGGACAAAAATGGTATGGACCTAACAGAAGCAGAAGATATTAAAAAGAGGTGGCAAGAATACACAGAAGAACTGTACAAAAAAGATCATCATGACCAAGATAATCACGATTGTGTGATCACTTACCTAGAGCCAGACATTCTGGAATGTGAAGTCAAGTGGGCCTTAGAAAGCATCACTATGAACAAAGCTAGTGGAGGTGATGGAATTCCAGTGGAGCTATTCCAAATCCTGAAAGATGATGCTGTGAAAGTGCTGCACTCAATATGCCAGCAAATTTGGACAACTCAGCAGTGGCCACAGGACTGGAAAAGGTCAGTTTTCATTCCAATCCCAAAGAAAGGCAATGCCAAAGAATGCTCAAACTACCGCACAATTGCACTCATCTCACACGTTAGTAAAGTAATGCTCAAAATTCTCCAAGCCAGGCTTCAGCAATACATGAACCGTGAACTTCCTGATGCTCAAGCTGGTTTTAGAAAAGGCAGAGGAACCAGAGATCAAATTGCCAACATCCACTGGATCATCGAAAAAGCAAGAAGAATTCCAGAAAAACATCTATTTCTGCTTTATTGACTATGCCAAAGCCTTTGACTGTGTGGATCACAATAAACTGTGGAAAATTCTGAAAGAGATGGGAATACCAGACCACCTGACCTGCCTCTTGAAAAATCTGTATGCAGGTCAGGAAGCAACAGTTAGAACTGGACATGGAACAACAGACTGGTTCCAAATACGAAAAGGAGTACGTCAAGGCTGTATATTGTCACCCTGCTTATTTAACTTATATGCAGAGTACATCATGAGAAACACTGGGCTGGAAGAAGCACAGGCTGGAATCAAGATTGCCAGGAGAAATAACAATAACCTCAGATATGCAGATGACACCACCCTTATGGCAGAAAGTGAAGAGGAACTCAAAAGCCTCTTGATGAAAGTGAAAGAGGAGAGTGAAAAGGTTGGCTTAAAGCTCAACATTCAGAAAACTAAGACCATGGCATCTGGTCCCATCACTTCATGAGAAATAGATGCAGAAACAGTGGAAACAGGGTCAGACTTTATTTTGGGGGGCTCCAAAATCACTGCAGATGGTGACTGCAGCCATGAAATTAAAAGACGCTTACTCCTTGGAAGGAAAGTTATGACCAGCCTAGAAAGTATTTTCAAAAGCAGAGACATTACTTTGCCAACAAAGGTCTGTCTAGTCAAGGCTATGGTTTTTCCAGTGGTCATGTATGGATGTGGGAGTTGAACTGTGAAGAAAGCTGAGCATGGAAGAATTGATGCTTTTGAACTGTGGTGTTGGAGAAGACTCTTGAGAGTCCCTTGGACTGCAAGGAGATCCAACCAGTCCATTCTGAAGGAGATCAGCCCTGGGATTTCTTTGGAAGGAATGATGCTGAAGCTGAAACTCCAGTACTTTGGCCACCTCTTGCGAAGAGTTGACTCATTGGAAAAGACTCTGATGCTGGGAGGGATTGGGGGCAGGAGGAGAAGGGGACGACAGAGGATGAGATGGCTGGATGGCATCACTGACTCGATGGACGTGAGTCTGAGTGAACTCCAGGAGTTGGTGATGGACAGGGAGGCCTGGCGTGCAACGATTCATGGGGTCGCAAAGAGTCGGACACGAGTGAGCGAGTGAACTGAACTGAACTGAAACATGACTGAGCTATTAGCACTTTTACTTTCATGTTCAATTCTACATCCCTTATCATCTAAATCTTTCTCATTTGACAACTTTGCTTTATAGTCAGCCCTAAAATAGAAATATTAGACAGTATCTCATGCATCTTTACACCTTGAAATAACCAGCTTACCAATATCTGTACCCCATTTTTCTGTCCTTCCCAGAGCCTGCCAGTGTTGTAGAGGGAACTAGTGTCTGTATGATGGTGGCCTTTGTTTCTAAACTGTTGCTCAAAAAGCCTAGAGGATGCCTCTTTTTCTTTCCTGCTTTTACCTGGCCCCAAGAAGAGCGCTGCCTTGTCTTTTGTCTCAGAGACTTGAAGGAAATAACTGTCTTATTCAATTTTGTCCATTGAGCTTAATTGCCAGGACTCAGGTAGTACAAATTCCTATGTCTGTATTAGGAAATCAAGAGATATATGTGCCATACAGGATAAGAACACAGTACCATATGAAGTGCACATACTTATTACCTGACTCTTTCCACACAAGTCCATGGTCATAAACCTTTCTTATGAATTTCAAATTTTTCATGGTTCATAAGTTCCTTTTTTAGTGGTTTATTCATATTCAGAGACAACTTCTGGATCAGACACTGCCTATACATGCCTAATGTCTAAAATGAACCCGTCTCAGCAGGAAACCAAAATATGCTGCTTTTAAAATAAATAAAATGTGCTGCTTTTTAAACATTAATCACAAATAATTCTCCTACAGCTATTATATTTTTGACTAGTTCAAAGAATCATGGAAACCACAGACAGGAAACAAAAGTGTCTATTTGAGATACTTTCTTTTCCAACTGAGGTGAGAAAGATTAAATGCTGACATTATCTTGTGGCTTTTTCTATAATAAATTGGTATAACTAAAAAGTTGAGATAACTATAGCATTATCTAAATGAAGACTTAATTAAGGTTCACCAAAGCCAGCTACACTTTCCCAGGGGCCTTTCAATGTTTTCATGGCCACTTATGACAGAACATTTAGAAGTGCAGCTTTTTTTTTCAAATGAAACCTTTGATAAGTTCCGGGAGTCATTTTATCATGAAATCTGCAATAGTTCTGATTCTCAGCTGTTGGTACTTCTTATTGTTCAAGATTCTGCTCTGACCCCTTGTCTGTTTGTTCTTACATACTGTCTCCTTGAGTGAAGTCATCCACTTTCACCATTGTCTGAAGTTGTCTTCAGATGATGGTCAAATCTACCTTTCTGTCTCCTCCACTGTAGCCTCATTTTGTTCTATGAGGTATCATTTTTCTGCCAGTCCTAATATCACTCAACCTGAACCAAATCAAGGTTATCTTCCCACCTTAATAAGCAAACTTCAGAATTTCCCTTTGTCAGTTATTCCTTCAGTATCTCAGGGAGGAGGTGGTGGCGGAGGTGGGGGGGACACAAGGGGGGAGGGTGAGGTTAAGGTTCTAGGAGGTAGGGCCTTTGAGAGGTGATTAAGTTATGAGGGTGGAGTCCTTGTGAATGGGATTAGTGTCCTTTACAATCCACAGAGCGGCAAAAGAGTCAGACATGACTTAGTGACTAAACAAAAACAACAAAACAAGCTTCCGGACAGACCTCTAACCCTTCCACCATGTAAAGACATGGTAAGAAGAGCCTGGCTATTAGCCAGGAAGAAGGTCATCACCTGACCATGCTAGCACCTGAGTCCTAGATGTCCCAGCCTCAGAACTGGGAGAAATGTATTCCTGTTATTTATAAGCTACCCCTGTGTGTGCTATTTTATTATAGCTGCACAAACTGATTAAGACATCTTCCAAGGCCTATTAAAATATCACATTTTTTTGATGAGCCTTTCCTAGTCACCCCAAAGCCCCAGTGCCTTTCTTTAACCCCCTAAAAAGCAATTGCATTTTACTCTGCATCACTAAAAGTTTCACTGATGTATAATAATCTACTCCTAAACTCAATATCTTACAATAGCAAGTTTCTGTCTGCCATGATTTTGCAGGTTGACTTGGGAGTTTCTCAGCTGTGCTCACTCATGTGGAGCATCACCTTGAGTGTCAGCTGCACAGGAGGATCTAAGACAACTTCACCTGCTGCCTGACAAATGGTACTAGTGTTGATTATCACACCTTCATCTTCCTCCATGGGCCTTTTATCTTCCAGTATGTTAGACCAACTTTTTTTGCCCTAGTCCTAGGGCAGAGTTCCAAGAGTGTCAGGGCAGAAGTTGCAATGTCCCTGGAGAGGTAAACTCCAGGACTCAGTATAACATCACCTCCACTTTATTCTGTTGGTCCAAATAAGGCACACAGTGAGTCCAGACTCAGAGGTTAGGGAAAAGAGTCTCTGTCTCTTGATGGAACAAGTCACAAAGGCACACTGCAGAGAAGAATGGGAGAGAATAGGAGAAAGGTTGTGCTTATCCTTGAAAATAATATACAATACTTGGGATCTAATGACATACTCTATTGTATTGCCGTCTATCACATGTATTTTAGTTTAATTGATTCTCAAATTATGATATAATTCCCCTGCAATAAAACTTCAAAACACATAGTTTTCTTGAATTTTTTAAAATATTTAATACAGACTGAACACTGCTCTGCTGCTGCTCAGTCGCTAAGTCATGTCTGAATCTTTGCAAGCTGATGGACTACAGCCCACCAGGCTCCTCTGTCCATGGGATTTCCCAAGCAAGAATACTAGAGTGGGTTGCCATTTCCTTCCCCAGGGAATCTTCCTGACCCTGGGATGGAACTCACATCCCTGCATTGACAGGCATATTCTTCACCGCAGAGCTGCCTGGGAAGTCCAGACTGCACACAGATAATATTAATTATATACCACTTCCCTTGTGGCTCAGCAGGTAAAGAAATTGCCTGCAATGAGGGAGACCTGGGTTTGATCCCTGGGTTGGGAAGATTCCATGGAGAAGGGAACAGCTACCCACTCCAGTATTCTGGCCAGGAGAATTCCATGGACTCTAAAGTCCATGGGGTCACAAAGAATGGACAAGACTGAGTGGCTGTCCCTTCACTTTTCTTCTTTGCTAGACACTAAGTATTAAAGTCGTTTAATTCTCAGTATATTAAATAATTTAGCTATCACAGTGGATGTATGAGATAGGCCTATTTTTAGACTCATTTTACAAAGAGGGGAATAAAGTCAAAGTGTAGTTAAGTGCCTTTCTCAGTGATCACAACCTCCAAGGATTTTTTTTTTTTTTTTTAACGTGACTTTTTATTCACAAAGCGCAAATGCCAGGGGACAGCCTCAGTGACTTGGAATTCGTGTTAGGGAAGTGTCTTGAACACTTGAGTAAAACAAGTGGCTATGACAGCAGTCAATTAAAAGGCACTTTCATGAGGAAAAAAAATACTTCCTCAGGAGGTATTTCTCAGTGAGTAACCCACTGGACAACTACTTTGCCTGTGACACCTGTTGCTGCTTTGCTGACTAGTTTAGTACAAGGTTAGTAGTCAAACCCACACATTCTGGTTTCAGATTTCATGCTCTTAATCAGCAAGCTATATGTATTGATATTAAGATGATACAAAGATTGTCATCATTTTATATATATACAAATGTATTTTCTCAAAATTACCTAGAAAATACTTTAGCAGCCAAATGATGCTTTTTCAGACAGAATGTGTTTCTATCTAAAATACTGAGCTATTTTTGAAGAAAAGATATACAAAAAAATGTAATAGTCACTGAAATCATATCTGATGTGAAGATTCCTTTTTCTTTCTTTCACTCTAAAAGCTCTTATCTTGATGTGAACACCTGGCCTTTTCTGGTGTCTTTACGGGAAACACTTCCAGTTAGCCATCTTATCAATGAACAATACTTTATCTGAGCTTGGGTAATATCCTCTGGTGTTCACATTAGCAGGATTTAGTATTCATCACAAGTGAGACTCATACCCATGTGGGTCAGTTAACATGCCACCATTTCATCTTCTTAACCAGCTTGTCCTTAGTCACAAGCAAAATATGGGCTGGGAGACTGGAATAAACCTAGTCTATATATCATTGCTTCTGGGAAAAGTCCTCAAAGTGCATACATTTATAGTAGAACAGTTGTTAATATCCTCAGATACTAGATATTTTGTGTATTAACCATGTGAGGGATGTTATGGATGCTAGAGTTCAAGTGAACAGAAAAAGTAACACTTCTGAGTTTTCTTGCTTATTTTGTGGATTCTCAAGAAAAATCTAGTCTCAGCTTGCTGGATATTTTTCATATATTGAAATAGATATCCTATTTTTTCAGTTGTTTCCAAATAACTGTGAAATCTCTGAGGCAGTTTTCCTTATGATTCCCCACCAATGAGCAAGGGTACATGTAACAATAAAATCTAGGGGATTTAGGGTGGTTGATGCACAACAATGGGGTTACTGGGAATATAGAAATGATCTATTTGATGGTACTTTACATGGTAGAATAATCAGTCTGACAAAATCCCTTGACAAAATAGCAGCAGGAATTGGGAGGAGCCTTTAGAATTCATAATAAAAGTGGGTAAATGTCTAAGTCAGGCATGGACAAGGATGTTGTCTAACTCTCTAGACAAGGTTTAGGTGATGTTCTCAATAAAATCCAAGATCTCACAATATAGTCTTTTGAGACTGAATTATGTCCCCTCAAAAGATGTCAAGTACTAACCCCCTACCTGTGAGTATAATCTTATTTACATGTGATCAAGTAAAGATGAGGTTGTAACGGTGGACCCTAACCTAACAGACTATGTCCTTTTATAAATGGGGAAATTTGAAAACAAAGACAGACATGCAGAGAATAAAGATGATATGAAGATGCAGGAAGACAAGGATCATCTATGAGGCAAGGAACACCAAAAGCTGCCAGCAAACTCTCAAAACTATGAGGGAGGAATGGCATAAATATGAGAAAATAAATCTGTGCAGTTTAAGCCATCTAGTTCGTGGTAATTTATTACGGCAGCCTGGGAAAACCAGCAACAGACTTCACACACTCTTGGTTACTTAGGCCCCAGGTAGCTATGGCTACTGGAGGGTAAGTTCCGGCACCAATAAGGAGGTCCAGGATATTTAGAAAACAAAAAAAACTACATCACAGATAGAGGTATGACTTTCTTAACCTTACATTCTTATAAGTCATGACTCTACCCCTTATTTTCAGGAAGGAAAACAATTTTCCATGGTAATAATCTCATGAGCTCATAACTTTAATACTTATTTTATATCCTACACTCATTTAAGAAATATATAAAGAGTAAAATTCTATCATTAAAGAGTTTATAATTAGTTGGAGGTAGGTAAAAACATTAACCAAATTAAAAATCAATAAAAGCAACACTAATGGATTTCTAAATTGAATCATGTAAGTGTACTCTAAAACTCAACATTAGTATGACAATCTCATAGGGAAACTATCTTTTTAAAGTATGCATTCAATACACACGAGTGTAATAATTAATACTCAAAAAATAAATACACTTTTAAATTCAACTTTATTTTAAAGGTTTTACTCGCTTGAGCTCTCCACCCTTAACTACAAGCCTCTTGACTGCAATTGTGATTTGATGTCCACATTGTCTAAGTATCTACATACAATACCTAAAGATAACCCAGTTAGCAAGCAGGGTTATCTGAAAACAACTAAAGCTGTGACGTGAAATGTGAATTATATGTTTTTTTCCTTTCCATTCAATTTGTTATATTACATATGATTATATATTAATTGTCATATCATATATATCAAACCATAAACAGCAGGTTCACTATGAAGTTCTTTAAAGGCACAGGGTGTGTCTTGTTCCCACATATGATCTGAATCTTTCAAAAATATTGGTTGAATAAACAAATAAAAGAATAAATGGACTTCTGATATTAAGTCCTCGCTAAGAAACACATTTACAGTCTTAACCACTTATTCTGGTGCAATACATGCTTCCTTCTTGTGTTGATTAATTTCTATCGATCTTACAGTGTGTGGCCCACAAGGCTCTTGTCTCACACCACTCAGTGCTGGGTTATTGATTCCCTGCCTGCATCAGGACACTTATAATATTTGCAGGAAATTCTATCTTTGTTGATGTGCTTGCTCAAAGTTCACTTCAAGTACAGAACCATTACATTGCGGGGTTGACTCTGGTACTCTCCAGAATGTTCTACAACAAAGCTTGTTTGTTTGTTGATTGATTGCTTGCTAGTTTTTTCTTTTGTTCATGTGTTTTTGTTTCTTTGTTCTGGTAACTGCAAGTCAATACCCATCAGAGTGTCAAGAAATTAGCCCAGTGGATTGAAATGAGCTATTTTGGAAAGAAGGCGTGGGGATGGAGAAAAGAAAGAAAAGGAAAGGAAGGAAAGGAAAGTTAAAAGTACATCCACACTATGGGTAAATATTCCTTATAAAAATTGCTGCATTTGTTACTGAGGACCACAGTCAAAATTTTTAGAAAGCCACTATCTAGTATTACTGTCCATCAGTAACTTTTGGCCACAGGATGATTTCTTTACATTTTTTGCATGACCTCATTACTTTGGCTTCTTTGAGTTTATTGAGCTTGTATCCAGCTTTCTCTGAAGTCTGCTCTCTTTGTATCACTGACGCTTACATTTGCATCTTCTTGACAAGGATGACTTCCAGACTATGCCCACTTTGAGAACAATCCCCAGGTTGTACAGCACATCTAAATCAAGAAGCTCAGGTGATTTGCTGTATAATTCTTAAAATATGAGTGACATTTGTCCTAGACAGGTAACATACTAAATATATTGTTAGACTCTGTCTCTGTTCCTGGGCACAATCCTAGCCAGCATCTACTTTTTGTCCATTACACTCAGCATTTAAAGTGTCCTATGAACTAAATCCCTGCTAATCAGATGATAAATTCAGCATTATGTGAAAAACTGTGTAAACTAAATGCTATTACATTTAGGATGACCCTGCTAAATCTAAACAAAAGGTTCTCCTGAGTTCCCAACAGGAAAATGTTCCCCAAATCAGTTGGATTTGGCCAGCTTGTGTACAGAAATGGCCTAAAGATATGACTCCAAACTCAACTATGGAGAGACCAGGCAAAGGCCTGGTAATTACTGAGATATTAAGGACTTTGGCTCACTGAGAATGTGATTCTGAAGAGAACAAAGACACTTACTTCTATCTGATATGTGTGTTGGGAGAGGGGTGGCAACTTAGATCCTGGCATTGGAAATAATCCTCCCCACTAGCCCAGCTTTGTGGAACAATGTTGCTCCTTAAAGATTTTGAAAAGAAAAGTAATACCCTCATCGCCTTTTACTGACAAAAAAATTTTATTAAATGAAACAAAAGGATTCAAATAAAAGATCAATGTGACCTCTCTGTATGGTTGACACAGAAACAAAGCATTTTCTAGCTTCATGCCTATTCAGAATTCACTGTCCTTATTGATATTCATTCTATTTATCAGCTCAAACTAAATATTCAAAGCACCTATGAGTACACAGTGCTAGAGGCTTTATATCTGCTTTCAAGGGTCTTACTCTCTCAGTTCAATTCAGTTACTTAATTGTGTCTGACTCTTTTTGACCCCATGGACTGCAGCACGCCAGGCCTCCCTGTCCATTGTCAACTCCTGGAGTTTACCCAAACTCATGTCCATTGATTCAGTGAAGCCATCCAATCATCTCATCCTCTGTTGTCCCCTTCTCCTCCTGCCTTCAATCTTTTCCAGCATTAGGGTCTTTTCAAATGAGTCAGTTCTTCCCATCAGGTGGCCAAAGTATTGGAGTTTCAACTTCAGCATCAGTCCTTCTAATGAATATTCAGGGCTGGTTTCCTTTAGGATGGACTTGTTGGATCTCCTTGCAGTCCAAGGGACTCTCAAGAGTCTTCTCCAACACCACAATTCAAAAGCATCAATTCTTTGGCACTCAGCTTTCTTTATAGTCCAACTCTCACACCCATATGTGACTACCAGAAAAACCATAGCTTTGACTAGATGGACCTTTGTTGGCAAAGTAATGTCTCTGTTTTTTAATATACTGTCTAGGTTTGTCATAACTTTTCTTCCAAGGAGCAAGCGTCTTTTGATTTCATGGCTGCAGTCACCATCTGCAGTGATTTTGGAGCCCAAGAAAATAAAGTCTGTCACTGTTTCCACTGTTTCCCCATCTATTTGCCATGAACTGATGGGACCAGATGCCATGATCTTAGTTTTCTGAATGTTGAGTTTGAAGCCAACTTTTTCACTCTCCTCTTTCTCTCTAGTATGGGATATAAATATTAAATGAGTAAACTGCAAAATATATATGCTATATATATATCATGGAAACCACTGTGCTATTAAAAAATAACAACAAGGGACGGGGGTTACTGTGAATTAAGCCATGATGGATTATGTTTAACATTGAGACATGAATGGTAAGGAGAAGCAATCTATTTGAAGGTGGAAGAAGAGCCTTGCTGTAGGTGGAAGGCAAGGCAGAGCTTAGCTAACTAAAGAATCAGAAGGAGACAGGAGACACTACTTGAATGACCTGGACAAAGAGAGCCATGGAGGGAGCAGGAGGAAAGGCACCTGGGAGAATAGGTGGGAGGTAGGAATACAGGTAATCACAAGGTAAGGAAGGAGGAGTTTATTCTAAAAGCAGTGTAAAGACATAAAAGGGCTTTTAGCAAAAGAGGAAGCTGATAAGACTGAAATTTTTAAAGACCATGTTCTTGTGGTATGATGAATGTGTTGGAGATAGGAACAAAGGACCAAGAAGGACTGCAGGGAGAACTGTTAGGGGACAATTTTGATATCCAGATGAGAGATGATGGTTACTGGGATGAGGAAACGGTTGAGGAAACTGTTGAGGAAGTGGGCAGATGACTTTGAAAGTAGACTGACCAAACTTTGTGATAAATCATATTTAGAAAAAGAAGGTAGGAGGCTCAAGAATGACTTCAAAGATTCTGATTTTAAGATTTATGTGGATGATTATGGGTGAGAGATAGGAAAAGTTAGAGGAGTCACAGACTTTGGGGGGAAATGAAGTGTTTAGTAGGGGACAAGCTAGCAGAGCAACTTCGAGTGGAAGAGAAAAGTAGACAGTTGGAGAGCAGGGACAGAGACTCTGAGAGGACCTCTGCTGTGATCATCTGATTTCTCTGCTGCCCCACGTGGTTGCCTAGAACTCTAGCTGCCCCTAAATGAGGAGATGTGGTCAGCAAGAGGAACCTTGATATTTCATCTAATCAAATCACACATTCTCTATTGCATTTGACTTGGCAACTCCCAGGCGACCTACTGCCAAGTCAAATCTTTAGCCAGATAGTGAGCTGTATGTATCTCTTGCAACTTCATTTGCTTCCTGCTTTGTTGGAAGCAGAAAAGTTACCACCAGGTAGAACAATAGGCAATATCAGGAATGGGAAACAGCTGGTATCGGTTGATCCAACAGTGAGAAGACCTCAGACATGGAAAAAGTATATTCAAAACCAAAATAAGTCAAAGAGGATTAAGACATAAGGTAAGAAGTCACCTTCACATTTTTCGGAGGGAAATCAGTGAGTCAGTATTGAGAAGACAGCACGAGTGCTGAGTGTGATTGATGAGAGGTCAAGGCCATTAAGAACAGTGGTGTCCAGTGCACTTCAGCACTGCCCAGTCAGCCAGACTCCCTGTCTTATGTTGTTATCTAGGGACATCTGTACTGGTCTCCCCACAGTACAATATACCTCTTTTTCAGCAGGACATGAAAGCATTTAGACAACTTGTCAAAAAAGTAGATCATATGGTGTTTCAAGCTTGCATTGTACAATAGCTGAGTAGAGACATTGAATATATTCCACCTAACTCTTGCCGTGTGCCTGTATTTGCCATCCCCATTTTACACACAAATAGAGGGGCAGAGAGGTTGAGAAATGTGTCCAAGGTTATACATCTGGTAGCAGAGGTAAAATTTAACCCAAGTTGGTATATCTTCATGCCACAATGTTACTAATGAGAATGTGTCAAATAAATTTGACTAGGAAATTAAAAGAATAAGTAGATCCTTAATCAACAAACTTCCCGTGATTTTTCACTTTAGTAGTCACTTGTAAAGCTTAGTGTTAATATTAATAATTTCTACGGTCCTCTTAATGAAACTATACCATGAGCATTATTAAAAATTTCACAAAGACCAAACACATGGGAAAAAAAGATTCCCAAAATGCAAAAAAAAAAAAAAAAAAAAAGGCCAAGGAAATAGGTAGAAAATGTACTTTAACTTAGGTGATAGCATGTTTCTTTGACACCTCCATTGAGAATAAAGTGTATACATTGCTTATTTTTTAGGACTTTAGGAAATTTAACATTTCTTTTCCAATAAATAAAGAAGTCATGAAGAAGGAAATGAAGAAATTTCAACCTGATGCCCCCAGGCAGTTTATGTTTCAGTCCAATTGGTCTATTTGCAATTTTATGAACTTACAATATACTCTGATACCTCTGCTTTTGCTCAAACTATTTCTTTATCCTCTAATACCCATGGGTCTGCTTTTACTTTTTAACTCTTTGTACCAAAATCCCACCTATCCACAATGATGGCTCAAATGTGACTTCTCCCATGAACACTTCTACTAATAAAAGAAATAAAAGAACATCACCATTATCTTTTGTACCTTTTCATAACACTTCACATATTTGTCTATATGTTATACATGTAAGGTCCCCTCCAGTCTAAAAGCCTCTTGAGACAAGAAGCTGTATTTTATGCACTTTTTTCAAATGCTAGGAATGATTCACCACAGAGGGAATTCAAAGAGTTCAGCAAAAAAATAAAGAAGAGTTCAGCATATGAAATACTCTCATAAAAGCTTGAAACATTCTCAAAACTAGCACAGAAAGCAGGTTTATTTCAGGCATACTATTAGATTCTCAATAGAACTGATATCATTGCTCTCCTGCAGAAGAAACATAGCCCTCAGTCTCCTAAATTATCCTGATAGAAATTTAGCTTGCTCTATCAGTCTTTCCAAGATAAATTTTGGAGCAAGGCTCTGTAGAGGACTCAGAGCATCTTCTTTAGGTTTATAGGAAGACTATGCAGAGATAACCTGAGAATAGATGGCATCCAGTTTCCATTGTCTACCCTCAGAACTACTCCCCTTTCTCTGCTATCACTATTCCCTTTAAAGATAAAGATCAAAAATTTTAATTTTATTAAAATTAAAACGTGAAACTAAAAATAATGTCTATAGCAACAACTCGATAAACAAAATTATCACTAAGAATCTGACAAAAGCCCTTACATGAACTAGAAATCCATGAATAAAATAGACTACATCATGACTAGAAAGTGAGATTTAATTCAGGATCTATTCATGAGAGAGCATCATAGATGAAGATCCTTAAAACTAATGTTCTTGGTCAGAAAAACAAAAAACAAAAAAAAACAGGATCAGAGTCCTGACCCTAGAGACTTGCAAATCTATTGGTAACAACATTACCAGAATTGATGAGCACCTCAGACTTCATACCATGGCCAGTGGAGAGGAGAACTAAGTGAAAAATGGTAATGGGGCAAAGTTCAGTTCAGTTCAGTCACTCAGTTGTGTCTGACTCTTTATGACCCCATGGGCTGCAGCACACCAGGCTTCCTTGTCCATCACCAACTCCTGGAGCTTACTCAAACTCATGTCCATTGAGTCAGTAATGCCATCCAACCGTCTCTTCCTCTGTCATTCCCCCTCCTCCTGCCTGCAATCTTTCCCAGCATCGGGGTCTTTTCTAATGAGTCAGTTCTTCCCATCAGGTGGCCAAAGTATTGGTGCTTCAGCTTCAGCATCAGTCTTTCCAATGAATATTGAGGACTGATTTCCTTTAGGATGGACTGGTTGGATTTCCTTGCAGTCCATGGGACTATCAAGAGTCTTCTCTGACACCACAGTTCAAAAGCATCAATTCTTCGGCTCTCAGCTTTCTTTATAGTTCAACTCTCACATCCATACATGACTACTGGAAACACCATAGCTTTGACTAGATGGACATTTGTTGGCAAAGTAATCTCTTTGCTTTTTAATATGCTGTCTAGGTTTGTCATAACTTTTCTTCCAAGGAGCAAGTAATTTCATGGCTGCAATCACCATGTACAGTGATTTTGGAGCCCCAAAATAAAGTCTGACACTGTTTCCACTGTTTCCCCATCTATTTCCCATGAAGTGATGGGAACAGATGCCATGATCTTCGTTTTCTGAATGTTGAGCTTTAAGCCAACTTTTTCACTCTCCTCTTTCACTTTCATCAAGAGGCTTTTTAGTTCCTCTTCACTTTCTGCCATAAGGGTGGTGTCATCTGCATATCTGAGGTTATTGATATTTCTCCCAGCAATCTTGATTCCAGCTTGTGTTTCTTCCAGTCCAGCATTTCTCATGATGTACTCTGCATATAAGTTAAATAAGCAGGATGACAATATACAGCCTTGACGTACTCATTTCCTGATTTGAAATCAGTCTGTTGTTCCATGTCCAGTTCTAACTGTTGCTTCTTGACCTGCATACAGATTTCTCAGGAGGCATGTGAGGTGGTCTGGTATTCCCATCTCTTGAAGAATTTTCAACAGTTTGTTGTGATCCACATAGTCAAAGGCTTTGACATAGTCAATAAAGCAGAAGTAGATATTTTTCTGAAACTCTCTTACTTTTTCCATGATCCAATGGATGTTTGCAATTTGATCTCTGGTTCCTCTGCCTTTTCTAAAACCAGCTTGAACATCAGGAAGTTCATGATTCATGTACTGTTGAAGCCTGGCTTGGAGAATTTTGACCATTACTTTGCTAGAGTGTGAGATGAGTGCAATTGTGTGGTAGTTTGAACATTCTTTGGCATTGTCTTTTTTGGGGATTGGAATGAAAACTGACCTTTTCCAGTCCTGTGGCCACTGCTGAGTTTTCCAAATTTGCTGGCATATTTAGTGCAGCACTTTAATAGCACCATCTTTTAGGATTTGAAATAGCTCAACTGGAATTCCATCACCTCCACTAGCTTTGTTCATAGTGATGCTTCCTAAGGCCCACTTGACTTCACATTTCAGGATGTCTGGCTTTAGGTGACTGATCACACCATCATGGTTATCTGGGTCATGAAGATGTTTTTTGTATAGTTCTTCTGTGTGTATTCTTGCCACCTTTTCTTAATATCTTCTGCTTCTGTTAGGTCCATATCATTTATGTCTTTTATTGTGCCCATCTTTGCATGAAATGTTCCCTTGGTATCTCTAATTTTCTTGAAGAGATCTCTAGTCTTTCCCATTCTATTGTTTTCCTCTTTTTCTTTGCAATGATCACTAAGGAAAAAGCAGAAGCATTTGGGATAACAGTAACCACTAACATACATTGAGTCTAACTATGTACCAGGTGCTGGGCTAAGAGTTTTATTGCTTCACTTCATTTAATTCCACAACAGCTTTATAAGGGAAGTCCTATTTTCATTTCTTTCTTAATTAAAGAGAATGATGTTAACAGAGATTCTGTGGCTCTTACAAGGTCAGCATCTAACAAATACTGGCACTGGAACTAACTCAGCAATAGGTCTGGTGCCCAAGGAAGCTGCTGCTAAGTCACTCCAGTCATGTCCGACTCTGTGTGACCCCATTGATGGCAGCCCACCAGGCTCCCCCGTCCCTGGGATTCTCCAGGCAAGAACACTGGAGTGGGTTGCCATTTCCTTCTCCAATGCATGAAAGTGAAAAGTGAAAGTGAAGTTGCTCAGTCGTGTCCGACTCTTAGAGACCCCATGGACTGCAGCCTACCAGGCTCCTCCATCCATGGGATTTGCCAGGCAAGAGTACTGGAGTGGGTTACCATTGCCTTCCCCGCCCAAGGAAGCTAGCCTGTAGTTAAAATCATCATGCCCAGCCAGGATCCATTATGGCAGCAAATACCTAAGAGAGTCTCTTGGAAGGAGCAGTACTCACACTGCAGCAGGATGAGGAGAGTACCAGGGTCTCAGGTAGTCTATCTGGTACAGAACCCAGTTTCCTGGGAGTGAAAGTGCTAAACACGTTTCCAAGGTGATATATGCCAAAGTTCATAGGTAGGTTAAACTGTCAGCAAGGAATTGGAGGGTGGAATAGAGGTTTTTGTGTCCCTTGTCCCCTCCACTTGACCCACCGACCACTGTAGCCATACTGAGATGATCTGACCCCAAGCTCATGTGCTCACTGTGCCTCCCCACTTTGCTGCCTCGGGCTTTCCCTGAAGCCAAAGGAGCACACCCAGTCTGCTCGGGATAGCCCAGAAGTGCAGACAGTTAATGTCCCCAAGGACAGTCTTCAATCAGTGGGGATGGAAGTTGCCCCAGTCTCCTACGGTAAGCAGCTGCAACCCCCAAGCTAATTCTGAGGGCTTCTTAGAAGTCCCCAGAAGGCTTGAGCCCCAGCTGCTTGGAGCAGTAATCAACCCAACGACACCTATGCTGATTGTACTTTCTACCTTGTCCCACTCTCCTTGTGCCTTGCTTCTGCCTCCTGGGATCACTTCCAGGAAAGAAAGTTCTTAACAGATGATCAGCTCTGAGAGGAACCAAAACTAAAACATGGACAACTAGGCAATCAAGAGAAAGAAGCATGCCTAGCATTCTGGGCAAATATGACAGGAAATGAGGGAAACAGCTGAAGTGTAGTAAGAGCCAGTTTGGGCTCCAAGCCGTCACCACCTCTCACCTGAACTACAGCGGTAGCCACCTGACTTGCCCCTCTTTCTTCCCTGACAACTTATTCTCCTCACAGAAGCCTGAGTGGCCCTTTAAAACACAATAGAAACTGATCATACCTTCAGAAATCTTCCAATCCTTCAAATTACCAATGGAATAAAATCCCAAGTCCTTATCATAGCCTAAGGTCCTGTAGGATCTGGCTTTCGGAAGCTTTCACATTCATCTTCTGCTACTGTTCTCAAATTCTACAATCTTGGAGAGATTTTCTGCTCAGTCTTTTCCAAATTAGTAATTCTTCCAGCCCTATCACATATATCCCTCTCAATCCTCATACTCCACACAGCATATATCACTGCCTGAAAGTGAAAAGTGAAAGTATTACTTGCTCAGTCATGACTGACTGTTTGTGACCCCATGGACCTACCCACCAGTCTCCTCTGTCCATGAAATTCTCCAGGCAAGAATATTGGACTGGATAGCCATTCCCTTCTCCAGGGTATCTTCCCCACCCAGGGATCGAATCTGAGTTGCCTGCATTGCAGATGGATTCTTTGCCATCTGAGCCACCAGGGAAGCCAATCACTGCCTGACATTGACTGCATTATATTACAACCAATTATTGCTATATATGGCAATTATGCTTTCTAAAATCACTGTAGATACTGAATTAGCAAATACTTAACCAATACTCCTGAGGGAAATATAAGGTTACGTTCCTGTGAGCTTCTGAACACAAAATGTTCACCTCCTATCAATATACAATTTGTTTTATGAATGTTTCTGTTCAAAGACACTGTATTTAATACACACTGCTGATTTGTTAACACTGAACTCACATCCAATGGCTGTGTCTAAACAAAGCTTATCTAATTCGCATATTTTCTCCATAAGGCACATCATAACTTTCTTAAGCTTAGGAAGACTAGACAGTACTTTAGCACTACCCTAGGGGGGTCATTGGAAACAGCAAAATCAGCCCCCTAAAAAACAAACAAGAAATGTAAAAATCACAGCACTAAATTGTCCATAAACAGGATACTTGTTTTTAGAATGAGAGCAGAAACAGGAAGACCATTGCCTTGATTGGCTTCAGCTGAGAACATGCTTGCACAGTGACTCAAATTTTTTACCACTCAGCACATACCTGTGAATGATTGTAAAAATACTACAAATACTGATTTCGGGGGTTACACACATTTTTAGCAACCAGGTAAAGTCACAGAAAACCATGAATAATTAGGATCAACAGTATTTATTTGTTCACTTTATATTATCTATTTCTTCTTCCTGATATCTGTGGCACTAGCAATAAAGAACCTGCCTACCAACGCAGGAGACATAAGAGACTCAGGTTTGATCCCTGGGTTGGAAAGATCCCCTGGAGAAGGGAATGGCAACCCACTCCAGTACTCTTGCCTGGAGAATCCCATAGACAGAGGAACTTGCAGGCTACAGGCCATAGGGTTGCAAAGAGTCGAACATGACTGAAGCAACTTAGCACGCACACTCCCTTCCTGATATCTAAACTCTGTAAGAGCCTTTTTCTGTTTATTGGCTTGTTTTTCTTGTTTTCACTTTTTCCTCAGCATCTAGACCAGCACTGTCCACTTGAAGTGTAATGTGAGCCACATATGTAACTATATATGTCTCAGTAGCTATATTTTAAAAAATAAACGTATAAAATTAATTTTCATAATGTATTAATTTGTCATATTATATCAATATCTAATCAATATAAAAATGTTAACCGACAGTTTCCATTCTTTTGTTTATTTGTTCCAAAGCTTTGAAAACCAGCATGTATGTTTACTTATACACACTTCCATTTAACCCAACCACCTTCAAGTGCTCAATAACCACATGAAGCCAGAGACTACCATGTTAGACAGTTTGGGTCTAGAACAATTATTGGTACTGTGGATCACAATAAACTGTGGAAAATTCTGAAAGAGATGGGAATACCAGACCACCTGACCTGCCTCTTGAGAAATTGTGAGCAGGTCAGGAAGCAACAGTTAGAACTGGACATGGAACAACAGACTGCTTCCAAATAGGAAAAGGAGTACGTCAAGGCTGTATATTGTCACCCTGCTTATTTAACCTATATGCAGAGTACATCATGAGAAACACTGGGCTGGAAGAAGCACAGGCTGGAATCAAGATTGCCGGGAGAAATATCAATAACCTCAGATATGCAGATGACACCACCCTTATGGCAGAAAGTGAAGAGGAACTAAAAAGCCTCTTGATGAAGGTGAAAGAGGAGAGTGAAAAAGTTGGCTTAAAACTCAACATTCAGAAAACGAAGATCATGGCATCTGGTCCCATCACTTCATGGGAAATAGATGGGGAAACAGTAGAAATAGTGTCAGACTTTATTTTTTGGGGCTCCAAAATCACTGCAGATGGTGACTGCAGCCATGAAATTAAAAGACGCTTACTCCTTGGAAGGAAAGTTATGACCAGCCTAGAAAGTATATTCAAAAGCAGAGACATTACTTTGCCAACAAAGGTCCGTCTAGTCAAGGCTATGGTTTTTCCAGTGGTCATGTATGGATGTGGGAGTTGAACTGTGAAGAAAGCTGAGCATGGAAGAATTGATGCTTTTGAACTGTGGTGTTGGAGAAGACTCTTGAGAGTCCCTTGGATTGCAAGGAGATCCAACCAGTCCATTCTGAAGGAGATCAGCCCTGGGATTTCTTTGGAAGGAATGATGCTGAAGCTGAAACTCCAGTACTTTGGCCACCTCATGCGAAGAATTGACTCATTGGAAAAGACTCTGATGCTGGGAGGGATTGGGGGCAGGAGGAGAAGGGGACGACAGAGGATGAGATAGCTGGATGGCATCACTGACTCGATGGACGTGAGTCTGAGTGAACTCCGGGACTTGGTGATGGACAGGGAGGCCTGGCGTGCTGTGATTCATGGGGTCGCAAAGAGTCAGATACAACTGAGTGACTGAACTGAACTGAACTGAACTGAATAAGTCCCCAGTAAATATTGTTGAGTAAATTCATTTATTCACTATTTCTACATTCCAAACACTGAACCAAGAAGTTTATATCCTTTAGATTACCTAGTTCACACAACCACCCTGTTGTTGGCTATTGTTACCTTCCTTGTACAGTTCAGTGCCTGAGATGCACTAACTTGCCCACAAAGAATTCCAAAACATGACTTGAGTACCCAACCATCTGACGGAAGCTAATGTCTCCAAATATATCCTCATTAAAAGATACTAATACGATTTTATTTAAAATATCCATTAAGATATTAGTCAAAAGATGTTGGCTGTGGAAAAAAAACCTGCGTGGTTCTGAAAGCATCTCAGGTTTGGCTTCCATGTTTTACCTTTTTAAGAACCAGGAAATGCTAATTAATGCAATTATTCTATGCTTGAGTGAGTAAACACAGTTCAGTTCAGTTCAGTCGCTCAGTCACGTCCAACTCTTTGCGACCCCATGAATTGCAGCACGCCAGGCCTCCCTGTCCATCACCAACTCCCGGAGTTCATGCAAACTCACGTCCATCGAGTCACTGTCATGCAAAGCCTATCAGGAATCCTTGTAACTTGCCAGTGGCTCAAGGGGAAAACTTGAGCACCACTGGCTAGGCTTTGAAGCACAAAACATCAGACATCTTGTTATTTTACATCATTGAAAAACACGTTTCTATCCTTCTAAACCACAGGACTCCCCTCATTTTCCTATTATATGGAAGAACTTCTATTTTTTCTTATCTGTGAAGCAAACTCTACTGCATTTTTATACAAGCATTTGCAGTAAGAAATACTTCATGACAGCTGTAGAATGGCAACATAATAATCAATTCAAAATATTAACCTTCTTTAGATTCCAAAAAGGAATGGCTTTAGGGTGCTTTAATCAATTAATATGAACAATTCACAACTGATTAACACAAACTATTTTTTCTGCTCAAATTCTGCTCATGTAAAAAACCACAAGATTAATCAGAGGTAATTTGTTGCAGAACAAAAAAAGAGACAAGAAATGTTTTTCAGTGAGAGCAGTTGTAGAATAATAAAGCTCATTTTGATTCTATAAAAATTGAAGAGCCCTCAGTTTCAGAGTAAAAATTGCAAATCATGTTTTCAATATTCCTGTAATTCCAGACTCTAATTACAATGTTGTATCATCCTAGCTGCTCAGCTTGCAGTATGTTACCCACACACTCACACAGAAAGCAATCTGGACACACCAGCCCATGGAGGGGCACCAGAAGCCAGGCTTCTGTGATGTGGGCTGCAAGAGTGCTCCTTACATCATTTTTTCCTACAGTGACAAAGCTTTTAAATAGGCAAATAATCAGCACTTGTTTCATAAACTGAAGCTTACGTTGAGGGTCTTGAACATAATCTTGCTAGCATATGAAATGAGCTCAATTGTATGATTGTTTGAACATTCTTTGGCATTGCCATTCTTTGGAATTGGAGTGAAACTGACCTTTTCCAGTCCTGTGGCCACTGCTGAGTTTTCCAAATTTGCTGACATATTGAGTGCAGCACTTTAATAAGATTATCTTTTAGGATTTGAAATAGCTCAGCTGGTATTCCATCACCTCCACTAGCTTTGTTCATAGTGATGCTTCCTAAGGTCCTCTTGACTTCACACTCCAGGATGTCCAGCTCTAGGTGCGTGACCACACTATCTTGGTTATCTGGGTCATTAAGACCTTTTTTGTATAATTTTTCTGTGTATTCTTGCCACCTCTTTTTAATCTCTCCTGCTTCTGTTAGGCTCTTATCGTTTCTGTCCTTTATTGTACCCATCCTTGTATGAAACATCTCCAGTTTTCTTGAAATGAGCTCTAGTCTTTCCCATTCTATTGTTTTCTGCTCTTTCTTTGCGTTGTTCATAAGAAGGCCTTCTTATCTTTCCTTGCTATTCTCTGGAACTCTGCATTCAGTCTCCAGGTCTTGTTTTTGCTGACCGTATAGAACTTCTCCACCTTTGGCTATACAGCACATAATCAATCTGAATTAGTACTGACCATCTAGTGATAAAAATGTGTAGAGTCATCTCTTGGATTGTTAGAAAAGAGTGTTTGCTATGACCAGCATGTTCTTGTGACAAAATGCTGTTAGCTTTTGCCCTGCTTTTCTTTTTGTACTCTAAGACCAAACTTGCCTATTATTCCAGGTATCTCTTGACTTCCCACTTTTGCATTCCAGTTCCCTGTGATGAAAAGGACATCTTTTGTGTGTGTTAGGTCTAGAAGATATTATAAGTCTTCATAGAACCAGTCAACTTTAGTTTCTTTGGCATCAGTGATTGGGGCACAGCCTTGAATTACTGTGATGTTCAACAGTTTACCTTGGAAATGAGACAAGATTATTGTGTTATTTTTGAGGTTGCATTTAAGTTTCTGACTCTTTCTGACTCTTTCATTGACTGACGGCCACTCCATTTCTTCTAAGGTATTCTTGCCCACAGTAGTAGATATAATGGTCATCCAAATTAAAGACACCTATTTCCATTCATTTTAGTTCACTGATTCCTAAGGTGCTAATGTTCAATATTGCCATCTCCTACTTGACTACATCCAATTTATCTTGATTCACAGACCTAACATACCAGATTTCTCTGCAATATTATTCTTTACAGCATCAGACTTTACTTTTAACACCAAACACATCCACAACTGACAGTCCCAGTCACTTCATTCTTTTTGGAGTTATTAGTAATTGCCCTCTCTTCTTCCCCAGTAGCATACTGGACACCTTTTATCCTGTGGAGCACATCTTCCGGTGTCGTCTCTTTTTACCTTTTCGTACTATCAATGGGGTTCTCTAGGCAAGAACATTGGAATAGGTTGCCATTGTCTTCTCCAGTGGACCACATTTTGTCAGAACACTTCACTATGATCTGTCCATCTTGGGTGGCCCTGCACGGCGTGGCTCATAGCTTCATTGATTTATACAAGCCCCTTCACAATGACAAGGCTGTGATCCAAGAGGGGGTAATCACTCTTACTAGTAATTAAACAAACATATCAAGCAGAAATTATATTTCTTTATGTCATTTTTAATGATAGAAAGGAATATATTATATATTCTCAAAACTGTTCTTGAATATGAATTTTGTGGCAAAATTTTAAAAATTAATTTGGTTTCAGTCATCAACAACATTCCAATTATTTTACTTCTAGCTATCACATTTAATGCAATAATGTGAAATACATGTCAATATTTAGGTATAAAGACATTCATTATCAAGTTACTTGCTATAATAAAAAAATGAGAATGACATAAGCATCTAAGATGAAGAAAGCTTCAAGTAAATGACCATCCATAATTACAGTGGAGTAGACTTTTAAAATGACATTCCTGAAAAATTTAAATAACAAGAAAATGCTTTAATATTATAATCTGATGCTAAAAGAGACAGGAGATAAAGCTGCTTGGCTATGTATGTATATATAGGCATGTGTATATGCATATATGTGTGTTTTATTAGTGATCATTAGTCTTAACTATAGAAAAAATACACCAGAATATTATCTAATGTGGAAACACATCAGACTATCTTATCTCTAAATTTTTATGCTCTCCTGTATTTTCAAATTATTTTAAAGGAAGAATGTGCTCGTTCCATAATCAAAAATTTAAAATTTCCATCTATTTATTTCAGAAGGTTCTTGGATTTTTCTAGAAGGATAATATTAGGAAAGAACTTGGAAATGAGAGGTTGCAGACTGGTTCTCTATGGGTTAGGCTGAAACTGCAGATCTGTTTTTGTTTGGCCCATGGTGTGTTTTTGTAAATGATTTGTTGCCAGCATTGACATGTAGGAAAATTTCATATAAATTTTATATAAAAATCCAAATATCTGGTCTTCTAGAAAAGTCCAAAGATCTCATGATGCTGGGCCCATCTTCCCATGGGGCAGTGGTGACTGCAGCTGAGGATCAGCTAGTCCTTCTCGTGGGGCACAAGCTTTCCTCCTACTTCTCCTATGACCTGCCCTGATCCTCACAAGAATTTGACTTTGCTATGAATATTGGTAATGTAAAGTTTTACCAAAACCACAGCACCCTACAGAGTCAATGTCACCTTCCAGTCCAAAACCACTGAACTCAGCTGTTCGTCAGCCTGGAGTGGAACACATCCATTCTTGTAAGGGTTTTGTGGTAGAAAGGTGTGCTCTCTGCATCTCAAGACATCCAAGATGCTTGGCCAGCTGTCTCTTCTCTCCATCATCAGTGTTTATTACACATCTTCAACATAGCCAGTACTTTTTTTAACTTTTTTTTAAAATTATAGTTGATTTACAATATCATGTTAGTTTCAGGTGTATAGCACAGTGATCCAGTTATATGTATACATATTTCTTTATTCCTTTTCAGATTCTCTCCCCTTTTAGGTTATTATAAAATATTGTGTATAGTTGCCTGAGCCATACAGTAGGTCTTTGTTGGTTATCTATTTTATCTATAGTAGTGTGTATATGTTAATCCCAATCTCTTAATTTATCCCTCTTCCCACTCCTTTTTCCCCTTTGGTAACCATAAATTTGTTTTCTATGTCTGCCAATCTCTTTCTATTTTGTAAATAAGTTCATGTGTATCTTTTTTTGGATTCTTCATGTAAGTAGTTATCATATGATATTTATCTTTCTCTGTCTGGCTTACCTCGCTTTGTGTGATAATTTCTAAGACCACCTATGTTGATGTCCACAGACAGATGAATGGAAAAAGAAGATGAGGTACACACACACACACACACACACAATGGAATATTGTTTGTACTAAGTCACTTCAGTCATGTCCAACTCTTTTCGACCCCATGGACCATAGCCAGCTGGTCTCCTCTGTCCATGGGATTCTCCAGGCAAGAATACCAGAGTGGGTTGCCTTCTCCAGGGGATCTTTCCAACGTAGGAATCAAACCCACGTCTCTATGTCTTCTGCGTTGGCAGGCAGGTTCTTTACCACTAGCACCACCTGGGGCGCCCTGCAGTGGAATATTAGGCCATTTGCAGCATAGCCAGCTCTAATCTGTCACCACCACTATGGCTGGTGCTCTTCATTCTTTGCTTCTTCCACCTCTTTACATGTTCTATTCTGTTTCTTAAGCTTCCAGTTCTTTCTGAAATACTTCTCAATTTGAGACTTTTATAAGTTATATTTTTCATAGACTTTTATATAGCTATATTTTTTATATTTTTATATAAACAAGCTTTTGTTCGTTTAGATCTACCTAGTTCATTAAAGCACTTTTTCCTCATACTAGACTATCCAATTACAAGTTATTTATTCATTCATTCAACAATAGTTAGTAACATTACAGTGACAGGAAGTAGCAATGAACAGACAGAGAAGCCCCTCTAGCCCCTAACTCTGGTGCGGTTATATTTTAGTAAGAGAAACACAGTCAACTAGGAAATGAAAAAGAAGATCATTTCAGAGTAATCCATGCTATAAAAACAAAATAAAACAATGTGATATGATAACCACCAAAGGATGACTTTAGAGTGACTAGATAAGGAAGGTCTCTCTGAGATAATAACCTTTGAGTTAAATGATGAGAGGCATTAAGTCAGAACTAGGAGGAGGGTATTGTAGGATGAGACAAGAGTCAGTTAAAGGTGATAAATCACGAAGATGACTGGCATAGCAGAGTTGAAGAAAGGCAAGGTGGGCAAGACCAGTTCTGTTCAAGTAGGTGGAGATTGCATGCACTACTAAAGAATTTTGATTTTCTTCTAAATACAATGGGAAGCCACTAAAGAGTTTGCAGGGAGGCTGTTTAGGAAACTATTGGAATAATTACAATTGTAGATGATGGTGGTTTGGACCAGGATAGTAGTAATGGGACTCAAAGAGAGATCTTTTGACTTTTCCAAACTATAGACATTTTTCATTACTTTTTAAAATTTTTTTATTTTATATTGGACCTGCCTCTTGAGAAACTGCAGGTCAGGAAGCAACAGTTAGAACTGGACATGGAACAATAGACTGCTTCCAAATAGGAAAAGGAGTACGTCAAGGCTGTATATTGTCACCCTGCTTATTTAACTTCTATGCAGAGTACATCATGAGAAACGCTGGGCTGGAAGAAGCACAAGCTGGAATCAAGATTGCTGGGAGAAATACCAATAACCTCAGACATGCAGATGACACCACCCTTATGGCAGAAAGTGAAGAGGAACTAAAAAGCCTCTTGATGAAAGTGAAAGAGGAGAGTTAAAAAGTTGGCTTAAAGCTCAACATTCAGAAAACGAAGATCATGGCATCTGGTCTCATCACTTCATGGGAAATAGATGGGGAAACAGTGGAAACAGTGTCAGACTTTATTTTGGGGGGCTCCAAAATCACTGTACATGGTGATTGCAGCCATGAAATTACTTACTCCTTGGAAGGAAAGTTATGACCAACCTAGATAGCATATTCAAAAGCAGAGACACCGCTTTGCCAACAAAGGTCCATCTAGTCAAGGCTATGGTTTTTCCAGTGGTCATGTATGGATGTGAGAGTTGGACTGTGAAGAAAGCTGAGCATGGAAGAATTGATGCTTTTGAACTGTGGTGTTGGAGAAGACTCTTGAGAGTCCCTTGGACTGCAAGGAGATCCAAACAGTCCATTCTAAAGGAGATCAGTCCTGGGTGTTTTTCGGAAGGAATGATGCTAAAGCTGAAACTCCAGTACTTTGACCACCTGATGCAAAGAGTTGACTCATTGGAAAAGACTCTGATGCTGGGAGGGATTGAGGGCAGGAGGAGAAGGGGATGACGGAGGATGAGATGGCTGGATGGCATCACCAACTCGATGGATGTGAGTTTGAGTGAACTCCGGGAGTCGGTGATGGACAGGGCAGCCTGGCGTGCTGCAATTCATGGGATCACAAAGAGTCGGTCACGACTGAGCGACTGAACTGACTGACTGACTGATAGTTGATTTACAATATTATGTTAGTTTGAGGTATACAGCAAGGTGATTTAGTTATACATATAGTTAGAGAAACCAAGGGAATAGTTCATGCAAAGATGGGCACAATAAAGAACATAAATGGTATGGACCTAATGGAATCAAAAGATATTAAGAAGAGGTGGCAAAAATACAAAGAAAAATTAAACAAAAAAGATCTTAATGACCCAGATAACCACTAAGGTGTGGTCACTCACCTAGAGCCAGACATCCAGGAGTGCAAAGTCAAGTGGGCTTTAGGAAGCATCACTAAGAACAAAGCTAGTGGAGGTGATGGAATTTCAATAGAGCTATTTCACAACCTAAAAGATGATCCTATTAAAGTGCTGCACTCAATATGCCAGCAAATTTGGAAAACTCAGTAGTGGCCACAGGCCTAGAAAATGTCGGTTTTCATTCCAATCCCAAAGAAAGGCAATGCCGAAGAATGTTCAAACTACTGCACAATTGCACTCATCTAAAATCCCATGGACGGAGAAGCCTGGTAGGCTGCAGTCCATGGGGTCGCTAAGAGTCAGGCACAACAGAGAGACTTCACTTTCCCTTTTCACTTTCATGCATTGGAGAAGGAAATGGCAACCCACTCCAGTGTTCTTGCCTGGAGAATCCCAGGGACGGGGGAGCCTGGTGGGCTGCTGTCTATGGGGTCGCACAGAGTCGGACACGACTGAAGTGACTTAGCAACAGCAGCAGCATACGCTAGCTAAGTAATGCTCAAAATTCTCCAAGCTAGGCTTCAACAGTATACAAACTGAGAAATTTCAGATGTTCAAGCTAGATTTAGTAAAGGCAGAGGGACCAGAGATCAAATTGCCAACATCCGTTGGATCATAGAAAAAGCAAGAGAATTCCAGAAAAACATCTACTTCTGCTTCACTGACTACACCAAAGACTTTGACTGTGTGGATCACAATAAACTGTGGAAAATTCTTAAAGAGATGGGAATACTAGACCACCTTACCTGCCTCTTAAGAAATCTTTATCCAGGGGAAGAAGCAAGAGTTAGAACTGCACATGGAACAACAGACTTTTCTAAATTGGGAAAGGAGTACGTCAAGGGTGTATATTGTCACCCTGCTTATTTAACTTATATGCAGAGTACATCATGTGAAATGTCGAGCTGAATGAAGCACAAGCTAGAATCAAGATTGCCAGGAAAAATACCAATAACCTCAGAAACGCAGATGACACCATGCTTATGGCAGAAAGTGAAGAGGAACTAAAGAACCTCTGGATGAAAATGAAAGAGGAGAGAGAAAAAGCCGGTTTATAACTCAACATTCAAAAAAACAAAGATCATGGCTCCAGTCCCATCACTTCATGGCAAATAGATGGGAAAACAATGGAAACAATTACAGACTTTATTTTCTTGGGCTCCAAAATCACTGCAGATGGTGACTACAGCCATGAAATTAAAAGACGCTTGCTCCTTGGAAGAAGCTATGAGAAACCTAGACAGGATATTAAAAAGCAGAGACATTACTTTGTTGAGAAAGTTTTGTCTAGTCAAAGCTATGATTTTTTAGCAGTCATGTATGGATGTGAGAGTTGGACTTCAAAGAAAGCTGAGAGCCGAAGAATTGATGCTTTTGAACTGTGATGTTGGAGAAGACTCTTGAGAGTCCCTTAGACTGCAAGGAGATCCAACTAGTCCATCCTAAAGGAAGTAGTCCTGAATATTCATTGGAAGGACTGATGCTGAAGCTGAAGCTCCAATACTTTGGCCACCTGATGTGAAGGACTGACTCATTAGAAAAGACCCTGATGTTGGGAAAGATCCAGCATCAGATCTGGGATCAGATCTGGGAAAGAAGGCAGGAGGAGAAGGAGACAACAGAGGATGAGATAGTTGGAAGGCATCGTGGATTCAATGGACATGAGTTTGAGCAAGCTCCAGGAGTTGGTGATAGACAGGGAAGCCTGGCATGCTGCAATCCATGGGGTTACAAAGAATCAGACAGGACTGAGCAACTGAGCTGAAACTGAATACATATACCCATTCTTTTTCAGATTCTTTTCCTGTATAGGTTATACAGAGTGTTGAGTTGAGTTTCCTGTGCTATGGAGTTGGTCCTTCTTGATATCTATTTTCTATATGTTCTTGTTGTTCAGTCTCTAAGTCATGTCTGACTCTTTGTGACTCCATGAAATGCAGCACACCATGTTTCTCTGTCCTTCATTGTCTCCCAGAGTTTGCTCAAACTCATGTCCATTGAGTCAGTTTTGCCATCCAACCATCTCATTCTATTTTGTCCCCTTCTCCTGCCCTCAGTCTTTCCCAGCATCAAGGTCTTTTCCAGTGAGTTGACTCTTCACATTAGGTGGCCAAAGTATTGGAGCTTCAGCATCAGCATCAGTTCTTCCAGTGAATATTCAAGGTTTTTTCCTTTAGGATTATTTAGTTTGATCTCCTTGCTGTCCAAGGGATTCTCAAGAGTCTTCTCCAGCACCACAATTTGAAAGCATCAGTTGGTGTGCATATGTTAATCCCAAATTCCTAATTTATCCTCAGGTCCTGTATTTATTTGCTACCAAAAAGATACTTCCCATAGTTATACAGACATAAGTGTATAGTTAGTCTTGAAGTAAAAAAGTTATGGAAGACCGGGTTTTGCATAGTTCATGTTTCACTACACCTTAGGGAATAAATTACTGCATTTCTCTGACTCTGTAAAAGATGGTACTGAAGATGTACCATGCTTTTATGTACAGTTGCTATTGTTCAGTTTCTCAGTCATGTCCAATTGTTTGCGACCGCATGGACTGCAGCATGCCAGCCTTTGGTGTCATCCACCATCTTCCAGAGCTTGCTCAAACCCATATCCATTGAGTCAGTGATCCCATCAAACCATCTATCCTCTGTCATCCATATTGTAACATATTACAAAATAAAGCATTCTAAAAATGTGAGGATAGAATAAAAGTCAATTTTTCTTCTTCCCCACTTCAGTGAGTTCAACAGCTCACTGAAGCCCTAGCTCAGTGTTCCACTCTACCATTTATCTTTGTTGTCCTTCTTAAAGCCCTTCTGGCTGACCCAGAAGAGGTGGGAAGCCAGGATGGACAGCCACCCTAGAGGGACAAAACTACAACCATCATGGGCAGTGGAGTTGCAAAGTGACAGGGGACAGCTCTAAACACATGGTTAAAGACTTGCTACTTCTCATCCTTAATGACTGAACTCTAATGGCATCTGCCAGAACGGAACTGAGTGGACAACCTAATTTACATTCCTCCCTTTACCACATTACAATCTGTTTTGGCACTTTTTACTTCAGTTCAGTTCAGTTCAGTCGCTCAGTCATGTCCGAGCCTTTGTGACCCCATGAATCGCAGCACACCAGGCTTCCCTGTCCATCACCATCTCCTGGAGTTCACTCAAACTCATGTCCACCGAGTCGGTGATGCCATCCAGCTATCTCATCCTCTGTCGTTCCCTTTTCCTCCTGTTCCCAATCCCTCCCAGCATCAGAGTCTTTTCCAATGAGTCTTTTTACTTCAGTTCAGTTCAGATCAGTTGCTCAGTCGTGTCCGACTCTGTGCGACCCCATAGAAGGCAGCCCACCAGGCTCCCCTGTCCCTGGGATTCTCTAGGCAAGAACACTGGAGTGGGTTGCTATTTCCTTCTCCAATGCATGAAACTGAAAAGTGAAAGTGAAGTCGCTCAGTCGTGTCCGACTCTTAGCGACCCCATGGACTGCAGCCTGCCAGGCTCCTCTGTCCATGGGATTTTCCAGGCAAGAGTACTGGAGTGGGGTGCCATTGCCTTCTTAGCAAGTCTCAAATTGTAATGTTTTCTACCTCTCTCTTCTTTTGAACTATAAATTCCATAAAGGCAAATTTCAACTCTATCTAGGTCATTATTGATCTCCAACACATAAGAAAATGTCAGAAAATACTATATGCTCAAAAAGTATTTCTTGAATAAATGAGTAAGTGAATGAAAAAGAAAAGATGACAATTTTGTCCTATACTTGGCACATGGAGCCCGATTAGTTCACAATACAATGAGGCCAAGAGCATATTGGCTAATTCAGCTCACATCAGACTACTATGAGCATCCCTGGAGTCCAAGTTCGTCTGACTGCAGACTTTTGAAAGAATACATGCCAAATGGATTATGGGCAGCAGTGAGGACTAGAGGAAGAGAGAACAATGCCATGGGATGCCATGAAGAAAAGGAAAGTCTTTTGAGAAATAAGACATTTGGGACTATGCTAATTCTCTTCAAATATTTGAAGGGCTATTAAATATGGAAGATACAGTTGTTTTGTTTTGGTTTGATTCATTTCCTTTTTTTTTTTCCTGTTTCCTCAGAAAGAAAAACAGATATCACCAAGTAAAATGTATAAGGAAGCAGACTTTGGGAGAATTTTCAAGCAGGTAAATGTAGTTATTGAAGTGTATGTCATTAGAGATATTTCAGTTGATACTAAATAATCTCTTGTCAAAGTAATATGGAAATGATTTAAGCATTCAAGAACCCAAGGAGAATGAGATGGAGAATGTAATTGGATTAAATAGTTTCAGAAGTCCCTTCCAATTTTATGAATACATGCACCTATAAAAAATGGATATAAAATCTCCAAGTATACCCAGATTACTAACAAGTACAAATAGAACCTTGGATTGTTTTGTTTTGTTTTGTTTTAACTTTCATCACATTTGTTTGGGAAGATCTGGAGAAGGAAAAGGCTACCCACTCCAGTATTCTGTATAGTCCATGGGGTCACAAAGAGTCAGAGATGACTGAGAGACTTTCACTTTCACACTTGTATCAAATCTTCAGAGTTTAGCATCAGTTAATACCATTTTTTGGTAGTTTTCTACTCTTACAATTATAAAATTTTGATTATTTGCCTCTAGTAATACAATTTTAATAGAGTTCTTTTGCACTGTGCTGTTTTATTGCCAAACATGTTACTTGCAGGGAGAAGGCAATGGCAACCCACTCCAGTATTCCTGCCTGGAAAATCCCATGGATGGAGGAGCCTGGTGGGCTGCAGTCCATGGGGTCCCTAAGAGTCAGACATGACTGAAGCAACTTAGCAGCAGCAGCAACATGTTACTTGCAAAGCACAAGTACCTCAGGTTTACTTTAGAGAGAACACATGGAGGTCAGAAAGCAATCCATTTAATAAATAAGGCTACACTGTAGTTTAATGACTTAGCAAGTATTAAGTGGGGCTGGCATTAGAATTTGGATCTGCAGGTCTTCTATAAAGTGCAAGCATTCTTTGCTTGGAGAGGAGGGAGCTTGGTTTACTGACTTGTCAATTTCAAGGGTTGGTGAAAATGATAGTCACAGGGAAGACTGGCAAGACATTTTAATTTACCAGTTTTGAGAGAGCACATCTGGAGGATCCTGAAAGTAAATCAGCCAGTTGGCAAGAAAATAAAATCAAGATGTTCTGAGAAATTATGAAATTTCATCTAACTCAAACCAGAATAACAGAATAAAAATGATGAATGTCCTAAGCATCTTAAAATGGAGAAAATAACGCATTGTAGGAATATAATAGATTTAAGATATATTTATAGTCTAGATCCACATTTTATTACTTAGATGAAGTACATCTTATAGGATCATACATTGCTTGCTGGTGAGAAAATTACAGAAATAGGTGTCATGTTACTAGGAAATTTAGACAATTAAGACTGGCTATAAACACAGATCTGGAGAAGGAAATGGCAACCCACTCCAGTGTTCTTGCCTGGAGAATCCCAGGGACAGTGGAGCCTGGTGGGCTGCCATCTATGGGGTCGCACAGAGTCGGACACGACTGAAGCGACTTAGCAGCAGCAGCATAAACACAGATCATGGTTGGACTTTCTCCATACGTTTCCGTTCCCAATTACTTGGGAAGGGACTCAAATCCTCTTCACCATGATGTGCTTGCAATTAAATATAAATAATTGTGTGGTGCACAAAGGTGTGGGATGCCTTATTAGTGGGGAGGGGGACATAGGTGGCAAAGGAAGGTGATAGAAATAAAACATGTAAAAGCCATCCACAAAGTGTATACTTACTAAACTGATTGATTCATGAAGCATCATACCCTGGAGATCTTTTCACAGCGAACAAAAGACCCCCTGACTATTTACTACTTCTTATTTTTTAAGTGATATCAATAGAGAACCATTTCCCTTGTAGAAACACCTCTCAATGCTGCTTTTTATAGCCACTATGAAACAATTGTGATGTCACACTAACCTCAGCCAAGACACGGCATCTGTTATTTGATTAGTACATTTCAAACAAAATTAAACTTTAGTAATTCAGTCAAAATGATTTATCATATGCAAACAATGCTGAGCAGAAGTGAAGCTCTCTCATTACCCAACCTCACTGGGGGCCTGCAGCACTTATTATAGCTTTCTAGTAATAACCACAGCAAGGCCCATGTCACCAGGACACAGAAGCTTATTTTGTGGTTGTCACTTCCTGAGTGAGTTCCTTAGCTACTTGGGACCCTCACTGGGCCACGCGGTAAATCTTTGGGATTGAAACAGTAACTGATAAGAGTGCTGAGTCATGTTTATTTCTAAAGCAATTATCATGATTCATACTTAGGAAGAAAACACAATAAAGGGGCTCTTTCAGTTCTCCATCTCTCACAACCAGGAATTTTAATTGCTTTTTATTATTTTGATTCAAAATGCAATGAAACAACCTACATATTTTCTCAAAACTTGGGGTACATATCAAAATCTAAAATATTTAGAATATGTCAACATATTCTCTGAGGCAGATCTTTGGCCTGAAAACACAATTCAATAATGTGATTTGGTCAATTAGCTAACCATCAGCTCAGAAGCAAGACCTGTAGTTGTCAGTAATAGAACTTCTTCCTATAATGAATGCTAAGCTATTAGATAAGTTTAAATTTTGTTTGGATTCAAAACAATTTTCTAAAAAGACTTCCCCTTTGAGTTATTTGTATCTTATATAACAGAGAAATATGCTTTTAAAAATATGATTCATTCATTTAGAAGTAACTATTATTTCTCAGAAATTATTCTATTTACATTATTAAGGATGAAAAAAAGCACTCTTGAGGTACTCACATGTCTAAATACAAGAGAAATAGATTTTAGAATAAAGGCAGGTATTTTGTTCTTTGGGAGCACAAAACTACAAGTGAAATAAAAGATAAGGGCTGAATACAGGTTGATGCAACCAATTACTTCCAACTCTCCATTTGAAGCCTTATTATTGAGACGCCACTATGGACATCTTATTGCAGGAAATTCCAGTCTTTATGATGTCTTAGTCTGCAAGATGCTGCCATATAAAATACCATTGATTGATTGTCTTAAACAATAGAAATGCATTTTTTATAGTTCTGGATGCTGGGAAGTGCAAGATTAACATGCTGGCAAGACTGGTTTCATTCTGAGGGCTTTCCTCTTGGATGGTAGACAGCTGTCTTCTTGCTTCATCCTCACACAGTGGAGAAAGGAAGTGCTGGTGTCTTTTTCTCTTCTTATAAAGACACTAATACCATTATGGGGCCTCTACACACTGACCTCCTCTAAAGCTAATTATCCCCCAAAGCCTCTGCCTCCTAATATCACCACATTGGTATATTAGGGCTTCATCACATGAATTTGGACGGAAACAAACATTCAGTCTGTAACAACTGGCCTAACACATGCACGTTAGAAGTTGGAAAGTAAAGGAAGGCAAAATACTGCACTGAAATTCAAAAGCTCAAAATATTTTCTGAGCTTAGTTTGGGGAATAAAGAGATGATATCTGGAGCATTTCAGGCAAAATAAAGTAGTACTTCAAAAGAATAAGAGGAAAATTTTGCAACATTTACCTGAATATGTTATAGGAATAAATCTTGTTGAAATTTTGAATGATTTTGAGAAAAAGTGGTTGTAATCATTCAACAACAAAAATACCTGCTGTTCTAAGTACCATGGAAAATACAGTTAAATATGTGACATGGTTTTCTGTGCAGTGAACTTATTACTTCATTTGTTTCTAATCAGAGCACACAACACAATGTAAATGATGCATCACTCAGTTCTGAATTGCTGACTCAACATCTGGTTCAAGATGTCTAGCTTTATCTTTCTTACTTCACAAAAAATCGCATTGAAATGACATAAACAAATCCTCAGCAATCCTGTCAAGACAGAAAGTGTATCATCAGCACAGCAGAACAGAAAGGATTTTCTGATGAGAATCAAGTGCTGGGAAGAATGCAACAGAGCTGAGTCATGGAGTAATACTTAGTTCAGAGGTAGTAGAGTCTAGGGAAAGAGTGAGCTATGACTCTCCTTGTTGGCTGTACCAGTCCCCAGCTTCCAGAAGCTTACTCTGAGCCACTGCCTTTCACAAGTAGAGTCCTTTAAAAATGGAAGCCTGGGGACAAAGAAGCAGGGGCTCCAGGTGACCCAGTGCAGTCAGGAAGGACACAAAGCGCCTCCTTGCACATGGAAGACTCATAATAAGTATTTTCTAAAAGAAAGCCAGCCTGCCCATGTTCTTGCTACATGCACACATTCACATATATGCACACACAGAACGAGTGAGGTCATCATCCAAATCTATATTCACTACCAAGACTTCATAAACTTTTATCTGAACCCGGAAATATTCTCCTGCTGCCAAGAGCAATCTCAAGTATCAACCAGAGGTATAATAGACAACAAATATTCAGTAACCATTTGAGGAACAGTGACATGAAGGAAAACTAATAAAATCTGCAAACAAAAGAATAAATGTGCTGAGCAATGAAGGAGCATTTGAAAACAAGCACAGCTAGGAACCTCTGAAAGATTCAAAGGATAACTCACTCATTAATAATGAGGCTGCTAAGAGAAAGAAATTAGTAAAACAATCGATAAGTGAAATGAACAGAAAATGAAATGCAACTGAAAAATCAATCATAGAGACTGCCGCAGAATGCCATTCAAAAGAGAAATAAAAGCTAAATGATCAAAAGTATGGGGGAACATTTAGGAGATGAGACACGGAGTATAGATCTATCAGTTCCAACATCTGTCAACCAGGTCTTTCTGTGCAGAAGTACAGAAAGCCCAGAAAAGGAGAGGCGAAAGGAAATTAGGTAGAAACAAAATTATACACTAAAATGACTTATTCTTTCAAAAAATGCTCAATAGGTTGAATGACCACCACTCTGGTCAATAATGTAATTAAGCTGATGTCAGAATTTGTATGAAAGACTAAAGGATTGAGACAGTTTGGTAGACAAAATAGGAGGGCTTGCCTTCACAGATAAGCAAGACACAGTAAACCAGAGTAATTAAGACAGTATGGTCCAAGACAAGGAAAGACAAACAGTGCTACAGAGCCTAACAGAGAGTCCAGAAACAGGGTGATGCCTTTGGGAAAACTGCACATAACTCAAGTGCTAACAATCAGTGAAGGAGGAACGGACAACTCAAGAAACCATGCTGGGACTGTTCATTAGCCCGATGACTAGGCTCCCTAGCTCACTTCTACAAAGAAAAGCATTCCCATGGGGATTAAAGACTTAATGTGAAAATCAAAACTTTAAACTTGTGAAATTAAATTTAGAAAATATTTGTTAATGAGGGTACAAACAATGAGGGAATCCATACACTCATGGTTTGAGTGGAATTGGTTCCACCACTCTGGGAAATAAATCTGGTCATATCTGTTAATATTTACTAATAACAATGTAAGTTGAAGGTGTGCATATGCTAAGAGCCAGATATTCTATATCTAAAATTATAGAGAAAATACTTATGGATATGGGGCTAGGGGTAGGAAGGACAAGGTGGGAAAAATCAAGAGAGTAGCATGGAAATATAGACACTAACATGTGTGTGTGTGTGTGTGTGTGTAAAATAGGTAGACGGGGGAAATTCACTGTTTGACCCAGGGAACTCAAACCAGGGCTCTGTGACAGCCTAGAGGGGTGGGATGGGGTGGGAGGTGGGAGTGAGTCTTAAGAGGGAGGCAACATATGTATACCTATAGCTGATCCACGTTGATATATGGTAGAAACCAACAGAATATTGTGTTTATCCTTCAATTAAAAATAAAGAAAAAATAATAAACATTTATTTTAGAAAAGCCAAAACATATTCTCAAAAACACATCACAGAGTTATTTACATAGCAAAGACTTTTTGTTATATGAATATGTATATTCAAAATGTTTAAAATTCATGGGAATAATGCATATCATTTCACAGTAGCAGTGAAGGAGGTATTGAGTTTGAGGTGGGGTACACAGATGGCTTCAACTATGTCAGCAATACTTTTTCACATGTCTAGAAAATATGACAAAATGTTAAGATTTGATAAAACTGGTATTAAAACAATTAATCAAGTTTTTTCTCCATAATTTTTCTGTTAGAAAAATTTCATAAGAGTCAAACATTTTACAATTAATTCAACAAATACTGATTATTTTTAAAACAGTGAACAAATGAATCAGTAAAACTTGCAATTAAGTCTAGATAAGGGTTAATACAAGATATTATGAAATTATTAATAATCTGAAGAACTTTAGCACCTTTCCCATTGTCAAAAGGCTAATAAATAGAGCCAAAATTTAAAATTGAAGTTTTCATGAGTGCCTAATTCCTCTGTTTAAAATACTAGAATAAAATATAGGAGCTAATTTCAAATACTGGGCTGAGTAGGCCTCCTTAAATAAGATATAATACCCAAAATTCATAAAATCAAACAATACCCCAAGCACACATAAAATGTAAATATGTGCTGGGAGAAAATGTTTGCAATGAGTATCTTTCAAAGGGATTAACTTTCAGAATAAAAAGAGCTTCAACTCTGAAAGAAAAAGATGACATAATATGAAAAAATGTAGAGCATATTAAGAAGCAACTCATGAAAAAAGTGAAGAGGAACTAAAGAGCCTCTTGATGAAAGTGAAAGAGGAGAGTGAAAAAGCTGACTTAAAACTCAACATTCAAAAAACTGAGATCATGGCATTCAGTCCCATCACTTCATGGCAAATAGATAGGAAAAAAAATGGAAACGGTGGCAGACTTTATTTTCTTGGGCTCCAAAATCACTGCAGATGGTGACTACAGCCATGAAATTAAAAGACGCTTGCTCCTTGGAAGTAAAGCTATGAGTAATCTAGACAGCATATTAAAAAGTAGAGACATTACTTTGCTGACAAAAGTCCATTATAGTCAAGCTATTATTTTTTCCAGTAGTTGGATGTGAGAGCTGGACCATAAAGAAAGTTGAGCACAGAAGAACTGATGTTTTCAAACTGTGGTGTTGGAGAAGGCTGTTGAGAGTCCCTTTGGGGCCACCTGATGTGAAGAGCCGACTTATTGGAAAAGACCCTAATGCTGGAAAGGACTGAGGGCAAGGAGAGAAGGGGATAAAAGAGGATAAAATTGTTGCGTGGTATCATTGACTCAATGGACATGAGTTTCAGCAAACTCTGGGAGATAATGAAGGACAGAGAACCCTAGACTGCTGCAGTGCATGGGATCTCAAAGAGTCAGACACAACTTAGCAACTGAACAACAATAACAAAATTTATATAGGTTAATTATAATGTATGATAATAATAAAAAATGAGCTATGTATATGTGTACCAAAATGCAAATATCATCAAGAAAAAAGGAAGTAAAATTTTAAAAGCACATAACAGAATAATTTATTTAGGCTAATTCTATAACTTAATAAAAAAGAACAACAGAATTTAATTATATTATATATGCAATATAATTATATAGTACAATCATGACAAGGACACACATATATTTTACAATACATTACACACATGCATTTATCTATAAAACTTCTCTAGGGAAACATACCAAATTATTGCCACCAGAGATGCCCAGATTGAGAAGGATGAAAGGTCAAATAGTAAAAAGAACTTAACATTTTATTGTATGTGTGTTGTTCTATTTTTTACAATGTGAATGTATGACTGTGAATTACTTTATCATTAAAATTTATAAAATATTCAAAGTACAAGTTTCATGCCTTGACTATTTGTAATAAGCAAATACTTGCTATTATGGACTGAATCATGTCCCTTGAAATTCATATTTTGAAGTCCCAACCCTCAGCACTTCAGAATGTAACTATATTGGAGATAAGATCTTTAAAGAGGTGATTAAGTTAAAATGAGGCTATAAGGGTAGGACCCTCAGCCAGTAACACTGCTGTCCTTATGAATGAGGAAGAGGTCCCAGGGATGCTATGCACAGAGGAAAGATCATGTGACATCCAAGTGAGAAGGTAGCAATCCACAAGCCAAGGAGAGAGGCCTTAGAAGAAATCAACATTGCCAACACCTTGATCTTGGGCAGAGGGGAGTCCAACTCAGGCAGTCTGACTCTAGAACTTGATTTTATAACCACCGCCCTCTCTAGCTCCCAGACTCCAAATCACATTACTTCTTTTCATTTCTTCTGTATTGTGTTTGATGCCTTTGGAGCAGTGGGGTATATACAAGATTAAATCAGTGTATCATCAAATCACTTAAATCCTCAAGCTTAATACATTCTAACAAAATTCAGAATGAACTGGCCATGTACAATATTACTAATTTATTCACTGTACCAGTAATAATTATTCCTTTGAATTGACTACATGTTATTGAGTCAAGACATCTCGTCAACTGTTATTTTGGTGTTCTTTTCTTTTATTGACTACTCTACTTCATTCAGAGTGACAGTAAGTACTACCTTACTTATCTCTTTTGTTACAGAGCATCAATATTGATCCTTTTTCTAGCTCAACACTCCTAATATGATTGAATGCTAGTCTTAACTGAAAGTATGATAAATGATGATTAGATATCAAATTCTAGAAAACCATTACTTTTGGAAAAGTTAAAAAAGTTTAAAAATTATTTGTTATTTAAATTTAAAAGGTCTTATTTTGAGGGTATTTTCTTTCCCTCCATTGAACTGTGATCTGAGTATCAGTCTCTCTCTTCCACCGTTACTGTCTTATACTTTAATTGGAAAAAGAAGAGATTTGTCTAATATTAGTTCCTCAATCATCTTTCTGCCACCTAGCTGCTCATCACCCAACAAACTCTGGTCACAAGTACCACTTTCAGCAATTCAGGACCACAGATCATGCTCTGATGTGTCTACCCTGGGTCCTGAGCTATCCCAGGATTTTCCACCTCCACATCAGAGGAAAGGTAAATATGAGATGTGCCTCATTGTTTGTTACTGACTCAATCCCTTTATCCTCCTCCTCATCATCAGAATGTAATGGTGTTACCAGAATTTACCAAAGGATTAAGAAATATACATTGATTTTGAATACTGAAAAGAAAAACAATTTTAACTATATGAGTTTAACTGTTTTATTAGTCAAAGAAATAGGCATCAAAAAAAGTTGCCCTTTTACATTTGATCTTTGGACTCCCTAGTCATGCTTCCCCATAGTCAAATGCAGTGCATTAGAGAGAACTTCAGATAAGAAGTACATCTCCAAACCACTGCGGGGAAGCTCATTCCCTGCCCCAAGGTTGGTTTTGCTTTAAAGATGCCCATATCGTTAAGCATCTCTTAGAATAGAGATATCTCTTAATGACGCATGTCACAGCACTATGATGATTTAGTGCAGACTAATTAACCTCTGGGCTGGAAAGAGGAGATTCTAGACAGTCCAAGGTCTTTAGTGCACTAGAGTGAAAACAGGGGAATCCAGGTTTTCCTAGTCTTCTGAGGAGCATCAGTTAAATCATACATAAAACTCTTCCACAGAGATGCATTCATTCTGAGAGTAGTTTCTGGCCAAATTTAGGAAGAAAGAAATTTCCTAAATGTACCACAATCTGCACAGGCCCCACACACAACAGAAATCATGCTTATGGTAACCCACTCCAGTATTCCTTGCCTGGAGAATTCCAGGGACAGAGAAGCTTGGCAGGCTGTAGTCCATGGGGTTACAAGAGTTGGACACAACTGAGTGATTAACACTCTTTTTCACTTTACACTTTCTTTCACTTTATACTGTTCAAAAGAATCATGTCAGTCCTGTCCCTGCCTCTCTCCCCAGCTTTTGGATGCTTTATAAAAAGGGCACAACTGCAAACCATCCAGTCATCTCTGCCTAGAAAAAGAAGCGTTGATATTTCCTATTTTTGTACACCTTAGACCTATTCACATTTGTGTGCTACTCTTTGTATCAGAATAAAGACTGAATGTTTATGATTTTCCTGAGAACATCCAGGATGGCAAGAAGGAAAGTGACCCTCTCTGCTACATAGAGAAATAAAGATGACTTTATCATGTATTTAAATATAAAGGACATCTGCCTTCGTTTACTTTAAGTGAGTTGGTTTTATCTGTACTTAGATATATTGGTAAAATCCTTTAATAAAGTTTTAATCTTGAATGATTGCAAGGTGTTTTTTTTTTTTTTTTTTTTTGCTAATTCCTCAGATTTACAAAGTTACAAAATTAAGATAAATTTTAAAGGGATTATTTCATATACACAAATATCTGTCTATGAAATGTGAGTTAAATTATGGGTTTTGCTCTAGTAATATTTTTTCTCACATTAACGTGGAGCAGGATGATATTTTCAAAGGAAGTAGAATAATGATCTAGTCAATGAATGGTGTCTCTTTCTAGAGAAAGTGATGTTTGTAGTTTTCTACAATAATTCCTATTATTGATTCTTCCTTTTGAATATATCTACTTTCTTAGCTTTATTATTATATGGAAGATTTCCTGTTGGAAATAGCATTGATATACATTCAATTTATAATGTATGATATTTTGGAAATGTTTAAAAATAAGTGTTTCAGAACAACTTATTTGCATATTTCAGAAGAGCTGAGGTTTGTAAACACATCACTATTACACTATTTTACAAATAAAGAAGATGATTCAGGATGAAGGACCAGCTCTCCACAACTTGAAGATTCTCCTGATTGGACCAAATGCCTTGTTGGCAAGTAGGATGATGAGTAAGCTGTATAAGGGCAGAACCATTGTTTTGCTTACTAATGATATACCCCATGTGCCTAAGATAGGCCTGAGTTGGTTAGCAATAAATGCTTGCTGGATGATTTAATCAACCATTTACAGGTCAATATTTTTACGTTTTTACTCTCATATTAGAGTAAGATTCCATTTTCAGAAAAATCACAAAAAATTTTACTCTCATATTAGAGTAAGATTCCATTTTCAGAAAAATCACAAAGTGTATTATACAGATCTCTGTTCTTCCTCTGCCCTAACACATAATTAGGGACAGGTATGGTCAAACAAAGCTAGTGGAGGTAATGGAATTCCAGTGGAGCTATTTCAAATCCTGAAAGATGATGCTGTGAAAGGGCTGCACTCAGTATGCCAGCAAATTTGGAAAACTCAGCAGTGGCCACAGGACTGGAAAAGGTCAGTTTTCATTCCAATCCCAAAGAAAAGCAATGCCAAAGAATGCTCAAACTACCGCACAATTGCACTCATCTCACACGCTAGTAAAGTAATGCTCAAAATTCTCCAAGCCAGGCTTCAGCAATATGTGAACCGTGAACTTCCTGATGTTCAAGCTGGTTTTAGAAAAGGCAGAGGAACCAGAAATCAAATTCCCAACATCCACTGGATCATGGAAAAAGCAAGAGAGTTCCAGAAAAACATCTATTTCTGTTTTATTGACTATGCCAAAGCCTTTGACTGTGTGGATCACAATAAACTGTGGAAAATTCTGAAAGAGATGGGAATACCAGACCACCTGACCTGCCTCTTGAAAAATCTGTATGCAGGTCAGGAAGCAACAGTTAGAACTGGACATGGAACAACAGACTGGTTCCAAATAGGAAAAGGAGTATGTCAAGTCTGTATATTGTCACTCTGCTTATATAACTTATATGCAGAGTACATCATGATAGATGCCAGGATGGATGAAGCACAAGCTGGAATCAAGATTGCCGGGAGAAATATCAATAACCTCAGATATGCAGATGACACCACCCTTATGGCAGAAAGTGAAGAAGAACTAAAGAGCCTCTTGATGAAAGCGAAACAGGAGAGTGAAAAATTTGGCTTAAAGCTCAAAATTCAGAAAACGAAGATCATGGCATCTGGTCCCATCACTTCATGACAGATGGATGGGGAAACAGTGAAAACAGTGGCTGACTTTATTTCTTTGGGCTCCAAAATCACGGCAGATGGTGATTGCAGCCATGAAATTAAAAGATGCTTACTCCTTGGAAGCAAAGTTATGACCAACCTAGACAGCATATTAAAAAGCAGAGGCATTACTTTGCCAACAAAGGTCCATCTAGTCAAGGCTATGGTTTTTCCAGTGGTCATGTATGGATGTGAGAGTTGGACTATAAAGAAAGCTGAGCATCAAAGAATTGATGCTTTTGAACTGTGGTGTTGGAGAAGACTCTTAAGAGTCCCTTTGACAGCAAGGAGATCCAACAAGTCCATCCTAAAGGAAATCAGTCCTGGGTGTTCATTGGAAGCACTGATGCTGAAGCTGAAACTCCAATACTTTGGCCACCTGATGCGAAGAGCTGACTCATTCAAAAAAGACCCTGATGCTGGGAAAGATTGAAGGTGGGAGGTGAAGGGGACGTCAGAGGATGAGATGGTTAGATGGCATCACCGACTCAATGGACATGAGTCTGGGTAAACTCTGGGAGTTGGTGATGGACAGGGAGGCCTGGTGTGCTGCAGTCCATGGGGTTGCAAAGAGTCGGACATGACTGAGCGACTGAACTGAACTGAACTGAATCATCAAGCTTAAGGTAATTCCTCAGGTAAGAAAAAAAAAGCTATCATAAAATTAAAGAATTGGAATCGTGTATTTGAAGAGCTTTAAAATTCCTTATATCTTGCACTTTTGGTGTTTTTAACTCAACATCTACGAAATAATTATTGAATATTCATCTTGTGCCAACCACAGTTTTAGGCATTGAAAATATAGCCATGATAACACAGATGATGATTCTTCTTCAAATGCAGAGACTGATAAGTAAAAACAAAGAATAGGAAGAGTAATTGATTGAATGATTTCAGATGGTGATAAATGCCAGTAAGTACGTTCTAAGTGAAATAGGTTGATGAGCTAGAGATAACAGGAGGAGCATGTGTATATTACAAAGGGAAACCAAGGAGAACTTCTTGAGAGCAGCTAAAGTAAAGCAGGAGCTGAGATCTGAATGATGAGATGGAGTCAGAGGAGGGAAAGTATGAGAAATGTTTGCCTTGCTGGGATTGGGAATCCAGAGGCTCCCAGATGGAAATAATTATGGCAGTTGTAAGGATCAGATCTTACACTTTATATACATCTTATAACCAGAGGCTAGCAAGCCTGGAATGAGGTAAGAGAGACTGAGATCAGAAAGGAAGGGCAGACAGCAGTGGAAATACTCTGTTCCCAGCTCATTGGGAAGCTACTGAACATTTTAAAGCAGGAAAATAATGCAGCCTGACATTTTTAAGAAGATCATATTTACTGTTTTGCTCTTCCTGTTGGTGCCTTTTAGCTCTAGAGATATAAAGAGATGAGCCCAAGGCATCTTCAGGAGAAAAGAGCTGAAGAAAGACATTTAGCAGCATTCCTTACTAGTTTAAAATTCTTAAAGATCACTAAGAGTACTTGTTTCTCCCGCATTGTAGGCAGACGCTTTACCATCTGAGCCACAAGGGAAGCCCTTGTTTAAAATACAGATTCCTAGAATCTCCTCCTCCTGCTGCTGCTTCTAAGTCGCTTCCATTGTGTCCAATTCTGTGCAACCCCATAGACGGAAGTCCACCAGGCTCCCCTGTCCCTGGGATTCTCCAGGCAAGAATACTGAAGTGGGTTGCCATTTCCTTCTCCAATGCATGAAACTGAAAATTGAAAGTGAAGTCGCTCAGTTGTGTCCAACCCTTAGCAACCTCATGGACTGCAGCCTTCCAGGCTCCTCCATCCATGGGATTTTCCAGGCAAGAGTACTGGAGTGGGGTGCCATTGCCTTTACTGATTTGGGAGGAACTAAAATTTGCATTTTAACAATGACCCCAAATGATTCAGATATAAGTGATGGCCTACAGATCACTTTGGTTTAGAAATTATCCCAATTTGAAAAGAAAAGAGTTGAGAATTTTTTAGGTTTACCAATCCAGCTCACCATTAGAGGAAAATAGCAGGAATTTGATGAAAATCTAGTGAAGCTGGACCCTTCACTAGAATTGGATCTCTGATGGATGTTTTCAGATCTCCCTTTAAAACAGGGATCAAAACAGAGACAGACAGTGTGTAAAGAGTATGGATATAGGTTTGGTAGTGGATGGGTTCACCTTGACCTGAAGGTTTATGTACACCACACTAAAGCAACATCCAGCATGTTTATCCCATGACTCAGTTTCCTAACCTACCCATCCATCCCATTCCTTATTTCAATCCTTGCCCTACTTCTCTACACAGTTGTTACTGTTGTCACTGCTTCTAAGCTCCTACTTGTCCTTGAAACACTGCAAGCCTCATCTCTCATGGTTACAGATCTTTGAGTCTGGCTTTTGCATCTCTCTTTCAGCAACACACAAAATAACCTGAGCAAAATGGGCTTCTGGATTCTCCCCTCTTCTCTCTTCTCAGCAATGCTCAAGATGACTTTTCTGGTCTTTTTAATAATTGAAGAGAGACTCACAAAAACACCATTTTGCACATGCAATCAAGGGTTGCTTTCCTTTAAAATTGTACCCCTTTCATTATGCAGCTAATGACGGCAGAAATTCAAACCTGGCTTTCAGCCCCAAGAAAATAGAGAGCTCCGCACAGAGTTCACTGCGGAATTCCACACACTTTCATGAGATGTGGCCGGAAAGGATGAGCATATGGCTTCGAGAAGGGTTGGCAAGTTTCCTGTGTGACAACAAGCTCTTGATCCCACAGGCAGACAGCCAGGCCACACCGGGCCATATTGTTTATTACCTGTAGGGCAGGCTGGGCAACAGCCAGCCAGGTCAAGGGTCCAAGCTGCCCACATCAAATGTAAAATGGAGCGAATGCTAACAGAGAAAGGCTGTTGCCCACAGCCAAGAATGCAAGGGCCTAAGAAGTGGAATGTGATGGTGCCCAGAGAAGGTACCATCCCACTGTATTGATGGGGGACCTGAGCAGAGGCCAGGAGACAGTCCCGCCCACCTGGAAAGAAGGCACTGTCCACTTCCTCCCTTCCCTCCTGGAGCTCTGAACTTGACCGCTCCACTGGAGAGAAGGGAGCTCAAATAGTAAGTGCTGCGAGTCTGGAATTCCTATACTTGGGGAATAAATTCAGGCCACTGATCCAATGGTGATGCTCAGACAGATTCTTAGACCCATTCCTACACATTCTTTCTAATCTAGATGTTCCACCCTTCTAGGTATAAATACAGTCCTTTATGGTCAAGAACCATCCAAGCTCTTTGTCCTGACTAAAAAGATAAAGGAAAAATGGGATAGAGCTGGATTATCCATAACTATTGAAATGACTTAGATTTGTACTATTATTATTACAAAAGTCATACACAATTTTAATAGGGTTATATGCACAGTTATCTGGGTGACACCATCTAAGAGCTGCTTTCTCTTTTTAAAAATATGAACCTAGTTGATTTCTCTTTTAAAAAATATGAACTGAAGCCTGTTACAGCATTTTATTGGCCAAAATTGTGGAAATGTTGGCCTGCAACACCTGCAGACAGGCCTGAGGGTGGCCTGCCTCTAAAGGTGTTCTGGACAATGCCTCACGCAGATTTTGTTGTTCAGTGTATCTGTCTAACACAGATAAGGTACTCAAATAGCTACTATGTGATTTTATAGGAAGAAATTTTTCTTCATAATTCTGAGAAACATTTTTCCTTCCAAACAGGTATTTAGTGACAATATTGAGAATGCACAGTTTGAGATGTCCATTCTCAACCTTGTCCCAGCACCATGACTAGTGTCTCGCCTCCTAACTGCTCATGCTGACTCGGATTTCTTCCCTCCCATCCATCCTGCAGACTATGGACAGGATGTTATTTCTGAAATGTAAATTTAATCTTATAGTTATCTTGCTTAAAATAGTTTCATCCTCATCAAGAATAAAATCAAATCTATTTGTCTATGCACAGGTTCTCAAGGATCCTTCCCTCACATTACTTTTTTTTTTTTAATTAAACTGTGGTTGATGTACAATGTTGTATTAAGTTTCAGGTGTACAGCAAAGCGATTCATATACAAATGACAGGTTATTTTCCATTACAGGTTGTTATAATCTATTGAATATATGTTCCCTCTGCTATATAATAGGTCCTTTTTATTTTATATACAGTAGTGTTTATCTGTTAATCCCAAACTCCTAATTTATCCCTTTCTCGACCCTCAACTATCCCCTATGGTAGTCATAAGTTTGTCTTCTATGTCTGCACTCACACTATTTTTGAGCCACACCAAACTACTGGCAGTTCAACATCTCTCAGTCTTGCACATGTTATTTGTCTGCCTGGGATACCTTCTTTCATGTCTGGATAATACCTATCCTTCCTTTAAGGCTGCTCAAGCACCAGCTGTCCCCTGAAATTGTCTATGAACCAGAAAGTTTTAATCACCGAAAGCACAGCTGTTGGTTCCTCTTCTGATGTATTAAACAGTCTGTGCACAGTTCTCAGGAAGGGCACTGGGAAGCCAAGCTGCCTGCAATGGAATGCTAGTTACCACTTGATCTGTCAGCTGTGTGACACTGGGCAAATTAGCAGAAGGCACAGTGTCTCGGCTTCCTCATTTATAAACCAAAGATAATATAATACCTACTTCAGGAGACAGTTGGGAGGGTTAATGAGTTAATATACGCAGAGTGTCTGGTAACTAATACGTTCAATAAATATTATTATTGTTACTAAATAAAATTTATATTAAGGCAGAACCTACTTAAAGTGTGCAGCTCTGAAATATACAACTCCATTAGTTTTCTCATAGTGAAACACACCTGCATATCCGCCCAGATCAAAAGTGAGAAACAGACCCTCATCAGCACTCTAAAAACCTCCTTCCTGGCCCCTCCCATACCCATCACTCCTACCTCCTGCAAGGTAACAACAGTTCTGACTTCTATCACCATAGATTGGTTTTCCTTGATTTTAGTTCTATATAAATAGTATGATACAATAATTTTGTATCTGGTTTCATTCACTGAACATGGTGATTGTTTGATCCACCCATCTTGATAGCATTAGTATAGTATACCATGTAGCAATAATTCATTCATTTTGATTACTATAATGTGTAATATTCTGTTATCTAAATGCATCCTCAATTTAATTATTCATTCTACTGGGTTTTTTATTGTGGTTAGAAAAAAACATGCAACATGAAATACACCCTCTAAAAATTTTAAGTAAACAGTACATTACTGTTAACTCTAACTCAACCTTGTATAGCAAATCTCTAGAACTTTTTCATTACATGTAACTGAAATTTCATACACATTGAACAACAATTCTGCACTTCCTCCAAACCCCAGTCCCTGGAAACCACCATTTACTTTCTGTTTCTAGACGTATGATTACTTTAGGTATCTCATCTAAGTTCAGTCATGTAGTATTTGTCCTTTTGTGACAGACTTATTTCAGTTTGCTTATCTTGTATCTTCAAGTTTCTTCCATGCTGTCTCATGTAACAGGAGTTCCTTCTTCAGGCTGAATATGTAATATTTCACTCTGTGTATTTACGTTTCCTTTATCCATTCATTCTTTAGTCACATCTAGTTTGCTTCCCTGTCTTGGCTATTGTGAAAAATCTACAAGAAACATGGGAGTGCAAATGTCTCTTCAAGATTCTGATTTCATTCTTTGGATAAACACCAAGAAGGTGAATTGCTGGACTATATAATGGTTCCATTTTTAATTTTGAAGAAATTACTTACTGTTTTCAATAGTGGCCGCACCATTTCACATTCTCACAAATACTGCACAAGGGTTCCAATTTCTCCACATTATCATCAAGACTTGTAAATTTATGTTTGTTTTTGACGATGACCATCCTAACAGGTGTGAGCTGATATCTCACTGTGGTTTTGACTTACATTTCCTGCTGACTAGTGACACTGAGCACCTTCTTCATTGACCTGTTGGCCAGTTGTATGTCTTCTGTGGAAGCACGTCTATTAGGATCCTTTCCCCATTTTTTAATTGGGTTATTTGCTTTTTGTTATTGAGTTGTAGGGGTTTCTTATATGCTATGGATATTAACCACTTAGCAGATATGTAGTTTGCAAATATTTTCTCCCGTTCAGTAGGTTGCTTTTTCATTTTGTTTGTTGTTTTCTTTGTTTTGCAGAAGCTTCTTAGTTTGATGTAATCTCACTCATCTACTTTTGCTTTTATGGCCTATGCTTTTGGTGTCATAGCCAAGAAATTATTGCCAAGACCAATGTCATGAAGATTTTTCTCTATGTTTCCTTCTAGTTGTTTTATATTTCAGGTCTTACATTTAAAAATGTAGTCCATTTTGAGCTGATTTTTATGAATGGTGTGGGGGTAGGAATCCAATTTCATTCTCTTGCCTGTGTATATTCAGTTTTCCCAGCACCATTTGAAGAGGCTATCCTTTCCCTGTTGTGTAGTTTTCATTCCACTATTGATGGACAAATGACTAATTTCGAATTATTGTTTTTGTTTTGTTGTTGTTGTTGACTCTTAACAAAAAATGCTTCTATTAACGTTATTGTTCAGAGGCTTTGAATAATGTATGATCCTTTAGTAACTAACTGCCAGTTTTCCAAACTGGCGGTATCATATCTTCACCAATACATGCTATTGTCCATTTTTTTGTTTGTTTGTTTGTTTAACTTTAGTTTTCTTGTAAAGGTGTTTCACTGGTATTTTAATTTATTAATACATTTCCATGATGACCAACCATGTCCACCACCTTTGCAAATGTGTACTGGGCAACAGTACAGCCTTTGTGAGGTGCTTATTCAAGTGTGTTCCCCATTTCTAATTGTGTTTTCTGGAATATTTTTTATTGATATAAAAATAGTCTGAATATAGTTATTTGTCAAATATGTCTATTACAAATATTATCTCCTATTCTTCAGTGTCTCTATTACTAGTGTCCTTGGTGAACAAAAGTTTTTAACTTTAGTGAAATTCTATTTATCAATCCTATCTTAATGTTTTGATGTCTGGCTTATGAAATTTTTCTCCCCAAGGGGATGAGATATTTTCCTATGTTATTTTCTAAAAGTTACTGCTTTTATTTTTGTATTTGTCTATGATCCATCTAGAACTAATTTTTGAGTATGCTGTAAGGTGGAGGTCAGTAGACAGCTGATTAACCGTTTTTTGAATTTAAAAAATCCTTCTCCCTGTTATACTTCTATCATTATTATACCATAGTCATTATCATTATCATCATCATGACCATCATCAGCATTTATTTATAAGCCTGTCTTCTCCATTAAACAATTAGCATCTTTGGACAAAACTGTGCTTTGTTCACCATTTTCCTCCATACTTAATATAGCTGCCAGTTAAGAGTTTGTTCAATCAACATTTACTTAATAATTATGCATGCCAATTTATAACATGGGTATAGATATTGTAAGAAAGCGCATGATTATTTTCAGAGTTCTGGCATCCTGCCTTAGTATATTATATGCAAAGTTATTGACAGATTGACAGAATGTGGGAGGGCAGTGAATCACTATTGTGGATCTGCAGAGACCAGAGTATTGCCAGAAGACTGGCTATGGGCTAATATTTAACTTTTCACTATATTCTGGTGAGTTTGATGTGGATTCTTAAGAATACTCTCAAATGGACACTAAATATGGAATAAAGGATTCTGGGAGCCAGTATCAGTTAACTGTAACCAAGTCATGCCAGACTAAACTTTTGTAACAGGTTTATCCTAGTAAAGTAGGAAAATGTAGTCTATGTAGTTTAGAAATATATTTGGTGTGCTCTCATGATTTCCTAGCAAATAAGAGGTATGACTCCTCTCTGTGACTCACAGAAACTATGACTTTTTAACTTTGTAACTCTGCTTGACACCTCATACACTGTAACAGATCACAGTTAATGAATGATTTATAATAGAGTTAGATGAGTTCTTATATAGTAGAGCGTCTTGGAGCATGAACTTGTACTCAGAATCTGGCTATTGAAGACCTGGTAGTCTATTTGTGTGTTTTGATGATGCACAGGTCTTTTTCTTCTGGGGCTGAAATAGAATGGAGGAGTTTTAAAGCCTATGAAGAAAGATAAGGTGAATACGGCTGAGGAAGACAGGGATTGCTTGAATCTATCTGTTTCTGGCTTCAGGTACTAGATTTTAGTGATAAGAGGGATTAAGGGCAGACAGTTTAGGAAACCAATAAAAAACAAACAAACAAAACAAAAAAAAACACTGGAGGCTATGAGCACAAATATTACTGCTGGTCCTAGTGAACATTACTCCCCAACTTTGCCAGGCATCACTGAGAGGGTTTGGCAGCCAGCCCATGGGCTCAGAGGAGCCACATTAGGGAGGACACTTAAAGAAGAACATTAGTCAATTTGTTCCCGGATACTAGTGACACAACTTGACATCCCAGAAATAACTAGGGGTAACTTTGACAGAGAAGGGAGATGTCCTTCAGTATCAAAATCAGAGGCTAAGTACTATAATTTTGAAATTAATGTTAATGTGACTTCAACAGGCTGGTAAGAACTGGGGGAATTCTAGAACACCTAAGTACTAAATACCCATACACAAACTGCAACTTAGGCTTCCTTGGTGGTCCAGTGGTTAAGAATCCGCCTGCCAATCCAGGTGACATGCGTTCTATCCTTGGTGCAAGAAGATCCCACATGCTTTGTGTACCACAGCCACTGAGCCCGAACCCTAGAGCCCTGGAGCTGCAACTACTAGAACCTCCCACGACAAGAGAAGCCCCAGCAATGAAAAACCTGCATACCACTAGAGCGTAGCCCCTGATCACCACAACTAGAGAAAGCTTTCACAGCTAGAAGACCCAGAGCAGCCAAAAATAAAAATAATATTTTTTAAATTGCAACTTATTGAAATTCTAATTAATCTCAAAAATTTTGTATACAATATTTTATTTCAACTTTTTTTATAACCCTACTATTTCCCAGGTGGCTCAATGGTAAAGAATTTGCCTGCCAATGCAGAGATGCTGGAGACAGGTTTCAATCCCTGGGTCAGGATGATTACCCGGAGGAGGAAATGGCAACCCACTCCAGTATTCTTTCCAGGAAAATCCCATGGACAGAAGAGCCTGGTGGGCCACAGTCCATGGGGTCACAAAGAGCTGGACACAACTGAGTGACTGAGAACGTATGCATGCACTAACTTTCATTAGCAATAAATTCAGTTCTTTTTATCTAATTTTTTCAGACAAACCTTGGAAACATTTATAAATCTTTTAAAATTTTTAATCCCATTTGAATTTTAATTATTTAGTTTACATACATATTTGTTTGAAAGAAAATAGCATTGTGATACTCTGTCTTCACATAATGAGAGTACAATATTTTTCTCCAAATATTCCAAAGGCATGTTGTCTACATGTTTATAAAAAAACAGTTTACTTGAAATAATAACTATAATTCTTGATAAGGTTATTTCTAACTTAATTTGTGTATTTTGTTAATATTGTGAATGAGCTCTTATTATATTTTCTAAATTAGAATTGCTGGAATAACACACAGCTATTGTTAAATGTTTTTCATGTATGCCATTTTGCTAAACTTTTTTATTATGGTATTTTTTTATTTGAATCATATATATTTTCTAGGTATATCTTCACATTTGCAAATAACAATATTGCCCTCAGTTTCCAAAAGTATGTACAACTTGCTTCTATTTCAATCTTATTACATTAATTAGAACATACAGAACATTGTTAAATGATAATGTGATTATGAGCAGAATAACCTATTTTTAAACCCTCCCATGTGGCAAAATGGAAACAATTTAAACACTTCCTGATTCAGTTAAATTGAAGACCAGAGGAGAAATAATCCTATGTGAAGGATGGAAGGTGAGAGGAAGACAAGCATAGTCACAAATCTACATAGGGGAAACTGAAAATGAAGACACAAGAGGGAAAAAATGAGGTCTGATGACATTAGCCTGAATTAGTATACCAGATCCTTCCCTGAAGGAAGAATTTGAGCTCACCTCCTCCCATAGATACAGCAAAATCAGAGGCAAATATAGAACAACTCTCTCAGAGAATGACCTAAGCTAACAGGGCAGATTTTCTAAAGAATATAAAGGAAAAAACTATGTTGATATATAGGTAGGTGGGGCAGAGATGCAATGAGCCAGGACCGACAACTCTAGTAGGCAACCTAAGATAGGAAGAGGATATTACAAACTCAGAAAGGGAAGTCGCTCAGTCGTGTCCGACTCTTTGCAAACCCATGGATTATAGCTCCTCCATCCATGGGATTTTCCAGGCAAGAGCACTGGAGTGGGTTGCCATTTCCTTCTCCAGCAAACTCAGAGGTGCTCCCTAAAGAGCAAGCAGTTTGAGATCCACGTTGGGTATCCAGGCCCTGGGGACTGACATCAGGAAGACAAACCCTTCTAATGGATTTTAAACCAATAGGGCTTACAACTGAGAGAGTCAAAGGACTGCAGGATACTGAGACTCCACTCTTAGAGTGTGCACCCACAAACTTACTCCCTCTGAGTCTCAGTGCAGAGGAAGCTGATTGAAAACCACCAGGCACTCTTTCTGGCCTGCCAAGACCACCCCAACAAGCCCTCCAAGTTCAAACTAGTTTCTGGCTCCAGCACCGCACTTCCAACTCTGATGAAGCAGTGGCCCTTGGTGTGCCCCAGGAAAATGCCAACCCACACCAGGCGGTGGCTCCAACACACCCCATCCTCTGCCACATTTGCCTTATAGGGATCCTAGAAAGTAAGAGAGAGAATAGCAGAACACTTATTAGATAAAATAATGGCTGAAAACTTCACCAACCTAGGGAAGAAAACAGATATCCTGGTCTGGGAATCAAAGAGACTTCCAAAACAAAATGAACACAAAGAGAACCACATCTAGACATACCATAATTAAAATGGCAAAAGATAAAGAGAGAATTTTAAAGGCAGTAAGAGAAAAACAAAGAGTTATTACAAGGAAAACTTCACAAGGCTATCAGCTGATTTTGCATGAGAAACTTTGCAGGTTAGAAGGGAGTAGCATTATATATTTGAAGTGCTAAAAGTTTTCCCTGAAAGGGAAAACTCTATAAACAAGCATACTCTACCCAGAAAGGTTATCATTCAGAACTGAAGAAGAGATAAAGAGCTTTCTAGACATGCAAAAACTAAGAGTTCATCACCACTAAAGTGGTCTTTCAAGAAATGTTAAAGGGCCAGCTTTAAGCAAAAAAGTAAAGGCTACAACAAGAAATGAGATAAAAAAAGCTCACTTGTAAAGACATATACAGTTGACCCTGAATATAATGAGCTTAAGTTGCATGTATCCACTTATATGTGGATTTTTTCAATAGCAAACACTGCAGTGCTACACAATCCACAATCCATGGTTGGTTTAATCTGTGGCTGCAGAAGAGAAGATATGGAAGAATCACCTGTTCAGATTTTTTACTGTCTGGGGGGTCAGAACTCTTGGCACCTGCATTGTCAAGAATCAACTGCATATAATAAAGACAGTGGATTAACCACTTAAAAAGTTAGTATCAATATTATAAGACAGAAGTCATAAAAATCAACTATTATTAAAATAAGTAATTAAGGGATACACAAAGGTATGAAATATGATGTTAAACACCAAAAGTGTTAAGGAGTGAAAATTTTGAGGTTTTAGAATGTGTTCAAACTTAAGTGACTAATAGTTTAAAACAGTTATATACATAGGTCAATATATATGAACCTCATGCTAACCACAAACCAAAAACCTGCAATAGGTACACACCCAACAAAGAGAAAGGAATCCAAACGTAACACTAGATAATATCATCAAACCACAAGGGAAGAGAATAAAAAAGTAAAGAACAAAAAAGAGCTACAGAAACAGACAGAAAGTAAGTAACAAGATGGCAATAAAGCATACCTGTCAATAATCACTTTAAATGTAAATGAACTAAATGCCTCAATCAAAAGACATAGGGTGGCTGAATGGATGAAAAACCAAGACTCATCAATATGCTGCCTACAAAAGCAAATTGTAGGTAGAGTTAAGGATACATATGGACTGAAAGTGAGGGGATGGAAAAAATATTAAATGCTAATGGAAATCAAAAGAACACTGGGATAGCAATACTTATTTCAGATGAAACAGACTTTAAATCAAAGACTATAACAGAAGACAAAGAAAAGCATTACATAAAAAGAAATCAATTCTAGAAGAGGATATAACAGTTGTGTGTGTATGTGTATGTGTGTATTCAACACAGGAGCACTGTAATACATAAAGCAATTATTAACAGATACAAAGGAAAAAATGTACAGTAAGATAATAATCATAGGGGACTTTTAACACCCCACTAACATCAATGGATAGAACATCCAGACAGATAGGGAGTAAAGAAACACTAGCTTTAAATGACACAATAGACCAAAGAGGCGTTTATATATATATATATATATAGTTGTTGTTGTTTACTCTCTAAGTCATGTCCAACTCTTTGCAACCCCATGGACTGTAGCTTGCCAGGCACCTCTGTCCATGGGATTTCCCAGGCAAGAACAAGAATCCTGGAGTGGGTTGACATTTCCTTCTCCAGGGGATGTTCCCAACCCAGGGGTCAAACCTGTGTTTTCCACATTAGCAGGTGAATTCTTTACTACTGAACCACCATGTGGCTTATATATATAAACATTCCATAGAAAAGCAGCAAAATACACATTCAAGTGCACATGGAACATTTTCCAGGATAGATCACTGCTAGGTCACAAAATAAATCTCAGTAAATTCAAGAAATTATACCACAATTCTATGAAGAGAAATAAACTACAAGAAAAAACTGCAAAAAACCAAACACATATGCTTTTTGCTTAGTGGAGGCTAAACTATATGCTACTAAAAAATCAATGGGTCAATAAAAGAGTCAAAGAGGAATCCAAAAAAATACCTTGAGACAAATGAAAATAGAAACACAACTTTATAAAATCTATAGGATTGCAGCAAAAGCAGTTCTAAGAGAGAAATTCATAATATTACAGGCCTACCTCTAGAAACAGGAAAAGTCTCAAGTAAACAAACTAAATTTATACCTAAGGAAATTAGGAAAAGAACAAACAAAGCCCATAATTAGTAGAAGAATGACATAATAAAAATGAGAGTGAAAATAAAAGAGATTGCAAAAAAGAAAGAAAAAAGAAAAAGAAAAGATCAATGAAACTAAGAGCTGGTTCTTTGAAAAGATAAGCAAAATTAATAAACTTTTACACAATCATTAAGAAAGAAAAGGAAAGAGCCAAATAAAATTAGAAATAAAAGATAAGTTACAACCTATATGACAGAAATACAAACAATCATAAGAGAATACTGCAAACAATTACATGACAACAAACTGGACAATCTAGAAGAAATGAATACTTTTCCAGAAATATTCAATGTTCTAAGGCTAAATCAAAGAAAAATAGAAAATATAAATAGACTAATTATTAGTAAGGAAATTTAATCATGAATATGAAAAACTCCAATAAACAAAAGTCCAGGATCAGATGGAATCACAAGTGAAATTCATCAAACTTTTAAAGAAGATGTAATATCTATCCAGGTCAAACTACTCCAAAAAGTTGAAGATAAAGGAATATATCCAATTCATTCTATAAGGTGAACATCACCCTGATACCAAAACCAGATATAGATACCACAAAAAAAAGAAAATTATATATTATACAGAGTGAAGTAAGCCAGAAGGAAAATCACCAATACAGTATACTAATGCGTATATATGGAATTTAGAAAGATGGTAACAATAACCTGGTGTACGAGACAGCAAAAGAGACACTGATGTATAGAACAGTCTTATGGACTCTGTGGGAGAGGGAGAGGGTGGGGAGATTTGGGAGAGTGACATTGAAACATGTAGAATATCATGTAAGAAACGAGTTGCCAGTCCAGGTTCGATGCGCGATACTGGATGCTTGGGGCTGGTGCACTGGGACGACCCAGAGGGATGGTGTGGGGAGGGAGGAGGGAGGAGGGTTCAGGATGGGGAACACATGTATGCCTGTGGCAGATTCATTTTGATATTTGGCAAAACTAATACAATTATGTAAAGTTTAAAAATAAAATAAAATTAAAAAAAAAAAAGAAAGAAAATTATAGGCCAACATCCAGGATAAACATAGACACAAACATTATCAATAATATATTAACAAACCTAATTCAACAATACATTAAAAAGACTATCCATCATGATCAAGTGGGATTTATTCCAAGGATGCAAAATGATTCAGTATCTGCCAATCAATGTGATACACCAAATTAATAAAGCAAAGGATAAAAATCACATGATCATCTTAATATATTGATATAGAAAAAGTATTTGAAAAATTCCACATCCATTCATGATAAAAATTCTGAACAAACTGGGTATAGCAGGAACATACCTAAACATAATAAAGCCATTTATGACAGACCCACAGCTAACATCATACTGAATGATGAAAAACTTAAAGCTCTTCCTCTGAGGTCAGGAACAAGACAGGGATGTCCACTCTTGTCACTTTTACTCATCATAGTGTTAGTAGTCCCAGCTGCAGCAGATAATCATAAATAAATAAAAGAATCCAAATTGGAAAGGGAGAGGTGAAGCTGTCATTATTACAGATGACATGATATTTTATGTAGAAAATATTCACCAAAAAAAGATTACACCAAAAAAAAATATTAGAACGAATAAATGAATCATTAAATTCACAAGATAAAATCTGTTGTATTTCTATGTATTAATAATGCACTATCAGAGGGAAATTTTTTAAAATCCCATTTATAGTCACACCAAAAAGAATTAAATACCTAAAAATAAACTTAACCAAGGTGAAAGAACTATACTTTGAAAATTTCTTTTAAATTTGATGGAAGAATTGAAGACAACACAAATAAATGAAAATATATACCATGCTCATGAACTGGAAGAATTAATATTATTAAAATTTACATACTACCCAAAGAAATCTACATATTCAATATAATCTCTATCAAAACACTGATGGCATTTTTCACAGAATTAGAACAAATAATTCTAAAATTTTTACAGAACCACAAAGACAAAGCAATCTTAAGAAGGAAAAACAAAGTAGATGGTATCATGCTCCCTACAAACTATACTACAAAGTTATAGTAATCAGAAGAGTACAGTACAGCCATAAACCCAAAATATTGGTCAATGGAAAAATAGAGAATTTAGAAATAAATTTATACAAATATAGTTACTTAATCAAGGGAAAAGAAAGCAAGAATAAAAAGGGAAATAAAGCTTCTGTAACAAGCAGTATTGGGAAAACTGAACAACTACATATAGCAAGAATGAAACTAGGCTATTTTCTTACACCATGTACAAAAATAAACTCAAAATATTAAAGACTAAATGTAAGACTTAAAACCATAAAACTCCTAGAAGAAAATATTGGCAGTAAACTCTTTGACATCATCTTAGCAATATTTTCTGGATCTGTCTCCTCAGGCAAGGGCAAAAAAAGCAAAAATAAACAGGAATATATCAAACTAAAAAGATTTTGCACAATAAAGGAAATCATCAACAAAAAGGCAAATAACTGAATGAGCAAAGATACTTGCAAATTATATGTCTGATAATGGATTAATATCCAAAATATGCAAAGAACTCATATAACTCAATATCAAAAACCAAACTGATTAAAAACTAGGCAGAGGACATGAATAGATGTTTTTCCAAAGAAGAAATGCAGGAGGCCAACAGGCACATGAAAAGATGCTCAGCATCACTATGATTTAGAGAAATGCAAATCAAAACCGCAAGATAGCGCCTCACTGAGATATCACCTGTTAGAATGGCTACTATCAAAAAAACAATACATAACAAGTGTTGGTGAGGATACAGAGAAAAAGTAACTGTTGCATATGGTTGAGGGAAACATTAATTGACAACTATGAAAAACAGTATGGAGGGTCTTCAAATAATTAAAAACAGAGCTATCATGTGATCCAGCCATTGCACTCCTGGGTATATATCCAAAGAAAGTGAAAAACACCAATTCAGAAAGTTACAGGCACCCCTGCATTCCTGGAAACATTATTTACAATATACATAACCTATAATGGAGAAGGAAATGGCAACCCACTCCAATATTCTTGCCTGGAGAATCCCATGAACAGAGGAGCCTGGTGGGCTACTGTTCATGGGGTCACAAAGAGTTGGACGCAACTAAGTGACTAAGCACATAACCCATAAAAATAGCAAATCATTGTTGCACACCTGAAACTAATGTAATATTTTAAGTCAAAGTGCTTATTTAACTTCTATGCAGAGTACATCATGAGAAACGCTGGACTGGAAGAAACACAAGCTGGAATCAAGATTGCCGGGAGAAATATCAATAACCTCAGATATGCAGATGACACCACCCTTATGGCAGAAAGTGAAGAGGAACTAAAAAGCCTCTTGATGAAGGTGAAAGAGGAGAGTGAAAAAGTTGGCTTAAAACTCAACATTCAGAAAACGAAGATCATGGCATCTGGTCCCATCACTTCATGGGAAATAGATGGGGAAACAGTGGAAACAGTGTCAGACTTTATTTTTGGGGGCTCCAAAATCACTGCAGATGGTGATTGCAGCCATGAAATTAAAAGACACTTACTCATTGGAAGGAAAGTTATGACCAACCTAGATAGCATATTGAAAAGCAGAGACATTACTTTGCCAACAAAGGTCCGTCCGGTCAAGGCTATGGTTTTTCCTGTGAGAGTTGGACTGTGAAGAAGGCTGAGCGCCGAAGAATTGATGCTTTTGAACTGTGGTGTTGGAGAAGACTCTTGAGAGTCCCTTGGACTGCAGGGAGATCCAACCAGTCCATTCTGAAGGAGATCAGCCCTGGGATTTCTTTGGAAGGAATGATGCTAAAGCTGAAACTCCAGTCCTTTGGCCACCTCATGCAAAGAGTTGACTCATTGGAAAAGACTCTGATGCTGGAGGGATTGGGGGCAGGAGGAGAAGGGGACGACAGAGGATGAGATGGCTGGATGGCATACTGACTCGATGGACATGAGTCTGAGTGAACTCCAAGAGTTGGTGATGGACAGGGAGGCCTGGCGTGCTGTGATTCATGGGGTTGCAAAGAATCGGACTTGACTGAGCGACTGAACTGAACTGAAGTCAACTATACTTCAATTAAAAACATGAAAGTAAGAAATAAAATCCAGAAGATAGCTTTCTGATATTAAAAAAAAGAATAAATAAGATTGTTAGATATAGTGTTATGAGGTGGATGTAAATGCAAGGTGGCAATTGGTAAGAAAGGAGAGGACCATATAAAGGAAATTTTATCATTCTCATAATTTTACTTAGGATCAAGCTTGAAAACACATACAACACCTTATATGGTGCTAACTTTCAATGTTAGCTAGAGCAATGAGTTCATGTATTTATTCTGTATTCTTATTTTGAATTCAGAACAAAATTTCATTGTCACTGCCTTAAGCATGATCTATTTAATTCATTATGGGAATGGGAGGAACAGTTTTTCTAAAGAATTTGTGATGAGAATAAAGATGAGGTTTAGAGTCAAAGCAACAAATAATTGACAAAGATGCAATGAGGTTTTTCCACAAGGACAGTTTCAATTTTTTAAATAGAATCAATGTATTGGCGGAATTTACTGGAAGAGAAGTGTTGGTTAGAATTGACTAGATAATCACACGGAGATATACTTTCATAATAGATGTCACAGTGCACATGGAACCTGTATCCTAGATTATTTTGTAGATAGATTCAGGAGCATGCCCCCAACAATTGACAAGCCTTCAGCTGATGATGGAAACCTCTTCTTTACAGAAAAATGCTCTTTCCCAGTCAGATGCTTTTCTTTCAGAGAATTAAATTTCAGGGAATAAGGGGTGAACTGTCAAAAGCAATAAATGGGAAAAGAATGTCTTTTGGAAGCAAAATGTCAGCTTGAATCATGGCCTACCTCTTATTGCACTAAACAGTTTGGGCAAGTAACTTGAAATTCTGCAAACCTCCGTTTACCTACCAGTAAAATGGAAATAAAACTATCTATATGAGGCTACAGGAAAGATTAAACAATGTAAATTTCATGGCCTGAAATTGGCACCCTTAAAGGAAATTAAAAGTGTTGGTTCTTCTTTATTGTTATTTATGTAGCATTTTGAAATATGTTATTGCTTTAATATTTGTACTTTTTAAAATCTTTTTTTATAAGTGTATCTTTTTAAGCCACAAGTTTCATTGCCTCAGAGAAATTTAGTATCTTTACAGCTGGGATGGAAACATAACCAAAATATTTTTATTCATTTCTAGACTGCCAAAATAAGCACTAGAAACCCGTCTTTGAAACAACAGTCCTAAAATCCAGGCTTTTGATTATAACTTTTGGGCCTTTGTGATTTAAGGAAAAAAAAGTGTTTTACGTCCCAAAGTCTTATCATTAAATATCAGGGAACAAACCTGACCCTCATCGCGTAATGTCCTGTAAGCCACAGACCAGAAAGATGTGGCACAAGTGCGTACACTATAGCAAAAGGAGATTTTAATAGCTGAACCACATGCATTTTGTATTCCAAGTACTTCAGACACATTAATTCACTCATCCTCATGACAACCTCCTGTACAGATAAGGAAATTGATGCTCAGAGAGGTTAAGTAACTTATCCAAGCTGACACAGCTTGCAACGGATGGCTCTAGTATTTGATCCTGTGCAATCTGGCTATACTCTTTACTATGGCGCCATGGTGCTATAAAAGCAGATCCTGGGCTTGGGAGACGGTGCTTGGAGATTACTGGTAAAACAAATCTGAAATCCAAACACTTGGAGGAAGCAGATTTTAAAAATCTCCAGTTATGTTTCAAAATTCAGAAACAAAGCAGGCTGTGTAAAGATAACCTCACAGAGGGTCCCGTGCCCCATCTCCACCCCCCACCCCTGCCACACACACCGATCCTGGAGCAGTAGGTACACTGGCATGGAGCATTTGTTCAGAAACAGGACTTGCAGTAGTATGTCTTCTGCTTCACAAGTCCTACATGTCCCTGCATGCCAGCGGGGTACCCCAAATGCCAGTGGGGTACCCCAAATGTCACTGGGGCATTAAGTGCTCCTAGAACTCAGAAATGGGGTGAGGTGGGCTGAAATGAGCATGCTCAGGAAACACAGGCCTGGAAGACAGCTGCGATCTGGACAACGAGAACACAGAGTCACTGCATAGGGGCCGGAATCCAAGACCCCTCACACAGCAATGTTTACTGCTCAAAGGACACAAGGAAAGCTGAATAGGGTTCATGGTGCATGAAGTTTGCCTATAAGCTTTGGGGATCACTGTGAGGAAAAAAGAATATAACGTGATAAATATAATGTTAAGAATGAAGGTAAATGTTTCTTTAAATATTTGAGAAAAGAAAAAAACAAATATATAAAAGCTAACAGATATATCATAAAATCTAGATAATAAAAATGGTTTTATAAATTTATAATTATAATTTAATTATAATTAAATTATAAATTCTCTATAAAACATTTTTCATACATTTGTGGCTGCATACTTTTTGATCACTTATTCATATGATAACTATTTTGTAATAGTTTCTACAGAGAGAATAATAAAAAGGTAGATAATTGAGGCTTTCTCAAGGATCACTGACATTTTTTATAACTGGTAGTTGGAAGGCATAAATCCTGTGGCCTCACACGTGGATGCACCTGCTGTCTGTGCCAGTACCTCACAAACACAGGAATTCTAAGTTCTACTTTGCATAATTTCTGTCGGAAAAAAAATAGATGTAACATTTATAATTGCATATGCTGCATTATTGAATGTATTCCTGGCCTAAAAAGAAAAATCTCTATGTCAAGCTGTCAATGAGAACTAAATTTTCTGCTTACGATGTTACCCCTCTGGTAACTGCAAGAATCTTCCATAGGCTTTTTCCCAAGTTTTTTCTCCTCCATTCGCCCACATACTTCTAATGCCAGGCATCGTAGGCGCTATATCCCCATATGACCCCAGCCTTCCATGCTTTTGAATTGGCACAGCAGATGACGGGAGTATTTCTATTAGACAAGCCATTTCTAACCAAGATTGACCAGTCCATAACTTAACTATTCACGGAAGTGACTGTAAACCACATGAATCTATCACACTAAATACAAACTGAATGTACCCCATCTCAACTTCCCCATAATCAGATCCCCAAAATTCTTACAGCTATCCCAAAGCTATTTTATAAAAGGTGAAGTTTTGGTGGAGTGAAAGTCAAGTGGCAAACAACAGTGTTCTTAATCAGTTGCTATTAAACTATTTAATTTCTGTAAAAGTTATAAAATCTATGACTATATGAACCCATCCCTGGGCCCCTTCCAAGGATTCAGAAAAAGCCCTGAAGTTTAAGCTTCATTAACAGTACAGTACCTTCAACTCCAGGTATGAGATACTTCAGGCAAGACCAAGGAGGACAGGATGATACAGCAAGGACCAATGGCCTCTCCCGGAGACCTAGGGCTTACCCTGGGGGCTTGACTTACTCTGGAAAATAAGAGTTTTAAACTGAAAGTGACTAAGAAAACTTGAATGAGCCATTTATAGTTCTTCCCCATTCCTGACCAGATTTGGGGGTCTCATGGGCCAGTTGAGTTCAGTTATAGAAAATAAATTACATCTCTGCACATCTAAAGGGTGACTTGAAATATAAACCCCACTACATATGAAAACAAAATGACTGAAACACAAAAGTCAAGGAATTTAACCCTCTGTCCTCAAAAGATTGTGAGTTAATGTGAAAGGCTAAAAAAAGGTACAGATAACAGTTTGGATAGCTTTAAATAGCTTTCTGTGGTAACCTCTAAATCCCCACGGTTCTGGATGATTTTGACAGAGAACTGGACCCAGAATAGGTTTCTCTTGCTTTGGTCTGAACGTTATTCAAACCAAATTCAACACTGGTTATTCAGCCACGTTTGGAAATACCAGGGGGTGACTGGCAATAAAGTTTACTGCTCTTTTAACCCTTCTCTCACCAAAAAGAGTAATAGATACAGCTGGAATAAACTACTCCATCAAAAGACAATGTAAAAAATAAATTTAGTTAGCCTTGTTATAAACTGAATTGTATCCCCCAAGTTCACAAGTTGAAGACCCACTGCCAGAACCTTATAATGTGACTGCATTTGAAGACAGAGCCTTTAAAGAGGTTGAAATGATATGGGTGGGCCCTAATGTAATATAACTGGTGTCCTTAGGCGAGAAGGACATAGACAATATAGACAGAGGGAGGAACATGTGAAGACACAGGAAACCAAGGAAAAAGGCCTCAGGAGAAACCAACACTGCCAATACTTTGATTTGGGACTTCCAGCCTCCAGAAATGTGAGGGAATAAAGTTCTGTTGATTCAGTCACCTTGTCTGTGTTACATTGTTATGGCAGCCTTTGCAAACTAATACAACTCAAATTGGAGTCTTGATGGGGTGGAAGGTTCCTTTTATGCTCATAAATGAACATGACAGTCATGAAAACATTTTTTTAATAGCTTCACACCTATATCTACCACCTCTATGAATTTTCTCCTATATATGCCAATTCCTTCTGGGCACTGAAGAGGCTTTTTTAAGGGGAAATATATTAAAATTAATGTTTCACCCCTTAAGACCTCTGTTGAGTATCTTAAGCATACATTGTGGATCCTGGGGACTCATGGCAATTTCTGTGTAAAAATTATTCTTTCCCTGTGATTTCTCTTCCTTTATCTGGCAATTGAATATTTCTCTGGGAATTTAATATTTTTATCTTTGAACTAAATTGCTAAGTCTACATTTGATATGGGTTTTTCCTCTATTATTTTGTAAAAAATATCTCTCTGTGTGTGTATCTGTTTGCTATATAAACTATCAACACTTCATTTTAGTGCCAAAAAAGAGTTGTCAGGTTTTGAGGATATGCACATGTTTCATGCTGCCCTGGTGGCTCAAATAGTAAAGAATCTGCCTGCAGTGCAGGAGACCCAAGTTTGACCCCTGGTTCAGGAAGATCCCCTGGAGAAGGGAATGGCAACCCACTCCAGTATTCTTGCCTGGAGAATCCCATAGATAGAGGAGCCTGGCGGGCTACACTCCATGGGTTCGCATAGAGTCAGACATGACTGAGCAACTAACACACACACACACACACACACACACGTGTTTTACACACCAAATACTGGGGAAAGAGTTTACTCATTTTTTTAATATTTTGCAAGTTTTTGTGTAAATGAAGTCTCCTTTTCCAGTAGCAAGTCATCATCTAAACACAGAGAGAGATTCGGAAAGGCTACACTGCTGACTGTGAAGGTGGAAGAAAGGGCCAGTAGCCAAAGAACACAGCTGGAAAAGGCATGGAAGTGGATTTTCCCTAGAGCCTCCAGAAGGAACGCAGTCCTGCTGACCATTTTAGATTTCTGACCTCCTGAACTTTCAGATGACAAATCTGTGATGTTTGAAGCCACTAAACTTGTGGCAATCTGTTATAGCAGTTATGGGAAGCTAAGCTGCCGTCTATGGGGTCGCACAGAGTTGGACACGACTGAAGTGACTTAGCAGCAGCAGCAGCAATACTCACTGTATACCGCAGTGTACCCTATAAGTCCAGGCCTTTCCTGGTCCTGAAAACCTCATGAGAAGGCCAGGAAAGGTATCAAAACTCTAAGTTCCACTCTCCATTGGAGCATGAAATAAATCTTGCCCTCAATTTGACCCAACAAACAACTGACTCGGGAGCTAGGTGGTGGTTTCATAGCCCTTGAATCCACATTACTTCCTGTCCACTCCTTCTTCCCCATTCTGTGTGGACTTCTTTTGGATACTGAGCTCCTATCTGGACCCTCACTGGTCCTATGTTGACTAAGGCCTCAGAGTTTCAGAACCACGGCTATTCATAATTGGTGTAAATCCAGCTGCACTGGGAATAAGGGACCCACACTGACACAGACCAGGGTCTCGGCAAAGCAGAACAGAGAAGCAAAACCTTTTTATAAAAGAAATCAACATCCTAAGCCACAAGTCTGAGAGCAACTTCTTAAGATTTAGACTACCAGAAGGACATAAATAATAGCTAACATTTCCCCGGTTTGTGCCGTGGACTTCACACGCATTATCTTATTTAATCCTGATGGCAGTGCCTATGAGGAGGTATTTTATTACCCTCATTTTACAAATGAGAAAACCAAGAATTCGCAAACATCATTACTTTGACAAATGTTACGCAGCTGGGGCTTGAACCCAGGCAATCTGACTCAGAACACCTACAAAGACTTCTGGCCAGCAATGCAGTGAGGTCTTGGGCAATGTGTTTTCAAGCTACAAGTAAAGCCTGTCAGCAGCACCACTTTCTAAGGGAAGGAGGCTTTAAAAAGCCAAGTGGGGAGGGGGTGAGAATTTTAGGGACCCAGGTAAAGAGAGTGGAGTTCAGGACAGGGCTCCAATCTCAGAGATGCAAAAAAAAAAACAAAAAGGCAGAAGGAGAAACACCACAAAGGCCACCCCCATCCCCAATAGGACCTGGAGCAGAGTGAAGCCATGGCCCTACCTGGGAATCAGGTAACTAAGTTTCTCCAGTGAGACTTGGGTGGGGAAGGAGGTTAGGGGAGCAGCAAACTTTTTCAGACTTCATTGACAAGAGAGAACAAGGTTCCCATTTATCTTCAGTGCTGGTTTTCCTTCATCTGGGGCACAAGAGGAGCTGTGACTTTGGATGTTTATCCTTTCTAGCTGACTATAGGAAAGGGCTGGACTAGGGCAAGGTGGATAGTGAAGTAGGTCATATAGTGGTGATGAGGTAGGCAGCGGAGGCCTTCTGTCGGGGCTCACATCCACCCTGCTGTTCGCTAGCTATAGACCTCCAGCAAGTTACTAGACCACATGCAAATGAATGCACACATACTCTGCATCTTGATTTCTCGTAAACAAGTATCAACCAAGAAATTCTTAGTGGGCATCTAGTTGTAGACTCAGTACAGGGTTATTGGACAGATAAAACAGTGAATAAGAAACATCCCTTGCCATCATGGAGCTTGCAGAGAATCCTACTTATCAGTAGTAGTTAGCCCTCTATAAGAAAAAGGGGATTGAGAAGAGAGATATATAGGTTCAAAAGCATATCCATTTGGGCTAATTAAATGAAACTTGATTTAAGGATGAATAGCAAGGAAAGAACATCTTGGAAGGATGCAAATTTCATGTTGGCAGTGTTGCTAGTCTGACCGCACTTTGCCTTTGGTTTATGTTAAAGTTAACTTCAAACAGCATTGATATATTTTAAACTATTGGAGTTTTCCTTAGAGCTGAATCGATAAAGAGGCCTAATGGCTTTAGAACAAATTGATCAAAATTTCATTTCAAGCCTGACATTTAAAGTAGAACATTACAAGCAGCTTATTTGCCCTCAAGGAAAACTTAGATATAGAAGTGCTATAATTTAAACTGTTCTTCAAACAGTGAGAAAGCTCGAATTTATTGAAATAACGATAAGGATGATGATGACAATATCTCTCATCCATTAAGCATCACCCACCTACCAGACATGGTGGTAGGTCCTCCACATGTATTATATCTGCGTGTATGCTAAGTCGCTTCAGTCGTGTCCGACTCTTTGCAACCTATGGACTGTAGCCCTCCAAGTTCCTCTGTCCAAGGAATTCTACAGGCAAGAACACTGAAGTGGGTTACCTTGCACTTCTCCAGGGAATCTTCCTGACCCAGGGACTGAACCGGCATCTCTTGCATCTTCTGCATTAGCAGGCAGGTTCTTTACCACTAGCACAACCTGGGAATTCTGGTATTCTCTCTAGTTCCTGCAACAACTTGGAAAAGTAAGGACTATTACTTTTGTATATGAGAAAATTGAGATTAAGTAATGTGCTTAAAATCACACAGACAATATATGTAGAATGCACATAAATGTACAACATGTACATGAAAGATAAAAGTCATTTTGATTTACTCACATATTTTGTATTGTACATTATAGAAAGGCCACCTATTTCTGTTTTCTCTTACTCTTGCACCTTATATTTTTACTTAAATCTCTAGGTAGTATTTTCCTAAAATTCTGAGAAATAATGGTAGACATATGTTGCTTTTACTTAGTATTCACACCCCTTCAAATAATAGTACCTCTATCCACTTTCAATCCATGTGATTTCATGGGCCTGACCCCATCACCTGGCTCCAGAGCTAGGCATGTGAGTCATCTCTAGACAATCAAAGCACCAAATTACCCTAACTACAGGGTGTTTGCTTTTAAGGTGAATATGACAAAACAGGATAAATGAGAATTGTCTGCCAAACATTTGTTGGAGTTCTTGAAAAATAAAACCTTTCCTTTGGTGTTGCTAGAACAATAAGGCAAAAATCTAGATACAAAGAAGCAACCTGCCTGAATTTGAAATGAGCACAGAGAAGTGGAGTGGCATGTGAGGAAGAAAGGCAAATTCCTGGATCAATCTGTGCCTGAAACTGCCTGAACTTCTCCATTTAATATTGTAATGAATAACTCCCACCCCCCCCCCATATTGATTTCTTACTTCAATCAAAGTCATCTAATGCAGAGCATGATTTCAGTTTGTGACTTTCCATTAAATGCTAGTCATGTATTTTGGAAATACTAATACACCAAGAATTAATGAGCAGTTTCTTTGGTATGCAAAATAATGATATTCACCCCCCACAAGGATATGCACACCCTAATCCCCAGGATATTATCTTACAAGGAAAAATTTCTTTACAGATGTGATTAAGGATAAGGACCTTGAGATTAGATGGCCCAATCTAATCATGTAAGTTTAAAAGCAGATCTGGGAAGCAGAAGAAAAGGTCAAGAAATGAGGTGGAAGAAGAATAAGGAAAGAATCTAAAAAAAAGAGGGGCTCCTCCTGCCATTCTTAGCTTGGAAGTTGGAGGAAGCAGGCCACGAGCAAAAGAATGGGGTGTCCTCTAGAAGCTGGAAATGACCCTCTGGAGGCAGCAAGAAAACAAGAACCTCAGTCCTACAATTATAAGGAACTGAATTTTGCCAACAACCTAAATAAGTAGGAAACGTAATCTCCCCACAGCGTGCAGGCACCTTAATTTTAGTTTGATGGACACACACCAGGCTTCTGACCTACAAACTATAATATAAGAAATCCGTATTGCTTTAAGTCACCACATTTGTGGTCACTTGCTCCAGCAGGAGTAGAAAACTAATACAGATTCTGTTCACTGTATTTGCCTTGGAGAGTCTGGGAAATCAGACCATAACACTAAGAGTTCTATGAGCAGAATTTCCTGGGTTTGAGGGGAAGAAACTTTGGGCCTAATCTTAGCACAGCCACACAAAGAAGAGGAGTAGGAGGAGAGGCCTCAGAAACAACACAAGAGAAGGCAGAAATCTTAGGCTGATAAAATGTGTGCCTCAGTTTGTGTTACTCAGCAATCACTGAGGAGAAATAAATTTGCTGTGCTAACCTAGGGCTTTGGTAATCATATCCAAAATTCCTAACAGGGTATTAGTAAGTAAAAAGCAGCCAGGTGGAGCCTTGGAAGACTAGAAAGCACCTACCAGTGATAAAGAAACTTTTCTCCATCATTGTTAGGACCGATGTCAGAAGTTTTGACAAGGGAAAGTAAAATTAGGAAGAGAAAGCAACAAGAGTATTGAATGGGAGTAGCAACAGCAGCAACACTGACAGGGTTGGCATGATCCAGGCCGTGGCAGCAGCAAAGCTGCAGCAGCCACTGAGAAGGAATATGAAGTCCCCAGAACCCTGGAGGTGAGAGAGGAAAGGCAAGCAAGGGTGGGGGTTCCCATGAGAATTCTGGGGATGGGGGAGGGAAATCAAGGAAACACAACTGCAATTATTGTACAAAACCTCGGTGACCCCAGGGCCCCACAGTCTGGCATCACATGGGTTACCGTGCTCACAAGTGTATATTTCAAAACTTTCTCAGAATATTCTAAATGAGCTTATGACTGCTTTTTCAAGAATGGTGCTGCCTTTGGGATGATGCCCTGGAGCCTCTCTCAAGGTCGCCATCCAAGGTTCACTAGTCTGTTTTTGTAGTGACTTTACACCACTGTGGCAAAGCACAGAGTTTCCAGACTTATGAGTCTCTTGAGCTGATGTGACACAATGAAGAGAAGGCCTAGGCGCTTAAAGCAGGATGATTTTTCCACTTTCCAGTTTACCTGCCTCCTGATGTCTTCTGAAGGGAATTAATCAGAGAGCTCCTTAGTCATAAATCTCTGGAGATAGTACTCAAGAGGAAAAAAATAAAGAAAGCAAGCTTAGAAAGTGAAGATCTTAAGTAACATATTCTTTTCTCCAGTCAAGGAAAGTAGTATTTATAACTAAAGCATCAAAGCCAGCTTTTTCTCTTTCATAAATCACTATTTTCTCTCTTTTTTGTGGCACTAGAATTATACTCTTAAAAATACAATGTTATGTCATATTAAAAAATTTGCCTATATTAAAAAAAAACTAAATATTTTAATTATTTAATTTTTCAAAAATGCCCAAGCATTATTTAAACACACCTTTAGCTCTTTGGATATTTGACAGTACATTGGTCAAGAAATAAAGAACCAAGGAAAGAATAGTAATAGCAAGAATTCATTAGGGTCTATGCTTACTTTGTATTGAGGAATCAAGGACTAAAAACTATATTTTTTAAAGTTGCAGCTAGAAGTTTCATTTATGTATTCTACTTCCTCACTCATCCATAGCTACAAAGCCTTATTCATTAATGACAATTGTTTTTGTTAGGTAGTTAGAATAGGGAACAGAATGACAGTGGCTAAAAGACAAGGAAGGGAAAAGCCCTCGAATAAAATAGAGCTGTAACACTGATTTGTCTAAGAGCTATGACACGGTCTGTTTGAGACCTGAGAGCTATAACACAGTCTGTCCAAGACCCGAGAGCTGTGACGCGCTGAGGGCTTTAATGTCCGTCACTTCAAATCTTTGTTGTGACGAGACAGAACCGAGGAGCATACACTCGCCTGACATTTTGATCCTAGCTGATCTGTAAAATGGGGGTCACAGACTTCTCAACATACACAATCTGGAAGAAAAGGTTCTAGTTCATATTTCTTATAGTCATCTGAGCTTGGGAATTTTTAAAGAAGACAACCAGAAAGAGTTTTTCCTGCAGCACTATATTTAGTCTTATTTGTTTATCTTTCTTGTTGCTTAATTGAAACGTAAACATAAAATAATCTGATTTCTGGTTTACCAATCTACAACTGCTGAGCAGTAAATAATGGCATGTCCTTTCTAACCTCAAGAAATCTCAGAGTTGGGAAGGGCAGTTAATTGCCATCTTAGAAGTTCACCAGTGGTGAAGAGCAATGCACTGCCTTTCTTTGATCATTAAGATTAATTGTTCTTTGTAATTCTCAGAAATGGCAATCTGTAAGGTTAATAATATAGAATGGCACAATGTAGATTTTTCTGCCCCTTGTTTTTCTTAACAAATAAGGACAAGAGTTTAATATTAATTAATTATCACTCATTAACTCATGCTCTTAACACAAACAAAAAACAGTTTTGTGAACTTCTGTTTTTCTAAAAATTTTTTTGTCCCTGGGTTTATGAGAAGTCCTTCTATGTATCAGGAGACTGAATTTTAAAATTATTTTTAAGAATTGCTTTCTTCTCCTTACTCGTCAGTCTTTCTACCTGCCAAAAAAAAAGAAAACTAACATAACAAAACCCAGGAATTTAGATTTCATGAATCCTCTAATTTCAGCTTTGCTTGAGTAATGGTGGATAAAGTGTCTAAGATGAATCTAAGAGGTGGAAAGACCCTTGACCTCACCTGCTCCATGTTCTCTTTCCCACACCCACAACTCTGGTCTCTGGGCAAGAAACATGCCTGGTTTGTTCTTCACTGAACCCCATTACAGAAGACGAAGTTGAGGTCCAGAGAGTGGAGACTGTTCTCACTCCACCAGTCATTAAGGGAGCAGGGCTCCTAATTTCCTGTCCAACTTTTATTTCCTGCATCCAGGGTCCCTGGAGGATGTGAAAATTCAGAACAGTAATCAAAATAATGATGTTGATATGATATTAGAGCTAAAGGAATGTAGTCATCTAGTCCAATTCCCATATTTTCTAGATAAAAAGTACAAGACCCAGATAGATTATAATTTGTCTGAGGTCATATGCTTTGTCAGAGGAAAAGCAGAACCCAATGATGTTGCTGCATGGCCCCCATTACCATCAGAAATCAACAAGTTCCTTGTAGTGGGACCTGGAAAAGAGAGGCCAATTCCTGGAATTTGATAGCTCTTTCATGTCTTTGTTTCTCATAGATAAGTCCTGTACAGGTGACTTTCTCCAAATTGAGCACATAAAACTACTTTGGAGGCCAAAATGATGAAGATCTTCAAGACATTCTTAAATTTCTTGGGTTAATGATGTCATACAACTGGCCTTCGAAAGGAAGCAGGTTAACTCGCCTCCTCTCATCTTGTTATACATCAAGAACAGAGCCATCTTCTGCCCTAATTTGGAGCTGAACATCACAGTTACATTCTAAACACTCCAATAGAAAATGGAAGTTCCCAGGTGCCATTGGAGCATATATCCAATATGTCACTTTTTAGCTTAAAGAGAAAACATGTCTTAGGGGAGGGGTGGTGGTTAACGGATTGGAGGAAAACTATTGCTTTTAACTGTACTTTTCACTTAACCTATCTCAATGCTCTGAATATTTGTTTCCCCTCATGATGCATATGCTGAAATCCTAACCCACAACGTCATGGTATTAAGAAATGGTGCCTTTAGAAACTATTTGGTTGAAACATACACATTACTATATGTAAAACAGAAAGCCAATGCAAATTTGCTGTATGACTCAGGGAGCTCAACCTAGTGCTCTGTGACAATCTAGAGGGGTGGGATGGAGTTGGCGGGGGGTGGGGGGGAGTTCAAGATGGAGGGGCCATTAAGTATACCTATGGCTAATTCATGCTGATGGTAGAAACTAACACATCATTGTAAAGCAATTATCCTCCAATTAAAAATAAAAAACAATGGGAAAAAAAGAGAAAATATTTGGGTCTTGGGGGTAGATCCTCACGAATGGGATATACAAGGGACCCCAGAGAACTCTCTTGCCCCCTTTCCATCATGTGAAGATACAATAAAGATGACTGTCTGTGAACCAGGAAGCAGGGTCTCACTAGACATCAAATCTGCTGTAGTCCTTAATCTTGGACTTCCCAGCCTCAGAGCAATGAGAAAGAAATGCTTGTTGTCTATGGGAGTCTTAGATATGGTACAAACCTTCTTCTACTTATGATGGAGTTGAAAATATCACAATTCAAAAATGAATTTAATACACTTAGTGTACAGAACACCATAGCTTAGCTGAGCCTACCTAAAATGGGCTCAGAACACTTACATGAATGAGCCTACTTTGGAGCGAAATAATCTAATACAAAGCCTATTTTATAATAAGCTGTTGAACATCTCATGCAATTTCTTGCATTCTATGCTGAAAAACGAAGAACAGAATGGTTGTAAGTGTATTGGTTGTTCACCCTCATAACCTCGTGACTGGCTGAGAGCTGTGGCTCGCTGCCACTGCCAAGCATCGTGCGAGTATCATGCTGCATAATGCTAGCCCGGGAAAGATCAACACTCATCATTCAGAGAATAGTTTCTGATGAATTCATATTGCTTTCACACCATCATAAAGTCAAAAAATTCTAATTTGAACTATTTTAAGTCAGGGACAGGCTGTATTTTTGTTACAACAGCCCAAATTAAGATACCTATAGCCTACATTTTCAATAGGAAGAACAGTGAAATCTACCTTACTAGACCCTCAGACTTGGCAAGTCACTGGGGACCCTGGTGAGGGAAGCGCTGACTGGGTTTATGAGTGATGGCTTCTAAATGAGTGAAGACAAATCTTGTAACAGTCAAGTCCTTTTGATTCCCTCTCATGTTTATCTGATATTCCAGGATAAGGATATGTTTGCCACCATGGCTCTGAAAATCTCGACTCATTCTTAATTTATTTACAAGTCCTACTCTCCCTGAAGGAAAGACCAGTAACAAAAGCTGCCATTAAATGAGTTCCTCTTATGTGTAGGTACTGTGCTTTAGATACATGATGCTCATTCTCATGATAAACTGCTAGACCTTATGAAGCTCCTTTTATAGATGATACGTCTGAGAAGTCCAGAATTTGCCCCACAGGTAAGTTAAGGATAGAGATTATTCCCACTTGTGTCTCAACTGATTCAGGTGTTCTTTACAGATTTGTCTTCTCCTCTAATATAATTCTGGTTTACAGTCCTCATGCTTCTAGCTAAACTGAAGGGTTAAAAATGATGCCCAGCCTTGGAGAAACTGCCCTTGCTCTGGCTGGCTTGCCTTCCATTGTTAGGGTCTCAATAACAAAGAAGAACTGAGGAAGCTCAAAATAAGACTGCTGGTTTTAGTTTTGATTTTTATTTAACCTATAGTCTACATTTTCAACAGGAAGAACAGTGAAATCCACATTACTAGACTCTAACTCAGCGGGGCACTCGGGGACCCTGGTGAGGTAAGATTTGAGTGGGTTTAAGGAGATGTTTGAGCAAAGGAAAATTTGGAGATTGAAGCTTGACACTTCTTAATCAGAATAATATTCAAATCCAAGAAGTGGAGCAAAAATAAGTACTAACTATGGTATAGAGTGGGAGAAGGAAACAATAAGATTAAAAACGTCTTAGAAATACTAAGTACGATAGAGGGAATGTAGGAGGTGATGAGGGTGATAGTGTGGTTGGCAGGGGTGGGGTTTTGGCATAATTTTCAGTGTATACCTAATAAGATTTAAACGTGAGCTGTCAGAGGAGTAGTTTCTAGGTTAGAACAAGGTATATACAAAGACATGAAGGATCAGAGGTTTATTACTGTCTTGAAACTTTTGTAAAATATTACATAATTATGTTGACTTCACCAGCAATAAAAATTGACCTACCCTTCACATAGAAGTTAAATCTTGTCCAGGGTTATTCAATAATCTTGTAACATCTAGATATGGCCCAAGAGGACTTAGGCTTTATGTTTTCAGTAAGACTAATGATTGAGTTGGTTTGTATATTAAATTTGTGCAAAACTAATTTTCCTGAATCCAGAAGCTTTCTCCTATCCTAGTGATAAATGAGTCACTCATCTGTACCTTAGTGGTGGCTTAGTCACTAAGTCATGTCCAACTCTTGCGATCCCATGGACTGGAGCCCACCAGGCTCCTCTGTCCATGGGATTCTCCAGGCAAGAATACTGGAGTGGGTTGCCATCTACTTCTTCCTGTACCCTAGTAGGAGTGGCATTTTTATTCTCAAAGGCAGTAGCGGACCACAAACGAGTAAAGGTAGATAGTACATGACTGTAATCCATAAGTAAAAAATGTATTATCTCTGTTTCCTAGGACTCAGCTATTAAGCAACATATAAAAGAGGAAATCTTATTACTATTCACCCTAATTTATACAGGTCTTATTGCTACTGTAGTTAGTTATATTGCCAACAAATTGTCTGAGCAATAGATGTTGCTATGAAGCAATAGATAGAGGTAGGTAGGTAGGCAAAAAGATCGATAGAGACATAGAAATGCATATGTCTGTGTCTCCATGTGATGTGTGTATACTTAATTATTTTGATCAAATTTGGTTAATTGAAATATTTCTAGAATTCAGAATTTTTAAATGCACATTCAGTTCAGTTCAGTCACTCAGTCGTGTCTGATTCTTTGCAACCCCATGAATCGCCGCACGCCAGGCCTCCCTGTCCATCACCAACTCCCGGAGTTCACTCAAACTCACGTCCATCGAGTCGGTGATGCCATCCAGCCATCTCATCCTCTTACTAAACTCAAATATGCCTTTGTGGACTTTGAGTTTCTTGTCATTAGAATATGTTATAAATTACAGAATTAGCCTGTGGTGCCACAACCAGAGAAAAAGATACAAAAAGAAAGAAAACAAATACCCTTGCCCCACAGCCTTCCTTTCCCAGAGACCATCCCTACCCTAGGGTAAACTTCATTGTCTTTTCACCTCTTTATGAGGTAGGGAGCTCAGGTTTGGGGTGAATCCATTTATCTCAATGTACCTGAGAGTTTTTTTTATGCTATTTTTCAGCCACTAAGTGACAGAAAGGTGTGCCACATGTCCCCAGGTATATGTTTCTGTGTATGTGTGCTTTGTCATTCAGTCGTGTCTGACTCTTTGCGACCCCATGGACTGTAGCCTGCCAAGTTCCCCTGTCCATGGGATTCTCTAGGCGAGAATACTGGAGTGGGTTGCCACGCCCTCCTCCAGGGGATATTCCTATCCCAGGGATCGAACCCAGGTCTCCCACATTGCAGGTGGATTCTTTACCATCTGAGCCACAAGGAAAGCTCAAGAATACTAGAGTGGGTAGCCTATCCCTTCTCCAGAGGATCTTCCCGACCCAGGAATTGAACCCAGGTCTCCTACATTGCAGGCAGATTCTTTACCAGCTGAGCTACCAGGGAAGCCCATGTGTATGCATAAAGTTCTGAAATTTAACATCAAAGAATTCCCTTTACACTACAGGAAGGCCTATGAAAGCTCAGATTTCTCTGTCATGAGATGAGTGGAGTATCTGAGGAAATAGGTTAATCAATTTTAAGTATTCCTCCAACGACATTCTAGAGGTTGGGTATCCGATCCTTCCCATGGCTAGAATCTGAGGAGACTCCTAAAAAGAAACATTCTTAAATATTTGTTCTCATCCATCTCACATCTCAAACTCTATAAGTCAGTAATGTCACTCAGCCAATCCAGAGTAAGACATGTATTTCTCACCATTACTAAGTAAAGTTGTTTTGTACCCACTTCTGTATTAGTGGTTTATATATTTTTAATATTTTAGATAAAAGATGGAACATAAAGTGCCACTTCATGCTATGTAGATCTTCCTTTTCTTATTATTGATTATTTTCTGGATAGACAATATACTCTAAAATCATTAAAAGTGCTGTAGAAAATCAGTGGGTATTTTATTCTTAATCTCTTTGCATACTTCTCTGTGTTTCCCATGATGCCATTTCTGGGCTTTTGCCCACTCTGAAGATTCTCCTTTAATTAGCTCTGAAGCATCTACTTGCGCAGAAGCTGCAGTTAAGATACAGGTAAATATCTTTCAAAAAAAACCTTATGCTCTACATAATATACCTACAACAAAGTCTAGAGATGATCATAAACAGTAAGATATTTGCTCAGATATTTGGAGAAGAACACACTCACATAAGCAATAGTTACTGAGTTCAATTAAGGATGCAGGAAAAATGTGGTGCAATTCCTGCCCTCCAGAGGTCACATCGATTATTCTCAATTTACAAAGAGTTCAACAAGGTAGACCTCAGTGTAAGTGGAGATTAAGAATGAGCTGTGGGAAAATCAGGGAGAAAAGTCCATATGTAAGAAAGCAATGTGAACAGAAATCTTTTCCATCCCAAGAGAGAACTTGGCTGGGGCATCTTCACCTAAGTCAGCAGTTGGCAAACACTGCAAAGGCCAAGATGGCAAATATATCAAACTTCATGGTCCACACAGTCTTTCACAGCTACTTAACTCTGCCATGTTCCTGTTAAACTTTCAATTTACAAAAACAGGCGGCAGCCAGACTTTGCCTTAGGGCCATAGTTTGCTGACCCCTGACATAAATAATCACAGTTTCAAGTTGGTATCATTAATAGACAAGGAAATAGAAGGGAAAGTAGATTACATGAGGAAAAAAATATGAGATTGGCATTAATAAACATTTGATTGAATATGACAAATATTTCCTGAGCACTTACTATATTCTAGATATGGTATTAGGTATTAGAGTAGTAATGGCTACCCACTCCAGTATTCTTGCCTGGAAAATCCCATGGACAGAGTATGCTGGGGGGCTACAGTCTACAGAGTTGCAGAGAGTTGGACACAACTGAGCATACGTTAAGGTATTGGGTATAAGGGGTAAAAGAAATGAACAAAAATAATCATACAATGTGATAAGATCATATCATGGAGCCACAGCTTTCTGTGTCCTGAAATAAGCAAGCCATGCACATGGGCTCAATAAAGGCCCTCCATTCAAATTACTTTAGTCTCCAAAACACGCTCGTGGCTCAGTAAACTGGGATAAAATGGGCAAGTTGAAGAAGCTGCCAGTGAGTGCTAGTAAAGACAGGACATTTGATGACTTTTGAATCAAGTGGATGGAAATGAAATTTAAAACTTCAGACAGACAAAGGCTAAATTGTTACTGGCAGCTGAAGTCATGCTTGTTCCTTTAAGAAGAATAGTGGAAGTTGAAATAGAAGTGATAAAATATTGATATCATAAAGATACTGACTTGTGATAGGTAAGCATATCAACTACTTTAAACTGGATGTGCTCTATGTACCAGAAACTACCATTATAAAAAGATAAAATATGCATCTCTGATGTTACCACACACTGTGAGTATTCACTCAGAAGATTTGCCTATAGGTCAAGTTTGTGGTTATGATGGGGGAAAAGAATGAACCAATCCCACTCCTGGAGAAATTGAAAGAAAAAAGGGGAATACCATTTTGATTATCCAGTACAATGATTTTTAGTATTTGACAAGTTTATAGACCCTTAGAAAATGTAATGAAAAATAGATATAAGATTTCCCACACACACAAAAAGTGTATTTATACATAGAAACAAAATCTTGTAAATCCAGAGGATCAAAGATCTACTGAATCCTATCTGTGGAGCCTCTGCAAGCCTGTGAACCAGAATTTGAGAAACACTGCCTACAGTAAGCCAGATACTTTTCATGTTTATCTCAGGTGATCCACAGACAAAGAGAACAACAGTTGACAAAGGTCCTGTTAATATTATCACCATTTTACAGAGATAAAGGAATAAGGATCACAGCAGCTAAGGAATTTGCCCAACATCACAAGCTAGAAAGTGGCAGAACTGTCTGTGAACACCCGGCTTACTAGTGAAATGGAACTCACATGTGCCTTGTTGCAGCCTTCTACTTGCAAACTAGGAGAAAGTAAACGAAATCATTCTTTTATAAAAACAACTTCTACGAAAACCCAATGGAAGCATTCCCCAAAGAGAAATAAATTCTTTGTTCTTAAATATTGAAAAAGTGTTTTAGGTGAAAACTTGCTCCCCACTTGACCCCCTCCCACCCCTGAAGATATTCACACCCTAGTCCCCAGAACCTGTGAATATGGTACCTTACATGGCAAAAGGAACTTTGCAGATATGATTACATAAATGATCTGGTGATGGTGAGATTATGATGGATAATGCTTGTAGGCCCAATAAAATCGTAAGTGTTCTAATAAAGAACATGGGCAGGTCAGACAAAGGAAAAGACTGTGATGATCGAAGCAGAGGGTGGAGTGATTTGACCACAAGCCAAGGAATGCCAGCAACCCCTAAAAGCTGGAAGAGACAAGAAGACAGATTCTCCCCTAGAGCTTCCAGAGAGAACCAAGCCTGCCAAATCTTGCTTTTAGCCCTGTGCAGTCTTTTTGCAGACCTCTGCTTTTGAACTGTGGTGTTGGAGAAGACTCTTGAGAGTCCCTTGGACTGCAAGGAGATCCAACCAGTCCATGCTAAGAGAGATCAGTCCTGGGATTTCTTTGGAAGGAATGATGCTAAAGCTGAAACTCCAGTAATTTGGCCACCTCATATGAAGAGTTGACTCATTGGAAAAGACTCTGATGCTGGGAGGGATTGGGGGCAGGAGGAGAAGGGGACAACAGAGCATGAGATGGCTGGATGGCATCACTGACTCGATGGACGTGAGTCTGAGTGAACTCCGGGAGTTGGTGATGGACAGGGAGGCCTGGCGTGCTGTGATTCATGGGGTCTCAAAGAGTCGGACACGACTGAGCGACTGAACTGAACTGAACTGACCTGCAGAACTTGAAGAGGATGAATTTCTATAGATTCAAGCCACTAAATTTGTGGAACTTTCTTACCATGGAAATTAGAAACCAATACCAAAAGTAAAACCAAGTTATTTATAATCAAATTTCATTTTTTTTTTCCTGAGCTCCATGAGAGCAGGGAGTTTTATATCCTAGCACCTAAAACAGTGCAAAAAACAGAGTATATGCCCAATAAAATACACAATGAAGCAATGAATGTTCATTGTGGTACCATGAGATTTTACAAATATAGGAGAATTAAAAGTGAACCTAGAGGCACATTCCTACAGGGAGAAAAAAAAAGTTTTAAAATGCTATATATATTAATAGATATAGAGTATAAAGACAACTTTATCTTTGTCATGTGTTTACACCCCAAAGATGCAAATACAAGAGAATTATTAAATAAATGTTAAGGTGAATTGATTGATTATTCAGCCAAATTCTCTAATACACTAGTCTTTTCTTCATATAATCTTTTGTTATTTATGAATGAGGTGGTCCAAACTCAATCTGCTTAGCAAATGACTATATTTTTCTTTTTCCTCACTTCTGATCACTCCTGCTATTCTTCTTGGAACTCGGCAGGGAATGAATTAAGGAATAATGAATCATTTAGAGGTTGCTGTGGGGAGGAGGCTGAAGCTTATGACTCCTACAAACAATGAAGTTCATGTCCATACCTCACAGCATGACTAAAACAAAAGATGACTATCCCCATTCTCTTTAAAACAAAAGGCTTCAAATTGATCTTCTATGGCCACTTTGCTTATATTAGGTTTTCCCTCCCAAGGGAAGCTGATGCGGTGATGTTTCGGGTAAAGGATTAAGAAAAAAAAAAAGAACTGAAGTACCAAACTCGATAGATGCCTCTTTTCAAGTCCCACCTACTAAAAGCTTTCATAGTTAGGGTCAGTGATTGCTGATGATACCTGGAATTATAGCCATCAGAGGCAGCATCATTAAATAGATATTATAAGTGTGAAAGATGTCCAAGGACAAGAGAGAAGAGGATGGGAGAGAAGAATTCTAAATCCTGTGGCTTAACATAGTTGATTGTATTTTGTTAAAGCAAATATTCCTAGTCAGTAAACAGGAATGTGCTTAGTTAGAGACCAGGACTGCCCAAGGTCTGAATCCTCCATGAGATGGGAAATCAAGGAAATGAAAGAATTACACAGAACATTTACATGAGTAAGACTGTGAGTAATATACAGCACTTATACCACATTCCAGGGGTCAGATCCCATCACTTCATGGCAAAGAGATGGGGAAACAATGGAAACAGTGAGACACTTTATTTTTGGGGGCTCCAAGATCACTGCAGATGGTGACTGCAGCCATGAAATTAAAAGACGCTTGCTCCTTGGAAGAAAAGCTATGACCAACCTAGACAGCATATTAAAAAGCAGAGACATTACTTTGCCAACAAAGGTCCGTCTAGTCAAGGCTATGGTTTTTCCAGTGGTCATGTATGGGTGTGAAGGTTGGACCATAAAGAAAGCTGAGTGCCAAAGAATTGATATTTTTGAACTGTGGTGTTGGAGAAGACTCTTGAGAGTCCCTTGGACTGCAAGGAGATCCAACCAGTCCATCCTAAAGGAAATCAGTCCTGAATATTCATTTAAAGGACTGATGCTGAAGCTGAAACTCCAATACTTTGGCCACCTGACATGAAGAACTGACTCACTGGAAAAAACCCTGATGCTGGGAAAGATTGAAGATTGAAGGCAGGAGGAGGAGGGGACGATGAAGGATGAGATGGTTGGATGGCATCACTGACTTGATGGACATGAGTTTGAGCAAGCTCCAGGAGTTGGTGATGGACAGGGAAGCCTGGCATGCTGCAGTCCATGGGGTTGCAAATAGTCAGACACGACTGAGTGAACTGAACTGAGGGGTCAGAACTCTTTTATATGGCTACACACTCCCATCTGCAAAGAATTCTAGGCAATACAGTATGGCTTCAAAACTAAGAAGCAGAGAAAACAACTTGGGTAAAGATAAGTATTCGACTCATTTCCTATTGTTCTTCCCCTCATTTACTGTGTTCCAGCCATTTTGGCCTCTTTGTTTATTTTTAAACCTATTAAACCAAAGTCCTATCTCAGAATCTTTGTACAGACTGTTCCTAACAACCTAAATGCTGTTCCCGTTAGATATTCACATGACTTTCCCTCTAATTTCATTCTGCTTAAAACCACTTCTTCAAAGAGGAATTCCCTGACCCCCACCTCCATCTAAAAACAGTACCCTGTCGCTCTCTATTCCCTCACTCTGATTTTTTGTTTTCCTTTATGTAATTCATCACTATTTGATATTATGCATGCATGTGTGCTCAGCTGTGTGTGTGACCCCATGGACCGTAGCTCCCCAGGCTCCTTGGTCCATGGAATTTTCCATGAAAGAATACTGGAGTGGGTTGCCATTTCCTATTCCAAGGGATCTTCCCAATCCAGGGATCAAACCCATGTCTCTTGCATCTCTCACATTGCCAAGCAGATTCTTTACCACTGCACCATCTGGGAAGACCATCTGACATTATCAGTTCAGTTCAGTCACTCAGTCGTGTCCAACTCTTTGCGACTCCATGAATCACAGCACGCCAAGCCTCCCTGTCCATCACCAACTCCCGGAGTTCACCCAGACTCACATCCATCAAGTCAGTGATGCCATCCAGCCATCTCATCCTCTGTTGTCCCCTTCTCCTCCTGCCCCCAATCCCTCCCAGCATCAGAGTCTTTTCCAATGAGTCAACTCTTTGCATGAGGCGGCCAAAGTACTGGAGTTTCAGCTTTAGCATCATTCCCTCCAAAGAAATCCCAGGACTGATCTCCCTTAGCATGGACTGGTTGGATCTCCTTGCAGTCCAAGGGACTCTCAAGAGTCTTCTCCAACACCACAGTTCAAAAGCATCAATTCTTCGGCGCTCAGCCTTCTTCACAATCCAACTCTCACATCCATACATGACCACAGGAAAAACCATAGCCTTGACTAGACGGACTTTTGTTGGCAAAGTAATGTCTCTGCTTTTGAATATGCTATCTAGGTTGGTCATAACTTTCCTTCCAAGGAGTAAGCGTCTTTTAATTTCATGGCTGCAGTCACCATCTGCAGTGATTTGGGAGCCCAAAAAAATAAAGTCTGACACTGTTCCCACTGTTTCCCATCTATTTCCCATGAAGTGATGGGACCGGATGCCATGATCTGACATTATAACATCTATTTATTTGTTCATTCCATTTTTATGTTTTTCTCACTAGAATGTAGACTCCTAAATGTCAGAAACTTAGTATGGTCTCATAATTGCTGTATTTGCAGCACCTAGAACATTGCCCCATATATGATAAAACACTCAGGAAGAATTTTATTGAATGAAAGATGTTTCTTAATAAAGACTTCACATATATAAATACTGCAATGACTCTATTTTCTAATGACCCATTTTGAGCACAGCCCAGGTTACCCTCTTTCACAAATATCTCTTATTCATTCCACTTCATCCCACTAACTCCTATCCATCTTGAATTTAACTCATCTCAAGGATCCTCTCTTTTCCCAAAACTCCAGCTGCTCTGTGCTCCATAGTGCTTCACACATAACTCCTTCCTGTATGGAAGTCAACTGATGATGTGTCTGTCTCCCCCACAGTACAATTAATTCCTCCTGGGCAGGGCTGTGTATTCCTTAACTTTGTGTCCTTATTGCCTAGTATAATATCTGACATATGGTAGAATCTTAACAAATATCTGTTCATCAGAACTGTTCAATAAGTTTGAAGACTTCTTGCTGCAGAAAAACTTATCAAGAGAAAAAAAAAAAAACCAACCACTTAGACTTCCCTAAGCAGATTTAATAAGAATTTGGCAAAACATGATTCCTCCCAGCTCCTTCCAAATTGTAAGAATACAAAAATTGTTCCTTGAATCATATATAATTAATGCAATGGTTATTAGAGCTGGATTATTTGTTTTAAATATGTCATTATGATGCAGTAAAGTGGTAACAGTTTAGTGTTATAGATGTAATTTGTACATTGAGATCCATGAATAATTGATGCACCCATCCTCTTTATGTCATTTTATAAAATTTAGAACATAATCTTATTTTAAATGATTGTAGAGATTTTAGTATTTGTTAGTTTTTAACTTTGGATCATTTTGCTGTTGAATTCATGATCAGAGAAGCCAGGCCTAATGGTAACATTATCGCTAAATGAAAAAAAGATCCATTTCACATTGATATCCTTAATGGTGTAACTTGCAGCAATGTCTTATAAAGAAATGTGGAGATTCCTTATAGGAAATGGATAATTGGAGAGACAAGTTAATCCTGGAACTAACAAGTAGAGAGCTTCCTTCCCAGGTGGCTAAGTGGGAAAGAACCCACTTGCCAATGCAGGAGATGCAGGAGACATGGGTTTGATCCCTGGGTCTGGAACCTCCCCTGGAGAAGGAAATTGCAAACCACTTCAGTATTCTTGCCACGAAAATCCTATGGACAGAGGAGGTTGGTGGGCCCCATTCCATGGGATTGCAAAGAGTCAGACATGACTGAGCACACACACACAAGTAGTTATAATAACCCATGAGGTGATTAGTAAAATCAAGTATTTTTTCTTAACTAGAGAAGTCCTTATTGCATTCATTTTCCATGTGTATAAAAGGTTTCTAGAAAATATGGTAACAATTGGACAAATGTAACTCCTGTCAGAGACAGACACCTTCAATCTGTAAAAAATAAAACATATTATCTGTGTATCTAGACTTTGTGTATCCCCTTGTACATGTATATATTCTGCGATACAGACATATATTTATGTGTCTATATGCATAAGACATCTTCTTTCTCTCTCTCTCTCTATATATATATACACATATATGTGTACATGTATGTATACATATATATATATATATATGTATATATATTTAGTATGGTTAATAACCATGCCTCCCAGGGTAGGCAATCATGACTTTTAGAAATCCTATTCCACTATGTTACTTACATTTCATGAACTGATTAGATGTTTGGTTCTGTCTTCACCCATGCCAAAAGAACAGGCTTAAGACACAGTAGCCAAACCAGATGTGAGTTTACAAAATGCATTTGTTCAATTTCTATTTGGATCTTTATCTAAAAATCAATAATGTCTCAGCCACCACCTCATGGTGAAGTCCACCAGAGAAAACTGAGCCAACTGGATATCAATATTAACACAGATATCAATGCATATGAGTCTATAAGATCACTAAAACCAAATATAGCTTAAATTTCTCTGGGATCTTGGGTAGGCATCAATCCCATTGACTCATCAATAATGAGTGCTGTAGTGACTTCAGGTTTCAGAAAGTAAAGTGAGATACCTGGTACAATTCTACGTTTGGGTGAAGGAAGAGGAAAGATAGGATATAAAGAAACAATTTTTCTTTGAGGTGCCAGGTTTTCCCACCATTCTATCAAATAAGTCAGGTTCTATTTTGTTCAAATTTGGAAAACACCATGTATATAGAATACAAGTTGAGTTGTGCAATTTCATGATAATTAGATAAATAATCCATCTGGGGCAAATGAGATACATTCATCAGTCTACAAACAATATGCTTAGGATATAAGTTTATTCATTCATTAGTTCAGTTCTTACTGATTACTGATGTAGTAGTGATGCTGAAGGCCAAATCACTGTTCATTCTTGCCATGGTTTCACATCTACTACAGAAGACAAGATCAGTAACTATATATTATTTTCATTTATATTTGGTTTATTTTTCTTCTGTGATGTGATACTCCACATTTCCAACAGGAGTCTTTATAGTTTTGCATCAAAAAATAACATTCCATCTAATTTAATGTAGCTTAGACCTGTCAAGAAGAAAGGGCAAGAAGCCAACCTGCTGACTGACTAATAATTTTAGGCAGGGTCTCTTGGGGATTCAGTATCTGTATGTGGTTAATATAGGCCAGACATTTAGCTTTGCAGTTTGCTAAAATCAATTCCATCAGCTCATCTCAAGTGTGATCAAACTCTGGGGGAATTATTTGGGCTGGAAAAACCACAAGAGATGGGCATGCAAACCAGAGTATCAATTTATTTGCATGGTTGATGTACTTGGCAGAGTAAGCATCATTGATCAGGGTAATGCACTAAGGAAACTGAATTAGAGATGAAAAACAGTTGCTCGCATGCTCAGCCTTAGAATTATGCAAGTTAAGGATTCTCAAAAAGTGGTCCATCCAGCTAAATTAATTGTTAAGATAATATTTTTAAACAGCTTTACTGAGATACAGGCTTCCCTAATAGTTCAGTTGGTAAAGAATCCACCTTTAATGTAGGAGACCCTGGTTCGATTCCTGAGTTGGGAAGAAGCCCTGGAGAAGGGATGGGCTACCCACTCCAGTATTCTGGCCTGGAGAGTCCAGAATGTATAGTCCATGGGGTTGCAAAGAGTCGGACAAGACTGAGTGACTTTTACTATCACTTACTGAGATATAATTCATGTGTCATACAATTCATCCTTTTAAAGTGTACAACTGAATATTTTTATTGTATTCACCTCTAATTTTAGAACATTTCCAGCACCTCAGAAAGAAATCCTATACCCGTTACCAGTCATTACCCATTCCCTCTTGCCCTCAGCCCTACACCTCGAGGCAACAACTAATCTACTTTCTTTTCTATTGATTTGTGTATCCTGGACATTTTATATCAGTGGCATCCTGCAATATGTGTTTCTTTGTGACTGGCTTATTCACTTAGCATGTTTTCTTGGTTTTCCTATGGTGTATCATATATCAATACTTTGTTACTTTTTATTTCTGAATAAAATCATATTTTATGAATATACTAAATTTTATTTATCTCTTCATGGCTGATGTATATTTGGGTTAATACTAATTTGGGGCCACCATGAACAATGCTGCTATGAACACTCACATACAAGTTTTTGGGTGAACATATGTTTTAATTTCTCTTGGGTATTTCATAGGATAACTCTGGGCTTTCCTGGTAGATCAGATGGTAAAGAATCTGGCTGAAATGCAGGAAATCCCAGTTTGATTCTTGGGTAGGGAAGTTCCTCTGGAGAAGCCACGGCAAACCAATCCAGTATTCTTACCTAGAGAATCCCCATGGACAGAGGAGCCTGGCAGGCTATAGTCCATGTGGTCACAAAGAGTCAGACATGACTGAGCGACTAAGCACAGCACAGCACAGGTTAACTTTGTGCTTAAATTTGGGGGAGGCCTACCAAACTCTTCTTCAAAGGAGTTGTACCATACTTAATTCCCATCAGCAATTATAAGCATTCCAATTTTCTCCACATCCTCACCAGCACTTGTTATTTTCTATTGTTTGTTAGTAGACATCCTAATGGGTATGGGGTAGTATCTCATTGTGGTTTTGATTTGCATTTCTCTAACTAAGATCATGACATCCGGTCCCATCACTTCATGGCAAACAGATGGGGAAACAGTGGAAACAGTGGCTGACTTTATTTTTCTGGGTTCCAAAATCACTGCAGATGGTGATTGCAGCCATGATATTAAAAGACACTTATTCCTTGGAAGGAAAGTTATGACCAACGTAGATACCATATTGAAAGGCAGAGACATTACTTTGCCAACAAAGGTCCATCTAGTCAAGGCTATGGTTTTCCCAGTAGTCATGTATGGATGTGAGAGTTGGACTGTGAAGAAAGCTGAGCACCAAAGAATTGATGCTTTTGAACTGTGGTGTTGGAGAAGACTCTTGAGAGTCCCTTGGACTGCAAGGAGATCCAACCAGTCCATCCTAAAGGAGATCAGTCCTGGGTGTTCATTGGAAGGACTGATGTTGAAGCTGAAACTCTAATACTATGGCCACCTGATGTGAAGAGCTGACTCATTTGAAAAGACCCTGATGCTGGGAAAGATTGAGGGCAGAAGAAGGGGACGACAGAGGATGAGATGGTTGGATGGCATCACCTACTCGATGGACATGGGTTTGGGTGGACTCCAGAAGTTGGTGGTGGACAGGGAAGCCTGGCATGCTGTGGTTCTTGGGGTCATAAAGAGTGGAACACGACTGAGCAACTGAACTGAACTGAACTTTGGAGAAATAGCTATTCAGATCTTTCATCCACTTTTTAATTGGAGCATGTATTAACATTTCATTTGTTTTATTGACAAGCAATGTCATATTGTACAGATATACCACATTTTATGTATCCATTTATCAGTTGACAGATATTGTGGAATAATGTTTGTATTTCTATGGAGAATGTTGGTGATGTCAGCAGGATGGAGACCCAGGGAAGTGTGTACTATAGAAATTAATTTGGTTTATGGGCCTAACTGCTGAAAGAAGTAATAGTGCCTGAAAGAATCCAGAAAATTTTATAATATACAGCTAACATATTTAAAGTAGGGGGAAGGTGAAGCAGTCTTAGTCTCTGCTCCCCTAAGAAGGTGAAGCCATCTTAGGCAAGGCAGCCAGCCTCTAGATAGCAGTTATACTTGAAGCCATGTATTAGTGCACTCTCTTTCTAGCTGTGTGCATGCTTAGTTGCTTCAGTCGTGTCCAGCTCATTGAGAACCCATGGCCTATAGCCTGCCAGACTCATCGGTCCATGGGGTTTTTCCAACAAGAATACTGGAGTAGGTTGCCATGCCTTCCTCCAGGGGATCTTCCAGAAGGTCCATCTAATTTAAAGCTGAAACTTTAATTACTGGAGAATTAAGTTACTGGAGAAACAGCACCAAGGTACAATTAGCCCATTGCCCTTGGAGAAAAAGGATTGGCAGGAAAAAGAAGGGTCAGGGTCTTCAGCAAGCAAGCTGAAATGCCAGCAAATGGAGCATTACTGAGAAATCAGGCAGAAGTGGGACCACATGAACCAGGAAAAAATGGTAGAGAACAGAGATGAAGGGGGATCATCATTGTAGGGACAGTAGCCCAGAGCCCACCTCAGTCATTTTATGTTCAGTGCAGAAATTTAGTGATATTATTTCTATATTTTACCAGCTAGAGGGTGAAAGTCCACTACCTGTCTTGGTCAGACTTGGCTTTGGATCTGAAGTCTTGAGCATACACGGTAAAAAGCCTATATTAATAGCAACGTAGAACGAGAGAAAAGCAGTGACTTCCAAGCCTCTGTAATCAAAAGATACAATCAACACTAGTTCATCTATCTATCAATCTATCAATCATCCATCAATTCTTTTCATTAGAAGAAAGTGGTAACTCCTCTTTTGAACCCTTTCTTTCAGCACTGGAACAGATTTCGGACCCTTTGGTCTAATACCAAAGCAAGTGGTAGATAGTGTTTATGCCACGTTTTAAGATGGGGTGGGGGGGTGGGGGCGAATGGACCTTTAAACATCAAAATCATCCCCAGCCTGTTAAGAAGAAGCTACTATGAGAGCCTTACTGAGGGAATAGCAGGTTTTTGTCTCTTATCGCATGCTAATCCCTGGTCAGATGCTAAATGGTAGAATGTCCTGCCCAAATCCCATGTAAATTATTATTGCTATATTTCTTTTACCATCCCTTCCCAATACTATATATTTATATTTACATAAGTTAAATGTGCATATAAACTTTCAACTCACTCTACAGTTTTCTTTATATAAGCTGTATTTCAGTCCTTTTCCAGATGTTACACCTTGAATATATTGAGTGAACTAACTCTGGAGACCCCTTGCTGTTTTGGTCAATGGTATTTCTGATAGAGACTTGGGATACACCCTAATCTCACTGTTAATTATTTTATTCAATAGTTAACCAAAATTATTTTTTATCTGTATTGTGCTTGATATAAGTCAAGAAAAAAATCCTGTCCTCAAAGAAATCATAGTCCAGGAGTGGTAGTGAAGAGGTGAACAAATAGACAATGAAATGCCAAGTAATGAACAGGTAGATGCTTTAGAAACACAAAGAAATACTTAACCCAATTCCAGAGTCTCAGATAGCTTTTGTAGAGGAAATGGCTTTCCCTGAGACTTGAAAGATGCATAGGCATCAGCCAAAAAGAGGTGGGGGGGACCCTGGCGCAAGAAAACATGCCAAAGGGAACAACCTGTAAAAAAGCACTTCATATATTTAAGGGACTGTATCAAATAGCCAATCAGATTCTCTTTCTTGGGAAGTTTGAATGCAGGTTGTGCAGAGAAAAAGAAGAATTCAAAGAATAGTGGTGTAAGCAGAGAAACACAGTTACAAGGTCATTTGCAGGCTTCAGAAAAAGAAGCAATAGCAGATGGCTGCTTCTAAAAGAATAGCTTGACCAAGTCACCAGAGACCTTCTTACTGGACCACAAGCGTCATCGCCAAACACCAGGTGTGCTGCTCTATTCTGAGGGACAGACAAAGTCTCTGTGCATCTGTTGTAAGAGCCTACAAGAACTCTTTCCTTGCAGGAAACAAACCCATCTCGGAAATGACTGAGCAATGAAAATTTCAATAGTAGAACTTGAATCTGGGGATGGCTGAATGTAGTGGTTTAAATGATATCACCAGAAACAACTCATCTCTTCCTCTTCATCTGCCAGCCCTGCTTTGCTTTCCGTTGTCTTTATGTTTCCCTCATGCAAGTGGAGAAGGCAATGGCACCCCATTCCAGTACTCTTGCCTGGAAAATCCCATGGATGGAGGAGCCTGGTAGGCTGCAGTCCATGGAGTCGCTAAGAGTCGGACACGACTGAGCGACTTCACTTTCACTTTTCACTTTCATGCATTGGAGAAGGAAATGGCAACCCACTCCAGTGTTCTTGCCTGGAGAATCCCAGGGACGGGGGAGCCTGGTGGGCTGCCGTCTATGGGGTCACACAGAGTCGGACACGACTGACGTGACTTAGCAGCAGCAGCAGCATGCAAACGTTCTCCAAGTGGCCCCCACTAGTAGCCTCAGTTTTACATTTTACTAGCCAGGAGACCCCATTCTCCCAAGAGTTCCAGCAATAGCTTGGGTCTTGCACCTATCTGTGAACTGACCACTGTGGCCAGGGACAGGTGAACCTTCTATTGCTCTATCCTAGGTCTTATGTTCACCTTAGATCAAGGTCAGACCCACCTACTCACGTGGACTGAAGTGTGGTTCCTCAGTGGAAAATTGATCAGCAAGGGGTAAATGGAAGCTCAGAAGACAGAAACAGCAGTTCCCTTCCATAAATTGTCCTTGTGTGTCCTTCCCTCCTTGTATCTTTCAAACAAGTTTGCAGTAGCTGATGTCAACTCAGCACATTTTTGTGGGGTTATTTGTGTTTTTTTTTTAATTTTTTATTGTTTGCTCCTCATAGCCTGAAAATTCCTGGAAGAAAAATAATCATTTGAAAAATGGTCCTGTATAAAATAGATTTTTACATGTATGACATGCAATTTGTAAATAGAAGTGATGATTATTACCCTTCAGCACATATGGCTAAATTAGCCAAGTGTAAACCAAACACTGCCACACTGCATACCTATGAAGACAGCGTAGGCACAACGGCGCAACCAGTGTTCAGAGCCTAAAGTAATTTAGGACTCCTCGCTCATCTTAAAGTTAACTGCATGCCTCTTGTTATAAAAGGATCATTCATCATCTCTGACTTTAAATAGACTAATAAACTTTAAATTGTCTAGCACAACAACTAAAGCATAGTAAGACCCTTTAAAAATTGAGTTGGCCTGGAATTCAAAAGTTGTTAACAATCAATAGGCAATGTGTCAAGTTTGACAACAGAAATAATATGCCAAGATTTAATCCTTCTGGAATTCAGAGTCTATTAGCGGAGAAAAACAAATAAAAATATAAAATTATAGTACAATTTTTAACTACAACAAAAACTGGTACTAGGTGTGTTTACAGAGGAAGAAGTAATTAAATATGGGAATGGGTGGTCTGGGCAAGGATTCCAGGAGGAGGTGATCGCTAAACTAGATTTTGCCAGATAGATTTGGTAAGTGGCTCTGAGCAAAGGGCACTCTGGAGGTGGGTTAAGGGGGGCACAGATCAAAACAAAGTCATGGTGCTGTGGAACAGTATGCTTGTGTTTGCAAACTACTAGGGCAGGAATGGAAAATATGAGTTTAGGGAGCAGTAAAACATGACACTGGTACGACTAGCAGTTACTTGAGTGTCTCTTAGCCAATCAGTTGAACAAGCCTATTGTGAGAATATTTCTGATGGTGAGAATCTAAACATTTGATAGCAGGGCACTGATTAAATGTACAGTAGAATACTGCTGCTGCTGCTGCTGCTGCTAAGTCGCTTCAGTCGTGTCCGACTCTGTGTGACCCAAGAGATGGCAGCCCACCAGGCTCCCCCCCTCCCTGGGATTCTCCAGGCAAGAGCACTGGAGTGGGTTGCCATTGCTTTCTCCAACAGTAGAATACTAAGTACGACCAAAAACGATGCTGTGGAAAGCCATTTAGTATTAGAGGAGGGGAGAAGGAAGGAGAAAGGGAGAAGGAAGGAAGGATTGAAGGAAGGAGGAACTGAAGGAAGGAAGGAGGGAGGGAAGGAGTGAAGGAGAAAGGAAGGAAAAGTAAAGAAGAATGACAAAGGGGAGAGGAAGGAAGCGGGCGAGAGAGAGAGAGAGAGAAGGAGAAAGGGAGGAAACTAGGTAGGAGCCTGACTTAACATGACTTGCCAGAACTCGAAAGGCAGTCAGGAAACATCAAAATGGACCTTGTAGTGAGTCTTCAGCATTTCCATCCTGATTTCTCTGTGAAAGAACTGCTAAGGCCTGATTCTACAGCCTACCTTCCTTCTCTCTCAATAAGAGAACCTCGGTTTCAATTGGGGCACCAGGACATCTAGCCTAGGAAAACCAAAGCAAGCCTGTTCTTCCTGGCTACATGCTCACTCTCACAAACTCCTTGGGTGATCTGGTGACTGTATTCTGGTCAATGACTTGGAAATAGGAGAGTGGGTTCTGGAAAATATTTTTTCCTCCATAAAAAGAATATGTTCCCTTTTCCAATGGAATCCTTTTCTTTCTATTATAGAGGAGAGAAAAGGCTTTTTTCCCTCTATCCTCCTAGGGTCTCTAACTGGGGCCTTGCATATTAGACAGTGAAAATACATATTAATAAGAGAAAAAGAATTAGAGTTTATTAATACGTATCAGGCATAGATGCAGAAGAAACTCAGTGATAAGTAACTCAAAGGGGCAGTTAGAAATTGGGCTTAGAGAACATTTTCACAAGAACAATAAGCTTGTATAGAAATGACAAGACAAAGGAAAAGGGGGTTTAGGCTTTTAGAGGCAGCAAACTGTGGGAAGGCAAATATTAGGGGAAACCTAAGGAAAGGGAAGAATTCCTTTAATATGATTTGTTTGCAGACTTACCATGGTGCAGGGTTCCTATCCTCTTCATGGCCTTACAGTATCCCAGGACAGGGGATGTACGGTAATCCTCACTTCTCAGAAGTTTCTGCTTTTAGTCATATAAGGGAAACTCTAAGAAGGCTTCTTTCTGCAACTGTTGGTTCTCATTTTCCTCTGGTTCAAAATAATCCTCATGCCTAAGCAGCATATTTTGCCATGGCATATTTGAATCCCCTACACTGTCTTGAATGTGGTTTGTAAGGATATGGTTTTTAAGGCAATGGCAGCCATTTTGTAACCACACAGTGATAAAATCTATTTAGAGTCCAGTACTGGGCAGAATGGGCTTCCCTAGTGGGTCAGTGGTAAAGAATCCACCTGCCAACACAGGAGACATGGGTTTGATCCTTGGATCAGGAAGATCTCCTGGAGGAGGAAATGGCAACCCACTCCAGTATTCTTGCCCAGGAAATCTCATGGACAGAGGAGTCTGTTGAGCTACAATCCATGGGGTTGCAAAAGAACTGGACACAATTTAGCAACTAAAGAATAACAACTGGGCAGAATGCATGGATATATATAAAAAAAAGTTATATAGTCCCTGAGCCAAAAAGTGTAATACAAAGTGTCAAGATACACACATATGAATTAACCAGAAAACAATTACAAAATAACTTACAGTATGACTCAGCATGCAGCACTGATGGGAGTCCTCAAGAATTGATGGTTGCTAACTTCCTCCTGTCGATCAGATCAGATCAGATCAGTCGCTCAGTCATGTCCAACTCTTTGAGACCCCATGAATTGCAGCACGCCAGGCCTCCCTGTCCATCACCAACTCCCGGAGTTCACCCAGACTCACATCCATCGAGTCAGTGATGCCATCCAGCCATCTCATCCTCTGTCGTCCCCTTCTCCTCCTGCCCCCAATCCCTCCCAGCATCAGGGTCTTTTCCAATGAGTCAACTCTTCGCATGAGGTGGCCAAAGTCCTAGAGTTTCAGCTTGAGCATCATTCCTTCCAAAGAAATCCCAGGGCTGATCTCCTTCAGGATGGACTGGTTGGATCTCCTTGCAGTCCAAGGGACTCTCAAGAGTCTTCTCCAACACCACAGTTCAAAAGCATCAATTCTTCCACGCTCATCCTTTTTCACAGTCCAACTCTCACATCCATACATGACCACAGGAAAAACCATAGCCTTAACTAGACGAACCTTTGTTGGCAAATTAATGTCTCTGCTTTTTAATATGCTATCTAGGTTGGTCATAACTTTCCTTCCAAGGAGTAAGCGTCTTTTAATTTCATGGCTGCAGTCACCATCTGCAGTGATTTTGGAGCCCAGAAAAATAAAGTCTGACACTGTTTCCACTGTTTCCCCATCTATTTCCCATGAATTGGTGGGTCCGGATGCCATGATCTTCGTTTTCTGAATGTTGAGCTTTAAGCCAACTTTTTCACTCTCCACTTTCACTTTCATGAAGAGGCTTTTGAGTTCCTCTTCACTTTCTGCCATAAGGGTGGTGTCATCTGCATATCTGAGGTTATTGATATTTCTCCCCACAATCTTGATTGCCTTCTATCGATACTTCTTGCCAATCCAGCTAAAATGATGAAGTTTTTAGGCAAGATGTAACATTTAGAGAAGATTCTCATCTCAAATTCTTATCCTTTTAAAATACAGTACTGCCCCTGTTTAAATGCCCCTAAGACCTTTCAGTTAGAACTGGACATGGAACAACAGACTGCTTCCAAATAGGAAAAGGAGTACGTCAAGGCTATATATTGTCACCCTGCTTATTTAACTTATATGCAGAGTATATCATGAGAAACGCTGGGCTGGAAGAAGCACAAGTTGGAATCAAGATTGCCAGGAGAAATATCAATAACCTCAGATATGCAGATGACACCACCCTTATGGCAGAAAGTGAAGAGGAACTCAAAAGCCTCTTGATGAAAGTGAAAGTGGAGAGTGAAAAGGTTGGCTTAAAGCTCAACATTCAGAAAACTAAGACCATGGCATCTGGTCCCATCACTTCATGAGAAATAGATGCAGAAACAGTGGAAACAGGGTCAGACTTTATTTTGGGGGGCTCCAAAATCACTGCAGATGGTGATTGTAGCCATGAAATTAAAAGACGCTTACCCCTTGGAAGGAAAGTTATGACCAACCTAGATAGCATATTCAAAAGCAGAGACATTAATTTGCCAACAAAGGTCCGTCTAGTCAAGACTTTGTTTTTTCCAGTGGTCATTTATGGATGTGAGAGTTGGACTGTGAAGAAAACTGAGCACTGAAGAACTGATGCTTTTGAACTGTGGAGTTGGAGAAGACTCTTGAGAGTCCCTTGGAGTGCAAGGAGATCCAACCAGTCCATGCTAAAGGAGATCAGCCTTGGGTGTTCATTGAAAGGACTGATGCTGAAGCTGAAACTCCAATACTTTGGCCACCTCATGCGAAGAGTTGACTCACTGGAAAAGACCCTGATGCTGGGAGGGATTGGGGGCAGGAGGAGAAGGGGACGACAGAGGATGAGATGGCTGAATGGCATCACCAACTGGATGCAGATGAGTTTGGGTAAACGCCAGGATTTGGTGATGGACAGGGAGTCCTGGCGTGCTGCAATTCATGGGGTCGCAAAAAGTCAGACACGACTGAGCTCTGAGCGACTGAACTGAACTGAAATGAACTGAACTGAAGACCTTTCACTAAGAAAGGAAACAGACTATCAAAAAAGCATTGGGCTGGACCCTGGGCTTTAGTCTTGGTAAAGGCTCTGAACAGCTGTGGGACATCACAAAGTTTATTTAAATATCTGGCATTTTGATTCCTGATTTATAAATTAGAGTAATGATTCATTTAATTTGCTGAGCCCTTAATAGTGTAGCTTTAGGTGACAGAGATTTAGCAGCAAAAAAAGAGACATAGCCCCTGCCCTCAAAAACAGTAGAGAGACAATAAACAAATATATACTCTATCAGAATGCAGTAGGAAGTCTGCTAGAAACACATAAAGCAGGCTAGGGAGGACAGGAAGAATGACAGGTAAAGGGGGAGGGAGCTGCTATTGCATATAGAATGGATGAGAACACATCTTTGATAGGAAGGCTGTATTTCCTTTTCCTTGTGGCGTGAAGTGTATCTGTGTTCATGTGTCTGTGAACACATTGCCCTGCTTCTCCAGGGTCAGAGAAGAAGTCAAATAACTGAAAATATGTAAAAAGTGCTTGGTAAATTACTGGGCATTATGTGGACATAACGTATTGTTATTGTCATTATAATTTCAGGTTAAGTCTAAACTCCATAACTTGACAATTAAGATGCTTTACAAAACAATTTTCTAATCTACCTTTTCAGCTTTATCTCCACTCCCCTGCATAAACCTAACTTGCAAATAAAATTTTCACTTTAATTCACTTGGCAATTAATCATGTACCGACTCACATTGCTTCTCCTATTGTTTCTTCTGTTCAAATCCTTTATTATTTTCATTTCCCACAAACCCTGTGTTCCTAATGATATTTTAAACTTGTGTATGTCAGTCTTTCTATAAATTCCTTAAGGTATTCAATAATATGATTTGGCTTTGCTTCATGTACTGATATACTATTTATCATCACTCTGATAGTTATTATGTTTTGGAATTTGGTGTTATACTCAATTTTGTATGGGTTTTGAATTGCTTTATTCATCATGGAACAACGTACCCTTGAGAAGCAGAATTTTTTTAAAAAATTCTGTATTGCTAAAATGAGCCTATAACTGTGGTTAGGACTTGCCTTAAGGATTACGTCAGTTCACTCAGACCAATAAGCACCTCCTAATCCTCTGCGTCCACTTCATGACCACAGTCCTAGCCATCCTCTTGGCTTTTTCATGGCCTTGGGATTTCTCTTGCTGGTATACATTTGTTATTGTCTCTTGAATGACTTTCAAGTGATTTTTTGCATTGAAAGAACTTCCCAGCAGTCTGAGAAATCAAGCAGAAGAGATGGATGAGTAAAATATAGTAGAAACTATAGGATAAGTACTAAGTGAAGCTTTGGAAGACATAATGATCCTACCAAAACAGCTAATCCCTGGAACCTCTATCTTACCTTGAATCACAAAAGGGCCTTTGCAGATATGATAAATTAAGGATTTTGAGATGGGGATATCATTCTGGGTTATCTGGATTAACCCAAAATAATCACAAGAGACTTTATAAAAGAGGGATGCAGGAGAGTCAGAGTCAGGGTAGAGGATAAAAGAGGTCTGAGTGATGTGGTCACAAGCCAAGAAAGGCAGGTGCCTCTAGAAACTGAGCAAAGAACAGTCAGGAACAGATTCTCCCCGTAGAGCTTTCAGAAGGAATACATAGCCCTGATGAACCTTTGATTTTAGCCCCATAAAACCAATTTTCAGGCTTTGTACCTCAAAAACTATAAAATAATAAATTTGTGTTGTATTAAGCCACTAAATTTGTGGCAATCTGTTATAGCAACAGGAGAAAACTACTGCAGGAGACCTGGGTTTGATCCCTGGATTGGGAAAACCCCTTGGAGAAGGGAACAGGAACCCACTCCAGTATTCTTGCCTGGAGAATCTATGGACAGAGGACCCTGGCAGGCTACAGTCCATGGGGTCACAAAGAGTCAGACATGACTAAGTGACTAACAGGAAACTAATAGAGTAGTTTAATAATTTTTTTTAAAAAAAAGCCTGAGCTAGGGATCTGTCACAATCTAGCCCCTATCACGTTTTTAGTTGTGTAATATCAGGAAAATTGCTCTACCTCAGTTTCCTTTCCTGTAAAGTAAAATTATACCTGCCTTACAGAGTCATTATGAAGACAGATGAAATCATTCATACGAGCATTTTGTAAAGTATTTTGTGTTATGTAAACGTGAAGTGTAAAACTTTAAGTTAAGGCTTTCTTTTTTTTTTTTCTTAACAAGGGTTGGGTATGGAATGAAGACACCCATCCTTATATGTTGCATTATAATAATTCTCAATAATCAACATGTTATTTTAAAAGTGGTAGAAATAGCCTACTGCCGGGATGGCCACCCAGCACACTTGTCACAAACTTCCCTCTATTAACCAAACTGGACATGGCGAATGGGCTTCCCTGGTGGCTCAGATGGTAAAGAATCTGCCTGCAATGCAGGGGACCTGGGTTTGATCCCTGGGTTAGGAAGATCCCCTGGAGAAAGGAATGGCTACCCACTCCACTATTCTTGCCTGGAGAACTCCATGGAGGAGCCCAACAGGCTACAGTCCGTGGGGTCACAAAGAGTCAGATACAACTGAGCAACTAACACACACACACAATGGAGTGCAACATTCTTTGTGCAAGAGCCAAGACACAGCCTTAGAATCCTTCTTAACCTACCTTTAGGAAGTTGCAATCAATCATCTAGAGCTGGCATAAAAGAAGAAATTTATTAAAATCCCTGACTTAGTGGTTTAGAAAGTTTGGTCCCTTGGCCAGCAACACAAACACCCGCTGTGAACTTGTTAGTAACCACAGATCCACAGGTCCACCCAAGGCCTACTGAGTCAGAACCTACATTTTAACAAGATCTCCAGGTGATCCCCATGAATGAGAGGATCTCTTTTGCAGTGTTTTGAATTCCAGTTATGCAGTTACTACTGTGTGATCTGAAGCAAAGTGTCTAAATCATTGAAGCTTTAGTTTTCTCATCAGTAAAGTGGAGAATATCACTCACTTCATTGGGTCCTTAAGAGAATTATAGAGACTGCATATAAGGCATTTTGCACAGTGCCTGCCAACAAATAGTCGGTGAGCATTACCTCTTTTCAGTTTCATTTGCACCATCTGCAGCTGCTAACCATACTACACATCCATCCAGTGTTGCTGGAGCCACTTTCAGTGGACGCTTTCCAAAACCATCCATGCCCAGGAGAGGGGAGTTGGGGCGGTAGGGGGCAGGGGGCAGGAACACTGTCAGCAATGCATTCTCCAAATACGCGGGGCATCATACTTTTTGCAACACTGAGGAAACCTCGGATGGTCTCCTTGGTTTCAGATCTCTGCACTTGGCTCTACTGGAACCCGTGTGCTGGAGTCAAGACACAGCCATGGAGTCTGGCGACCTGCGGGTGGAGCGAGGGCCAGAATTCCTGCGGAGCTGCTCTGGGCCCCGGCCCTCTATCTTAATCTCCTTCTGAACTTTCCACCTGCTGCTGGTCTCCTTGCAGCAACACCGCAACCCGCCAGCGGGGGCCCGGATGCCCCCTGGCCCGCAGCAGCCGCCGCCGCAACCCCTTCCCGCGGGACGGAAGGCTGGGCGGGGGCGCGGCGGAGGCGGAGCTCGGCGTCCTGCTGCTGCTGCTGCTGCTGCCGCCGCCGCCGCCGGTGCTGCCGGTGCTTCGGCCGCCGCTCTCTGCGCTCCTGCCGCCCCTTCCTCGGATACTCAGGCAGGGCAACACTGTCCGGCGAGGACAGATGGGCGCAGCCCGGGCCTGACGGACGAGCAGTCGGGGACGTGAACTCCCACCTCCAGTTTGGCTCAGTGCCGGGCGGCGGCGGCTGCAGTCCCGGAGTGTGGGGTGGCCCCCGCGGTCTCCGCCCGGCTCCTGCGCGCCGCCTCTGCTCTTTGCATAGTAATTTCAGTTCCTGCTAGCACCCGGCTCCCTACCGGAACAGGTCTGAAAAGGACCGCCGCTCCCGAGCCCGCTGAGGCATCGGTGTGGCGCCGGGAGCCCCTGCGTGTGATATGCGACGGGAAGCCCTTGCCAAAGCGCAGGCAGCGGCCCCGCCACGCCGGAGACAGCCGGGCAACAGCAGGTAGGTGACCGGCGGCCGCGGGAGGAGACGCCCCCCGCGCCACCTCTGCCCATCTTGCAACCCTGGGAGACCACAGCTTTGCGGTGTGCTCGGTACTGATGGGAGATGGATTCGGTCCCACATTTTGCCAGGTGATCTTTTTGCCTGTTGCTCTCGTTCCCATCCCGTCCTGAGCTCCAGGAGGGGCAGCCTTTCGCGCAGGTGATAAATTTCTCGGCAAGGTCATTGCTCCTTTAGGCTCTGGCTTTGAAGGTAAACCGGCGAAGACGCCTGTTGTTCTTGAGAGAGGGGGATTTGCAATCAGGTCTGCATACTGTGAATATCCAAATAGGGGTGCGTGTGTGTATGTGTGTGTGTGTGTGTGTGGCAATACTACACATTTTTCTCATTTTTCTACACTTACTCCGTTTAAGGTCCGCATACTATTGTTCTATATAATATACATGCTTTTGTATGCGTGTGTATACACACATTACATACATAGTTTTTCTTGAGATAGGCAGAGAGAGAAGGGCAGGCAGAGGTTGATAAAGGGAAATCATTGTAGAGACCTGTTCAATATCTAGAGGTGAACTTTGGAACCACATTAAATCAGGGTAGACTAGAGGCTATAAACAGTTCTTTGGAGATGGATTTTAGAAAAGAAATCACTGAAAAACAGTCAACCAATACACACAAAAGATCCCTACGCCATCCAGGCAGATCCAAAAGATACAGGCAAAATTTCAGACGCAACAATGGGCAGTGAAAGAGTGGGGGGGGGAAGAAGGGGGAAGAATTTAGACACTCGAAAGTGATTTTGGCTGGTAGGAAGGCAGCAAAGTCTGGTCAGGTTTAAAGTGCTTTTTAGAGGGGCCTTGGCTTGGGGTGTAGGTAGTTCAAGGTTAAGATGATGTAAATGTCCTGAGAGTAGCATAGGCAGTGGGGAAAAGGCAATGGTTTGGAGGGAAGGGGAGAAAGGAAGCTCTGAAAGTCATCAAGAAGCAACCACCTTTATTAAGGTATACTCTTCTTCCTGTAAGGCAATACCTTGGATATGCTCTATCTGTTAATAAATATTTTTCACACCACATTTGTTAAAGATCCATTGGATCGTGTTTTCATTTTGTTTTTGCAAAGAATCTGGGTCATGGTGGGACTGGAGGAAACTGAAGTGTTTACAACACCAGCAAGATTTGGAGAGAGTTGATTAAGGCTTTAGCTTCATGAAATATTTACACATCTCTTGCGTGGGCTTTTGTTTGCTCTTGTTGGTAATGCTGCACATTTTACTTTGATAATGCTTTGAGTGTACTTCTTCTGAATGTGCTTATTTTCCAGTTATAAACTCTTCTTTCTTTTCCATTGTGTTCACCACTGGCCTGCCCTGAGTAGCAGCTGTGGGAATAAAGACACAATGAGTCACAGCATAAAGAAGAAAATCTTCTCTGTTGCTATCTGGGAATGGCAGGAGTTTGTATTAGGGAATATTCTTTTCAAATAGGATCGCAAAGAACATCTTTCAAGAGTTTTGCTGCTTTTAGTTTATTGGCAGGGTGGGGGGTTGGTTGTTGATTCATAAACATAAAAAAAGTAGTAATTGCCATGGCAAGCCTAGATGTTATATGACTGGAATTTATTCTGGAAATAGTGCAAAGGAACTTATGAAAATCCATGCAGAATGTGTGTGTGAGACTTCACCTAATCACTAACTAGACTAATGAAAATGATGAGGACAAAATCGCAAGTGCATAGCTTCATGTGGGAAATGGAGATCTGAGGCATGGTCAGAACCCCTAACTGGAGGTCAGGGTGGGTTCCAACCAGCAATTTTGTGTTGTTTTTTTTTTTTTAATTAATTATTTTTTGGAGGCTAATTACTTTACAATATTGTATTGGTTTTGCCATACATTGACATGAATCCACCACGGGTGTACATGAGTTGCCCATCCTGAACCCTCCTCCCACCTCCCTCCCCCTCCCATCCCTCTGGGTCATCCCAGGGCACCAGCCCCGAGCGCCCTGTATCATGCATCAAACCTGGACTGGCAACCCATTTCACATATGATATTATACATGTTTCAATGCCAGTCTCCCAAACCATCCCACCCTCACCCTCTCCCACAGAGTCCAAAAGACTGTTCTAAACTTCTGTGTCTCTTTTGCTGTCTCTCATACAGGGTTATCGTTACCATCTTTCTAAATTCCATATATATGCATTAGTATACTGTATTGGTGTTTTTCTTTCTGGCTTGCTTCACTCTGTATAATAGGCTCCAGCAGTTTTAAAATCTGAGTAATTTTTTAAAATTGCCTCAGTACACTTGCCCAATATACTACTTTATTTGTCCCTTCAAAACACCCTTGTTTGTGCCCTAAATAAAATTGAAAGAATGTATTAGACACAGCTGTCCTTCACTATATGAATTTCCAGTCACAAAATCTGCACCCTTGAGGGAAACACTAAAATCATGGTCATAGAATCATAAAGTCATGAATGACTGGCCTTGGAGGGTCAAGACACACAATTCCAATCCCAGATCACATTCAAGCTTTTTCAGTGGCCATTCTTTATGAGGTCACTTGTTGATTCATTTATGCCTTCTCCATATTTTTATCCTGAATTCAACATGGCCCTAGATTGTAGAATAGAAGTCTCAGCCTATAAATCTCAGGAGGGAGGGAGGAAGAGCACAGGGTGCTATGAAAGTCACATTGTGGGAGAGGAGAGGAGTAAGGACAGTTCCCAGGGATGTGAAGGATGAGGAACTAGCCTGGTAAAGAGGACAAAGAAGGGCATTCCTTGTATAGAGACCAAAATATACAGAGGCCGAAGAAGAACAAGTACTTCTAGGTGGCTGAAAAATTGAGGCGATGAAGATGCAAAGATGGGGATAGAGAAGTGGATCCATCTTCAAACTGAAGTTCAGAAGAGCTGTTAACTCATTTGATCCAAACGAGTTAGGTAAATACATTCATACTGAGGCTCTGTGTTGTTCACATTACCCAAGTTTATCTCTTTTAAATGTCTAGTAACCATATTTACCTGAATTTATAATAGCCTGATTAAAAGGGAGATATGTCATTGAGAAAGTCAGAATTCTCTGTGCCTAAATTTCTTCATCCATGAAATGTCTACCACCTACCGTGCATATTGTGAAAATAAAAGAGAATGAGGGAATGGAGATTTCAGTTTTACAGAAATTCAGGGAATCTTATCTTTTGACCAGCAGTACTCAGGGCAAAAGAATGGAAAATACTGCATACGCCAAGCATTTAATTGTCCCAGATGACTCCACACATTGGACTACGGTAAAATGGATATCATATCATGCATCGTTTTAAAAAGTCTGAAATCTACTGCTTTAAGTGATACAAAGAAGAGATACTTCCAGTTTGCAAGTCACCTAGAGATCTACTACACAAGCATTTACACCATATTCTGAATAGCAATCAGAATATAGGGCTTCCCTTGTAGCTCAGTCAGTAAAGAATCTGCCTGCAATGCAGGAGCCCTGGGTTTGATCCCTGGGTTGGGTAGATCCTCTAGAGAAGGAAATGGCAACCTACTCTGGTATTGTTGCCTGGAGAATCCCATGGACAGAGGAGCCTGGTGGACAACAGTCTGTGGGATTTCAAGAGTCAGACCCAGCTTAGTGACTAAACCACTGAATAGCAAACTTGTCTTGAGAAAGGTAAAAAAACAAAAAATGAGTATCAAGGTGGGGGGAGAAAATAACAGCAGAATTTCTGTTTAGACTAAAATACGACTCGAAAATTGTTATTTATTTTCTTTTTTTTTTTTTTTTCATGATGTGGCTTTGGTCACCTCGCCTTGAGGGCTCCCACGCTGCGGCGCTCCGGGACTGGCAAATAACCCACCTCAGAACTCTGTTATTTATTTTCTATCTAAGGTTTCTTTTCTCAGTCCTACTACTTTAAGAATGCTAGACAGAAAGGCCATAACGTCAGTCACTTAGCTGTTATTTTCTGCCATATTTTTTATTTCTTTTGCAATAATTTACTGGCTAAGCCTTGCTTCAAATGAATTTAATAGTTGAACTACTGAAATTATATGACATACCACAATATAGCATGATTATTTCATTTCTCGGAACACAAATATAGTCTTTGGCACAGAGCAGCAAGGGTGATCAAGTGATTGTCTTACATGGAGCAAACCTTGCTTCTGTTCTCAACAGGCTTCTTTCCTGAGTGCCTTATAGGTGTAGGCTCCCATGCTCGATACTGGCAGCTCTGTGAGGATGAATCAGACCACCTGATACTCAGAATCCCAAAAGGAAGGGATTCTGCCAGAATTTCTTTTACAGTTGCTCTGTGACTTGTCCATCATTTTAATTAAATCTGTAAATATATCTGTATGCATTTTGAGAAATTAACATCTACTGTAGCTAAACAGTTATTTTAAGAAGATAAAATCAGAGAAGAAAGTGCGTTATGTGTATTTCTGAAAACTTTTGGTGGGCTTCTGTTAGCTCTTGCTGTCTTTCCTAAGCAATAAAACAATCTTAGGAATTTGATATCCTCTTGAATAAACCTTTAACCAAAAGAACCATTGCCAGTTAAAAATAGAGCCTCATGTGCTTCAATTAGTTGATTTGGAAGGCAATCAATATGGAAATTCACTTTTTATAAATATGTCTCGGACTTCTCTTTCATCTTTCTCCACTTCAGAATGTTTACATTCGTGATAATCTAACTTTTTTGCATGAGTCAAGTCTGGGTAATAAAAACATGTAGGGGCTGCATTTGAGTTGAAAAGGCATTTGTTAAATTTCATGGAGGAAGACATAAATACATACATATATATACATACTGTTACAATTCAAAGTACTGTCTTGAATGCCAGTGAGAAAAATTTTCACAGCTTTTGATCTGGGCATGTTACAGTTGGCAATACAATAGCAGCTTTCTAATTTTACATGCCTGTAATTAGACTGACAGCTTTATTTTGAAGCTAGCAGCATAACTGAGGGCCTGAATTATTAATTCCAGTCAGTAATAACTCACCCTTAGCTGCTGTGACCTATGGAATCTGAATCTGTAGGTAGGGCTTAGAAATCTATATTCTATAATAGTTAACAAAGGATTTTAATCGCCAGTTGTGGACACTCCTGTTTAGTGTCCAGCCTTTACTTATAAGGAAGAGGAAAGATTACAGATGAGTCCCAGAGAAGTTAATAAATTGTCCGAAACCACTGAGGCCAAACAACCTAGACCTCCGCTTTCTAGTTCACTGATTCTCTGCAAAGGAGAGGAGGAGCAGGACCTGAAGTGAGGGTCTGAGGGGCTCCTGAGTGGTAGGGGGAGGGAAATCCAATTACTCCTGCCTCTTTCTTCCTGGATTGTGAGTCAGTACAGTGATCTCTGTCTCAAGGGTCTAATGAGGCAGAAAAATTTTGAGGATCTACTGTGTGATCTGAGACCAGGCCACTTTCTTGGCCTCACAAATCAGATTCCATTTTAAAATGTTAATTCTTGGGTCCTAAACCTCGTAGATCCCCAAGCTATCCCTAGGAAGATTGCTTTAATCAGTAGTCACAGCCTGTGACACTAGCAGAACCAAGCAAATCCTGAAAAAAACTTAAGACTAGAGAGTGAAAATCTATAAAGTCACAAGCACCTTGAAGGACCTCAGGACTGCTGCTAATTCAGTAATGGAAAGCTGGACAGAGACCTCAGAGCTCCTTAAAAAATCACATTTGCATCTACTAATTTTCTGGAGGGAAAGGAGTTAGAATACCTTTTTTTTTTTAAGCCTGAATTGCATACGGTCTAACAAAGTAAGAGACCTAGTTTAGGGGGTATTCATCAAGATGGTTTATGGGGATAGCTTCTTGATTTTGTTTTTTCAGAATATTGACTTCTAAATAGACTCAAATTAAGCTAACCATATTGTGTCTATGGGAGACTCTTTCTTTATAACATAAAGCTTGGAGTAAATGAAATGCTTGAGGGAGTGAACTGTTCAGCGTATTTTCTGAGTAATAAGAGCATCTTTTTGTTTGAATTCTTGTTGAAATTTTTTCTGAAATCTAATACCCTATGCTTGTATGTCTGCCTTAATAAGGACAATATGGCAAATATTATCAGGATTCAGAATTTTGTATCGCCTCTGGGTTTTTATTCTGAATTATATCTGTGTAGGACAGGGCTGCTGAATATAACATAGGATTTTTGAACTGTTTTTTATTCATTCTGATGTGTGTTTTCTCATGATGTACTTTAAAAACTTTTGTTGTTGTTCAAAAATGCAAAAGATATTTGATTCATTGTGGGTGTTACTTTGTTGGACTTTGATCTTTGCTTTTGCCGTTACATCATTTTGGAACGCTTACTTCATCTGAAATTAGTTTCTCAATCCCCTCAAAACATGGTTTAAAGCTCATTTAATTCAGCAAACTCTCCATGCTTCTTTAGACCTGTTTCTAAGTACTATTTTATACATGAATTTGTAATTTATCCTTACTTGTGTTATTCTCTAAGCATGCCTTACTTTGAATCCTATAAATGATTTCTCCTTGAAATAGGCAAGCAAAAAATGAAGTGACTAGAATTTTTATGCTAATGAGATTTTTAAATCAGAGCTAAGGTTAATAAATCGATGTACATTTCCCCCTGCATCCTTGAATGAGTAAAAATTGCTTATGACAGATGGGTGTAGAGGACTGGCCTTGTTTTCGTGTTGAACAAGTTCTGAAATCAGTCTGAGAACAGAAAGAAATCTGTCAGTGTCAGGGTCAGGGGCTAAGCTCCGACTGAGTGAAAATGCCTCTGCCTTTCCTTTCACTTGGGGGGTGATTTCTTGTCTGCATATGTAGATTCACAGAGCAGGAGAGTCCTTTGTCATTAGCATCTGAGGGGCCTGGTGTGCTTCACTTAAACCTCTCAGACAGGTTTGAGGATGTATGTGTGTGCTAAGTTACTTCAGTCGGATTCTTTAGCGCTGAGCCACCCAGGAAGCCTGAGAATGTAAGTACTAGATCAGAAATTGAAAACTGGCCAACAGGAAGATCATGTTCTATCTGATCTGCAGGTATTTCTTTTTAATTAAGCCAATATTTAAAAATAAGAAGATCTATTATAAAAATGAAACACCAACCCACACTCTCTAAGCCAGAGTTGACTACAGTATGTGCCTTTATTACACCTCAGACTATATTACACTTCAGTCTTTATTACACTTCAGACCCCACTGCTCCCTATTGTCTCCCTGACACTGAAACTGCGTATAATCCCTTGTACTCAACAGCTTCGCTTAATTGTGCGAGCTATAGGTACTGGGTTCTCAAAGCCTGAACTAGATGTTTTCTGAGTACCACTGAGCTCTCCAGTGCTCTGAGTGTGTTCATGAAATTGATGGGCCTCTACAGAGTAGAGAGATTATTGTGCAGTGTGTAGTTAATTCCTATACACTCTCATGAGAATCTAAACAGTTCTCATCATCAAAATATGTAAATTCTGTGAAAGGGTAATGAATGCAAACTGAGTTGACCTGGTCTGTTAAGAACAGACTAGTGGAAATTTTTGTTTGCTTGCATGCTTTTTATGGTACCACATTGGAAAATATAAAACAAAGAAGCAAAAAGTTTGATCAGTTATCAGTTTTACATTGGGTTGCTTTATGTATTGAAGTACAGTTGAATTATAATATTGTGTTAGTTTAAGGTATACAGTAAAGTGATTTAGTTATGTGTGTGTGTGTGTATTCCTTTTCAGATTCTTTTTCCTTCTGGGTTATTACAAAATATTCAGTATAATTCCCTGTACTCTATGGTAGGTCCTTGTTGGTTAGCTTCATATATTTTTAATGCACCATATCTTTGTTTTATTCACAACTCTTTCTGTAGACTCTACACATGTGTAGCCTCCTGAAAGCGCAAAGCATATCTCAAGCTTTCAGTGGATGGTGTTTGGTAGACTGGGCAGTTGAGAGTAAACTGTCAGGGGTGGTATTGACTTGTGTCCCAGTTTGTGACTGTGTCTGTGCAACTGAGGAAGGGTCATCTAATGACGGTCGCTGGTAACGATTCCAACCCGTGGCCACAGCGGCCCGAATCCCTGTGCAGTCTGACCACTACACTGTGTGGAACTGCTCTGTTAATATGGCTGAAAATGAAGTGACCCTGTCAGTGTTGATTTATTCATGCTGCAAATAAAAGCAAATGCCCTTTGGAGACAACAGGCAGAAAACGCAGGCAGAGCCCTGAAGTAGACAAAGCTCTTCCCAGCTCTCTGAAATCTCTGCTACTTTCTCAACTTCAGCTGCCACTCTCCTTCCTCGTGCATACTTCATGCCTGCCACCCCCACATCGTGCCTCCCACTTTACTTCTAAAAACATCCTCGCACCTAATTATTAATCCCAAAGTGTCGGTGCTTCGGCAGCTTCACTCCAAGAAGACAATGCTGAGAATAGTATCAATGGAGGCCAACAGAGGACACGGTGCCACATCAACTGTATGCTTCCTTGGGACAAGAGTGCATTTCCTTCTAGAATATTGTCTGTCTTTAAGTAATAGGCATCATATCCCCTGAAGTATATTGATAATATATATAAAACCAGAGGTGTCCAGTGACTTAAATTGGCTTACACTAAAACTTTTATGTTCTCTTATGAAACTATCCTCCTTTTCCCCTGGTGGTTATTTTGACGTTTAAAATTGCAGCGATGGGCTTTTAAAGATCATCCCTCTGGGGTTTGTGGCTTTTGAGTGCTGGGTCCAGGTCTCAGGAGGGATGATAAAAGTTAGTAATCTGAATTGGACTGGGTTGAGGGTACATCAGCACTTCCGTTTGGTAAATCAAATAAAAACATTCCTCAAACTGGAAATAGGAATTGAGTTAGGAGCTGAAGTACAGAATGTGAGAAGGGATTGGCAGAAGGCCCTGATTTAAGGAAGACGGATGTTTGGTTCATTTGGTAAGTTGGATATTGAGTACTTCATAAGTAAGACCCTATGCTATGTGCTAGGGATTCATAATTGGATAAAACGTAGTCTGAATTCTCAAATAATTCCCAGACTACTTGATTAGATAAATTTATTGATCAATGTGGCTCAGCAAAGTGACAGTGAGCTCTTTTCCTGTCAGGATCTCCAGGAATTCCCCTAGTCGCCTAACAACCAGGCTCCTTTCTCAGTCCCAACCACACACACCCCCGTGCCTCCCTCTTCCTTACTTAGGCCCTAGTGATTCAGATCACTTTCCATCCATCTTCACAGCTTCACTACCTGTTCATCACACCTGGGTTCCTTTTTTCCCCAGCCAGGCCAGCATGGAAACTGGAAGTCTTTCCCCCCCACTATACTTCCTTCATGAATTTGAAAATAAAAATGTAGACACATGTATTTTCAACTTTATCCTGCTAAAAACAACTAAGAAACAGAAGATCACAAGAGTGACCAAGATGGGGTAGAGAGAAGATCAAGAAATCTTCTGAGTTTCTGCTGGTGGCTAGTCTGAATACTGTAGGGAGTTTCTTCCCCATGAGTATATAAGAAACTCTGTGTAACTCCATCCCCTTCTCTTTTCTCTATTCAGGAAAATATCTACAAATGCAAGTGAGGTGAATAAGAGTAACATTATTATAGAAGTGACTTTATTATCGAGATCAGCATGGTTGACATTAGAAAGAACCGCTTTAATTATTCTTTTAAGAAATCATTTACTGTCATTGATACTTTATCTTTGCTCATAAACTGTTTGTGATACACTAGTGAATTATTAGATGGTTTAAAGGTCATGGTTTTAGAGTATTGCTTAGATTCTCAGGGTTCACATCCACCCTGGGGGGATGACTTTGAGTTAGATCATTACTGGGTCGTGTACCCACTTCAGGGCACTGAAAATACCTGGCTATTTTCATAGTTGCCTGGCAAAATGCCTCATACCCTCATGCTGTCTTTTGTTTCTAAGGTGGTGCTCATCACTTTCCCCTGTTTTTCCTCCTCGGAGTTAGGACCCTGGAAGTTCCAATGGTAATCCACGTCTCTGCAAAGCCCTGGTGAATGAGCCCATCTCTGTGTGCTTGCCCCTACTTACAGAACTTCCTAGCCTTGTTGCCTAGAAGGCAGTAGTGCAGGGAGAAGGGGGACGGTACCTGGATTACAGAACTAATGATGATGAGTGGAGAGAACAAAAGGCCAGCCGGACACAAGAGAGAAGAGGAATTTAAGTGGGATAAATAAGAGCAAGAGACCAAAGGACCCACTCTGGCCACTTTGTCATCTTGGTTCCGGCGCATGAGAGAATGGACTACATTTCTTTTTATCTATTTGCTTTCCACTGTAAGGAAACTAAACATGAGCAGATTATACTGTGCTTAGTCTCTCAGTTGTGTCCTACTCTTCACATCCCCATGGACTGTAGCCTGCCAGACTCATCTGTCTATGGGGATTCTCCAGGCAAGAATACTGGAGTGAGTTACCATGCCCTCCTCCAGGGAATTGTCCCAACCCAGGGATCGAACCCAAAACTCCCACGTGGCAGGTGGATTCTTTACTGTCTGAGCCACCAGGGAAGTTTATAGGTTGGTATAATTAATGACCTCCAGCTCTTTCAAAACTTCATTCTTTAGGCTCGTCTGCCAATAACATCTGCTAAACTCATTTCTCATTTAAACAAATCTATGAGGTTTGGACTTTCCTGGTGGGTCAGTGGTAAAGAATCCACCTGCCCTTGCAGGAGATATGAGTTCAATCCTCGGGTCAGGAATCCTCTGTAGAAGGAAATGCCAACCATTCCAGTATTCTTGCCTGGGAAATCCCACAGACAAAGAGCCTGGCAGGTTACAGTTCATGGGTTCGGAAAGAGCTGGACATGACTGGGCGACTACACAACAACATAGGTTTGTATAATACTATTATCTCCCCCATTTTGGAGAGGAGGAAACAGATTAAAAAACATCCCCAAAGTCCCTCAGATACTAAGTGATGGAGCTGAGAATCCAGAGTTGTCTAACTTTAAAGGCTACACCCTTTACCACTATGCTATATACCTTGCAATATTTTACTATGAACGTTATTAATACTGTGGGTCAAAATATTAGGAATGGACAGGATCTTACAGTCTGCTTTTTCCTATCTCAGATTTCATTCTGTGTTATTTAAAAAGAAAATGTGAAAGCTTCTAGATCAGTGATAAGTCATTCTTTTAGCAAACAGGGTGAGCTCAAGGACAAACATTTTAAGTTAAAACTTCATAAGTCATAGTATAGGCAGAAAAATTGCAGAACAAAATGTCTTATCAGAATATCCAGGTGACACATATGTCGTACAAACAACGTCTTTGTTTCTTGAAAGAAAAACCAAATATATTCTACGCAGTCACAGGTTTACACATGTGCGCATACACACATATAACAAGAAAGAAAACCGGGCAAGTCTGTGTTTAGCTTCACCTCTGGACTTTGGACCTAGAAACTATTTATAGAACTAGTGTTTCCGTGATTGAGGTTTTAATCACAGACAGTCATTTACTTATGAAAGTGAGCAATTCCTTATTATAGCTTGCCGCTAAGTGTTCTAGTTGCAGACTGAAAGATGAACAAAAGGTAATCTATGCACAGGAGGCCCATTTGAGACAAATTTCTTCTTAAAACTCTATTTCTAATAAACTAATGGTACGTGACAGGAGGATGAGTATACATAGATTTGTCTGTTTTGAACATGAAAATTCACTCATTGGTTTAAAGTCATGATTGCTGCTTTAATTTTTTTAATATTAATAATAAGCAATTGATTTTTTTTCTAGTTAAAAATAAAAACAAAACAGAAGTCCCCTGCAGGCATTAGGCTTATTGCTGGACACTTAGCTTCAATCTGGAATGTCTTTACCACTTGGTGTTGTTTCAAAACCCAAAGTCTTTGTTCCAGAGTGTGGCACAGTAGAATGCACTGCTTTCCAAAGTGCGAGAGGTTTCTACCAGCGACCTGTGAGATGAGCTTAGGTAGTATACATATTTACTTTGTATTGAATAGTTACAAATTTATCTTGAAAGAAAAAAGAGTAAATTGTAAAGTATATAATTTTAAATATGCTATATGAAAAATATATCACTGATACAACAAATCTGTGACTTTACAGGTACCATTTCCTAAGGCTGGGCTAGTATTTTTAACTAGTGCACCAGTTACATTCAATTGAATGAAAAATATTAAGTAAAAAATCATTTAGATAAGAGGGCTTCCCTGGTAGCTCAGTTGGTAAAGAATCCACCTGCAATGCAGAAGACCCTGGTTTGATTCCTGGGTTGGGAAGATGTGCTGTAGAAGGGATAGGCTACCTATTCCAGTTTTCTTGGGCTTCCCTTGTGGCTCAGCTGGTAAAGAATCTGCCTGCGGTGTGGGAGACCCGGGTTCGATCCCTGAGTTGGGAAGATCCCCTGGAGAACAGAAAGGCTACCCACTCCAGTATTCTGGCCTGAAGAATTCCATGGGGTCACAAAGAAAACTATTAAGTAAAATATTTTGTAAATGAAAATATTAAGTGAAAAATCATTTAGATAAGAAGTACATAAACCAGAAATCATGAGAGAGGTACACAAATGTTGCAATCTGTGCAGGTGGTATATGAAACCATTGCCCTACGCAGTGCCCTAGGGCAAATGTCATTGCCCTAGGCATCTCAGATTCTCTCTAGGAATGAGAAGGCTGGTCCAGAAATCCCTAAGATCAACTCTAGCTCTAAAGCCCAATTATTTTTAACAGGCTTGCATTTTTTTCTTTATCCTTGGGCCCATTTACTGAATTTTAAGTCTTTCAGCCTTTTCCAGATCTTAAAGACACCCTTCTTAACTGCCCCCCTCCTCTGTCAGCACCAAGCACTCATGCATTCATTCATTTATGCCGGGTACTCCTAAAACAAATATTCTATGGAGAACGTACATCCTAGGTAATGTGGGCAAACAAGAAAGCTGCGCAATTCTATACCCTTGACTTCATTCTTAAATGAGTATACATGTCTGTGGTTCCCACTAAAGTTAAAACCCTCAGAAACGCTGGACTTACGTCATAATCTTTTCTTTGTACTTCCTGAATGACTAAGAGATCCTCAATGGAAAGTCCCTTCATTGATAAAAGCACATTATCAAGGCTCATATTACAAATTTAAAACATGTGCTGTATAAATCCTGAGTAGGATTATATATGAGAATAGACAAAAAGGACTTTCTATATTTCATAGCTAGAACGGTCTAATGCTTGGGCCATTTTGAACACGAAGGGAAAAATACAGTACTCTGTCTGTAAAGGGTAATACAGTTGGTTGTCTAGACATTTTTACAGGTCTGAGTGAAATGAGGAATTTTAACACATCAGGTGTTTTTTAATTCAGTGACACTGAGGGAGGAATTGAGTTTCAGCAGTGTTTACTGTTTTTCTGTATAATTTACCTGCAAACACATGATACTTAGTCGCTTATCGTGTCTGACTCTGCGACCCCATGGACTGTAACCCTCCATGCTGCTCTGTCCATGGAATTTTCCAGGCAAGAATACTGGAGTGGGTTGCCACTTCTACTCTAGGGGCTCTTTTCAACCCAGGGATTGAACCTGCGTCTCCTGCATTGGTGGGCGGATTCTTCACCACTGAGCCACCTGGGAAGCCCAAACACATAGTTATGGTGTAACTATTATTATCACTAGTTTTCTTTGGGAATTTGTCCTTGAGAAACGTTTGAGAAAGTATTGTAAAGCACCTGAGTGTGGTGAGTAGAAATTGTCACAAACATCTGTGTGATGTCAGTAGAGTTCTTTTATGCTTGCCAGCAATTCATAAGATTTTCCTGTACTGGTAAAAAGGATATAGCTGTGGTTTCCTGCTGGGGTTTCTATATAATAGTGAGAAAAGCATCAGAGGATCAGTTCGTTGTGGTCGTTCATGCACTGCTGTTCTTTTCTTTTTTGCAAAAAAACAGGAAGTTGAAGTTTACTCAGTTCAATTATGTTTAATAAGGACTTATCCATGTCCTCCTGTAAAAGAGGATATAAAGATGAAAAATGCCTTTAAAGACCATAAACTCTTAATATTAAGAAAAAGTAAAGAGGTTGATGTACATACATTGTGATTAAAAACTGTGAAATTGTTCTCAAAAGTTTAACGTTTATGTTTTATCTTAGCATATATAAGATTCCAAGTGTCACACTGAAACATATTTTGAAGAAACAGCTAGTTAAACAGGTGATTTTTAATGCTAGTAATTACACCAAAGTTCAAATTATAATAGTTTCTTAGTTCTGTATTCTCTAGTGATAGCCCAAAATCTTGATTTCCTAGCCCAGTAATTTTGAGGGGAATTGGGCAGAAGAGCATAGTCCAAGTCCTTTTCTCAAAGACAAAGTAAAATGATGTACTTAGATTTAATAAATCAGTATGATTACACTTAACACTATTATACATTTAAAAAGAAAGAAAGCCATGCACAAAAAGAACATTTGTAACCAAGTATATATTCTGAATGGGGCTTTCCAGGTGGCTCAGTGGTAAAGAATCCGCCTTCCAATGCAGGAGAGGCAGGAAATGTGGGTTTGATCCCTGGGTTGGGAAGATCGCCTGGAGGAGGGCATGGCAACCCACTGCAGTATTCTTGCCTGGAGAATCCCATGGACAGAGAAGCCTGGTGGGCTACAGTCCATGGGGTCACAAACAGTCAGACACGACTGAGCGACTGAGTGTGCATACACATATATTCTGAATAAAAATGATTTAATGGAAACTGTATCAGTTAGGAAAGCAGTACTGTATGGTACTGAGCACACCGAAGAATTGATGCTTTTGAACTGTTGTGTTGGAAAAGACTCGAGAGTCCCTTGGACTGCAAGGAGATCCAGCCAATCTATCCGAAAGGAAATCAGTCCTGGGTGTTCATTGGAAGCACTGATGCTGAAGCTGAAACTCCAATACTTTGGCTCCCTGATGCAAAAAACTGACTCATTCGAAAAAGACCCTGATGCTGGACAAGATTGAAGGCAGGAGGAGAAGGGGATGACAGAGGATGAGATGGTTGGATGGCATCACCGACTCAATGGACATGAGTTTGAGTAAACTCCAGGAGTTGGTGATGGACAGGGAGGCCTGGCGTGCTGCAGTCCCTGGGATCGCAGAGAGTCGGACCTGAGTGAGCAACTGAACTGACTCACCACTATGGTGATATGGAATAATGGGTTTATTATAAATTTTAGACCTTGCACAATTGTGGGAGCTTATAGAAAAGTTTATGAAAAGTAGTTGCTTTTACATCTGGTATTGGGTCTGAAGTCATCATAGGTTAACAGAGCTGGTGTGTGTTGTGTGTGTGTTAGTCAGTCATGTCTGACTGTTTGTGACCCTGTGGATTGTAGCCCGCCAGGCTCCTCTGTCCACAGAATTCTCCAGGCAAGAATACTGGAGTGGGTAGCCATTTCCTTCTCCAGGGGATATTCCTGATCCAGGGATGGAATCCGTGTCTCCTGAATTGCAGGCAGATGCTTTGCCATCTGAGCTACTAGGGAAGCCCTAACAGAGCTGGTAGTGGGAAGAAAAGCTGGATGTTAAGTGAGGATGGGCAAAGGCACACTGGAAGCTATGTCGGACAACTGTCCCATCCAGTCCCAGTGATCTGGGAGAACTGTAGAAGGAGCTGGCACTCTGCATTGCAAAGCTGTTTGTGCGCCTGGCCCAGAAGGTGAAGATGGGGATCTGTGTGCTCAGTCATGTCCAATTCTTTGTGACCCCATGGACTGTAGTCTGCCAGGCTCCTCTACCCATGGGATTTTCCAGGCAAGAATACTGGAGCGGGTTGCCGTTCTTCTTCATGGGATGTGGATTTGGTGGGAGGCAAAGAACCACAACCTGGCTGCTACTTGACTTCACCAAGGTGAGCTGGAAGATCTGTGCCAGCACCTGTTGCACCACATGGCCCTTCTGAGAGTTGTAACACTACTGCTTCACTTCTGCCTTCCAGAGCTCACCTAGATTTTCCTTGTAGCCAAGTGTAATGAAGAAACATTTAGAGAAGACAATTCTGGAAATGGGTTTCCATCTAAACTAAATTGGCAACTGGTACAAAACCATCACGGAAACTAGTCAATAAATAGAAAGAGAAATGTCTACGGTCAGACAGCCCCTTGTTTTTGAGTTCTGTGAGAATCCTTTAAACTGAAGGACTCAGGTTCCAGTCTGCTCATGGATTATGTTTAAGATGTTTTCTTCTATTTATACAAATTTTCTTCTGTGTGCAACTATGAGTTGTTGGTTTACTTACACTCAAAGACTAAAGCTTCAAAAGTAGTATCTATTAAAAAAAAAAAGTTCCTGGGTTCATGTCATTTAAGCCACTGAGCTCATCACTTCAAAATATATATCATCTTGCAATACAGGAGTTAATGAGATTAACTCAGCACATGGCTGAATGATGTAATGATGAACATATTTTCTGCCACAATAGATTCCAAACTCCATTTTTAGATTTCCGTAGGTGCTGCAGAAGGTTCATATAATATAATGTTACAGAAAAGAAAAGGTTCATTTAGAGATAAGCTGCCTTCTCCACCTCTTTGCAACCCCATGGACTGTAGCCCACCTGGCTCTTCTGTCATGGGATTCTCCAGGCAAGAATACTGGAGTGGGTTGCCATTCCCTTCTCCAGGGGATCTTCCCGACCCAGGGATCAAACCTGGGTCTCCTGCATTGCAGGCAGATTACCATCTGAATCACCAGGGAAGCCCAATGCAGCATGTGTAATTTGCCTATTGCTGCAAATCTCTGCACTTGGGTTAGGGTGACAGTGCGCTGGCACCCCACTCCAGCACTCTTGCCTGGAAAATCCCATGGACGGAGGAGCCTGGTGGGCTGCAGTCCATGGAGTCGCTAAGAGTCGGACACGACTGAGCGACTTCACTTTCACTTTTCACTTTCATGCATTGGAGAAGGAAATGGCAACCCACTCCAGTGTTCTTGCCTGGAGAATCCCAGGGATGGGGGAGCCTGGTGGGCTGCCGTCTATGGGGTCGCACAGGGTCGGACACGACTGAAGCGACTTAGCAGCAGCAGCGCTATACATACAAAGGTGGCTAAGATTTACTCCGTGTGCGTGCTCAGTCACTTCAGTCACATCTGACTCTTTGAGACCCTGTGAACTGTAGCATGCCAGGCTCCTCTGTCCATGAGAGTCTCCAGGCAAGAATACTAGAGTGAGTTGCCATGCCCTCCTCCAGAGGATCTTCACAACCTGGGGGTCAAACCTACGTCTCCTGCATCTTCTGCATTGCAGGCAGATTCTTTACTGCTGAGCCACTGGGGAAGCCCAAGATTTACTTCTTACCAAGAATAAATCTGTAATCTAGTGGGAGAGATAATACAGAGATTCAAGTGAGGGAGAGGAGCAAGTGTTTAATGTGGGCCTAATATGGAAATAGAAATATTCTGGTTCTAAAAAGATGAAGTGTTAAAATACTGTCCCACACTATGCATCTAGAATGACAAGGACAAAACAAAAACTTGACAATACCAAGTGTTGGCAAAGATGTGGTATAACTGGAACTCTCACATGTCACCAATAGGAATACAAAATGGTACAGGGACTATGGAACGTATTTTGGCGGTTGCTTATAGAGTTAAACATTCGGTTACCCCATGATCTGGCACCTCCACTCCTATTAACTTAAGTGAAATTAAAACCTACAGTAACCCAAAGATCTATTTCTAGTGGCTTTATTCATAATTGCCATAACAAGACATACTGAAAATATAGCTCAACTAGAGAATGTATAACCAATCAGTGGCACACTTGTGCAATGGAATACTATCCAGCAGTGAAAAGGAAGAAATTATCGATACAACCAACAGCACAGATGAATTTCAAATATATTATGCCAAATAAAGAAGGCAGTCTGAAATAGCTCTGTACTTTTACTGTTACATGACAATCTGGAAAAAGCAAAGTCAGAAGTGGAAAACAAATGAGTGGTTAAGAGTGGGGGAGAATTTGACTCCAAATGAATGGTCAACAGTCAAGGACTTTCTTTGGGGAATGACAGGATAGTTTTGTATCTTGACTGTGGTGGTGGTTATACAGCATTTATCAAAACACATAGAATTGTACCCCCCAAAAGTAAATATTACTGTACATATTTTTTTTAATTCTTAAAAAAAATAAATTCAGCTTTGAATCATGGTCCATAGTTTAGCATCCTCTTTGTTCTGAGATCAGAAAATCAGGCCATATGGAGAAGATGCTAATCCTATTCTCTGTTTATTGACATATAAAAATGTGCAGACTGAACAGATTTGTGCTCTGATGTCCAGAAATCTTGGGTTAGTTTAGATCTCAAAACTCTCTTTAAATGGATGGAGGCAGGGATCATGGGGCCCTGAATATCAGCTAAGAATTCTGTTGCCAAAAATGCTGTTACATTAACCGTATGGTGGACGTAGGTGAGGGTATTGTGCGCTTGCTGTGTCTTCTACTGGCTGTGTGTGAATGGGCTATGACCCCTTCTCTCACCATATCTCACGTTCACAGACCCTGAAGGTGACTGTTCACTCGAATCTAATTTATTAAGGTCTTATAAAGGAAGTGCTAAACTACATGCTGTGAGCACTAATACTGAGCTACTTAGAGTCTATATCAAAAATGGAGCTTACAACCTAGGGTGAGAGATAAGACATGATAAATCCTGTAATAAAGGTCTTCTCACTGGACTGTGGCTGTTGAGAGACGGAAGTCACCACTTCCTGCCAGGAGTATCAGAAAGGTTTACTTTGAGGAGACGATGGTGTTTGTCCTGAACTTTGAGATTCTTAGTTCCTAAGGTCTTTGAGAAATGGGTCTTTTCTATCTTATTTACTAGTTTCTTCCATATTTCATCCAGTCCCTGATACACTATGTTTTATTGATACATCAATGTTTTAAAATTAATAAATGAAATAAAAGACAGAGGTGGAGAGCACACACCAGGGGGACATGGGCTGAGCACAGAAATTCAGGCAAATGCTTGAGAGATGCATGTTTGAGAAACTGAGAGTTGTTCTGTCTGGCTGGAGTATTAGGGGGCTTGTGGAAACCAATGTGGTGAAATCAAAATGGTGTTGAAATCAAACTGGAGGTATTCTTCAGTGAATGTTAAATAATATGAACATGTTTCAGTATAGGAAGCCTCTGAAGGATTCTAAGCTGAAAGTGAAGTGATCAGTCTTTTAAGATAATGTCATTTGACAGTGATTATAAGACAGTGACTATTACTGATTATATAAGCTGTATTGAAGCAAAGCAAAAAAACCATACCTTAGGCACCTATACCAGCTCAAGCATGACTTGGAGAGCTCAAGGGTTGGAAGATCAAAACTGGAAAACAAGAGTCAGAAGCCCTGGGATCAAGTCCTAACTCTGCTTCTGAGCTATGGTAGAAATCACAGAAGTTCCTGAAGCCTTACTCTTTTTAATCTGTAAGGTTAATGTGGAAATTATAAGAAAGAATATCTGTGGGAGCTTTGTATATTCAAAAGAGCTATATAAATGTGAGAAGTATTGTTATTTGAGTCTTGGTTATAGGCAGGAAAGTTGCAAATATTTCTGGCAGAGCTGTGACAGGAGTTGGGGACTGCATGATTATAGGGGATGAGGGATCTGAAGCTGTCAAAACCATTCCAGGATTTTAAGCCAGACCTGGCTGGGTGACCACTGGTGCTATTAATAGGAACAGAGATGTCAAGAGGGAAAGTTCATTTTGGCAGAATGATGTCGAATATGGGATAGCCAAATTCACCATCCAGTCGCTGTACCATGTTGAGTTTGGGATACTGGCATAACATGCAGGTCCACAGTTGTAAAATGTAGGAAGATGGGAAAGTGGGGAAAAGTGGTGCCTGTAAAGAAGTTACAGCTATTAGATCAGCACCATTAGATACTCTAAGTGTGAAAGAGATTTCCAAGGACAGGAAAGAAGAGGACTAAAGAGAAAAATTCCTGATAAAACCCATGTTTAAGGGTCAGAAAAGGAAACAGTTTCATCTAAGGCTACAAAGGGACTGTCCAAAAGTGGAAATGAAAGTCAGCTAGGAAGAATGTCAGAAGGGTTCAGTGGTGAAAACCATGCCTGGAGTTCTCAGCAGATGAGGAATAAAATTCAGTTTCCTTATTTTAAAATTAATAAAGTAATACTTTCCTTGCTGGCTTATTGTGGAAAATAAATAAGACTTAGAGCAATATCTTATACATAATAGTCTTAAAATAGGAGCTGTTATTATAGCATTTCTATTGCTATTAGAAATGAAGTCTCATTTTCAATATCTTTTAGGAATTAAAAAAAATGTAATTACCCAGGCCTTGTGAGTTTTGTGTGTGTCGTGTTCCTTTATAAAACATAAATCATAGGCTAAATTTGCAGCATAATTAACATCTACCAACCTTTAAAGCATAAAACCGAGCTCCACCATCATTTAAGAAGAGCTCCATACTGTCCTGACAAGAGCATACTATTTTTCAGTGATTCATGAAGGTGTCCTGCTTGAAAAAAATGTCTTCTATCCCTGCCAAAGTTAAAGCAAAGATACACAGGTTAAGAACTTGCCTGTCTGTTTCCTGCTGCTTCCCTAATGTGAAATGTATGATTTATATGGAATTAATGCTATATTTCAATCCTGAAGGTGGAAATGTAAACTTAGTTAACTCAGAAAATCACTAGCGGAGGGGAGAAAAATTAAAAGAATATCAGTTTTATATGTACACTTTTACACTGTCTTATGAATAAGTGACCAGACAGCATAGAATAATCATAAAATCTATTTGTACCATGCTGATTATTTCTTAGATTTTTATCTAAAAAACTGAGCATCTCTGCTTTGATTCAGGTAAAAACCAGTTTCCTTTAAAACAGTGGAAAAAAATCTTCCAGGATCACATCTTGTGTCTCATCTCAAACCAGCCACCTTGAAAATGTACGCTATTAAAGAAACAGTGAAAAAGCACAAAAGGCTTGGGGACGTTGGCAGTTACTCTGGGGAACACTATCCAAGGCAAGGAGCAGGATACTGTATCTTTTAAGATCCTCAGGGCTCTGAAATTCACTGGCACATTGAATATAAGTCCCTTGGTTTTCAAAGCCAGATGTTCTGGGCTTGTTTTCCTGGTGTAGGACCCCAAGCTCAGCCCTTTGTAGGCTTGGACCCTTTGCTCCTTGGGGAGGACCTGTGACTGGGACATTCCTTCCATTCATGGCTCACAGTCCAGGGGGATGAGTCCTGACTACACTGTGTATCTGCTCCTCCTCCTCATATTGCTGTGATTTCTCCTTTGTGTCTTTAGTTGTGGAAATCTTTTCTGCACGTCTCCAGGTTGTTCTCATGGATAGTTGCTCTGTAAATAGCTGTAAGTTTGGTGTGTCTGTGGGAGGAGGTGAGCTCAGAGTCTTCCTACTCTGCCATCTTGGCCACTTTCCCTCTACAAGTTTTGATTAATCATTTAAACACATGAAGTAATGTGCCATTGAATTTCAGAGCCATGAGGATCTTGAAAGATCAGAGCATAATAGCCCCTTATCAGCTTCTCTCTGAGTCCTGGCACAGGCAGCAGTTTGAAAGAAGCCAGGGTCAAACCTACTTGATGATCTTGGAGAGCCTCCTGGAAAAACAGGAGGCAACTGGGACTCCCCCTGGGAGCCTTCTTTGGGAACTCATTCTACCACAATAACATCAGCGTTGGCAATCACTATTTTGGAATTGTCTCTATAACCTATTAGTGTTAGGGACACAGCCTTGCCCACCAGTAGGCCATGCCAACCCCCAAAAGACTGTGTAGCACTTTATTTATAATGAAAAAAATCTGCATATAGGTGGACCTGAGCAGCTCAAAACCACACTGTTCAAGAGTCAACTGAATACACAATGGAATATTAGTCAGCCATAAAAACGAAAGCTTGTTATTTTTTACCACGTTGATGGATCTAGAGATTACTGTGAAAAAAGTCAATAAAAAAGCAAATACTGTATGATCTTGCTTATATGTGGGAATCTAAAAAATGAAACAAACAAAATGAAATGAAACTAGACAAATAGAAAACAAATGAGTGATTGCTAGAGGGAAGGGATGCAGGGGGCAAAATAGATTAAGGAGATGAAAAGGTACAAATCTCCAGTTATAAATAAGCCACTGGGATGTTATACAGCATAACAAAGATGGTCAATAATATTGTAATGACTTTGTATAGTGACAGATGGTTACTAACTTGTGGTGATCGTTGTATGGTATATGCAAATGTTGAATCACTGTGTAGTATAATTCTAAAACTAACATAATATTGTAGGTCAACTATATGTCAATTAAAAAAAACTATGGGACCTCCCAAAGAAATTGATAACACATTTTGTCATCATTTGATATGAGTTGCTGCCCCAACACTGAAATCAGGCACATTTTCTTCTATATAGCAATCAGTAAAAATGAATCTTATCATGGAACCAGCTCATCAATATTTCTCTTTTCTCTTTTTTATTTTGTAAATTATGAAAGTATGATAACACATAACACATTTACAAGAGACTTGGAAAATACAGAACGAAGTTACATATAGTCCCACTATATATTACAATTATTTTTAAGTAGATAAATTAAGATCATCAATCTTTCTTTAGGATTTATTGTGATTTGCTGAATTTTCAGAAACATTTCTAAATGTACACATTTCTTTCTGTACTTTCATTCTACATTTTAGTTAGTGATTTATTCTTTACTTATTTCAACGTATAGGCCTTTGAAATAATTTCTAGAATAAAATTCAATTTCTTAACTTGGCACTGAAGTCTATTCATAATAGACTTGGGCCGAGAGCCATATTTCCCAATGAATATCCCAAACCATACCCCATTTTCACACAACTCCCAGCTCTCCTCCTTTATATACTCTTAAGTTCCAGGCACAATGGACCACAGTAAGTCTATAATTTCCCATGTTTGAATCTTTCCTTAGGCTGTCTCCTCACTCCCAAAGCTCAACTTTAAAACCTCAACTAACACCCTCGCCATGTGCTATGAAATAGCACACCGTCCAGTTTAGTCAGTTCAAATGTGTAAGCCACAGTAGACTAATTTCTAATAACATATAACCCCAAAATGTCAAGGCTTAAGGAAATAACCTTATATGTGTTTCTTAAAATCTTTACCAGCACTTGCAGAAAGCCTTTGAATTTTACTCTAGTGTCAATTGAGCCTTTGCCCTCCTGTCCTCTCCTAGCGCTTTCCTTAGTAAGCCTAGTACTGTAGTTGTTCTTAGAGGTATATCTTCCTTAAAATGTTCAGTTCTGGAGCCTATCAGCCAGCTTTTCTGGCATAGCCCACCCCCCAAACTTAACATAATGCCTTAAGCATAGCACTCCTCACTAAATGTTTACTTAGTTCAGTTTTCCATTGAGTTCAGTGTTGAAATTCTTCAGGAATTTGAGACTAGCATAGTAGAGTAAAAAATAATAATAATTTGCTTTATAAGTATTTTTGTGGTACTTCTAAATCCTTATAAAATTAACAGTTGTTTTTTTTTTTAAGTGGCTGTATTGTATCTAAGATATTTATCATATTTAAAGCATCTTTAATGTAATGAAATAAAGCATATATTTCCCAGTCAGTACTTGGTGACTTTTCTTCCTTGAGGTTTTTGTTTTCTACTCATTCTGAAAGTCAAAAAACTCCTGGAACCAATGATAAGAGATAAAATAGATAGGAATGTATTTATAATGTATAAGAGGAGATGTATAAAGAAAATGCAAATACATTGAAGCTGGAGTCACATTTTTTAAATGAAAAAAGGACAAAGGATCTATAGTATTTTTTTAAAGTAAGCTTTCCAATTATGAGGTAGATTCTCAGATGAAAAGAACCTTTATCTGATGTCTTTATCTGATGTGATAAAGACAGAATACAGGAAAGCACCAATGAAAGGTGAATTTTGCTGGAAGAGAAATATCAAAGCTGGTCTGAAGTCAGTCCCAGCCAGAGTATGAAGAATCAAAAAGCTGAGGACAAGATTTCTAGGTCATCATGATAGAATGGTTATAATGAGCATCACCCACCTGATACTGTTATCTATATAACTTTAACAAGATGATCAGCAAAAAAACCACAATTTTGTTGAAGCAGTTCAGCTTTTGAAATGAACATTTTTGTGTTTTGCAAATCAGTATCCTTGACTTTTATTAACAATTCCTTTTACCACTTTTGTTAAAACATTCAGAGAACATGACAACTACTTAAGTATTGTGTCCTCTTAATCTTTATGTGTAATTACATGAGGAAAATATATTCCTTCTATTAGAAAAAAGGGGTGAGTGTGATTGAGCAACCTCTATGAAAAGGAAAATGTCTATCAGTTAAAGAAAAAGATACATAGATATTTTGCAAAAGAAAAAGGGAAAAAGTTGAAAAGATAAGCAACTGATGAAGTCAAGCTAGGAAATGATGTATCTAAGTGGAAAACTAGTGTATTACTTCTTGTCCACTGAGGATAGATTAAGCAGCTGGAGTAGCAGAGTTAGAGATTTAGGCAAAGAGTGGATGTTCTAATGAGCTCCTTGCTCATAGTGATTCCTTCCCAAACACCCAGTTTCTCTGCCAGTTCTTGGACGCTGAATTACTTTATGTGCCTTTTCCCCAATCTGTGTCAATTCCATTTTGTATAAAAGGTGAATCTTGATCATTTCTTTTGGAAATAATTATGCAGAAAGGACACAGTAAGATTTGAGAAAAGCAAAAAGAAGTGCATTGGAGGACAGAGTTGAGAACTGAGATCTTTTCAGTGCAGCCTAAGGTTCCAAAATATTTTCAGAATTAAAATGTCAAGTTATGGACCATGACCTTTGGTGGTTCTGTGATTATGGAGTGGATGGAGTAAGGGAAGGCAGGTGGGGAAGGGGCAGTGGACTTGGAAGGTTACCTGGCAGTAAGTTGATTAGTAAGAACCTGCAAGTGGTTGTACTGCGACTAACACCACATATGCTGCTGCTGCTGCTGCTGCTAGCCAACACTGTGCAAAGCCTTCTTCCAAGAGCTCACAACAACCCCATGAGGTAGATGCGACTTCCATCCCTCTGTTATAAGCTCTAGGCGCCGAGGAGTTAAGTCATTTACCCAAGGCCACACAGTTCCTAAGTGGCAAGCTGGGTGTGAATCCAAATCATCAGATTCTAGAAAATTCTTAACAGTCTTGCTAATGGAGCCTCTCCCACAGAGAAATGTTTCTCAAAGATAAGGTCCACAGTAACTCTAAACTGCTAGTAGTTCTCTAATGCCTTGTGTTCAGTCTCCTGCCCCTGCTCATGCTGTTTTCTTTGCCTTGAGTGACCTCCTCCCTTCCACCCTTTCCTTCACGTGGCTAACTCTTCACCCTTCAGGTCTCAGTTCAGGGGTCATCCTGCTCAGCAAAGCTTTCCAGAACCCTCCTGAAGGTGGTGGGGTCCCTTCCCTCACAGACTTATATGGTGTCTTATGAGCGCCTTCATCACAGCACTTACCTGTTACTGTACTGCCTCATCTTGACATCTTGGATAGCCCAGCTAACTCATCCCTCGCATCCAGTCAGTCATGGTGCACAGGAGGTTTCATAGCTTCAGTATTTCTAGATCCATCCCTTCCTCTCTGTTCCTGTGACCATACCTTGGTTCTCTCAGTACCTCCTGCAGTCACCTTCTGAAAGGTCCTTTTCCCTCCAGTCTCCACACACCTGCCCCGTCAGGCCCGCAGTGACTTGCCTATTGGCAAGGGGAAAGCCCAGCGCAGTCTCAGTTTGTTGCTCCCTTTAGTCTCATCTCTTGATAGATGGCTGCTTTGCACTATCAGCCCTCATCTGGATGGAGCTCCAGCAATGCTCAACAATACATCGTTCCAACCCCACCCCACCCTCGACCACTCCTGCCAACAAGCTGTCTGTCTCTTCTAACATCTGTCCATGAGTTGTTCTCAATGTGCACATGAAATGCCCTCTCCCCTTCGCTGACAACTCCTGCTCAACTTTCTTTTTTTTTAATTGAGATATAGTTGATTTACAGTATTATGGTAGTCTCAGATATACAGCATAGTGATTCAGTATTTTTACAGATTATCTCCATTAGAGTTATTATAAATTATTATAAGACAGTGGTGACAATTCCCTAAAATATAATCTATTTTATACTTAGTAGTTTGTATCTGTTCATCTCATGCCCATGATTTGTACTCCCTCCCCTCTCCCCATTGGTAACCACTAGTTTGCTTTCTGTATCCATGAGTCTTTTCTGTTTTGGTATTTACATTTATTTTTTAGATTCTATATCTAAGTAATATCATGTAGTATTTGTATTTCTCTGACTTATTTCATGAGTCATAATATTCTCTAGGTCCATCATATTGCTCCAAATGACATTATTTCATTCTTTTTTATGACTGAATAATATTCCATTATCTATTTTTACCACATCTTCTTTATTCATCTGTTGATGGACATTTGAGTTGCTTCCATATCTTACCTATTGTAAATAGTGTGCTCTGAACATTGAGGTGGATGTATCTTTTCTAATTAGTGTTTTTTTCTTTTTCTGGATATACCCAAAGTGGAATTGCAGGATCGTATGATAGTTCTATTTTTAGTTTTTTGAGGAAACTGCATACCAGTTTCCATAGTGGCTGCACCAATTTATATTCCCACCCAAGGTGTACACAAGTTCCCTTTTCTCTACATCCTCACTGGTATTTATTATTTGTAGTCTTTTTAATGACAGCCATTCTGACTGGTGTGGTCATGTTGACATATGTTCCCTCTATATTCACTTTGATGAGAGTCTTTATCCTGAATTTTGTCAGATGCCTTTTCTGTGTCTACTGAGATGCTTGTGTGATTTTTATCCTTCCCTTTATTAATATGGTGTATCACAGATTTGCACATACTGAACCATCCTTGTGTCTCTGGCAAAAGTCCACCTTAATCACCATGTATGATCTCTTTTGGAGAAGGCAATAGCACCCCACTCCAGTACTCTTGCCTGGAAAATCCCATGGACGGAGGAGCCTGGTAGGCTGCAGTCCATGGGGTCACTAAGAGTCAGACACGACTGAGTGACTTCACTTTGACTTTTCAGTTTCATGCATTGGAGAAGGAAATGGCAACCCACTCCAGTGTTCTTGCCTGGAGAATCCCATGGACAGAGGAGCCTGGTGGGCTGCTGTCTATGGGGTCACACAGAGTCGGACACGACTGAAGCAACTTAGCATGATCTCTTTTATATATTGTTGGATTAGATTTGTTAATATGCTGTTGAGGATTCCTGCTTGACTTTCAAGGCAGCCTTGCTGTCACTTACTCTCAGATTCCCTAGGTAGGCCCTCTCTCAGTTTCACCAACAGTGTGATCTCCTAATGCCCTGTATCTCATTCCTTCATGAAGCTCATTATATTATATTCCAATCAACCCTTTTTGTTTCTTCCTTCCCTCCTAGGGAGGAACTTCCTGAAGGTGAGAACTGGTATATTTATCATGATACTGTCAGTGCCTGGGATGTAGCAAAAGCTAGATAATGTTTGATGAATGAATTAATGAGTTAATATACATGTTTAAATGTCACATATATAAATACATATAAATAACATTATTTCCACCTTTTGTACCTGCTGCCTTACCATTTCTCCTTCCCCCTTACTCCTCATTAAACTTGGAGCTGTTCCCGAAGTCCACTTTGCATGTACCATGATCTTTGTGGTTACTTCCACTGACTGCACAGATTGGAATGAGTCCTTTTCCTCTTGTGTTCCTGTTGAAATCTCTGGCACTTAAATTGCCTCTGTCCCCAGCAGATGCCAACCCCTATAGGCCGGAATGAAGTTTTGCTCATTTCTGTGTCTCTCTAGTACCTACCCCAGGCCCAGCACTAGTGTATGTTAAAAAATTTTGAATAGCTAAAAAAAAGTAGTAGTATGTTTCATATTTAGTACTTCAGGCCCTTTATTTAGCTGTATAAGAGTTGAGTGGATACAAAAATAATTACTGTGAAGGCCCTACCTTCATCTCATCTTATAGGCTTCAGTTAAGCAAGAGGTTTTACAAAGCTACATGCTGAGGCCCTTGGCAAGCTTGGTTAATCTTAATAACATGTGGTCTTCTTAGGCCTGAGCAGATGTGGGTGATGTTCTTATCACTTTTAGAAAAAAATAGCCTCCATTACCATCTGAGAGTAATATAATTGCATGTATGACAAATTATTATATTAATGAATTCTTAAAAGCAAACAAATCCAGCTCATTATAACTATTTTAGGTGAATTTCCACAGATTTGTGAGATTTCTGACATAAATTCATAATCCCCATGATAATCAAGTGGGAATAGCCCACTAAGCCACTTCAGGCTATGAAGAGGTCATTTTTAATGAAAAGCACCAACACATCTGCAAAGTAAGTTCTCAGGGTAGCGCCTACACATTTTGGATTGATCCTTTCTTAATTAATTCTTCTAAACCTGTGGGTTTATCCCAATAAAGAATGTGCACTGCTGAAGCAAGAGAGAGAACACAGCTGCTCGTGGTCAGGCTGACAAGGCATGATGTAAACTTGCCTGGATTCCATTTATTTTATTGTTTAAAAAGGATATAGAATATTTATTTTTGTTAAAAACTGCTAGACAAAGCAGTGAATAAAAATGCAGAGCAAACAATTCATGAGTTGCGATGGCATGGACATGATTCTCATCATAGCTAGTGAATAAAAACTTCAATAATAGAAACAGCTCTTCCTTTATGTTAAAGTGATTTTGTTGGCAATACATTGCACATTATTGGTCTAATGTGAGATCTTATTTTCCCATTAACTTATGTCCACTCTACTTGATGATTTATAACTTTCTATTTGAAGGAAATAAGAGCACACTTCTTTTGAGGCATGTTAAACTTTTACCAGGGTTAACTGCACGCGTTTTTTTTTTTTTTTTTCTTGCCAGTGCCAGGGAGGATACCAAGCCTGCCAGATAGGCACTCTCTTTACACTCTTAGACCTTACTGCTTAACAAATAAAAACAAAGGAACAAAACTCAATGTTTGACAGCAAAGCAATACCTTATAAAGGGTCCATGCCCCTGCACCGATGCAATGAGAACAGAGGGGAGGTATCTAAATCAGGGGTTGGGAAACTCCTAGGGTGGGAGAGGTCTAAAGAAGTTACCCAGAGGAGGAGATGCTGAGCTGAACTGAGGTTCACAAGGGAATAAAGAGTTAGGAGGAGTGTATTAGTTTCCTAGATCTGTCACAGAAAAATGCCACAAACTGGGTGGCTTGAAACAACAGGGATTTGTTCTCTCGCTGTTCTGCGGGCTAGAACCCGAGACCAAGGTGTGGGCAGAGTTGGTTCCTTCTGGTGGCTCTAAGAATCTGTTCCATGTCCCTCTCCTAGCTTCTGGTGGTTGCCCACAGTGCTCAGATTGTAAACACATCACTCCAGGCTCTGCTCCTGTCTCTTCACAGGAGCTTCTCCCCAGTATTTGTGTCTAGGTCCATTTTCCCCTCTTCTTAATGAACTAGTCATATTGGATTTAGGACTTAACCTAACCCAATGTGACCTCGTGCTGCTGCTGCTGCTGCTAAGTCACGTCAGTCGTGTCCGACTCTGTGCGACCCCAGAGACGGCAGCCCACCAGGCTCCACCATCCCGGGGATTCTCCAGGCAAGAACACTGGAGTGGGTTGCCATTTCCTTCTCCAGTGCAGGAAAGTGAAATGTGAAAGTGAAGTCGCTCAGTCCTGTCTGACTCTTCGAGACCCCATGGACTGCAGCCTACCAGGCTCCTCCATCCATGGGATTTTCCAGGCAAGAGTACTGGAGTGGGGTGCCATTGCCTTCTACAAAGACACTAGTTGTGGGTTAAGCTTACATTCACAGGTTATGGGTGGATCTGAATTTTGGCGACAGTATTGAGAGTATAGAGGGCATTCAAGAAACAGGAAGCATCATGGATGCTTGTTTACAGTTGGATTAAAAGGTTCTGGAGATCCTAACAAGTTATGAGGCTTAGAGGCAACAGGAGCTTCATCACAAAGAGTTTTGTGTGCCAAGCTTAGGAATTTGAATTTCCTCATGGAATGTGTGGGTGTCACAGAAGGATTTTAATTCTGGAAGTTACATGATTATATTTGCATTTTAGAAAAATCTTTCTGGCAGCAGTGTGGAGAATAGAAGAAGGTACAGATTGGAGATAGAGAGATTATATAGGAAGTCCTTGAAATAATTCTGGCAAGAAGTGATAAGTGCCTACATCACATCAGCAGTAGGGAGACTCAAGAGAAAGTGGTCGATAAAGGAGATATTTAAAAAGAAGAATCTCTAAGACATGGTGGCTAGTTGAGTGTGAGGGAGAAGAACAGAGAGACAAGAGTGGCTTTGAAGTTTCTGGCTCTATGTGAGGAGATGGAGGTGACATTCGCTTAGCTAATTGAGAAGAAGGAACATGATTAGAGATCAAGGTGTGTTAGCATTTGAACCTACTTGAGGTAATAACACTTCTAAGTGGAGGGCTGCTGTTTTGGAGACTGACTGACAATTCTGGCTTGAGATTTGAGATTCATGAACATATAAGCAATGGTGCCCCTCAAGTTGAAAGTAAAAAGTGAGACGAGCAGAAGTTCTGGGAAATGCCAACATTTAGGAAATTAACTGAGAAAAAAAAAAAAAAAAGTCAAAGACTGCATTATGAAGGAGACTTCTATAGAAAAGAGGAAAAAACTCTCATATCTGTGAGATAAGAGAGCTTCCAGAAGGACAAGGTGTTCAGAATGTCAGTGCTGCTGAGAAGTCTACAAAGATAAGGAGAGAAAAGTGTTTGTTTTGGCAAAATACAATCATTGGTGGTTTTAGCAAGGGCAGTGTTGGTGGAATGACAGGAATGACAGAGGAAGAAAAAAGACCATGGTGATCTGGAAGTGACTCTACAGGAAGGGAGGTATGTCGGGATCGTGGACTGTCATTTCAAGATGGTGGATTGTGAGGAATCAGAGCTCTGGTGGAATCAGTAGCTCCATGGGGTTAGGGAAGAGTTTTCCCCTGCTGGAGATTTAAACAAGCTGTGATTCAATTCAAATGGGAGAATATGAGGTCTACGGAGTGGCCTTGGGGCAGAGGTGGAAGGTGGGAAATGAGTAGGGACATCTCTCCCAAATAAAGAAGTCTATGAGGGCATGTTCTTAAGGCAGTTCTGGGCTCTCTCGGAGAGCTGCTATGTGGTCATTGTGCTATATGAATAAAAATCTTTCATTCTCCATGAAATGGGCATGTTTTGCTGGCTACCTTTCCCAAACCTTAGAACTATCACATGAGGGGACCTATCCTCCTCCAGGCAAGGTCAGTTATGCCTCTCTCCTTGGGCTTTGCATCTGGAGCATTTAATTGATGCAGGCAGGGGTTTGGGAGATGGCAGTGGGGGTGATTAGAAATAACTTATCCCAGTGACAGTTTTTTACCATACCCTGGTTTCTTCCTCTTCTACCCTGCTTCTGTAGCTTTCTCTTCCATTCTACGACTACCCTGTGTCTTTTGATAGGCTATAGTGCCAAACTCTGGGAACCACATGGCCTGGGTTCAAATCCAGACTAGCCACACTCTAACTGTGTGATTTGGAGCATGTTACCATTTAACTTCTCTGTGCCTTGGTTTCCACATCTGTGAGACTAGTGATGATGCCTATATATAGGGTTCTCTAGGAATTGATGATTTTAATGCTTAGAATGGTCTCTACTCAAAGCAGATGCTCTAGGTGTTTGTTATTACTTTTCTGATAAATTCCCCTTCTCTGTAAGCTAGTCCGGATCATCTGTTTCTGTGTGCCACCAAGGAATCTTTATGGATACCTCCTTTATTCCAAGTGAGTAACATTATATGATAGTATACTAAACTTGAATATCTCATGTAATTAATACTTTCATAGGGATTGACCACTACCATGGTTTAGAGAGAGGTGAAAGTTCTCATTTAAGTATCAGATACAGGAGGTTAGCAAGAGACACTAATGGCATATTTGTACAGAATTTTAGAGAACAAATATGGGTGAATTTTTAAAAATTATTCTGAAATGTGATAACTCCACATTGTCTATTGATAGAAATGAGATGGATATGATAGTTCCTTTCTAAGTTCATAATACATAGAAAATGCAGTGGCCGGAGCATCAGATTTGGAGGCTTATGTCACTCATGTCCCCTATAAGAAGATAGTATTTCTGAGTCTCAGTTTCCTCAGGCAGAAAATGCTCATGGCTATCTGACACTGAATTCTAGGGTAGTTTGTTAAACAGCAATATTGCAGCAAAGATAAGGAGGCTGATAAAGCGATGGGATTAAGATCTCCTTTAAAGGAAAATAGGGGATAGTGAAAAAAGCCAAGGAATAAATCTAACAAACTCTGGCAGTTAGAACTAAGGAAAAAAAGCTACCCAAGGCAGTCTGGACCAAAACACAGAAGAAAACCAAATAAACTGTGGGTCATAGAGGCTAAAAGAGACACACATCTCAAAGAAGAAACCTTCATGTGTTGAACCTGGCTAAGAGGTAAACTAAGATGAAGCCAGAAAGTGTTTTGGATTCGCATATGTCAGGGTCACCAGTGATGACAGCATGAGGCTGGGTGGAATGCAGGGATGAAGGCTTATGAGTCAATCATGAGCAACTAGTGACAAGAAAATATTATATATCCAGGAGCCTCAGAACCCAAGGACAGAGGATGGAAAAAGGGAGTTTGAAATGACTAAGGCCCAGCAGATGGCCCAGCAAACAAACATGACAATTTTTTCTTGTCTGATTACCGCAGACAAGTAACCAGAAGGTCACCATTGTGGACTGACTCTCCAAGGTCCCATGACAAAAGGGGAAAAGCCAAGTCGAAGATCTGACAGGTGGAGCAGTGAAGGGCAGGCAGCCGCACAGAACAGTATCTGCACGAGGAAGCACAGTGGTTCCGAAGCAGAAGAGTTCAGCCTGTGCTCCCTGGGGCTCCTCGCCTCTCTCCTGGAATGCACAGTGTGTAGACTGCACACTGTCCCTTGGGGACAGGTGTTCTGCTTTTGCAGGTCTCTCCTGCCTTTCCCTGAGATCATCTTGCCTCCCACCTAGACACAGAAGGGCAGAATCTGCCACTTCTCCTGAGAGGTTAGCCCACAAAAAGAGGGAACAGTGGCCACTTTCTTCACCATTTAGGCTGGAATCTAAAATTCCTAAAACATTTTGAGAATTCAGCTGTGATCTCAAAAGCCACTGTGATGGAGAATGGACACTTCTGAGGTCAAAACACTCTCCAACTTTAAAGGTTCTGGGAGAAAAATTCTTTGTTTGGCTGAAGGCCCTTCCCAAAATGTGTGAGAAGCTTATGAATCAGAATGAACTGTTGAAAAGGAAAAAAGATATTTAAAAAGTGTTATGTTTAGGTCTGCCCAAACAAGCATGTGTGTGTGCTTAGTCACTCAGTCATGTCCAGCTCTCTGTGACCCCATGGACAACAGCCCGCCAGGCTTCTCAGTTCATGGAGTGGGATGTCATGCCCTTCTCCAGGAGATCTTCCCAACCCAGGGATCCAACTCAGGTCTCCAGCATTGCAGGTGGATTCTTTACCGTCTGAGCCACCAAGGAAGCACTAGAATACTGGAGTGAGTAGCCTATCCCTTCTCCAGGGGATCTTCCTGACCCAGGAGTTGAACCAGGGCCTCCTGCATTGCTGGAGAAGGAAATGGCAACCCACTCCAGTACGCCTGCCTGGAAAATCCCAGTCTCGAAGAGTCAGACACGACTGAGTGACTTCACTTTCACTTTCATGTACTGGATAAGGAAATGGCAACCCACTCCAGTATTCTTGCCTGGAGAATCCCAGGGACAGAGGAGCCTGGTGGGCTGCCGTCTATGGGATCGCACAGAGTCGGATGTGACTGAAGTGACTTAGCAGCAGCAGCAGCTCCTGCATTGCAAGTGGATTCTTTACCAGCTGAGCTACCAGGGAAGCCTCTAAACAAGCATATTTGACACATACTTTTTTTTCTTTTTAAAAAAATGATTCAGTTATACATATACACATATATGTATTCTTTTTTAGATTTCTTTCCATTATAGATTACATGATATTGAATATATTTCCCTGTGCGATACAGTATCCTTCTTGTTTATCTACTTTATGTATAACAGTCTGTATCTGTCAATCCCAAACTCCTAATTTATCCCTCCCTGCCCCCCTTTTTTCTTTAGTAACTATAAGTTTGTTTTCTGTGTCTGTGAGTCTATTTCTATTCTGTAAATAAGTTGTTTGTATCATCTTTTTAAATTTCACATGTAAGTGAGATCATATATTTGTCTTTCTCTGTCTGATTTACTGCACTTAGTATGATAACCTCTGAGTCCATCCATATTGTTGCAAGTGGCATATATTGCACTTTGGCACATATTGCAAGTTGGCCAGGAGGTTTGTTTGGGTTTTTCTCAGGAAAAAAAAAAAAAACAGTGTGATATATATGTATATCACATCTCTATATATGTATATACACCATGTATCTTCTTTGTCCATTTATCTGTTGATGAACACAGGTTGCTTCTATGTGTTGACTATTGTAAATAGTGCTGCTATGAACACTTGAGTACATGTATCTTTTTGAATTAGTTCTTTTTTTTTTTGATATATGCCCAGGAGTGGGATTCCTGGATTATATGGCAACTCTATTTTTAGCTTCTTAAGGAAGCTCCAGACTGTCCTCCATAGTAGTAGCACCAGTTTGCATTCCCACCAACAGTGTAGGATGGTTCCCCTTTCTCCACACCCTCTCCAGCATTTATTATTTGTCGATTTTTTGATAATGACCGTTCTGAGTGGTGTGAAGTGATATCTCATGTAGTTTTGATTTGTGTTGCTCTAATAATCAGCAATGTTGAGAACCTTTTCATGTGACTATTTGACATCTATGTCTTCTTTGGAGAAATGTCTGTTGAAATCTTCCCATTTTTTTGATTGGGTTGTTTGTTTTCTTGATATGGGGCTATATGAGTTGTTTGTATATTTTGGAAATGAATCCCTTGTCAATCACACCAATACAGATATTTTTCCCATTCTGTAGGTTGCCCTGTTTTGTTTATGGTTTCCTTTGCTGTTCAAAAGCTTTTACATTTGATTAGGTCATATTTGTTTATTTTTGCTTTTATTTCTATTACTCTAGGAGATGAATCCAAAAATGTTGCTGCAGTTTATATCAAAAAATGTTCTGCCTATGTTTTGTCTAGGAGATTTATAGTATCTGGTCTTACATTATCATATCCAGCCTTACTTTTGACATGTATTCTTATATGCTATCATTTTAAGAGTATATCTTCCCTCTACCCATTATGGGAATATTAAGTATATGTTCAAACTGAAGTTGCAGGAGCACAACTCCTGCTGCTGGATTCTTGGCAGGCAGAGCATCTCCCAGCTAACATATCCACTCGACAAATGAAGGTGGGAGAAATGATCCATCAAAGATCCCTTTGACTTCCTATCATAGGGATCGCAGAGAAGAGGCTAGGAAACAATGACAATTCGCCTGACAACAATAATAATAATAATCTGTGACTGGTCTTTCCCCATTTCTTTGCATATTATGAAGAATTCACATTATTTTCTAGTACATTTATGTTTCTTCTCTTTTACTTTCAGAGGCTTTGGGGTGAGTGAGGGGAGGATGTACTTCTCATGTGTACCAGATTACTTGTTATTTCTATAGAGAAACATAACAGCAATGTCTAGTTTATCAAAGGAAACTAACCACCATTTATATTAGCCTCCCCCAAATGAAATACTTGAGTATAAATTTAACAAAATAGGTAGAAACTTTATGAGGAAAGCTATAAGACTCTGGTGAATGAAATCAAATGAAGAGATATTTCCATGTTCTAGGATAGGAAGATTCAAAAATGGCAAAATGCGAGTTCTTCCCAACTTGATTTATAAATTTAATGCAACACCAATTGAAATCTCAGCAAGTTATTTTGTGATCTTGCCAAACTGATTCTAAAGTTTATGTGGAGAGGCAAAATACCTAGAATAGCCAACACAATATTAAAGAAGAACAAAATTGAAGGACTGATGCTACCAAACTTCATGGCTTCCTATAAAGGTACAATAATCAAGGCAGTCTGATCTTGGTTAAAGAACAGACAAATAAATCAATAGAGTAATAAAATGTCATCAGAGTTCAGATTTTGGCCCATATAAATATAGTCAACTGATCATCAAGAAAAGAGCAAAGGTAATCCAAAATCACTGCAGATGGTGACTGCAGCCATGAAATTAAAAGACGCTTACTCCTTGGAAGGAAAGTTATGACCAACCTAGATAGCATATTCAAAAGCAGAGACAGTACTTTGCCAACAAAGGTCTGTCTAGTCAAGGCTATGGTTTTTCCAGTGGTCATATATGGATGTGAGAGTTGGACTGTGAAGAAGGCTGAGTGCCGAAGAATTGATGCTTTTGAACTGTGGTGTTGGAGAAGACTCTTGAGAGTCCCTTGGACTGCAAGGAGATCCAACCAGTCCATTCTGAAGGAGATCAGCCCTGGGATTTCTTTGGAAGGAATGATGCTAAAGCTGAAACTCCATTACTTTGGCCACCTCATTCGAAGAGTTGACTCATTGGAAAAGACTCTGATGCCGGGAGGGATTGGGACAGGAGAAGATGGGGACGACAGAAGATGAGATGGCTGGATGGCATCACTGACTCGATGGACATGAGTCTGGGTGAACTCCGGGAATTGGTGATGGACAGGGAGGCCTGGCGTGCTGCGATTCATGGGTCACAAAGAGTCAGACATGACTGAGCGACTGAACTGAACTGAACTGAAGCAAAAAATTAGTCCAGAAACAGACCTTGCACCCTTCACAAAAACTAATTCAAAATGGTGGATCCTAAACCTAAATGCAAAATGTGAAACTATTAAACTAGAAAATCACAGAGGAGAAAACTCAGATGACCTTGGGTATGGTGATGACCTTTTAGATACGACACTACAGGCACAATCCATGAAAGAAAGAATTGATAAACTGAACTTCATTTAAATTAAAAACTTATGCTCTATGAAAGATGATGCCAAGAGAATGAGAAGACCAACTATAGACTGGGAGAAAATATTTTTAAAAGACATATCTGGAAAATGACTGTTAACTCAAAATATACAAAGAACTCTTAAAATTCAATGAGGAAACAAACAATCTGATTTTAAAATGGGCCAAAAATCTTTAAGAGACACTTCACCAAAGAAAATATACAAAGAGCAGATAAGCGTATGAGAAGCTGCTCCACATCATACTTCATTAGAGAAAAGCAAATTAAAACAACAACCAGATGCCATTACACATCATTTAGAATGACTAAAATCCAAAAAATCAAAATAACACACAAGGCTGGTGAGGATGTAGAATAAGAACTCTCATTCATTGCTGCTGCCACTGCTGCTGCTAAGTCACTTCAATCATGTCCAACTCTGTATGACTCCATAGACGGCAGCCCACCACTCTCCCCTGCCCCTGGGATTCTCCAGGCAAGAACACTGGAGTGGGTTGCCATTTCCTTCTCCAATGCATGAAAGTGAAAAGTGAAAGGGAAGTCACTCAGTTGTTGGTGGAATGCAAAAAGGTACAACCACTTTGGAAGATAGTTTGGGCAATTTCTTAACAAAATTAAACATACTCCTAACATACAATCCAGCAGTTGCACTCTTTGGTATTTACTCAAATAAGTTGAAAACACACCTCCACATGGATGCTTATAGCAGCTTTATTCATAATTACCCAAACTTGGAAGCAACCAGCACATCTTTCAGTAGGTGAATGTAATGGTTTATCTGGACAATGGAATATTATTCAGTGCTAAGAAGAAATGAAAATACTTGGAAGAACCTTAAATACATATTGCTAAATGAAAGAAGCCAATCTGAAAAGTCTACATACTTTAAAATTCCAACTATATGACATTCTGGAAAAGGCAAAACTGTGGAGACAATAAAAAGATGAGTGTTTTCCAGGGGTTAGAAGGACAGGGAGGGTGCTTGCTTCTGCAGCACATATACTAAAAAAGAAGGGCTGGGAAGGGAGGAATGAATAGATGGAGCACAGAGTGAAACAGAACACTGAAACAACTCTGTGTGGTTCCCCTTATGATAGAAACATGTCATTATACATTTGTACAAACCCACAGAATATACAACACCAAGAATGAGCCCTAATGTAAACTAGAGACATTGGATGATATGCACATGAAGGTTCACTGATTATAACAAACATGCCACTCCACTCTGTCGGGGAATGTTGATGGTGGGGGACTTTACGAATGCATGGGGACAGAGGTATATAAAACAAATCTCTATATCTTCTTCTCAGTCTGCTATAAACCTTAAACTACTCTAAAAAAATAAAATCTGAATTTTAAAAATTTTAATAGTATTTCTGAAGATTAGAAAAATTTATCCTTTAAATATTATATATTCTAAAATTTAGTTACAGTTATTAGTGATAGTTGAATTAATCTTAGCTCTCAACTCATTTTAATTTATGAGCATTGGTCTTTAAAGGACTCTGTCTTGTTAGTTAATCAAATAATTAATTTCTCTTTTTCCTTTTACCCCACTTCTATCCTTTTCCTCATCATTCACCCATAGCCCATCATGCCATTTTTACATGTTTTTATAAGAAGGATATTATATCAATATATCTCTTTCTATTGCATAAAGTTTTTTAAAAAGAAACTACCTACTAAGGGTATCGTTTTCAGCTAGTCTTTCTTCATGTATAAATAATTAGGAAAAGGAAAATCCAAATTCTAAGCAATAACAGAAATGTAAGTGCAACAGTAATTAATGAAATGAATCTCTAATTAAGACAGGGCAGGACAGGTTGCATTAAAATGTGAATTAGAATATCATTGCTGCTGCTGCTGCTAAGTCGCTTCAGTCGTGTCCGACTCTGTGCGACCCCATAGACGACAGCCCACCAGGCTCCCCCGTCCCTGGGATTCTCCAGGCAAGAACACTGGAGTGGGTTGCCATTTCCTTCTCCAATGCATGAAAGTGAAAAGTGAAAGTGAAGTTGCTCAGTTGTGTCCGACTTAGCGACCCCAGGGACTGCAGCCCACCAGGCCCCTCCATCCATGGGATTTTCCAGGCAAGAGTACTGGAGTGGGTTGCCATTGCCTTCTCCAGAATATCATTAGCAAACCTATAATAATTTAATTAAAATAAATATTCTGAAAGGAACCTAAAGATCACTGTATATTTTAATTTATATGTGGAATCTAAAAGATTAAACAAATGTAAGAAAACGGAAACAGACAAATAGAACAAACTGATGGGTTGCTCTCTGAGGCTAAGGGGTTCAGAGGATGGGCAAAATAGGCGAAGGGAATTAAGAGGTACAAACTACCAGTTCTAAAATAAAAAAGTCATGGGGATGTAATGTACTGCACGGGAGATATAGTCAGTAATCTCACAATAACATTGTATGGTGTATAAGCTATAAAAATAATTGAATCACTATATCATATACTTGAATCTAATAAAATGTTGTAAGTCAATCACACTTGAATAAAATGTTTTAAATCAATTTTTAAAAAATCAGTACATAGACGGTAGAATAAATACAAGGCGTAAGAATTGTTTAAAGTATAATTATACATGATTATACCTAATATATAGTAGGTGATCAATAAATATGAGAGAATGGTTACTAAATTCATTGTTAGTATCAAAAATACTCTATTATTTGCTATATGGCAGAGGGATAAAATAGCTCTGAGCTCTGAGACAGGTAATTCTTTTTTTAAGCAAGAATTTCCTGGATTCAAGCCCCTTGAGACAGGTAAGGCTCAGAGAACCTTCCCTTAAAATTAAGTCTGCCTGGCCTAGGTTAATTGTAGACATTATGGAACTGAGAGCTCCACATGAAACTGACCCACTGTTAAGATCAGTTAAGCAGGTTGGGGTTTTGATTTTCCCTTTTTTTTTTAATGAAATGTGTTGGCAAATATTAACTAGTCTGATTAGGACCCAGATTGCATTACGGTGACAACATTACAGTTTGTTATTCCTGTTGACGTGGACAGGGAGACAGACAAAGGTCTATTTCACTAAGGAAGAAATAAACAGCCGAGTAAGGGATTGCACAATTACTTTTCCTAGAGCTCTTTGCAGGGCTGGCAGGAAATGAGTGAGGAGGAAGGAGGGCTACTTTCTGCTCCTCCTCCAAGGATGGACACAGTTCTCAAATGTCAGCAGGAGCACAGGACTGCCAGAGCAGATCTAGTACAACTGTCCGGGAATCCAAATCTGTTCTCAAGAAGGAATAAGAAAGCTCTCCTATTGTCTTTTATCTCTGATTTGATTCCTTTTTTCCTGATACCAAAATTACTCAAATACAATCAGGATCAAGAATGTGCTGACTCAGCCTGGCATTGAGTGGCTGCTGGCTCTAGGCAGGATGCTACTATTTTATTATTGATTAGAATATCTTGAATAATAAAATGTAGACATCCTTGGTAAAGCTTTAAAATTAGAGATCCAGCATTTGTTCTATTATTCAAGTCACAGGGCCAAACCTGTCTTCTATTTGAGTTCTCTTCTCAGACAAAGGCACTGCTTTACTCTAAAGTTGCTTCCATCCCCCCCATACCCATGTGTGATTGTACACACTGAGCGTGCACACACACACACACACACATACACATACATACATACACAGAGGTTGCCTGTCCCCATCCTGGAAAATGTAGAAGTCACCATGACACAGTGCTTGCCATAGCAACTGAAGCTCCTCTGGCTACATCTATAGCTCCTATTGCCTGTCCATGAAGTTCAGATGATTTTAAACTCCTATTTGTTGTGGCTGTTGGATTTAATGCTACAGTTGGGATTGTCTGGGACTTGGGGACAAATTTACTAAGTTTACAGATGGCATAAACCGAGATAGTCATGCAATGAATTTACCAAATCTTTTTTAAGAAAAATGGAGGATCTACCCAAAAGATGTGATTCCTTCCCTCTTTCCTATTTGCAACATTTCTAAAGCTTTACATGTTAGATTCTGTGTGGGCACCAGAGGCCCAAGATGACCACCTGGTTACCTGTTATTTGAAGCTCTCAGTTAAGCTGTCTGTTTTTCAATCTTTGGGTCACTATAGATATAAATTTGATGGATTTTAGTCAACACTTTTTAAAAATGTATTTTATTGACACATAGTTGCTTTACAACATTGTGTTTTTGGTGTATGATTTAGTTTTATGTATATAATACTTCATATATATATATAATAATATATATGCTATGCTATGCTATCCTAAGTCGTTTCAGTCGTGTCCGACTCTGTGCGACCCCAGAGACGGCAGCCCACCAGGCTCCCCCGTCCCTGGGACTCTCCGGGCAGGAACACTGGAGTGGGTTGCCATTTCCTTCTCCAATGCATGAAAGTGAAAAGTGAAAGCAAAGTCACTCAGTTGTGTCCGATTCTTAGCAACCCCATGGACTGCAGCCCACCAGGCTCCTCCATCCATGGGATTTTCCAGGCAAAAGTACCAGAGTGGAGTGCCATTGCCTTCTCCGAATAATATATATATATTGGCTTAAAATTAAATATTCAAAAAACTAAGATCATGGCATCCAGTCCTATCACTTCATGGAAAATAGATGGGGAAAATGTGGAAACAGTGTCAGATTTCATTTTCCTGAGCTCCAAAATCAATGCAAATGGTGACTACAGCCACAAAAGTAAAAGATGCTTGCCCCTTGGAAGAATAGCTATGTCAAACCTAGACGGTGTTTTAAAAAGCAGAGACATCACTTTACCAACAAAGATCCATATAGTAAAAGCTATATTTTTTTCAGTAGTCATGTATGGATGTGAGAGTTGCACCATAAAGAAGGCTGAGCACCAAAGAACTGACACTTTCACACTGTGATGTTGGAGAAGACTCTTGAGAGTCCCTTGGACAGCAAGATCAAACCAGTCAACCCTAAAGGAAATCAACCCTGAATATTCATTGGAAGGATTGATGTGAAGCTGAAGCTCCAATACTTTGGCCACCTGATGAGAAGAGTTGACTCATTGGAAAAGACCCTGATGCTGGAAAAAATTGAGGGCAAGAAGAGAAGAGGGCAACAGAGGATGAGATAGTTGGATGACATCACCCATTCAATGGACATGGGTTTGAGGAAACTCCAGGAGATAGTGATGGACAGAGAAGCCTGCCTGGTGTGCTGCAGTTCACGGAGTCGCAGAGTTGGACACAACTTAGCAACTGAACAACAACAATATAAGAATACACACACACACACACACACACATATTCTTTTTCATATCCTTTTCCATTATGGTTTATTATAGGATATTGAAATAGTTCCTGTGCTATACAGTATGTTCTTCTTGTTTATCCAATCTATATGTAAGTCTGCATCTAGTCAGCATTTTTAAATGGGATGGAATTGAAATATCAGAAGTATTGTTTTTAGTACCATTTTATTTTAGTGGGCTAAACAATTGTATAAAAATGTGTGTACTGGATTGTGAGGTAATTTTTTAAAGATACATTGTGTCAAAAAAAAAAAAAGCTCGAAATCCACTAGTATAGCTAATATATTGACAGAAAAATTTGTGATAGCCTAAGTATTCCATTGAAGCAAAAATCCCATTAATTGCAGTTGTTTTCAAACAGTTGGAAACATGCCATCAGGAAATCAGTGGGAATGAAAGTTTGAATTGAATGGCCAAAGAGTGATTAAAAACATGAAAAGAAAAGAAAATATTTTTATAAATCATAAAATAGTAAGTGCTAAGATATCACTGCCATAGTGATATGACCCACCATAAAGCTCTGAAAGGAGATTCCTTATGGAATTAGCAGAGTCAAGAAAATGCATTGATCATAATAAACACCCTCTTCCAACAACATAAGAGAAGACTCTACACATGGACATCACCAGATGGTCAACACCGAAATCAGATTGATTATATTCTTTGCAACCAAAGATGGAGAAGCTCTATACAGTCAGCAAAAACAAGACCAGGAGCTGACTGTGGCTCAGATCATGAACTCCTTATTGCCAAATTCAGACTGAAATTGAAGAAAGTAGGGAAAACCACTAGACCATACAGGTATGACCTAAATCAAATCCCTTATGATTATACAGTGGAAGTGAGAAATAGATTTAAGGGCCTAGATCTGATAGAGTGCCTGATGAACTATGGAATGAGGTTTGTGACACTGTACAGGAGACAGGGATCAAGACCATTCCCGTGGAAAAGAAATGCAAAAAAGCAAAATGGCTATCTGGGGAGGCCTTACAAATAGCTATGAAAAGAAGAGAAGCGAAAAGCAAAGGAGAAAAGGAAAGATATAAGCATCTGAATGCAGAGTTCCAAAGAATAGCAAGAAGAGATAAGAAAGCCTTCTTCAATGATCAATGCAAAGAAAAGGAGGGAAACAACAGAATGGGAAAGACTAGAGATCTCTTCAAGAAAATCAGAGATACCAAGGGAACATTTCATGCAAAGATGGGCACGATAAAGGACAGAAATGGTATGGACCTAACAGAAGCAGACGATATTAAGAAGAGATGGCAAGAATACACAGAAGAACTGTACAAAAAAGATCTTCACGACCCAGATAATCAGGATGGTGTGTGTGATCACTGACCTAGAGCCAGACATCCTGGAATGTGAAGTCAAGTGGGCCTTAGAAAGCATCACTACAAACAAAGCTAGTGGAGATGATGGAATTCCAGTGGAGCTATTTCAAATCCTGAAAGATGATGCTGTGAAAGTGCTGCACTCAATATGCCAGCAAATTTGGAAAACTCAGCAGTGGCCACAGGACTGGAAAAGGTCAGTTTTCATTCCAATCCCAAAGAAAGGCAATGCCAAAGAATGTTCAAACTACCGCACAATTGCACTCATCTCACACACTAGTAAAGTAATGCTCAAAATTCTCCAAGCTAAGCTTCAGCAATATGTGAACCGTGAACTTCCCGATGTTCAAGCTGGTTTTAGAAAAGGCAGAGGAACCAGAGATCAAATTGCCAACATCCACTGGATCATGGAAAAAGCAAGAGAGTTCCAGAAAAACATCTATTTCTGCTTTATTGACTATGCCAAAGCCTTTGACTGTGTGGATCACAATAAACTGGAAAATTCTGAAAGAGATGGGAATACCAGACCACCTGATCTGCCTCTTGAGACATCTGTATGCAGGTCAGGAAGCAACAGTTAGAACTGGACATAGAACAACAGACTGGTTCCAAATAGGAAAAGGAGTTCATCAAGGCTGTATATTGTCACCCTGCTTATTATTATTTTTTTAAACTTTACATAATTGTATTAGTTTTGCCAAATATCAAAATGAACCCACCACAGGTATACATGTGTTTAACTTATATGCAGAGTACATCATGAGAAACGCTGGACTGGAAGAAACACAAGCTGGAATCAAGATTGCCGGGAGAAATATCAATAACCTCAGATATGCAGATGACACCACCCTTATGGCAGAAAGTGAAAAGGAACTAAAAAGCCTCTTGATGAAAGTGAAAGAGGAGAGTGAAAAAGTTGGCTTAAAGCTCAACATTCAGAAAACGAAGATCATGGCATCTGGTCCCATCACTTCATGGGAAATAGATGGGGAAACAGTGGAAACAGTGTCAGACTTTATTTTTTGGGGGCTCCAAAATCACTGCAGATGGTGACTGCAGCCATGAAATTAAAAGACGCTTACTCCTTGGAAGGAAAGTTATGACCAACCTAGATAGCATATTCAAAAGCAGAGACATTACTTTGGCAACAAAGGTCCGTCTAGTCAAGGCTATGGTTTTTCCTGTGGTCATGTATGGATATGAGAGTTGGACCGTGAAGAAGGCTGAGCACCGAAGAATTGATGCCTTTGAACTGTGGTGTTGGAGAAGACTCTTGAGAGTCCCTTGGACTGCAAGGAGATCCAACCAGTCCATTCTGAAGGAGATCAGCCCTGGGATTTCTTTGGAAGGAATGATGCTAAAGCTGAAACTCCATTACTTTGGCCACCTCATGCAAAGAGTTGACTCATTAGAAAAGACTCTGATGCTGGAAGGGATTGGGGGCAGGAGGAGAAGGGGATGACAGAGGATGAGATGGCTGGATGGCATCACTGACTCAATGGATGTGAATCTGGGTGAACTTCAGGAATTGGTGATGGACAGGGAGGCCTGGCGTGTTTTGATTCATGGGGTCGCAAAGAGTTGGACACGACTGAGCGACTGAACAGAACTGAACTGTGTGGTGTGGTACAGTGTGACCTGTCTCAGTACTCAACATCAGCAGTCCCATTTTGTGACTCTATTGCCTTCCCCTCTCTATCCACTCCCTGCAGTCTTATATTAAAAACCTAATTTTTACAGCCTTCTCACCAACATGTAGGCCCAGTTTCCAGTTTTTCCATTATTCTCTCTAACCAGTTAGAATTCAAGTCCTGGTCATTCCTCCTTGAAAAGGTGTATCACATCCATGTCCTTCGTCTTTCCACTCCCCTTCTCACGATTAGTCCAGACTGCTGTTTTAACCACCTGTCCATTGCCTTGCTTCCCAGGTGGTGCAGTGGTAAATAATCCGTCTGCCAATGCAGGAGACTCAAGAGTCGGGGGTTTAATAATCTCTGGATAGGGAAGATCCTCTCGAGTAGGAAATGGCAAACCACTCCAGTATTCTCGCCTGAAGAATCCCATGGACAGAGGAGCCTGACAGGCTACAGTCCATGGGGTCACAAACAGTCGGACATAACTTAGCCACTAAATAACAACAAAAAGGGTTACTGTGGGTTTTAAATGAGATAAAGCTTATGAAGTCTTTAGGACACGAGAACACCTGGAGCATAGTACGTGCTCAATAAATACGTTTCCATATCGTAACACATCGCTAACCTATATGATGGAGTGTACATGCTTCCAAACAATACTCATCTTCCCTTAGTGTGACATGCTGAATTTGTATTATCAAATCCTCCTGATTCACAGACTTGCCACTGTAGCTGTCCTTGAACATGGCAGCCTGAGATGTTTGCCTTCTCCCTCAATTGCTGCCTTTCCCATGCACTCTAATCCTTCTCTGCTGTGCCACATTCCAACTTCTGCATCATTTTACACCTTGTTTTCTGCCATCGTTTGGCTTTTAGCAATATGTGTGATGAGGTATTGTTTCTTCTATGTGTATCTCTAAGCATGAGATTTATAGGAGAGGTGCCATAGCAAATGAAAAGGTTAAAATGCCAGATATGATGAATTACATATAAGAAAAAATATGTTTGAAAGAGTAACAAATAGATGAACCATTTGTATTTCCAAACACAGTGGGGTCTACATTTGTCTGGCAACTTTGATAAGCTAATTTGATTCTAGTTAACTGAACTTTGTTTTCTCAGTATCAAAGCAGATTGCAGGGAGAATGACTTAGTCACCAGATTTGATATAGGCCCCAGAGGGTATCAATGTGAAGCCACTGTCTTCACCCCTGAGAAACTATACTAAGACCAGCAGATAAAGTGAAGCCTTTTATCTCTCTTTTTTCCCCACTCCTGTTGTCCTTTTGTACATCAATTTACCACATCCCTTTCCTCACTTCCTTTATACTTTTTCATGTCACTATGTATTCTGCTTTGGTAATTTTAAAATAGTAATTAATCAATAGGTCTCATAATATTTTCCCCCCAGAGAAGTAAAAATACTCAAGCTAAGAATAAATACTCAAGCTTTACATGGTATTAGTTGGTTAAATTAGGCTGACAGTTATAAAATAGAATTTTAAATGAAAGGGACATGTATTGCCTAAGTTCCTCAAATATTTGATTTAAAACTTAGTGCAATGAGAACTCTACTGCTACAGAAAAATACTCCTGTCACTCCACAAATATTTTTGAGCACCAATTATGTATTAAACCACAGAACAAGAGATTGGATTCTTTGATAATGCCTAATCATTTCCTTAGGGCTTCCCAGGTAGCTCAGCTGGTAAAGAATCCGCCTGCAATGCAGGAGCCCCCGTTTCAATTCCTAGGTCGGGAAGATCCCCTGGAGAAGGGACAGGCTACCCACTCCAGTATTCTTGGATTTCCCTGGTGGCTCAGATGGTAAAGAATCCACCTGTAATACAGGAGTCCTAGGTTCGATTCCTGGTTTGGGAAGATCCCCTGGGGGAGGGCATGGCAACCCACTCTAGTATTCTTGCCTGGAGAATCCCATGGACAGAAGCCCTGGTGGGCTACAGTCCATAGGGTCGCAAAGAATCAAACATGGCTGAGTGCCTAAGCACAGCACAGCACAGCCATCATTGTCTTGAAAATTACATGGGAATCTCTGTCACTCAATCTATAGTTTTTTCTAATACTTATGGAGGCTTGAAGAACTGTATTTTGTCCTGTATGGGAAAATATGGTTCTAAATAATGGGGATCTTAACCATGGACCACGACTGAGTAACCTCACTTTCACTTTTCACTTTCATGCATTGGAGAAGGAAATGGCAACCCACTCCAGTGTTCTTGCCTGGACAATCCCAGGGACAGGGAAGCCTGGTGGGCTGCCATCTATGGGGTCACACAGAGTCGGACACGACTGAAGCGACTTAGCAGCAACAGCAGCAGCCATGGACCATAGATCTTAACCTTAATCCAAACAAAATGTCATTTAGGCATAATAACCTATTGTATCCTGTCTGCTCTGGTTAATAATTTCTGTAATAAATTTCACAGTTGAGGGATTAAGCCTTAGAAATAATTATGAAATGAGTGAATACAAACTACATTAGCTTTTTGTAGGAGGGAGGAGAAAGACCAAGCAGATGGGGTTGTAGAGGGATGGGGTAGATGTTTTAACACAGACCTAGTTCCAGAAAGGTGCTCTAAAAGAGTTTAGTAATATACCTTTGAGATGAATTACTATCTTTTTAAATAACTGTTTTACATATTGGGCTTCCCTGGTGGCTCAGACAGTAAAGAATCTGCCTGTAATGCAGGAAACTCAGGTTCAATCCCTGGGTCAGGAAGATCCCCTGGAGAAGGAAATGGCTACCAATTCTTGCCTGGAGAATTCTATGGACAGAGGCGCCCAGCAGGCTATATTCCATGGGGTCACAAAGAATCAGACATGACTGAGTGACTAACACTCACATATTAAGCATGCTAGCCTGCTGAAGAAAAGTCATTATTGCACAGTTGAATAATTCACCAGACTTGTAGAGGAAATCCAGCAGGATAACTGCTACAGGAAGGATAAGAAGCAGGAATTGCCTACAGTGGTCATCTTTGAAAAATATATTTATGCCAGAGTATTAAATATTGTCTTAAAAATCAAAAGTTTTTCCTTCAAGGAAACAATAGCTAACTTAGAAATATTTAGAAATTCCTTCTAAGTGGGAATAAATTCTGCCATCCCACCTTGCCTGAACCTTGATAGCAGGTATATCAAGCATACCTCAACACTATATGCTTCTCCCTTTTCTCCAACTGATATTCTTAAATGTTGCCTTAAAATCATTCAAGAGCATATATAAAATTTCACTATTTTTCTTGCTTTCATAGCCAATTTCTCAAGACAGGTATACATATTTAATAACTGGCTCTCTAGGAGAAAAACAGCCCTTCGTTTATAGTTTGGCAGTTTCTGTGTTGCCAGTATTACAGTATTCTGTAAATACTCCCACCATGGCCAGTTTCAAGCTACATGATGTTACTGATAGAGCTGCTGATTATGGAGATCCAGCCCAGCACTGCTTGTAGGCCTGCTATTCCCATCATTCATCACTTAGGTATCTTAGTAGTGGCTCCATAATTTCTATATAAAAAGGAATACACAGGACCAATGTCATTGGAAAGAGAAGCTGCATATTAAGTGCACTGTTTTTATTGGGTTATATGTTTATTTGGAGTTAAGAGGCACAGACAGAGAGAGCAGTGGAAGAGCAGCGAAGAGGAGTAACCCCATTCATGCCATTTGCCAGCTTTCACACAGACACCCATTAAAAGTCTTCCAGTCCAGCTTTGGTCCTTGTTCAGTTTCTTTTTTTTTCTTAAGGTTAGAGCTTCTTTATTTTTTAAAAAGTTTTTATTTTATACTGGAATGTAGTTGATTAACAGTGCTGTCATGGTTTCAGATGTACAGCAAAGTGACTCAGTTATACATTTACATGTATCTATTCTTTTTCCAATTCTTTTCGCATTTAGGTTGTTACATAATACTGAGCGGAGTTCCCTGTGTTATACAGTAGGTTCTTGTTGGTTATCCATTTTAAATATAGCTATGTGTACATGTGCTTCCCTGTTCTTTAATCATCTTGTCAACCTTCCCAACATCCTCCCAGTCACTCTGATTTGAAATCTTGGAATCATCTTTGATTCCTCCCTAGCCTTGCTTCCCTCCCACATGGCACCTCTGCCCTAGTTTTCTTATCTCTTTTCTTTTTATATTCTTTATATTAACAACATTGATGGACTCTCCCTATCTTTTTAGGTGGCAGTAGCCTTGTAACTGATCTCCCTCACTGGATTCTTTTCTACTAGTCAGTGTAATTTGAAATCCGCTTCATTTGTAAACTTTCTAATTGTCTCACTGGCCTGTTGGAAAAGCTCTAGTAGCTTTCTACTGCCCACTGAAGAAACCCAAATTTGTTAACAAAGCCAATAAAGGCTTTCCAGTCTCACCTGATATATGGTATCAGCTTTTGGCTCCCCATAGCCATTTTTATGTAACTACATACCAGTATTGGTTGTTTTATACATAGCCTTGCATCCGATAAGTCAGGCACACGTAGGCATGTATTAACTGGTAAACATGTTTAGTGATACTCCTGTTTATGAGTACACTATATTTGAATTTTCAGGACAACCTACTCTTCCTTGAACAACTAGTATATTTTCCCCATGTCTATGTCTTCTTTTTGTGGATTCTTCTGAATTCCTCCCCACTACAGTTGAAATCTTCTCTTATCATTCAAGGGCAGAGTCAAATTCATGTAGAACTTAAAGATATTAACAAACAAAAAGAGGATATGTAATATGTCTTAAAACAAGCAGTAAGAGAGAGAAATGGCTGTGCCTTTTCAATGGCTTAAACCAGAAGCTACAGACTGACTGCAGGCCAGAATGGAAAGAATGCCAAGGGCTGATGAGGAGCAGTGATAACTCCTAGAAAAGGCATGTTAATGCTGTTGAACCAGAAACATCAGGGTGATTGTAAACCTTTAAGGCAGCAACTACCTCAATGAGGCAGGTTTAACCCCAGATTTCTTCTCAGGTATCCAGTGGAGTCTCATTGTATACTTAGGACTACAGGGCAGAACTGATTTAGTTAGACAAAGTAAAGAGCTGGTGTAACATCTGAAAATCCAAAGTGAATCGAGAGAAAATAAGATCTGAAAGTGCAATGTTAGAAAAAACATCCTTCTTACTGATACTTTTAGCAATGGGGAACCCAGAGTTTTCACCTGGGTTATAAAATAGGAAACCTCAGGGTTCTGGAGTTTGATTTGGCAGTAATAATATTTTTCCATTCTTTACATTTTTTACGAAGTTTTACACAGTGGAAATAAGACTACAAGGTTTTAAAAGTACAAAAGAATAAAATTTTTTAAGTCATCCATAAAACTACCATATATCACACACTAATATTTTCTATATTTCCTTCTATATTTTTTCTGTATGTGTTTTCTCTACATATTACATTAGATATAAATTTCTTATAGCCTATAGCATCACAGCTTACTGATATAATTGATCAAAACTAGAGAACATAAGAAATTATGAAATGATATGTATATTCTTATTATTTTCCTTCCAACATAAAACATTTCAATTTTCATCATTCACTAGCCGTTTGACACAGGGCAGATGGAACCACTAGTTGGAGTTTTGTATCCTTTTTCTTATATAAACTCATAATGGACTCTGATACTTTTCTACTTCAGTTTTATTAGAGTAAAGCAAAGAATTTCTAATTAAGAATAAGAATACTAATACTAAATGTTGTTATTTTCCCCTTTTATAGCCATCTTACCCATTCCTAATTTGATCGCTCCTTTTTTTTTTTTTTTTTTAGTGACCTACCTTTGTCAAGTCTTACCAAAGCATTCACCTTGGTTTCCAAGAAGCAAAAACACTTTTGTCATCAAGTTTTATCCTTTTTTATGCAATACAGTAGTCAAATGATGTGGTGGTGAAAACACAAGCAATTGACATGAGCAAGTTTAGGAAGAGCCCCTGACTCTTGGTTTTGATACAATGTAAGTGATAGAAACAGGATTGGGCAGGACCACCAGAGAAGGGGCTACCTTCTGTGAAGGTTCCGTGAGTCACGATTCTCACCAGTAAAGCCTACATAGAGAATGGAAAGCTCTTTAGCTGGATGGAGGTTATTTAGAGGGCTCCTGCTGTGTAACCCTCCAATGAATGTCATTGTTCACCAACACTTGCACGTTGTTTTGTTTGCTTCTTTAGGCTCACTTCTCAGTAGAAGAATTATACATAAGCTTAGTAGGACTTCAGAAGTAACAGAGAGTGGAAACCAGAGATTGGCGATTTAATAATGGGCTGGTCTGGAGGACCTCATTGGGAAGCCAATACCTGAGCAAAGGCATTCAGAAGCCCTGTGCTGTCCCTTCACCTGCTTTCACTCCCTTGCCCTCCTGTTCAGCTCCAGCTGCCACGCTGAGCTCTTCACCCTTACCGCAAGTTCCCACCTTTGTACTAGTTGTGCCCTCTGCCTGGAGCAAAAGGGTGAGGTAAGAAGTGCCATTGGTACAACAGTTAGCTACAGGAGATGAGAGACAGGACAATCAGAAAAGGTCCCAGGGAGACATTATAATTCCAAAAAGCTATGCATATTTACCCTTCTTGCTGTCTTTAATATGCATACATCATGAATTCATTTTTACCTCATTTTGTGCTTTTGGAAGCCCTAGAGTGTGGGTTCAGACTCACCAGGATTAGAATTCCAACTATGCCACTTACTGAATTTGCAACTTTGGTGAGCTGGATTTCTCTGAGCCAGTTTTCTCATCTGTAAAATAAAGATAATAACCCTCTCTGAAGCTTGTTGAAAGAAGAGTAAGCAACATACAAGGTCTGACAGATGATGAGAGAGGATGTCACTATTAAAAGACAACCGGATCAGATAGTGAAGGACATTTTTTAAACTGTGTTAAGGAGCATGTATCTTATTTTATAGGCAATGGAGAACCATTAAAATTGTTTTGAACAGAGAAGTGACATAGTGTATGTTTGTTTTAGGAAGATAACACGGGCAGCAAGTGGAGAGTACGTTTTCAGAATTGGCTAAATGAGACCAAGTAGTATGGTACTGCACTGTTGTGAGACATGATAAATTCAGTTAAGCCTGGTAGAGACACAAGAGGTGGATTTGATAACTGGCAATTAAAATATGTTTTCTAAACTGTATATCTTAATATTTAGTCAATTCTCAAAATATAAACAAAATAATTTTTTTTAATCATTCTCATTGATGTTTTGACCCAGTTTCCCAGAGTCTGGCTTTAGGCCATTCTTGGATTTATTGTTTGAAGTATATATGACTTGAGGACCAACTGCTCAAGCTACCAGGAATAGGAAAGGAGGGAGGGAAAAAAAGGAAATCAACTGATAAACAGGAGTCAGAGAGTCTGGGAAAAGAATCTTAAGTAAACTTTATTTTGTGGCCCAACAGACATCGCTTTAAAAAGCATTTCTCAGCTGTTGACTTTGAAAAATAATTATATCGCCTAGCTTGGAGCTTGTAGATAACCAAGATGGATACGGAAATTATGGCTTCTTTTTAACTGGTTGCATTCCAGACTGATCTCCTTACAGAACAAAGAGTAGATGGAAAGAGTGTGAAAGGATAGATCAGCACAAATCCATCAACACTGATAGAAAAGATTCAGGGTGCAGATTTTTCTCAGTTTTGCCTAGGAGGGGAGCACGAGCTTTTAAATTTTTAATTATTTTTTAATATGTGTACATTCATATAACTTAAAATTTTAAAAGTACCAAAGAATATGAATGAAGTCTTCCACCCATCCTATTCCCCTAGACACCCAGTTCCCCTCCTCTGAAAACAATTTCTTATTTATCCTTGCAGAAATATTTTATGTATACACAAGCAAAAGCTACTCATTTTTCCCTTTCTAATATAGTTAGTAGCATTGGAAACATACTGCTCTGTATCTTAGGGATTTTTTTTTTTAACTATCATTATGTTTTTGTCTTACTTGTTGTTTTTCCTAACAATATGTTTTGGACTATTCCATATCATTGGAGAAGGCAATGGCACCCTACTCCAGTACTCTTGCCTGGAAAATCCCATGGACGGTGGAGCCTGGTAGGCTGCAGTCCATGGGGTCGATAAGAGTCGGACACTACTGAGCGACTTCACTTTCACTTTTCACTTTCATGCATTGGAGAAGGAAGTGGCAACCCACTCCAGTGTTCTTGCCTGGAGAATCCCAGAGACGGGGGAGCCTGGTGGGCTGCCATCTATGGGATCGCACAGAGTCAGACACAACTGAAGCGACTTAGCAGCAGCAGCATTCCATATCAATATATAAAAGTTTCCTCATTATTAAATCTGACTGCTTATATAGCAAAGAATCTGCCTGCAATGCAGGAGACCCCAATTCGATTCCTACGTTGGAAGATCCTCTGGAGAAGGGATAGGCTACCCACTCCAGTATTCTTGGGTTTCCCTTGTGGCTCAGCTAGTAAAGAATCCTTCCGCAGTGCGGGAGACCTCAGTTCGATCCCTGGGTTGGGAAGATTCTCTGGAGAAGGGAAAGGCTACCCACTCCAGTATTCTGGCCTGGAGAAATCCATGGACTATATAGTCCATGGGGTCACAAAGAGTCAGACACAACTGAGCAACTTTCACCTAGTTGAACTTAGATGGACGTGCCATAAATTTTGTAACTAACCTGCTCCCTATTAATGGATATTTAGATTGCTTCTAATCTTTTGTTATTTCATGCAGTGAATAACCTTGTACATGTATCAATTAGTACATGTATTTTACTCATAAGTACCTAAGGTGAAATTGTTGAGTCAAAGTGTATTTGACCTTGTATCTTTGATAAATAGTGCCAAAAATGTTGTATTAATTTGCATTCTCAAAAAAATTTGCATTCTCACAGGTAGAATATGAAGAACACTATGTTTGACCTGAAAGCAGAAAACTCTATCATTAATTCATATGTACCTGGAGTAAATTCAAAGGCTGTCACATCTACTCATGGTATTCATTCTGAAGATGCTGCTTTCTATCCAAGTGGATACATTTGTCTCCTAGATCAGAGGTTCTCAACTGGGGACAGTTTTGCCTCCCAGGAGACATTTGGCAATGTCTGGAGACATTTTTTATTATCACTAAAAGGAGGTGGAGGTGCCATTAGGGTACAGGCACAGGACCGTCATTCCTCTGTCCCTCCCCACAAAGGGTTATCTGGTCCAAAACATCAGTAGTGCAAAGTAAGAACACCTACCATAGATCAATGTCTACATCCTCCTGATTGTATTAAATATATCTTACAAAACTGCAGCTCCTCGACTCTGTAACCAAATGAAATAATGAGACCTCTGTGCTTTCACAGTACATTTGCTTTTGTTTTTTCCCCAACATTTATGTTGTATTGAAATTAACGATTTACAGGAACTGTGAGCTCCTCAAAAAAGATCAATGTATCTTATTTATATCTGAATATCCAGCATCAAGAAGGTACTCAGCTTATTAAATGAGTGAATGGATATAAAAATACTTTCTAGTTGTCTCATTGTGACTTAAAGTGTGACTTATTTTATATATTTATTTTTTTACTCTTACTTGCTCACTTTCTCTTACTTTGTTTTCTTCAGACTTACACAAGTAATTTTTTCTAGCAGACAGAGGAATTGTACCAGGAAGTGTCAGCTGAAGAAGTATGGGCCCCTCCCCTGACTTAAACTTCTATAAACTCTGGTTTATTACTATATCATTAATCACTTAATTATAGACTAGCTTGCTCATTTATAGCTCTGGATTGAATTTGTCTTGTCTCCTCAAATGGACTGAAATCTTCTGAAGGGCAAAATCAAAAATTTTAAGGACCTCAGTGAGGCCTGACTTAGGACTTTACAGACTATAACGCAGGAGAGTGACAGGTTGGTTCATCTTTTTCGCTAATCACAACTCAGACTTCACCCAAAGCAGATTCTGAACTCAACAAGGAAACTGCTGCTGCTGCTACTGCTAAGTCGCTTCAGTCATGTCTGACTCTGTTCGACCCCAGAGATGGCATCCCACCAGGCTTCCCCGTCCCTGGGATTCTCCAGGCAAGAACACTGGAGTAGGTTGCCATTTCCTTCTCCAATGCATGAAAGTGAAAGTGAAGTTGCTCAGTCGTGTCCGACTCCTAGAGACTCCATAGACTGCAGCCTACCAGGCTCCTCTGTCCATGGGATTTGCCAGGCAAGAGTACTGGAGTGGGTTGCCATTGCCTTCTCCCAACAAGGAAACTACTCCTTCTCAAAAGCAGAACACCCATGGGAATTCTCTTGAAGTCCTGTGGTTAGGGCTCCATGCTTCCACTGAAGGGGGCACAGGTTCCGTCCTTGGTTAGGGAACTAAGACCTTGCAGTGCAGTGCAGCCAAAAATAAATAAAGACTAACCATTTGAAGAAAAAAAAAAAGAGCAGAGTATCCCAGACTGTCCCAGACATGCAGGTCAACAGCAGAAGGTCTGTGCTGCGAGGGATCCATCAGCTTCCTCACTTGGCTTTCTCCCTCCTCCCCACCTTGTTCTCTAGGAGAGGATGAAACAAGAGGAAAGGGAGCAGGGCATGACCTTTGAAAGAATGACATGGCCATAGAGACATGACAAAGACAGGTTAGAACCAACTAGGTCCAAGATTCAACTTGCAGTAAACCTTGAGTTTCATGACAGGCTCACTGTAATATATTAGCATGTAAATGCCATACCCACCAGCGCCATGACAGTTCTGAGGCGGAAGAGAAAAGGCCAAGAAGTGGGCGGTGGCCCAGTTCCTAGAAATCCCTGCCCCTTCCCCAAAATAATTAGTACAGTCCTCCCACTTCTTAGCCTAGGAAATTACTCAGCCCATAAAAACTAACCACGCTATATTTTTAATTTCTCTCTTTCTCTGTCTCTCTCTCTCTGTCCTTCTCTTGCACTCTCGCACACTCTCGCATTCTCTCTCCTTCTGAAGTGGGCCTTCTGAGGCCCACACTCCGCATGTGTGTGGGCGGATAAATAAATCCACTTCGTACCTATAAGTTCCTCTCAGAATTCTTTCCCAGATAAGCAGGAACCTCAAATCCACTGGCCTTAAGAAGAGCCCTGACTGACAGTTGGGGAAGAGCTCTCTTTTCACATGTGTGTCTGGTCACCACAAATCCTGCCATCAGACACTTCATTGTCCGATTCAAGGCACCAGTGTGACTTGAACTAAATGGCCAAAATCACTAGTAAGCTTTCCTACCGCTGGCTGCTAGCTGCGGTCTCCGCCCAGCAGCCCCCTCCAGGGCTGCCACACGTGGGGAGGCACGTGGCCAGAAGGGAAGTGGGTGGAGCCAGAGGCCAGGTTTTAATGAGACGCACCAGTGTGGGTGGGGGAAGGGTGGCAACAGGCCTGCAAGGTCAAACGAAGCAAAGACGAGAATCCTGGTTTGTAACTCTCCCTGGCGCTAATGGATCTTGGAGAAAACTGGGCTGAGGGCAGCTTTGATCCTGTCTATCACAGCAGTTTAAAATGCAAATGCAAAAAAAATATGCAAATATTGACTGCTGGGTTTATTTCAACCGCTTGTTGTTTATCTACCTTTAGCCCTGAGATCCTGTTGCCTTCTTTCCAATTAAGACAAGCTTGCAGCTGAAGATCTTCAAAGCTGAGTTGCGGGAGAAAACATTCAGATTCAAATATCTAGAAAGCAAAAGCCGAGTAAATGATACGAGACAGCTTGATTAGGAAAAGGTTAAAAAAAAAAAAGCAAAACAAATGTTTAGTCACTCTTCCCTGGAATAGTTCAAGTTTAAATATTTTTAAGACGGTTTTGAAACAGCAACTTTGATATTTGATACCTTAGATACTTAAGTATCTTGGATATTTATAGAAATGATCTTAGGTAACTTTAGATAGTTATCTTCACAGGTAGGACAGTTGAGCTACTGAGGGGTTAATTTTTGAAGGTTACTAAAGCTTGAGTCTTGACTTTGCTGAGAAAAAACCCGAAAAGGTCACATTTCCTACATGATCTAAAAAGAATAGAGCTCACTGTTGTGTTTATTTTTAAGTTAGCTAAAACTTTCCTCTTCAAATGATGGTGTTTGGTCAGGGGTTTGGGAGAACATATTGTAAACTTATTTAAGTATTGGGACGTTTAAGTTGGCTTTCTAGAAATAGATTGCATGGTTTCTACCTTCTTAGGTAAATGACTCCAAAATAATATTTTTAAATGATAATAATTTCTGATTGTGTCTGTTATTTTCCAAGAACCAGCAGAGTGTTTAACTTATTTAAGCTCTATAACAACCCTGGGGCAGGTAAATTCCATTTTGTAACATTCTTCCAAGGCTTCAGACAAAAGAATATTCATGTGCAGTCTTAGAAAGTTTTCCAGACATGAATTTCCTAAAATTATGTACATACATGTATGTATGTGTACACATATGTTTTTCTAGAAAGAGTACATAGTTTTCATCAGCTTCTGAGAAAACTCTGTGACCCTTAATGCATTCAAATTGGATAAATCATCATGAAGAGCAGGAATTTCTGTGTTGCCTCGTCTACCTCTATTAGCCTGAGCTAGTAAATGGTTTCAAGGCTATGTTTTCTGAGTTTTCTCTTGTTTCTTTCATTGTCGGGCTACGCTTCTTTCTTGCCCAGGTCATTGAGCTTGCCTCTAGAAGAAATGCCCATCTCTCTCCTGTGTAAAATTCGTTAACAACTTGGACTCTGGAGCCATATGGTCTGGATTTAAATCTGTTCTCTCTTACTGCTCGCTTGCATGACCTTGCCTCAGCTTTCAGTTCTGCAACATGGAACTCAGAGTAGGACCATCCACCTGGAGTTGTTCTGAGTCAAATAAATTCACATAAAGAACAATGTTTGGAATATAGAGAACAGTAAGGGAGTGCTTGCTGTACTGTGTGCTTCTAATCAGTTGTGAACTTAGAAGTCATCTTTTCAAATCATATTTGACAAAAAGGAAGGATATATTTGTGGTCTTCATGCTTTTCAAAGCTCATTTTTACATCTTTGTTTTTGTCCAGCCCTGCTTACCATGGAATTCAATGAGCTCACAAGCCATGCATTTGTTTTTCTGAAAAACTGTGGAACAAAAGAAAAGCTGAATGGGGAAGGGATGCAGCCTGTGTCTCATGTGCCTTTATTAAAATGACCATTATAACCAAAAGTCTGGGACACAAAAGTCTTGGCGCACAGCAGAGACTGCCTGTCTCTTGAGCCTTCTGATTGACTTTAGATGCAGTTCGAAGGGAAGAACCAGTTTTTCAGCTGATATCTTTGAAGAGTGCATTTGAGGCAGCTATTAGTGTGAGGGTATGATTTTTTAAAGAAAGAAGCAGCAACTGCTTTTCCTAGCCTGTGGGTGTTTTCCTGGGACTGAATCACCTCCCCCTAAAGCTGTGCATTGGCAGGATCTGCTGGGTTCAGAATGCAAATGATCTAGGCAAAGGTTCCAAGTAAAGGGAGCAAATCAAATCGGATTGAATAGGAAACCAGATGATATTTTTTCTTTATCCTTATTTTGAGGATTAACAGTCTCTTATCTCTCACCCCACTGTTCTCCAAGGGTCTTTGTGAACATCCAAATGATGGCTGCAGTCAGATGAGTGTAAGCAGGGACACCAGGGTCCCTGTAACGCTTTCCTAATGTCACTAAAGAGATCTGATGACATCCTGGAGCCCTTGTTCTAGCAGCGCAGACGTCGTTAAGTAGGCAAAGGTCATTGCTACCACAGGATTGTCACCATGATCTGCAGCATATTGGTATCTTGCTGGCCCAGGACTGCCAAGCCTCTCCCCATTCTTTGTTTGCATCTGCAGCAGCAGCAGCAATGCTCTTCCCGCCAGAGCAGCTTTGGAGCAAGTCACAAAGGGCTGCAATTCCCTGCTGCCCGTCTTATTAAGCGTGGGTGTCTGTTATGAAAATAGGCAGCGCGGCTGAGTAGTGGAACCCACTATTTTCAGAATGAGCAGTGGCGGTGTCAGCTTTCAACAAGTCGAGCTTTTCATAATGTGACCAGTGATGAATGCCATTGTAGTCGGTGTTAGTACCGTCCAAGCTGCTGCTAAGTTGCAAACCACTTACAGAAAGAAACTTCCCTCTCCTCTGAAGATACTTTTCTTTCCCCTCTTTTTTTACATTTTCTTTCCAGAGTTAGAGATAATAAGGAAGCAGCATAGAAGGGGCCCAGGCATTACCATTCATAAGAATTCAGTTATAACAGGAATTAGATTGGCCTCGAGTCAGTCTCTGGGCCTCAGTTACCTTCCCTGTAAAAAGTCAGTAGTGTTTACCCTGCAGGCTTGCTGCATTGCTGGAACAAGGCTTAAGCCTTTGTTCACAATTTTAAAGGCAAAAGCGCCAAAGGGACCTGCTGTCAAAAGTTCAGTTCTCCAACAGACTTAAAAACAAACTGACTTAATGATACCATCAGCTTCTGTGGAATTCATGCCCAATTCAGAAAGAAGTCATAATGCCCCAGAGAGTCTTGTAAGAAAATTCTTATTTGCTGCTGCTAATGAGATGAGATGATAAGGACTCCTTCCTTTACTCACCTCAAGTTGGGCTCCTGTGAGCCCATTTCTTAATTAGATCTCAGTCTTGGTTGTTCTCAATTTGTTGTTGTTCAGTTGCTAAGTCGTGTCTGACTCTTTGTGGACCCTATGAACTGCAGCACGCCAGGCTTCCCTGTCCTTCACTATCTCCCGGAAGTTCACTCAGACTCATGTGCATTGAGTCGGTGATGCCATCCAACCATCTCATCCTCTGTCACCCCCTTCTCCTCCTACACTCAGTCTTTCCCAGCATCAGGGTCTTTTCCAGTGAGTCATCTCTGTGCATCAGGTGGGCTAAGTATTGGAGCTTAGCTCCAGCATCAGTCCTTCCAATGAATATTCAGAGTTGATTTCCTTTAGGATTGACTGGTTTGATTTCCTTGCTATCCAAGGGACACTCAAGAGTCTGCCAGCACTACAGTTCAAAAGTATCAATTCTTCGGCACTCAGCTTTCTTTCAGTTCAGTTCAGTCGCTCAGTCGTGTCTGACTCTTTGCGACCTCATGGACTGCAGCACACCAGGCCTCCCTGTCCATCACCAACTCCTGGAGCTTACTCAAACTCATGTCCATTGAGTCATTGATGCCATCCAACCGTCTCATCCTCTGTCGTCCCCTTCTCCTCCTGCCTTCAATCTTCCCCAGCATTGGGGTCTTTTCAAATGAGTCAGCTCTTCGCATCAGGTGGCCAAAGTATTGGAGTTTCAGCTTCAACATCGGCCCTTCCAATGAACACTCAGGACTGATCAGCTTTCTTTATGGTCTATCTTTCACATCCATACATGACTACTGGAAAAACCACAGCTTTGACTATATGGACCTTTGTCAGCAAAGTGATGTCTCTGCTTTTTTATATGCTGTCTAAGTCTGTCATAGCTTTTCTTCCAAGGAGCAAGTGTCTTTTAATTTCATGACTGCAGTTACTGTCCACATTGATTTTGGAGCCCAAGAAAATAAAGTCTGTCACTGTTTCCGTTGTTTCCCCACCTATTTTCCATGAAGTAATGGGACCAGATGCCATGATCTTAGTTTTTTGAATGCTGAATTTTAAGATTGTTGCCTTCAGCAACAGTCCCCCTACCCTTGATGTCTCTTCTTAATCATTTTCCATACACTGACCTGCCCCCACCCCACCCCCATTCACATACAAACCTACTCCTTGGTCATAAATCCCTACACATTTTTGTGTATTTGGAGTTGAACACAGTCTTTCTTTCCTCCTGCCATGGGCTTTACCCCTAATGCAATAGCCTAAATGAAGTCTTTCTTATCATTTTAACAAGTGTCAGAATAAATTTCTCTTTAACACAGACCAAAGTTTGCACTCGTACTTCATCGTGTCCATTGTGTCCAACTCTATGTGACCCAATGGACTGTAGCCCACCAGGCTCCTCTTTCTATGGGATTCTCCGGGCAAGAATATTGGAGTGGGTTGCCATGCCCTACTCCAGGGCATCTTCCCGAACCCGTGTCTCTTATGTCTCCTGCATTGGCAGACGGGTTCCTAACCACTAGTGCCACCTGGGAAGCCCCAGATCAAAGTATAAATATGAGGTTTTTTAAAGAGGCTAACACTTCTTTGGTGCTTAACATGAGCCAAGACATAACTTGTTTTAAGAGCTAAGTCTATTCCTCACAACAGCTCAGTGAGGCTGTATTATTATTATTAGCCTCAATTTATGGATTACACTGGGGCCCTGAGATGTTAAATTACTTGCCCAAGCACACAAAGCTAGAGCTATGTGGTGGAACTGATATGTGGTGGAACCCGGGGGCCTGGCCCCAGGGTTCATGTTCTTAAACACAATGCCCGCCTGTCCTCAGAAGACTGAAAATTAGGTTGGGAAGTCTACTGTGTCAGTGCTCTCAAAACAAAGCTCTCAAACTTACCCGTCCATAGGAGCCAGGGTAAATTATGCAAAGGAGTGAAGCAGGCTAGGTGAGGAAGGGTTGTGTGGAGTCTGGAATGCCCCTGCCCTCTAGAAAGACTGACCTTCACATCGCCACCTTGTGTTGTCTTCTGAGGTGGGCGGGAGGGCGGGGGAAGGCAGAGAAAGAGAAGAGAGAAATATGGATTTTTATGAATGATATCTTCAATAGACAAAGAGAAGAGAAAAAGGGAAAGGAGAGAGAGGGGAAGAGAAAGGAAATGGAAGGGAAAGTTGCGCAAGAAACACACAGACAGACCTGCGGAAGGAATTTATTCAGTCTGTGGGCCACCTCATTTAATAACCTCAATTTTAAAGGTTATTAAATCTTATCACAGTGTAATCCTACTGATTTTAAAGACTTACTCCTCACTCTAAACCACCAAGTCATTACATTTTTTAAATAACCTATCTGTGTAACCTATTAGAGACTGTGCTGCTGCTACTGCTAAGTCGCTTCAGTCGTGTCCGACTCTGTACGACCCCATTGACAGCAGCCCACCAGGCTCCCCCATCCCTGGGATTCTCCAGGCAAGAACACTGCAGTGGGTTGCCATTTCCTTCTCCAATGCATGAAAGTGAAAAGTGAAAATGAAGTCACTCAGTCGTGTCCGACTGTTAGCGACCCCATGGACTGCAGCCCACCAGGCTCCTCCGTACACGGGATTTTCCAGGCAAGAGTACTGGAGTGGGGTGCCATTGCCTTCTCCGATTAGAGACTGTAGATTTCTGCTACTTAGTTGGAGAGGAAAGGAGCAAAAGGAGGAGAATTGTTTCTTGAGGTTAAGCAGTCTGTCCAGGGCTCGTGGAGATGCAGTGACAATTACAATAGCAAATATGTTTCAAGTAGTGTTGATTTCCTATCTACTCATGAATCAAGAGATTTCAAATTACGTGTGTTAACCAAGCAATCTGGGCTTTTCTTCTTGAAATGATGGATAATTTAACTGCTACTAACAAAGCAAACAAAAAGAAAATGTTCTTTTAAATGAAAACTAGTATAATCAGCTCTCTGTGGGAAATGGGGATCAACTCGGTGACTTATGAGATTTCAGTGAAGTCCCTCATCTTTTCTAAGTCTTCCAGCCTTCAGTTGCTGGACTCTGAGGTGTTCATAGTTTACAGTCCTCTCTGGCAAGCCAGGCTTCTTGGCTCTAGCCATATAACAAGGAGATGTCCCCCAACCAGATGTTCTGACCTTCCAGCTTTTTATAGGAGGTGGCCAATGGACTTGTTTTTAATTATTTAAAGTCTCATAAATAAGATACAACTATTTTATTTCCAAAAAACAGCACTCTTTTAAATAGTGTTTTCATTACTATTTCATGTCATGGCTTAAATTTGCTTATTATTTTGAAATTTGGCAGGGCTTAATAATGGCCATTTTGGAGGGAAATGGGATCAATTAACACCTTTTTGTGCACAAGGTTCTGCACTGTGTCCTGAGGAGTGAACAGAAAAGAATCAATAAGATTGTCCCCTTCCCTCCTGGGACTTGAAGGACTTCTGGAGAAATGAGACATTTATACAAGCAACAACAGTACAAAAACAGTACATGAAAAGCACAATACAAAGAACACAGATGGCCATAGCTGTAGAATTTTGAAAAGAGAGAGAGATTTTATGACTTAAAAGGCCTTAGGAGCCTTCAGAAAGGATGGGGTTTAAGTGGGGTTTTGAAGAACGAGTCTGCTTTTTGAAGATGAGGTCAGATAGTAGTACTAAAGGTATAATAAAGACAGATGCCAAAGAGGCAGAGGGAAAATAAGCTTGGGGCACAACAAGTGACTGCAACAGAAAATTCTAGAAAGGAAGAAATGGAACATAAACCTGGGGAAGTGATTTGAATGAGCAGAAAGCAGTCAAGACCAAGGAAGGGAAAATCTTTAACCCATCAATATGAATAATGAAGTTAGAAGAAGAGCTGTTTGGGAAAGAAGATAAATTGGATTTATTGTTAAATGCCATATGATTGAGCAATCAAATACCATTAAACCAAAACACAAAAGTATTTATTTTCAAAATCTGGGCCCAACCAGATTGACCTTTGCCTTACTTTGACGCTAAAGCTGGAGTTATGATTGTGATGTTTGATTTATTATCTATCACATGCAAAAAGTAGGATCTTTGAAATTTGGAGCTGGAAGAGCCCTTAGAAATCATATAATTCATTTTGCCAATGAGTTAATTTGGGGTGCAGAAAGATTAAGTGATTGCCATGAGGTCATAGAACCTGTGAGTGATAGAAGTAATATCAAAACAGTTATCTGCTAATTTCTGAACCATTGCTGTGTCTTCATCACATAGTCTGGTTATTCTTTCTAAAAAAATGTTTATGCATAAACACACATGAATAAATTTTCATATATACTTTTAAAGACTCAGATATACTTGTTAACATCCAAAATTTTCCCACTTTTGGATACCTACATCTCTTTTTCCCTATTTCTAAGTCAGAAAACTCCTTTTGGGACTTATATAACTACACATAAACACACACATAACACATATGTATGTAGAGTTTTTGGTCATTGTTTTACAGAAATGAAAACATATATTCTTTTATGTACCTTGCTTTTCTCATTCAACCATACCTTGGTGAAATTTCTCCCAAGTGAAAAGTTATAACCTCATTAGCTATTTATTTTAATGGTTGTAAAATGCTCTACTGTAGAGCTATATCATGATTTATTCTGCCTCTCCGCCTTTTAAGGAAACCAGTTTGAGTTTTTTGCCTCTACAAATAGTTCTCCAATAGACATGTGTGCACGTGTTAGTCACTCAGTGGTGTCTAACTCTGTGATCTCATGGGTTGTAGCCCACCAGTCTCCTCTCTCCACAGAATTTTACAGGGAAGAATACTAGAGTGGGTTGCCATTTCCTTGTCCAGGGGATCTTCCCAACCCAGAGATTGAACCCAGGTCTCCTCCACTGCAGGTGGATTCTTTACCATCTGAGCTACCAGGGAAAGCATTTTTAATAAACATACTTGTATATTTATCTACATATGCTGGTATTTTATTTCTATTGATAGGATCACTGAGTGAAGGACATGTGTATTTTTAGTTTTAAAAGCTAAACTACTTCCCTAAGAAAGCTGCAACAATACACATTTGCACGTACAATTAATAGAAATACTTCCTTTCACAAGGTCTTCCCAGGCCATGGTGTTACAACATTTTTTAAAAGTTTTTGCAAGTGCAGTTGGTATAGAGTAAAATCTCATTGTTTCTTTATTTGCATTTCTTTGATCACAAATGAATTTGATCATCTTTTCATCAAGTTGTTGGCTATTGGATTTCCTACCTTATAAACTGTGCTTCCATATCCATTTTTCCAATGGATTATTTTGTCTCCTTATAAGTTTTTAAGAACTTCTACTATATTTCAGATATTTTTGCCTGTCCTCTAGGGTTGAAAACACTTTTTTAAACCTGTTGTACCTGTTTGTGTCATCTTTTGCCATGCAAAAGTTTTGTCATTTTTTTTAGTCATCTGTGCTGATGTTTTCTCTCATAATTCTGGGTATATTTTCTGCCTTGCCAAAGAAACCTATCTACCATGCTCCTAGATATATTTATGAGCTTATATTTTCTTAACAGAGTTTTTTATTTAAATATTTATATTTTAACCTTTAATCTCTCTAAGTCTATCTAAGATTTATTTTTGGTATAAGAGAGAGTTTTCTTTTATTTAAGATGACTAATGAGTTTGCCAGCCCCTTATATTAAATAATCCATCCTTTTGTCACTAGATTGAAATGCCTCTTTTGTCATATATTAAATCCTCATTTTATATCTGGATCTATTTCAAGATAATCTAGTCTACATATCTGTTTGGGCTTATTTCTTATTTTAATACTTATTCATTTGATTACAGTTGCTTTATAGGATTTTCTGATATCTGGTAAATCAGATTACACAAATGACTTGAAGTTGTTAGTAAGTGCATATGTAAGTATTAATATGTTAAAAGCCTATTTTCTAGACAGCAATGGGATGAAGCAGAAACTAACATATCAAGATAATACTTGTATAATTAAAATAATTTTCCCATAATCTTTCTTCCCAAGATCTGCATTTATATCAACAGTTGTGGAAAGAAAAGATTTCATGTGCTTGTGAGATCCTATACAAGTGACAAATTGGTATAGTTTCAACCCTCAGATACTGTACTATATTAATGGTACTGTTTCCTTGATTCACAGATTGGTCCTTCAGAGGAATCACCCCTGATTGCATCTTCACTTTGAGCTTCGGCTGCTTCCCTAAAGGAGTGCTGTCCAGGTGCAAGCTCCAAGCTTTTTCCCGGAGAGAGATTCCATGGGGACTGTACCTGACCCTCTGAGATCAGCCAAAACATCCCTGATTGCAGCTTCTGGAGAAGAAGAGGGCCTGGGAGAGGTGCAGGTTGCCTCGCCCCAGCCTCGACCAGAAGTCCTGAGTGAGAACACCAATGGCCTTTCCAGCACTCCTGCAGAGCCAGACCTCAGCCCCAGAACAGCTGCCAAGGCCCTGATGCAGGCCAGTGAGCATGTGCCCACGCAGGCAGCCATGTCCTCTCCTGACATTGTCAGTGAGGTGGGGAAGGCATCTCCCACACTCAACTCTCCTGGCAATACTCAGCTGTCAGGGGGCAGAGAGCCCACAGCACCAGCCCTGTGTTCTGCAGCAGGCAAGGATCTAATACCTGCAACATTTACAATGCCAGCCAATCAGCACATCCACCCAGTTGTCCCAGGCAACCAGCCCCATGCCAGCCCCCAGTCAGGGCCTGAAGATACCCTGGTGAAATCACAGAGAACTGCAGATGGAGGGCAACCTGAGAAGTCAAGTTGTCCGGTGGTGGTCATCTGTGGCAAAGATCAAATGCCCTGTGATTTTCCTTCTCAAGAAACAATGCAGGGAATAGTGCAAACTGAAGATACAGCAGCCAGGTCGTTCAGTCCTACTTCCGCTACTGTAGGTGGACCCGAAGCAGAAAGGCAGCAAGCTGTTTGCACTTCCCAGACAAGGTCCTGTGGCTCTCCAACAGGAGAAGATGGATGTTCGGGGAACAAACCACCCTCTGCCGCCACCTCAGACACCCAGGCCATGACTTCGGTGATTCCTCAACCATCCCACCTCCCTAGCAACGGATCCATGTTTCCTCCAGATCCAGAGAAGGTGCCGCTGGCAGCACAGCCTCAAGTGTCAAGGTTTAAAGAAGCAAGTACGATGACCAGCCAAGCTGAAAATGAGATCAAGAAAACCCCGCCCAGGGCTCAGCAAGATGCCGAGGTGCAGGCAGTGGCGAGTGTCCAGAGCAGATCGGCGTCCACCAGCCCCAGCATCCTCGCTGCATTCTTAAAGGAAACCCCTGCTCCAGAGCGGTTCGAACAAGAACAGCTGCGTGTCATTTGCCACGGCAGCGCGAACCACACGTTGGAGCTGTCTGAGAACACCCTAGACCCCAGGGAGGCGGGTCAGTGCCGTGACCTTATGCCAGCGGTGCACATCCAGACAGCTACAGCTGTTTCTGCAGCTTTCCAAGGAGAAAATAAGTCAGGGAGCCTACCGGGGGAGGTTCTTAAAACCTCAGCCATCAACGTGTCATCCAGTGATGCTCAGGAGACGTGTAAACAAGACGGGAAATCAGCGGGAATGACCCTAGCGGGGCAAGAGCTTACCTTTAGACAGCTTTCGGGTACTACTTCTACCTCCCTGAAAGCTAGCCCCAGTGACCAGACTTCTCTTAGCGCAGGACGTCAAGTTGAAACAGGTCACGGATTAGGGAAATGTGAAACGAAGCCATCTGAGTTTGCAGTGGCAACCACCAGTGGCCACAAACCAGACCCCGACTGCAAACTCTCCGACTACTGTGGCCCTGCCAGCAGAGCCGACCAGTCCAGGAGCTTGGATCTCACGAATCAAGGGGATGCAAGAGAGAAGAAGCTTGCGTCTCCTCAGATAATGAAAGAACAAGAATCTCCTGGCATCGATATCCTGGAGGTGAGGGCAAGGGCAGAGGCCAAAAGCCTACTGCTCAATCCTAAATCTCAAGAAAGTGGAGGCGTGGCATCAGGTGCCAGCCCTACACCCTCCCCAGTTAGAAGGAGCCAGGAGGGCACCGGGGAAGAAAACAGACAGACCAAGACAGCTGCCAGCCTAAGCCTGCCGTCGGATGCCATTGGGGACTCTAGTCCTGGCTCTGGCAAAAGGACCCCTTCTCGCTCCGTCAAAGCCAGCCCCCGCCGGGCCAGCCGAGTCAGCGAGTTCCTCAAGGAGCAGAAGTTAAACGTGACAGCTGCTGCCGCCCAGGTGGGACTCACTCCAGGAGAGAAGAAGAAGCAGCTGAGTGCCGACTCCAAGCTCCAGTTGAAACAGTCCAAGCGTGTCCGGGACGTGGTGTGGGACGAGCAGGGCATGACCTGGGAGGTGTATGGCGCTTCCCTGGACCCGGAGTCCCTGGGCATCGCCATACAGAACCATTTACAAAGACAAATCAGAGAACACGAGAAGTTAATCAAAGCTCAAAGCGGCCAGAGCCGGAGGTCCATCTCCTCAGATACTTCTTCTAATAAAAAGCTCAAAGGCAGGCAGCACAGCGTTTTCCAGTCCATGCTGCAGAACTTTCGACGCCCCACCTGCTGCATTCGTCCTGCTCCTTCTTCTGTGTTAGATTGAAAAGGAACATGTCCAGAAGCCCTTGGATACTGCTACAAGCTTCAGAGGTGTCCATCTGTCTATGTCAGAGCTTACTTAATTTTTTTTCTGAGGGACCAGGAAGAGAAAGCATTAACTCACAGAAATTGCTACTAAGAATTGCTGGGTCCTTTGCTTGGGGCTCCATAAATAAAAAATATTGTTTCAATTTGAAAGGAAGTGAAGAAGTAAGCTTCACTGAAGGCTTACAACCTTAATTAAGAGGAAATAACACTTTTTTTAAATATGTTTTTAGAATAACATGCTCATTACACATGTGTCATTTTATATTACTGCCTCAATTTATCACACTATGGTATTTCCATTAAAACCCCTGCTTTATATTAAAAGTAGCAAAGACACTGTTAGCAAATACAGTTATACTTTGTAGTCCAATGCAATAAGAATGCTGATACCACACAAAATTTAAGTAGGTGATGAGAAATATCATGGAAAAAAAATGGAAACAAATTTGACTCATTCCTCGGCTAGAGGATATAAATAAAGTACTTACATGCATAAAATGCCAAATATGAAATAATATTTGTAAACATCTGCATATAATCCTTTTTATAAACCTTGTTATACCTGTTAATAAACATAAGAAAGTTATATTAGGAAAAAAGTTAGCAAACCATTTGAATACTGCCCACATAAAACATGAATTTATGTATATACATTTTCCTACACTAAGGGCAAGGGTCATCTCTGTGATTGTGCTTAGATTAAATTCATATTTCCTTGCCCAAGAGGAAATACATGTGACTGAATTCTTGAAGAGAATTATCATATTATTGATAATACTGAGTTTTATGTTGTTCAGCTGTCTCCAATAACATTCTGCTGAGAATGTTAAGGTTCTGGTAAGGAATTATAAATAGCCAATTACCCAACACTCCTTTTCTTATGTTGAAAAAAGGAAAGTCTCCTGAGTAACAAAAACAACAGGTTTAATTGTGGCTCCTGTGAACAGGATGCAGTTTGTATTTTTGTTTTGGTTTGGTTCGGTAGCTTCTAATAGAAAATGTAGTCAAAAAAATGAGCTCCCTCGCTGCTTTTGTATGCAGACTAATATCATCTTAATAATTGCTTAAGACTAATCTGTGGTAAAAAGGTAATCTCTTCAAGCCTATTAATTTTAAGAGAAATACCATCATATCTCATCCTTCCAACCCATTAAAAGAAGCTGCCTTTACTAAAACATCATTTACTAAAACAGCTTTAGTAAAGCTGCCTTTACTAAAACTAAGCTTTGGGTGAGCTTAGTCCTTGAGAATATAGGCACCTGTTTGAGCTGAGCCCTCACCTGTCTCCATAATGGAAGCGTGTCCTTGGGGCCCATGAGTGTTGTGCAGGGCACTGGCTGGGTGACCAACAGGGCTTGAGTGGGGCTCGTGGGGAAGAGAGGAGTGAGCCCTGGAGGTTGTTGGTTTCCACCTTGCATTTAGAGAATCACTGTTAGTGATGAAGGGGCGTTGGCTGCTTTCTCTAAACTCACTGCCCTGATGAGCCAGGAAAGAATTGTCCAGCTGTATACTATCTCTCCAGAGATTCATAAATGCCATTTGTGTAGTCAATGCAAAGTTTCTATTTTTTTTTTTTTAATTTGGATTCTCTTTTGCAGATTCTGAACATATTGCAGGAGGATATCATACCTCAACTTTAACACCACAAGCTACATCAGACATAAATTAGTCAATAGTCATCAATTTCTTTCAAAGTAATTGGACTGTCTATGAAGCGTACATAAGCAGACCACAGAGCCATTCTCAGAGTCAGAGCCAGAGAATGGCAATTACAGGTGTTAGAATTGAAACTTACAATGAATTTTTAAATAAAGCACATGTTTGTTTCTTACCAGTTGGCCTCTACTAAGAAGGCTATCTAAGTAGAAATTACCATCAAATTAGCAGCCAAAATTATTAATAATGAATTGCGTCTAAAACTCTCTCTTTGGGCCTTAAATACCCATTGGCTGCAGTGTTCATGTCACTTCTGTAGGAGATGCCTTTGCCAGAGTTTAACCTCCCTCCTGTCTCGCTCACTGGCTGTCTCCCTCCCACGTGCTGTGTACACATAGAGAACACCCTCTGTACACAGTGGCAGCTGTCAACAGTACCCACTCCAGATGGGTGGGCCCAGGTCACCCTCTGCTCTGAACTGGCTAGAACAGGCTGTCCCTGCATTAAAATGGGAAAAAAGGAAGAATTTAGCATCTGGTAATAATATTAGTTTTCATGAGGTTGGAGTAACCATGTGATTTATAAATAGTGAAAGGAAACAGAGGCCAAAGAGAGTTGTAGACATTGTTGTTGTCACACATTAGAAGCAAATTAATAAAATTCAATCAATTAAAACTTAAAGTGTGCTAGAGTCACTTTGGTTTTTCTGGGGACTGAAACTAACCTTTACTTCTTAATCTTCAATTTTTTACTTTCAATCTTTACCACACTCTAAAGATTGTCACAAAATGTTACAAAAGCTTTCTTCTCACTTACTGAATCTTATAGAAGGAAAAGTCCTGAAAAAAATTGTCACAGACATAGCTCATCAAATAGATAAATAAGACAGGAGCCTGTTCAAAACAGTGGTGTTTCTGCATTATGATCCCCCAAAGATTCTCAGGATAAAACCTTGTTTTGAAAACGCTCTTTCACTTGGATCTATGACACATACACATTCAGGACATCATTTGTGATTCCTTAGGTTCACCCAGCAAATGAAGTTGCAAAACAATTTTCATGGCAGACTCTTTGAACTTGCTCTGCTTATTCGTTACCTGCATGACACACACAGTGTTGAAAGCTGTTTTTGTCCTTATTTCTTTTAGTTATCTTTTGGTCCTTTTAAATGTATTTTAGTTGTTGAAATAAATGGAGGGAATACTTTATTAAGTAGATCAGTATAAGATATTTTTTAAACCAGCAGGAAAAAAGGGATGACTTAGGCCATCCATATGTTTAACATGGGAAGATGTATACCCAGTGAAAATTTTTCGTTTAAATACCGATTTTTCTATTTTATGACTACAAGAAAAATGTGACCATTTCAACTGTCATGTATCTACTTATCTTCAGTGATTTTCTAATTATGTCTTTTTGGAGTATTACCCTTGATGCCACAGACCAACTACTTTACATACACTGAAATCCTAATTAAGCTTTGTGTTTTGGATCCATGGCACGTGTTAAACGTTTTGTTAGGCCAAAGTGGACCAGAAACCTTTTTTGTTTGCATCCAAAATGAAATATTTATAAAAAAATATTACTGTGTTTTCCTACCTTGACAAGTCAGCTCTATTGAATATAATTTGATTTCTGATGATCTTTAATCTTTAGAATGGTCGAATATTTATTACTTTGGATATCAGTGTTCTCCATGTTATAGGTTAAATATCATAACTGGAATAAATGGGACTGAATATGCATGTGTACCATATACCCTAGAGGTTGAATTTTGGAACCAAGTTCTTAACAAGAGCTTGTCATCTTAAGAAAGCAGAAAAGGAAAACTGCTTTGGGTTGTATCTAAGAGTATTAAGGTTTTTATTGTTCTAGCTTATTCTGATAGTCTTCCTCTCATCTCTGGGATTTCCTATCATTTGGGAAATATCTGTATATACCACATGAAGACTAGGATATGATGTGACTTTAAGATTTGTTTACAGAGGACCTATATGAATAGGCTGTTAATGTGAATTGTTTGGCCTCTGTTGTATCCTCTTTGTTACTGTTTTGCTTCCAAAATGTGAGAAACTGTCTTTTCTTCCTCCTACATATTGTGCAAGTGTTTAACAATTTGTCCATTTCTAGTACCGCATAATTTACCACAGCCCTTGTCTACTTTTTAAGAATCAGTATAAAGGAAAACAATACATTAGGATAAGGTTTGCATATATATATGTGTGTGTGTGTTTACTGAATATCACAAATGTCACTTGTAGCCTTGTGTAGGCCTCTACGTGTCTGATTTACTAATCATCTCCAATGCTGCCATGGAGATGACGCTGTTTACTCTCTCCAGCTTTGTTCTAAGCGGTATTTGAGAAACAGAGCCTATGAACTTCCCCTTTGTGATAATAATGCAGTGAACTCAGCAGTATCTTGGATAAATAAACTGACCATCTTGTCTCTATCCCTGTTCTGTCTACACAGTGAACCAGAAGTCTTGCCCTCCTCTGCCTCAGTGCTTGCTGTTTTATATTCCCATCTGAGCATTTTCTTTTCTGTTAGCAATGTTCTTGGTTCCATGTGTGGCCCTTTGGGTTGAATCTCCAAAGGTGGGTCAGCTGCTGCCACCTGGCAAATAACAGGTAACGTGCCAGATCTCCTGTCCAACTTTGTAACTTTATCCTTCTTAATGAAATTCTGCAGCCAGCTGAGTAATTTATAAATGTCATTGTGTAGACACATGGGCTGAAGGATATCTACAAAGTTTTAGACATTTTTTTGCAAAAGGGGAAAAATTAATCTTGGAAAGACTGAAACATATTTCCATGACCTTTACCCTACTGTTGGAAAAAAATGAATTCTCCTTGGCTACAGAAATAAAATAAACTTGATTTGCAATGACCAAGGACATAAATGAAGATGGATTGAAGTGGAAAAATTCTGTCTCACAAATCAGTGACATCTACCAGAGTTCATTACAGCTACTTTTAACTGTGAACATTCACCAGCTAAACTACTCACTTGCCACAACCAAATAACCTCTCTCAAAGCAAATCCAGTACATTGGCATATATGTGTAGATAGAAACAAACAAAACAAAAAAACCCTGAAAAATTACTGTTGGCTGTTAGGTAAATCAAGGTGATAATCAAAAGGACATTTGAATAACGGCAAGCCTTGGTGAAATGACTGTGAGGGCCAGAATGGTGCAACAAGGTGTTATTCCCAAGTTTGGTGTGTTTTTCTAAGACCCAGATATCTCAGCTACTCATCCTGAGAATAAAGACTGTTGATAATGAAATTAAAGTCAAGCAATAATGTGCCAAAAAGAGGCAGTTATATCACCAAGTGCATCTATTATGGGCACACCATTATATATTTATGGTTTGCTCCATGAAGACTGACCATAACCCATGGGATAAAAGTAGCAAAGGCATAATTTCTGCTTTCTTGCTGGAAAAACTTACGTAAGAGCTCCATAGAGAGGCACAACACTAGTGACCATTAGACCTGATGGTTAACAGCTCTGTTTTAACATTAGTCAAGACCAAAGGAATCACCAAGAGTCTTGCTAGCTTAAAATTCAAGACAGCTTCATCCAGAAACACCGTTGAAATGGAAGGTTAAATGTATAGTAATTACTCTCCCTGGATACTAGCCTATAAGAAAGCAATTCAGTTAACTCTGCCTGGAGATTACCAGATTTAGCTATGAAATAAATGGGTTCTCAAATGAGGACTAGCTAAAACGTGAATATGATGTTGTAGATGGGCGTTTCTAAATACTAATTCTTCACCAAGTATTCTTTTGGGTTCAAGCTCGAAATCAACTGGCTGGAGTAAAGATCACGTGTTTCCGACTCAAGCGACTTAGCAGCAGCAGCATTTTACACTTTAGAAAAAGGTACTCATGATCAACCAGCATGATGATAGTTGTGATGACAAATACCCTAATGATTTAAGTGTGTTAAAGAGAATTGAGTGGGGAAGAAACACTAACTTCTTTCTCGATCTTTTAAGATATGGGAGGCCATCCGTTTATTTTGGAGTGAAAAGGATAGCTTGCTTTTTGACCTTGCTGCTAGCATTACTCTTTGTTCCTTTAAAAATTAAATTATTTTTAAGCAAAACTTTTGAGAAGTTAAACATTTTTTTATGGTTCATATTGTTTTTGTGTTATGTATAGAGCAAACTATGAAATGAGCAGAAGGGGCTTACCCATTTAGACTTCGTAGCATTTATTTAACCACATCTTTGAGTAAATTATTTTGTAAAATGTTTTCCATCATTTCTGATGTTGGTAACTTGGAAGATTACAGTATTATTCTCACAGTCCCCATTCCCTAAAGGGTTGGAGAGACTAAGTCTTGTTTTTAAGGGCATCTGGAAATACCTTTCCCAGGTATTTGAGAAAGGTCTTCAGGGCCTGTAAACCCAAGAAGGAAATATACTAAGAATTACTAAACTTCTAAATGTATTTATCTCTGCTGTACTAACATGTAAACACTATATTGTGCATTACCCTGTAGCTGGTTGTGGTACATCAGTACATTTTGTAAGTATGTACAGACTGTGAGCAGTTGGTTTTCTATTTTTATGTGTAGGAAAAAACAAAAAACAAAAAAAACGCTGCATCCCATTTTAAGGCCAAGTTCTGTCATCAGGTAGGCACATGGCCGAAAGTGAATAAAACCAACAGAAGTGTGCATGTGTGTTAAGTGACAGAATTTGTCCTTTCGTTTTTGAAGGTCAGAAAGGGCTGTTGTTTTCTTCTCTTAATCATCTCCCAGAGTAGATAACATAATTATCACAAAGGCTGAATGCAGTCATCAGTAGATTGGCCTGTTACCAAATATGCCAGGGCTAATTCCCCATGCCATTAGTCACAGGTAAGGTCAGTTCTTTGACCACTGGGTTGATTTACATTCCTCACACATCTTCTCTGTGTTGTGTGATTAGGATGTACATACTATGGGTGTGATTGTGTACATACCTTGTATGAATTATCTAAATTCTCAAAGCAGTGGAAAACAGGAAGAAGAAACAGTTGTTCAAAAGCCTCAAAAAGGCTAATCAATGTGAATTTTCGTTTTCTACACATAAAAATGTATACATAACATAACTGTAAATAGATTACCCACATATGTATGCACACGTAAATGCATTTTATTCATACTGGTACATTTAAATCGATCACAAATTAAAACAACTAATTGAAAATTGCATCTTTTCATGACTGTTTGGTTTCACGCAGATTGATATCAGATTATATGCTCCTCATTTAACGGTGTTACTCCCTCGTAGCACATTTCCTAAGCGCCAAGAAAGCCCAGCCCCACCGAGTCACGAAAATCTAGGTGATATTACTTGAGACACAGACAGGTACTTGAGCAGCTGCAAAGGTTTAGTGCTGTTCTTTAAGTACCTAATGTTTTATCTGGAAATGACAAACACCGGGGGAAACCAGTTGTGCTTCATAGACTCCTTTTGTGCGTTCGGTGGCGTGTTTATGTGCACAGGCTCAGAAAAGCTCTGTATTGTAGAGCTGTATCTCTAGATTTCAAAAGGGTATATAATCACTCAAGGTGAAACATGATTGCAGGCATTCTTCTCTTGAGATTGGCAAAACAATGTTTAGCAACACCAAAGACAAGTCAAAGAGTAAAGATTTTATTTTTAGAAGTTACAAATGACACTGGTAGAATAACAGGATGTTAGCAATTGGGATTTCCTTAAAATGGACTCAAATAAATGATTGTTACTGACAGTTGGTGACACTGTGTGGACTAGATAACAAGATTAGAGTCATTAGCCAGCACATGTCAGTACTGGACAGTAGTCAATTTATCACAGTTCCAGTCAGTGAATCGATGTTGTTTTAGTTTCTCTCATTTCTTCAAAAGGAAGTACTCTGTTAGACATCGAAAAGTCTAATCTGGTCCTTAAAACCTAATATGAGTTGATCCTGATATTTTGACACTAATAATTATATTGGCTAGATATTAGGTTGAAGTTATGAAAAGAAATACCAGAATTGCCATCAACAGAAACTTCTGTATGGCAAAGTACAAATATAACCACTTCTCAATAGAAAGTCAATTATACCATTTCATAGGTACTCATATTTTAAAGACTGAATGTGCCATCTTTATATCTTAGATTAAAAAAGGTTAAACACCATAAAAATACTACAATTACAACTACACCTAGCTGTGTTTTTTAACTACCAAAAATGGATGTTAGAAAAGCATACATGAAATCTTCATGTCAATATTTACTGTTGCTTAAAAGATAAATTTAAATTTATGTAATTATTTTGGAAGTCATGTATTAATTTAAGTGCCAACCAGAAAAATTATAGACATCAATATAAGAATCATTTATGTGTGTACTCAGTGGATAAAGACCAAAAGTGTAGTATGATGTTAAATCACTGAAGAAACAGTAATAAAGTGAAATTCCATTTATGAATCTAAAGTTATGTCTTTTCATGATCCCTATAGACAAAGGTCATTAAATTGCTTACTTAAGAAAGTTCCCATCCTCTGTAAATTGACCTATCAATAAAATTTCATTACCTAGGAGAAAAGATGGAATATTATGATTTACATGAGGATAGATCAAGATTTTGAAATTACCTACACATCCACCCTCATTTTGGATTTGAGTTTTGAATGGATGAATGAATGAAATTCAACTGATGACTTAATTTTATCCTTAAAAAATGTCAAATATGATTTTGTTGCTTTTTTCCACTTTCCATAATAAACGTAATATAGATTAAGAGATACAGTCTTTGTTTTTTGTTATTATTGTTTCTGCCATTGCTGGCAAAGTTGTTCCTTAGCCCTAGGATGTTTAGAATCAACTGATTTTCAGTGTGACACAATTCTGCAGTGAAGCTGAAAGTATTTACACTGAAAGTATCAATTCCATTCATTAAAATAGAATTCCCATGCCTGCAGCTCATCTGAAACAGTGGTTTTTCCTACTCAGCACGGCACAGTGGTATGTGTATACGTGTCCATGTGGCTGTCCATGTATGAACTTTTGCTCAGTGAGAGGTGATGAGAGGTTGATGTTCATGGAAATATAGGAGGAGGTAGGGTGCCGGGTACATCTACTCTTATGGAAGCATAGAAACCTATATTCAAGCTTATATTGTCTCATGCCTCTGCCCATGGCCACTAGGTGTGTTGCTGTGGGGTTTCAGCTTTTCTGCCTGCTCCTTGGTAAATAAATCAGCATCCTGCAGTTTATGTTTCCAGAAGGAGACAGAAAACCCAGCTATGGCCTTAAATCCAGTTTAACCATGAATAAAACTAACACTATAGTTAGATCCCTTTTTGCCTCCTTGAATCTGTGAGAACTGGTGAGTTGGATAGATAAAACATTTATGAACTCTAAGGCTCAGATGGGAAAGAACCTGCCTGCAATGTGGGAGACCCAGGTTTGATCCCTGGGTTAGGAAGATCCCCTGGAGAAGGGAATAGCAACCACTCCAGTATCCTTGCCTGGAGAATCCCATGGACAGAGGAGCCTGGCAGACCATAGTCCGTGGAGTCACAAAGTGTCAGACACAACTAGCACTTTCACTTTCTTTCAATCTTAAAAAATGATTTAGTGAACTTTCCATGAACCTTAAACAGTGATTGTTTCAAAACTTCCAAGGGCCTTGCTCTCCATCCAATGATTGTATGTATAAATACACAGTATTCCAGCCTTAATTGATGTCCTGGGCTGCCATTACCTAACTCTTGAACACTGAGACATTCATTTTGGCAAATGAAACTTCATACATTTCCAAAGATATAAATGCTATTTGTGGAGAAGTTAGATGGTGCAAGGATCCTCAGGAGGGCTGAGATGTTTTATCTTGTGCCTGTAGCTGTTTATGTGCCACCAGCAGGCATTCCTATCATTAGGTGCCATTTACAGCCAACTGTTCTCACACACCCACATCTTTAATGTTAAGTAGTAAACACAAAACAGCCTTAGCATAATCTGGCTTCACTGGACTGACTGTGAATTCAAAATACTTATTTCTTGTAAAGAGTACACCTTTTGTAGACCATACAGGAACTCTTTAAGTCTAACATATATTCTTAATGAACTCATGAATACCAATATTGTTTAATTTCCCTTAACACCATTCTAGACTATCAGTAAGCTAAGTTACAGAGTTCTAAATTCTTTAGACTCTTTGAATCATCTTAATGTCCTATAGCCAGTTTTTCTAAAAATATCATACAGGACTAACATAGTAGAAATTCATATTATCAGGATAGAAGCTGCAAGTGCTCAAAGAAATTTCTGGTGGGAGTACTGGCTTCCCAGGGATGATATTTTCCTACGCCTTTTTTTTTTTATTCCCACTTGACACCTCTCAATCAAACTACACAAGGACCTTGGCCTGTCATTCAAAACAAGAAAAAAAAGACCTAAACAGAATGTCACTGTCAAAGATATTCTAAGTGTTTAGAAGCAAGGTAAGACTTCTTAAAAGGCTGAAAGTATTTGATTATTTTCTGTGTTCTTTTTTCCTAAAGTCAATACAAAGAGTAATGATCAAGGGCTAAATATTCTTCTGGGCACTTCTACATATATCTCCACCTTGGGAAGTATTGTATAAAATTGCACATTTTTTCAGGGTTGGATACTTGAAATGGATGTTCAAAAAATGGATGTTCAAAAAGATATCATGGTAATTACCCAGGTTTAGAACCAAAGAATCCTGGGTTCAAATTTCAGCTTTAAAACTAAATTTCTTGGCCCAGTCACTTAATCATTTTGAGCTTCAGTGAGCTCACCTGTGAAATGGAGATAACAATACTTACTCTGCAATATTATGAGGATTAAATGACACAGGGAGAACAAATGTTAGTTCCTCTGGCTACTCCTTTGAGTTTTGTATTCTTTGCTTGAACTTTACCATTAGATTATAAAAAGGCTGGCATTTTGCCACTTTCTTCTATTTAGTAAACTTTTTAATAAATCTAGAAAAGCACTAAGACTGGTTTAAATATGACTATGACATACCTAAATTGTCACTTTAAGTATATTTCCCTTTTTGTTCAAAACATAAGGGTAACACTATTCCAATGTTTAGAGTTATCAGATCCTTAAGAATTAGTAAAAGATTTTGATTAGTTTAACTTTGTCACATCAAATATGATTTTTAAAATATAAAGTTAAATGCTAATTAAAATATTACCAATTCAAAAAAGGAGCAAAAGGGAAAAACAATTGGTAACTTTACATGAATATTTGAAACTTAGATATGATAAAAAAGATTCCATATGCAAATTAAGAGAGGTGATATAACTGACAAAATATTGGAATCTAGAAAAATAGGAAGAACACCTACAAACCAGTTACAAAAAGATGAATACAACACAGAGATTCATCAAACTGCACAAGCAAGCATCATGAACTTGTGAAAATATGCTCAACTCCACTAACAAATCTCTACCCCCCACAGCTGAATGCTTTTGGAGGAGACCATCCAGATTTACAAAGGCTGAGTTAGGAGCTTTACATGCAAGAGTAGGAAGAGAGTGCTTCACCTGTATTAAAAAAAAAAAAAAAACCTGCAAGTTGGAGAACCCTGGAGATGTGTGCATGAGAGGGAGGGAGAGAGAATCAGTGTGTGCGTGCATGCACCCAGAAACAGCACATGTTTGCATGTAAGGGAGGCAGGGGCACGGGGAGAACTCTTAAAAGAATCCGCAGAATGCCCACCAGCGTAGGTTCAAATAAGCCCTTGCCAGAGAGTGCAACACTCAGCAAAGTATGAACTTTCCAGATCCCCTTTGTTCCTACCTCTCCCTGGTCTTCATCCAGATTATCTGGCAGAAATAGAATCTTTAAGGGGTGTAGAAACAAAAAGCCAAATCACAACCCCCTTCTTTGTGTGGGTCTGTGAGGCTGATAAGGAAGGAACTTCCAGTTGTAAACAGAAAAATGATTATTCCATGAGACTGGGCATTTAAAATTTGCGTTGAGACTGCATTTGCAATTTGAATGAACTGTGCCTGCTGAATCGGGGAGGGTCCCCAAAGCTGAAACAGATGATGTCACTAATGATGATCTTGCCACCTGATGGAAAGCTTTGTGTGGATAGAAAATACTGGAAGTTCATGTGACTGAGCCCTGCTACCTGCTTGGCCCCTGAAAACAATTGCATTTGCAACTGCCACTAGTCCAGAGGCTCCAAATCTACCCCTGATTTTAGAAATTGGCAACATCAAACTTTGCATGGGTTGTGGAGGCAGGTGATTCCCAGGTGATTCCTCTTCCACTTATCCAGACCCACTGCTGCTGCTGCTGCTGCTGCTGCTAAGTCGCTTCAGTCTTGTCCGACTCTGTGCGACCCCATAGACGGCAGCCCACCAGGCTCCCCCATCCCTGGGATTCTCCAGGCAAGAACACTGGAGTGGGTTGCCATTTCCTTCTCCAATGCATGAAAGTGAAAAGTGAAAGTGAAGTCGCTCAGTCGTGTCCAACTCTTTGAGACCCCATTGACTGCAGCCCACCAGGCTCCTCCGTCCATGGGATTTTCCAGGCAAGAGTACTGGAGTGGGTTGCCATTGCCTTCTCCACCAGATGCACTGAGGTAGGCAGAATTCTAAGAGGGCCCTGGAGATTCCCTGCCTCTGATAAGCACATATCTTCCCTCAGTTATTCAGTCAAGCACAGCTGTGGGGGTGATTTTGTAATTAAAGTCCCAGGTCAGCTGACCTTAAAATAGAAAGATTATCTGAGTGGGCCAGACCTAATCACATGAGTCCTTTAAAAGATAGTATTTTTTCCAGCTAGTACCAGAAGTCAAGGAGACACATTCTGTCTGGCCTGGGGGAAAACAAGCATCCCATTTGGCTGGTAGAGAGGAGGCCAAGTGGCAAGGAATTGGGACACCTTCGAGGGGCTGGGGGTCTCCTCGCCATCTGACTAGGAGAAGTAAAAACAGCAACTCAGCCCTACAGCCACAAGGAAATGAATTCTGCCAACAGCCAATGAGCTTGGCAGAGGACTCCTAAACTCAGGTGTGAATTGCAGCCCAGACCAACACCTTGATTTCAGGCAGGCAGGACCTGGAAGAGACTCCAGACATGCCGGACCTGTACTTCTGACAGTGGCGCAGTGGTAAAGAATCCACCTGCCAATGTAAGGGAGGCAAGATATGCTGGTTCGATCCCTGGGTCAAGAAGATCCCCTGGAGGAGGAAATGGCACCCCACTCCAGAATTCTTGCCTGAAAAATTCCAAGGGTGGAAGAGCTTGGCGGGCTACCGTCCTGTAGGGTTGCAAAGAATCAGACGGGAATGAGTGACCGAGCACCAGCACAACAACAGAAATTGTTAAGATAACAAGTGTATACTGTTTTAAGTTTCTGAATCTCTGGTAACTTGTTACATAGCAATGGAAAACTGATACAACTCTCAATTAAGGATTTGAAATTGCCAAAGACCAGTTGCTAAGTCAAGAACTTGTTTCTATCTTTGCCACCCAAATCAAGACACAGGAAGCCTTCCATTCTGGGGTATCCATTTTCCTGAAACATCTGATGGGAGCTCTTTAATGTAAGTACCTGAGTCACTTTACCAATGAAGCGATCCTGGATGTTTTTAGTTGTGCTGGTTATCTCTCCTGTGCTCTTCACCCTGACTCATCCTGCTCTGTGCACTTGGAGGCTGACCTGGACAGATGGGTACCTCAGCCCCTGTGCCATGCTGCTCCCCACAACACCCATGTGCTGGCTGCAGACGGGTGGCAGGGAGAAGAGAGAGGAAGGCTGGGACATTTATTTCCCGGATTGGCCCCATGCGTTGTGTTATGCTTGACCAAGCCAGAACCCCTGCCGACAGACCTCTCCATTAGGTGACTCCTGGTTACTTCTCCTGCCTTTGACTTCTCAAGCCTAGGACTCATGTGCTGGGGACCCCCACCCAGTCACTAGCCCCCTGGTCCTCCACTACTATTTAGTGATTGCCCTAAAACCTACCTATATTTGGATAAATCTCTTTGTAGAATTCTCTTCAGTTATGCTATTTTAAAATGCCAACAGTTTCTTAACAGAATTTGACTGTTAGAGTACTCAAAGTGTCCATTTTTAAATGATAAAATGTGGGACTTAAGATACCTTTCTGTATCTTTTGGCTGGCTATGTCCAGCTGTGCCCCTTCACCTTAAAGTATTATTATCTTCTTATTCCCACCTCCCTGTTAGAATACTGCATAAAATTGGAAAACCATTTGTTGGTATAAATAATGTAGATCCTATGAATATAAGATTTTCTTTACTGTATGATGTGTATGCTTTGTCACTCAGTTTGTGTCTGACTCTTTGTGACCCCGGCCTATAGCCCCCCAGGGTCCTCTGTCCATGGGGATTCCCCAGGCAAGAATACTGGAGTGGGTTGCCATGCCCTCCTCCAGGGGATCTTCCCAACCCTGGTCTTCCATATTGCAGGTGGATTCTTTACAGTCTGAGCCACCAGGAAATGTCATTTTCAGTAAAGGAGAAGCCTCCTGGTGTGAAACAGGTACCAGAGTGTTACAAGATGCCTCAGATACCAGTGCGTGGCAGGGCTTTTAAGACAAAAGCTTATAAAATTAAAAAAAAAAAAAAAGCTTAATGAAATGATCTGCCTCATCTTCCCCATTTGCAAAACAGGACAATTAGTATTATTTGTCCCCTACTCACAAATTAAATTAAATTTCATATATAAAAGATTATACTTTAGTAATTTTTTTCGTATTATTGCTATTAATAATAATAACTAAGGTGTATTGACGGTTGACTACATACTAGTCTTCTAAGTTTCTTAGATACATTTCCTATTCAGTCAGTTCAGTCGCTCAGTCGTGTCTGACTCTGTGACCCTATGGACTGCAGCATGCCAGGCCTCCCTGTCTATCACCAACTCCCGGAGTTTACTCAAACTCATGTCCATTGAGTCGTTGACGCCATCCAACCATCTCATCCTCTGTCATCCCCTTCTCCTCCTGCCTTCAATCTTTCCCAGCATCAGGGTCTTTTCAAATGAGTCAGCTCTTCGCATCAGGTGGCCAAAGTATTGGCGTTTCACCTTCAGCATCAGTCCTTCCAATGAATATTCAGGACTGATTTCCTTTAGGATGGACAGGTTGGATCTCCTTGCAGTCCAAGGGACTCTCAAGAGTCTTCTGCAACACCAGAGTTCAAAAGCATCAATTCTTCAGTGCTCAGCTTTCTTTATAGTCCAACTCCCACATCCATACTCGACTACTGGAAAAACCATAGCTTTGACTAGACCAACCTTTCTTGGCAATGTCTCTGCTTTTGAATATGTTGTCTAGGTTGGTCATAACTTTCCTTCCAAGGAGCAAGCATCTTTTAATGTCATGGTTGCAGTTACCATCTCCAGTGATTTTGGAGCCCCCAAAAATAAAGTCTTTCACTGTTTCCATTGTTTTCCCATCTATTTGCCATGAAGTGATGGGACCAGATTCCATGATCTTAGTTTTCTGAATGTTGAGTTTTAAGCCAACTTTTTCACTCTCCTGTTTCCCTTTCATCAAAAGGCTCTTTAGTTCTTCTTCACTTTCTGCCATAAGGGTGATGTCATCTGCATATCTGAGGTTATTGATATTTCTCCCGGCAATCTTGATTCCAGTTTGTGCTTTATCCAGCCCAGCATTTCTCATGATGTACTCTGCATATAAGTTAAATAAGCAGGGTGACAATATACAGCCTTGACGTACTCCTTTCCTTATTTGGAATCAGTCTGTTGTTCCATGTCCAGTTCTAACTGTTGCTTCCTGACCTCCATACAGATTTCTCAAGAGGCAGGTCAGGTGGTCTGGTATTCCCATCTCTTGAAGAATTTCCCAGAGTTTATTGTGATCCACACAGTCAAAGGCTTTGGCATAGTCAATAAAGCAGAAGTAGACATTTCCTACTACTGTTCACAATAACTCTGTGATGGAAATATTATAGTCCTGCCCATTGTACATATGAATGATAAAATGAAATTTGTAGATGAAATGAAATGCAAAGAGATTCAGTGCATATAGCTAGTGGATGGTGACACCAAGATTCAAACCTACTCAAGCAGTGTTATTGACTTACATCTCACGAGTTCACTAAGGCTGCCTTACTGTACACAAAATGCTGATGACCAAAAAAAAGGGGGGAGGGCAATATCAGGATGTTAGATACTACTTCAACAAAATCTAGGGGTTTTCTCAAGATCTATCTATTGGCCCTTACAAAGTTGTATTAACTCAGGCTTCCAAAGTGTTATGTAATGCCTCTCTCAAAGGAACAAACCTTCTCTAACCAGGGGAGGAGTATTAAGAAAACAGAACAATTACTTCTAGGAGAAAATGAAGTTTTCTCAAATGTATTTCCTCTAATTAGTGTGGAAATGGGAGGGAATTAAAAAAAAAACATGTTTAGGTGTCAAAATATCCATTCATACTCTATGTGAACCTCATAGTCACAATCACAACACGTAACTATGCTAAGACTGCAAAAAACAGGAGAATGCTTACTGAAATTGTATAAAATTACATGCCCTTATCTGGAAAAAGAAAAAAAAAAGGATCCAGGTGTATGAAGTCATTATTTTATGTGCAATCTGAAGTACAGTTAACACAAATTGATTGAAAGTTATTTCTTGTTTCATAGCAAATGAGATTGCTTTCTACCCTCACAAGTGTTTTAATAATTAATTATTAAGTTAAATTTTTATGAACTTTAGAAATGTAACTCAAAATATATGAACAAGCCTTGAGCATATTTTAAAATAATTGATACAGTTATTAGAAGGTATAAATTTTTAATTATAGTTGCCTTTGTGAAAAAAACAAGGCCCAGTACAACCTCATTTTTCCCTTGAAGGTGAAATCCTCATTTAAAGATACTAATTCTAATAACATTGGCCAAATGTACGGACTGAGACATTTAAAGTAATTATGAATTTGTAAGTGATGTAATAATTTCATTTTGAGAAGATTTTTTTACTTAATCTTCTAAGGCTTTTGAACTTCCCTGGTGGCTCAGATGGTAAAGCGTCTGCCTACAATACAGGAGACCCAGGTCCAATCCCTGGGTCGGGAAGATCCTCTGGAGAAGGAAATGGCAACCCACTCCAGTACTCTTGCCTGGAAAATCCCATAGGTGGAGGAACCTGGTAGGCTACAGTCCATGGGGTCACAGTCGGACATGACTGAGTGACTTTACTTTCTTTTTTTCCCAAGGCGTTGGATGACTTGGAAGAAATATTCTCAATCTTTAAAAAGTGAAAACAAATCATTTCTCCTTCTGAGAACTTTCCAGGTCATTATAACCAGTTTTGCCTTTAACTGGGGGAATTTTTCTACAGTAGGTCAAATGTCAACCAGAATCTTAATCCAAGAACCTATTATAGACTTAAACAAAATGACATCAAAAGAGCCATTGTTTCATTCAGTAAACATAAATTAGATACCTCCACCAAGCACATGTGTGACATTGACAAACAGGTGTGTTGAAAATGTGAATTACCCACACTCTAATAGCTTCCCAGATATGTAAACCACGAAGCACAGCAGTATCAGAAAGGCCGCAGTGGAACTCTTATCAGTTACCACAGGAGCCCAGAAGGTGAAGCTCTGACTCCCTCTCTGGAGTTCAAGCCAGAAGTTAGAGGATGGGAACAGGAGAACACAGTGCGTAGCGTGTCACACTGTGCATTTGCACGCCTGTGTAGTTGTAGTAACTTGTACTGAAAATGAAAGTGAAGTCGCTCAGTTGTGTCCCACTCTTTGTGATACCATGTCCATGGGATTCTCCAGGCCAGAATACTGGAGTGGGTTGCCATTTCCTTCTCTAGAGGATCTTCCCAACACAGGGATGGAACCCAGGTCTCCCACACTTCAGGCAGACTCTTTACTGTCTCAGCCACCATGGGCTTCCCTTGTGGTTCAGCTGGTGAAGAATCCACCTGCAATGCAGGAGACTTGGATTCGATCCCTGGGTTGGGAAGATCCCCTTGAGAAGGGAAAGGCTATTCATTCCAGTATTCTGGCCTGGAGAATTCCATGGACTGTATAGTCCATGGGGTTGCAAACAGTCGGACATGACTGAACTTGTAATGTCACAAATTATTTGTCAGTGGATATATTATATCATAATACTGGTAAAGTTTAATGTATATTCTCACACATTCACACATTTATCAGTGAGCTGTGATCATTTTAAGTGGGTAGTACCATGAAATGAGCCCCGAAGAATTGATGCTTTTGAACTGTGGTCTTGGAGAAGACTCTTGAGAGTCCCTTGGACTGCAAGGAGATCCAACCAGTCCATTCTGAAGGAGATCAGTCCTGGGTGTTCTTTGGAAGGACTGATGCTAAAGCTGAAACTCCAGTACTTTGGCCACCTCATGCAAAGAGTTGACTCATTGGAAAAGACTCTGATGCTGGGAAGGGTTGGGGACAGGAGGAGAACAATGGAGGATGAGACGGCTGGATGGCATCACCGACTCGATGCACATGAGTTTGGGTGAATTCCGGGAGTTGGTGATGGACAGGGAGGCCTGGCGTGCTGCAATTCATGAGGTTGCAAAGAGTAGGACACGACTGAGACTGAACTGAACTGAACCATGAAAAATAATTGAGTGAGTGAACACTTACAGATAGTATATTTACTATATAAAACATGTATTAGTAAGATATGAGGTAACATGTGGTGAGGTATGATGTGTAGAAATGAGCCCTCTTTATCCAAAACCCCTAAATCATGTTTGGAACCAGCAGTTGAGGGCAGTACATCATGACCTAATATAATGTTTTAGAGTGTACTTTGTTATAGAAAAAAAAGTGAGGCCATTGTTTCCTTTCACCTTGACACTATTGAGTTCATGATCTCTGAAACATGAGCATGACAAAGAATACCATATGTCAGAGTAGGATTAAAAAGGCGTCCAGGGTTTGTTAACACAAAACAGTAAGTCACATGGCATTCTTGAGTGGAGATGACATGTGGGTCAAAACAGGTGAGAACTAGAATGTCAGTTGCTCATTGTATTCTCCTTGGGCCTCTGATAAAGTCCACCCTGAGGTGCTCAGACTGCCCCCCAGGACTTACAGCATGAGGGGGGGTGCCTCACACAGCCATCAGGGTCCGGTATGTAAGGGTTTGAGGTGGACGCAGGGTAATGGCGCCCACCTGTGGTAAGACCGCACTGGTGCCTCTAAGAAGTCGGTTCGGACCACCAGGCCCCTCACTGTCCACATCTTGCCTGTTGTGATGAACCTCAAAATGAAATGCCAAGAAGCAACAGAAGTCAATCAGAAATTATGCCATTAATCAAAAACTCTCTATCATGTCCTTCCATGTTAAAAGAAACGGTTATTTTCCAGCCTGGAACTCAAGGGTTAGAGGTTGCCCAGTTCTACCTCATGATGCTTATCTCATGTGTGAAGCCTGTCTTCATCACAGAGAAAGGCAGGTTAGCGTGGCCTGGGTTTTCTTTCTGTCTCTACTTCCACTCTTGGGATATTGGAGAGTCTTCAAAATGAAAATTCTCTCAGTTTAATGTAAAAGGGTCAGAGAGAAGCAAACCTCCTCTTTTCACTACTGGCTATTCCGTCTGCAGATTTCAGTTTCTCCTCCCATAGTATGAATAGGATTCAAATCTGAGTCCTCTGAGCCCACATCATTGCCTATAGTAGAAACTGGTATCTCAAAAATGTTAAGAATTTGTAGCTATCAGCCCCACTCCTCCTTCAATGCCCCTCCATCTGGGCACACAATCCTATATTCCTTTACGATGAGAGGGAGAGGCAGAAACTCAGTCCTTTTTAGGATTTAGCATTGGATATCTCATACCATTGCTACTGAGATATCCATTAGTCAAGGACCAGACTCTAGGGAGAGAGGGAGCAAGAGAACATAAATCCCACTGAGAGGAGTGTCAATCACCTTGTAAGAAAAGTATGTGAAATTGAATAAACAGACTGATGCAACCATCTTTAGAGCATATAATCTTCAGTCTGTCACACCCTCTATCTGAGTAAGAAGGGCCCAGTCCTTAGAGATATAATGGCTGTTCTCTTCTTCTTCTCAGGGTAGGGAAAATAATTTTATTTATTCTCTTACAAGGATGGACAAAATGTTTCCTCTTAAATGAAAATTGCATTAAATATATTCATATCCAATTGGAAGTATATAAACTTGCTTCTGCCAAATGAATCCATCAGTGGGAATAATTAAACCAAGGTTCGTGTAGGAATTGGCAGAATTAGGAGGGAGATTGTGGACTCAAATTTCTGATTAGGTTGCTGTAGTCTGTAAGAAGTAAATATTTTATCTTCATCCTGTTTCCGGCACAGAGCTAACCCTGTTGGAATTTCCTAAATGATGAGAGCTTTAAAGGTGTCTTTTGTTCTGTAACTTAGATGGGTTTTGGACCAAAACCTAAGGATGGGGGCTAGTTGCGGGGGAAACTAATCATGTGATTAGAGGTTCACTCAGAGAAGGATTCTTGCCTGGACAATCCCATGGACAGAGAAGACTGCCAGGCTACAGTCCATGAGGTAGCTAAGAGTCAGACACAACTGAAGTGACAACTTAGCATGCACACACAGAGAAGGAAAGGCTTCCCATGAGAGTCCCATGGACAGCAAGGAATTCAAACCAGTCAATCCTAAAGGAAATCAACCCTGAATATTCATTGGAAGGACTTGTGCTGAAGCTGAAGCTCCAATACTTTGACCACCTGATGCAAAGAGCCAACTCATTAGAAAAGACCCTGATGCTGGGAAAGATTGAGGGCAGGAGAAGAAGTGGGTGACAGAGGACAAAGATGGTTGGATAGCAAAACCAACTCAATGGATATGAGTTTGAGCAAAGAGATAATGAAGGACAGGGAAGCCTCGCATGCTGCAGTCCATGGGGTTGCAAAGAGTCAGACACGACTTAGCAAATGAACAACAGAGAAGAGGGGCTGGAAGCTAGTTCAATCACCAACGGCCAGTGATTTAATCATGTCTATGTAATGCTGCTACTGCTAAGTCACTTCAGTCGTGTCCAACTCTGTGCGACCCCATAGACGGCAGCCCACCAGGCTTCCCTGTCCCTGGGATTCTCCAGGCAAGAACACTGGAGTGGGTTGCCATTTCCTTCTCCAATGCAGGAAAGTGAAAAGTGAAAGTGAAGTCGCTCAGTCGTTGCCGACTCTTAGCGACCCCATGGACTGCAGCCTACCAGGCTCCTCCATCCATGGGATCTTCCAGGCAAGAGTACTGGAGTGGGGTGCCATTGCCTTCTCTGGTCTATGTAATGAAGCCTCCAGAAAATCCAGAAAGGATGGGAATCAAAGAGCTTCCAGGTTGGTAACATATGAAGTTTCAAGGAGATTGGTGAAATGGAATGCACACGGGAGCTTTGTGCCCTTCCGCATTGCCTTGCCTTACGTATCTCTTCCATTTGGCTATTCCTGAGTTGTATCTTTTTATGATAAACCAGTAATCTAGTAAGTAAAATGTTTCTCTGAGTTCTGTGAGCTGCTCTAGCAAATTAATCAAGCTCAAGGAGGTGGACATTGGAACCTCTGACCTATAGCTTGTTGGTCAGAAAGACAGGTGGCAGCCTGGACTTGGACTGTCTCCAGGTAGAGAGTGTCAGAATTGAGTTGAATTGTAGGTCACCAGAATTGTTTGGTAATTTGAGGAAACATCCCCCACCCCTGATACACATACACACTAAAATTGGATGATGAATCTTTGAGAACAATTTAGAACCAAAGAGTACTTTACTTGTTATAATATCAGTAACTAGTAGCTTTATATCCATCATGAAAATATGTCCAAAAAGTACATAATAAAGAATGCTTTATAAAGCATTTTAAAAATAATTTTTATATTTTTTATAATAAAGGTAACACAATATTGTAAATCAACTATACTTCAATTTACAAAAAGAATGCAGTAGGTAAAAGTTTATTAGAAAAAATACTCAGCAGTTTATTGGAAAGTTAAGTCTCTTGCAACAACTTCCCTGTAGGGACAGAAAAACAGCGTGGATAATTTGGCTAAAACACCCTTTGAATCCCAAACTCAAAAAAAGAGCAATTAATTTAAAACATTTGTACCACATAATGATCTAAGACTTGGTTATTAGTAAGAATGGAATAGCATTTCATTTTCCTGTTAATAAATACAGAGTACAGAGTAAATTAACAAAAGAGTTGTAGACTATGGACTTGAGTAAACCATTCTAAGGGAGGAAAAAGAATTTTTCCACTATCTGTCTGAGTTCTTACCTGAGACCTCTTTAGTAAAACATAGATTAATAAGAAAAAAGCAAGCAGGTTATTAGCGTGTATACTTCATGAATACATGGGAGAAACCCAGGGGAAAAAAAAAGTGCATCTCTCTGAGGTAGGTTAGAATTCGGGCTTACATATCATCATAGGGAAAAGGGAAAGGGAAATAGACCTTTTGGGGCAGGGTAAATGATTTTTAGGAAAAGTGAATGGTCCCTTAGAAGAATAGATTGAAGTTATGATAGTTAGTGACAAAGTTTGTCTGGGTGTCTGCTGTAATGAAACTCCTCAGAAGAGGATTTATGACAATTTAGTTTCTTTTGGAGGATCTGTCTTTTGGAGGAGGGTAGTTCAGAGAGAGTGTGTCTGTACAGTTGCCATTTCTCAAGTATCTACAGTTCAAAATAACCAGTATACTAAAGGGCACATTCTGAGGTGGTGTGCTACTCTTTATTATCAAGAATTTCTAGTAAAATAATTGATACAAGTACCTGCCTTCTAGGTGTTTGAAGTCCCTGAAGTAGGTGTTTGGTTTTTTTTTCTTATACATTTCTGAAATCTGTTAAATACTTTAGGTTTTCTACATTTAATCACCTATATTTCCTCTCTTGCAAGAAATTTTCGGTTAAGCAACGATAATTTCAGTCAAACCTTTGTCTAACATACTGCATTTTGAACAGACATGGTCTAAAGAGAGAACTGGTCAAACTTGAGAGCAGGGAAGCAAAAAGAAAATCTTGGTGGATGGATCCTCAGTTCTGTGCCCTGAAAGAGAAAATGTAGCTAAGTTTCCAAGGTCCTGTCTGGATTTTGAGACCTTGATAAAAAGCCTTTTCCCTCTCTATGGACTGGGGGAGACTCCTCCTGCAGAAAAGAGAGAGCCGCCCTACCCCGTGCTTGAGACTCCAGAGTTAGCTCAGACCAAGGTGTGAAAGCTTGGAGTGCCTGAGAAAAACCAAGCTGTGACTGCCCTCTGCTGGACAGGCCTAGATGACCAACCTCTCTGAGACTGCATAGGACTAGATGCCAGCTCCCCTTCACTCTCCCTCCTGCCTACTAAGCTCATCACTACTCTCGCTAGGCTACTTGCTACAGCCTCTATGCCACCATGTTGGCCCTTTCTTCTCCTGAGATGTGTACTGTGGCTTCTTAGGTAGTGCTAAGTATGCACTGCATTTTTACTTTCCCCAATTTTTAAGCAAGGTGACATTCTGCCACAAGTCTGAGATACCATTCTCTCCTCAGTTCCACCCAAAACTCCAACGTACTTTATCTCTAGGATGTAATGGAATACCAGCAAATGTGACTACTTTGCAATTCACTAATTTCTCTTTACATTTGCCGAGTTCCCTTCTATGTAACAGATGGCTATGGGCTAGTGATCTTAAAATTGACTGAGAGGAACAGAGAATAAGAATAGAGAACCACTGAGTTAGAAAAAGAGAGCTGAGTTCCAATACTAACTTTATCACTCCAGGCCTCATTTATCTCTGTCTGTATGGAAAAAGATAAACTATATCACTATTCCCAATTTAAGGTCCTTAAGAGTTTAAAATGTAATCACAAATATCTGGGAAATACAAACAGCCTATGCATATGTTAGCCAAAACATCACATTTCTAAAGACATAATTATATAATTATTAGTTAAAATATATAATTTAATAATTATTACTTTCAGTTCAGTCGCTCAGTCATGTCTGACTCTGCGATCCCGTGGACTACAGCACACCAGTCTTCCCTGTCCATCACCAACTCGCGGAGCTCGCTCAAATTCATGTCCATCAAGTCGGTGATGTCATTCAACCATCTCATCCTCTGTCGTCCGCTTCTCCTCCTGCCTTCAATCATTCTCAGCATCAGGGTCTTTTCAAATGAGTCAGTTCTTCCCATCAGGTGGCCAAAGTATTGGTTTCAGCTTCACCATCAGTCCTTCCAATGAATATTCAGGACTGATTTCCTTAGGATTGACTGGTTTGATCTCCTTGCAGTCCGAGGCACCCTCAAGAGTCTTCTCCAACACCACAGTTCAAAAGCATCAATTCTTTGGCACTCAGCTTTCTCTATAGTCCAACTCTCACATCCATACATGGCTACTGGAAAAACCATAGCTTTGACTTGATGGACCTTTGTCAGCAAAGTAATGTCTCTGCTTTTTAATATGCTGTCTATGTTTGTCATAGCTTTTCTTCCAAGGAGTAAGCATCTTTTAATTTCATGGCTGCAGTCACCATCTACAGTGATCTTGGAGCCCCCAAAAATAAAGTCTGTCGCTGTTTCCATTGTTTCCCCATCTATTTGCCATGAAGTGATGGGACCGGATGCCATGATCTTAGTTTTCTGAATGTTGAATTTTAAGCCAACTTTTTCAGTCTCCTGTTTCCCTTTCATCAAGAGTCTCTTTAGTTCTTCTTCGCTTTCTGCCATAAGGGTGGTGTCATTTGCATATCTGAGGTTATTGATATTTCTCCCAGCAATCTTGATTCCAGCTTGTGCTTCATCCATCCCGGAATTTCACATAATGTACTCTGCATATAAGTTAAATAAGCAGGGTGACAGTATACAGCCTTGACATACTCCTTTCCCAATTGGAACCAGTCTGTTTTTCCATGTCCAGTTCTAACTGTTGCTTATTGACCTGAGAAATTGCAGATTTCTCAGGAGGCAGGTAAGGTGGTCTGGGTTTTGTTGTTGTTGTTATTATTACTTTGGCACTAGACTGATTATTACTTTGGCTCTAGACTAATGCATTTGGTTATTTTTGCTTTAATTTGTAAATTATCTACATAATACAAAAATCTTGGGACCACATCCTTCTGTGGATTTAAATGACTTTATCATTTAATCCAGAATTTATCTGATACATCACCCTCGTCCGTATAACTTATCAGGTACCTCCTTAATCATTTTTCCCATAGTTACTTCTGAGAATACCTGGCTGCTAAGTCGCTTCAGTCATGTCCAACTCTGTACGACCCCATAGACGGCAGCCCACCAGGCTCCCCCATCCCTGGGATTCTCCAGGCAAGAATACTGAAGTGGGTTGCCATTTCCTTCTCCAATGCATGAAAGTAAAAAGTGAAAATGAAGTCGCTCAGTCATGTCCAACTCTTAGCGACCCCATGGACTGCAGCCTACCAGGCTCCTCCGTCCATGGGATTTTCCAGGCAAGAGTACTGGAGTGGGGTGCCATTGCCTTCTCTGGAGAATACCTGGAGAGTTATACAAATACCCACAAACCAGTGAACTCCTGTTTGCCCTCCTACCAACTCGATGATAACTCCACTCTGCAAATCCGAGATCGTAAGCACCACCACCTGGGTTGCAGACACTGTCTAGGGAGGTCCGCCAGGCCCATGAGGTTGTCTGCTTGACTTTCAGTGCTACAGGACTCTTGAGTTGCTGATAAGCTTGTACACCCTGTAGTTTTTGTTACACTGAGGTTAAGCCAGATTCAGCACAGAATGAAGCGGAATGGCTTCTCCCCATAAAGCCCAGATAAAGCCATGGGCCCTAACCAAGTTGAAAGCTAGAGAACACATGCTGTCAACCACTGTCTTACAATCTCTGAAGCCCCACCCAACCTTTCTTCATTCTCCTGGACAGGAGAAAGAGGGGAAAGCATTCTCCTGTCCAGACTCTGTTCCCCTACGCTTGAGTTAATCCACTGGAACATCAGAGCTCTTGGTGAAACAGATTAATTCAAGGGAGTCAGTGGAGGAAAAAGTAATAAAAAAGATCTTAGTGGTGATAAAATTTGAGAACTCTGAGCTGGGTGACGCTTAAGCCCCCATTCAGTACTCTTGATGGTATAGCCCTCCTGGCATCACCTTGTCTCACCAGGAATGTGGGAGTTTTCTTGATTGGCTTTCTTGGAATACTTCGTCTCTGTTATTGTTGTTGTTCAGTCACTAGGTCGTGTCCAACTCTTTGTGACCCCATGGACTGCAGCATGCCAGGCTTCCCTGTCCTTCACTGTCTCTTGGCGTTTGTTCACACTTACGTCCATTGAGTCAGTGATGCCATTTCTACTGCTCTGACCTGCCACCAATTCCACACTTGTTCTTCATTCTCTTTTTTCCTAACATGCATTACACATCTTGTCTAAGCAGTACAATTTCTATTGTTTGTAGTGAATTTATTTTTCCTACTTAGATGTCACCAGAGAATAATTTGATATTAATGAGCTTCTTTATATATTATAAAGGAGACAATATCCTCAAATTTGAGTACTTAGAGATAGATGCTTTAGAGATATCACCTATTTTGTAATATCATGTAATATATGTGACAGATCATTCTAATACCATTTAGAGAACAAAGAATATGGACTATTTTATTTGTTGCCAATAAAATGGCAAAACAAAGATTTAAAACCAGTTCAGTCTTCAAATCCATTCTCTTAAATCTCTTCTCAGAAAAGCTAAGAAAAAAGGAAGCAAAAAAAACTTTTGCAATCAAAATAAATTTCACATAATCCATGCACTAAAGCTTATTAACTCTTCTCTAAGGGAATCTCTCAGACTCTGAATCAGAGCCTAGAATATTCACTCTAATCCCAATCCCGTTTCTAAATTATCTGTTTTCTAAATTTATGTCAGATAGAAAACAGCCTGTTGACAGCTGTGAGAGGAATAAATGATGTAATTATCAGATTCAGAGAAAAGAGGAGACAGGAAAGTTATAAAACTTAGTCTCACAAACTGAAAAATTCCCAGAAGGGTAGGACTGCTTAGAGGCACACAGCGGTACATTCTAATATCAGATGAGTGCAATCATTGGTGTCAATCAATTCTGAGGCCATTTTGTCACCCTTATACCCTACTTACAATAACTCCATTAAATTTTCCAAAAGACATGAATCAGCAGCTTCAAGTTCTCATTTATACACCTTTTTTCAAAACTTAAAGATAACTTTATGCATTGAGTATTCTAGAACCACTGTTGGAAAACAATTGATTTTATCCAACATGAAAGTTGAATTTTTAAGAGTATATAAATCTGTTTTTGTAAAGCTCAAGAAGAAGCAAAGTAAAACACTGTTTTGTTTAAAGTGAAAAGAGAAAGTGAAGTCACTCAGTCATGTCCGATTCTTTGTGACCCCATGGACTGGGGTCTACCAGGCTCCTCCATGCATGGGATTCTCCAGGCAAGAATACGGGAGTGGGTTGCCATTTCCTTCTCCAGGGGATCTTCCTGACCCAGGGATTGAACCCAGGTCTCCCTCATTGAAAGCAGACGCTTTTAATCTCTGAGCCACCAGTTTTGTTTAAAAATATGTGATAAAATAATTTTTTAAGCCATACATTATAAAAACAAAACTTTTATACACAAAGGAATAATGGTCCTAAAATTTGAGACAGTGATTTCCTCCAAGAGGAGACAGGGAGATGAAATGAGCAAGTAACCCAATTCAAAAATGGACAAAGGCAAAACCAATACAATATTGTAAAGTTAAAAAATAAAATTAAAAAAATGGATAATGCCGAAAAAATAAATAAATAAATGAAAAAAAATGGACAAAGGATTTGAATACACATTTATCCAAAGAAACTATCAATAAACCAATAAGGACATGAAAAGATTCTCAACGTCATTATTTACTCATTAGGAAAATGTGTATGAAAACCACAGACACCATTTCTCACCCACTAAGGTGGGTATACAAAAAAGACAAGCAGTAACAAAGGTTGCCAAAGATGTGCAGAAACTGGCACTCACGCATGGCTGGTGAGAATGTAAAATGATAATTATATTGGAAAACAGATTATCATTTCCTAAAAAACATTAAACAAACTTACCATGCGACCTTGCAATTCCAGTTTTTCACATCTACCTAAGAGAAATGGGTAAATTCTAGGATACATAAAATATCTCAATAAAACTTTTTTTTAAGAGCATAACAGATTTCAACTTTTTCCTCTAACATTTTAGTAGGCTACCCACATATTCAAAGCCCCTGTGAAATTGTTCTTAATTGAAGCAACACATGACTGTGCTGTTAGGCTCCTTCTAGTTTGCATAACTGACAGGTGGAAAGGAGAGGCTTAATTACCCGCAAATTACTCTCATTATCATTCCTTCCAATTTAAACAGCCAAAGTGCGGTTGTGAGTAATGTCACTAAAAATGTGCCAGTTTGCACTCCTGAAAACAACAGGAAAAATACTGATGACTGGCGACCTTTGAGTCACTGGCCCTGGTAACATGGGCACAGTCAGCTTTGCCTCTGCCTTGGATCAGCCAGAATATGTCACATGTTTTACCTTAAAGTCAAAGAAAAGGAGTTGATAGTAACTCTTATTTAAAAGAAAATGATCAACTTTTGATTCACCTTTAAAATTATATATGTAGATGATTATCTACAGGGCAAAATAGAAAAGCAGATGAACATGAACATAGCTGAAATGCATCAAATCCAAAAAGGAAAAAGAAGATTCACTTGGAGACATACGTGCTGTTCCTCTGAGAAACTATTCCTTTGGTTCTTCACATAGGACTTGACAAGGTTCAACATGGCCTCTCATCCATATTTCTCTGGAGACTCAGGTGACTGTTTCTGTGATGGTTGTTTTGAATGGAGACATATTCTAAATTTATGTCTAGTGTATTATTGCTCTATGGAGTTTATGGTGGTTGTTTTTTTAATGTAACTGTTCTGAAAGCCTTTTAGAAGACCTAGGATGAACTTAATGGCTTTGTTTATGCTGTTTTGGAGAGCAGGTTCTTTCTGCCCTGCAAAATGAAAAAGTTATTTGGGGAAACACAACCAGACTGGCATATTTTTTCTCAGATCTGTGGTAATGTTACCATGAGGCTAGAACTGTCAGACCAAGACTGCAAAGCCATCGAGAGTGCCATTAGCACTGAAATGCACACAGCCTAATTTTCTATTACTGGTGATGCAAAAGGAAAACACCGCAGAGCAACAAGAGAATAACATGAATTATTTCCCTTTTTATTTATCACTTTATATTCAACCAGACAGAAAGGTAAAGAGCAATGGACAGTTCTCCATTTGCTAACAAAGCAATTTAGATTCATTAAACATCATTGGCCACCTTAGAGGAAGTATCCTGGACTTAGACATTGTTCAAGGACTTCCCTTTTTTATGGAATATCTTCCTCTTCAATCTTCTCCTGATAAAATTCATTACTTGAGTTTGGAATGGAGAAAGGACATTACTGGGAAAAATGAGGAAAATCTGAATAAAATCCATCATTTAGTGAATAGTATTGGATCAGTGTTAATTTACTACTTTTGCTTATTGTGCCAAGAGTATGTAAGATGTTCACCGGAGGAACAACTGGGTGAGGAGTACACAGGAATACTCCTTTGCAACTGTTCTGTAAACCCAAATATATTTCACAACAAAACCACTCGAGAAAACAAAGAGAGTTACTAAACGTAGAACAACAAAATTCTACTCTTCCTGTGAGAAATGGGTCAGACAGCTTCCCCATGATGTCTGTTTTTATCCGCTACCAGTGAGAAGTGAAACTGTTACATACTCTGATGGCCTTTTGTTTGTTTACAGCACATACCACATTCTAACATTTATAATTGATGTCCATGTTTAATCTCCCCTGTTAAGAAAGCAGAAAGGGTTAGGACCCCAAAAAATGTGAGTTTAAATTCTAGTTTATCAACCTTGGGTGAATGACTTAGCCTCCCTAAGTCTCAGTTTCTTCATCTAAAGAAGTGAGATTAACCAGTTAACTATAGATTTGATGATCTTACATGCATAAAGATCTTTGGGAAAAGCCGAGCACCTCACAGAAGCTCAAACTATGTATTTATGTGTTGATCCCATTACCCTTATTATTAGACTATGTTTCTTGGTATCAGGGACATTTTCATCACAGTTCACAGTGACTTGAAATATGGATGCTCAGAAATGGGTTAGTGAATTGAAGTGGTTCCAGAATATGTTTTTTTTCAGATTGATGTGTATGTCAAACATTCCCATTTAACTCTCTATTCCAGTAATTTATTTCTCTAAATTATTATTTCACTTTTTACAATATTCTCAATTCTCAAAAGTATACATGTATACTCAATTATATCTAGCCCAAACCATTAAAATTTCACATGAAACTATTATAGGAGAAAAGGGTTGGTTTTTTTTTCCCCCCATATTCAGTTATTGAGTAAACCTTAAATGTTCCCCTTTTCTATTTCTCTCTCTGGAGCAAGAATTTACCTCTCACTACAACTCAGTAACCCGTGTCACATTCTTGGGCTTGTCAGTGCCTGTTTCAGGGGACCCTGCTCAAAATCTGCAGTGCTTGCTCTGGTTTGTTAATATCTTCATTTCCAGTCACAAAGCAGACTCTATATATTCTAACCCTACTCATACCTATGTGTTTTGGGACTTATCAAAACTGAAGAGAGCTGGAGTAAAATAACATGACATTTTCACTTACTTTTTATATGAATATTCTGAAAACATTTATTAGCATAAATCTAATTGTTTTCTCATTCACTCATCCATTCTCTTTGACAAAGGGTGATTGATTATTTAGTACCTACCAGCCACTAAACAAAATACTGAAAATATTAAAAAAAAGACCCAGTTCCTACCCTAAATAAGTTCGTGTCCTCTAGACAGACAAACTTGTAAACAGCTCATTAAAATGCAATGTGGACTGTGCAATAAAAGGACGTTATGGAACATTATGGGATCATAAAAGAACATTTCAGTCTGGGGAGAAGAGGCGCATCATGACTCCAAAGCATAGTTCTCAGCCAGAGCTGCCATGGAAATTATCTGGGCAGCTTTAAAAAATACTGATTCCTGGGAGCCACTTACATACATTCAATTATGATCGGCCTGGGGTGTTTTCTTAGGGAATAGGATCTTTTCACCCTCTACTGTTCTAAAGAATGAGAAGAATCTAGCCAGGCTGAGGACTGGGTAAGTGAAGAAGGGCATGGAGAAAGGGTATGTCAAACAGACAGCAGCATGAGCAAAGCCACTGAGGCAAGGGAGAGGAAACTGACAAGCATTCCAGTTTTGTGAATGGGCAGTGTTGTAAGTAGGCTTTCGATGTTCTGAGAGCAGAGGTAGGAAGTGAACTGAGAGGTGAGCAAGGAAGCCACGTGCTGCATCAGGATAACAGATTTGGAGCAAAGAAATCCCATGGTCAGATTTACATTGTAGATCGCTTCCTCTGCTAGCTGAGTAGAGGGGGGGTGAGATTTTATTGGGTTGGCCAAAATAATCGCTCAGGTTTTTTTGTATGATGTTATGGAAAAACTGGAACAAACTTGTTGGCCAGCCCAATAGATAGCCATGACTGGAGGCAGGGAGAATGAATCAGGATGTCCAAATGAGACACGAAGGCCAGAGTCTTGCAACGGCATTAGGAAGAGATTCCTAAGAACTGTTTGGAAAGTCATATTAGCTGGCCTTAGATATTGCTGGGGTGTGGTGAAAGGGGTGAAAGGAGAAATCTGGTGAACGGGTGAATAGAGATTACTTCCTACTGAGACAAGTTAGTGATGGCAGTAGGTTTAAGAGGAAATGTGATCTGCTCAGCTTGGAACACAGTGCATTTGAGACATCTGTGGAGCTTTGAGATGGAGATATTGTACTAGGCCACCTGGTCCAGGTTTCAGGATGGATGAGAACATGGATTTGGACTCATTCAAGATTGCTTTTGCTTTGCCTGGATCCTGAAGCAGCAAATAAGCAATGTAAAGATAGGGATGTGACAGGCTGACATAGTTCCTCATTGTCTCTCTTTTATCTTAAGGAGACACATTGCAAATGCAGTGTCTTGGCAGTGTATGTGAACAATTTTTCCACCGAGACAAAAGAATTACAGATCTATGGGCTTTCCTGACTTTTATATCCTCAGCCATGTCCGCACCCAGCAACTTATGGTAACATTTGAAACTCCAGTTCTGCTGCTCCACAGACCATATTACACAAGCCTACTATCTGGGTTCTGAGGCTTGAAATTCTTGCTTTATTAATACCAGATAAGATGCCTTATCTACCCAAGTCAGTCTGGTCACATATATCTTGTAGGTTCTTTTAGTTATATCTCAATAGGCAATGATATTTGGAGGAGTGTGAATAAGGGCTAAGCCTCCCTGTGACTGCAATACCAGGTTATAAAGAAAGCAAGTTGCAGACCAAATTCTGCCATAAACACAGATATTTATTAGTGTTCCACTCTCTACTCTAGTAACAAACCACCCTAAAACTTAATAGAGTATGTTAATAAAAAAAATTGATCAGTCCATCTAAGAAAGAAATGGAAAATTTTCTTCAGGCCAAATTTGAGGATTATAACTCAGGACGAGCACCTCAGAAAGCTCTGAGAACTCTTCCACCCTTTAGAAGTCAAGGCACAGTTATATAACTTTTTTGAGACAGAGAGCTGTACATTAGATGATGTATGATTGACAGTTTACATAATCCAGATCTAGGCTCCATGTGACCCCTTATGAGATGAAGAAGGAATGGCATCTTTAAGGAATTGCCTTGTTGATGCTAGGGGAATGTTGCTTCTTATGGTTGAGCAGGTATTTCTGCTGTTGGGAAAAGATACACAGTGCAGAATGTAGGGAGAGGGAAGGCCAAAGGGCAGAGAAAATTTTTGTTTTAATTTTTTTTGTCTTCCCATAAAATAAAAATTTTGTTTCAAAGCTGAAATAACAATCTTACTATTAATATCTCACAGTTCGGATGTATAACTGATCTCAGCTGGGTGATTTTTTTCCCTGGGATCTCTCAGTTGTCATGTCTGCTGGAGCACAGACAGATTGAATATCCATGATGGCTACTCACACGGCTGGTTTGAAAGCTGGCTTTGGTTGGGAGCTCAGTTGGAGCCACAACACCTGTGTGTGTCCTCTTTTTTGTGGCCTGGCTTCTTCCCACCACACGGCATCTGGAAGCAGGGCAGTTAAGGGCCATACCCAGAACTGGCAGAGTCATTCCTGCTGTGCTCTATCACCAACCATTCCAGCAGCCACAGGAATAGTCCATATTCAGTGGGATAGAGAAACAGGTGCCTATAGCTTGACGGGAGAGTGACAAGGTCACATTGTAGAAGATCAGTCTGTGAGAATACAATCTGCCACAGTTAGCAAACTGGCACAATGCAGCCATGCAACCCGTTCTTTAAGAAAGATGAAGCCTCAGCTTTTCATCCTTTTTGTTGCTCCAAAAATATTTTTCATAAAAAGCTTCACCTGAGGCAAGTGTAATACCATTCCAGAAATAGGGTTTGGCTGACTGCGTTTTTTGTGGTTGGCGGTGGTGGCATATACATGGCATCAAGGAATATGGACTCCTTGAGGCCCATGGAACACCTCAGGGATTAAGCTCAGGACACCATTCCAAAGTTAACTGGGCTTATTAAAGTCATGCACTCTGTGTATTCAAGGTTGGTGAATGCCTAAAATATTCAGCACACGTATTCCCAGGTGGGTCAGTGGTAAAGAATCCACCTGCCAATGCAGGAGATGCAGGAGACATGGGTTTGATCCTTGAGTCAGGAAGATCCCCTAGAGCAGGAACTGCCAACCCATTCCCATATTCTTGCCTGGAAGATTCCATGGACAGAAGAGCCTGGCAGGCTACAGTCCATGGGGTTGCACAGAGTCGGACACAATTGAGTGAGCTTGCACACATACACTTCCCCACTATCAGTGATATTGTGAGATCAATGAGTATTTTTAGGCAATATGTGAAATGATCATCAGGCACTGGGGAACTGCTGCATTTGTCTACACAGGAGTTTCTGGGAATAGGTTTGTTCCTCACCCAGCACAGATTGCTAGAGACCATTGGATATGAAAGTCTGAGCCTTTGCAGAGACCTCAGGGTTGGAGATTTTAATTTAGAAAGTATTGGATATAAAGTTTTAAGCCATTTTTAAACTATTAAAAAAAATATGAGGTTGGATGAAATCCCCCAGGAAGGGTGAGTACAATGAGAAAAGCAGTGATTCTTGGTCAGTCTCTGTGTCTTCTTAAATTTCTTTCATCAATGTCTCATAGTTTTCAGTGTAGAGACTTTCATCTCCCTGGTTAAATTTATTACTGTTTTATTCTTTTCGTTGCAGTTGTAAAAGGGACTGTTTCCTCAATTTTCTTCCTGATGCTCTGTTATTAGTGTATCAAATCACAGCAGCTTTTTGTGTATTGATTCTGAAATTTTACTGAATTTGTTTATTAGTTCTAACATTTTGAGTGGGACTTTTTTAGATTTTCAATATATACTTTCATGTCCTCTCTAAATAGTATAACACTTCTTCCTTTCAAATTTGGATGCCTTTTTTTTTTCCCCCTAATTGCTCTGACTGGGACTTCCATACTATGTTGAATAAAAGTGCAAGAGTAGGCATCCTTGTCTTGTCCCTAATCTTAAAGGGAATGGCTTCAGCTTTTCACCATTGAGTACGAAGTTAGCTGTGAACTTGTCTTCTATGGGGGCTTCCCTTGGAGCTCAGTTGTTAAAGAATCTGCCTGCAGTGCAGGAGACCGGGGTTTGATCCCTGGGTTGGGAAAATCCCCTGCAGAAGGAAATGGCAACCCACTCCAGTATCCTTGCCTGGAAAATCTCATGGACAGAGGAGCCTGGTGGACTGCAGTCCAAGGCATCCTTGTTTTGTCCCTAATTTTGAAGGGAATGGTTTCAACTTTTCACCATTGAGTACGAAGTTAGCTGTAAACTTGTCTTCTATGGTCTTTATTATGTTAAGATATGTTCCCTATTTACCACTTTGTTGAGAGTTTCATCATAATTGAATGTTGAATCTTGTAAAATGATTCTTCTGCATATATTAATATGATTAAATGATTTCTGTCCTTCATTTTGTTAATGTGATGTATCATCATTATTGATTTGCATATGCTAAACCATCTTTGCATCCCTGAAATAAATTCCATTTGAACATGGTATGTAATCATTTTAACGTATTGTTGAATTTGGTTTGCTAATATTTTGTTGAGGATTTTTGCATTTATGTTCATCAGGGATATTGGCCTGTAGTTTTCTGTTGTTGTGGTGTCCTTGTCTGTTCTTGGTGTCAGGGTAATATTGGCCTCATAAGTGAGTTTGGAGGTGTTTCTTCCTCTTCTTTTTTTGGAAGCATTTGAGAAGGATTGCTATTAAATCTTTTTAAAATGTTTAGTAAAATTCGCCAATGAAGTCATCTGGTCCTATAGTTCAGTTTGTTGGGAGGTTTTTTGATTACTGATTCAAGCTCCTTATTAGTAATCAATCTATTCAGATTTTCTGTTTCCTCATGATTCAATCTTGGTTGATAGTATGTTGTTAAGAATTTTTGTACTTCTTATGGATTGTTTTGAGGGCAGACAAACCTCAAGTTTTTATTTTTAAAAGCTGAAAGTCACTGAAGGAATTGTGCTTGGTCATCCCTTTGGGGAGTGGGATGAGACTTGAATAACTTTAAGAGAAGAAATCAAAGTAGTTATAGAAGAAAGGACGTGGAAATCTTCAAGTAGGAAGGCATAGCCCTGGAGGAGGACATGGCAACCCACTCCAGTATTATTGCCTGGTGAATCCCCATGGACAGAGGGGCCTGGTGGGCTACAGTCCATGGGTTCACAAAGAGTCGGACACGACTGAGCAACTGAGCACAGCACAGCACAGGAAGGCATAGAAATTTCAACGTGTCCTGGGAGAAACAGAGAGTAGTGTCTCCTATCTCTGAAATCATCTTAAGGCATAGCCACACTCACAAAGGAATTAGATATGGGCCACATAGGAATGCTGAATACCAGGCAGAGTGGCACCCCACCTCAGAGAGAACTAGCAGAAAATAGGCACAAAATAGTAGAGCTGCCAGTCTTTGGGTGGGCCCACAGGTTTGGACACTGAAATATCAACATTATATAAGACTGGATAGTTTCACGGTCAAGGCTTTGGGGGAGTGGCATTATAATACTGGTATACATTTGGAAAACAGATGATATTTGTTCCAAACAATGGAGCCTAATGAAAGTAACCATGCTTTAGCCAGTCATCTTCTGAGATAAGGCCTATACATGTTTAAAAATTACATGTTATTATTATTGCACTCTTTTTATCTCATTGCCTTGACTAGAGTTTGGTTCTCCACAGATGATGCTACTCTTTCTGTGGGAACTTGGTCTCCCAGTTCTCATGTATTGAAGGGTCACATGTAGGGCTGTCATGGCATTCTCTGGCAGTTCATTGCTTCCAGACCTTGGGAATCCTACCTTTGTAAAGCTTAGGGATCTAGCTGGGGCCTTCAAAGTGCCTTTTCTGTCAATGACATGATCTTACGTCTTCCCCTTATTTATTCAATGTCTTGGGCTCTTGCTGACCCATCTACCCCACACTCATACCACTGGAAGTTTCAAGGAATATGTAGACTGTTGAGTAACCAGCTTGTGGACATGTGCCCTATGCTTTCACACAGAGCTCCCCACTGAAAAGGGCTCAACACTTGGTTACATGTTCTACTTCTGCCATCTTAAAGTTCTCAGCATTTTTTTTTTTTTTTTGGTCCATGCCAAACCACTCTTGTACAAAAGACCCATTGTTAATTTTTTGTAATAAAAAGGGACTTCATCTTAATTACAAGGTTGTATTTAAGATGGCAGGTTTTCCAGTGTAGGGGAGATTTTGAAGCTAAGTGTTCTATCAGCTCCTGCTGATATACTTGCCCTGTATCTTTTGTTGTTTACTCCTTAAGAAATGTACAGTATATTGAAACTGCAGCTTCCAAGGACTGCTGTTCAGCTAATCATGAAAACTGTTTAATACTAGAGTGTTGTCTCTCTGTGTGTCTTTCATTTAAATTACAAAGTTGGTACTTTCTTGAATACCTTTGTGTGGCCTGGACCACCAGTGTCTTTGTGAGGAAGATTAGGTGAGCAGTAAGCATGATTTTCCATCATTTTGGAGATGAAACAAGGTGAACAGCAACTAAATGACTTGTCCAAGGACAATAATGACAAAAAGTGTTGTGGTGTTCAGAATCTCAAATTTATAATTCTTTAAACCACTGTTCACAGTGTCTGCTTGGCAAGCTTTTCCATTCCTTCTCCGCCAGAGGGGAAGGCAAACAATTGACCTTATTTTTTCCAAAAGTAAAGATCTATTTGCTAAACATGCTATCTAAAATTCCTGCAGTTTTTTCATTTGATGATATGGACAACATTTGTAAAATTTGTACACAGCAGCATATGAGTGCCTATAGACTGAGCCCTTGCTAAGCCTGGGGTTAATTTAATTTTTACATTTGAGACAAACTGACATATGCGCCCTTCAGAGGATGCTCTAAGGTTGCAATGCCAGTTAGGTAATGTTTCTGCAAAAATGACTGCAATGGACTGAAGGTGACCCCAAAAATTCATATGTTGAAATCCTAACCTCAGTGTGATGGTATTTGGAGGTGGGGCCTTTGAGTGGTGATTAGCTCATGAGCAGGGCTCCCCAGCCTCTGGGATCTAATGCCTGATGACCTGAGGTGGAGCTGATGTATTAATAATAGAAATAATAATAGAGGTAAAGTGCAAAATAAATGTAATGTGCTTGAATCATCTCGAAACCATGCCCCCACCGCAGTCTGTGGAAAAACTGTCATCCACGACAACTGTCTCTTGTGCAAAAAGGTTGGGGACCGCTGGTGAGGAGGACCAGGCCTCACAAATGTAACCAGGCCCTGAGAGGTCCCTTGTCCCTGTCCGTTCTGCCTTGTGGGGACACGGCAAGAGAACAGTTACGAAGGAACCAGGAAGTAGGTCCTCATCAGAGTCAAATCTGCTGGCATCTTGTTCTTGGGCTTCCAGCCTCCAGAACTATGAGAAATAAATTGCTGTCACTTAGAAGCCACCCAGTCTGTGGCATTTTGTTATAGCTGCCCTTACCCAATGGCATTATGCAGCCCTAAAAACAAAAGAAATTCTGTCACATGTAACAACATGGATACCCCTCAAAGACTTTATGCGCAAAGGACAAATACTGTATAATTCCACTCATATGAAGTGTTTAAGAAGTCAAAATCATGGAATGAAAGTAGAAAGGGGCTGAGGATAGAGTTTGTTTTGTAAGAAGATAAAGTTCTAGACAGCTTTTCTGCTTTTTTCGGTGTCTGTTGTTACAGCAATGAGAATGTACTTTACACTGCTGAATTGTGCATTTCCTTCTCCAGGGGATCTTCCTGACCCAGGGATCGAACCCAGGTCTCCTGCATTGCAGGCAGACACTTTAACCTCTGAGCCACCAGGGAAGCCCCTAAAAATGGTTACAATGGTAACCAAAAACCATGAGAGAGACAAAAAAAAAGAATATCAGAGGGTAATAAGTGTTACAGAGGAAAATAATACAAGTAGGAAGAGCCAGAAAGCACCTGTTGGGAGGTGGAGAGAAGTCTGTGGTCCAGAGGATGGGGTGCTGAGGAAAAGACTTGCTAGATTCAAGGCGTCAGGGAAGTCCTTGCTGACATTTGAGGACATGTCACCCGTGTGGATAAATGAGGGAAGGTGCAAACAGAGGGAACTGCAAATGGAGGGCCCTGAGGCATATGATGTCTGATATATTCTAGAAACATCAAGAAAGTCACTGTGGCTGGAACCAAACAAAGACTAGGGTGAGGAGTCAGTGATGAGGTAGAAGAGGGTTGAAGTGAGAGAAAGCCACAGATAATGTAAGACCTGGAAGCCATTTTGAGGAGTTGACTTTATCCGAGTGACACGGGAAACCATGAGTAAAGGCAGACACAGGCCGAACAGTCCAGAGCTATTAAAATTATCCAGGAGGGAAAATGGATTTAAGATTAAGATGTGTTTTGAAAGAAGGACCACAGAATCATCCCGACAGATTAAATAGAAAGGGAAAGGGGGGAATGAAGGATGATGCCATGATCTCCCCTCACATGGTTACTCCTGCCTGGTCTCAAGTGGCCTGTGCTCCATTCACTATCTCATTTTGGGGGTGATTTGCTCAGATCTGTTCTCAAAAATTTACGGAGAAGGCAATGGCATCCCACTCCAGTACTCTTGCCTTGAAAATCCCATGGAGGGAGGAGCCTGGCAGGCTGCAGTCCAGGGGGTCACGAAGAGTCGGACACGACTGAGCAACTTCACTTTCACTTTTCACTTTCATGCATTGGAGAAGGAAATGGCAACCCACTCCAGTGTTCTTGCCTGGAGAATCCCAGGGACGGGGGAGCCTGGTGGGCTGCCGTCTCTGGGGTCTCACAGAGTCAGACACGACTGAAGCGACTTAGCAGTAGCAGAAGCAGTTCTCAAAAATTTACTACATCTCATCTTATTTATTACCCTGCTTGAAAAATAAAACCCCTTCCACATAAGTCATAACTACAACCCCAAGCCTTAGTCACAAGTATAATCCAAAAGCAACAGTGATAAAATCTAAGGAGTCATATCAGTCCCCTCACCAGATAAGTGTCTTTGGCTGAGTTGCCACTGCCAGAAGGAGTAGGCCCAGACCCCTGGAAATGACTCATTCACATAAAACACATGAAAGGAAATAGGAAGTTTATTCTGAGATCAAACTCCGAGATGTATACAGTAGAATTCAAAATCTTCTTTCTTCTCCAACTTTTATATCATTTCTTCAGAAAGCATGTCATATTCCTGGGAGGAAAATAGATTGAGTTGCTCCAAAGCCATTTATTTGAAATGTCTAACTAATAAATTTCAGATGATGATGGCACATTTGAAGGACTTCCTGGATCATTTAAAAGAATATGTCTTAGTCTGAGCAATTACTGGGTAAGTCAAAATAGACTAATTTCTAAGACTAAAGTAGCTCCAAAATCTCAATGGCGTAACACAAGGAGATGTATTTCTTACATGCACACAGGGTCCTGAGGTAGATGCTCCTGGTTATCTTGCTTTCCCAGGAGGATCCACTCCACATGGTGACTCAGAGTGTCAGAGCCACACAGGCACTGCGGGAATCACCTTCAATACTCTTTTTTTTTTGTTTTTCTTCCACCGTCTCACAGGCCTTCATTTCCAGACAAATAGGCAGGGAAAGACAGAGTGGAAGATGACACAAGCATTTGATATCAGGTGTACAAGTGGCAACTTCCATTTACTTTGCTGTAGTCAGAACTCAGTCACATGCTCACAAGTTGTAGCAGGAAGGGTGTAACTGGAGCCTTCCTGCGTGCACAAAAAGCAGACAAAATGATGGATGGTGAACAAGTAGTGTCGTCTCTGCAATAATTTCCTATTTGTATCTTTATTTTTTTTTAATTAAAAAAAAAATTACTTGTTTTTTAATTGAAGGATAATTGTTTTACATAATTTTGTTATTTTCTGTCAAACATTTTTATTTAACTTCTCGCCTAACCCCAAAGCACATGACTTAACAATTCTGGCCTATTTTTAAGTATCATGAAGACAAGCAGCCCAACATAAAATCTCTAACTTTCTGTTCTTGGAATTTGACAGGAAATCAGAAAGACATGTATACATGTATCATGTATCATGTATTTGATCCCTTCAAATCAATATTCTGTTTTTTTTAAATCCACTTATGTTGAAATGTGTCACAAACAAACCAAAAATCATAGAGAATAATGTAATGTCTGCTGTGTGTCCTAAGATGATTGGGCTTTTAACATTTTGATGATGTGATGACTGTGGAACAATATCTCTATGGTTTTAGTTGGCATTTCTCTGATAACTAGTGAAGTGGAGCATCTTTTCATGTTTGTGTGCTATTTGGGTTCCCTGTGATCTGCCAGTTCACTATCCTTTCTCCATAATTCTGTTGTATTGTATATGGCAATGGTGATTTCATCCCTAAGGTGTGCTCAACTCTTGCAACCCCATCTATCCATGGGATTCTGCAGGTAAGAATACTGGAGTGGGTTGCCACTTCCTTCTCCAGTGGATCTTCCCAACTCAGGGATCAAACTCACATCTCCTGCATTGCAGACAGATTCTTTATGCTGAGCCACAAGGGAAGCCCTGTATTGAATATATTTTTTCATATTGATATGATATGAATTGATTGATTCATATCAATATGATATGATTGATATGATATTATAGTCATAGTGAAGTGGTAGTAAATGCTACATAAGAGCAGATGGTGCTGCACTACTGCTGCAGTCTGACCCTTCTCTTATGACCTGTAGCTATTCCATTTGGCCCCAAACTAACATACCCCACTCAGCACAAAATAAAATCCTGCATGCCACCAGTACCACCCTTCTGAAAGACAGCCTGGTAACTACAACTATGCATTACTCCTGAAGAGTTGCAATAGTAGAGTCCCAGGAAGAATTCTGGTCAATATCATTTTCTCAATTTCATTGTATTTCTGAGGAGATTCTATTGCATCAGTGGTATTTCAGTGTCCATTATAAGCAGGCATCTAATCAGAATTTTAATCCCAATTTGAATTAAATAGTCAAAATTTGTATGAGGAAGCACAAAAAAGGTGCAAGAAACAAGAAAATGAGTGAACAAAGAAAGGATGCCATCGGCTGCAATTTTCTGGTGATCTTGCTGAGCTACATGGAAAGTTTGTTGCATGTGAGGATCTACTGTTTGCAAAAGTGTCAGCAAAACCTAAATGGAAATATCTCCTTGCTCCAAATGTGCTTAAAGCAAATATGCATAAGTACCTATATTTCATTATAAGCAAACATGCGTCAGGAACTTATATTTTACTAACACCATTGGAAGCTATAATAACCTAGATTTCTGCATTTGAAAATGCAAAACAGGGAGGAGGCACAGAATGCTTGATAAAGCAGTTGCCTTGTCAGAGGCTCCATTTATTCTCTTTTCTTATGCACAGACACCCATTTTATATTTGCTTTTCAGCATGAGCAGATAATACCATAACATATTTGCCTTCCGGCCAAATAACTTGTTTAATGAGACCAACATCTACTGGCAGATCACTGAAGGTCACACCAGTTTAACTATATTGCAAGACTCCTGTTTTTACAAAGACAAGCTTCACTCTTAATAGAAAAAGATTTAAACAGATGCATAGCAGGGTCAGAAGAAAATACCTTTTTCCTACAGGTACTGCTCTGACTTAGTTACCTAAAAACTAAAACACACCCTCTCTTCCTAAGTCCATCTGCTTTTGATGGTGTCTTTGGAAAGAAGGGAGGAACTCTTACTGGTCATTACTATGCAGCAGTGTTTCTTGATAAGGATAGGAGTTGAGGAAGCTGCCTTGCTGTCTCTCTTGGAGGCATTTCAAGTCCAAAAAGCTCTACCAAGGTGTAAGGAAGGAAAGTTTTCCTTGACCCTCCTTAGGGTCTCTGGCTGCATCTGAAAATTAAAGGGACAAAAACAGATTAACAGGAGAAAAGTATACACATTTATTTATTAAAATTTATGTGATTTGTGAGCCTTTGTGAGGAAATGAAGACTCAAAGAAATAGTTCGACCTGAGTATTTGATGCTAGCTTTGATGAAGGGTGAATAGTCATGGAGCAGTATGATAGGTTAAGGATTATGGGTAACTATAGCAAACTGGGAACACTTACAAGTCCTTTCCATTCAGATTCTTCTTGGCATACTTTGTATTCAAAGGTAAAGATGCTCCTTTCCTCCAGAAATAGAGAAGATACCTCTCACATGAGGAATTTTTTTTTTTTCTAATTTTATTTTATTTTTAAACTTTACATAATTGTATTAGTTTTGCCAAATATCAAAATGAATCCGCCACAGGTATACATGTGTTCCCCATCCCGAACCCTCCTCCCTCCTCCCTCCCCATACCATCCCTCTGGGCCGTCCCAGTGCACCAGCCCCAAGCATCCAGCATCATGCATCGAATCTGGACTGGCAACTCATTTCCTACATGATATTTTACATCACATGAGGAATTTATGATCTGTTTTAGGAAAGAGGGTGGGGACAAAATTAGAGTGATCTTCTTGCTTCTGCTGTTTTCTCCAACTTCCTCAGCTTAAAATATTGCATACATCAAGGTATCGTGTTTTGGAGTAGCCTGTCCTGAATCCCACCGAAGGGAACCCTGCAATGTAAACTGACATGGGCAAGACACCAAGCTGCTGATCTTCCTCTAGTCTCACACAGATCTTCCTAAGATTGAGTTTCCTTCTACAAAGTACTGCATCCTCAGCATCCTCATTCTGCTGAGAGAAGACTGCCTCAGCGCACTGAGGTGGAGCTCTGGAAACCCTGACCTGGAGCCACAGTCATGGCCTCATCAGGGCTCATGTTGACTCTTTCTTGGTGATGTAATTGGCCGTTCCCGCTGCATGACACCATTTGGTGCTAAACCAACTCCAGATTTACAACAGCAGTCAACAAGAAAATGAAATTTCATTGGGAGGAAAGGAATATGGAGTCAAGTGTGGTTTCATATCACTTCTTATTTAGAGTGTTATGTTTTCTTAAAGCTCAACATTCAGAAAACAAAGATCATGGCATCTGGTCCCATCACTTCATGGGAAATAGATGGAGAAACAGTGTCAGACTTTATTTTTTTGGGCTCCAAAATCACTGCAGATGGTGGTGACTGCAGCCATGAAATTAAAAGACACTTACTCCTTGAAAGGAAAGTTATGACCAACCTAGATAGCATACTGAAAAGCAGAGACATTACTTTGCCAACAAAGGTCTGTCTAGTCAAGGCTATGGTTTTTCCAGTGGTCATGTATGGATATGAGAGTTGGACTGTGAAGAAAGCTGAGCACCGAAGAATTGATGCTTTTGAACTGTGGTGTTGGAGAAGACTCTTGAGAGTCCCTTGGACTGCAAGGAGATCCAACCAGTCCATTCTGAAGGAGATCAGCCCTGGGATTTCTTTGGAAGGAATGATGCTAAAGCTGAAACTCCAGTACTTTGGCCACCTCATGCAAAGAGTTGACTCATTGGAAAAGACTCTGATGCTGGGAGGGATTGGGGGCAGGAGGAGAAGGGGACGACAGAGGATAAGATGGCTGGATGGCATCACTGACTCGATGGACATGAGTCTGGGTGAACTCCGGGAGTTGGTGATGGACAGGGAGGCCTGGTGTGCTGTGATTCATGGGGTCACAGAGTCGGACATGACTGAGCAACTGAACTGAACTGAACTGATGTTTTCTCACTTTTATCTCAGATGGGTATACACTTTACTTCTTTAGTTGGCTTAGGTGATCGTAAGAAAGCACTTCATACTGGGTGGCTTAAACAGCAGAAATTTATTTTCTCACAGTCCAGAAGTCTGGAAGTTCAAAGCCAATGTGTTGACTAGGTTGGTTTCTTCTGAGGTCTCTCTGAACTTGGCTTGTTGTTGGCCATCTTCTGTCTGTATCTTCACATGACCTTCCCTCTATGTGTTTTTGTGTTCATGTCCCCTCTTCTTAGAAGGACACCAGTCATATTGGATTAGGGCCTAATTGAATGGCTTCATTTTATCTTAATTACCTCTTTAAAAGCCCTGTCTCTTTCTGATACCAGATACAAATGGTATACATTTCTGATACCAGATACACATCCAGATACCACTCTGAGGTCCTGGGCCTTCAACATGAATTTATGAGGACTAGTTTCAGCCCATAACAATTTTCAACACATACTTTCTAAAATATTTTATTAAATTTTAAAGGAATGAGTTTAGAGGTTCTCTTTGTTATTATACTCCCCCTCTCCTATTTGCTTTCCTCTTCAAAAATTTTTTTCTCATTCCATCAACTAAAGTTGTACTGATGCTATCACACCAGGAGATCATAATACCACCATCCCGTCATGCTAAGGGGCTTCCCAGGTGGCTCGGTGGTAAAGAATCCGATTGCCAATGCAGGAGATACAAGAGACTTAAGTTCAATCCCTGAGTTGGAAAGATACCCTGGAGGAGGAAATGGCAACCCACTCCTGTATACTTGCCTGGAAAATTCCATGAACAGAAGAGCCCGGCAGGCTACAGTCCTTGAGGTCGCAAAGAGCTGGACATGACTGAGCATAGTACAGCACGGCACATCATTCTAAGAGGAAACCACATATACCTCCTTATGTTTCTAACTGAAATAAATCCTGTTTAAATGATGACTATGAGTATTTCAGCAGCAACTTTAGTAAATGCATATCCATCAATCACAATACCATAAAAGGTCTGTTCTTTGGCATGAGGACACTGGCTTATCAAAGTTCTCAGTAAATTAACTGAAGTTGACTCTTCCAGATTATTTTTTTAACTTATTTTTCTCTCAGAGTCTATGAGTAAATAAAAGGACAGCTATTAATCAAAAATCCAGAAATGTATCCATGTGTCTGGAAATTTTCAATTTTTTGAGAAGTTGAGCTCTAAGTATTCCTTAACTTAATCTGCTTCTTCACCCTCTCATTCCTTCTTCCCCCAAGGGAAAGTAAACAACAGTCATCTGGCCATTTCCTGTAACTGAATTCAGTGGCCTGAATGTTTATGTTCCCCCAGATTTGCCTGTTGAAATGTGAACCCCTAAAGTGATTGTATTAGAAAGTGAAGCTTTTGGAGATGGCTAGGAGATTGGGATTAGTGTCCTTATAAAAGAGGTCCCATGGATCCCCCCAGCCGCTTCCACCGAGTTACACCACAAAGGACGGATGGCTACCTGTGAGCCAGGGGGAGAGCTCTCACCAGAAGCAAAACCTGGCCATGTAGACACCCTCATCTTGAACTTCCAACCTCCAGAACTGTGATAAATAAATTTCTGTTGTTTATAGGCCACCCAAGCTGTGGTATTTTGCTATGATAGCCTGAATGTATTAAAATATTGAATAATTTGACAGCTGTAATGCAACTAGTCTAACTCAGATTACTAAACTAGGCTTAGAATTGGAATGGACCATCAGAAAAATGGGAAAATGTGGAACACTCTTAAATGTGAAATGCTCTGAGAAACGTGTATGCAGGTCAAGAAGCAACAGTTAGAACCCTAAACAGAACAACTGATTGGTTCAAGATTGAGAAAGGAATATGACACGGCTGTCCGCTGTCACCCAGTTTGTTTAATCTATAGGCTGAGCAAAGCATGAATAAATGCCGGGCTGGATGAGTTACCAGCTGGAATCAAGATAGGTGTGAGAAAGATCAGCAACCTCAGATACACAGATAATACTACTTTAAAGGCAAAAAGCCAAGAGGAGCTAAAGAGCCTCTTGATGAGGGTGAAGGAGGAGTATGTAAGAGTCAGCTTAAAACTAAATATTAAAAAAAACTAGGATCATGGCATCTAGCCCCATTACTTCATGGCAAATAGAATGGGGAAATGTGGAAGTAGTGATGGATTTCCTCTTCTTGGGCTCTAAAATCACTGTGGTTGGTAACTGCAGCCATGAAACCAAAAGATGAAGGCTATGACAAACCTAGACAGTACATTGAAAAGCAGAGACATTACTCTGCTGACAATGTCCGTATAGTCAAAGCTGTAGTCTTCCCAGTGGTCACGGATGGTTGTGAGAGCTGGACGGTAAGGAAGATCACGCATCAAAGAATTGATGCCTTCGAACTGTGGTGCTGGAGAAGATTCCTGAAAGTCCCTTGGACAGCAAGATCAAACCAGTCAATTTTAAGGGAAATCAACCCTGAATACTCGTTGGAAGGACAGATGCTGAAGCTCCAGTATTTTGGTCATTTGATGCAAACAGCTGACTCACTGGGAAAGTCCCTGATGCTGGGAAAGATTGAGGGCAGAAGAAGAAGAGAGCATCAGAGGATGCGATGACTGGATGGCATCACCGAAGCAATGGACATGAACTTGGGCAAACTCCAGGAGATGGTGAGGGACAGGGTGACCTGCCGTGTTGCAATCCATGGGGTTGCAAAGAATCAGACGTGACTGGATGACTGAACAACAACAACAAAATCAGAAAAATACAACAACAGGAGGTGGCTTGGAAAGTGCTGGCTAGCTTAGCCTTTATTATGCCAAGGTAACTTACCTGATTGAATGACCAATTTCAACATAAAGCAACAATTAAGGGGGTTAGAAGATGTCCATGAAATTTTTATGTCTCCAAGCCAATACTACACTTTGTTTCCATTTTCCTGGTAAAACATGGTTCTTTTTGGAATAAAGCAGTTTTCACTGTGCTTGTTGTTCTGTAAGTTAAAGATTTAGTAAACTCAACTATTTAAAATTTCTGGGTATTTGGTTTTAAAGGCTCATCCATGTGCTTACCTCAGGAAACTGGCTCCCAAATAGTTATATTCATAACTAGTCAGTACACAGAAAATGTATGTAGCTCAAATTTTGTAAACCAGATTTCCCTTTTCACTTATAACTTTAGAATTTCTTTCTTTCCTTTTACTTCTAATTGATCAAAATTGACTCAAAATATACAGTCAGTCATTTAAATCACTTTACCTAAAGCCATTTGGTTAAGAGGTTTATGATTTGTTACATGTTAAAATGACCTACAGGAAATTTCTTACTTTAAAATAAAATTCTTATCACATGGTATATTAAAAGAACAATATATCATATCAATGTTGGGTTCATTCTAGTAAAGTGGTGATAATTCAAGACTATAAAATATGTTATTATTACTTACTAAACCTTTCAAAATACATAAGGATTCAGCAGATGAACAACTGTGGTAAAAAGCTGAAAAGTGATTTTTTACACTGCCTCCAGACTGCTAGAGTCTCTAGGATGGGAGTGGGGTTGGAAGGGAATGAGATATTGTTTGAAAAAATATATATGCAGTCTATTGTTTTCATAATTTTTTTAAAAAAACACCAGTGATAAAGGAAGGGAGGAAGGAAAAAAAGAAAGGAAGGAAATTACAAAAGCAAATAGTATTTTTATAACCTAAAAGAGTAGTTAAATATGTATCAAAAGACTGAGAGATATTGACTTAAAAAATTGTTAAATAACAAAAAAAATATTTTTAACCTTCAAAATATATAAACAATGTAAAAGATAAACAAAAAACTGAAGGAAGTGTTCGAAACAAGTATATATCAAAGGTTTAACATTCTAAGAACTTTACATAATTTCTGAGGATATAACAATGGGCAAAGGACACCAATAAGAAGCTTAGAACACAAGTAACAATCAAAACTGCACAGCACAGTGGTTAAGTGCACAGCTCTGCAGACAGAACTTTGCCTCCTCTAAACCAGATAACTTTAAGCAAGTTATTTACCTCTCTGTGCATCTATTTTCCTACCTGTTTATTCAGTTGCGATGTTTTCATGCTGGGTTTTTTTAAGTCAAGGACCAGTTCCATGGAAGAAAGAGATTTTTACTTTAGCTTTTTCATGTTCATTGACGCTTTTGAACATGAAAAGCTTCATGTTGATGAAGCTATTTCAGTGTTCATTTCAAAACAGTTGCTAATTTTGAAACATTTGGTAAAATGACATTTCTTGGTATACTTTAATCAAGTCCAATAGAGATTAAAAGGTATTCAAAAAGAGTAACTTGAGCAGTAATGAAGATAGAGGTCTTAATATTATTCTTTTTGAGAATTTGGATGTTTGAACTATTGGTGATTCTCTGTTAGCATGGCTTTCTCTTCTGTGATTCTCTGTTGCTTAAATTTCTGGGTGAGGGTGATAGAGGAGTGCTGACAGTACAGTTCTCAGGAACTGTCAAGACGTGAGGTGATGGGAATCCAGTTGAGCTATTTCAAATCCTGGAAGATGATGCTGTGAAAGTGCTGCACTTAATATGCCAGCAAATTTGGAAAACTCAGCAGTGGACACAGGACTGGAAAAGGTCAGTTTTCATTCCAATCCCAATGAAAGACAATGCCAAAGAATGTTCAAACTACCGCACAATTGCACTCATCTCACACGCTGGTAAAGTAATGCTCAAAATTCTCCAAGCCAGGCTTCAGCAGTATGTGAACCGTGAACTTCCAGATGTTCAAGCTGGTTTTAGAAAAGGCAGAAGAACCAGAGATCAAATTGCCAACATCTGCTGGATCATTGAAAAAGCAAGAAACCAAAGCCTTTGACTGTGTGGATTATAATAAACTGTGGAAAATTCTGAAAGAGATAGGAATACCAGACCACCTGACCTGCCTCTTGAGAAACCTGTATGCAGGTCAGGAAGCGATAGTTAGAACTGGACATGGAACAACAGACTGCTTCCAAATAGGAAAAGGAGTATGTCAAGGCTGTATATTGTCACCCTGTTTATTTAACTTATATGCAGAGTATATCATGAGAAACTCTGGGCTGGAAGAAGCACAAGCTGGAATCAAGATTGCTGGGAGAAATATCAATAACTTCAGATATACAAATGACACCACCCTTATGGCAGAAAGCAAAGAAGAACTAAAGAGCCTCTTGATGAAAGTGAAAGAGGAGAGTGAAAAAGTTGGCTTAAAGCTCAACATTCAGAAAACGAAGATCATGGCATCTGGTCCCATCACTTCATGGGAAATAGATGGGGAAACAATGGAAACAGTGTCAGACTTTATTTTTCTGGGCTCCAACATCATGGCAGATGGTGATTGCTGTCATGAAATTAAAAGATGCTTACTCCTTGGAAACAAAGTTATGACCAACCTAGATAGCATATCAAAAAGCAGAGAATTACTTTGTCAACAAAGGTCCGTCTAATCAAGGCTATAGTTTTTCCAGTAGTCATGTATGGATGTGAGAGTTGGACTATAAAGAAAGTTGAGCACAGAAGAATTGATGCTTTTGAACTGTGGTGTTGGAGAAGACTCTTGAGAGTCCCTTGGACTGCAAGGAGATCCAACTAAAGGAGATCAGTCCATCCTAAAGGAGATCAGTCCTGGGTGTTCATTGGAAGGACTGATGTTGAAGTTGAAACACCAATATTTTGGCCACCTGATGAGAAGAGCTGACTCTTTAGAAAAGACCCTGATGCTGGGAAAGATTGAGGGCGAGAGGAGAAGGGGACAACAGAGGATGAGATGGTTGGATGGCATCACTAACTCAATGGACATGAGTTTGGGTAAACTCCGGGAGTTGGTGATGGACAGGGAGGCCTGGTGTGTTGCAGTCCATGAGAGTCACAAGGAGTCAGACACGACTGAGCAACTGAACTGAATGTTAACCAAAGTCAGGTCTGGCTGCTTAAAATTCCCTACAAGAGACAAGTGTTGGTAGAAATGGAAAACGTTATTTTAATCAGAAGATTAGCAATCTTGAGAGAGGGTGGACTTGTGTCACAAATGTGTAGGCTTGTTGACCCTTGTCATCTTTCTTTGGATGCTATCTTTTTCACAGTTAGTTCATAAGAGTACTACAGAGGAAGCTGAGGAAAAGATGTGCTCATCTTTTAATTACTTATTTTTCATTTCTGTTTCTTTGATCTAAGGAAAGAACCAACAGGTTAGGCAAAGTGCTGTGTGATCAAAAGATTTGAAAGGCGTGCTTAGTCTGGCGGTTAGTTAAAATATAGCTTTGCCAAAGTGACAAGACAAAAGAGGTCTCCTGCAGAGAGCTCCTTCCTGCAAAGAGCTCTTTTCCTGCAAAAAGCTACTTACACTAATACAAAGATCTGCAAGTTAAGTGAGGTTTCCTGCAGCTAGGTTAGACTTGGACTTGGTTAAAACCTCTGTGGGTTTATTCCATTCCCTCCATATAATGACTTCTGTTCCAGCATTGAGCCTCCAAGTTCAACTGTATGGCCAGAGAGACTGAAGAAACACATTTCATAACTGCTTTGCCCTGAAATTTTCAGATGGACTCTGTCTCACTCATATCAGCACATGGACAGAAATCTTAGCTGACAATGAGGTGATGGCTCCAGATATTTGACAATTCCCAATCCATATCTTAATATACATTTCTGCTGTGCTGCAGTCTGGATATTACATCCATTCTACAATACATCAAAACACATGAACTACTCAGATAGTGGTGGCTAATGTAGCACACAAAACCTAGCAGTCTTTCCAAACAGCTAGTATTTTAGAAGGACTAAAGAAACAAGAATGTTTCTTTAAGTCGCTGCTAAGTTGCTTCAGTTGTGTCAGACTCTGTGCGACCCCATAGACGGAAGCCCACCAGGCTCCCCCGTCCCTGGGATTCTCCAGGCAAGAACACTGGAGTGGGTTGCCATTTCCTTCTCCAATGCATAAAAGTGAAAAGGCAAAGTGAAGTCGCTCAGTCGTGTCCGACTCTTAGCGACCCCATGGACTGCAGCCCACCAGGCTCCTCCGTCCATGGGATTTTCCAGGCAAGAGTACTGGAGTGGGGTGCCATCGCCTTCTCCAAATGTTTTCTATAGTAGTTAAAAAAATGCCATAATAGTAGGTATCACTAATTACATGCTTACTATTTGCCAGACACAATGTTGAATCTGATATAAAAAAGTTGTATATCTTTACAGTCTTTAAATCAAATTATATATGAGACCCAATCCTGCCAAACTCATTAGAAAATCTCAGTTTTATTCTTTGCTGGGATTACCCAAAAGCATGTGAGTTCTGTGTGCTTTCCAGAAAATGGGGAACAGCCTCTGTGTTGTTTGGTCCCCTTTTATGCAGCTATTATAAACTTCATAAAAATGGCCAAGCAGGCAGTCTTAGCATTTCTGTGCCAAGCCTGGTTGTGGGGATGTTTCGAGGCTGGGAGTCTGGGTGCCTGGGTCCCATCTCTGAGGAGTACCACAGAAGTGCCTATCAAGGCTATGCTGCCACCCGCCAGGACAGTAGATGTGGGCTCAGGCTCCCACTCCTCTTGGGATCCACAGATCTCTGGACTCATCCCAGCCTGGGAAAAGTCTATCTCCTCCTCCTTGCTACCTCTGCTTTCCTTTTCTCTGGTTTATTTCCAGCAATAAGCTTAAGTTTACACATATGCAAAAAAACAAAAATGTTTTTTTCCCAACCCTTTTAGGGTCCCTCTTGCTTCCCTGATAGCTCAGTTGGTAAAGAATCCACCTGCAATACAAGAGACCCCAGTTTGATTCCTGAGTCGGGAAGACCCACTGGCAAAGGGATAAGCTACTCACTCCAATATTCTTGGGCTTCCCTTGTGGTTCAGCTGGTAAAGAATCTGCCTGCAATGCGGGAGACCTCGGTCCGATCGCTGGGTTTGGAAGATCCCCTGGAGGAGAACAGGGCAACCCACTCCAGTATTCTGGCCTGGAGAATTCTATGGACTGTATAGGGTCTCAAAGAGGCAGACATGACTGAGCAACTTTCACTTTCAGGGGCCATCTTATGCTGGGTCTGAAAATTAAACTGATGAAGACAGATTAATAAGAGAAAAGCTTACAGTTTTATTTAATATTAAAAGTTTTACCTGACACAGGAGACTTCATAAGGAAATGAAGATCCAAGGGAGGAGTTAGACCTGAGCATTGCATGCCAGGTTTGAGGAAGAGTGGATAGTCCTGGAGGAGTGGGCTAAGTTGAGGAGGTCAGTGTAGTAACTGAGGGAAACTCAGCAGGGCCTATTGTTGGGAGTCTTCCTTGGCATCCCTCTGTCTTCAGAGACAAGGATGTGCCTTTCCTCCTGGTACAGGAAAGGCACCTCTCACATGAGGGTTTTCTGAACTGTCAGAGAGGGGTTCGGGAAAGTTCAGACTGACCTGCCATTTTCTCCAACACCTTCCACTTAAAATATTCACTCTTCCAAAATGTGAATGGAGCATGGAGGAGAGCATGGCAGCCCACTCCAGTGTTCTTGCCAGAAAAATTCCATGGACAGAGGAGCCTGATGAGCTGCGGTCCATGGAGTCACAAAGAGTCAGACACAGCTGAAGTGACTGAGCACACGGGCACACACATCAAGATGTGAATGGGGTAGTTTGTCCTGAGCCCTATCACCGTCAAAGGAAACTGTCCTTATGCTGCAACCACCCTTGCCACAGAAATAGAGGGATTCAGACTACCTCAGAGAGGAAGAGGAAAGGAGAGGGGGAGGGTGATGGAGGGGCAAAAAGGAAGAAAGGAAGGAAATAAAACAGTAACAGTTCCTTCCTGCTGATTTCTATACCATAAGTATAATAGCTATAAATTAGTGTCTTTATGCCATGTATCTCATTTAAGATTCACAATAACCCTACGAGACAAGTGCAGTTGTAATGTTCACTCTACAAATGAGCCAGCTGAGGTTTAAACAGTCTGTGTCCTGCTCTAGGTTGTACAATTAGTAAATGATGAAGCCTGAATTAAAAACCAGATCCACCTGATTCTAGATGATTGCGGGGAGCTGCCCGTGAGAATGGGGTCCTTTGTCCGAAGGACACAGCTCTGGGAGCTGCCTCAGTCCTTGAGGGTTTGCTTGCAAACATAGCTCTCTGTCCCACCACCCCAGAGATTAGGCGCTTATTTACTGCAGGCATCTGGAGTTCTGTGCAAACTTCTCACACACAGAGAAATGTTATCTGGTGTAAGAAATAATAACAGGGTGCCATTCCCATGCTCTCAAGATTTCTTGTGACTGTTTGTAAGATGTATAGGCCAACAAGAAAAAATGTCAACTGTCTTGTCTTTCTCACACTTTTCTGTATAAATATAAGATGCTGAATAAAGTTGGTGTCAGACTGCGTCCCTTCGTGGAGACGTGTCTGAACCTCTCGACCCCATCTTTGTTTTAGTCTCTTGCTTTAGTTTCTTTCTTAGCCCCGCCGTGCACGTTCTTGGGACCTGATCGACTTTGCCAGCTGGCACCGGCAGATGATAGCTTATTAACCACAAGAAATTCACCTCTTTAGCACAAACATCATATCATTCTGTGAATACAGCAGTGTATCTAACAACACGTCCATCTCCTAGAAGGGACTCAGTAAGCATTTACCAACCAAGTAACATGTAGGCTGTGGTTTCTTAACACAATTTCATTTTCCTAAAATGTATTTGCCCTCAATATGATTTCCAAAAAGAGCTTACCCAAAGTGATATTTTGTCAGAGAACACACGTTTTCCTAAAATTTGAGCACTTTTATAACCATCAACTAAGGGTCAAAAGATTGTCTTGTATATTCTTTTTGTCTGCTAAAAGGGGCACCAAAAAAGTAGTCATTTGCCAGAGGTCACTGTGAAGTTGGCCAGAATGAAAGCAGAATTGGGTTCAAAGCTATATTTACCTGTGCCCTATGCAATTAAGTGAGGATTTTGTTTATTCAGAGAGAGAATGGTTCCTCTCTTAGCTATGATATGGTTCCATAGCTATGCATATGGAATGGTTCCAGGCTTATGGTAGCAAATTTCTTTATTCCTTGTTTAATAGGGCTAAAAAGAAACTTGATAATTTTATGTATTAAAAAAGGTAAGGACTGAAAGGAAAAGTAGACCCTTGCTGTTTGAACTTTCTGTTAATTTGTACTGTCTTGGGAGAAAGTAAGTAACATAAATTTATGCTGTTCATTGGTTGTTACTCCTTTCTATGAATTGAGTGCCTGTCCAAGCCGGAAGATTCCTTCTCCCTTGGCTCTACTGAGACCACTAAAGTCCAGGTGGCACTGGGGACAGTTGGTCATCATTTCAGTGGCCACTCCTGATGTGTGAGCAAAGTCTGAAATTGTTAAATGTGGGTAATTTACAAGGCATCACCTACAAATTTCTCAGAAATTCTCAGTACATATTCCAAGAGTTGCTGTGTCAAACACTTTCAGAGGATAACATTTGGTCCTGCCAGTACTGTGCAGCACTTAAACCAAAGTGCTTAGCACCTTCTGTAGCACTTTTAAAATTTCAGTCTTGCTTTTAGCAAAAGATGGAAACCAAATACAAAATGTTAATAAGAGCTCACTAGCGTTCAAGACAACTCTGGGGCTTAAGCCTAAATTTATGCAAGAAAGGAATTAGCAATAATCAACCCTTTGAGAAAGGAGTTTAGGGGTTTTGTTGTGTTGGATATCTAAATTGAGAGAATTCACTCCAATTTTTTAAAATTAATACTTATCAAATAGTTAACACACCAAAAGTAACACAGATTATAGTGCTGCCATATTCAGTTAGGTCCAGCCAGAGCCAAAATTTATCCATAATTAATCTGATATTCTTTAACTTAAGTTACTATAAAAAAATTATAATGACCATTAGTTAAGAATTACTGAATTGACCATGACCTTTATGCAATTTATTATTATATTAATTTTGAATATGTTTTAGGCTATATACTATAAAGCACTAAGAAAGCAGTGTAGTTCTGGTATTAATTTCCAGTCTTGTGTCATAAGGATGTTGGAGAAATCCTTTGAGACCAAGTTTAGATTTATGTCTATATCTGATTCTTGTATTCACCCATGTAGTCATGGCTGCTGATATAGATCCAGATCCAGATATAGAGACATAGTTGTTGGTGACGTTTTTTGTTTTACTGATCTTCTCGTGACTCTTGTTCATAGAACCTGATGCCTATTTTGGGATTATTATTTCTTTGCATCTCTCTGATAGCAGTTTCTCAAAGTTCACTTTATCAACCTTACCTCCAAAAGTGCTTGATTTCCTTTTTTTTTTTTTTATATAGTCTGGTTATTACTGTTACCCAGGAATTCTCACTCTATTTCAGCTGTGATGAAGTTATAAATGGCCTATGTGGGGAAACAGAGTAATTGTCCAAACACCCAAGAATTCTGCCTACTACTCAAAATCACTGGAGTCTAACTTAAACCATTAAAAAGGTAGATTGGTTGAAGATCCTGGGTTTTTAATTGCTTAACTGTTTCATATGACTTTTGTAGGTTGCATGTGTTAACACATATTTAAATTGTTGTTATTTAAGATAAAAAAACAAAATTAAGAATTACTCTATTTCCTTCTATGCATACTAGAACTCCACTATTGACAATTTTCTCCTAGTTCTGAGAAAATTGTAAAATTGGGGATTCATGGAATATGGTTTATATACAGTTTTAAAGAAACAAGAAGAAATATGGCAGGGGTTTGTTTTCATTCCAGTGATGAAAATCCCATTGCCAGAATTCTCAAAGCTCTTTATAAACATATCTTACTAAGCAATTCAATTTCCATTCTCCAAATATTGTACCAAGCACAGTACCAGGGGCTTGGAAAAGAAAAATGAATAAGACTAAGGTCTTCTCTTCAAGGAGATAAGAATCTAACAAAAGAGAAAACACATAAATAATAAAAGATCATTTATCTCAGAAAAATTAATGTGTAAGGGAGTATTTATAGAAAGAGTTGTATTTTATTATGTATGATCATATTTATAAAACAAAAATGACTTATTTTCAATTTCTTCAAAGTTTGCTCACATGAGGCCTACATTGGCCCCTGTATTTAAGAATAGCATCTACCTCATGCTTTATGCTGCCCTAATTTTTCTGCTATCCAATAGCACTTGTTACCTTCTGCTGTACAATGTAATGTGGTCCTTTATTTTGCTTGTTTATCATCTCCTTCTACTAAAATACAAGCTCCATTAGACAAGGTTTTTTATTTGTTCATTAATGCGTCCTGAGAACCTAGACACTACCTGTGTTTTGTAATGTTCAATAAGTGATTACTGAATGATTGAATAAGCTTGTGATTTGGATTATACAACGTATTTATATTGGAGAAGGCAATAGCAACCCACTCCAGTATTCTTGCCTGGAGAATCCCCTGGACAGAGGAGCCTAGAAGGCTACAGTTCATGGAGTTGCAAAGAGTCGGACACAACTGAAGTGATTTAGCATGAATACATGCATGTATTTATATAAATGACTAGCATATATATGAGTATATATGACTAGTTTATGATTTGGATTAGATAATTCATCTGTTAAATATTAATTGCCTAGCAGTCATCATAAATTCTTATATGATTCTATATTATAAAATTATTTTGTTTCCTGGTTCAGATTTTCTCAGGAATTGAAAAACTGAGGAAAGTTCTATCAGAAGGATAAAAATGAAATAAACGTATTTTCAGGCAACTAAAGACCCAATTTTTCATGTATTAAATGGAATCAGGATATTATGTTCAAATTATTGCTAATTTGAATTAGGTAACAAAATTAATTTTAATGTGAATAGAGCTAGGTATCCATTGCTGCTGATAGTAATAATAATCTTATGAAGTAATTAATCATTTAGTAGTTGTGACTCTTCAGGAAGAGTTTAAGATTTCCACTAAAATATTGTACCTTTAAGTTTCTTTTTTTTAATAAGAAATTTGGGTTATTGAATTTTAAAGTTACTACATAACCTGGATTTTTGTAACTTGGCTAAATTTTTAGAAGTCAAATGTCTAAATTTTATATCACATTACTCTTTATGTATATCACCAATCTGAAGAAGCTGTATGTTTTCCTGAATCATCCTGTTTTTGTTTTATTTTGTTTTTATTAGAATGAGACAAAGAAATGTATTTTTAGGAACTTTTGGAACATGTTAGTAGATACAGCCTATATAAATAAATAGTTTAACAAACTTGTCAATTGAAAGAAATACAAAAAGCATATTGGTCTATGCGAGATATCATATATGGTGTAAGAAAAAAATGAGAAAACAATGAAAATCTTCCACCTTTAAAGCTAATGTAATAAGCAAAGACTTTAAAAATAGCTATTCATACTGAGAAAATAATTTTTGAGATAATATAAAAGTGTTCAAAGTGCATGAAGATAGAATGTTAAATTGAAAATTTAACATTTGAACTGTGTCTTTCTATGTAGTATTTTGATATGTCTATACATTGCAAATTGATCACCATCATAAGTCTGGTTACCATCTGTCACCATACAAAGATTTTGCAATGTAATTGGCTGTACACTTCATCCTCATGACTCATTTATTTTGTAACTAGAGGTTTGTAGCTCTTAATCTCCCTTGCCCATTTCACGCATCTCCTCTCCCCACCCCTCCCCCACACTCCCTGCCAGCAACCACCTATTTGTTCTCTGTAGTTATGTTTGTCCATTTGTTTTATTTTTTTAGATTACACATATAAGTGAAATTCTATGGTATTTATCTTTGGCTTTGCATCTTTGAATTAAGATTCTATGTAGAAGATAGTAGGTTGTTTGGTTTTGGTCAAGGTAGGGTGTTGTGGGTTTATTTTTTAACTTTGGTCAACTTGTTTTCCTTTTTTAAAAAGAAAATTATTTTAAAATAACTCTTAATAAGAGAGTTAGTGTGATCAAATACAGAATTACTATGTGGATTGTCAAATGTTAATGTGCCTAAGAATCTGCTATGGACCTTTTTTCAAATGCAGATCCCTAGGCAGGCATTCGGAGAAGGCAATGGCACCCCACTCCAGTACTCTTGCCTGGAAAATCCTATGGACAGAGGAGCCTGGCGGGCTGCAGTCCATGGGTTCGTGAAGAGCTGGACACGACTGAGCGACTTCCCTTTCACGTTTCACTTTCATGCATTGGAGAAGGAAATGGCAACCCACTCCAGTGTTCTTACCTGGAGAATCCCAGGGACAGGAGAGCCTGGTGGGCAGCCATCTATGGGGTCACACAGAGTTGGACACGACTGAAGTGACTTAGCTGCAGCAGCAGCAGCAGGCAGGCATTGCTAAGCATGTATGAAATGAGGCCTAACTTCCTAACAGGCTCCCCAAATGAGTCAGAGGATATGCTGAGAAATATGGGTTCAGTTAAAAAATAATCATAAGCCTGAGACCAATGACATGAACTTATATTGATTTTGTCTAGTTTAAGTGATATAATCCAAATTCTCAATATTTAGTATACATACTAAATATAATATATATAATTTATAAATAAATATGCCTATATGTTGATTGGCATATTTCATTTATTAAATGGTTATTTAACTATTTTTATATCTGAAGTAGTAGATAGAGCATAGGAGTCTGAGAGAGCTTGGTTCAAATCTTGGTTTCATTGCTTAATTAAGTAAATAATTTTGGGAAAATTATTTAATCTCTCTGATCCTTTTCTGTTTTGTATGATAATAGTGCCTAAATCCTTGCTGAGAATAAAAGAATTAGTGGATGGAAAGTGATTAACTTAGTATCTGAAGCAGTAAAATACTGGAAAACATTCAACTGGGCTATGATAATTCTGTTTTATGAAGTGTTTCATTGAATACCCCTATTCTGGCTTAGTAATTAAGCCTTTTTTTGCATTTTTGAGAACTATTTTGTATTTTTTAGCTTTATTGAGACATAATTGACAAATATATAGTAAGATTTTTAAAGTACACACTATGAGCAATTTGATATACTCATATATTTTGAAAAGATCCCGAAGTCTAGTTAATTAAGACATCCTTCACCTCACATATTTATCTATTTTTGTGTGTGTGAGAACATTTAAGTTCTACACTCTTTGAAAATTTCAATTTTATAATGTTATCAGTTATTGTCACCATGTTTTACATTAGGTTCTCAGATCTTATTTATCTTACAGCCAGCAGTTCGTACTATTTACCAACCTCTCCCTGGTGGCTCAGATGGTAAAGAATCCGCCTGCAATGCAGGAGACTGGGGTTCAATCCATGGGTTGGGAAGATCCCTTGGAGAAGGGAATGGGTACCCACTTCAGTATTCTTGCCTGGAAAATCCCATGGACAGAGGAGCCTGGCAGGCTACAGTTCATGGGGTCACAAAGAGTCGTACATGACTGAGGTACTCACTGTCACTTTCCCTATTTCCCCACCATACCATAGGATCCAGCGAACCCACTTCTGGGCGTTTATCACCAAAGGGAATGGAAACAGTATATCAAAGAGATATCTATATTCCCACATTCATTGCAAAGTTATTCACAGTAGCCAAGATATAGAAAGAAATAAGTGTTCTGATAATGGATAAATGGATAAAGAAGATATGGTGTATTTTTCAGCCATGGAAAAGAAGGAAATCTTACCATTTGCAACAAAATGAATGGGCCTTGAAGGCATTATGTTAAGTGAAATAAGCCAGATAGATAAAGACAAAAAAACTGTAAGGTATCACTTGTGTATGGAATCTGGAAGAAAGAAAAAGTCAGACTCATAGAAACAGACTATATTATGTGTTAAGGCTGAGAAACTGCTTTGCGCCATGACTTTGCCAGTCATACCTATTTGCTCTCAGATCTCTCTGCCTTCCCTCCCAAGCTCTGTTCTGCGCAAAGGGAGTTAACCCCTGCAACTGTTTCCTAGAACCCCTTGCTACCTAGCTTCTTCAGACTGTGAGAGACACTAAAGGCAGATTGAAAGATGAGAGAGGGGAGACAGGGAGGTGACAGTTCTTGCAGGATCTCCTCTGGGCACCAGCTACTGAGACTGCTGGTCTGGGTTCTGGTGGAACACCTCTTCCCAGTCCCCTAACCCCTATAGGCTGCCTCACATTTCCCTATCTACTTTTTCCACTTTAATAGACTAGAGTGTTTCTAGTATAAATTATTCTGATTTGGGGACTCAGAAGTCCTTTTTAAAGTAACTTTTTAATAGTAATTAAGTTTTCAACATATAATGTTTTGCCCTATTACGATTTCAAAAACAAATCATTATTTAAGACAGAGAAAGTCTATATAGAGACTAAGAATTGAGGAAATTTTAGTTTCTTATTTTCCTCCAAAAGAAAAAAAAAAAATTGGCACAGTCACTCCTATCCCTACAATCAAACTGGTTTTCCATTGCATGAGATTGTATATTCTTTGTTTTAATGTAGAAATAAAAAACTAGATAAAGAGTTTTCTAACTTCATATACTATAATCTTTTAAGCATATGTATGGGGAACTTTGGGAGAATGCAATGGCACCCCACTCCAGTATTCTTGCCTAGAGAATCCTGTGGACAGAAGAGCCTGGTGGGTTGCCATCTATGGGGTCGCACAGTCAGACACGACTGAAGCGACTTAAGCAGCAGCAGCAGGGGGAGGTTTAAAAAGATGCAAAATTGAATAGATATATCTTGCATGCTAGTCACTCAGTTATGTCTGACTCTTTGCATTCCCATGAACTGTGGCCCACCAGGCTTCTCCATCCATGGGATTTTTCAGGCAAGAATACTAGAGTGGATTGCCATTTCCTACTTCAGGGGATCTTCCTGACTCAGGGATCAAATCCACGTCTTTTATGTCTCCTACAATGGCAGGTGGATTCTTTACCACCAAGCTACCTGGGAAGCCCAGATAGATATATCATCATAATGTTAATTAGATTATGCTGATTTTTCAAACTTGTACACTCTGTACAAACTCGGAAGTTTTATATCACTTTCTGGCTGCCAGACTTAGCTTATGAATTGGGTATGGAACTGCAGCCAAGACTGTTATCTACTGAACTGTCTTCCATTGTGGCATCCAAACACTCACAGTTTGGTCCTTGCATCGTTGTTGTTGTCGTTTAGTCACTAAGTCATGTCCGACTCTTTGCAACCCCATGAACTGCAACATACCAGCCTTCCGTGTCTTTCACTATCTTCTGGAGTTTGCTCAAACTCATGTCAGTTGAGTCAGTGATGCCATCCAACCATCTTATCCTCTGCTGTCCCCTTCTCCTGTCCTCAATCTTTCCCAGCATCAGGGTCTTTTCCAGTGAGTTAGCTTTTTGTATCAGGTGGCCAAAGTATTTGAGCTTTAGCTTCAGCATCAGTCCTTCCAATGAATATTCAGGACTGATTTCCTTTAGGATGGACTGGTTGGATCTCCTTGCAGTCCAAGGGCCTCTCAAGAATCTTCTCCAACACCACAGTTCAAGAGCATCAATTCTTCAGCACTCAGCCTTCTTTATGGTCCAACTTGCATTAGCCCAGTTTTAACTGAAATTGCTACTATCCAGATTTGAGATGAAATTTCCAATATTTTAGAACATTTGAAAAGTAACCCAACACATTCGAGAAGGAAAGTAAACATACTTTCCATAAACTTGTCCTGCAAAAAGCAATATAGGTTCCAAACCAAGACTCCTGATGAATTTTTCATAAATTTTCATAATTTCATAGTTAACTAATATTAAGAAAAAAAATAAAATAAGCATTTATACTACCTCAAGAGTTTGAAAATCTATGAACTTATATGATTTCATAAAGTAGGTATTCTTATTCATATTTTTAAATGAAGAAATAGTTTAGAGAATTTAATTAACTTGGTTGTCATACTATTTGTAAAAGGAGTAAAGATATAAACTCAGATCTCTGAAGGAATTCATGCTTTTTTATCACTATATGGTTTCTGGCTAGAGTAAATTCCCTTAAGAAAATACTTTAGCATTGCCTAAGTCAAGGTCATCCACCCTGGTCCTGGTGTCACCAGGATTTTCGCTGAAGCCTCTAATAGGTTAGGTTTTCTCTGAGTTCAGACCTCTTGTCACTGCTTCCACTTTTTCCCCTTCTATTTGCTATGAAGTGATAGGACCAGATACCATGATATTAGTTTTTTTAATATTGAGTTTCAAGCCAGCTTTTTCACTCTCCTGTTTCACCCTTATCAAGAGGCTCTTTAGTTCCTCTTAACTTTCTGCCATCTGCATATCTGAGAATGTTGATATTTCTCCCAGTAATCTTGATTCCTTCTTGTGATTTATCCAGCCTGGCATTACACATGAGGTACTTTGCATATAAATTAAATAAGCAAAGTGACAATATACAGCCTTGTCATACTCCTTTCTCAGTTTTGAACCAGTCTGTGTTTCATGTCAGCTTCTAACTGTTGCTTCTTGACCCACACACAGGTTTCTCAGCATATAGGTAAGGGAGTCTGGTACTCTTATCTCTTCAAGACTTTTCCATAGTTTGTTGTGATCCAGAGTCAAACATGTTAGTGTAGTCAGTAAAGCAGAAGTAGATGTTTTTCTGAAATTCTCTTGCTTTTTTTATGATCGAAATGATGCTGGCAATTTAGTCTCTGGTTCCTCTGCCTCTTTGAAACCCAGATTATACATCTGAAAGTTCTTGGTTCACATACAGCTGAGGCCTAGCCTGAAGGATTTCCAGCATAACCATGGCAACATGTGAAATGAGTGCAAATGTATAGTAGTTTGAATGTTCTTTGGCATTGCCCTTTTCTGAGATTTGAATGAAAACTGACCTTTCCCAGTCCTGGGGCCACTGCTGAGTTTTCCAAATTTCCTGACATAGTGAGTGCAGCACTGTCACAGCATCATCTTTTAGGATTTGAAACAGCTCAGCTGGAATTCTATCACTTCCACTAGCTTTGTTCATAGTAATGTTTCCTAAGGCCCACTTGACTTCACACTCCAGGATGTCTGGCTTCAGGTGAGTGAACACACCATCATGGTTACCTGGGTCATTAAGACCTTTTTTGTACAGTTCTTCCGTGTATTCTTGCCACCTCTTCTTAATCTCTTGTGCTTCTGTTATGTCTTTGCTGTTTCTGTCCTTTATCATGCCCATCCTTTCATGAAATGTTCCCTTGCTATCTCTGGTTTTCCTGAAGAGATGTCTAGTCTTTCCCATTCTATTGTTTTCTTGTATTTCTCTGCAGTGTTCATTTAATGAAGTGTTCTTATCTCTCCTTGCTATTCTCTGAAACTCTGCATTCAGTTGAGTATATCTTTCCCTTTCTCCTTTGCCTTTTGCTTCTCTTCTTTCCTCAGCTATTTGTAAAGCCTCTTCAGACAACCACTTTGCCTTCTTGCATTTCTTTTTCTTTGGGATGGTTTTGGTCACTGCCTCCTATACAATGTTGTGAACATCCATAGTTCTTCAGGCACCCGGTCTACTAGATCTAATTCCATGAATCTATTCATCACCTTCACTGTATAATGGTGAGGGATTTGATTTAAGTCATACCTTAATGGCCTAGTGGTTTTCCCTACTTCCTTCAATTTAAGCCTGAAATTTGCAATAAGGAGCTCATGATCTGAACCACAATCAGCTCCAGGTCTTGTTTCTACTGACTATATAGAACTTGTCCATCTTTAGCTGCAAAGAACATAATCAATTGGATTTTGATATTGACCATCTGGGGATGTCCATGTGTAGAGCCGTCTCTTGGGTTGTTGGAAAAGGGTGTTTGCTATGACCCATGTGTTCTCTTTATAAAACTCTGTTATCCTTTGCCCTGCTTCATTTTGTACTCTAAGGCTAAACTTGCCTGTTATTCCAGGTATCTCTTGATCTCCTACGTTTGCATTCCAGTCCTCTATGATGAAAAGGACATCTTTTTCCAGTGTTAGTTCTAGAAGGTGTTATAGAACAACCCCTCTGAGAACAACAGTAATCCAAAACTAACATCATCAAATGCCAGCAAGACCGTAGAGCAACAGGAACTCTCTGTTCATTGCCAGAAGAAATGTAAAATGGTACAGCCACTTTGGAAGACAATACGTCAGATTCTTACAAAACTAATATTTAACCGTACAAAACTAACATATAATCCAAGAATCATTCTCCTTGGTATTTACCCAATGAATTTAAAATTTTTATCTCCACAAAAACTTGTACATGGATGTTTATAGCAGTTTTGTTCATAATTGTTAAAACTTGGAAGCAACAAGATACCCTTAAATGCATATTAATAAGTGAAAAGGCAAATCTGAAAAGACTACATACTATATGATTGCAGCTATATGGCATTCTGATGGCAAAACTATGGAGACAATGAAAAGGTCATTGGTTGCTAGGGGAAGTGGGGGAAAGTATAAATAGGTGAAGCACAGAGGATTTGTAGGGCAGAACTACTGTGTATGATATTATAATTGTGACTACATGTGAAAACCTAGAAAATGGACAACTCCAAAAGTAAACCTTGGTGTAAAATATAGATTCTGGGTGATAATGATATGTCAATTTAGGTTCATTGATTAAAACAAATGCACCACTCTGGTGGGATATCGATGGTAGGAGAGACTGTGCCTGTATGGTGACAGTGGGTATATGGAGACTCTATACTTTCTTCTCAGTTTTGCTGTGAACATAAAACTACTCTAAAAACTAAATTCTGTTGATTTTTATATATAACAATGCAGTGCTAAGTTGCTTCAGTCATATCCGACTATTTGTGACCCCATGGACTATAGCCCACCAGTCTCCTCTGTCCATGGGATTCTCCAGGCAAGAATACTGGAGTAGGTTGCCATTTCCTTCTCCAGGGGATCTTCTCAACCCAGAGATAGAACCCGTATCTCCTATATCTGCTGCACTGGCAGGCAGGTTCTTTACCATTAGTGCCACCTGGAAAGATATATATATGTGTGTGTGTGTGTGTGTGTGTGTATATATACACGTACACTCATGCTGAGAAGCCAAATCAGATGAAAGGAAATATTCAAAGCTCTTATTTTGAAATAGGAAAACAGACCAAATTTATGTTGCATAGGAAGAGAAGGAAATTAACCCTTATGAAAATCTGCTTACATAATAACTCTCTTTACAATTTTTACAACCTTTCTGTAAGTATTATATTCAGTTCAGTTGCTCAGTCATGTCCAACTCTTTGCAACCCCACGGGCTGCAGCATGCCAGGTTTCCCTGCTGCTGCTGATGCTAAGTCGCTTCAGTCGTGTCCGACTCTGTGTGACCCCATAGATGGCAGCCCACCAGGCTCCTCCGTCCCTGGGATTCTCCAGGCAAGAACACTGGAGTGGGTTGCCATTTCCTTCTCCAATGCATGAAAGTGAAAAGTCAAAGTGAAGTCGCTCAGTCGTGTCTGACTCTCAGCAACCCCATGGACTGCAGCCCACCAGGCTCCTCTGTCCATGGGATTTTCCAGGCAAGAGTAGTGGAATGGGGTGCCATTGTCTTCTCCTGTCCATCACCAACTCCCAGAACTTGCTAAGACTCATGTGTATTGATTCGGTGATGCCATCCAACTATTTCATCCTCTGTCGTCCCCTTCTCCTCTTGCCTTAAATCTTTCCTTGCATCAGGGTCTTTTCAAATGAGTCAGTTCTTCACATCAGGTGGCCAAAGTATTGGAGTTTCAGCTTCAGCATCAGTCCTTCCAATGAACACTCAGGACTGATTTCCTTTAGGGTTGACTGGTTTGATCTCCTTGAAGTCCAAAGGACTCTCAAGAGTCTTCTCCAATACCTCAGTTCAAAAGCATCAATTCAGCACTCAGCTTTCTTTATAGTCCAACTCTCACATCCATACGTGAATAATGGAAAAACCATAGCTTTGACTAGATGGACCTTTGCTGGCAAAGTAATGTCTTTACTTTTTAATATGCTGTCTAGACTGGTCATAGCTTTTTTTCCAAGGAGCAAGCGTCTTTTAATTTCATGGCTGCAATCACCATCTGCAGTGATTTTGGAGCCCAAGAAATAAAGTCTGTCACTGTTTCCATTTTTTCCCCATCTATTTGCCATGAAGTGATGGGACCAGATGCCATGATGTTTGTTTTTTGAATGTTGAGTTTTAAGCCAGCTTTTTCACTCTCCTCTTTCACTTTCATCAAGAGGCTCTTTAGTTCCTCTTTGCTTTCTGCTGTAAGGATGGTGTCATTTGCATTTCTGAGGTTATTGATATTTCTCCCAGCAGTCTTGATGCCAGTCAAGTTTACATATATATCTTTGGGCTCAATGTTTCTGAAAAGATACATAAATCTGTTTTATCTTTAGAAAGTGAAAGTGTTAGTTGCTCAGTCATGTCTGATGCTTTGTGACAGCATGGACTGTAGCCTGCCAGGCTCCCCTGTCCATGGAATTCTCCAGGCAAGAATACTGGATTGTGTTGCCATTCCCTTTTCCAGGGGATCTTCCTGCCCCGGGGATTGAACCCAAGACTCCTGCATTGCAGGTGGTTTCTTTACCGATTGAGCCACCAGGGAAGTTTTATCTTTAGAGAACCACTTGATTGCCACACACATAAAATGCCCATGATATGCAGCTTTCTGGGATTCAAGGTACTGGGCCCATATATTCATGATGTCTGCTCAAGACAGCATGAAATTCTTGAACACTTTGAGGACGTTTTCTTTTTCTGTTGATCGATCAGCTATCTGAATGAGAAAAAAAGAGAGATAAACATGAAAATAGAAACTCCATTACCTCTTTCCCAGGCTCCCACAGTTTTCAGTGCGGTGTCTATGAAGCTGCTCTAAGAACACGGTGTAGTCTAGGGGAGAGAACAGTGGCTTCAGCAGCAGACATCATAGCTGCAGTTCTGGCCCAGCCATTTACCAGCAGGCCTCAGGTGTGTTAAGCAACCAGCTGGGCCTCCATGACTCTCTTTGTAAATGGGAATAATGTTTAGACCATATACTTATTACATGCATTACCTAGCATGCAGATTCGGAGAAGGCAATGGCACCCCACTCCAGTACTCTTGTCTGGAAAATCCCATGGACGGAGGAGCCTGGTAGGCTGCAGTCCATGGGGTCGCTGAGGGTCGGACACTACTGAGCAACTTCACTTTCACTTTTCACTTTCATGCGTTGGAGAAGGAAATGGCAACCCACTCCAGTGTTCTTGCCTGGAGAATCCCAGGGACGGGGGAGCCTGGTGGGCTGCCATCTATGGGGTCACACAGAGTTGGACACGACTGAAGCGACTTAGCAGCAGCAGCAGCAGCATGCAGATTTTTGAAAGCTTTTTATTTTGAACTAAAATGGGCCAAGCATGGTATGTTTCATACTTCTTAAAATAACCACCAAGCCACTTCATGTATCTAACACTTTGAATGATACCAAGCCCTCTCCAAATTTTTAGATGGTTGACAATAAAGTAGATACAAGAAAAGGAGTCAACAGAAGAGGCTCTTCAAAGATTTGTGAATGTTAAAAGGATTGGCAGTTGAGTATTTCAAGAAATCTTCATTTCAGTAGAAAATCCATAATAGAATTAAGATGTATCTTTGAAGGCACAATGAGTTACTCAAAGAATGCTCCAGTGATTGAAAAGTATGCTTGCTTGTGTGGGGGAAGGTCCCTGGGGAAATTCTGGAGCCTGTTTCAATATCTGATATAAAAGCCAACAGTGCCTTCCATGATGTGGGTGTTCAGTAATCAGAGTCAGAATCTTACAGATAAAAAGGACCTTTGAGATCAAAGTAACTAATTATGATTGACATTCCCTCCTGAAAACACACTGAGAGCACATATAAGCAACGTGAGTTTTCACACATTTTTACTATCAGAGTAAAATCTGCTTTGGGACACAGAGCAGTGGTTTTCAGGATATTCCTGTAATTCAAAAAAATAAAGCCTCATCATTTCATGGTCCATTAACTGGAATCTATTTTGCACAAGTCTAACATCACTTTCTACAACTTTAGCTAATGCATACAGATAAGTTATATCACAGAAGATACTTGACTTTTTAATCTGTACTATGAATCTCCATCTCCCTGAAATCACTGTTAAAATCTTTTATTTCACTAATCAGAGATACTCGAATTTAATGTTCTTCACCGAAAGACTTATATTGCACGGAAAAAGACCTAACATATTGTTCTAACTCAACCATAAAACAAGATCAGATAATGAGGTATAGATCTCTGCTGGCTTGTGTGAGTCACATATTTTCCAGTAAATGGAAAATCAAGAGCATTTTGAAGAGATGCAGACGGGAAAGGGCAGAACTTCATTATAAAAGCCCTGAGCTCAAAGACTATACGTGAAATGTCACAAAATTCATTTGCTATAATATTTCAGTTATTATTTTAGTAGCACAAAGGCAGCTAATTTCATCTCATAGTTTCATGTCATGCTGGAAAGAATGCATACTAATCAGAGATAAAATTCACCAGCCAGGAGTTCAGAGCCAGTTACCACTGACTCCTTAGAGGATGTAGTGTCTAAGGAGATACCATTGCCCCCACCCACAAATTGATGACATTTGAGTGCCTGTAAAAGACAAATACTTGTGTGAATGAGTTTAAACAGAAGGTGCTTAAAGTAATTACACTTTAGGCTGCTAATTTTACAAAAATTTTTTGTTTGCTTAAATATGTTCTGGGCTCCAGCTTCCAATTAGTAGTTGATCTATGTATTTTATTTAGCATCTCCCTCAAACTGGATATTGTTTTAAGTGTCTTTAATGTTAACTCATTTACACCACCCAAGGATTCCCCTAAGAATGGCTAAGAAATGACACAGAAGAATTTGAACCCAAGAAGTCTTGCTCTGGAGTCCATGCACTTACCTGCTATGTTATGCCAACTCTTTCAAACACTTTGCCTGTTATAGATCCAACTGTAGAATGCCTTGGAGAAGGAAATGGTAACCCACTCCAGTATTCTTGCCTGAAGGATCCCATGTACAGAGGAGCCTGGCAGGATACAGTCTGTGGGGTCACAAGAGACAGATACGACTTGGTGACTAACCCACCACCACCTTAAGTGGGCTTCCCTGGTGGCTCAGACTGCAAAGAATCTGCCTGCAATGTGGGAGACCTAGGTTCGATCCCTGGGTCAGGAAGATCCCCTGGAGAAGGGAATGGCTACCCACTCCAGTATTCTTGCCTGGAGAATTCCATGAACAGAGGAGCCTTGAGGGCTATAGTCCATGGGGTTGCAAAGAATCAGACACGACTGAGTAACTAACACACATAAAATGCCTACTAATCAGAGATACAATTCACCAGCCAAGAGTTTAGAGCCGGTTACCACTGCCTTAAGGAGCTCCCCTGACTCATTAGAGAATGAAGTGTCTAAATGACATTCCAGTGCCTGTAGAAGACAAATGTTTGTGTAAAAGAGTTGATATAGTTTATAAAGTTTGTAATAATTTATATGGTTTATAATATATCACTTCTGTACTCACTGAGTGTCAGGTGCTGTGCTGAGCTCTTTATGTGATTAATAGCTTTTTATTCCCCTATCAACCCTGTGGGATAAGACTACATTTAACTGATGAGAAAGTGAGCCCAGAGAGGCATGGTCCTTTGTTGATCATCACACTGCCAGGGAGTGACAGAAATGAGACCAATCCCAGGTCTGGCTGTGGCCAAAGTCCACAGTGTAACTAACAAGTTCTGCTTGTCATTTTTAAGAAAGGGGCCAAGGAATCCCTTGAGGAAATATGGACAGGAAAATGCCAAAATTTTAGGCTAATTGTGCTTTTACAATACTTTCTGTATAAATCTTGAAAATGAAGTAATTCTAGAGCAGGAAGGACTTTGATAACATCTAAGCCCCAGCCCCCTCCTTTTATTGATGAGGGCCCGAGACTCAAGAACTCTCGCAAAGTCACAGAGATACAAAGCCAGAACCACTGCCAACTGAAGTTTTGTTCCAGAACTCCATGGCACTTTTTGGTAGCAGTGCAACCCAAGTCATATAGCAATTTGGATTATAAGTGAAAACATCTATATCTAATTCCAAACTATAAATTTTGTTATCTGTGTGGAGCTCAATAAACCTTCCTTTGCTGAAATTATCCTTTTGGACTGTATTACAATAGCTTAAAGGTCATTTATTCATGCTTGCTGAAACATTTTCAATGACTGGATGAAAATATTTATGTTTACACTGTTTCCTGATTTTTAATGTATCCTTTGGGTTTTAAAAAATTCACTTGTCATCCTATTTGTCTTTAAAGATACTGTTTTATTGAAGGGAAAAAAAGAGATGTACTTCTTAAAAGCCTATAAATCCTCCATGCTTTTAGTTGTGATTATTACTGTAACAAAAGAAAGACAAGAGCTTTTAACCTGAGACAATCACCTTTTTTTCCCCGCTATTCATTGTGTGACCCAAGTTCATTTCTGTGCCAATTCCCTGCATACCTCGGAAGTCTCTACCTCCTGCTTATATCCTTTGTGAGTCTGAGGTTGTCGCCTCCTTGTTCCCAGTCATTTCTGGGCCCTCTGCCATGTTCTTCCTTACCTTGACCTGGTGTTCTTGCCTAAGTGGAGAGAGTGGATGTGGGGAGCAGCATGCTCCTTTTCTCAGCATGGAGATTTCTCAAGTCCTTCAGCAGTAAAGATAGAGACAGCATTGATGGAAATGCTATGGCTGCTGTAAAAAGAGACAGAATCCTCCCAGGTCAACTGCCTGACCACTTAGCTGATTTTCTTAAGATTTAAGAATATAGACCGGTGCTCCCTTCATGGAAATTTGGTTTATTATGAGTGACACAATGGAGTTTATGTTTCATTGAAGAAGTTATAGTCTGAGCCCAGGTGGTATATCACCATTTAAACCCCCCAGATGTCAAAATGACACATAACTGGAGGTGGGTGGGAAGGTGAGGTTGGGAAAAGGGGTCAGTGGATAAACAGGAACAGCTTCCTCAGGGCAAATGACTCAGTTATTAAGACCCCCAGAAGTTTTCTGGACAGAAAAGAGAGAAATTGAAGGAGAGGTTGTTCAAGAGGAAAGAGGTGGGGTGAGGGTAGAGGGCACCGCATCACTTGCTCAGTCACTTAGTCCTATCCTACTCTTTGGGACCCCATGGACTGTAACCCACCAGGCTCCTCTGTCCATGGAATTTTCCAGGCTAGAATACTGGCGTGGGTTGCCATCTCCTCCTCCAGGGAATTCTTTTGTCCCAGGGTTCAAACCCTCATCTCTTGCATCTCCTGCATGGGCAGGTGGGTTCTTTACCACTGCACCACCTAGGAAGGCATCATATCACTACTCAAGGCTAATGTGATCCTATCTGCTTCTGTGCCTGGGATGTACCTGGGGAGCTCACTGGTCCCCTCAGTGTCTCCCATCACTGGCCAATCTCAGTGAGAGGATGTGTCTTTTCTGGGCCCCTTACAGCCCCGGTGGAAAAGGAGCTGGAGGGCATGGGAGGTTCTGTTCCCTTTGTTATTTCATAAGTGAACTTGGATTTGGATGACACTGTCTTCAGTACATCTCTGACGGCCTAAAGTGGGATAGGCGGGGCCATCAGTCAGATGGCATTTGTCATTGTCACCAGTTACCAGCACAGTACCTCACAAGAGGAGCCTCCTGTTCCCTCTGGAGAGGTGTCCCCATTTAGGAAATGTGAACTAAAGTAACCTTGCATGATAAAGTTCTCACATAAAACAGATATTTGATCCTTTTTTCCTTTTGAAAACTTCAGGGCATTTTTTTTTTTATCCTTCTTCACATATTCTTATCTATTACTAAGTAAGTGAGACTTTTGAAATGTCATTGTCAGCATTTTCAGGCTATGATTTTCCTGTCTGATTAACAAAGGCCTCTTGTACTTTCTCTCCCTGCTTTCAGAAAGGTGAGTGCACTTGATTTATTCGTGATATTCACAGGGAGCTTGCAGTCTCAGCCTCCTACTGCTGACTTTCTGAACTTGACCTTGGGATGGTCCAGAAATTACGTGTATCTATTTAGATAAGGTAGTGACAAGTGCCTTTATGTTGAGTTGGTCTGATTGAGCACATTGATGTATAAGCCGGATAATTTCTCCTACATTCTTTATTTTATTTTATTTTAAAAGCAACTCTCCTTCACCCTTCAGAATTGACATGTATTGACATTCATCAAATGGTTTTCTTGCTTTAGTTTGGAGCTAAGATACTAGCAAGGAATAGCCAGCAACTGAAAATTTCAACTAAAGCTGATGTATGGAATGCTTATGGAAAAGGAAATGGCAACCCACTCCAGTATTCTTGCCTGGAGAATCCCATGGAAGAGGAGCCTGGCAGGCTACAGTCCATGTGGTCACATAGAGTCAGACACGACTGAGTGACTAACACACACACGGAATACTTTACCATAATAACAGCTCACTTCTTTGAGTACTTACTATTCAAAGTCAATGAAATAACGTTTTACATATATTATCCCAGTTAATCCTCACAACACCATGAGGTGGGTAGCCCATTTTACAGGTGAAAAACTGAAGCTCATGGACTATTTTTGGTTCATCATAGTCCCACAAGTAATATGTGAGGGAACAAGATTCATATTTAAAACTGATTCCAAAGCTTTTTACTGCCAAACACTTGATTCTACCTCAAGTAGAATGTAGTTAAATAATATTTTAGGATTATAAAAATGCAATTCAGTAGTTAAATGTGTCCTTTCTTCACACTGCAATACTTCCTTTCAGAGGAGAAAAATTAAAATACAAATTGGCAAGATTTCCCGATTTGTTGAACATGAGTCTCCGATTAGAGAACTATGTAAAATCATGTTGAAAGTTCAGTCTCTTCTTGGTATTATGTAGCTATTCCAGAGCAGCATCAAGAGCCATGGGAACTAAAGACTTTTCCATTAACAAAATACTTCCTCTTTCTGTCCAGCTTGATTTAGCCCGTGTAGAAAATGCCAAAGCTGAAGGAAAGGCACTTGCCCCTGTTAGACACACTTTTTTCTTTGCGTTTTTCCCCCTTGACTTCTAAGAAACACCTATGAGTGTGTCTCATGAGAGTGAGTGTGTACCGCTGGAATGGGATGAGAGAGGGCAAGCAGGGTTCATCAGCATCTACCTTGCACTGAGCACTGCGTTTCTCATGTGTGCATGCTGAGTTGCTTCAGTTGTGTTTAACTCTTTGTGACCTAATGGACTGTAGCCCACGAGGCTCCTCTGTCACTGGGATTCTCCAGGCAAGAATACTGGGTGGGTTACCATGCCCTCCTCCAGGCGATCTTCCCAGCCCAGGGAGCAAACCTCCATCTCTCATGTGTCCTGCATTGGCAGGCAGGTTCTTTACCACTAGTGCCGCCTGGAAAGCCCTACATTTGCTCAGTTAAATTCTGCATCAACCCCATGAGTTAAGTGATGATGTTCCTATTTTATAGCTGAAGAAACCCAGGCTCAGAGAAGTCTAATAGCTTCTAAGTGTCAGCACTGGAAATCAAACCTAGGGTTAATCTGCTGCTGATCAAATAAATAAGTAAATACAAAATGTGGTATATGACATATAATTTTAGATCAGTAATTACACAAGATTTTCAGAATGTAGGATCTGTAATATCCTGCAAGATATCCTGGCAAGATGTCATAGACTTTTATTATCTAACGTATGGAGGCCATAATTATTTTTTTTTACAATTCATTACCTGGTTTTCTAATATAGTGCTTTACTATTAAGGCTCTGGAGACCCTTGTTTAAGCTTTAATTAAGCAGTTTACTTGAAATATGAGTATAAGACTTTAAGCTTGGCACAGAATATTACAAATTGAAATACCACTCAATATGTCATTATAAACCAGGCTGTTTGTTTTGGAGTGATGTTGATATTTACAAACCACTTGCCGATAAAAAGAAAGACTGTTTTATGCGAAAACATTAAAACATGTGCAATCGAGATTTCTATTCTTATTGTCTATTTCCAGTAAATGAAAGGCTCTGTTCATTCATGCAGGGCTTGATAGTTGTGGAAAAAATCATTCCCATCCAAGTCTCAAGCACACAGCAACAGAATAATTGCTAGTTTCAAGAACAAAAGAGCAGTTTGAAACCATCTGTTTGAGAGTGGACTTGCTATATCAAAGATTTCCTACTGGACAAATTTCTAGACAAGACAAAGCCTCCAGAAGGAGATAGAAAGTATGTTTTTTGTGTTAATACATCATTCCAAAATTTGTCATTAGGCCTTTAAAAGTAACAAAAGCTGATTTTTCTATCGCTGTTTTTTTGGTTATATCTGTCTGTTATAATAGGAAGCAATTTTGCTATTTCTGGGGTTATTTCTTTTGAGTTCTCCTCAGCTACATTATACACAAATATGAAAATAAATGTGGCAAGACAGAAAGGCTCAGGCCTGAAGGTATTAAGACAGTTATAATGCTAGATCTTGGTGAAATTTCAAATGTAAGACATTCTGTTTCCTTAGGTATCAACTCAGATTTCTTCCTTCCCCAGTTTCAAGTAAAGAAGAAACCAAAAAAAGTATTTTCATAGGTAGGAAGAAAAGTTAAGTATTATTTACTCTTTTTTTCCAAACATATTAAATGATCTGTCTAAGGTCCTAGAATTATGAAAGAGTTAAAGAAAAAATTTACCTGATTTCAGTATCCTTACATTTTCCCCATTAAATTATCCTCCCTCTCTTAAGATTTTAGTATGTGAGAGGTTTAAATTGTACCTCTTTTTAGCCATGGACTAGATTTGTTGTAAATCATAGAAATTTTAGAGCTGGAATAATTTGTGTTGTAAATTTGAGATGGAAAGAAATCCGTGAAGCTGTGTTAGATCTTGGATACTCATTTCTGCGTCAAGGACAGAACTGAAAAAACATTAACACTGAAACTTTGCTTCTTCAATAATTGGGCAAAGTTACTTGTGGTATATCCACATTTGTTTTTCCAACCTAATTTGAGTTTCTTCCATTCTATAACTAGAGAGTTTGGCTGGTTAGTCTGACTGCTCACTGCAATGCAAAGAAATGGACTTTGGGAATTACACAAGACTAGGAGTGTGTTGAAGCTGAAACTCCAATACTTTGGCCACCTTCCGATATGAAGAGCTGACTCATTTGAAAAAACCCTGATGCTGGGAAAGATTGAGGGCAGGAGGAGAAAGGGATGACAGAGGATGAGATGGTTGGATGGCATCACCGACTCAATGGACATGGGTTTGGGTAAACTCTGGGAGTTGGTGATGGACAGGGAGGCCTGGTGTGTTGCGCTTCACGGGGTCGCAAAGAGTCGGACATGACTGAGCAAATGAACTGAACTGAACCAAACCGAGGCCCAAGACTAGGTGTGATAGGAGCAACCAGCCTAATCTGTTTGAGAGATGTTAATACCTACTTCGTAGTTGTTGAGAGAGATTAATACCTACTTCATAGTTACATTTAGTGATGTAATACTTGTCAAAAATTTAGCATAGGGTTCTGGCACATTCTAGGCACATCTGTTACTAACTCCCTTCCTTATTTCTCCTGAGTATGAAACAAATCTAGCATTTAATCTGTTTGCATGTGTTTACCTCTGTGTTTATTCTTGAGGCTTCTCCTACATGTGAGCGTTTTATATCTCAGCTCACTGGGAGCTCCCACTCTTTAAGGGCAAGAACCACGAGTCTCTCATTGAACCATAAGGTCTCTGGATATGAGTGTTGTTTTTTTTTGAAAGAAAGGGTCGGGCTTGTAGTAGTATCAGGAGGTAACTTTCTGAATGTTCCTGTCTTGTCCTCCGAAAAACTCTTTTTTTGATAGTATCTGCTATAAGGGCTGAAAGTGAAAGTGAAATGGCAACCCACTCCAGTGTTCTTGCCTGGGGAATCCCAGGGACGGTGGAGCCTGGTGGGCTGCCGTCTATGGGGTCGCACAGAGTCGGACACGACTGACGCGACTTAGCAGCAGCAGCAGCAGCAGCAGCTATAAGGGCTGTATTAAAAGGATTCTGAAGTCATTGGAAAGACTCTCTGGTCGACTGTTGCCATTGGCACAAAGGGTAAAGGCAAAGATGGCACTCTTGTCATGAATGAGTCATCCTTGTTATGAATTCATGGGGGAAGGCAGCTGGACTAAGTTAATCTTTGAAGTCCTGTCCCTGCACCAATAGCTAATGGAGGCCTCCGTATGCAGTAGATCCTCAATCTGTATTTCTTCACTTCATGTATAAATAAAGTACATAGCAAGCAGTATGTGCCTGAAAGTGATGAATCAATAAGAAAAATCTAGACAAAAGTGAATATAGATGCTTTAAAGCCATTATCTGTCAAGTGGATCAGCAAAATTCAAGGATTTAAAGAGAAAGGAATACCTGTGAGATTTTCTTTAAAATGTGTTGGACTGGGAATTCCCTCTTCTAGTAACACAGGAACACAATTTTAAATCATGCATTGCATAAAATGCCATTTATGTGTGGCATTAATTCCTCCCACTATGATGCAGATCACTTCCATTTGTTATGTCCAAGTTGAAATATTAACTCTGAGAATATATTCTCTATAGTAATCCTTCCAGGATACTCCCAACTACATCTCCTGGCACTGCTTTAGTGATGGGATAATGTGTGGGGATGTAATAGGACCACATAAAATTTAAAAACTCTCCAGAAGTGTTCTCCTAAATGAGCTATTCAGATCAGCCAATTAAGGAAAATCAGGTGGATATTTGTTATTGAAAAGACTCTGTACATAAATAGGGAGAAAGGAAATGGGGGAAGGTATCAAAAATTCCTTTGTTTTGTTCTTGAATAGAACTTTGGTGTGTCACAATATGAATTTTCTGCAACCTGAGGTTATGCAGTGTAAAGGGTCTTTTCTTTTTAAGTTGTCTCAGTGGGTGGCATATATGAGTCGATTAGAATCCATGTGGAAAATCTTCACCTGATGTTCTCTGTCTGCCCTTTCACTTTGGCATAGCCAAAAACAATGGTATGCTGTTTGTGTGCCTGGGAACTTAACTCTGTGATATAACTGTTTTTGACCAGAGTTTCAAAACTGAGCTTCTATACACATGTTGATTAACACAAAAGTGCCCCCTATAGATTGATGATAAATTACATGAATACCTGTGATTCTTATTCTTTCAGGATCATACTTTTAAGGAATCTATAGTCCAATTAACATCAACAAGGAAAACTTGGTGATTGCAGTCACTTATCACAGGTAGTACTCCTGCCTGGAAAACCCCAAGGACGGAGGAGCCTGGTGGGCTGCAGTCCATGGGGTCGCTAAGAGTCAGACACGACTGAGCGACTTCACTTTCACTTTTCACTTTCATGCATTGGAGAAGGAAATGGCAACCCCCTCCAGTGTTCTTGCCTGGAGAATCCCAGGGATGGGGGAGCCTGGTGGGCTTCCGTTTCTGGGGTCGCACAGAGTCAGACACGACTGAAGCGACTTAGCAGCAGCAGCAGCAGCATCACAGGTAGTTAGTGGAAAAGAAGGACTGGATTCCACATATCCTCAGTTCAGTTCAGTCGCTCAGTCATGTCCAACTCTTTGCAACCCCATGAACCGCAGCACGCCAGGCTTCCTTGTCCATCACCAAATCCCTGAGTCCACCCAAACTCATGTCTATTGAGTCAGTGATGCCATCCAACCATCTCGTCCTCTGTCGTCCCCTTCTCCTCCTGCCCTCAATCTTTCCCAGCATCAGGGTCTTTGCCAATGAGTCAGTTCTTCACATCAGGTGGCCAAAGTATTGGAGTTTCAGCTTCAACATCAGTCCTTCCAATGAACACCCAGGGCTGATCTCCTTTAGGATGGACCGGTTGGATCTCCTTGCAGTCCAAGGGACTCTCAAGAGTCTTCTCCAACACCACAGTTCAAAAGCATCAATTTGGCGCTCAGCTTTCTTTATAGTCCAACTCTCACATTCATACATGACTACTGGAAAAAACATAGCCTTGACTAGACAGACCTTTGTTGACAAAGTAATGTCTCTGGTTTTTAATATGCTGTCTAGGTTGGTCATAACTTTCCTTCCAAGGAATAAACATCTTTTAATTTCATGGCTGCAATCACCATCTGAAGTGATTTTGGAGCCCCCCAAAAATAAAGTCAGCCACTGTTTCCACTGTTTCCCCATCTGTTTGCCATGAAATGATGGGACCAGATGCCATGATCTTAGTTTTCTGAATGTTGAGCTTTAAGCCAACTTTTTCACTCCCCTCTTTCACTTTCATCAAGAGGCTCTTTAGTTCTTCTTCACTTTCTGCCATAAGGGTGGTGTCATCTGCATATCTGAGGTTATTGATGTTTCTCCTGGCAGTCTTGATCCCAGCCTTTGCTTCTTCCAGCCCAGCATTTCTCATGATGTACTCTGCATATAAGTTAAATAAGCAGGGTGACAGTATACAGCCTTGACATACTCCTTTTCTTATTTGGAACCAGTCTGTTGTTCCATGTCCAGTTCTAACTGTTGCTTCCTGACCTGCATACAGATTTCTCAATAGGCAGGTCAGGTGGTCTGGTATTCCCATCTCTTTTAGAATTTTCCACAGTTTATTGTGATCCACATAGTCAAAGGCTTTGGATAGTCAATAAAGCAGAAATAGATGTTTTTCTGGAACTCTCTTGCTTTTTCCATGATCCAGAGGATGTTGGCAATTTAATCTCTAGTTCCTCTGCCCACATATCCTAACACCTGACAGACTCAGTTTAGATCATCTCTATCTCTCTGCCTATTACTCTGTGTGAATTTACTCAAAGCTTTTCTGAATCTGTTTCTTTATATGTGTCATTATGAATGATAAAATCATTGATCTCATATTTCAAGATGCTATATAATTTAGAAATGTTATGTTAAGTACTTATTTTTGTGCCCAGCACAAATTAGGCACTCAATAAATAATAGTAGCTATTGTGATTTTATCATTATTATTATTCTTTCTCAGTCTAGTAGGAACAAAATGTTAATAGTTGCATAGGATTTGTCTTTCAGGATTGTATTTTGAAGCAATAATTCATACTTTTCAAAGTTAGGTAAGAGTCATTTAAAAATGTTATGTTAGCCAGCCTCCAGAATGGTCCCCAGTGATCCCAACCTGCTGATATTCACATGCATAAGTAATCTCATCCTGCATTGTACCAGTTAATCTGTGTGGCCACTATAATATAGCAAAAGGGACGGTATGTATGGTAGGTGGACTGCTGGCTCCTGAAATACATCTACACCCTAACTCCCTCATCCCAAACCTATGACCATATTGAATAAATTACCTTACATGGAAAAAAGAACTTTGCAGAGGTGATTAATTCAAAGAAATTTGAGATGCGATTATCCTGGATTATCTGGGCCGGTCCAATGTAATGAAAAAGATTCTTACAAGATAAAAGAGGCAGTCAGAGATTTGAGGATGCTATGCTGAGGACTTTGAAGACAGAGAAAGGGCTATGAGCTAAGGAATGCGGATGGCCTCTAGAAGCTGAAACAAGGCAACGCCTAGAAGTGGACTCTCCTCTGAAAGGAACACAGCCCTTGTCCACACCTTGATTTTCGCTCAAAGAAACTCATTTTGGGCTTCTGGTCTCCAGAACTGTAATATCATAAATTTTTGTGTTGTTTAAGCGACTGAGTTTGCGGTAATTTGTCACAGCCACAATGGGAAACTCATACAGTACGTAACTTCCAAGATTAGGTCATACAAGACTGTGGCTTCCATCTTGGGTTCCATCTGTCTATCTTTTGCACAGCTCACTCTGGCGGAAACCAGTACAGTGTTGTAAGGACACCTAGGTAGCCTCAGGAGAGGCCCACATGCAAGGAACTGAAACCTACCCACAAACAAGGGAGCTCAGAAGCAGATTCTTTAGTCGAACCTCAGATAACTGCACCCCCAGGAGACAGCTTCATGAGAGACTGAGTCAGAACCACCCAGTTCAACCACTCCTATATTCCTGATCTATAGAAACTGTGAATAATGAATGCTTACTGCTTTAAATTGCCAATTTTCAGGGTAATTTTTAGTACTTCAACAGATAACTAATACAATATCCTATGTAGTTGCCTCCCACACACAATCAGGTTGCCTTGTGTGACCAGTAGACTACTGCAGAAGTGATGGTGTGAGACTTCTGAAGAAAAGCTTCTAAAAACTAGTGCAACCTCTTTAAACCTATGGAGAGTCAACTCTCGGGAAAGACAGATGCTATGTCATGAGGATACTCATGCAGCCGAAGGAGGAACCAGCTCTCCCATACTACCTTGTCACCATGTGAGAGCCAACTAGGAAGTATATCCTCCAGCTTTCAAAGATTCTAGGCCTTCTGCCTTTAAGTCTTTGATCCGAGGCCTCAGACATTGCTGAGCAGAGACCAGACATACCAGCTGTGTCCTCGATGAGTTCTGGACCCACAGAAACTATGAGATAGGGAATGTCATTTTAACCCAATTAGTTTTTTTTTTCTTTTTTTTTAATATAAATTTATTTATTTTAATTGGAGGTTAATTACTTTACAATATTATATTGGTTTTGTCATACATCAACATGAATCTACCATGGGTGTACATGTGTTCCCCATCCTGAACCCCCCTCCCTCCTCCCTCCCCGTACCATCCCTCTGGGTCGTCCCAGTGCACCAGCCCCAAGCATCCTGTATCCTGCATCGGACCTGGACTGGCGACTCGTTTCATACATGATATTATACATGTTTCAATGCCATTCTCCCAAATCATCCCACCCTCTCCCTCTTCCACAGAGTCCAAAAGACTGTTCTAGACATCAGTGTCTCTTTTGCTGTCTCACTTACAGTAACCCAATTAGTTTTGAGTGCTTTGTTATGTAGCAATGGATACCTAGTACAGTTGTATTAAATATTTAATATTTCCCACTGCATTTTGGGCTTCCCTTATGGCTCAGCTGGTAAAGAATCTGCCTGCAATGTGGGAGACCTGGGTTCAATCCCTGGGTTGGGAAGATCCTCTGGAGAAGGGAAAGACTACCCACTCCAGTGTTCTGGCCTGAAGAATTTTATGGACTGTATAGTACATGGGGGTCACAAAGAGTCGGACATGACTGAGCAACTTTCACGTCACCTCACTGCATTTTGGGATTCCTTCGTGGCTCAGACAGTAAAGAATCCACCTGCAATGCTGAAGACCTGAATTCAATTCCTGGGTCGGAAAGATCCCTTGGGGAAAGAAATGGCCACCCATTCCAGTACTGTTGCCTGGAGCCTGGCCAGAGGAGCTACATGGACAGAGAAGCCTGGTAGGCTATAGTCCATGGGGTTACAAAGAATCGGATACGACTGAGTGACTAACACTTTCACTTTTTCACTACATTTTAGAAAAATACTTTTTGATGTTTATAATGTAAGTGTATAAGTACCTTTTCAAAATGGCAAATTAGATGTGCAGACAACAATTCTCACATTCCTTTTCCTATAATCAGAATCTCTATTGATATTGTGTAAGGTGGAAGTGAAAGAGGAGAGTGAAAAAGTTGGCTTAAAGCTCAACATTCAGAAAACTAAGATCATGGCATCTGGTCCCATCACTTCATGGCAAACAGATGGGGAAACAGTGGAAACAGTGTCAGACTTTATTTTGGGGGCTCCAAAATCACTGCAGATGGTGACTGCAGCCATGAAATTAAAAGACGCTCACTCTTTGGAAGGAAAGTTATGACCAACCTAGATAGCATATTGAAAAACAGAGACATTACTTTGCCAACAAAGTTTCGTCTAGTCAAGGCTATGGTTTTTCCAGTGGTCATGTATGGATGTGAGAGTTGGACTGTGAAGAAAGCTGAGCGCCGAAGAATTGATGCTTTTGAACTGTGGTGTTGGAGAAGACTCTTGAGAGTCCCTTGGACTGCAAGGAGATCCAACCAAGCCATCATAAAGGAGATCAGTCCTGGGTGTTCTTTGGAAGGACTGATGCTAAAGCTGAAACTCCAATACTTTGGGCACCTCATGTGAAGAGTTGACTTATTGGAAAAGACTCTGATGCTGGGAGGGATTGAGGGCTTTAGGAGAAGGGGACGAGAGAGGATGAGATGGCTGGATGGCATCACCGACTCGATGGACGTGAGTTTGGGTGAACTCCAGGAGTTGGTGATGGACAAGGAGGCCTGGCGTGCTACAATTCATGGGGTCGCAAAGGGTTGGACACGACTGAGCCACTGAACTGAACTGAACTGAAGGTGGATATCAGAACTGATAACGTGTAGCAGACTCGATTCTTGCTATGTGTTTTGGACATATAACAGCTTTATTTTTATAGCCACAACTCACAAAGGCATAAATCTCCATAGCTGAGTTCACTTTGCTCACATATTCCTTATTTCACGTGGTTTCGATGTGTTGAAGGTATGCAAGAAATGAGGCTTATTGACAGAAGCTAATTAAAAGCAATGTTCAAGCATAAGTCCTGCTCTCTTGGGAATTCAGTTGGTCTATTTAAACTCCAAATTTCATTTCTGGACAGCAGCCCTCTTACGTGTTTTCCCTTTCCCTCATTCTCCCAAGTAAGAGGAAGAAGCTTACTTAATGTCGTGAAATGGGGCTGAGGAGACCCATCTAATCTGTGCATTATTCATCTTCTCTAAGCTGCAGTTCATCCAGCCTCACCTTGGGATGTTCTGTGTTCTCATTTCGCCGGCTGCTGAAGCTTCCAAGGCTAATGTAACTAGGAGCATCTGTTCTCTTCCACAGGCAGTTCCTGGTCTTCCCACTTTGCACACTGTCCCCACCTTGCTCTTGCCCTTGACTTATATTAGTGCTGCTAATCCACTGAAACTTTGCCATATTATCAAGTCACCCTTCAATCTCACAAACAGCATCTATTCTCTCCCCAGAATAGAGACCCTCAAGCAGGCACAGTGGCTTTCAATGCTCAGAACCTCCTCACGCATCACAGTGAGTATGGGAATTGACTTGTTTCCCTTCTATATGCTCTGGGACTGAGGGTCACTAGGGGGATGGGGACTAATTTTCTCAGTGAGCCTAGCTTCTCCAGCTTGTCTGTCAGAGTGCTACAGAATTTTAGAATACCTTCTTACTTACATGAATACAGGAACAATTCTTTATCTGTCTGGCTAAGAGGAAGCCTGGGAAATTGTTGTTGTTGCTGTTTTTACATGCTCTATGTAACCAATTAAACATGGGAGACCTAATCATCAGCAATTTAATCTTCTAACTTTTAGGTAGAATTAACATGAGTGATTTGTAAATTCAATCTATATGTATTCAACATGGAGCAATGCTAGATAAATGCATTTAAAGACCTTCTTAATCATGCCTACATGTGTGCATAGAATTTTGTTTTATTACAGTAAACCTGCCTATTCATACCTTCCACAAAACAGCGTGCTGTATGTGGCACTGTGTCATGTACCAGACCACACAGCATTTATCATCAAGTCTAGCAAGACTGACATGATCCTGTTTCAACCCAAGGGCAGCTTTTGGGGGTAAGGGCCAAGGAGTCCTAAAAAAATTTAGCAATTTAGTCTATGAAAACAATGGAAGAAGAGAATGGAGAACATAATTAAAAGTCCTGTGTGCATCTCCATAAACAAGGTCTCACTCCGAGCTGGGCCTCCATGGACACCCAGCCTTGAGCTGTATCTCTCAGGGGTAAACTCTCAGTCAGGAAAAGCCTGGGAGACAAGAGTTTCCGACCTCTATCACTGAGCTTATCCTATAAACCACTTTCTCTGGCCTCTTTCTTTCCCTGCCTTCACTTGCCACTGCTTATGCCTTCCTAGCAGTATAAAGAATGATAACGGCTAAGAGCACAGCTTCTAGAGACAGACACCTTGATTCCAGTTCCAGCTTGACCACTTATTAGCTGTGAGAACTGGTCATGTTACTTAGTTTTTCTTTGTGTTACTTTTCTGGTCTGTGAATAAAATGAGGATACTAGTATCCACCCCATTGGGCTGCTGTGGGAGACTAAGTAAAATCTATATGTTAAGTCCTAATGCTGGGAAACAATAATTATTCAGAGAAGGCAATGGCACCCCATTCCAGTACTCTTGCCTGGAAAATCCCATGGATGGAGGAGCCTGGTGGGCTGCAGTCCATGGGGTCGCTAAGAGTCAGACATGATTGAGCGGCTTCACTTTCACTTTTCACTTTCATGCATTGGAGAAGGAAATGGCAACCCACTCCAGTGTTCTTGCTTATCATTATTTTCCCTCTATTTTGCCTTCCCACTCTCCATTAGTTAGCTCAGCTACCAGAACAAAATACTGCAGACTTGGTGGCTTAAACAATAGACATTTACTTCTCACAGTTCTGCAGGCTGGAAGTCTAAGATCATGGTGTCAGCAGGGTAGGTTTCATTCTGAAGCGTTTTCTCTTGTCTTGTCAGCAGCTGGTCTTGTGTGTTTTCCCATGACCTCTTCTTTGCGTGCACACTGGGTCAAGAGAGAAAGTGATTGATCCCTGATATTTCTCCTTATACAGTCCTATGAGAGCACCACCCTTATGACCTCATTTAACCTTAATTGGTTCCTGAGAGGCCTTATCTCCAAGACAGACACACTGGGGTTAGAGTGTCAACATATGGATTCGAGGGGCACACAAACACTCATATATAACTATTCCTCCCTATGTCCACACTCAATTTCTTCGTTTACCCCCACTTCCTATACCTAAAGTCAAAACTAATTTGCTAAATGGCTAGAAACTCTTGGTAAAAGTCACACAAGTCAAAATGTCTGATGCAATAGAATGCTAGGTATTTCACAGTTTCTACCTTTTGTTAAGAGATGTCCTCTGGGTTGGTCATGAGCTTGTGTCTAGTTAGTAATGAAGAATAGTTTGCAACACTTACCTATTTTGCAAACAATGCTGCCTAAAACACTATCCCAAAACTCAGTGGCTACAAATAATAAGTGTGTCTTGTTCATACAGCTGCAATCAGGCACAGCTCACAGACTTAGCCCGTGTGATTCTCCTGGCCTCAACTGGCCTCTCTTGTCTGCCTGGGAGTAGATTACCTATTGGCTGGCGTGTCTTTCTGGGCTGCATCTGGCTGGAACAACTCATCTTTCCAGGTCTCATTTTCCATGTCTCTCACATCCTCCCAGCAGGTTTCCCCAGACATGTTCTTCCCTGAGGTGCGGCAGTAAGCCCATCTCCAGTCCTGGGGACAGACAACAGAAAAACACTTGAGGTATCATGGGAAGAATGAGGCATTATAGCCATTTTGCCACCTACTCCAGCAAAGAGCATTTCACTATCTCTACCTCTCTGCTCCTTTTTTTCACTTTAAAAATTCATAAGTTTACATTAGAGAGGGTATGTGATTACACATCATGTGTGTTAGTGGAAAAAGTTTTACGTAATTCACCAATTACCTTTTGAGCACATAGATCATATTTTTGTAAATGAGACCATGGTGCCTATAAGAAAAAAGTCTTTCTTCATAAGGGTAGTGTGTATTTTGGTTCTTTGAGTTTGGGTTGGTTTTTTTGTTAGGAAACATATTTAGAGAAAGTTCTGAGAATAATTTAACTTCATTTCTTACTGTTTCTCAAACTGAGAAACTTTTTTCTGTGTGCTATATATCTCACAGAAAAGAGTACACGAATATACATTATATGGCTGAAAAGTATCAAAAGCTCTTCTTAATGTATTATTAATACATTCTAATTATCTTCTAGTTGAACTTAGTCTCCAGTTGTGGCCGAGCGTGAGGGAATTTGATTTGAGGAAACTGAACTGTGCTGTGCTGCCCCCGTGTGTACTGTGCCTGTAAGCACCATTACTTCCCATTCTCATCTCTAGAATACTAACCAAAAAAAAAAAAAAAATACTGCAATGGAGACATATTGTCCTTTTAAAAGGAGGGGCTTCTTAATCCTTTTTGTGCTCATGGGACTCTTCAGGAACCTATGGATCTCTTTTTAGAATAATGTTTTTAAATTATGAAATAAAATAATAGAGTTAGAAACTCTAAATACAGTTACCAAAAGATTAAAATGAAAATGTGTAATAAACTAGCATGTATACTTCTTCATTAATAGGGCTTCCCTGGTGGCTCAGACGGTAAAGAACCTGCCAGCAATACCGAAGACCCAGGTTTGATCCCTGCGTCAGGAAGATCATAGTAACAAGGAAATTTTAAATGACAAATGTACCATAAACCAGCATGTATACTTCTTCATTAATATATTAAGTAAATCTAGTGGCCAGTCTAATAACTTCTTTGATCTCAAATAAGTAAATAGTGTAAATATATTTGAGATACTGACAACATGTAATGTGATTTGAAAATGTGTGTCACATGCTAATGCTATTATGGTTTGTTGCTTGTATTCATACTTGAAGGAAATGCTAAACTATAGTTAAAAATTATTACAAAAATATTGTTATTTTTTCCTAAGTTGACAGACCACTTAGGTTCAAGCTATGAGCCATTTTGGATACAGAGACCCCAAATTAATCATTCCTGACTCTTAATATAGTTAATATTTGATCACTAAATAAGGAAATATTAGACATCAAAACTTCCAAAAACAAATTTCATTAAGAACCTACAAGTCTATAGAAGTCTTCTTTGAATAAGGTATATTTAAAGAACAAAGCATTATTTTTTTGCTCATAAATATTATTTTTCTACATCATGCTCTAATCAACATTTATATGATGTAGGATATTTCTAATACTTTTATGCATGCATGTGTGTGTACTCAGTTGTGTCTGATTCTTTGTGACCCTTTGGACTGTAGCCAGCCAGGTTCCTCTGTCCATAGGATTTTTCAGGCAGGAATACTAGACTTGGATGCCATTTCCTCATTCTGGGGATCTTCCCGACCCAGGAATCGAACCTGCGTCTCCCGCTTCTCCTGCATTACAGGTGGATTCTTTACCTATAGGTCTACAAAATAGATGCTAGGTTTTATTTGATTTCTTAAGAAACTGACTACCTGGATTCTGATCCAAGACTTGTCTTTAATTGATTCAATGACCTTGTACATTTCTCTCCTTTGCCTCCCTCTTTCCTTCCTCCATTCCTCCCTTTCTCGTTCTCTGCTACCTTCCTTCCTTCCTTTTTTCTTCCCTCCTTACTTTTCTCTGTTTCTTTGCTCCTCTCTCCCTCCTCCCTCTTCATTTTTCTTTCTCTCTCCTCTTGATTTTGCCTTCAACACACTTTTAATAAGAGACAAACAAGTGCTAAGAAGTGTGTGATGATCTAAGGGACTTCACAGTTAATTATAATAGACCATGATCCAGAGGCAGATTGACCAGACACCTAAAGCAGCTTAAGCTTCTGTGTACAGTCACTCTCCTCTATATCTGCAAGGTCTGCGTCTGTAGACTGAACTCAGAGCAGACTGAAAATATTCAGGAGAAAAATCTTTTCAAAAAGTTCCAAAAAGCGCAACTTGAATTTGCCATGCTCTGCCAACTAATTATATAGTATTTGCATTCTATTCACAAGTATTTACATGTTACTTATATTTCATTAGGTATTATAAGTAATCTGGAGATGATTTAAAGTATACAGGAGGATGTGTGCAGGCTATATGCAAATGCTACACCATTTTATATAAGGAACTTGAGCGTCTGTGGATTTTGGCATCTGGCAGGGGTCCTATCATTTGTCCCCCTCAGACACAGAAGGATGGCTGTCTTACTTTCATGGTTCCAAGGAGACTTGGCAGTGATTTTACATGTTTCTATAGTTTTATAAAATTTATAAAGTGAGAAATTTAAACCACAATCAGTTAAGATCACTATCTCTTTGAATCTCTACTTCTGCTCATGTTCACTGCTTTTAGAGTGCCTAGGCATTTTGAGATCCTGTTAAGCAGAAGCTGAGCAAGGGATACATTTAGATTGGGTTTAGTGAGATACATTTATGTGGTTCATACTCATATTCATGTACAGGGAAGATTCCCAAGGGTACTGTCAGTCAATACCTAAGAATTTTATCTAGTCAGTTTCTTCTGTTTAATTACTTTTTGCATACTTATGAAGAAGTCTACATATAATTTGTCATTTTAACCCTCAAGAAGGAGGTAGCCAAGTCTGTGTGGCTATGAAGGTTAACATTACAAAGGCCTTTCCTCACCAAGATGAAGTGATATTTGATCTTTTCCCACTTGAAACACTAGACTCAAGTAGAATAGTTAGAATCTATTCCATTTAGTGTATCTCTATAAATACTGTCTCTAAGACAGTTTTTGGTTGTTTTAACACACAGTTCCATGAAGTTAATCAAAGATGTTGCCTATGACCAAAACGCCATTTCCTAAGGAGACTGCTGCTTTTGCAATATGCCAACCTGGCTGGGATAAACTCTGTTTCCTAGAACTCTCTTTCCTCTGTGTCTCTGATTCAGCCTTCAGGAGATTCTTGTGTGAGATTTGAAGGATGGAGGTGAAGCCGCAGACATTTTTATAACTCACACACATTGTCATTTATCAGCTTTTTTACCTTGTTGGTGGAAAGCAGCTGCTCCATTTTTTCCAGGACCCTCTTCATTGCTTCTGGAGAAGGCAATGGCACCCCACTCCAGTACTCTTGCCTGGAAAATCCCATGGACGGAGGAGCCTGGTAGGCTGCAGTCCATGGGGTCACTAGGAGTCAGACACGACTAAGTGACTTCACTTTCACTTTTCACTTTCATGCATTGGAGAAGGCAATGGCAACCCACTCCAGTGTTCTTGCCTGGAGAATCCCAGGGACGGCGGGGCCTGGTAGGCTGCCGTCTATGGGGTCGCACAGAGTCGGACACAACTGAAGTGACTTAGAAGCAGCAGCAGCTTCATTACTTCCAGCTCCTAGGCCTGGAGTGTTTTTATAATAGCTGCACGATGAAGGCTCCTGGCTTCTGCAAGACTCCCATATCCTCAACCTCAGACATGAAACACAGGTTTCAGTCTCTCCTGAACTCCAGCTCTTGCTCATGGGTCAAGCTTGTTCTCTCTCTCCCCCACTTACCATCCATCTTCTCCTCCTGATGACCCGCCCCCTGGACTTGAAACTCCAGCAACAAGAATGATAGATTTACAGAGACTGTTTTACCAACTCCCACCATTGCATAAAATCCAATCCCTATCACAAATGACTGATTGTCACAGATGTATTTCCTAATGGTTCTGCTTCTCTGACTGAACCTTGACTGATACAAAGACATACACATATTTACATAAATATACGGTGGTGGCTCATTAACTCCCAATCTTTCTCACTGAAGGAGCTGATGACTATGCTTAACCAGCATAGCTCAAGGATAATCTGTGTTCTGATTCTGTCTGGACCCCTCAATCCACCCCAGGATTCCCATGTCCCCATGTTCCAGTCCTGCGGTGTCCCTGCTGGAAGGTCATCAGAGACAGGGATGCTCAGTGCTCTCAGCCTTAGCCCACTACTCTTTTATTCTCCCCTGGTTCACATTCTCTGGGGTGTTATCCACATTCTCTCAAGCAGTAGTGTTGGGAGGGCCACTTAAAAGCCTAGAAGAATCACACTGAGAATGGAGCCACCCACTCTGCAGCCGTGGACCTTCTCTGTATGTGTTATACCATTCATCATGGCCTGGCAGCAGGAGCTTGGAAATGTGTAGGCTTTACTATTTAATCACTTCATGTCCATCATCCTGTGAGTGATAGTAGTGCTAGTTGTTAGCTTAGCATTTCCTCCAAAAAACTATACACTAGGCCAAGCTGGGCTTCCTTGGCAGTGCAGTGGTAAAGAATCCACCTGCAATGTAGCAGATGCGGGTTAGATTCCTGCATTGCAAAGATCCACTGGAGAAGGCAATGGCACCCCACTCCAGTACTCTTGCCTGGGAAATCCCACGGACAGAGGAGCCTGGTAGGCTGCAGTCCATGAGGTCGTGAAGAGTCAGACACAACTGAGCGACTTCACTTTCACTTTTCAGTTTCGTGCACTGGAGAAGGCAATGGCAACCCACTCCAGTGTTCTTGCCTGGAGAATCCCAGGGACAGGGGAGCCTGGTGGGCTGCCGTCTATGCGGTCGCACAGAGTCTGACATGACTTAGCAGCAGCAGCCAGTATTTTCGCCTGGGAAATACTATGGATACTGGAGCATGGCGGGCTACAGTCCATGGCGTGGCAAACAGCTGGACATAACTTAGCAACTAAACAACAACAACACAAGCCAAGTTACATCCCTAAAATCCAGTTTATGGCTCTAGAATAGTATTCCGTGAACATAGATTCCCAAGGGGGTGGCTATAGAGTGTTGGGTTGCCTCAGAGTCATTCCCAAATTTACTTATACAAACATCAGAAGAGATTAAGCCTTTTATTTCATATTTTGCACATTTTGCACATCCTTTAAAAATAGCTTTTAAATGTAATAGCTCAACTATCAACTTTTATTTGAGGTCTTCCTCAATTCCTCCAGACAGAGCTAATATCTTCTTTTTATGATTATAGCAAAACTCACATTGTATAGTGATCAGATACTTGTCCAACTTATCCACAAGACTACAATCATTTAAGGTTAAAAAAAAAATCACACTTTTTTCACCTTTGCCTAACTAGGGCCTAGCATATTAATGAATTTTATTAAAATTTTGATAAATGAATACTTCAGTTTTTGTCATCTCTAAATTTAGTCTTCTCTATATTAGGAAAAATAACTCTTAATTACTTTTTAATGTTACCAAATATCTGGATGTATCAATATATTAATAAGCTATCTAAAAATTAAAATGTTACTACTATTTATGACCCTCTGCAGCAGTGTTATCCAGTAGAACTTTCTGCAGTGGTGGCAGAAATTTCCTTCTGCAATTATGAACTTGAAATGTGGCCAGCACAGCTCTGGATATTTGAAAATATGTAAGCATTTCTACAAAGATAATCTATAGTATAACTTTGAGTCTTTTAAAAATGCTACAGACAAAGTTCTATTGATTTCCTCCCTCTGAGAGTCAGTTTTTTAAACTTGAACTCACTGTAGATATAAAGGGGAAATATATCATGTGAGAATAAATATTGATAAGATAATCTTCTCCCAAAATGGTCTTTCCAGTTGAGTAACATCTTTGATTTTTAGCTGTTATTAATACCTTTCAAAATGTTTCCCATTCACTCATGATATTTTCTGTTCAATTTTTTAAAGATTTTTTTTTTTAATTCTTAAAGAATCTAACAGGATAAAAGATAACCCTGTCAGACCAATGTCATCTATGTCATGAGCTCATAGTAGTTTTTCAAGGAAATTTATGACTATGAGTAGATAGCCATCTGGGGCTTCCCTCGTGCCTTAGTGGTAAGGAATCTGCCAGTCAATGCAGGAGACATGGATTGGGTCGAGACAGTCCCTTGGAGAAGGAAATGACAACCTACTCCAATATTCTTGCCTGGAAAATCCCATAGACAGAGGAGCCTGGTGGGCTACAGTCTGTGGAGTGACAAAGAGTGGGACACGACTTAACGACTGAACAACTGAGACCCATTTTATGCAGTATATATTTTTACTGTAAAATGAATATACTATTGTTGGCCAATAATCTTCATTTTAATCTCTGATTAAAAAAACTTTTTCCTGAAATTATAGAACCATTCTTTCAAAATAACTATGCATAGTTTACTAAACATTTTTATATAGAGCTGTCTATTAAACACAAGTATTGAGTTCAGAAGTTTTGGTTTGGGGTTGGGAAGGGGCATTTTTGCTCTTTACTTCAAAAAGAGGCAACAGAAAAAAAAAACAAATCTATAAAAATTATTAATTAATTCAGTATTCTTGGGTTAAATACATACAAAAAACATTCAACAGCAGTAAGAAGGTTTCAACTGGTAAAGTTTATGAGAGGACTGTAAAATTGATGATATATCTGAAGTTCTATCATATCTGTGTAATGTATTTATATTTATCAAGGAATCCAAAAGATAAAGGCATGTGAACATTTTTTAAAAATGGCGTATATTCAGAGATTGTATTAATTTAAGCCAAGGATCTCAAAAGAATTAGCTAATCAACTAGACTCACAATGGCTCAATTTAAAAAAATTCACATTTACAAAGCATTTCATCTATTATTTAACTGTAAAATTTTTTAAAGTAAAATGAGATCCACTTTTCAAAAGCATCAAGTGATGCTGCAAGCGTGAAAGCCATTTAAGATTAAAAGGAATTGCAGGATAAGAAATACAGAAAATGAAATCTGTTCTTTACATAATATTCAAGATTTGTATTTATATACTACATTTTTGAGAATCTATGCATTTGTTTATACAGACCTGGGTTTAGGTATAGGCTCATCACTTATGTATTCTTGAACAGATTCTATGCTTCAATTTCTCCATCAGAAAACTATAGATAATCATCATCATGACTTTTATATAAGAAGCATTTAGAACATTAAGTACTCAATAAATATTAGTCTCAAAAAAGGCAAAGTTGGCTAAAAGAAGTGCTTTTTCTGAAATTCCACATATTCAGGTCTCTCATCTTTAGTTTATTTCTTAAAATGTAAATTTTCATAATATAATCTTCAATAATGCTTTTATCTTTCAAGTATAAGCTATAGCAAGATAAATCAGGGCAGTTGTAAGCCTGCAGAAAGAGCAAAGGTTAAGAAATTGCAATTGAGTCAAACTAAAATTCTATGTACTGCCTTTTTAGTGCCTAAGACCATATGTGAAAATAATTATGAAAAGTAAATTTAACAGCAGTAGCAAAAGTAACCTTTTGCAAGTGCATCACAGAAACAGTTGTTAATATCATTACATTACAACTTGAAGTTGCTAGTGGGATTCTAATGAAAAATTTGAATCTTTTTGAAAAAATCAGAAGTAACAGAAAGGAAAAAAAAAAAGCAATCTTTATTCTATTCCAGAATTCTAGTATGAGATGAATCACAAGAGGGTGAATCAGTAGTGACAGCTGGGGAGAAAAGAAAAGTAAGCAGATCAAATCCCTAGGGCCTGAAAGAAGAAAGGATTATACTGCAAACTGACCTCAGATGAAGAGATGACCCAGTGCTTAACCAGCAGGAAGGCCCATATGCTACCTAACAGCAGGGAGACGGGAAAGATGCCCAGTCAGGGATTCTATCAAGCCTCTGATTAGATAATGAATAGAAATATCATTGGAGTTAGATCTAAGTCTAAATCTTGGCTCACTTGTTTGTTAGTGATGCAGCGTTAGGCAAGTTGTTTAAACTCTCTAAGCTTCATTTTCATTCCTGTAAGATGAGGATAATATTTGTAGTTTCTTACAGTTTTATTGCATTAAAAAACACAACATCTGTGAAGCAATTAGCATGATTTCTGGCAGAAAGTAACTTTGATAATATTATTTGAAGATGAAGCAAGATCCCTAAGTAACTGTAGATTACTGGATATTAAACTATTAACCACCAGGTTGAGTCTTTGAGCTATGAATTGACTGATAGCTCTACACTAAGTTTTTTTTATTAAAGATGTTGTGTCTTTTTTCGATTTGGGGAGTTTTTCTTAGGTTCTCTTATGTTTTGGTTTGTTGATCTTTCTCATGACCTCCTAACCCAGTGCTTCCAAACTCAGCTATAATGGGATATGAGGTCAGACCCAAAATGGCTCTATGCTTCTGAAAGTCAGGACCAGTCTTGTTATCTCATTTAGAAATGTTCCTACTGAATTAACCACCCTAAGGAAGGCTTCTGCACTTAGAAAACAGTGTAGACCTCATGTGCACGGGCTTCAAGGTGTTACACCTATCACAAAGACAGGGAAGGCATATATAAGCAGGTTTCATACAACTATTAATAGGATGTTGAGTTGGTTATTTTGAAATATAAAAAATATCATTGAGGTAAAACAATTCTATTAGCTGGAATTTAACTTTTATTTTCGATGTAAGTTTATTCAGATGTTTATTTCAGATGTAACAGCAATGTTAAAATTAACAAGTTTAATCTTAACTGCACCAAATAAACAGCTATTTAAGTATTTTTAAAATTATTCCCTCCAAAAAGCTTTTCTTTCTACCCAACATACCACAGTTTTCCAAGTTCTTTTTTTGAAGGACTTTGAATTGATGAGTAAACTGCTTTGGGGATATTTTAAAACTTCTTTCCTCAAATGAAAAGCAATCTGGACAAATTATATATTACATAGATTTCCCTGCAGATTCTTTTCTTTAGAACCTAAATGTAATTACCATACAATATAATTTTTACCTATTTACCCTACAGAAAAAAAACTGAATGTCCTAAAATATACAATGGATATATCCTGTGACCTTCCAGCTAATAGAATTGTGGACAATGAAGTCACAAAGTTTTCTGGACATCAAGGTAAGAATTTTTCTCAAAATATATCTGGATTCAGAATCACACTAATTTAATAGTGCTATTTCCTAGACTGAAACTTAAAGGAGTTATTAGAACTACTTTTAAAGTGTCCAATTTCATATCAACTTTATAATGCCTTAGATTTATCCATACTAATGAAAACCATTTTGCACACTGGCAATCTACTCTAAAACTACTTATCTAAAAATGTGAGGGCCTCCCTGAGAGTCCAGTGGTTAAGACTTCACCTTCCAGTACAGGGGTTGCAGGTTCAATCCCTGGTCAGGTAGCTAAGAATCCATGTGTCTTGAGGCCAAAAACCCAAAGCTTAAAACAGAAGTAATATTGTAACAAGTTCAATAAACACTTGAAAAATGGTACATATTAAAAAAAAATCTTTAAAAATGCTAAATCTGCCCATGATGATCATAGTATTACTAATTTTCTCACCTAATAATAGCCTTTCTCCCTTCTTCCATATCTGGTCCAACATTACTTTAAGATTTAAGTTTATGTTTTCAGACTATATTTGCTATCAGATATAGAAAAATGAAAGACCCCAAACCTCAAGTGATATTCAGACCAGCTATCATGTATAATGAACACATTTTTATAAGCTGGACTTTATATATTTCTAGCTGACATAAAACTGTTTTATGAACAAAAATATTAATAATTTAAAAATAGTTTAATCTACATGAAGGCTTGTATAATAATCCTATAATGTGATTACTTCATACTGTTAACGTTAATGAAACAGGATGATTTTTCCTGAAATAAAATAGCACTTGTTTGGGAATCAAGTAATAAAGGTATTTCACTCAGGAAATCACTAACTGGCTTAACTGGGTATGTATTAATATACAATGATCAGTTTCATTAAGTAATACTTTTTGACGCATCTACATGTTTTAATAAGTCAGAAATGTAATAATAAAATAATGATAATGAGCTATTGAAAAAAATTAGAGTGTACTGTGAGGTGTATCCTTTAGAGTATAATTCAGAAAGCACTTGTGGACTTAAAATATTGCTTCTCTAAAAGTATTTCTCAGCATGCATATTCAGTTAGAAAAAAATATTGTGAATTGTTTGGCGATTTTGACACTTTACAGTTCCTAAAAGTGGTATCTGGCAGTAATGTCCTGGTGCCTTCAAGGACAGGGGCCATCGAAGATTTCTCTCTTCACCTACAGCATTGCTGTTGCATGTAAAATTTAACTATCATCCACTTGCGGATATTACTTTTTACACATGGATTGTCATTGCTTATAAAACACATATGGAAAAAATTCCATTAAAGTAAAAAGTTATATACTACTTACCATAGAATAAACAATGAAATTAAAAGATTACCACAATTAAATTTAATCTAAGTAGGTCTTAAAATACAGCAGTTTGCAAAGCAATATGGTAATTCATTGCCTTTGGAACTCTCAGTTCTAGACACAGATAATACCTTTAAACATATGGGCTAAAAATTGACCCTAACATCATAAGTGCTAAGGCTTTTTATATCTTAACATGTTTTTGTTCAGTTTTAAAATAAGGGCCCAATTGTGAACAAACAAGCTCAACAGAGTTGTGGCCAAAATTTTAAGACTTGATAACTGTTTAAATAATTGACATTAAAATGACACATCCATTTTTTTAAAGGCCACTTCAAAGGAATTGGAGAAGGCAATGGCACCCCACTCCAGTACTCATGCCTGGAAAATCCCATGGACAGAGGATCCTGGCAGGCTGCAGTCCAGGGGGTCGCTAAGAGTCGGACACGACTGAGCGACTTCACTTTCACTTTTCACTTTCCTGCATTGGAGAAGGAAGTGGCAACCCACTCCAGTGTTCTTGCCTGGAGAATCCCAGGGACGGGGGAGCCTGGTGGGCTGCCATCTATGGGATCACACAGAGTCGGACATGACTGAAGTGACTTAGCAGTAAAAGGAATATTTAAATCAACAAATAGTGATGTTTATCTGTAGTTGTACCTATATGCTAAAAGTATATAAATATTTTAAAATAATTAAAAACTTTTTATTGAGGGGATATTGGTCTATAACATTATATATATTTCATGTGTACAACACTGTATATTTTAACTTTGGTATACACCACAGCATATACCACATTCACCACCAAAAGTTTAGTTTTCATCTGTTACCATACAGTTACCTATTTGGTCTTCCCTTCCTTCCCCTCTGGTAACCACTACTCTTTTCTCTGCAACTATGTTGTTTGGTTTGGTTTATTCACATCTTATTTACTTATTTTTTCATATATGAGTGAAATCAGATGGTATTTGTCTTTCTCCACATTGTCTTTATTCATTCATCTGTAGATGGACATTTAGCAAGAAAAATATCCAGGACATCCATATCCTGGCTATTGTAAATAATACTGAGATGAACATAAGGGTACATATAGTTATTTAAAATTTATTGTTTTTAAATAACTACCCGGAAGTGGAATAGCTGGATCACATGGTAGTTCTATTCTTAACTTTTTGAGGCATCTGTATACTGTTCTCGTCACGTATGGATGTGAGAGTTGAACTATAAAGAAAGCTGAGCACTGAAGAATTGATGCTTTTGAACTGTGGTGTTAGAGAAGATTCTTGAGAGTCCCTTGGACTTCAAGGAGATCAAACCAGTTGATCCTAAAGGAAATCAGCCTTGAATATTCATTGGAAGGACCCATGCTGAAGTTGAAACTCCAATACCACCTGATTCGAAGAACTGACTCATTAGAAAAGACCCTGATGCTGGGAAAGATTGAAGGCAGGAGGAGAAGGGGACAACAGAGGATGAGATGGTTGGATGGCATCACCGACTCAAGGGACATGAGTTTGAGTGGGCTCTGGGAGTTGGTAATGGAGAGGGAAGCCGGAAGGGCTGCAGTCCATGGAGTCGCAAAGAGTCAGACACGACTTAGTGACGGAACTGAACTGAGTGACTTAGTAGCTTCACAGCAAGGTACTTGGGCCTAAATTTTTCTTCATTTTATACTGGTATACTTTCCAATGGATATCTTTGTTAATAAGTGTTTTTTAAAAATTACCACTGCTATCTAATAAATTGATTTACTTTTATATTCTGGAGACACATGTAGCTATTAAGTAAACTGTCTTTAGCTCCTCAAGTGCCCATCACAGTCAGAATCACAATGTGGTTGATTTAGCAGGGAATTAGATTAGGTAGTTGAACTGCTTTCTCTCTCAGAGGTGGAAACTGATGTCAAGTATGGTTAAGTAACTCAGACTTCTGATGCATAGTCTAAAGGTTATATTAAAACCTTTCTTCTTTTTCACATCACTACTCAATTTAAATCACATTTAAAAGGTCAGATTTTTCTGGACCAGTTTTATATCCTCTTCATAACCTATAGCATTCATAGCCTACTAAGGAGGAAGTTGTTGTTGTTCAGTCATTAAGTCATGTCCAACTCTTTGAGATCCCATGGAATGTACCATGCCAGGCTTCCCTGTCCTTCACTATCTTCTGGAGTTTGCTCAAATTCATCTTCATTGAGTTGGTGATGGTATTTAACCATATCATCCTCTGCCACCCTCTTTTCCTTTTTGCCTTCAATCTTTCCCAGCATCAGAGTCTTTTCCAGTGAGTCAGCTGTTCACATCAGGTGGCCTAAGTATTGGCGCTTCAGCTTCAGCATCAGCCCTTCCAATGAATATTCATGGTTGATTTCCTTTAGGATTGACTGGTTTGTTCTGCTTGCCATCCAAGGGACTCTCAAGAGTCTTCTCCAACACCACAATTCGAAAGCATCAACTCTTCGGCACTCAGAGTTCTTTATGGTTCCTCTCTCACATCCATACAAGTGCTCATACTCATTTATTAGGGCAAATGCTTATTTGCCAATTATCTTGAATCTGTAAACAAACTTGCTATTTTTTTTTAACCAGAACATCACATGTAACAGCAGGGTTTTTTTCTCCCCTAAATCTGTAAAGTCTAGTCCTATAATGCCTTTGAACATAAATTTTGTCCTAAAAACCTTGCAAAATTTTGTAGTCCCTCTAGGACTCAACTCTTGTCTTTTAACTCTGCAGTGCAGCTAGACTTTAGCACAGCCTTTATAAATCACATGAAGGGACAGGAAATAGGAAATGGCATTTAGGATGACTTCTGTGTTGACAAGAATTGGACTCAGCTACTTTGAGCTACAAAGTGGGAGCAAAGTATTTCAGCTTCAACACAAAATACAACACCCATAAGATCAAGGAATAAAATGAAATTGAATTGAAGCCTGTCAGAAATAGGCTAGTTTTTAATCTGTTTACCCCAGAAGAATTCTTTAAATAATTTTCAAGTCTCAAGGAATTCCCACATATATACTGTTATACCTACAAATCACAGAATGTTAATGTGATCACAAAATTATAGATTTTATTGTTTAGTTGCTAATTCACGTCTGACTCTTTTGTGACCCCATGGACTGTAGCCCACCAGGCCCTTCTCTTCATGGGGTTTCCCAGGCAAGAATACTGGTGTCAGTTGCCATTTCCTTCTCCAGGGTATCTTCCCAACACAGGGATCGAACCTGCATCTCCTGAATTGACAGGCAGATTCTTTACCACTGAGCCACACCAGGGAAGTCCTAATTTATAGATATAGTAATCCAAAAAAGATTGTCAATCATTTGACTACTGGGGATATTTATTAGCCAAAGTGTATTTCTCTCTCCCCACAAAAGACACCAACTCTAATGTACGTTGGTAGTGTAGGCAGAGAAAATTTAGCTTCCTTTTTATTTTTATTTCATACCTGATTTTTAAACCATATCCAGTGCATTAGTGCAAGTTCTCCAAGACACCAAGATAGGATTAAACATGCAAGGATTTTATGAGAGAAATACCTTTGAGAGAAAGAGCCTGAGAAGACTAGGAGAGCCATCGGACCATGAAGGCACACATGAGCTTGCATGAAGGCGAGAGGAAGAAAGGTTAGGTGGAAATGGTCTCCATGGCTGTGAAGTCCAAGGAAGGGTCTTCAGTGCTCTCAGCGAGTCTCTGAAGCAGAGTCAGCCATCAGAAGGGTCTGATGCTATCAAGGTATAGGCTTGCTTCCGTGCTCCTGTCTGGGGTGTGACCTTAGCACCAACACATCCATGGAGTTCAGAGCCCAGCAGCTGGGGTCTTGGTCAGTTAGGTTCCCTGTAGCTAAAACTCTGCAAAGCACACTCTCATTGCCATCACACCTCAGATGGCCAAAACCTTTATCATAAATGTCCACTCTACAAGTAGCTAATGAGATTTAGACTATGTGATTCCCCCCACTCTACTTAAAACTAAAATGACTATTTACCCAAACTTTCTTGAAAAAGAAGTTACGGTTAGCTTACTTTTCCTGAAATTAACACCTTTCTTTCCTTTTCATAATTTTTTATAGTAGGTCCTTCTTGGTTACCTACTTTAAATATAGCAGTATATGCATGTCAAGAGCCATTTAAAACAAGCATAAGAAATTTCTGTTAAATAGTTGGTTTATACCAAAAAATGTGATTTATTTTTCTTAAGATAGACTTAGTTAATTTAAATTTATAAATTGATTTAGCCAATGTTATTTGCAACTTGAAAATTATTGACAGTACAATCAGTATAGCTACTAAACCATAAGACAAGAGAATATGAATAAAAGTATCTCTTAAGATAGTTTTTTATACAAAACTTTGAAACAATTATTTTTTTCCTGAGTAACACTTAGCAGGCGCCTAGGCCTAGCAGTTATGAAATTACTACATATATATGTTAGCTTTTAAAAATCTCTTTTATATACCCGTTGCTGCTAAGTCACTTTAGTCGTGTCTGACTCTGTGTGACCCCATAGACAGCAGCCCACCAGGCTCCGCCGTCCCTGGGATTCACCAGGCAAGAACACTGGAGTGCGTTGCCATTTCCTTCTCCAATGCAGGAAAGTGAAAAGTGAAAGTGAAGTCGCTCAGTCGTTGCCGACTCTTAGCGACCCCATGGACTGCAGCCTACCAGGCTCATCTGTCCATGGGATTTTCCAGGCAAGAGTACTGGAGTGGGGTGCCATTTACTTATACATAAAATTGTCATTTTTGAAACTAGGAGTATACAATAAAATGAATGAAACTTCTACTTGTTTTTCTAATGCACAGTTACTCACTTCTGGAGTTAATGAGGAAAACACAGGTGCATTTAATTTTCAACTAAAATGAGATGATTTTAATCCCTGCTGATAATGACTGTTACACAATTCAAAGCTTGCTCACGTATGTAATGAGTAGGAAACTGCAACAAAATGTTCTCTGCCTTCCTATGAATGACAGAATACTCTTCTTTCCCAGAAATCCAGAACTTGTCTAGGGGAAGATCAGTAAGCCTCATCTTGACTGCACGATCAGACCACAGCTTACCAAGCTCTTACTCTTCTCTCAGAGTCAAGTTCTCAAGGCTGAGCAAATGATTCAAAGAAAGGGTCTCTCTCCTCTGTTGGAAGAAAGAGATAATACTGTTCCATTTTGTTCTGTGGTTCTTCCATGCTAAGTCGATTCAGTCATGTCCACCTCTGTGTGACCCAAAGGACTTAGCCCACCAGGCTCCTCTGTCCATGGGATTCTCCAGGTAGGAATACGGTAGTGGGTAGCCATTTCCTTCTCCAGGGGATCTTCCTTACCCAGGGATCTAACCCACGTCTCTTATGTTTCCTTCATTGGCAAGCAGATTCTTTACAACTAGCATCACTTGGAAAGCCCCATGGTTCTTCTGGGTGATTTCAGTGGCTCAGACGGTAAAGAGTCTGCCTACAGCGTGGGATACCCAGGTTCAATCCCTGGGTTGGGAAGATCCCCTGGAGAAGGAAATGGCAACCCACTCCAGTATCCTTGCCTGGAAAACCCCATGAGGAGGGATTTTCACGGAGGGAAAATCATAGAGGAGCCTAGCAGGCTACAGTCCTTGGGGTCGCAGAGTCAGACACGACTGAGTGACTTCACTTTCACTTAAAGTCTGGCTAATAATCTCTACTCTCAAACCCCAGCAGCAGTGAGAGAATTTCAAAATTTCCGATTGCACTGTAATTTTTCCAGAGATTCAGATTGTTTTAAATCAAAGAATCTTGTTACTTAAACAGAACTTTCTTTAGGGTCTTGTGGATACTTGTTCAGCAGGTTCATGTGATGAAAAATGCCTCTTAAGTAGCTAGTTGCTGTAACCTCCCTTCATCAAAACACCCCACAAAATCTGGCCTACTGTTTCTTGAAAATCCTCCTATAATTCACATTTTAGCTAAAACACGCATTGCAAACTCTTCCTCTGCTTAGTCACATATTTTTATATATAATAGGTCTATGTGATCTTCTTAGATATAATAACACAATTTTAAGACATTTTGGAATGAGCTGATCTTTAATAAAATTAATCATTTTGTACCAACATTTAGAAACTTTTTCATTTCATCTATAAGAGTTTTTTGACATTAGTATCTCTCTGAAGAAAGCCCTGTGTTGTAATAACTTCAGATCCAAGAAACTCAACAAACCCAAGCACAAGAACTAAGAAGAAAATTATGTCAAGGTACATCAGACTTCTCCAAACCGGTGGTAAAGAAAAGATCCTAGCAACTAGAGAAAAGGCTTGTTAGATACAGAGAAACAAAGGTAAATATGACATTAGATTTCTCATCAGAAACTATACAAGTGAGAAGTGAGTAGAGTAAAATCTTTAAAGCAGTGAAAGAAAAAGCCATCAGAATACTATAACTCCCAAAATACCTTTTAAAAATGAAGACAAAACACTTTTCAGATGTACAAAAACCAACCAATTTCATCAGCAACAGGACCACATTACAAGAAATGGTAAAGGAAGTTCTTTGGTCAGAAGGAAAATGATACCAGACAGACATATGAATCTATACAAAGGAATAGAGTATTAGAAAAGGTAACTCCATGGTTAAACATATAAGAATTTTTTTCTTTTAATTTAATGTTCTTATTGTTAAAATCTGTAATTAAAACTAATTACAAAGTAACATGTGGTTTATAACATTTGTGAAAGTAAAGTATATTACAACAATAAGTGCAAAGATAGAGAAGGGAGAAATGGAAGTAAACTATTGAAATGTTCTTATACTATATATGAGGTGGTATAATATCATTTGAAGATATACTGTGATAAATGAAAAATACATATGTACACCCTAAAGCAACAATTAAACTAACAGAAGAGTTATAGCTTAAAAGCAACCAATGAGATAAAATAGAATCAGAAAAGATCTAATCTAAGAAAAGTCAGGAAAAGCAGAAAAGGTAAAAAAAAAAAAAAAAAGATTCTTGTTGGAAAACAAATAGCAAAATTATATATTTAAACTTAACCACATTAATAAACACATTAAATGAAAATGCTCTCAATACCCCAATTAAAAAACAGAGATATATTGATTTTGAAAATACTATCCAATTATATGCTACTTACAAGAAGTCTACTTCAAATATAAAGACACAAGCAGGTTAAAAGTAAAAGTAAAGAAAAAGATATACTGTGCTAACACTAACCAAAAGAAAGTATCAAAGAAAACAAATTTAGGAGCAGAGAATAATACCAGAGATAAAAAGGTCATTTCCTATGGATAATGAGGTCAATTCATCAAGATCACATAGCAATCCTAACTGTTTATGTATATAACAACACAACTTTAATTACATGGAGCAAAACTTGACAGAATTGAACAGATAAATCAACAAATCCAGAGTTATGAGAGATTTCAGTATGTCTTTTTGAATTATTGATAGACCAAGTAGATAGAAAATCAGTAAAGATATAGAAAATGTGAACAGTACTATCAAACAACTTGACATTTATAAAGCACTCTACCCAACAGCAAAATAGATATTATTTTCAAGTGGACACAGAACATCTACCATAGATGTTCTGTGTCCACTTGAAGACAGACCATATTCTGGGCTAGAAAACAAGTCTCAATAAGGTTTGTTATTTAGTCATAAAGTCGTGTCCGACTCTTTTGTGATCCCATGAACTGTAGGCCGCCAAGCTCCTCTGTCCATGGGCAAAAATACTGGAGTAGGTTGCCATTTCCTTCTCTAGGGTATCTCCCTGACCCAGAGATTGAACCCACATCTCCTGCATTGGCAGGCGAGTTCTTTACCACTGAGCCATAAGATGAATCAACTCATACAAAGAAAGTTTTTTGAACAAAATAGAGTTAAATTAGAAATCAATAGCAGAAAAATCTCTGCAAAATCACCAAGTATTTGGAAATTAAATAATATACTCCAAGATAACTCATGGATCTGGAGAAGGAAATAGCAACCCACTCCAGTACTCTTGCCTGGAAAATCCCATGGACAGATGAGCCTTGTAGGCTGCAGTCCATGGGGTCGTGAAGAGTTGGACACGACTGAGTGACTTCACTTTCACTTTTCACTTTCACGCATTGGAGAAGGAAATGGCAACCCACTCCAGTGTTCTTGCCGGAGAATCCCAGGGACAGGGGAGCCTGGTGGGCTGCCGTCTTTGGGGTTGCACAGAGTCGGACACAACTAAAGCAACTTAGCAGCTGCACCAGCAGCAAGTATAAGAAAGGGAATAATAAAGATCAAGGTGGAAGTCAATGAAGTTGAAAAACAATAGGAAAAAAAATGCATAAGACTAAAAGCTAGTTTTTTGAGATCAAGAAAATTGATAAACCTCTAATCAGACTGATAAGAACAAAAAGTAAGCACAAACTGGCAGTTACAGGAATGGGAGGAGTGACATTATTAGGGATTTTACAGATATTTAAAGTAAAATGGGAGAATATTATTGACAACTTTATGCCAGTAAATTTAACACATTAGAAAAAACACCTTGCAAGACATAAATTACAAGGCTCAGTCAAAAAGGAATAGATTAGGTGAAAGGCCATATATCTACTTTTTAAATTAAATTTCTAGTTAAAAAACCTTCCCACAAAGAAAATCCCAGGCCCAGATGGCTTCTGGAGTGAATTCTACCAAATGTTTGAGGAAGAAATACTATCAAGTCTACATATATTCTTCCAGAAATTGAAAAATAGGGACTATTTCCCAACTCATTCTATGAAGCCAGCATTGATCTGAGATAAAAACTAGACAAAGACATTAGAAGAAAGCAAAACTATGGCCTAATGGTCCTCTTGAACACAGGTGCAGAAATTCTAAACAAACTTTTAGCAAACCGAATACAAAATATATAAAGGATAATACATAATGACCAAATGGATTTTATCTCATTCTCTAGGATGCTTTTTCCACCTGAGACTTTGTTCTCAACATACCATGCAGGCGATCCAGCTGACAGACCATCTGAGCACCTAGCCAAAGGGCAACATTAACTGTCAGCCAAGGGAGTGAACTGTTTTAGACTCCAGCCCAAATGAGCCACATTATAACCATAATTCCAACTGATATCTAACTGCAAATGCATGCAATACCCCATTTGAAAACTGCCCAACTGAGCTTATCCTGAATTCTTAACCACAAAAGTGCCCAAGAATTAAAAATAAAATAAAATTATCGTTTTAATCCACAAAAACAGGAACAGAAATAGGGAGCTTTCAGTGAAACAGCTTTTTGCCCGAAGAATTCTATGGACAGAGGACCCTGGTGGGCTACAGTCCATGGAATCACAAAGAGTTGGATATGACTGAGTGACTAACTTTCACTTTCTACCCTAAACAAGTGAAGTTCTCCTAGGGATAAACCTACTCACTTAGATAATGCTTCCTCACAGATTTTTAGGATTTAACTCTTAAATATAAATGGCTAGCCAAAGAAAATAAAACAATAAAATCAGGGAAACAAACCAGAAAAGAGAATCCCCTAAAATCAGAGACAATGTGCAGAATAATAGGTAAGTTAATTTATATTTAAAAAAATCTTCAGAGAGATGAGAGGATCAGATCAGATCAGATAAGATCAGTCGCTCAGTCCTGTCCGACTCTTTGCGACCCCATGAATCGCAGCACGCCAGGCCTCCCTGTCCATCACCAACTCCCGGAGTTCACCCAGAGTCACATCCATCAAGTCAGTGATGCCATCCAGCCATCTCATCGTCTGTCGTCCCCTTCTCCTCCTTCCCCCTATCCCTCCCAGCATCAGAGTCTTTTCCAATGAGTCAACTCTTCGCATGAGGTGGCCAAAGTACTGGAGTTTCAGCTTTAGCATCATTCCTTCCAAAGAACACCCAGGACTGATCTCCTTCAGAATGGACTGGTTGGATCTCCTTGCAGTCCAAGGGACTCTCAAGAGTCTTCTCCAACATCACAGTTCAAAAACATCAATTCTTTGGCGCTCAGCCTTCTTCACAGTCCAACTCTCACATCCATACATGACCACAGGAAAAACCATAGCCTTGACTAGACAGACCTTTGTTAGCAAAGTAATGTCTCTGCTTTTGAATATGCTATCTAGGTTGGTCATAACTTTCCTTTCAAGGAGTAAGCATCTTTTAATTTCATGGCTGCAGTCACCATCTGTAGTGATTTTGGAGCCCAGAAAAATAAAGTCTGACACTGTTTCCACTGTTTCCCCATCTATTTGCCATGAAGTGATAGGACCAGATGCCATGATCTTAGTTTTCTGAATGTTGAGCTTTAAGCCAACTTTTTCACTCTCCTCTTTCACTTTCATCAAGAGGCTTTTGAGTTCCTCTTCACTTTCTGCCATAAGGTTGGTGTCATCTGCATATCTGAGGTTATTGATATTTCTCCCAGCAATCTTGATTCTAGCTTGTGCTTCTTCCTGCCCAGCATTTCTCATGATGTACTCTGCATATAATTTAAATAAGCAGGGTGACAATATATAGCCTTGACATACTCCTTTTCCTATTTGGAACCAGTCTGTTGTTCCATGTCCAGTTCTAACTGTTGCTTCGTGACCTGCATACAGGTTTCTCAAGAGGCAGGTCAGGTGGTCTGGTATTCCCACCTCTTTCAGAATTTTCCACTGTTTATGGTGATCCATATAGTCAAAGGCAAAGTGGTTTAAAACAACACAAATATATGAGCTCATAATTCTGGAGGTCAGAAGTCAAAATCAGTCTCATTGGGCTGAAGTCAAGGTGTCAGAAGGGCTGCGTTTTTCGGGAGGCTCTGTGAAGAGAATCTATTTCCTTGCCTTTTTCACCATGTAAAAAACACTACATTCTTTGGCTCATGACCCCTTCCTTGAATCACTCCAATCTCTTGCTTCTGTTACTGCATTTCCTACTACTGACTCTGATCCCCCTACCTACCTTTTATATGGCCCCTTGTGATTTTATCACTAGACCCGTTCAGGTAGCCCAGGACAATCTTCCCATCTGAGGAACCTAACCTTAGGATCTGCAAGTCCCTTTTACCGTGTAAGGTCACATGTTCACAAGTTCCAGGAATTAGGTTGTGGATATCTTTGAATGTGGAGACAATATTTGAAACCACATAAAAAGTATTGAAAATAATTGTCAGGTCTGGGGATAGAGACTTAGGGATAGGAAAGGGATTTGCTGTTACTAATCTTATAGTATTCTTTGACTTTAAAACTATGCCCATTTTTCCTTTGCATCAGTATATATTAATTTAATTTATTTCACAAATAAAATTTTATAAGTATTTATATATATATATATCAAAATGTTAACTATGGTTTTCTTTACATACTTTTCTTAATTTTACCTTCATTATTATCCAAAGTTTTATAATAAGCACACAATCATTTTATAATGGGAAAAATCAATCATTTAAATTTTATATAATTTTTAACTTTTCAAAGTAAATTAAGTTCACGATATAAATGAATAGCCACATGTTCATATCTGCCATATAAAAGGTACTTTAAAAGCTGAGGTAGCTATGACTACTAGACTATGTTTTTCTTTTTTAATTTTTTCTTTTTTGGGGCCTTGCTACAAAGCATGTGGGATCTGAGTTTCCCTGAAGTGGAAGCATGGTATGTTTTTTATATTTCTTGAGAGAAGATTAAAAAAAAATTTAGTCTTTCCAGTGACAGATATGACTGATAGTATCAATTGTTAGAAATAACTATTGATCAAGACATAAACAATTATTAGAAGTTAGAGTTTCAAAAGATTTGTGAAGAGACACTTTCTTCCAATAAAAAGTAATTTATTTTCCTACAAAGTAAGCAAAACAAATGAAAAACCCTTTCATGAAGTCTTTTCTCTCTCTTATGGAAAATGCATGCTTAATAGTACCATGGAGTAAAAAGATCACTAGATGATGAAGAAATGACTTTAGTTATTTTGATTAATTTGCCACAAACACTTTGTTGTTGTAGTAGGTCCAATCAGGAACTCAAAAATTTAGAGAATTTTTTTAAAAATTTATTTTGGATCAGAATTGGCCAACTGTCCTTCAGGAATGGCTTTTTTTGCAACACGGGAGACCTACGTTAGATCCCTGGGTTAGGAAGATCCCCTGGAGGAGGGCATGGCAACCCATTCCAGTATTCTTGCTGGAGAATCCCATGGACAGAGGAACCTGGTGGGCTACAGTCCACGTGGTCTCAAAGAGTCAGACACAATTGAGCGACCAAGCACTGCATGGCACAGCAATGGCTTTTATAGGGTTTATTCTGGGTCACAAAATGAAACTGCAAAGCCAGGACAGATTAGTGAATATGTTAGAATGGATTGAGTGTCTGTGTGCAGAGCACTTAAGGCACCTCTCAACTAAAAGTGGGAAAAATATTTTCTCAAGGAACTGGTCTCAGAAGAGCTTACCAAGCCCATTTTCACACAGAAGCTTGCATAATATCGACAACCAATTTCCTTTAAGAGGAAAAATATTAAATGGAAACCTTTTCATCCTTTGTTATTGTTCAGTTGCTCAGTCATGACTGACTCTTTGCGACCCCATGGACTGCAGTATGTCAGGCTTCCCTGTCCTTTACCATCTCCTGGAGCTTGCTCAAACTCCTGGCCACTGAGTCACTGATGCCATCCAACCATCTCGTCCTCTGTCATCACCTTCTCCTGCCTTCAATCTTTCCCAGCATCAGGGTCTTTTCTAATGAGTCAGCTCTTTGCATCAGGTGGCCAAAGTATTGGAGTTTCAGCTTCAGCATCAGTCCTACCAGTGAATATTCAGGACTGATTTCCTTTCAGATTGACTCGTTTGATCTTCTTGCAGTCCAAGAGACTTCAACACCACAGTTCAAAAGCATCAATTCTTCGATGCTCAGCTTTCTATATAGTCCAACTCTCACATCCATACATGATTACTGGAAAAACCATAGCTTTGACTAGATGAACCTTTGTCAGCATAGAAATGTCTCTGCTTTTTAATATTCTGTTTAGGTTGGTCATGGCTTTTCTTCCAAGGAGCAAGCATCTTTTAATTTCGTGGCTGCATTCAATATCTGCAGTGATTTGGAGCCCAAGAAAAAAAAGTCTATCATTGTTTCCATTGTTTCCCTGTCTGTTTGCCATGAAGTGGTGGGACTGGATGCCATGATCTTAGTTTTTTGAACGTTGAGTTTTAAGCCAGCTTTTTCATTCTCCTATTTCACCTTCATCAAGAGGCTCTTTAGTTCCTCTTTGCTTTCTGCCATAAGGGTGGTGTCATCTGCATATCTGAGGTTATTGATATTTCTCCCAGCAATCTTGATTCCAGCTTGGACTTCATCCAGACAAGCATTTTGCATGATATACTCTGCATGTAAGTTCAATAAGCAGGGTAACAATATACAGCCTTGATGTACTCCTTTCCCAGTTTGGAACCAGTCTGTTGTTCCATGTGTGGTTCTAACTGTTGCTTCTTGACCTGCATACAGGTTTCTTAGGAGGCAGATAAGGTGATCTAGTATTCCCATTTCTTGAAGAATTTTCTACAGTTTGTTGTGATCTGCACTGTCAAAGGTTTTAGCATAACCAGTGAAGCAGAAATGAATGTTTTTTTGGAACTATCTTGCTTTTTCTATGATCCAACAGATGTTGGCAATTTGATCTCTGGTTCCTCTGCCTTTTCTAAATCCAGATTGAACATCTGGAAGTTCTTGGATCATATACTGTTGAAGCCTGGCTTGGAGAGTTTTGAGCATTACTTTGCCAGTGTGTGAGATAAGTGCAATTATGCAGTAATTTGAACGTTGTTTGGCATTGCCCTTCTTTGGGACTGGAATGAAAACTGACTTTTTCCGTCCTGTGGCCACTGCTGAGTACTTCATATTTGCTGGCATACTGAGTGTAGCACTTTCATAGCATCATCTTTTAGGATTTGAAATATCCCAGCTGGAATTCCAGCACATCCACTAGCTTTGTTCGTAGTGATGCTTCCTAAGGAGCACTTGACTTTGCACTCCAAGAAGTATGGCTCTAGGTGAGTGATCAAACCATCACTGGGTTAACTGGGTGATTAAGATTTTTTTGCATGGTTCTTCCATGTATTCTTGCCTCCTCTTCTTAATGTCTTCTTCTTCTGTTAGGTCAATACCATTTTGTCCTTTATTGTGCCCATGTTTGCATGAAATGTTCCCTTGGTATCTCTAATTTTCTTGAAGAGATCTCTAGTCTTTCCTATTCTATTGTTTTCCTCTATTTCTTTGGATTGTTCACTTAGGAAGGCCTTTTTATCTCTCCTTGCTATTCTTTGGAACTCTGCATTCAGATGGGGATATCTTTCCTTTTCTCCTTTGCTTTTCACTTCTCTTTTCTCAGCTATTTGTAAGGCCACCTCAGACAGCCTTTTTGCCTTTCTTCTTCTTGAGGATGGTATTGATCACTGCTTCTTGTACAATGTTATGAACCTCTGTCCATCGTTCTTCAGGCACTCTATCGAATCTCATCCCTTCAGTCTATTTGTCACTTCCACTGTATAATCATAAGAGATTTGATTTAGGTCATACCTGAATGGTCCAGTGGTTTTTCCTACTTTCTTCCAATCTGATTTCGGTATTAATCATCTGGTAATGTCCACGTGTAGAGTCATCTTTTGTGTTGTTGGAAGAGGGTGTTTGCTATGACCAGTGCATTCTCTTGGCAAAACTCTGTTAGCCTTTGCCCTGCTTCATTGTATATTCTAAGGCCAAACTTGCCTGTTAATTCCAAGTATCTTTTGACTTCCTACTTTTGCATGTCTGTCCCCTATGATGAAAAGGACATCTTTTTTGGTGTCCTTTCATCCTTGGGCTTTAGCAAAGCAAAAGCAGAGTATATTGCATTAGATTTCTTTCTTACTACCTAACATCAATTTTTAACGAATGTTCACTTTATATAGAATTAGAATTAACCTAGTTACACAATAAAAATATGTAGTTATATAATAAGAACTTTGAGTGGTCACAATGTAAATGTATTTAAAGGATATGCTATGCATCAGGTAACCCTTTATTAGAAGTTTCAGATTTAACATAATAACTTTGGGTGAGTTATAGTTATTATCATGTTGAAGATACAAAATTAAAATTGATCAACTCTAAATATGTTCAGAATTCGGTGAATAATTTTTTTTATAAAGGAGACTATTAACTTTGCTTGTTAAATAGGCCTTTTCTTATGTGCATTATTTAATATTTATTTATGAAAAGGAGGAATATAATATTAATTAAAATGATTTTTGGAAGCAGCTTTCTATTTTGATCTTGCATAGGAACAGACTGAAATATAATACAAGATCTGTCAAATTAGAGAATAGTTATATTTTCACATTAAATATTTAATTCAAATTTGTTAAACTTTTTGCTCCAATGAAAACTAACTATTACTGTTAAAGACTTCTTGGAATATTTAAAGGGCAATATTTGCACACAGTGTGGCTTCAAATGAGTTTACATCATGTCACTCTGTTACTGGGAGAGGATATTATTAAAATGTAAAGTTATTGCTAAACATGAAGACAAAGTAACCATCTTTAGACTTTTAAAGAAACAGCGGTGACTTTCATTATTATACTTACAAGAGGATGAAATTCAGAGTGATTCCAGGACTTTCACAAGGTCATGTACCTCGTTATGGGTTAAAGCAGGTCTATGATGTATGTCTCCTATTTACAGGCCAGAGTTGTTTCTCTTACAGCTTTCTTTGTGAGCATGAATGCAGGAAGATCAGGTACTACCAGCACTTTGAGCATTTCAATTTGTAATCTGCAGGACTCTCTCACTCTTTGCAATCCATCTAGCATTCCAATGCCAAGCCCATTAAATGCTAGTAGCACCTCCACATTCCCCTCAGCTTTAGAGAGATGTAATTGATAGATAACACTATGTCAAGTTTATAGTACCTGTGCTAAGTCACTTCAGTCATATCTGACTCTTTGAGACCCCATGGACAGTAGCCTGCCAGGCTCCTCTGTCCTCTGTCCATGGGATTCTCCAGGCAAGAATACTGGAGTGGGTTGCCATTTCCTACTCCATTATTTCCAACTCCATTATAGTATCTGCACATTCTTAAGTGCTTCTCCTAAAACAGTCCTGCCCTGGTTAAGAAATACTGCATATATCAAAAGCTCATGTATTAGGAGGAAATGATGAATAATAAGACTCCCAGATGTCTCATCAAATCCTTTTACTTTCACTTGTAATTCCCTAAGTATGCAATGGCTTTTCTTGAAGCCTAGTGGAAGAGCTTCTGATCTTTATACTTCCATCGCCAATGTGTGTTCAGAAGTGAACAATGAACGCCACTAGGAGCTGTAACTAGAAGTGAGACCTTTTTACACCTCTTTGGTTTTTACCTTGCGGATTTTTATACCTACTGTGGATTTGTTGAGAAACGCACACAAAGATGACAGTATTTATCACCTATTTAATACAGACATGAATTTGACCAAACTCTGGGAGATAGTGGAGGACAGAGGAGCCTGGTGTGCTGCAGTCCATAAGGTTGCAAAAAGTGGGACACAACTTAGTGACTGAACAACAATGACCATTAAATATAAGAACATTTAATGGTTCTGATAAGAGATCTTTAGTGGAAGAGTTGGAAAATTCATTTGTATGTTAGATATCCAGACTTATCCTTTGACAGTCCTCGGTGAATAAGCTAAGTCAAGTAAGAAAATGTTTCTTTATTATAGTTATATAAGGGTATTGTAAAGTCATAATCCCAGACTGATTACACAAAATGTGAGAAATTACTGTATATGTGAGTGTGTTTATTTAACCAAACACATACCACCTTCTGTGTGCCAGGAATTGTTATAAGCACTTTACACATGTTTATTCAGCTAATCCTCACAGCATCCTAAGGTAGATCTAGTCCCTACATAAGATCTGTTTCCTCATCTATAAAATGAGGAAACAGAAATGGAGAGTACAATCACACAGCCAGCATACGGCAGAGTAAGAATTCCCACCCAGGCAGGCAGGACCCGTAGTCATTTTCTTCACCACCTTACTATTATTCTGCTTCTCTACAACACAGGGATAACAAGGCAACAGAACATTGTGAAAACCAAGTTTAGGATTTTGGCCAACCGGAAGAAAACCCAAAGTTGCCACTTGCAAATCAGATGTTGTTTTGCTGCATCTGAAACAACAAGGCTTCTCAACATCTTTTTGTAGGAATTTCATGAAAATCTCGTTTTCCCAGGCCCTGGTTTTATAACCTAAATATCCAAGAGAAAAAATATATTAGTCAAAAGAGCTATATATTTGTCTTCTCTTTTTTATTAATATAAGATGGCCTCACATATGTGAATTTTAATTTTTAACTTGTTAAGCTTACACAATAAGTAATAGCAAAGTTAGCTATTACTAATAATAGCTAGTAATAATAATTACTATTATTGCTAGTAATAGCAAATTTTTTTTCTTTAAACAAACCTGTCCCACATTTCAGGAAAAACCCTGTTTAGATGTTCCATATCCTCTTTATCAACTAGTGGTTTGAGCAGCTCCGCTAGGAATAGACAACGGTGATGGAGAAAACTTTGAACACCATTCTAGTCCCAAACAGAAAAATTTTCCTTTCAGATTGAGATTTTATGTGTCTAAATAAAATTAGTTCCTTCTCCTGGAAGCCAGAATATTACCCTTGCTATACTGGAAATGATAACAATTTTATGTTCATTTTCATATATATGACTCCTCTTTCCTTATCATCCATCAAAACAAAATGACTTTTATTGTGGATATATGACTGGGATTCCACTGTGAGTGATATAACAAAGCATTTAATCTTGTATTCCCAATTCCTAAAAGAGTACCTGGAATTTAGGAAGTACTTGATTTATGTGCTGAATAAATAAATTATAGGAAAATGGCAAAAAAAAAGAGGAAAATATGTCTTGATCAAAATATACAAGTAAAATATGCTTGGATAGTTATTATATTTATCATTTAAACTGGTTTATATAAAAAATAAAATTCTTGTTGGTGACATTAGATTTCACATTTCTATTTTCTATTTTGGTGGATAGGAATGAGTATAAAAAGATCATCCAAATTTATAACTGATAAATAATTAAAGCTCTTTTGTTCTCTAACACTTTATATTGAGTAACATTTTACTTAAGTCAGCATTATTCTATATAGACTTTACATTTAAGAAATACTTTCTTCTTCTAAAATTTCAGGGTCAATACAAACTGATATGTCAAAGTGAGAACCCAGTCCTTGGTGTTTATTTTATACTGACTGACAATATATTTGCCATTGTAGGTTGACACCAAATATATATGAACAATGAGCCTTACTTCAGAAAGCAAGGATCTTGCTATGCAAGAGTAAAGTAATAACTGAACATGGAGGGGAAGGGTGTGAATGTGGAAAATCTCAAAATGAGAGAAAATATCAAAGTTTACTTTTTCAATATTTTTTTCAGAGCAAACTTTAGCATCCATTCCTCCTCCTAAAATATCAAGTTAATTGTCATCCCAGTTTTATTTGAAAATCTTCTCTCTTCCACACTTTGCAATGCTGTTTAGAAGGGACAGTCCCTGCCCTAAGCTTGAGAGAGTGGGCACTGATTGGGTTAAGCCAGGCAGTGGGACCCTTGTGCTGGCCACAGTTCAGGCTTAGGCACACACATAAGCTATCAGAGACAATTAGGGATGTGGAGACATTTGCTGGAGGTGGATTTGATGCTATGAGAGCATGGGTCTTGGAGCTCAACAACATGTTTCTGTGATGAGAGAAGCTATCACATAAATGGGGGTGAAGCTGACTTACAAGATGCTGATCACAAAGATGGACACTATGAACATGGGTAGAGTCCTTAATCAAGCCACATCTAAAGCCAAGCTCCCCCCTGGACTTTCAAATCTAGTGCCTAATAACCTATTGCATTCCTCCTTTTAAACCAGTATGGGTCGAATTATGACACTTGCATTATGAAGAGTCATAATGAATTTAACAATGCAAGTCAGGCTACTTTTCAGGCAGAAGCACAATATGGAGAAAATGTGAAGGTCATTCTAATGTACTTTATAAAATAAAGTGGAAGAATGATCATCCAAATTGAGAAATATTGCTTCTAATTATAGTTATATTGTTATCTTTTTATTTGAAAATTTCTTTGACTTGCTGTTTTATAAAGAACTGAAATGGACATATCTGTTTGATTTGTCTAAAAATTGTTGTGCTTTTCAATATTGTTGTTTAGTTGTTAAGTCATGTCCAACTCTGTGCAACACCATGAATTGTAGCCTGCCAGGCTCCTCTGTCCACGGGATTTTCCAAGCAAGAATGCTGGAGTGGGTTGCCATTTCTTTCTCCAGGGGGTCTTCCCGACCCAGGGATCAAACTTGTGTCTTCTGCATATTCTTTACCACTGAGCCACCTGGGAAGCCCTGTTTCAATATTACCTGACTTTAAATCACATTCAAAGTAGTTGGATAGAATAAATGTTTAATCCTTTGACCTACAAAATCAAGAATATGAATTGTTTCTATAGATCTATGAACTCTAACAGTGGGCTTCCTCTCTTTCCCCTCACCCTAGGCCTGCCTCTGAAGGCAGAAGCTGTGGTGTTTTAAAACCAAAAAAAAAAAAAGGAAAAGTAATTTATGTTGACAACTGAATGTCCTACTTTACCCTTTTTATTTTTAAGAGGTAGGGATGTTTCAAGGTTTGCAGAGTGGAGGTTGTTGCTTTCAGTTAGGTTCAAATCCAGCATAGTGAGCTGAAAAGGAAATTTAGATTAGCATTAACATTTGTAAGTGAAATTTATAATTTACAGTGGAAAAAACTGTCTTAATTTTCAAAGCAGTTGCTTTAGAATGTGTTTCACATGTTCCTCATTTGTCTTCCACAACTTTGGAGACATTGTCACGAAGTCCAGCACAGGGCCAAGGGGCTCACTCAGTGTGGCCACATGGGTCTTGCCTTCCTGCTTATAGCCCTCAATTCGCCTTTATTTTCATTCCTATTCTTTCCCTCCTTTCCCTCATCTTTTCGCTCTTCCTCCCTTTTGACCAACTCCCATTTTCCTTTAGTTAAGGAAATAGACTTGGTATCTGGGAGTACTGAGATATGCTGATGGAGGAAGAGATTCCCCTCCTCATCACCATCAGTGTTCTGCCACCACTGAAAGATACTAGAATTAGTTTGTACTTAACCACTCTAATTTTTCTTCTCTCATTATCATCTATTTAATATTTTTAAATTGTAAAATATCACACACACACAGAAAATCACATGTGTGTATGTTTGCTCAGTCATTTCCAACTGTTTGCCACCCCATGGATGGTAGCTCACCAGGCTCCTCTGTCCATGGGATTCTCCAGGCAATAATACTGCAGTGGGTTGCCATTTTATTCACTAGTGTATCTTCCTGACCCAGGGATTGAACTCTCTTCTCCTCCATCTCCTGCAGTGGTTGGCAAGTGGATTCTTTACCACTGAGCCACCTGGAAGCCCCACATAACACATTTACTGTCGTTACCTCTTCAATTGACTGTTACTGGATTCTGCCTCCATCCCTCAATGATCCTGCTCTGCTAAGGGTCATCATGACTTACCTGTAAATATTATATTGATAACTATGTTTTAGTTTTCAAAGTTCTCTGTAGTTCCTTTCCAAATCTGCTTGATCTTTAAGTCTCCTATTTCTTGCTCATAGTTTAAAGAGATACATACCTCTCTTTGTATAAGCTAAAGTTTGCTATGTTTGCATTCTATAGTGATTCCTATAAGTAGAGTCTCAGTGAGTCTGCTGCTGCCCTTGGTTGTTTTTGCTGGCTCTTAATTAAAGTGCCTTGTGAGATCTTGTTCTTTGGAACTTTATCCGTGGAAATTTTTTGAGGATCGTGTTAAAGTTGTATCCCTTCAGAGGGGATTTATGATCATTCCTACCAACGTTCTGCAACCCACACTACCTAAATTAAATTGTCAGCTGGATGGTCTGGATAGACAGAGTAAATTCATATTGGAAACCTACACAAAGTCAGGCTCATGTTTACAGATTCTCAGGAAAGATATTTCTGTTCCTCTCACCCAGTAACAGGGTCAATACAGGAGAGTTTTCTTGTTGCTCCTCCTGTGCCACAAAGTGAAAAGTGAAAGTCGCTCAGTTGTATCCGACTCTTTGTCTATACAGTCCATTAAATTCTCTAGGCCAGAATACTGGGTTGCCTTTCCCTTCTCCAGGGGATCTTCCCAACCCAGGGACTGAACCTGTTTCCCGCATTGCAGGTGGATTCTTTACCAGTTGAGCCACAATGGAAGCCCCCTGTGCCACAAGTTTATTTCTAATTTCTTTTCACTGAAGATGTAAGTCTTTTGTGGTCCCAACTTTATGGGACCTTTTCTCCTCTCTCTCTGGCTTTTATTAAACAATTCTTTACTGTAGTTATTTGAGTGGATGATGCTGCCCCATGTCTTTATTGTGAAATGCTCGAGAACAGAACTTTTATCTTAGTCATAAATATAGTGCTCTGAATGGTATTGATTCATTCTTTCAGCCAGTCTTTATTGAACACTTTCGTGCCAGGACTATTTTGTATTCTGGATATACAAAGATTGTCAAGGCTTTCAAAGTCCTTGCTGTCCTGGAGCTTAAGGTTGTTAGGTTTCACTGGAGGTGTTACAAAAAAAAGCACTAGTGAAACAAATTATCCAGTGATGAGTAGTAAGAGGAAAGAAGATATAACTGTCAGCCACAAAAGAGGGTAAGGTTACATTTACAGAAACAGCAGCAAAAAGGACTGAGAGAGTTAAAATCAGATACCTAAGGAGGCAGTCTAGAACCAAATCTAGATTCAGAGTTGTCGGGTAGGGCTCAAAAGGAGAACAAACTGGCTTAACTGGAATAGAAAAGTCTAGAAGTAGAAACCTAAGCAATAGCCCAGCAACACTTGCAGTGTTCTTGAATGTCTTGCTTTTTACCACAGCTCTGCCATGTATACACACATCATTTAAGAGCACTTGCAAATAAGATGATGACAATGGCTCTGAGGGGTACCTCCTCCTTCTCCAAGCTTCTCCCTCAAAAGATGGGGACCTGCTCATCTCTGCCTGCATTTCAGTCCCCTATTTTTAGTCTTACTACTTCAAACATTTATATGTGCTTCTCTACTTTTGTGTGTCTTTTCATTCTCTATTTTTCCTCTATTCTTTTAAATTTCCTGAGTAACAAGGGTGATAATTATTTTAAAGAGATGACTCTTCAGGGGCCCCTAGATAGCTTCAGGGTGGGGGTTGCTTTTATTAGAAGCTTGGGCCTTTCAGACCCACCTCCCAACCTTGGGGTAAAGGAAGGCACTGGAGATTAAGTTAATCATCAATGGCCATTGATTTAACCAACCATGCCTGTTTATAGGATTAAAGCTCCATTAAAAACCCCTAAGCAACAGGGTTCAGTAAGCTTTCAACCTGGGAAACACATCCATGTACCAGGAGGGTGGCCCACCTACCTCCACAGGGACAGAGGCTCCTATTCTTAGGACCCTTCTGGACCTTACCCTACATGTCACTACATCTGACTGTTCATTTGTATCCTTTATAATAACGTGTAATAGTACTTGGGGGGTTGTGGGAACCCCCAGTTTTGTAGTCAAGTCAGACAGAAGTGAGAGTAACCTGGGGTCCTGATACTTGCCGCTAACACCATAAGTGAGGGCAGTCTTGTGGAGCTGAGCCCTTAAACCTGTGCGGTCTGGCTGCATTAGTTAGGGTCAGAACTGCAGGACATCTAGTCAGTGTCAGCTGGAGAAAACACTGTGTATTTTGGTGTCAGGAGGGGAAAATACCCTCCAGGCTCCTACCAAATTTGATACCAATACTATAATCACACCTTTAATAAAGATCATGCTGGAATCATATTCATTTGTTACGAGAAGGTAATCTGCATTCCTCATATTTATTCCCCCGATCCCACTGAAGACTCAACTAACTGCTTCAATGGCAAGAAGCCTTCCCAGTCCTCATCAAAATTTATCTTTCTCTCATATTTTATTTCTCTATAATGTATCTTTAATCAGACACCTTCACAATCTGCTTTGTGTTAGAATAGGCAAGGAATGCACAAAGAACAACAAATCATGGAATAGGTACAGGGTATAGGGACAGCGTACAACATACCTGATCACTACTCCTCAAAACTGTCAGTGTCATCAAAACAAGTACATTCTGAGAAATTGTTACAGCCAAGAGGAGCCTAGAGAGATATGAAAACTAAATGTAATGTGGTGAGATCCAGGAACAGAAAACAATATTAGGTTAAAACTAAGGAAATATGAATTAGTTACAGAAAAACAAACAAAAACCTATTATGTTCTGATGATAATGTAGGAAATGAAGAAAAGAAAAGGAAGATTCAGGAAGACCTTTCACTAGGTAAGATGTGAAGACAGCATTCAGATTCTTATCAAAAAGGAATTGCGACATCAGTGTTTCCTTTTACTACTCTAGATTCATGAGAATTCTATATTCAAAGATTGAAAGATTATGACACCTGAGTTTAAAATTCAATTACTTGCTAATTAAGCTGATATTAGCTGTTAAAAGAGTTGTGAAAATATATTATTCTTAGAAATCCTGTAAATTATATTCTTCATGGAAGTGATAGTAACAACAGTAATTTACTGAATACTCTTGTCTCATAAATATGGCTGTGGATGAAATATGTTAATTTAGTAAATCACAACTGTGTCATCATAAGAATTTTCTACATTTGTGATCCCTACAAATGTCTGTTTTAATTTCATTAAAAAATGATATAAGCAAAAAAAAAAAAAAAAACTATTACGTTAAGTTATATGGATAGAACATATAAACAAACAAAATGTGTTATTCTTAAATAATGTATAAATTTAACATAATTAATTCACATATAATTTTTAAATGATTTATTTTTATATAATTTATTTTTTAAATATATAATAAATTTTATATAATTTAATGATTAATTCACATATAAATCATTAGAAGTTTGACCAGTAAAAATTGCTATTTGGCTACATTTTGATAGCTCTACAATTTACTTGAATGAAATAAATGAAATAAAGTAGTATGCATTTAAAAAACATGCAGTAGTTAAAAGGTTACCTTATCTTTACTCCTAACTTAGTAAAACACAAGTCTATGCAAGAGCAATCAACAGCATTATGAAAAAACAATTCTGAAGTTAGATTACCTTTTAAATATCTAACTTTTGTATGTTCATATAATTGTGCTTTTATAAAAACATATCTGTTAAAGGCAGTTTTTATGTACCCCATTACCTCTAGTTCTATTTTCAAAAAAAAGGCAAGATTTACAAAAAAATTTATATTTCAAAGAACCTAAAAGATATAATTATTTTACATACCACTAAGAAAGACAAATGCTGTCAACTAACTGTAAGACAAGATTGATTCTAAGAAGTATCCCAGTTTTGCAGGTATTAAAATGTTTATCTTTAGAATCAGTGAAATACAGTAGTTTTTCTCATGGTGGAAACATTTTTATTATACATTGTGCCAATTTAATTGGTGAGTATGGTACAGAATATTTGTGTAGTGCAGGAGAAAACCCTTCATTCTCTAGTTTTTATAGAAAAGTAATTTAGGTATTTCATATAGTAAGATAAAATATCTTATTAATGCAATGAGGGGAGATACAAACTCCCCTAAACACTAAAATGTTAGCAAATGGCCCCCAAAATCTGATTTTGGGGGAAACAAAAACCAAAAAATGGAAATACTGTTCCCTAAAAATTGTCCATCAATAACAATAATTAAAAAAAAACAACCAAACTTTGTGAGTCAGCTTTGTGTTATGATTATTACGTTGAAACAGCTTACAATATGTTAGTTTGGATTAGATCACATAGATTATCAAGACTCCTATTGAATTCATCTTTTAAGTTACATTTTTAAAGCCAAAAAAGTAATCTAAAAATCTGGGTTCTTTGTCAAAATAAATTAACACAGCAAGTTTATATGCATTTCTCATTTAGAAAAAAAATAGTATCTTTAAGATTTTATTCTGTTATATGACTTTTTTAAAAAGATCAATTGCTTCAATGGATTGAAAAAAATAACTGTTTTCCTTAGGCTTTCTTTTCTTAGGTTCAAAGGTAATTGTGTTTTATTGGTAAGTTCCAGATGATCAACATATTCTGAAATGTAGGAAAGAATTGGGTATCTGTTGGTCTTAGAAGAAATTACACATGATTTGGTTTTAAGTTTAGCTATTAAGGTTTCTCTTGAGAATAAAAGCACTCTTGATAGTTACTTCACACATAAATGAAGCTGAGTGTTACAGGCAATTTTTTCTCTTCTAATTTAAGAAAAAAGTTAAATGTTCCAAAATCTCACTGATTTCTTTAATATCTGTATAGTAAGTCTAATATATCATATCCCCCAGTGATTTAATTGGCTACAGTGATATTAGCCATTCATTACAGAGTCACTATGGACATATAAAAACCCAAAGGTCTATGTTTGAAGTTCTAGGGATATTCATAAATTACACCTAGAATTCCATAAAGGAACTATACTAAGTATGTTCATATCCATCTTTAGGTTAACCAAAAAATGTGGAAGACAGTATGCCTTACACATTTCATTCAGCATTTATAGCACCTTTTGTTTCTGGCTTTCTAAATATACTAAACAGGTACTCTCTTGACATGGATACACAAGCCAGACAAGTTTGGGGTAACCTAGACCAGGAGGAAAAGTAGAGTTAGGAACAAGGATGGGCTCCAGTGCCCCCTATCCCCAGTAATTTCCATGTAGAAAGGATGTTGGCCACCCTGGTAACCAGAGGAGGGAGGCATGGTTGGATCTACTTCTTCCCCCAGATCTGATCTTTTGATCAGAAGAAAATGTAAAAGATGCCTTCATAATGACTATACCTGTCAGTTGTGTGGAGCTACATTGAAGATTTTTCTGAGCCTGATAGATTTACAGTGATATGCAGCTGCCTGGGGAATGATGCTGGTGGATGCATTCTCTGGAATGACACACACTCAGCTAAAGGTGGTTTTAAGGAAGACCTTGGTGGAGACCCTCATAGATTCCTGCAATCTCAATGTCCGAGGGGGTGAGGGGGTGTAAAGAGGACCTCTGCTTTCTGCAAGTGCTGTGATCCCTGTCGTTGTCTCAGATAGCGGTGTTTGGTTGGGTCTCTGCCAGCTTCCTTTGGGAACTCCCTCTGAAAGGGGTATTATACATCCCCAAATTGGTATTAAGGATCTGGTACATAGCAGACATTCAGGACATGAACTGGGAACATTTCTTGTCCTTCAGGAGACAGAATCTCAGTAAGGGTCCTCCCACCTGTATCAAGCAAGCAGGTGCTGGGCTGGACTCCAGCATGGAGTGGGATTGGGATTGCAATCCAGCCCTCGGAGGTGCAGTCTAGAGGAAGCCCCTACCCGTGGCCACTAGGCCACGCTGTCGGAGCTGAGAGAAGCAGCTTCTACTTCCTTCTTGGCTGCCTAGTGACTGTGTGACCTGGGGCAGATGGAAACCTCTTCTCAGGGTCTTGGTAGGGAAATCATCTAATTTCTCCTCTAAGCTGGGACATTTGAGAGTAAAAAGGGTGTTGTAACACACCAGATAATCACATAAACCAGGGATGCTGCTGAGCAAACCGGGCCCGGTGACCCTGGACTCATCGTTACACGGGGTCTGTGCTGATAGTGCTGCTTCCTGACCGGGTGCCAGTCTGCTCCTCCAGTTTCCCTCATTTACAGAAGCAGTTTGCATTTCTGCCTTTAGCATACAAGCTCATTGTCTCACAAAGATGCCTTCAGCTGCTTGGAAGAACCCATTTCTCTGTGAGCTCCATTATCCCACATCACTGCTAAGGCAGGGACTCCCCCACCACCCCCATGTTTTGACCGCTGGATGAGACCTTATGGTGACTGATGGCACACACTGTATTTTTAAGGGTCTGTGGAATTCAGCACTGCCCTCTCACTTGTGCAGGCACCCCAGTGAACATTCCCCGTGATAAGGCAGTGCCCTAGACCTCAACAAGGATGCTCAGGCCTCCTGGAGGTCTGCACAGAGCCACCATTCTCCAGGCCAAGCCTAGCAACCAGGGTTGTCAATGAGCAGCCCTAGGTGCCTAATAGTTGTGTTTATGAATGCTTGGAGTGTGCCCATTTAGCGCACAACCCTTTTACATATGAAGAAACTTGGGGTTCAGAGAGGTCTGAAAAGCTGTCAAGGTTATCTAAGGAAAAGACAGAGAAGCTGGTATTTGGACAGAGGACCTTTGTGACCATGAGGTCACAAAGAGTCGGACACAACTTAGCTACTACTGTAAAACAACAATCACCCTCATTCTGCTTGGCCAGAGTTTCACAGTGTTGTTGCTCAGTCGCTAAGTCATATCTAATTCTTTGCGACCCCATGGACTGTAGCCCGCCAGGCTCCTCTGTCCATGGGATTTCCCAGGCAAGAATACTGGAGTGGGTTGCCATTTCCTTCTCCAGGGGATCTTCCTGGACCAGGGATGGAACCCATCGCCTCCTTCAGTGACAGAAGATTCTTTACCACTGAGCTACCAAGGAAGCTCTTCACAAAGTGTGCCAATGATATATATAAGATAATTTTGGGTTACAGATGGTTATTTTTTTTAAAGTTTATGTTTATCTGAACTAGAAAGAAACTGCAACTGGCACATAAGACCTGTGATTTTGCTTAGGATGGAGCTAAAGCATATGTTTAAATGAGAAAAGGTCAACTTTATGAAAGTATTAGTAAGTGGACCTAGTACCCCTGAAGGCAGGCTAAATTTGGAATGCAGGTCCTAGCTTTGATTTGTAGTATGTTGTGTGGCTCTGGCCACAGCACTGGAGGCAGAGGGTCTCTGAGATCGTGGCCTAAATAGCTGTGCCCTGCTTCATGTCTGCTGTGCCACTTAGTCCATGATCTTAGCTAAGTTGGGAAAAATAATGAAGTGACCAGAGAGTTCAGTCTGAAGCTAGATTGAGAACAAAAAAGAATCCCAGAACAAGAGTACCATTATAATCCTATAATTCTGCTTGAATTGACTGTGGCACTGATCTGGGCCTTGCCAACTCTATTATATTTACTGAGCACTCAAAGGTTTCCAGTCAACTCCTATATTATTCTCTGAAATTGAATTATGAAATAGTAAATATTCCTACTACACAATTTTTTTAAAAGTATACTCACAGTTGCCAAACACTTTCCATTTGGTCTGAGTTCTGTTAGTCTTACAAATCCTCTAAAAAAATATCAACTTCCATTTATACATTTATTTAAAAATAAACTTTTGGATATTTTTCTTTACAGTGCACAAGGTCAAATGAGAGCACATTATTTCTGGGCTTCTTAAACTAGGATACATATTAGGAGCGTGGGGTTAACCAAGATAACACAATGTGTTGTCCTAGAGAATATAATTAATATAACAATACCTGCTAAAGGAAAAACTTTTTTGAATTACAATTAATTATGGGATTAGAATGCACCATTTATATCATTGTTATGATAAAACAGAATTAAACCATTTCAATGTCATGACTGGAGGAAGTTTGAGAAGTTTTTGTTAGCAAAAAAGCTCTGTGTGTGAAAAATGCAAAGCAGTATTCAAACACGTCATTTCCAGGTTTCAGAATCCCTTTGCACCCACGAAGCCAAACAGCTTCAGGGCTTATGTGCATAAAGTTTCATTTCCTCAAGCCTTTTTAGAAGATGAAATATGTATTAATAATAATGTATGAATTCTCTCAAAGAAAATATCTTCTTAGAGGTTGTCTGAAAAGGCCTCTCTCGAACTTAAAATTTCTGCTTTGTCAAAAGGCAGAATTCTGAGCTCTAACAGTCCTCATGAAGGACTGTCAGAGCTTCTGAAATCTCAAATTAATCACAACAAAGCTCCCTATATGGCTGAACCTAATTACTGTAAACAGTCTCCTGTGACATTTCTTTTGCCTTGATGTTCTACTGATCTGTTAGTTTAGTTTGATATTTTAAGTCTTCTGCTAACTGCTATTTTATCTGCTTTAGAGATATTTTATTACTTCAGTGAATGAGGCCAATATTAGTAACAGATTCTATGAACAAAGCCACTATGTATGTTATTAGCAGGCCTGGAGCAAAGAAACTACAATTCCATTCCCATTTCCTTTTCTAATTCAAACTAAGATGTCTTAAATATGCCTGCATACCCCATTGTGCCTAGCAGTAGATGGTCAGGAAATGACTTCTAAATTGGATTAACCTTCCAGTTTTCACTAAAATACATTATGACTGTATTTCAGCTGAATCTAGTCACCTGCATCTCTTTTAACTCACCTCCCTAAAATGTAGCTACATGAAGGATCTGCTGAGCACATGTCTGAAACTCATTATTCCTGCAACTCAGTAACAGTAGCTAGTAACAGTAGCTAACACTCAGAGAACTTATTCTGAGCCAGGTCCTTTTCTAAGTCTTTATGACTTTAAAACCCATTTATTAACTCATGTACTCCTCACAAAAACTCCTGCAGGCAGGTATTATTCCTATTTTACAGACGGGTTAAGTAACTTGCCCATGGTTCCCTCAGCAGTGTAGGCTGTTTCTCAGGTTTGATTTAATGTCAATCCATTGTTCATGTGATGGTCCCACAAATGTGATGTTTGCTTATATTCCCAGTATTGAATTCTTACAGAAAAATTTGCTATATGAAAGCAAATGATGTACTGGGAAGCTTTAAAGTGTTATATCAAATAGCTTATTAAAAACTACTGACATATCTCTACTAATAAAGGGTCAAAATGACAGATAATACAATTTAACCCTCACTCTCTTCTAACAGGCAATGATTTGGAAAATGAAATCTATTTTTCTGGAAGAGTGATGGCATTCTTTCCACAACTACGAAGGAACTCGCCCTACTGTCACATGAAATGAAAGTGAAGTGCAAGCCCTTTCCCTGAGGACGTTTTAACCTGATTTTCTTCTTCCCTCATTACACTCAGAGACCTAATCTGAACTGCTGGCTGTCCAAATACTGTCGGTACAGAATGCCGTATTTCAGGCTTTAAACTATTTTCCTTAAGTTCTGTGCTTTCACAGTGAAATACATGTACTTCCAGTATAATCTTTGCTGCATTCTACAATTTTCAGCAGGTAGAAAAAATCATAGACATGGAAACTTACCACCCCTCCCCCAACGTATTTCAGTTTGGAAACTGAAGTTCAGAGAAAGTCATAAAACTTCAATTTAAGAAAGATTTATTGATTGCCTATAGTGTGCGTGGTCCTCTATTAGACAATGACATTCAGGTACAAAACAGACATAGGCGCCCTGGCCTCAGGTACCTTATGATCTAAATTAGTACAATACAGATTAGGAACAGTAGACAAACAAGGTACATGTCAACTTCCTAGAATCAACATTCAAGTGCAGTAATTTACGTAATCCAAAATGGCATCTAATTCTAAAGTCATTTATAAAATGCATTTGGCTTTGAAATCCACAGCAATTCAAATAAGAAATTAAGTTCCACTGCAGATAAAGTCACACAGATGCAAATACACTGAAACTCTTAAGAGCCTTATTAATGACTTTTGTTATTCTGGATCTTCTGTTTTCTTCTTATTATGGTTCGAAGCCTTCGCAATACCAGTTTATCAGACAGAAGCATGTCATCTTGTTGTTCTAGATAATCTAGTAAATTTTCGGTCCATTCAAGTGCAGCTTTATGGCTGATATGCTTCTCTGGATTCAGTTCTGTTTTTCTAGTCTTACTGGAAGGCTTGGTCTCGGCAGGCCTGGCCTGGTCCTCCACACCTTCACTGTCAGTTAGGACCTGACAGCTTGAATCATTACTCCGAGAGTCAAACCACTGATCAATATTCTCAAGGTCAACATGTTCACAGTCTTCTGTGTTCTGTAAAACTGTTGCTAAGTTAGCTGCTAAAATGGCTCCTTCATCAATGTTCATGCCTGAATTCTCTTCAGTGCCAGGGAAAAGTTTTTTCCATGCTTTGGTTATGGTACTTGACTTTATCATGTTCCAAGCTCTTGACACTTCATAAATTGCATCTAACACTGTCAAGTTCTTCCAGAACATTCTGGGGTCAGCTCCTTCATCCATGTATTTCTGGAGAAGTCCTGCTCGGTAGTATCTTTTTACTGTGGCTAGAACTCCTTGGCTCATAGGTTGAATGAGACTTGTGACATTTGGTGGTAAATATTTCACAATTATTCTGCCATCATCTGAACTCAACAATTCTTCATTTGGATGTGCTGGAGGAAAGTCCAAAAGGAGCACTGCTTTTTCTAGAAGCCCCTTGGATTTCAAATGCTTCTGTACCTGTGGCACAAAGTATTTTTCAAACCACTGTCTGAAAACAGAATGTTCTATCCATGCACTTTTTTGACTGAAATAAGTGACAGGAAGGTTTGAAAGATCAGCTCCTTTGAATGCACGAGGTTTTTTTGCTTTTCCCACAACACAAAGATTAAGTTTGTGTAAACCAGTGGCATTTGCACAACACATAATAATGATTCTCTCTCTGCTTGATCTATAACCAGAAGAACTTTGCTCAGTTTCAAGAGCTAATGTCCTTGATGGTAGACATTTCCAGAACAATCCAGTTTGATCAGCACCATAAATTTGTTCTGGTTGTAGATTCTCTCTCTCAACGAATTCCTGAAAGTTACCACAAAACTCACTGGCAGCAGTTTCGTCTCCTTTTAATTTTGTTCCTTTACCAGCAGCCTTTGGAATACCATGGCGCTGCTTGAATCGAGTCAGCCAGCCAGAGGATGCATTAAAATCACCTTCCATCCCCAGAGCATCAAAAAAGAACTTGGCTTGTTTTGCACAAATCGTTCCCGACACTGGAATTCCATCTGTTTTCTGTTGGTTAAACCACTCTATCATAACTCTGTCAAGTTCTTCATATGTGGACGACTTCATAGATTTACGTTTGGATACCCCACTTGTAGGATCTGAACTGTTGGCATAGTTTATTATCCTTTCTTTGTTCTTTTTAATATCACGAACTGTGGATTCACCAATTCCATATACCACGGAAAGCTTTTTGAAAGAGATGCCCTCCTCCAATTTCTTAATAATGTCAAGCTTGTCCTTAATTGTCAACACCACACGCTTTCGTTTCCCCAACATTGTACCTAATATTTTAGAGGATTACTACAACAAGACCTTTAATAAGTTAGATTTGGACACAATGAGATTTAAAAAATGGTGTTTTAAGATCCCTTTCCTGCCCCACTAGGACCTAGATGGACAGTGTGTTGGCCAATTTCCAGGCCAAGCCTATGTGACTCTCTTCACTTTGCTCTTTTAAAATTTACAAACTCAAAACAACAAAGACTAGCTCCAATTAATCCTATCTTCTATCTTGCTTCTCCTAAGTTTAAGATCTTTTCATGAACTGTAATCTCAATGGTGATGATAACCCATACTGTATTAGCAAGGTCTCTAAAACAGTCCTATTGTGTACTTAATTGTTTTTGCCATCCTATGGGTGAGGCTCTATGTTAAAGGAACTAAGTCACTGGTGGACGAATTTAGAGAAATGTGCTAGGGAACAAAGTTTTTAAGACAGGACTTGCAAACTTAATAAGAAATTATAATGGGAAAACTCACCCCCTGACTGCTGTCCTTGTCAGGCAGTGCACTGTATGGAATGCTGCCTCCCCGGGCAAGGACTGCTACAGGTTACGAAAGAGAGTGATAATGGAAATCATAGGCAAGCAGGAGAAGGCAAGCTGAACAGAAGTGAGCAGTGCAAACAAGGCTGAGAGTGGACAAGCAAGAAACTCCGTACTTTAACACGACACAAACTTCCACCTAATGTGTTTGGCAACTGAAAAGGGAAAAGGCTGACCAGAAGTGGTGTCACATGATTAAAGAAAGCGTAAAAAAAAAAACAAAAAACAAAACTTCATTGGCAGAAATCAGGACTCATGGTAGAGACTATGGGGTGGAAGGCTCAGTGAAGATGTTACGATAATCCTGGTGAAAGATGATCCTCGATGGGCCAACAGAAGCAGTTCCTGTCGGGGGCTGTATAGGCACTCCAAGCCTCCGAAAACCTAAAGGAAAATACCAAAAACATTCTTCGTTCAATATCAGGGTCTGTGGCATTACCCACACCTATCCTGCAACTGTGTTGAGAAAATTAACGCCTCCTATGAATGTGATGGCTAAATACAACAAACACTGCTTTGGGGCATTACACACACAGTGTCAAGGAGCGGGACCTGAATTGCCTACCTCCTGAAATTAAGAGGTCAGAGAGCAGCCGTGTTAGCGAGGGCCTTTCCCCGCAGAAACGCGGGACGTCTTTGCTCATGGAGAGGGAGCCCGGATTCCTCCGTGGTCGCCAGCAACCAGGATGTCACCACCGAAGCCAGCCAGCGAGGGAGAGGGCGCTTGGCCTGGGGGACACCAGTCCACGGGCCGGGGACATCGCTCTCTGCCTGACTTCGCGGCGACCAGACCAATCTGAGAGCAAATGGAGTCTCCCGAGGGAGGCTGACACCGGCAGCGCGGCGGCGGCAAGAAGCGAGCGTCGCCGCCGGAGCCGGAAGGCGGGGGATTAGGGGGCACGCGCGCGCCCCCGCAGGAACGTTGTGTCGGCGAGGGGGCGGGGCCTGCGCGAGCGAGCGCGCGCGGCCCGGGGGCGGGGTCTCGGGCGAGCGGGTGAGAGGAGGCGGGCCCAACCTCCTTGGAGTCTCAGGGCGTCGCGTGGCTGCTGCTAAGGGCCGGGCTGCTCCAACCTGCAGACTGCTTCGCCCGCCAGCAGGGAGCGGTGCAAGCTCACCTTGTCTTAGCCCTTTTCCCAGTGTCCCGGCTCTGTGGGCGAGGCTTCCCCCCACTCTTACGGGGAATAAAAATCGCACCCTCGGAGGGCTCGCGGGAAAGCTGCGCCGCCTCGGGTGCCTTGAGCGCGATGCGAATGGGGCAGGGCGAGCGCACGTGGAGCTTGTTTACAAATAGCGGCCCGGGCGTCCGCGCCTCGCAGCGCAGACTCCCGGGAGTCCCCAGCCCGCCCGCCAGGACAGGACGAGCCGGAGCAAGAATCCCGAATCAAGGTATAAGCGGGGGGACGCGGCTGCTGGCCGAAGGCAGGGAGGCTGGCTCCCCGTGGGGAAAGGGGTCAGGCGAGGACGTAGGGCTGAGCTCTGCAACATCCATCCGAGCGAGCCCCGGAGAGGTGGGCGCGCCGCCGAGGGCGGTCAAACTGCGTATCCGGTCGCCTTCCTGCTGGGTTGCTCGCGGGTGAAGTCTCAGTCTCTGTAGAAGCTACTCTGTGCGAAGCTGACGGAGCCCGGGAGACGGGAGAGCCTGTGGGAAGCTCCCTCGTGAATTTCATGCCGCTCCCTTCACTCTCTCTGCCTCTAGGTAGTAGTAAGGGAATTTTAACAAAGACTCCCTTGGTTGGTTTGAATCCGAGATACACTACGTTTCTATTCGGGCGTTTTAAATGAATCAGTTGCGGGCACCTGTGCCGTTATAACCGCTGCGAGGGACCGTGCCTTGCCGGCGTGGCGGGACTCGCTTCCCCGCAGGGCCGGGAGCCTTCCCTAGAGAAGCGAGCGGCTACACAGTCCTGCAGCACCTGTTTACCGAGGGCACGCCTGTAGCCTGTCCTTTATTACTCTTTTTTTTGGTACAATTTGAAAAAAATGCAAGTCTTTTAGTTAAGCCTCTCGAATTTCTGAAGATAAATGTCTAACCTTTTTCGTTCACATAAAGTAGCATAGTAATTAGTCATTTATTTGCAAAGGCCACTTTGTTGCCAGAATGTTTCAAAAGGGAACTGACCTGAGCAGTCTTACTGCGGAGATGATTTTAAGGCTTCTAATTCTCTGACTTCCTCACCCAAACTGCTCATTTTCCTTCCTCAAAATCACAGCTTTTCCCCATCTGACGTGTTGGAAAATCTTTGATCTCCTAGTTATACTGAAGTTGTAAGTGGTTTTTGACAAATGTCTGCTTTTCCTCTCCCTCCCCTCATGTCTTGGTCCACTATATTGGATAAAATGAAACTTCGTGCTAGTTTAGTATCATTTTTTAAAGTTAGCCTCTTTTCTGTGATAGCTGTGGTGGAGGTGTTTTAGTCGCTAAGTTGTGTCCGACTCTTGCATCCCCACGGACTAGACTGTAGCCTGCCAGGTTTCTCTGTTCATGGGATTCTCCAGGGAAGAATGCTGGCGTGGGTTGCCATTTCCTTCTCCAGTGATATTTAATAAGAAGCGTGACAACAGGTGTATCTGAGGTATGAAACATTATTCATTCCTCAGAAGGAAAGGGAGCTGACATTACATGTACCCAGAAGTTAGCCTGGTTTTCCCCTCTCACAGCCTACTGGTCCCATAATATTTAAATAAAATGAACTCTGACTCTTACCTCTATCCCCCTCTATCTCTGGGGTTTCATTTCCTTCCAGACACCTCTCGGATCCTCTCTGTTTCTGCTGAATTCTCCAGCTTGTTGGTGTCTTATCTCTTATAGCTGTTCCCTTTTCATCACCTTGTGTAAGTTCAAATTTGGAACATAGCCCACATTTCTTGTTTTCCTCAAACACTACTTCGTAGGAGACCCTTGTCTGCCCAAGACAGCTTTAGACAAGATTTTTTTCATCTAACAGACTTGTTCCTTTTTTGGAGGGGAGGGGTCACTAATTGCAGTAGATACATCAATACATTAGCTATAAGAGTAGGGAGACCTTAAAATAGAATGCATGTTAGCCTTGTTTTATTAAGAGACTGGCTGGCCATAGGGAACTGCTTACTGCCAGTTCTTTCCATTGGGTGTCACAGCCTTGCTCTGTCTTGCTGTGTCGTCCTTCCCTTTTCTCTCCAGTGTTTTTCTGTCTCAGGGTCCCTTCTGTCCTTCTCTCTCAGCCACCTGTGAAATCTTACAATTCTTCTTCCTTTATTACACAGAGCAACTTTATATTCTGTATCTGTTTTCCAGTTGTCCCTTACCCTAATCAAAAGACACGTCACTCCTTGTGGAATTTTGCCACCAGTATTTCTTTCCTTCTGCATATATGCAGTCTCTCCTAAATCCTTCTAATAGTAAAGTTTGTGTTACCTCTGTTTTATGTACAAGGATGCAAAGCTTAAAGAAATGTATGAATGTATCAAATATAGGTTGTTGAATGGAGATTAATCTGACTTTGAAGCGTGTTCTGCCCACACTATCACAATTGAAGTATTAACTCAAACACATGAAAACAGGAAAGTAAACTTGTGGGGTTTTTTTGTTTTTTGAAAAATTAAAGTCTCAGTCTATTAAAATGAAACTTTTGACAATAACCTACCAAAAAGGCATTCTTGCTTGAGAGTACTTCTAAGTCTGCAAATGAGTTGATCAGACACAGCATTTGGTTTATGGAATGTGGGTTTTCTTAAAACTACTCCAAATCACCTGAAAGTGGCTTATGTTTCTGACCATTTACAAGCCCTAAATTTATTCTTAATGCATAATAGTATTGCAGTGGAATAGGAGACCTCTAGAATAAATTCTTGATTTTATAGGCACTGCATTTTAGGTTTCCATTTAGTTCATCACTAACCTCATGCACTTGGAAGTTTTTGTTTGATACCTGAAATTACTCCAGTAAGCTTAGGATGAGGACATGTTAACATCATTCCATGTGTATTAAACTGATTTAATATCAAGTAGTATTTCTCTGTTAATTGAAATTTTTACTGCCAATGGGAAATCTGTCACTTTCAAAAAAAATGTACTGTTACCTATTTTAAGAGACATAAAATATTAAGGGGAATTTTAAACTAAAAAATAATTTGGGGTTGTGTTTTAGTGCTAACAAGCTGTGAAACAAGCTCAAGCTGGGAGTCAGGTAGAGCTTATTATAGGATTTGGGTAAGCTGGAATCAAGATTGCCGGGAAAAATATCAATTACCTCAGATATGCAGATAACACCACCCTTATGGCAGAAAGTGAAGAGGAACTCAAAAGCCTCTTGATGAAAGTGAAAGAGGAGAGTGAAAAAGTTGGCTTAAAGCTCAACATTCAGAAAACGAAGATCATGGCATCTGGTCCCATCACTTCATGGGAAATAGATGGGGAAACAGGGGAAACAGTTTCAGACTTTATTTTTCTAGGCTCCAAAATCACTGCAGATGGTGATTGCAGCCATGAAATTAAAAGATGCTTACTCCTTGGAAGGAAAGTTATGACCAACCTAGATAGCATATTCAAAAGCAGGGACATTACTTTGCCAACAAAGGTCTGTCTAGTCAAGGCTATGGTTTTTCCAGTGGTCATGTATGGATGTGAGAGTTGGACTGTGAAGAAAGCTGAGTGCCGAAGAATTGATGCTTTTGAACTGTGGTGTTGGAGAAGACTCTTGAGAGTCCCTTGGACTGTAAGGAGATTCAACCAGTCCATCCTAAAGGAGACCAGTCCTGGGTGTTCTTTGGAAGGAATGATGCTAAAGCTGAAACTCCAGTACTTTGGCCACCTCATGTGAAGAGTTGACTCATTGGAAAAGACTCTGATGCTGTGAGGGATTGGGGGCAGGAGGAGAAGGGGACGACAGAGGATGAGATGGCTGGATGGCATCACCGACTCAATGCACGTGAGTTTGAGTGAACTCCGGGAGTTGGTGATGGGCAGGGAGGCCTGGAGTGCTGCAATTCATGGGGTCGCAAAGAGTTGGACATGACTGAGTGACTGAACTGAACTGAACTGAAGGTGATTTTTAGAGACATTTAAAGAAAGTGAAGGGTCTGTTCTTGGTTGGGTGCTTTTAGAAAGCAGAGGCAATTTTACTATTAGGCATCTTCATTTTTACCCCAGAAGCCAAAGGAACAGGCTTCTCCTCATTGGAGAAGAAGCAGTCATCAATAAAATGAAAGTTTGTACTTTGAAGTCTCTTTTAGCTGTAAAGTTATTTTACTGTATATTGTAGACAAAAGCTTGTTCATTTTTATTATAAACATTTTCTTTTAAATTAGTTAAAGGGGGGAACACTTTCCCACTTAAATTTCTTGCCCCAAGTGTGAGGTCAGATTGCTCATCAGAAAGTCCTTTTCCTTAAAAAAAAGAAAAGGTTATGATACTGAAAGGTGACTTATAGTCTTGTGTTGTATAGATGCTCAGTAGGCTTTTATGGCTTCCCTTGTGACTCAGCTGGTAAAGAATCCACCTGCAATGCGGGAGACCTGGGTTTGATCCCTGGGTTGGCAAGATCCTCTGGAGAAGGGAAAGGCTACCCACTCCAGTATTCTGGCCTGGAGAATTCCATAGACTGTATAGGCATGGGGTCACAAAGAGTCGGACGTGACTGAGCGACTTCCACTTTCAAGGGGCTTTTAAACTTAATTTAGTTTTCCATATTTCTTTGTTGGCTGGCGGTAGATTTTCAGCTGATAGGCAGTATAGGCACAGATAAGAGAATGAGTTCCTGGGAGGGTAGAAAAGATTTAATAGGGTCAGAAGAGGGAAAATTGCTGGTGGAAATGTTAAAAGTTAGGAAAGCAGGTGGATATAAATTGAAGAACCAGTGAATTGCTGATTGATGTCAACAATGTGGGTGGGGAATTTGAGTGAGATTACACACTGCCCGCCTTATGTTTCCAAACTTGCCCAGTGTCCAGCTGTTTGCTAAAGGAGCCCACAGTTTTGTCAGGTGGATCAAATCAGGTTTATTGAGAGCCTCCGGTGCCTCCCTCTCCCTCTCCATGGCAAATGCAGAGTCATGGTTTCAGGCTCCTCATTCTTCTTCTTTAGCCTACAAAGTCTTTTGCAGGCTACAAAGTTTCTAGTTTGTCCCCAAAGCTGAGTTTTTCAAGATTCCTTAGACCCTATGGATGAGAATCGCCTGGTGTGTGACTTATAGATTCTGGCGCCCACTTCCAGGATGAAGCTCAGGAATCCTTATTTTCGGTGAGCATCACAAGTGTTTGTAATAGGCTAAAGATTGAAAGCCTTATACATTGACAACCACTGTGAATGAGATTCCTCTCTTAAAACATTCTTTTGGGAGAGTTTTTCTTTTCTCTTCCCCTCCTACCTTCTTAAATTATATGCAATATTTGAAGGAAGATATAAAATACAGAAAAAAAAGGAAACAAGCATACCAATATTCAGAAATAACTACACTTAATATTTTGGTGTGTATCCATCCTCTTTCATCAGTGTAATTATTATATATGTAATGTGTGTATGTATATGCATATTTCAGTAAGAATTTGAAGTTATATACATAAATTATATACATGTGTTTATTAACACATTATAAATATTTTAGATATTGTTGATTCTAATCAACCAAATACCGTCAGAAACACATCTTTGCCCAGTTGGGCTTACTACTAAACAGAGAGTCTCAGAAAAGAGGGAGTCAGGTAGAGCTTATTATAGGATTTGGGTAAGGTGATTTTTATAGAGATTTAAAGGAATTGAAGGGTTTGTTTTTGGATGGGTGCTGTTAGAAAGCAGAGGCCATTTGGCTATTAGGCATCTTAATTTTTACTCCAGAAGCCAGAGAAACTGGCTAGAGTCCTTGGAGAAGAAGCAGTAGTCACTCTTACTAACCTGGAGAGGAGGGTGTTTGATCATTTTTGTGGTAGCATAGCTTTCCCCTTCTTTCCTGGTGAGATTTTCTGTTCAGGCAGGATTAAAGAGTGATCTTGTTTTTGTCTTGTTTGATTGCAGTCATGGAGAATCCTTCTCTAATGTCTATGAAATTAATTACATTCCTCAGGGTAACACCATACTTACCTTGTTCAAAGCTTTCAACACATACTCGAAGGCTCCAAGATTCAAAAAAGTTTAAATAATAATTATTAATTCTTTCAACCTTGAAGCTATCCCTAATGCAACTGGCTAGTCATTGTAGTTCCACCTTATGAGACTCCCTTATGCTTGAAGATGATAGTTATTAACACCTCGTGATGGTGTTCATGAAACTCAGTTTTGATCAATTCTATAAGTTTCTATCACCCAAAAGAATACCCCCTTTCCCTCCATCCCTCCGTCCTTTTCCTCAGCCCTTGGCAACCACTCGTCTTTATGGATTTGCCTATTCTAGGTATTTCATATAAGTGGAATCATACAGTGTGTGCCCTTTGTGACTGGCTTCTTTTCCTTTAATCAAATGTTTGCAAGTTTAATCCTGTTGTAGCATGCATCACTGCATCAATTTATTACTGAATAATTGTTATATGGGTACCCTGTGTTTCATCTATCAGATGATGGGCATTTTGCTTGTTTCTACTGTTTGACTATTATGAATAATGCTGTTGTGAACATCCAAGTACAAGTTTTTGAGTGCACATATGTATTCATTTCTCTGAGGTGTACCACAGATTGGAGTTGCTAGTTCATGTGGTAACTTTATGTATAACCCTTTGAGGAGCTATTTTCTAAAGCAATTCACCATCTTATAGTATGTGAGGACTCAATCTTATTCAGACTGCTATAACAAAATACCACAGATCAGGTAGCTTATATACAACAGAAAGTTATTTCTCACAGTTCTGGAGGGTGAGAGGTCTCGAACCATGGTGCCAGCAGATTTGGCCTGATGGCTGGTTAGGACTGACTTCCTGGTTGACAGATGCCTTCTTGTCATGTCACCACTTGGTGGAAGGGGTGGGGAATCTCTGTGGGTCTCTTCTATTAGAACCTATTAGTGAAAGCTCCACCCTCAAGACCTAAGCACACTCCAAAGGTCTTGCCACCTCAGGCTGTCATATTGGGCATTAGGATTTCAGCATAGGAATTTGGAAGGGACATGGACTGTCAGACCACAGCAGGCTCTAGTGTCTTCACCAACACTTGTTACTGTCTTTTCTGTTCACAGCATCCCAGCAGATGTAAACTGGTATCCGGTTGTGGTTTTGCCTTGTATTTCCCTTATGGCTCATTGGAGCATGACTTGATTAGCTTATTTACCAATTTCATATATCTTTTTTTTGCAGTGCCATCTATTCAGATCCTTAGTTCAGTTTTTAATTAAATCACAAGAGAGTTACAATAATAAGTTTAAAGTATTACAATTTACTGTTCTTCCACTGGCTTTCCTGGTTGTTCTTAGTCGCTCAGTCGTGTCTGACTCTTTGTGAGTCCATGGACTGTAGCCCGCCAGGCTCCTCTGTCCATGGGATTCCTCAGGCAAGAATACTGGAGTGGGTTGCCATGCCCTTCTCCAGGGGATCTTCCCAACCCAGGAATCAAACCCAGCTCTCCAGAATTGCAGGTGGATTCTTTACCATCTGAGCCCCCAGGGAAGCCCATGAATGCTGGAGGGGGGAACCTATCCCTTCTCCAGGGGATGTTCCTGACCCAAGAATCGAACCTAGATCTCCTGCATTGCAGGTTACCAAGGAAGCCTGGCTTTGCTAGAGAAGAGACATAAAGAACTTGCTGACGAACATCTCTATATCTAGCACAACTGATGTGGACAATATTTTTCATGATATGCAGTCACTTAAGGATTCTTGTGATAAATTCTGGCCATCTAGTCAGAAGAAAAAATTATGACTTGTGGATGAAATTAGGCGTCCTTTTATCTGACAAATCTATGAGCTTTGGTTTGTGCTAAATTGCTATAGCTAACTCCTTTTGAATTTCTTGTATTTTTCTTTCTCTTAGTCATTCATTGTGTTCTTTTTAGTTTTGTTTTAGTGGTAACTCTTTCTATATTTGGAGAAGGCAATGGCACCCCACTCTAGTACTCTTGCCTGGAAAATCCCATGGACTGACGAGCCTGGTAGGCTGCAGTCCATGGGATCACTAAGAGTCAGACACGACTGAGCAACTTCACTTTCACTTTTCACTTGCATGCATTGGATAAGGAAATGGCAACCCACTCCAGTGTTCTTGCCTGGAAAATCCCAGGGATGGGGGAGCCTGGTGGGATGCTGTCTATGGGGTCGCACAGAGTTGGACATGACTGAAACGACTTAGCAGCAGCAGCAGCAGCATGGTGCAATTGACAGTCTTCAAAGAGTCATCCTTTTGGAGATATGTTTGAAATATACTTTATTATTATCTTTTTCTCCTTTGTAAAATAGTGGCAGAGTCTAACTCTGCCCTTCCTATTTATATTTATTTTCTTTCTCAACTTAAACCCTGACACTAAAAATCTGAAAGGTGGTGGTAGGTGATAATTATCTCTTTTCCTTGGCTTTTCATATTTTTCCTTTTTTGCTTTGTTTCATATGGGTGTGTATTCACATATATCAATTTATATGTGTGTGTGTGATACTTTTTCCCCTCAGTTGAGTTTAGTTCAGTTGCTCAGTCGTGTCCGACTCTTTGCGACCCTATGAATGGCAGCACGCCAGGCCTCCCTGTCCATCACCAATTCCCGGAGTTCACCCAAACTCATGTCCATCGAGTCGGTGATGCCATGCACCCATCTCATCCTCTGTCGTCCCCTTCTCCTCCTGCCCCCAATCCCTCCCAGCATCAGAGTCTTTTCCAATAAGTCAACTCTTCGCATGAGGTGGCCAAAGTATTGGAGTTTCAGCTTTAGCATCATTCCTTCCAAAGAACACCCAGGACTGATCTCCTTTAGGATGGACTGGTTGGATCTCCTTGCAGTCCAAGGGACTCTCAAGAGTCTTCTCCAACACCACAGTTCAAAAGCATCAATTCTTTGGTGCTCCGCTTTCTTCACAGTCCAACTCTCACATCCATACATGACCACTGGAAAAACCATAGCCTTGACTAGATGGACCTTTGTTGGCAAAGTAATGTCTCTGCTTTTCAATATGCTATCTAGGTTGGTCATAACTTTCCTTCCAAGAAGTAAGTGTCTTTTAATTTCATGGCTGCAGTCACCATCGGCAGTGATTTTGGAGCCTAAAAATAAAGTCACCCACTGTTTCCACTATTTGCCCATCTATTTCCCATGAAGTGATGGGACTGGACGCCATGATCTTAGTTTTCTGAATGTTAAGCTTTACATCAACTTTTTCACTCTCCTCTTTCACTTTCATCAAGAGGCTCTTTAGTTCTTCTTCACTTTCTGCCATAAGGGTGGTGTCATCTGCATATCTGAAGTTATTGTTGTTTCTCCCAGCAATCTTGATTCTAGCTTGTGCTTCTTCCAGCCCAACATTTCTCATGATGTACTCTGCATATAAGTTAAATAAGCAGGGTGACAATATACAGCCATGATGTACTACTTTTCCTATTTGGAACCAGTCTGTTGTTCCATGTCCATGAACATGTTCCATGTTCCATGTCTAACTGTTGCTTCCTGACCTGCATATAAGTTTCTCAAGAGGCAGATCAGGTGGTCTGGTATTCCCATCTGTTTCAGAATTTTCCACAGTTTATTGTGATCCACACAGTCAAAGGTTTTGGCATAGTCAGTAAAGCAGAAATAGATGTTTTTCTGGAACTCTCTTGCTTTTTCATTGATCCAGTGGATGTTGGCAATTTGATCTCTGGTTCCTCTGCCTTTTCAAAAACTGGCTTGAACATCTGGAAGTTCACATTTCACGTATTGCTGAAACCTGGCTTGGAGAATTTTGAGCATTACTTTACTAGCGTGTGAGATGAGTGCAATTGTGCAGTAGTTTGAGCATTCTTGGCATTGCCTTTCTTTGGGGTTGGAATGAAAGCTGACCTTTTCCAGTCCTGTGTCCACTGCTGAGTTTTCCAAATTTGCTGGCATATTGAGTGCAGCACTTTCACAGCATCATCTTTCAGGATTTGAAGTAGCTCAACTGGAATTCCATCACCTCCACTAGCTTTGTTCATAGTGATGCTTCCTAAGGCCCACTTGACTTCACATTCCAGGATGTCTGGCTCTAGGTGAGTGATCACACCATTGTGATTATCTTGGTCATGAAGATCTTTTTTATACAGTTCTTCTGTATATTCTTGCCACTACTATTCTTAGTATCTTCTGCTTCTGTTAGGTCCATGCCATTTCTGTCCTTTATTGAGCCCATCTTTGCATGAAATGTTCCCTTGGTATCTCTAGTCTTCTTAAACAGATTTCTAGTCTTTCCCATTCTGTTGTTTTCCTCTATTTCTTTGCACTGATCACTGAGGAAGGCTTTCTTATCTCTCCTTCCTATTCTTTGGAACTCTGCATTCAGATGCTTATATCTTGCCTTTTCTCCTTTGTTTTTGCTTCTCTTCTTTTCACAGCTATCTGTAAGGCCTTCCCAGACAGCCATTTTGCTTTTTTGCATTTCTTTTCCATGGGGATGGTCTTGATCCCTGTCTCCTGTACAGTGTCACGAACCTCTGTCCATAGTTCATCAGGCACTCTATCTAACAGATCTAGTCCCTTAAATCTATTTCTCACTTCCACTGTATAGTCATAAGGGATTTGATTTAGGTCATACCTGAATGGTCTAGTGGTTTTCCCTACTTTCTTCAATTTAAGTCTGAATTTGGCAATAAGGAATTCACGGTCTGAGCCATGGTCAGCTCCCTATCTTGTTTTTGCTGACTGTATAGAGCTTTTCCATCTTTGGCTGCAAAGAATATAATCAATCTGATTTCGGTGTTGACCATCTGGTGATGTCCATGTGTAAAGTCTTGTCTTGCGTTGTTGGAAGAGGGTGTTTGCTATGACCAGTGCGTTCTCTTGGCAAAACTCTATTAGCCTTTGCCCTACTTCATTCCGTATTCCAAGGCCAAATCTGCCTGTTACTCCAGGTGTTTCTTGACTTCCTACTTTTGCATTCCAGTCCCCTGTAATGAAAAGGACATCTTTTTTTGGGTGTTAGTTCTAAAAGGTCTTGTAGGTCTTCATAGAACTGTTCAACTTCAGCTTTTTCAGCATTACTGGTTGGGGTATAGACTTGGATTACTGTGATATTGAAAGGTTTGCCTTGGAAACAAACAGAGATCATTCTGTCGTTTTTTGAGATTGTGTCCAAGTACCGCATTTTGGACTCTTTTGTTGACCATGATGGCTACTCCATTTCTTCTAAGGGATTCCTGCCCACAGTAGTAGATATAATGGTCATCTGAGTTAAATTCACCCATTCCAGTCCATTTTAGTTCACTGATTCCTAGAATGTCGACGTTCACTCTTGCCATCTCCTGTTTGACCACTTCCAATTTGCCTTGATTCATGGACCTAACATTCCAGGTTCCTATGCAATATTGCTCTTTACAGCATCGGACCTTGCTTCTATCACCAGTCACATCCACAACTGGGTATTGTTTTTGCCTGGTCCCTCCCTTCATTCTTTCTGGAGTTATTTCTCCACTGATCTCCAGTAGCATATTGGGCATCTACCGACCTGGAGAGTTCCTCTTTCAGTATCCTATCATTTTGCCTTTTCATACTGTTCATGGGGTTCTCAAGGCAAGAATACTGAAGTGGTTTGCCATTCCCTTCTCCAGTAGACCGCATTCTGTCAAACCTCTTCACCATGACCCGCCCGTCTTGGGTGGCCCCACATGGCATGGCTTAGTTTCATTGAGTTAGACAAGGCTGTGGTCTGTGTGATTTGATTGACTAGTTTTCTGTGAGTATGGTTTGTGTGTCTGCCCTCTGATGCCTCTCGCAACACCTACCGTCTTACTTGGGTTTCCCTTATTTGGACATGGGGTATCTCTTCACGGCTGCTCCAGCAAAGTGCAGCCACTGCTCCTTATCTTGGACGAGGGGTATCTCCTCACCGCTGCCCCTCCTGACCTTGAACGTGAAGAAGCTCCTCTTGGCCCTCCTGCGTTCACGAAGCCACTGCTCCTTGGACATGGGGTTGCTCCTCTCGGCTGCTGCCCCTGACCTTGGGTGTGGGGTAGCTCCTGACCCCTACCCTTTTCTTTTTATAATGATGCTTGTAGATCTCACAAATTTCTATTTCCCCCTTTTTCTTTATCTTCTACATTGTGTTCTTTTCCTTTGGGGATGTAATAGTGAAACTAGCTAACAATTTGGAAAACCCCTGTCAACAGTGTGCTGAATTGATGTGCAATTACATGATTGCTTCTTTTAGAAAAAATTTATGGATTTATTAAATCTATCATCATAATGCTGACTGGACTTTTAAAATTTCTCACTTCAGTTGGTAGTTTGTTTCCAGTCATGTTAAAAAGAAACAGGCTGATAAATTTAACAATAATCTCTGTTACCATAACACAGGAATTATTTTGCACTGACCTTGTTCTGAAGTTGTTGGAATTTTTTTTTGTAACCAGTAGATGACTTTAATTTATTATTGCTACAGTCCCTGAAGAGCAGGTTTTTAGGTAGTTTTTCTGACGTACCTTTCAAATGCAGTATTGACTTTAACTAACCAACTTCCCTCCCTCCCTCCCTCCCTTACACTTTTTATCTTTTTACTTTTGATTGAAGGATTCCCTTTTGCATATTTTGAGAGTCTTTGCACATGACTATGAAATTTATTTTTCTCAGTTCAGTTTCTCAGTAGTGTCCAACTCTTTGCAACCCCATGGACTGCAGCACACCAGGCTCCCCTGTCCATCACCAACTCCCAGAGCTTACTCAAACTCATGTCCATCGAGGTGGTGATGCCATCCAACCATCTCATCCTCTGTCATTCCCTTCTCCTCCCACCTTAAATCTTTCCCAGCATCAGGGTCTTTTCCAATGAATCAGTTCTTCATATCAGGTGCCAAAGTATTGGAGTTTCAGCTTCAGTGTCAGTCCTTCCAATGAACACCCAGGACTGATCTCCTTTAGGATGGACTGGTTGGATCCCCTTGCAGTCCAAGGGACTCTCAAGTCTTCTCCAATACCACAGTTCAAAAGCATCAGTTCTTCAGCACACAGCTTTCTTTATAGTCCAGCTCTCACATCCATACGTGACTACTGGAAAAACCATAACTTTGACTAGATGGACCTTTGTTGGCAAAGTAATGTCTCTGCTTTTTAATATGCTGTCTAGGTTGGTCATAGCTTTTCTTCCAAGGAACAAGCATCTTTTAATTTCAAGGCTGCAGTCACCATCTGCAGTGATTTATCCCAGGCTACAGCAGTTAATTGCTTGACCACTAGGCATTTTGTGCTCAGTCACTAAACTGTGTCCAACTCTTTGTGACCCCATGGACTATAGCCTGCCAGGCTCTTTTGTCCATGGGGTTCTCCAGGCAAGAATACTGGAGTGAGTTGCCATTTCTTCTTCCAGGGGATCTTCCCAACCCAGGGACTGAACCCACATATCTTAAGTCTTATGCATTAGTAGGTGGATTTTTTTTTTGTTTGTTTTTATCACTCATGCCACCTGGGAAGTCCACTAGGCATTTTACCATATTCCAGTGAAGGGGAACACACATTGTTATATATAAAGTGGGGATTTAGTAGCAATTCATATCTGTAAATAGTGATTAAATTATTTGTTGTGGTTATTTTAGTCACTAAGTCATGTCTCACTCTTCTGCGTCCCCATGGACTGTAACCTGCCAGGCTCCTCTGTCCATGGGATTTCCCAGGCAAAAATATTGGAGTGGGTTGCCATTTCCGTCTCCAGAGGATCTTCTCAACCCAGGAATCGAACCAGCATTTCCTGCATTGGCAGACAGATTCTTTACCTCTAAGCCACCCAGGAAGCCAAAACAAACAAATAGAGCTATAGTAACGTGAAATATTCCTACTGAACAGTTAGCTGCCACATGAATGTACAATAATCTTATAGTAATGCTCTTTCCGTCTTTCCTAACAGTCCATAATAGTCTAGCATATTCATGCATTTTAATGCTTTATAATTATAAATTATATCCATAAAAAGTCCACTGTTTGCAATGATGTTTTCTTAATAATTATTTTATTGTTAAATAAATAAGTGACATTTTGAGTTTTGATTCTGTTTGTACATCTTTCCAGCAGTGGTTGGGCAAGTAATTTGATTTCTGAGTTTCAAATATCTTTTCATTATAAAATGGGAATGATGGCATTTGCATCCTATGTTTTTTTATGTTGATCAAATGAGATAATACAGGTAAATGTGCTGAGTAATTTTTTTAAATCTCTTTTGCTTTAGTATTTCTCAGTTGGAATATTGGTTTACTGTTTATTCCTTGTAATTAGCGGTGATGTTCATAATACGCCTTTACTCTTAGTCTTGTCACAACTGGAAATCAGATGTGTTCTAAAAAGGGATTTGCTGATTGTATTGTATTGCATTTGTGAGAACACTAATCTCAGAGAAGCCTGGGTTTGAAACATAGCTTTGTCCATTGTTGGCTGTGTAAGTCTGAACCTTTGTTGATCTTCAGTCTCTCATTTGATAAACATGAATATTACCTATATTGTGGAATTGTTACCGTAACTAAATGAGAACATATGTGAAAGACTTTGGCAATAAACAAACATTAGTGATTGTTTCGGAGAAGGCAATGGCTACCCACTCCAGTACTCTTGCCTGGAAAATCCCGTGGACGGAGGAGCCTATGTGGGCTGCAGTCTATGGGGTTGCTGAGTCAGACATGACCGAGCGACTTAGCAGCAGCAGCAGCAGTGATTTTTTCCTATACCCCCTCACAAGTTAAAACAACCTTTAATTCTAGTTCTGGGAGTAATTATTCAGTTACTATTTTCTTATTAGCTCATGACTTATTTTTTTACTTTTCTGGGTTTTTAAAAAATATTTGTTTAAACCATCTTATTTATTATAGTCTCACAATGAGTTAGGTACTGTGCTGACCACAGGTCATATATTTTAAAACATTTTAATAAAAAATGTTTAGGTAACTAAATTCTTATTTTTAAACAATCAGAAGTAACTGCTTTAAGGATTTTAACTTAAGGGTTAAGATTTGAAAAATTCAGTGGAATCTTCCTGATTGAGGTTGAAAATAAGGAACTCAGATATTAAAGGCCACAAACATATTTTCCGTAAGCACTGCACTCCTTGTTTCTTCTGTTAGAGATTTTATGTGCTTGCAGATATAATTATAGAATGTAATTTTATGTTCTAATTTTTTATAAAAATATAAGTATTATTTTTCCAGTGGTCTTGAGATGTAAACGATGTAAACATTGTGTAAGTTTAAAGTACACAGCTTGATGACTTGATATAGGGGTATATTGTCGAATGATCACCACAGTAAGTTGAGTTATATCATCACCTCACATAGTTGCATTTTTTTTTCTTGTGATGAGAACTTTTAAGATCTACTCTCCAGAAGCTTTCAAATATACAACAATATTATTAACTAAAGTTGCCATGCTATATATTACATCCCCAGGACTTACTTTTCTCACAACTGGAAGTTTGCACCTTTTAACTACCTTTTTACTTCATCACATATTTATTATTCTTGACTCTTTTTCCTCCTTCAGATCTCCAAACTTTTTCTCTGAAATCCCTTAGAAGCTGTATTCATGTTCACACTTTTCAGTTCTTTGTCTGATGACTCTCACGTAATCCCTATTTCTTTTAACTTTTAAATGATCCCAGAGTGCTTGCAGGGGCAATCCAAGATTTTGCTACACATTTAATACATTAATTGTGCAAATATTTATGTTATGAAACTTACCAAGAACTTGAATAAGATAATGCTCTATCCCTCAAGGAGTTCTCAATCTAGAAAAATAGGTTTGCAGACAAGAGCAGTGCCATGTGTAAATGTTGCACTAGTGGTTGAAATCCGACATGGGTCCACCAAAGGGATAACTTTCATCAGGAATGCTCATGACACTGGTGCCAGGCATTGAAGTGAGTGTGTTACTTTCCCAAGTGGAAAGAGGAGACAAGGACGTTCTGGTGAACAAAGGTTCTAAAGTAGGAAAATATAAGCCTTACTTAATTCCTGGGCAACAGTGTATTCGTTTCCTATTGCTGCTGTGACAAATTACCACCAATTTAGTGACTTAACATAATTTTATTTATTGTTCAAAAGGTCTGAGGTCTGCAGTCAGTTTCACTGGGTTAAAATCAAGGTCATTCCTGTCCCTCTAGAGGCCACCTTCCTTCCTTGGCTGTGGCCTCTTCCTCTCTCTGCAAGCCAGTACCTTCAAATCTGAGTACAGTTCCTCCAGCTCTGACCCTCCTGTCGTCTTATAATGACTCATGTTATTAGAGGTGTCCCAGTGGTAAAGAATCTGCCCACAGTGTGGGAGACCCAGGTTCAATCCCTGGGTGGGGATCCTCTGGAGAAGGGCATGGCAACTCACTCCACTATTCTGCCCCGGAGAATTCCACAGACAGAAGAGCCTGGTGGGCCGCAGTCCATGGGATTGCAAAGAGTTGGACATGACTGAGTGACTAACATTACTACTGCCACCTTGCGATTAGGTGATGCAGGATAATCTTCCCCATCTCAAGATCCTTAATTTAACTACATCTGCAAAATCCTTTTGCCATGCAAGGTTACATATTCACAGTGGGTATTAGGATGTGAACATGTTTGGGTGGTTATTATCCAGCCTACCATGATCAAAAGACTGGAGTTTAAGGTATATAATAGCAATAGCAATTTAAAAAAGAAAAAATGGCAATTGGAAAAAATTCTTGCCTGGAGAATTCCATGGACAGGAGACTGGCAGGCTACAGTCCATGGGGTCACAAAGAGTTGGAAACGACTGAGAATTTAATTTTAAAAAACCTTGAAGTTGTGTTAAGGAGTTTGGAATTTCATCTGTATGCCTGTATTTTTTATTCTTATAAAAGTTAAAAGTATTGGATGCTCACTTCACTGTGCACACACTCAGAATCCAAATACAATTAGGTGGATGAACACAGAACCCTTGAACCCCATCTGTGGAGCCCTTAGACCTAAAAAGAAGCTGCAGGAGAGGAACACAGTAAAAACCTGTTTCAGAAATATAGGGTTGTAATTGTACCAGAGAGATACTGATGAGATCCGCATTTAAAATATTTAAATATTTTAAATGGCCGTGGGAACAGAGAGGAAATTGCTTTGAAAAACTTTTAAGAGGTAGAATAAATAGGCTGTGGAGATTTTCTACTACTACTACTACTAAATCGCTTCAGTTGTGTCCGACTCTGTGCAAGCCCATAGACGGCAGCCCACCAGGCTCCCCCGTCCCTGGGATTCTCCAGGCAAGAACACCGGAGTGGGTTGCCATCTCCTTCTCCAATGCATGAAAGTGAAAAGTGAAAGTGAAGTCGCTCAGTCGTGTCCGACTCTTCGCTACCCCATGGACTGCAGCCCACCAGGCTCCTCCGTCCATGGGACTAGATTTTCTAGGGAGGGATTAAAAGAAGCCAGAGGAGGCTGAAGCAACCTTTGAGATGTTTATGAAAATGATCCTACTGTACATTTCCTACTGAAATTTTTTCCTACTTTGTGCTGACTTCTGGAGTCTACCTGAAATCAAATGCAACTTTCTGTTCAAACATGTTGTTTGCCAGCTAATTAATATCTCCTTTTAGTAGGGTCACTGTATAACAAATAGTCCCAATTAGGACAATGATTTTTAGAGCCATTTTTAAAATATTAAGTCAAACTTACTTTAAAGCACCAAGCTAAAATTTGTATTTCTTTATAGCTTCCGAGGCCAAAGGTATAATCGCTTCACTAATACAGTTACTTAAACCAAAGGTGAGAAAGAATTCAAAATTACTTTTGAAGAGAGACAAAAAGCCTCAAGTTTCTTGTGGTTCTGGATTTATACAGCAAATTTGAAGACTGAATCAACACTGGCAGTGACTCACATTATTTTCAGTGCATGGGGATGATGAAAGAAAATTCAGCACATGAGAGGAAGATAAGGAAACCCCCTTCATGGACAGTTTTTTCTTACTGCTACTTAAGGCTGTAGTCCAGAAAGTCCCCCGGTACATAGAGTATGCTGGGGTGGTCAACAAAGCCCTCCTTAATTCCCATTTCATGAACTGGCCCACGGGACTTTGCCCTGGTGTTAGTGCAGAGGGGAGTGAAAAGATCTTTTCCAGCGCAAGACAGACTTCGGTGAGTCTGGGTTCTTAGGACCCTCGGGGAGAGGATCCTTCTGATACCCTGGCAATAGCCTTTGCTGGCGTCTGCCTACAACACAGAAGACCCGGGTCCAATCCCTGGGTTTGGAAGATCCTCTGGAGAAGGAAATGGCAACCCACTCTTGTACTCTTGCCTGGAAAATCCCATGGACAGAGGAGCCCGGTAGGCTAAAGTCCATGGGGTCGCAAAGAGTCAAACACGACTGAGCAACGTCACTCACTCACTCACTCTTAACCTCAGCTTTCCCATAGCACTTTTAAGAGTAAAAGGGGACCCGATTAATAATTACATTAAGTCAGCAAACATAAATTGAAACTCTCCCAGGCAAACTGGAGTACCCACATTATTAGGCACTGCTCCAGTGTCCTGGAAAACAAAACTTTAAAATCATTTTCCATACCTCTCTTGATTAGGTTGATATCTTTTTTGCCTCTAAGGTTAATTATTCATCTTAAGAGTTCTTTCTACAAAATTCATGTGACTTATCCTTCACTACATGAATTCAAGACCTGTTCATCTCAGCTGGATTATTACTAACAGAGTCCATTTATCTGTAAGGAGTCTCCTTCCTATCCTAGCACCTTCTCATCAGATGTTCAGGTGAATATGACACTAGTTGGGCTTCCCTGGTGGCTCCGATAGTAAAGAATCCACCTGCAGGAGACCTGGGTTCGATCCCTGGGTTGGGAAGATCCCCTGAAGGAGGGCATGGCAACCCACTCCGGTATTCTTGCCTGGAGAATCCCCATGGACAGAGGAGCCTGGTGGGCTACAGTCCATGGGGTCACAAAGAGTCTGACATGACTGAGCAACTAAGCACAGCACAGCAGCGTGGCACCAGTTTACTCAAGCTGTTCATTCTACTTAAGAACTTAGAGTAGTTTCTCATTGTTTATGAGGTCAAGCCAGTGTTTCTTTGCTTTTCCAGTTAGTGTCAGTTCCCCTGTTCATCACACAGACCCACGTTAGATGCCCTCTTTTTCCCCTTCCGTCCTAGTCAGTGACCTCTGTATAAGTCAGCTCAACACCTGCCTTCTTGGTGGTCTAGCTCCAATCACTTTCGTCCATCCCATCTTGTTCTGTCTTCCAATTTTAGACTTTTCTCAAAGACTAAGTTCACATTTCAAATTTGATTATACAATTTAGTGTTTTATATTTGGTAATTGAAGGATTAAGACTCAAGTGCCTTCAGGAGCCATAAGATAGTTGTAAACTGAAGCTGGCAGAATGACAGACAGTAGGTATTGAGTGCCTGGATAATCCTATGGGTAGAGAAGCCTGGCAAACTACAGTCTGTGGGGTTGCAAAGAGTTGGACACAACTGAGCAACTGAGCATGCACACACATGTTGATTGCTAGCAATAGTGATGTTCACCCATGTAGAGGTCCATGGCCTTTCAAATCACTATGGAAGTGATACAAAATGGTCAAACAGAATACCTTCACAAATTGTGCAATTGATGTCCTAAATATTTTTACATACACTTCATAGTTCAAGTAATACACCGTTTCCTGTACATCTCTTTAGCCATAATTCCTAGAATATTAATAAGGTATACATTGTGCTTTGTATATAAGTGCTTGTGAAATTGAAAAGTTAAATTGTGGCTTTAACAAATTTATTGGGAAAGTAAAACTTTTCCAAAAAATTGAGTATTAAATAAATAAGCTATGAGGATATATTGTATAACACAGGGAATATAGCCAATATTTCATAGTAACTATAAATGGAGTATAACCTTTAAAGTTGTGAATCATTTTGTTGTACAATCAAAACATATAATGTTGTAAATCATGTATCAGATCAGATCAGTTGCTCAGTCGTGTCCGACTCTCTGCGACCCCATGAATCGCAGCCCGCCAGGCCTCCCTGTCCATCACCAACTCCCGGACTTCTATACCTCAATTTAAAAAAAAAGAAATAAAATGTGACTATTCTCTTGTTTCCCAGGCCTGAGGCTAGGAGGATTACCATAGATATTTAGTGCTTCCTGTTCCCAAATCAGCCCTCTTGTCAACTTCGTAGTGGGCTGGGCCCTGATTTTCTCCTGCTATGGAGATTGGTGTGGTGGATCTGCTTTGGCTTCCAAGCAAGAAGGAAATTATGTCAAGCAGTCTACCTCAGCCAAGAGGCATGCTGAGAGTTGAAGCAGAGTTATAAATAGGACTAGAAGAAGGGGCAGTAGGAAGCTAGCAAGGAAGTAATAGAAATGCAGATCAAACAATGCAGCTTAAAGAATGACCCACAGATTCGGGGTTTCTAAACTTTGGGTCGTGTCCAAGAGTAATGAGATCAATACTCAAAACCTGAAAAGACAGCTGAATTTTTTACTATTGTAGTAAGGGAAAGCTATGCTGGTCAGGCAGTCTTGTGAGCAGAGCAGATGGCTATCTTAAGAAGTGTGGAATTAGAATTGGTGCAGTTTTGGGGGGTGTTGGCATCATCTGAAGGAGAGTGGTTACTCCAATAAGGTGTTTATTGATTGGTTGGCACTCAGAGGCATGTTTATTAGAACTTTCTTTGTTGGCCAGAAGTGATGGGTTGGCTTAAAAAAAAATGATCGGTTTACTGAAGCAGGTTACCAGTTGAACAGATTTAAATTAGTTATTTTGGTTATTGGTTTCCCTGGCTACAAAGTAATCAGTCTTTTCCTAGGACCATGGTAATTGTTTTTCTCCTGAAGTGGAATGGAAATGCATCTAAATTCAGAACAGAGAGGAGATCATCAGCTTTAAACTGGTCCTTTTTCAGGGAAGCCTTTCAGAAAATACATAGGAGAAGGTTCAAATGTAGCTGTTGTCACAAAGCAGATTAACACACCCAATAAAGACTTCATTCCTACTGTTTTCTAAGGAACCAGAGTCCATAGACTAGTCTTTCAGTAGGTATATGAGGACTCTAATGCCCAGTAATGAGCAAGGGTCAGTGAACTTTATAAAGGGTCAGATGTAAATATTTTAGACTTTTGGGTCATATGTTCTGTCTGTGTTGCAGCTGCTCAGTTCTGCCATGGTACTGCTACTGCCAGAGTATCCGTATGCATGTGTAAACAGATGCGTGTGACCAGATTTGGTCTGGAGCAGCTGCATTTGGCAGGGCTTTCCTGGTGGCTCAGTGGTAAAGAATCCACCTGCCAGTGCAGGAGACTCAGGAGACACAGGTTCAATCACCTGAAGAAGGAAATGGCAACCCACTCCAGTATTCTTGCCTGGGAAATCCCGTGGATAGGAGCTGGGCAGGCTATAGTCCTTGGGGTCACAAGAGAGTTGGACACAATTTAGCAACTCAACAATGACAACAACAAAGCTGTATTTGGCACTCAGGCTAGTTTGCTGACCCTGATATAGAACAAGTGCATCCACTGTGAGGGATCCAAACACCAAAATATCTGAACCCTTCTGTCTGACAGAGAGTATGTAAATACTAAATAGTTGCTGACTGGCTGACTTCTGATATACTGTCTAGCCGAATGTCATTGATTCTGGGCCAGGTTGGGAGTCTCATTGAGAAATAGCTGGGATAGGGCAGGAGCTGGAGTAATGAATCCAGCTTGGAGTCTTTTTTGGACCCCAAAAAAGTCTCCACTGTCCCATTTCTAATGGGTCACCAGTGCTTCATGCTACAGTTGCCACCTACCACACAAGCCACCCTGATATTTGCTGGTCCTTGCTACATGGCTGATGGTACTGTGTCTACAAGCTGCTGCTCTTCTTCTGGCATCTGTTATAGCTACTCCCAGTAAAGAGATTGTGCCCTTTGATATCCATTAGCTCTGCCATCTGACATTAGAGGGACTGGCTTCAAAGCATTTTTTTAGGTGTTTTGGAGGCTGGAGGATGACCTGGTGGTCCTTTTCCTCCATGAATCTTCCCAGGTCAAAGGGTGATTTAAATGACAGTGTCCAAGGGGCCTGACCATCCATTGTGAAATAACCTTGACATCTTTCTCCAGGGTACCCAGGAATCTTCTTGAAAATAGGACATCTTTTGTCCTGGCCGTGCTTTTTCAGCATTTTTGGAAGTAGTCATAGAGTTAGCCCACCAGAGCAGATTCTTCGGTAAAGCACTTTAAAAAAATCCCTCTATCCTTTCTAGGAAGAATCAGTAGTTCATATAAGCAAATCTCTTGACTGTGGCTTGTGTATCTTAAGTTCTTTATAAATCAATAATCAGGAATATACGTGTATGACTGCTCAGAGAGCTTTCTGGAATTAATTGAACTCTACTATTGCTTTCATTCATTTGAGGGTCAGGAAAATAGTAATATTTCAGGCTATGATAACAGATATATTCTACGAAGAAACAAACTTTGTAGTCAAGAGAGCCTTCTGGTGCTTTTTGTTAAATGGCCTATTCAGGGTTTCTTTTAACAAATGATATCTAGTCACCGCAGAAAAATAAGGATAAAAATTTGTTATCACAGTACTAATTTTACTTTATAATGGTATTTAAGAAGTTACTGAAATTAGGACTAAATTTTTTCCCTCCTTCCATCGTCCTTCTATAGTATTATCCAAAAATAGAAAAAAGATAAATATATACCTATTAGAAACAATAACAGAAAGTATAATTTTTGATTCTCGAATTTGATCTGATATTACTGAATGCTTTTCAAATTCATCATTAAAAATTGGAAGAAGAGCAATAATTTTGAAAGAGATGGAGAACAAAAAAAGACTATTTTTGTTTGATATTTAAATCAATTATAAAGTTAAATACCGGTGGCAGATTCATTTGATATATGGCAAAACCAATACAATATTGTAAAGTTAAATAAAATTAAAAAAAAGAAATTATTCAAATATTATAAAAATGATTTAGAACTAGGATAAAAAACTAGATAGAATATACTAGCCTGAAAAATATACCCCAGTATGTACATGTACATGTGTGTGTATTTATGAATTTAATATATAGTATACATAGTATCACAAGTGGGAAATGAAAAATTTGCCGAATACATGGTACGGAGTCCTTTTATTGAGTATATGAATTAGGCTAAAGACAAACTTGTTCTATATACATGCATGTATATTCACATATAGGACCTTCAAATATAGTATCTTACCGGGAGTCTTGTTTCATTCTCACATAAATTTTATTTGGTCTAGTCTTATAAGAATGCTGTACTCCTCAAGGTCATTCAGAGGTCTAGGGTTTGTTCTATCAAGTTACTCTGTCATCTTCTGGGACATTGTCCATCTTCTCCATGGTCAAAGCTAGGTTTCTGGTGCATCCTCATTCCAGCTTGTGATGAAGGGGAGGGGATTGTGATGAAAGGGAGGGAGAGTAAACGTGAAGCAAGGAATTTCCTATTAAGCATAGGACACAGAAGGTGCACATATTCTATTCGTACACATTCTGTTCATGCAGATCTGATCACTTGGCCCTGTCTACCTGTGTGAATGGTTAGGAAATGTCGTCTCCAGCTGGGTAACTGTGGGCTCAGCCACAACTCGGGGGAAGAAAGAGCTCCAATATTATCAGAAAGAGAGATGATATATACTGGAGAGAGTTAACAATCTGGACCATAGTAGTTATATGAAAATAAAACATCAATTTAGATCCTATCTTTTACCATACTTTGAAACAATTCCAAGTAGAAATATATAGTCAAACCATGTGATAAGCATCCAAAATTGTTAGCATAGCATAACACCGGGCAAATGGTAATAAAAATCAGTGCTTTATTACAATGACCTTATAAAAGAGACTGCAATGGAAAAGACTCCATTGGGTAAACAAAATAGATTAAAGAGAGTTCACAGAATAAGAAGTACAAATGACTAATAAGGATTTTTCATATCTTTAATGTTATGATAAAAAAGAAACAAGTTTGAAAATGAGAAATCATTTTCACTAAATTAGGAAATACTTTACAAAATATTCAGACCTTGGATAGGGTAAGTTGAAGAATAAAAATTGCCAGAGCCAGTGTGTGTCAGGAGCCTTGATACATGTTCATATTCTCTGTGATCCAGAAATTTCATTTTCAGGAGTCTTTACTAGAAAGAAAAAGATCAGATTGAGAACAAAGCATTATTTAAAATCATACACAGATAAAATTGGAAACCATATAAATGTCTAAAAACATTTTAGGGAAAGTGACTAAATGGTTATATATACAGAATGTAGTATTATGCATGATTAAAATAGTTTATAGCACTAACAATATGGGATCTGATGAGATGTTAAGTAAAAATATTAGGATTTAAAATGATCAGAAATTGGATTTAAATTACATTTTAAAAAAAGCATAGAAAAGATCCTGGAAGTAAATATGTTAAATGTTTCTGGGTGTCCTCTGTTATTCTTTTGCTACATCTTGACTTCTTTATTAGCATCTCTAATTTATTAATCAAAAGGTTTCTTTACTGACTCCTCCCTCCCACCATTGGATGATCTAGGAGAAAAGGTACATACGTTGTCGGTAAGGTATATAGCGCCTGGCCCAGTGTAGGTAATGCATATTGATTGGGTAACGTTGGGTGATGGGCCTTGAGATGACCTAATTTTTTTATTTTTCACCATGGACCAGCAATATATATAATCAGAAAAAGAAGACAAATTTTGTGTTAGAAAAAGTTTATGTTACGATTTTCTTTAGTAATCAGCCTAGTTTTCTAATGGTTGAACGGGAAGCAGAGTGATTAAAGTCTAGATTAATGAAGAAGTGAAAAAAAAATGTATCTTTGTAATAGAGAGGATTCTGTCCATTGTCCCACCACCATTCCCTTGTATGGCCTTGGGATTGTGTTGCTGTGCCTTGTGAAAGTAGAATCTGTGCAGTGTTACATGTGCACCTATGGAAATAAAACATAGTTGGTCAAGTCTTATGGATCGCTTAATACAATTTGCTGTCTTGGCTCCTTTGCAGGTACTCTTGGTTGGCTGCAGTTAAACAAAGAATACTATATTTGGAGAAAAGTATTGTAATTGGATCTGATTTCATTTTTCCCTTTTCCTCCTACCTCCTCCCCTTAAGAGTAAATATTAATATGTTTTGTAGTTGGGGGCAATTAAAGTCTTTTAAAGTTGGGTCAGGTGAAACTTCCCATGTAATACTTGTTACCATTCTCTTAAATGTGCCAGTTAAAAAGATTTGACAGAAAAGCGGTAATTAAAAAAAAAGTACCATTTCCTTCTGGCTTGTATGAAATGGATATTTTTACCTATCCGCTCAAATATTTGGAAATTGTCAAATGAGATTTTCTAATGATGCAGCATATGGGGTAGAAAATTCTGGAAAAGTCAGCTGGAGGCTAACTTTCCAGACCATAAATCGCATATGTTGAATTGTGGATGTCTAGAAACATGTTGTCTGTGTTTATCACCAATGTATGTAAGATAATCTGAAGCTAATTAGAAGCAGTATGTAACAGTTAAATAAAGTAGAGCATTCTCATTTGGAGCAATGCTGACAGAATAAAGGTGGAAGGAAGAAAATTTTGATAAAATTTAACTGATTCTTCCTTAGAAAAGTGAGGAATATGCTTTCAGATTTAAACCTGAGTGTAAATAGATGAATTTTTCTTAGAGATGAGTATCGATGGAAGCAAATGTGCCTTTGCTTTCTGCACTTAGTTAAATGTGTTAATAAATGAACACCACCTGTTAAGGTAATTGGTGCTTTCTGAACCGAAGAAGCCTGTGTGTGGCATCTAACAAGTCAGGTTTAAGAAAAAGATGTCAGCGACTTAAGACCCAGGTCACGTGACTCCGTCAGTTCACCAGTCCTAGAAGCTGTGGATCAAATTTCAACTCCAGGCAGTCCTCCCAGCCATGTGGGTTTAGCCAAATCAGAAGCAAACCCACACTTCCGAAAATGTTAGGAGCTGCCCTGGACTTTCCGTGGGGCCTCTGGATCTGGAGCTGTGTTTTATATCAGAGCATATCGACCAAATGGAATTCTAGTGTTTTGCTGCTGTTTTGATCATTTCATCCAGCCTCCGTCAGATCTGCCAGGCGAGATGGGGGCTGGAGCTCTCGCCATCTGTGTGAGTACAGGCCGCCTCTGTCTCGGTGGACGCTGCCAGGGCCCAGGAGAGGCCTCTGCCCTCCTGGTTTGGAGGAGATGTCTGTGTGACTTTGTTTTTCCTTCTTAGGAGGTGTGGGGAGATTTGTTAAGTTAAATTCCTAACTATTCACATGGACATTCAGCAGTATTTGGGGTGGTATTCCATGTTATCGTCCAGTTTCCTTTTCCACATGAAGGAAGATGTGTGCTGAGTTTACTCAGTTAAGTAAACTTACATACTGTATGTAGATCACTCTCCAGTGTTTTATTTATTTTTTTCCCAGTGTTTTAGACTTTCTTGTTCTGAGTTAAGTATGAGTTAAATTGTAGTTATTGGACATATCTTGTGCCTAGATTTAGAGCAAACTAAAAGAATTAAAATAACCGTCAATGTCTTTGCTTCCAAGAATGTATGTAACATTTTTCTATTTCACATTTTTGTTTTAATTTAGTAATTCTAGAATTTTTGTTTTAGCATGGTTGCTAAAAGTGATGGTGAAAGAGCTAAGTTGATAAACGTGTGTAAATCCTTAACCACCCGTACAAACTTCTGGTTATAATACAGTAGCAGTAATAAAAAACACGGATATAAAATCCATGGAGAAAGGTGTGTATTTCTAGGGCTGAAATTCATGAATTTTCAAAAAAAGCAATTCTCTTGGTGCTTACGAGTACCCTTTTGCAATAACCCAGTATATCTACAATTACATAAATTACAGAATGCTGTAATTACATCTTTTTAAATAATACACAGAAAATACATCTATCTCAAATTGGTACTGTTTTCCAAGGGGCATTTTATTTGTCCTGGAGGTTTACTAAATGAGAAATAGCTTACTCTGTATTATCATCTTTAACTGCTCTCTAGTGTTTCATCACATTTTGATCAGATCCTGTGAAGTGTCAGAATGAACTGTATTTTTGTTGTAGTTCTGGTGGCATCCTAAAATATCTAGAAACATCTGGGAAATTTTTGACACGTAGGCCCAGAATGGCCACCAGATGGTGCGCTAACCCCATGGATTGAATTTTTTTAGTAAAACTGTAGGAAAACTCCCTGGTTTTCAGCTCAGAACTTCTCAGCATCCTGTGTCTTCCTAACTCTTCCTTTCAGCCCCGATGCTTGGATGCCTGTGCAGCTGGGAATCTTTTTATCACTCCAAAGACTTTCCTTCAAGATCTTATTTTTCTTTGTGGAAAATAACGAGCTTATATTTGACAGCACAGGTCTGCATTTTTCCAGCTTTATGAAAGAGAGACTTTAGAGCTGGAAATGTGTAGAGTAAAGCAGCAGATTGACCTATTAGCCCTGACATTTGCAGACATCTTATTGTTTGATTGGATCTTTGCTACTTGCTCTTATTCTACATATATTGGTCTCTGCTGCTGCTGCTAAGTCGCTTCAGTCGTGTCCGACTCTGTGCGACCCCATAGATGGCAGCCCACCAGGCGCCCCCGTCCCTGGGATTCTCCAGGCAAGAACACTGGAGTGGGTTGCCATTTCCTTCTCCAATGCATGAAAATGAAAAGTGAAAGTGAAGTCACTCAGTCGTGTCCAACTCTAGCAACCCCATGGACTGCAGCCCACCAGGCTCCTCCATCCATGGGATTTTCCAGGCAAGAGTACTGGAGTGGGGTGCCATTGCCTTCTCCATATTGGTCTCTACCTTGACTAAAATGCAGACTAACCCATATACAAAATTCCATATTTTTCCTTAATTTATATCCAAAACATATACAAAATTTCATTTAAGGTTGATATAGAAATCTTACAATTTAAGGGATTATTTGCTCCCAGGAGAAATAATTCTTAATCATTCCTACTCTTTAACTTTAGCTTGGTCTTTGATTGTGCTGTGTCCCAATTTTACTTTAGGGGGAAGCACAGTTTTAGGAATCGAAGCATGGTATTTCTGGAAAAAAGGCTATTGAAGATGAAAACACTTTATGTTTCTGACAGAAAAGTGAGAACTTTAAACATAAATGAATTCATGTGGGCTCATAAACTTAATAGTTTGGAACTTTGCTGCCTAGACATATGTGTAGTAACTGCTCAGTATCCTGTTACTGAAGATAGCTGTTCTTCAGACAAAATAATTGAGTACCAAATGTTTGTAAAGTGTGTGTATGGGTGTCTGTGAATGAATTCTTGAAATGGGAAGACAGGTTTAAAGATTTTCAATTCCTAGTTCTATTGACTTTCTCATCCTCATTTCCTTTTGATATTTTCTGTTTCTCAAATTGCTAGTGCTGTTAGTAAAACTGTAATGAACTCAGAAACTTACTTAAATTACATAGAAGAGGTTGATTCTTTACTGGGACATACTTACTTTTCCTCAGTAATCACCCCCAGGCAGAACAGGAAACTTACACTTGCCAACTGGCATTATCTTAGTTTCTTCTAGTTTTTAATACATTTTTGGATGACTCAAGCCTTCTCAGATGAATCCTGAGTCTTTCAGATTCCCTGCCCTTCCAGGTGTTCTGTCCAAGGTGCCATGTGGTCAGTTTGAGGATAGGTGGGCTGAGACTGGGGAGTGGATGTTCTAATGGATGAATAAAGGGGGCACCTTGAATGCCTATGTATAGGTTCTTATACTCTTGACTGTTCTGCTGTGTGAGTGAATTTAGGGACCAAGTCAGTGACTGGTGAATTTGGGGCTCAGTTCTCTTGGTATTGTCAGGCCCCGGCTATCATTCTGTCCTGACTTAGCCCCAACTCTTGGTAGTGCTGGCTACAATTTGAGGGGTATCCCAGGTTTTATAGCCTTTGTCCCTAATGTGGGCACATCCACTCCTGTAGCTTCACCACCTGGTGCTATCAGCTACCTTATTATACACATAGCGCAGACAGGCCACAGTACAAAAAGGCTTGCGGACCAAATCAGGATACTCTTGTAGATTTATTGCACCAACCTAAGACACCGCACATGGAGAAGGCTATGGCACCCCACTCCAGTACTCTTGCCTGGAAAATCCCATGGATGGAGGAGCCTGGTGGGCTGCAGTCCATGGGGTCGCTAAGAGTCGGAAACAACTGAGCGACTTCACTTTCACTTTTCACTTTCATGCATTGGAGAAGGAAATGGCAACCCACTCCAGTGTTCTTGCCTGGAGAATCCCAGGGACGGGGGAGCCTGGTGGGTTGCCTTCTATGGGATCACACAGAGTCGGACACGACTGAAGTGACTTAGCAGCAGCAGCAGCAAGACACCACATAAAGCAAGGGGGAAAAGATGAGGTAGGTTTACCTACTTGGAAAGGGTTTAAATGGGACCAAAAGACGGCACTCCCCAAGTCCTGTGTTACATAATGTTCATCTTTCCGGTCTTTCTTGCCTTCTTGGCCATATCAACCTTCTTTGATCATGTTACATTTTTGAAGACCAGTATTGAGTGTGAGCTGGCTCAGCAGATGGAGGGGGCAAGTGTGCCTAGGTATAATTGTAACTTGCTAAGACATCACTGCACAGCTATGAATTTTTATGTGCATATCTCAGGCAGAAAGCGCATGGGGCCAGGATGGGTAAAATCAATGGGCAACTTAGTAAAGACATAAATAATTGGTGTCTCATAAATATCAGGTGCTTAACTTGGTTCTTTCATCTCTTTTTAATCATCTTCAACTTTTTCTGTGTAGAATATGTCTACCAAGCTATCCTATGTCCTATGTACTGTCAACACTTAGTTCTGTCTGTTCTGCTTACAGTTTCTCTTGTTCTCAATTTAGCTGAACCAAATCTTCCTAAATAATACAGCAAACAAATATTATGTAAGAGCAGAGTTTCAAGACTATCAGAGATATCGTCTTGGTAGTTTCTAGTTTGATTATTTGGTACCAATTTCCTCCCATGCAGACTACATTTAGGTTTTTTAAATGCCATACTGAATTTCATTTTTTTAAAGCTTTATTTGAGATTTTTGAAAAGCATGGGCTTTGTTTGGAGCCTGGCATACCTGAGTTTAAATATTGGTTATGTTGCTATACTCTGATCTCAGACATTATTGAGCAGTATGCTACCTTGATAGTAGATTTTGGGGACTATTTGACCATCTGTTTAACTTCTTAGCATAATTTATGTCATCTAGTAGGCAACCCTGGTGGCTCAGATGGTTAAGAATCTGCCTGCAATGTGGGAAACCTGGGTTTGATCTCGGGTTTGGGAAAGTCCCCTGGAGGAGGGCATAGGAACCCATTCCAGTATTCTTGCCTGGAGAATCCTCACAATCAGAGGAACCTGGTGGGCTACAGTCCATGGAGTATCAAAGAGCTGGACACAACTGAGCAACTAAGCACAGCACAACAGCACAGTAGGCAGCAGTTTGGACAGAAAGGATCATGTCTTATTTGCATTACTTGCTTTTTGCTCAGGACTGGGCAGTAGTAGTTGTTCAATAAACATTTGCATAGGACAGATCAGTCATGGCCTAGGTTTTGCAGTTCCCTGGGTATATTTTATTTTTGAAGACCTTCAAGAATCTGAGAATGTATCTGCAAAGGCATCTATCTTCTTGGTGGTGTTTTTTGTGTGTAAATGCAGTTTTCTATTAACAAGAATTAGCAGGACAATTATAAATGTTTTGTACTTTTAACTGTTTGAGTCTCCAATTGAATATCTCAAGAATTCTTACTGTGAAGTCACATGTAGTCAAAAGATCCCACACATCCATTCCATCTCAGATGATGTTCAGTCTGGCCAGTGTGTAGCTTTCTCTCAGGTGGGCATGTAATCTGCTTTGATCGAAGTAACTAGCACTGCATGTTCCAATAGATAAAGCTTGAAATCTCAGTAGCTTGAGGCATGAAAATTAACTTGTAGATAACTCAGAGTCTCATGCAAGTTGTCAGAGTCTCTCTCCCATCTGGTGGCTCTGGTATGTAGGCTTACTCCATTCTGTGATCTCTTTATTATCTTAGCATATTAGCATGTATCCCCTAAGTTATCTGAGGAAAAGAAATGGAGGAGGCACACACGCTTTTTATCTGTCTCACTCTGGAAGTGACTCATTACTCTTTTCATGATTCATTGCTTTGAACTAGTCACATGTTCCCACCTAAATGCAAAGATAGTTGGTTCATGTGTAAACAAACAGTCTCCCTGGCGGTAACCTAAATTGCTCAAACCAAACAAAGAGAAGGACATATGTTCCATGATTAGGGTAGCAGTCTGTCCCCAACTCCCTACTGAATGTAAACAATGAATTAAGTACACCAAGTGCTGCTGGCAGATACGAAGAGAGAAGGCAGCCTAAAGACCTGCTTTTAGATAATTGATTAATAAATGGCAAGTAGTGGTGACATTCACAAGCCATTGCACCTACCAAGTTAGGCTTCCATTCCTCTCAACTCCTTAGTAGTAGTTTAATGTGTTAGTAAATGTCATTATTATTTTAGCTAGTTCAAGCTGGAATTTCAGTTGCTTGCATCAGAAACAACTAATACACCTCATCATTTGGTGGCTTACTGTTTTGTGGTTTGGGGAAGCTCATCATGCATTGGAATGAGGCAGGATTTGAAAGGCTGGAGACAGGGCTTTGAGTCTTGGCTCAGCCACTTCCTGGCTTGCCCAACATGACCCTGAGCAAGACGTTTAACCTCTCACTTCCCATCTGTCACAAGGGGGTATTGAACTGGATTGTTGTGAGAAACCAAACAAACACTAATGTGAAAATACATTGTGAACAGTACAGCATCATAAAGTATTATCTTTGTTGCATGGCTATCTGCTTGCCTTAAGGTGGTGTCCTTAATACTATCATTATCTGTCTTAAATAATACAAAAGGAACTCTATAATCTGAAGGGACTATTTATATTATTGGATTTAGATCAAATTTCAAACAGGATTAAACATTTAATTTTGTTTTTTTTTTAAGCAATAAACCAAGTACTGAAGACGACTAGATTAATGGTCAAACAAAGATGTGTATGTCTTCACATTTAAATTGTGTTGCAAGGAGAATTTTCATCTTTGCCCTTCAGAATCAGAAGTCAAAATAGGTCAATAACAGAGTGATAGAGAAATGTATCTACTCAGTGTGGATAAAGTCAGTAGTATCTAGGTTATTTCAGGTTTTTTTTTTTGGAAGAATGGTTGCCTCTGTGGATGGGTTTAATTGGTTAATACCTGTGCAGAAGATTTGGGGGAAATTCTAGTTACAGTGGTGGAAAGTGCAAACTAGCATGAAAGAATTAGGCCAGTTAAGTAGGGAAGACTATACTATAATAACTTTGATTAATTGTTTCATATCTTAAAGCTGACTTAGGGAAATTAAATTTCAGAGAAGAAGCTTGTGTCCAGTAATTTCTGAAATAGAGATCATAAGAGAGCATATTTGAGTTGTTCTCTGTAACGATGAATTGACAACAGTTGATGAAGGGGTGGTGCAGCAAGTCATAGCATAATTGTTTATGTGTCATATAATTAAATATAAGTTCATATAGCTAACAGGCAGTTTGGAGATTTCTGTTTAAATTTATCATTCAAAATGAATGTTTTATGGAAGGATTCTATATGATTTTATTTTATGACAATTCTGAATTATTACAGTTACTCCTTTAAGACTAAGTTGGGAGAGTTTAGCATATCAGATATTAAAATAACAGGAATTAAAAGAGTTTAATAATGACTAGCTACTTGAAGAAAGATAATTGCTGTATTTCTTCCTCTTTCAACTAGAGATGGGTCAAAGATATAAATATCCAAGTGAAGTCATAAAAATACTAGAATAACACATGTGTGAATTCAAAGATTAATTTTGGATCAAGGAATGTATTTCAAAGGAAACCCAGCCCTGAAGAAAAAGATGGGTAAAGTTTTCTGCCAAATAACCAAAATGTCTGTACAACACAAATATCATAAGTTAAATGCCAGAAGGAAACTAGAGCATATATTTAAAACACACATGACTAAAACAAGATTAATTATTTTAATATTAAAAAAATCCTACAGATCAGTAGGAAAAAGGAAACCACCCAATTAAAATTAGGCAGAGCTTATGACTAGAAGGCTCACAAACAAGAAACGTAAATGCAAATTCACAAAGAAAATTGCTCAATCTCATCCATAGTTAATTCATGAAATTTTGTAATACTCGTTGATAAAATGGGAAACAGGCACTCTCATATGCTATGAATCAAGCTGTAAACCATGAAAGCATTTTTGTAGGGCAATGTGGCAGTACTTATTAAAATTTATAATTTATACAGTAAGTTCGGAGAAGGCAATGGCAACCCACTCCAGTACTCTTGCCTGGAAAATCCCATGGACGGAGGGGCATGGTGGGCTGTAGTCCATTGGGTCGCTAGGAGTCGGACACGACTGAGCGACTTCACTTTATTTTTTCACTTTCGTGCATTGGAGAAGGAAATGGCAACCCACTCCAGTGTTCTTGCCTGGAGAATCCCAGGGACGGGGGAGCCTGGTGGGCTGCCGTCTACAGGGTCGCACAGAGTCGGACACGACTGAAGTGACTTAGCAGCAGCAGCAGCAGTAGCAGCATACAGTAAGTTAAAGGGAAATTTATTTTGCTTTCATATAATCTAGTAGCAAGAAGCTCCTCTTTTAACTCTTGGAGGTAATATTAAAAAAATTACAGCTTTATAAGCCTGTCCATCTAGCAATTGTGCCTCTAAGAATTTATCTTATAGGTATCTGTACAATTATGTAGAAATGTTTGCATGATTGCTTATTGCTGAAATACTTGTAATATCAAGAACTGTAAATAACCTAAACATCAGTAAATAAGATTGGTTAAGTCAGTTATAGTGTCTTTATAGTGTAATATTAGCAAATATATGTGCTAATATGGGAAGGCCTCCAAAATAAGCAAAAGCAAGGTAAATATACAAATAGTATAGTTACATTTGCCTTTATATATGTGTGTGTGTGTGTGTATATACACACACCCCACATTTTGTTTATTCATCTTTTGATAAGCTTTTGAATGGTAATCTCTACTTTTTGACTGTTGTGAATAATGCTACTATGAACATTGGTCTACAGGTACCTGTTTTAGTTCCTGATTTTAGGGTATATACTCGAAGTGTAATTGATGGATCATAGAGTAATTCTATATTTAACTTTTTGAGGAACTTCTATTTGCCATAGTGCTATATCATTTTACATCATCACCAGCAGTGCATTAAGGGTTCCAATTTTTCTACATCCTATGCCAAAGCCTTTGACTGTGTGGATTACAATAAACTGTGGAAAATTCTGAAACAGATGGGAATACCAGACCACCTGACCTGCCTCTTGAGAAACCTGTATGCAGGTCAGGAAGCAACAGTTAGAACTGGACATGGAACAACAGACTGGTTCCAAATAGGAAAAGGAGTATGTCAAGGCTGTATATTGTCACCCTGCTTATTTAACCTATATGCAGAGTACATCATGAGAAACGCTGGGCTGGAGGAAGCACAAGCTGGAATCAAGATTGCCTGGAGAAATATCAATAACCTCAGATATGCAGATGACACCAACCTTATGGCAGAAAATGAAGAAGAGCTAAAGAGCCTCTTGATGACAGTGAAAAAGGAGAGTGAAAAATTTGGCTTAAAGCTCAACATTCAGAAAACTAAGATCATGGCATCCAGTCCCATCACTTCATGGCAAATAGATGGGGAAACTGTGGAAACAGTGGCTGACTTTATTTTTCTGGGCTCCAGAATCACTGCAGATGGTGACTGCAGCCATGAAATTAAAAGACGCTTACTCCTTGGAAGGAAAGTTATGACCACCTAGATAGCGTATTGAAAAGCAGAGACATTAGTTTGCCAACAAAGGTCCGTCTAGTCAAGTCTATGGTTTTTCCAGTGGTCATGTATGGATGTGAGAGTTGGACTATAAAGAAAGCTGAGCAGCGAAGAATTGATGCTTTTGAACTGTGGTGTTGGAAAAGACTCTGGAGAGTCCCTTGGACTGCAGGGAGATCCAACCAGTCCATCCTAAAGGAGGCCAGTCCTGGGTGTTCATTGGAAGGACTGATGTTGAAGCTGAAACTCCAATAATTTGACCACCTGATGTGAAGAGCTGGCTCATTTGAAAAGACCCTGATGCTGGGAAAGATTGAGGGCAGGAGGAGAAGGGGACGACAGAGGATGAGATGGTTGGATAGCACCACTAACTCAGTGGACATGGGTTTGGGTGGACTCTGGGAGTTGGCGATCGACAGGGAGAACTGGCGTGCTGCGGTTCATGGGGTCGCACAGAGTCAGACACGACTGAGTGACTGAACTGAACTGAACCCAGCTTTTTATTTTCTGATTTTTTTTTGATAGTAACTATCTTAATGGGGGGACTGTGTGGTGGTTCAGGCAGTAAAGGATCTGTCCACAATGCAGGAGACCCAGATTTAATCCCTGGGTCACGTGGGTCCCCTGGAGAAGAGAATGAATGGAGTTGCAAAGACCCGCCTGAGTGACTAACATTTTCACTTTTCAACTTGATGGGTGTGAAGTATATCTAATTGTGGTTCTGATTTGCATATGGTTAGTGAGTAGTGAAATCGAGCATTTTTTGTGCTTATTAGCCACTTGTCTATCATTTTTGGAGAAGTGTTTATTCATTTTTGAAATGGGTTTTGTTGTGTTGAGCTGTATATGTTCTTAAACATATTTTGGATATTAAACTTGTATCAGATATATGATTTGTTAACACTTTTTCCTGTTCTGTGGATTGTCTTTTCACTGTGCTGATAGTATCTTTAATGTACAAAAGTTTTTCATTTTAATGAAATACAGTTTCTTTGTCTTTATTGCATGTGCTTTTTGGTATCCTTATTAACTTTGGTTATTTTGTTAGGTTACAGCTATTATTTGTTTCTTGGCAACATTTTTTTAATGAGTTATTTCAAGGAAATTGTGATGTTCCTTTATTCTTTTAAAAATACTGTCAGTTTAGTTGCTATGTTCCTTTTTCCTTACTCACATTTCAGTGAGATGGATTTTTGTACTTCAGTATGAAGACGGTCCTGTGGGGTGTAGCAATGAGAGGCCAAGGTAGCTTTTCAAGTTTTCAACGCTGAGACTCCCTCCTGTATTGCTACCAAAGGACTGTTTTCTTGAATGTGGCCCTTCTGTTTGCCCATTGCTCCGCCTTCTCTCAGAAGCTCACCTGGTCAGGAGAGCTCTACTGACTTTTCTTCATAAACTTGCTCTCCGAGATCATGAACTATTAGGTGGTGAATTTTCCTGGTGCTCCTGATAACTGCCTCTTGGGGTCCCTGTAGATATTTTCTATACCTTTTTCCTCTACGCAGTTGAGCCCTGTTCAGCTCCCAGAGTGTGCTCTATCTTTAAAGTAATATATATTTGTAGGAGATTTTTAAGAACATCCACTCCTGGGCTTCTGATCCTCCCCAGACTCCTCCTAGAGCTGGTGTGATGTCTGCGATAAGTTTCCTGTCCCATCTTTGCCTTTAGCAGCAATAATACACATATTGGACTTTATAGCTTCTCTGTCTTCTGTTGATTTACTTTTCTGCTTAATCTGCTTTGTATGTCTCTGAAAATATAGCTGTTTTGTTTCATAGTGTTTTCTTTAAAACAGTATTTATCTTTTTAAAAGTATTAACCTAAAATAAATTATCAATTAAAAATGATGAATCAAGTATTCCTTTACTGCTTTGATTATATATAAACTTGCTGTGTAGTAGGGGTCTATATTGAGTAAACAGTTAGCTTAATTTGTAATCAGCTCAAAATGTGTGAGGTTAATTACATGTCTCATCCTTGAAAATATTGAGCTGTAATGCCGATTGCCTATTTACACTATCTGTTAATAGACGCAACATACTGACTGTACTGAGTAAAAGATAGAATAAAGAACAGGACTGTTAGCAGAAAGAATGTTAATTTAGGTTTTAAACATATAGACAGGATTTCTAAGAAAACTTTGAATTTCTAATAAAAATTTTATAAATTTTGATACTAATGTGCAAAATGATTTTATCTTTATCTTTCAAAAGTCATACCTGTATATTTTAAGAAATGAGATCGTAGGAGAATAATTAGATCATTAGACTATCTACCAACCACAAGCCTTGACCACAGTGCCTTTTTCAACCTCAGTCTTTAGTTCACACAAACATTTGAGTACAGAAGTGGTTAAGGATCTCTGAATTGTTTTGAGAAGAAATCAGAGTAGTTTCCTGGAAGAAGGATGATAATGATCATGATTGTAACAATTGGTACTTACTAAGTGTGCCAGACACTCTTATTCTTACATATATTTGAGCTGCTTGCAACCTCATTTATGGCTATATGCCAGGAACTCCTGGTATCCCCATTTCATAGATGGGGACCCTGAGAGTAAGTGACTTGTCCAGGTTTGCATGGCTAATGATATTGGAATGGGATTCAAAACAGAGTCTGGTTCCACGGTCCATGCTCTAAGCCAGTATGCTATGTTGTGTCTGTAAGAAAATGATAAAATTTGTATGATCTGATCTCTTTGTCAGCTGTTTCTGATGCTACATTTAAGACTGCTTTCAAAGTTTCATTATTACAGGTTACTTTTTGGCTGCTTACTCACCAGATAGACCTGGTTGACTGAAATTTTCCATGTATTCTTTTGAAAGATACAGGTTTTTAAACTCACACCAAAGTAGTAGTGGTTACAGATTTGACTTAATAACTTCCTTGGTAACAGAAGTGACAGTTCTTGCCCATACTACTCTGTAGTAGCTAACACTATGCCTTATTTAGAATATTAATAGATACTAAATCTGTGTTACAACTGTATTGTTGTTGTTCAGTCGCTCAGTTGTGTTTGACTTTTTGCGACCCCATGAACGGCAGCATGCCAGGCTTCCCAGTCCTTCACTATCTCCTGGAGTTTGCTCAAACTCGTTTATAACTTTATACATTTGCTGAATTTTACTAGGGAAATCTGGCTTTCAAGTATGACCTATTAAAAGATGTCCATGAAAGTTGATGTGATTTTATAGACTATAAGATTCAAAATCAAATTGTAACCACAGAAATCCTACTAAAAATCACAATTGTAGGATTTTCTTTGTGTAGCTGTCATGTGTCACATGTAGTAGTTATCATAGTTTGTTACTATAATTATATACAAACTACTTTAATGTTAATATAAATTTAAATTAAGGAGAGGAACATGGGAGTATGATGAAACTCTTACCAGCTCCATGACGTTTACCAAATTACTTCTTAACTCTTTGATCTTTGTTTCCTCATCTCTATGATGGAGATAGTGTTTCTCTTTTTAGATTGTAAAATCTACATGAACCTGCACTTACAATATTGACACTTTAGTTAGTTTCATTCATTCTCAAAAGGATATATTTCCCCTAATCTGCTTCCCTTGTCCTCAAATAAAATTTTTTGCTTTTTGCCATCTTTTTAGGGTTTAGAGTTACAGATGCATACATTTACATAGGACACATGCTTTATTAAAAACAACCCTCACTTAATTATGTTAAACCATATTAAAATTTATCTTTTAAATTACTTCCTTGGGGACAATTTTTCTATTAAAAGGAAGAAACAAACCTATATGAGGTTTTCACTGTGATAACATGAATGAACTGTAAATTGCATTTTTAGTTATAATATGTACAGTCTTGTTGAAATTGCTTAAGTTGTGATTACCTGAAACTTTGCTATTTCAGAGATTATAGCATTTTGAATGTCAAAGAGAACTGAGTTGATTTTATGTGCCAATATATCAGCGAGATATTCAGATATAATCAAATCAGAGACATAAGTGTTCCTTCTACATATTTATATTTTCTAGTCCCTCAAATTAAAGCTGCCTTAAGATGACATCTAGATAAATCTTCGTTTTCAGTAGTGTCTTACTATTACAGGATCTGCATGGGATTTCAGTGTTCTGACAAACGTTTTCTTTTCTTGTTAGCAGGTACTTGTGAGTCACACCCCCGGTTACTGTAGTAATCTGTCTTAGATACTGCAGTGTATCGCTCCCTCTCTTAGATACGGTTAAGTTGTGGCTTTAGGTTTCTCATTATCTTTCACTTCTTTTAATCAGTATATCCGTGTATGCCATTCCTAACACTGAGCAGCATTAGAGAGTTGTTAGGGATTTAGGTTTGAGTTGACATAAAAATAAGTGAAGACCACTCCTCTACAGCCTCCAATACTTACCCTTCAGCTCAGGTGACTGTGTGGTAAGCATGCAGCCTCCTGTGGTAAATGTAACTGACTGCTCTTTTTTCTCCCGCTATTTTAAGCAAAGTAAAACAGCGGTTCGGCTGAAAGAAGACATGAAAAAGATAGTGGCGGTGCCACTACACGAGCAGAGGAATCCCACCTATACCAAGTTGTTTGGAGTCAGTCTCCAGGACCTTCACCAGCAGGGGCTGACCGAGAACGGTGTTCCAGCTATCGTGGGGAGCATAGTGGAGTACTTGACCATGCACGGTGAGTCCAGTCGTGTTGTGTGACTCTGCTATTTTTACAAAAGAATGTTTCAGTGTGAATTCATCATGCATTATTAGAATATTCCCTAAAACACCTTAATCAGAATATTGAATTATGGTATAATATACCCTGCCTTTATAAGAGGATGTTAAGAGCATTATGACTGTTTAACATTATTTGGAAAATACTTAATTCAGCTTACCATGGAGAAATCACTTTAGTAATTGAGGTTTCTAGTTTGGAATGATTCCTAGTGTAAAGTACTAAAAGACACTGTTTTAATATTAATGCTGAGTTCTCTTGACTTGTTCCCTCTGAGAGTCAATACTTTTTAATGTAACAGAATACTTTGAGTATCTCTTTTGGTTTGAGGTCAGTCATGAACTTATTGAATATGTTGATTGCTTTCAAAACTCAGCAGAAATAGCAAAAGAAAGTATTATGTATAACCTACTGTGGTGTTGGGAGGGGGCATTAACTTTTGGAATGGTAAAATTGTGTAAAATAATTGAAGACTGCCATAGAACATTGAATGATAAAAAGAAAATCATATCCTCTCTTTGTTAGTGAGAGCAAGTATGTTTTACAGCTTTTTAAATTATTTTATTTAAAATAAGACTTAAAAACCTTGATGACTTGAGAGAATGTTGTTGTTCAGTCTCTCAGTCCTGTCCGAATTTTTGTGACCCCATGGACTGTAGCACACCGGGGTTCCCTTCCTGCCTGTTTCCCACAGTTTACTCAAACTCATGTCCATCAAGTTGGTGATGCCATCCAACCATCTCATCTCTGATGCCCCCTTCTCCTCCTGCCTTCAATCTTTCCCAGCATCAGGTTCTGTTTCAGTGAGTCAGTTCTTCACATCAGGTGGCCAGAGTATTGGAGCTTCAGTTTCAGCATCAGTCCTTCAGTGAATATTCAGGATTGGTTTCCTTTAAGATTGACTGGTTTGACCTCCTTGCTCTCCAAGGGACCCTCAAGAGTTTGAGAGAATGATGCTTATCAAATGAGGGCAGGGTGATGGGAGAGCTCCAAACTATAATAAATATCAATAAACTTTAAGAGATTTGGAAAGAAACTGTTCTGAGGGAAGAGCTTGTAATCTTCATTTTCTATGCTGAAACAAACATTTATATACTAAAACAAGACTCTCTGCAGAGTAGAATATGAAACTTGTGAGTATTTTTAAAGGTAAAACTTGAGATTTGGAAGATATTCTGTACTTTGGGCAGTTTGCTTCGCCTGACTCTTGGCATGATTCCAAGTCAGTTGCCCCTGCTGAGGAGGAGGCTGCAGGGAAATGTTCCACCTTTCCTATGTAGGAACATGTATGTGCTGTAACAGGGACTGAATGGCAGACAGTTCAGGCCTCAGAAGGTGTTTTATGTTAATTGAAAAACAGCCATTTGCTCAGGTTATTTGGTATGTAGATGAGAAAATATGATAGTATTTTGCTTTGAAAACTGAAGAGCCAGGGACTCATTGCATTCTTACCTCCTAGGAGTTAGTGTTTTGGGAGGAAGATAGCTGCAGGAGAGTGAGATTCTTAGAGAAGAGTTCTGGGTTTGTTCAAGCACATTAAGCAGGTTAAACACAAAGGTGTTATATGCAGTATGGCAGGAAGATGGGCCCTTGGCCTACAAAATCTTGAAGCCAGGTGTTACAGAGTTAGAGGTTTGACAGGACTTAGTTACACACTCACTATTAAGTAAAACTGTAACCTCTGACTTAGATACAAGACGATCACTAGATAATTCATTTAATATCTTAAATAGGGTTGTTTGGTATTACTCATTTGGATGCCAGATGTGACAACCTAAGATAATATTTTCATTATGGCATCACCAATATTCTGACCTTTTACCCAACAATGATTAAGTAATAGCCTTTTGAGGTTACTCTTATGTAAAATTGGCCTTCCCTGGTGGCTCAGACCGTAAATAATCTGCCTGCAATGGGGGAGACCTGGGTTTGATCTCTGGGTCGGGAAGATCCCCTGGAGAACGGAATGTCATCCCATAACAGTATTCTTGCCTGGAGAATTCTATGAACAGAGAAGCCTGACTGGCTGCAGTCCATGGGATCATGAAGAGTTGGACACAACTGAGCGATTAACACTTTATGTGAAATCATTTTTATTTTTAATCTTTTAAAACAATATTGAATAACTACTAAATGTATGTGGTTTGAAATTCAGAAAGGTATACAGTGAAAAGTCTCATCTCGCCCTCCCCAAAACAATATACTAAACTATTTTTTGCTACGTTCTTGCAAAGATATTTGAATATATAAGCAAATTTGTGTATTTTCTGTTTCCCTTTTAACATTAGCACATCATGCACACTGTTTATGAATCTTCTTTAAAAAAATCACTCAGTGGTATATTTTTGAAGACTGTTCCATTTTGCATAAAGAGCTTTCCTCGTTTAGTTCTTTATTCCTCTGCATCCTGTTACACTCTATGTATATATGTGTCACTGTGTTAACTAGTCACATCCTGATCAACATTGAATTGTTCCAGTCTTTTGATGTTTGCAGACAATGATTCAGTGACTGACCTTTAACATGTATCGAGCACTGTGATGTACCTATAGACTAACCTTCTGAAAATGGGCTTATGGATCAAAAGATATGTGCACTAATAATCTTAGGAATTGAGCTAGTTTACATTCACGCCATCAGTGTATGAACATCTGGGCAAATTTTGAATTAGAGATTGCGTTTCTTCTATTTCTCCTTAGTGTACCCTTCATTGTACTTTAATAGGGTGGATTCAGGTAATACAAAACTAAATGTTTTAGTGGGCTCAGGCAGCTATCAAACACATGGCCCCTGCACTGGAAACACGAGTCTTAACTACTGGACCACCAGGGAAGTCCTTCAGTCCATCGTTCTTAGCCAGGGTTAAGAATACCCTGGTTAAGAATATGTGTTCAAAATATACATTCATCGACAGTACCTCAGATCTACTGAATCAGAGTCTTGACAGGCACCTGCCCTGTATTTTGAAAAGCTATGTAGTTAATCACACTGTAGACAACCTGAAGCTGCTTTCTGTATTTGAAACTATTACTTTAATAAACCATAGGGCCCGTGTAAGTTTGAAGTGTGGTATGGAGTTTGAGGAGCTTCCCTGGTGGCTCAGTGGTTAAGAATTTCATCTGCCCGAATGGATAAGAAAGCTGTGGTACATATACACAATAGAGTGTTATTCAGCCATTAAAAAGAATACATTTGAATCAGTTCTAATGAGGTGGATGAAACTGGAGCCTATTATACAGAGTGAAGTAAGCCAGAAAGAAAAACACCAATACAGTATACTAACACATATATATGGAATTTAGAAAGATGGTAATGATAACCCTGTATGCGAGACAGCAAAAGAGACACAGTTGTATAGAACAGTCTTTTGGACTCTGTGGGAGAGGGCAAGGGTGGGATGATTTGGGAGAATGGCATTGAAACATGTATAATATCATATGTGAAACAAATCTCCAGTCCAGGTTTGATGCATGATACAGGATGCTCAGGGCTGATGCACTGGGATGACCCAGAGGTATGGCATGGGGAAGGAAGTGGGAGCGGGGTTCAGGATGGGGAATACATGTACACCCATGGCAGATTCATGTTGATGTATGGCAAAACCAATACAATATTGTAAAGTAATTAGCCTCCAATTAAATAAATTTATATTAAAAAAATAAATAAAATTTAAAAAAAAGAATTCCGTCTGCCAATTCAAGAGGCTTGGGTTCAATCCCTTGGTCAAGAAGATCTTCTGGAGAAGGAAATGACAACCCACTCCAGTATTCTTGCCTGGGAAATCCCACGGATAGAGGAGCCTGGTGGGCTACAGTCCATGGGGTCCCAAAAGCATCGGACATGACTTAGTGACTAAACAACGAAAACAAAATGGAGTTTGAGGGCAAGATACTTCAGTTGGTTTTGTTTCACTGTTTTATAGCTTAAGTCAACAAGTATTTATTATGCACCTGTGAGACAGTAGGCACTCTGTCAGATATGGGATTAGGGATGATTGGTTGTATAATTAACCGTATTTAGATATTATAGTCATACTTTGTTGTTTAATGTAAATGTAGATATCTAACAACTTGCTGTGAGGGAAACCTTTTACTATTATAAAGGAATTTTGAAACAGAAAGTGCTTATCAAGCTCTCTATTAAGATCTTTTAAATAGACTTTTCTTTGGCCACCTAATGCAAAGAGGCGACTCATTGGAAAAGACCCTGATGCTGGGAAAGATTGAGGGCAAGAGAAGGGGGCAACAGAGGATGAAATGGTTGGATGGCATCAGCAACTCAGTGGATATGAGTTTGAGCAAACATCTGGAGATAGTGAAGGACAGGGAAGCCTGGTGTGCTGCACTCTATGGGGTCACAAAGAGTCAGACACAACTGAGCAACTGAACAACAAAAATAGACTTTGGGTTTTTATAAAAACCAAAAAAACCCACAAAATTTACATGTATTTTTCCATTCAAAGGAAAATCTTGTAAGTTATGAGTCATATCATGTTTATACTGATTGCTGCTGCTAAGTCGCTTCAGTCGTGTCCTACTCTGTGCGACCCCATAGACGGAAGCCCACTAGGCTCCCCCGTCCCTGGGATTCCCCAGGCTAGAACACTGGAGTGGGTTGCCATTTCCTTCTCCAATGCATGAAAGCGAAAAGTGAAAATGAAGTCGCTCAGTCCTGCCCGACTCTTAGCGACCCCATGGACTGCAGCCTACCAGGCTCCTCCGTCCATGGGGTTTTCCAGGCAAGAGTAGTGGAGTGGGGTGCCATTGCCTTCTCCGTTATACTGATTAGTTATTTTAAAATAACTAATGTTGTTTATTGTGTTACTGGATTGCTTCTACTTTAACATGAAGATGCTGTGGGATATTTAAATAGTGTAGGATTCTCTACTTACCACCAGATGTCAGAATATGCATACATATTGTCATATGACTGTCTGGGCCAGTGTGCTAATATGAAAAATTCTGACTTCTGGCATGTTCAGTTTCTGTTGATGGATTCATACGATCATATATGTATTCATTAGATTTTTAAATACTTCAATTGTAGCTGTCAGTGCTGTATACATTATTTTTTGGCATTGCTAATCCATTAAATTGATGTTTCATTATGATTAATCTACATCTCCTGAAATCAAATGTGACAGAATCTCAAATGTACGAAAGTAACTCCATAAAGCTTTCTAAACATCTCCTCCCTCTGAACGTTTCTGTTGTAATCATTTCCTAAAAATTTATAATAGGAAACATTAGAGACTGTATAGTCTGGTAAGTTTCACATGGGTATTGTATATAAGTTCATAAGGGACTTCAAAAAACTATATGGATTCTTTTTGCCAGAGTAAAATAACCATGTCCTGATTGAAAAGTCACTAAATATCCTTCGAGTTGTTTGGGTGAGAAAAGTTCCTGAGGGAAGAGAGTTTTGCAAATAAGTGAAATCAGGGCAGAAAAAATGGTTTAGAAGCATTGACTTTGATGACTTCTATTTGTAGCTTCTCTGTCCTTTATTAAGGTCCACAGGGATCAGGAATGTTTAAGACTAAAGCCAGTTCTTGGAGCTGGCTAGTTATTTTTTAATAACTGAAAGTACATTTATTTGAGGGAAGGGTCAAAAATCCTTGTTGGAAGAGGGAACCTCAGGTCAAAGCTAGAAAATTACTGTGAAATCAGATCCAGGGGCATTTGCTGGGCCAAAAGCAGGCTCTCGAGCTGGGTATATAGAGGACTATATTGTCAAATTATGTATCTTCAGAATTAAAATTGTTTATTATCCCACAGTTCCTATGGGTTAGAAATTCAGGCACAGCTTAGTTATGTCTTCTGTTTTAGTGTCTCTTTTAAGGCTGCAGTCATGGTGTTGGCTGAGGCTACCATTCATATCAGGACTCGACTGGGTAAAGGTTCACTTCCAAGCTCCTGCATGTGGTTGTTGGCAGGATCCAGTTCCTTGTGGCCTGTTGACCTGAGGGTCTGGGTTACTCACTGACTGTTGTCCAGAAACTGCCCTCACTTCCTTACCACGTGGACCTTTTTGTAAGGGAGCTCACAAAATAACAGCTGATTCATCATAGTGAGCAAACAAGAACAGTCAGAGGGAGAACGCAAGCAAGCAATGTAGACATCACAGTCTTATAACCTAATCTCAGAAGTGAGGTTGCAACCTCATCACGTTCTCTTGTTTAGAAGCTAGTCACTAGGTCCAGACCACACTCAAGGAGGGGAGGGGATTCCACATGGCATGGATACCAAGAGGTGAGGGTCAGGCACTAGGGCCGGTCGAGAAGCTGCCTAGCTCACAAACTGCCTGCTGTCTCCTCTATTACGTGGTGGCCTAGCCATACCAATTGTGAAATATTTTTAATATCATCTCTGGTTTCACCAATTTTTGCCAAAATTGAGCTAAAATTCATATCCATTTTTGATACTTGTGTTCTTCATAACCCAATAATATGTGTATATGTAGAAGTACAAAAACATCTTATCAGATGACAAATTCCATAAGGATCCTGGTGGTATTTGAAGTTTTTTTCTTATAGTTGGTTTTTTGTTTTGGTACCTAACATACTGCAGGGTATTTTGCTGAATTAAAGGATTCATGAATGTCTTATCAAATTACAAAGTAAATGAAATTAGCTTTCTTTTTCTTTAGAAAGAGAAATACAGTTAGAGGAAAGAGAGAGAAACCAGGGCTGATAGGAACAAACACCTGCCATCTAAATAATTCAGATAGGCTTCAGTGCTTAGGTGGTTCGCTGAAATTCACGATTGGACTCTCAAAAAGAGAGTGGCGAGTTGAGTCTGTGGGTTACTCTTTTCTTAGATTGTTTCTCACACTTTCAACATTCCTCCACCATCTGACTCACTTGCTTTCATGGTACTTTGTCTCCTTGAACCCAGCACACTGAGCTGGAAATCATTGTCCTCGACCTCAAACCGGCTGCCACCCTTCTACCACACCCCGCCTCCACCTCATTCTTTATAGTACTTTTTCCTGAATCCCTAGTTTTCAAATATTAAAGTTACTTTTCAGTCTTCCCCACTTCTCTGTTTTCTTTGTATGCACCAAGTTCCCAAATCATCTTTATTCTTTCCTTTGCATTCCCTTCCCACCATAGTCTCTGTCTTACTGCCTTATATAGACTGTAGTCACCCTAAGGCAAGCTCTCTGCCCTCTGCATTCTCTACTTAGCTAGCTAGATCTTCTTTCAACCTGGTTTATGTTGTCTGCCACAGTCAAACACACATTTAATGCTCCATTGATAAATTATGATAAAGTCTTTGCCCTTTGTCTTGACATGCATTATCTTATACTTAACCATTTCTTCCATTTTATTAACTCATGACTGATAAACACTCCATATTTCCACCTGCCTACCTACTCTCTGTTCTCCTCTCTCAGCTTCTCTATTCATATATTGGTTTCTCTTTGTCAGGGATCAATTAAGTTTTTTGGGTTGTGATGCTTAATCCTTTTGTGGCCCTCTTTAAGAGAAAGAATACAGAATTAAGAGTACAGAAACAGGGATAGAGCACTGGAGAGGGCCCCAATAAATGAGAGGCTTCTCCATGAAGCCTTCTCTGCTTAGCCCAACTAACACAAATAATCACAGATCAATAGGCCAAAGGCCAAGATCTTTTCTTAACTACTTTGCAGTCTCTAAGTCTTACAGTTTGTATTTATTGATTACTAAAGAAGTAATGGTTCTTTATCAAATAATTGCAAAGGTAATCACATACAGTTAAGTTTCTTGCATACATGTTATTCTTTTTTAAATAGTTGTTCTCAAAATGATAAGTTGTTTATGGAGCCCAGAGTAAATTTCTGTTGTATACCGTAGAAGATTATATGAATGACATTTCTTTGTAGAGTAGTGTGTGTTCTGTGTCTGTTGTGTCCTGACCTTATTTTTAGAGGTCAGCTTTCACAACAATCATGTATGATGTTTTGGGTTGATATGTAGTAAATGGGAAAACGTATTATTCTAAGAAAACATTTTTATAAATTGTGAAAATCTTCCAGTGCTTGATAATTATTCAGGAAAGTTTATACTGTGGTTTATTTGTTACTGTTCTTTCGAGTTTGTATTTGTGAGAGACCTCTGTTTATTTTCTGTGTCATCTTGGCTGTTTCAGGACTCACCCAGGAAGGCCTTTTCCGGGTGAATGGCAACGTCAAGGTGGTAGAACAGCTTCGATGGAAGTTTGAGAGCGGGGTGCCCGTGGAGCTAGGGCGAGATGGGGACGTGTGTGCGGCGGCCAGCCTGTTAAAGCTCTTCCTGAGGGAGCTGCCCGAGAGTGTGATCACCTCCACGCTACAGCCTCGCTTCCTTCAGCTCTTTCAGGGTCAGTACACCAAATCCTTCTAGGAATTAAAGCAATTTTATTTTTCACCTAACAGATTTTAAATATTTACAATTCCTCCATTACTGTCACCTTGCTATCTTATTCTAGATCCTTACCTTCTACCCTAAAATAATACTAAATTATGAAATGCTATTATTAAATATAATTTCTAAGACTGTTGGCTTATGAATATATAAATAACATAATAGTTAAAACCCCTGGTGCTTTTGGGCCAAAGAAATTCTTTTCTGACTAGTTAGTGACTGCCATCGAAGTACTAAGACTGAGGCATTAAATTTTGTGTAGGGAATATTAATTAAATTGTGTTTGCTTAGTGTCCTTTGAGACTGAAAAGTCACTAGTGTGCTTTCTCATAAGCAGTATTGAGTCCTAAAATAGTATTTGTTTTATATAGTCGAAGTTAAAATTGATTGTTTAGAGGTTCTTAAGCATCTGTTTTTCTTTGAGGTAGCGTTCATTTGCAATATAATATTAGTTTCAGGTGTACAACATAGTGATTCAAAATGTTTATATGTTATACTTCATTTAAAGTTATTATAAAATATTGACTATATTCCCTGTGCTGTCCAATATATCCGTGTACCTTATTTATTTTATATGTAATAATTTGTGCCTCTTAATCCCCTACCCCTACCTGTCTTGCCCCTTATCTCTTCTTTCTTCTCATTGGTAGCTACTGGGATGTCCTCTATTTCTCCAAGTCTGTTTCTGTTCTGTTATGTGTATTCATTTGTTTTATGTTTTTCAATTTCACGTATAAGTGACAAGACAATATTTGTCTTTCTCTATCTGACTTATTTCACTAAGCATAATATTGTCCAGGTTCATCCACGTTGTTGCAGATGTCAAAATTTCATTTTATTTTATGGCTGAGATATGTGTGTATACACACACACACACACACACACACATATATATATGCTATGCTAAGTCACTTTAGTCGTGTCCGACTCTGTGCGACCCCACAGACGGCAGCCCACCAGGCTCCCCTGTCCCTGGGATTCTCCAGGCAAGAACACTGGAGTTGGTTGCCATTCCTTCTCCAATGCACAAAAGTGAAAAAATAAAGTGAAGTCGCTCAGTCGTGTCCGACTCCTAGGGACCCAATGGACTACAGCCCACCATGCCCCTCCGTCCATGGGATTTTCCAAGCAAGGGTACTGGAGTGGGGTGCCATTGCCTTCTCCGATATCTATCTATCTATCTATCTATCTATATCTATATCTATGAAGGGACACTTAGTTGGCTTACATATTTTGGTTATAGTAAATAGTGCCACCGTGAACATTGGGCTACATGTATCTTTTCAAATTAGTGTTTACATTTTTTTGGATATACGTATATCTAGAAGTGAAATTGCTGGATCATAATGGTAATTCTATTTTTAGTTTTTTGAGAAAACTCGATACTCGTTTTCATAGTGGTTGCACCAGTTCTCATCAATATTGTACAAGGCTTCCCTTTTCTCCACATCCTCAGCAACATTTGTTGTTTGTGGTCTTTTTCATGATGGCCATTCTAACAAGTACGAGGTGGTAGCATATTGTGGTTTTGATTTACACTTCTCTAATGATGAGTGATGTTGGACATCTTTTCATATTCCTGTTAGCCAAATGTATGTCTTCTTTGGAAAAATGTCTGTCTATTCAGGTCTTTTTTCCCATTTTTTAATTGATTTGGTTTTTATTGATAATGAATTGTATGAGCTATTTATATATTCTGGATGTTAACCCCTTACTAGTCATATCTTTTACAGATATTTTATCCCATTTAATAGGTTGTCTTTTCATTTTTTTCAATGGTTTCCTTCGCTATGCTGAAGCTTTTACATTTAATTAGACCCCATTTGTTTATTTTTGCTTTTGTTTCCTTTGCTTTAGGAGATAGATCCAAAACAATACTGCTGCAGTTTGTGTCTTGCCTGTTTTCTCCCAGGAGTTTTATGGTTTGGGTCTTAGATTTAGGTCTTTAATCAATTTGAGTTTATTTTTTATATGGTGTGAGAAAATGATCTGATTTTATTCTTCTAGATATAACTGTATGGATTTCCAGCACCAGTTATTGAAACAACTGTCCTTTCCCATTACATAGTCTTGCATCTTTTGTCACAGATTAGTTGATAAGTGTGTGAGTTTATTTCTGGGCTCTCTGTTCTGTTACATTGATGTATGTGTCTGTTTTTGTGCTGATACCATACTGTTTTAATGACTGTAGCTTTGTTATAAAGTCTGAGGTCAGGGAGCCTGATTTCTCCAGCTCCATTTTTCTTTTTCAAGATTGCTGTGGCTATTTGGGGCCTTTTGTTTAGCCATACAGATTTTAAGACTTTTTTGTTCTAGTTCTGTGAAAAATGTCATAGTAATTTGATAAGATTGCATTGAATCTGAAGAGGGTCTTGGAGCCTCACCTTTATGACCTCGTGTAACCTTAATTACCCCTGTAAGGGTCCTGCTTCCAAATATTGGAGTTTAGGTCACAGTAGTCACATTTAACCTGTGACTTTGTAGGGACATAATTCAGTCCATAGTACTGCTTTTTTTTTTTTTTTAATTATCAGAATTTTCTGTATGTATTATTAAAAATTAATTAGTAAAATGCCTGCAGAGGATGCTAATTAGATACTGTCTAGAATAGAAATCATTAATTACTACAGAACTGATGTTTTTTTCTTAGAAATCTTTAATGACTAGCAGAGATAGGAATAAGGAATGAGTTTAAAATAAATGATAAGCTGTCTAAAAAATACTACTGGGTACTGTTTTTGTTTTTTGTATAATTTTCTGTAAATTGTTTATATTTTAATATTGATTCTCTGTAAGAATTTATTCCTTCTTGTGATAATAGGTGCTAGTTAGTGACTACTCACTGCATAATACCTAGAAGTTACTTTATTTATATAATCTCTTTTGATTCCAGCATCAACTCTAATTAGATACAGAGAAAATAAGATTCATTTTGGGGGAGGATATTACAGCCTGAGGTTTAGAGCATGGGCTCTGGGTCCATTCTGACTAGTGTGCCTGCTGCCAGCTGCATTAGTATGGACGGTTACTTAACCTTTCTGTGTCTTAGTATATTAGGTATCTATTGCTACCTAACAGTTGTCTGAAAACTACATTAAACATGTATTTTCTGTCAGGAAGTTGCTCTCAAGAGTTGTCAAAGGGCTGCAGTTATCTGAAGGCTTGACTGGAGCTGGGAGATCTGCTTCCAGGGTGGTTTGTTCACATGGCTGACAGTGTAGTGCTGGCTCTTGGTGAGACGCCTCAGTTCCTTTCTCTGTGAGCATTTCCTGATGGCTACTTGAGTGTTCTCATAACATGTAGCTGGCTTCCCCCAGAGTGTGAGCACATCAGGAGTGATGGAAGCCATCCTTTCTGTGACTTAGCCCCAGAAATCAAATAGCATCACTTGTACTACATTATATTCATTCGGAGCATATTCAAGAAGAGAGGAATTGGGCACCATCTTTTGAAGGAAGAAGTGTCAGACTTTGTGGACACTGTAAAAACCACCACACATAGTTTTACTACTATGGAGTGCACTTCCTGAGCTTGTTGTGGATACTGATTTATCCACTGAAGCAATTAGAACAGTGTTGGTACCATATATTTAATAAATGTTAAGTTGTGCTTCTCAATTGTGGCAACCCATAAGAATTGTCTGGGAAGCTTTGAAAAATCCCAGAGATCACTACATCCTAGACAAACTAAATCATCATCTCTAGAGATGAGACACAGGCATCCATAGTTTTAATGCAACCTTCCATCCCCATGCTTATGTGTCAGTTTATCCTCAGCTCTTGCTCCCACCCCTTGGTTTCTTGATTATATAAAGATGAACCATTTAGTGTGATTTCCTTCAAGTTTTTAACTTTTAACCTTAAAATTAGTCCCTTTATTCTAATGTCCCTGTTTCCTAAATAAAAAAATTACCAAAGTCACAGAAGAGTGAATGCACCTACCTGCCTAATGATTAAGGAGGAGGAAGGAAAGGGGGGAAAGTGAGTTCCAGTTTGGAGTTAAATGAAGATTTCAAAATTCTTGCCCAGATTAATTGAAACTGCTTGAACTTTTGGTGGTTGTTCCGCCTGGTAAATCACACAAAATGGACCAAATCTTCCAGAAATTCATCAGGAATATTTTTGGAATAGCTATCAATTATCAATTTTTATTTTTTGAAATGTTTTATATAATTTTAATGAAAGTGTGAGCCTGCAAATATTGCATGTTACAAATAGTACCGGACTCCTTTATATGAAATCAGTGATTAAAATTTTTTTAATTATAAATTGAGGTAAAGGCATTGTTGCTTCCCAGTTGGCTCAGTGGTAAAGAATCCACCTGCTAATGCAGGAGATGCAGGAGACATGGGTTCGATCCCTGGATCAGGAAGATTCCCTGGAGGAGGAAAAGGCAACCCACTCCAGAATTCTTGCCTGGAATATCCCATGAACAAGAGGAGCCTGGCAGGCTACAGTCCACGGGGTCTCAAAGAGTCGGGCATGACTGAGCGACTGAGCATTCACACACGCAAAGGCATTGTTTGGTATTTTATTGCTCACATAGAAAAGTAGGATACTGTCCTGTGAACAGTGAGCTTACAGGTTTATTAGGGGAATAGAACAGGTACACAGAAAGCCAGGATATACAAAACAGAGTGAGTTTGAGGGGAGGAATCCTTACTAAATCAGATGATAAGAAAGGTTTATGAAAGAAGGCAGTGATCCTTGAACTGGGACTTTTGGAGGGCTGGTAGAATTACCACAAATGGTGAGTGCTTTAGGAAGAAAGGATTACAAAAACAAAGGTGTTTGGAAAACAGAGGTACATGATTGCAACAGTGAACATAGCGTGTGTTAGGGAAGAGGCGGGGATGAATGGTTAATACAATCGGTTTGGTGGTTTGTCAGTAACATTTTTAATCAAATACTGAAGTGACACATTCTTAAGTAATTTTATTACTTGATAAAATTCATCATCTTATTGCTTTTAACATTTTCCTTTATTTAAAGAAATCTTTTTGTCAGACTAATATATGCATATGGTTTTATTAAAAAATTAAATAAAGTGGAAAGATTTACATAGTAAACCCCTAAACATGCTTTGGCTGCCCTTAATTTTCTTTCCCAGAGGAAATCAGTTTTCATTTGTCTAGCTGTTCTTTTGATATTTCTTTCCATTTGATAATATAATGTTTTATTTTGATTACTTACTTCCGGATATTATCTCATTGTTTCTGCTAAAGAAATGTGCAGAATTAGCTTTGTTACATTGTTACTTACTCCAGTATCATTCTACCACAATTTTAGCTGATAATTTTTGTACGTATTTAATTAAGGTATGCCTTTATAGCACTATGTAAGGGTGTGTACTTGTGTGAAGTGTATTGCCTGATGTTAATATCTCAGATTTATAGGGAATTGTGTGAATGAAAATAATCTGCATTTTTTAGATTGCTCCAATGCATCCACCATTGCCTGTTTTTTTCAGAATGTCAAATAATTTGTCAGTTGTTTATTTCTGGGGAGATTGCTCTTGGACCCTTTTTCTTCTCTCATCTAAACCCCAGTAGTAGGTGTCACCCTGAGCCTCCTTCCCCAGTCTTCCCAGACCTGCCTTTCCTGGCAGTCTTTTCTCTCTATTGTGTTGGACACTCAGCAGATCCCTTCAGCCTGGAAAATATTGTCTTTTGGTCTTGGAAATGTACCTGTATTATCTTTTATTGTTCCTGTAGAGGTTTGATTATCGTCTTTAAATTCTGTTTTCTGTGAAATTTAATAAATTTTATTTTCTGACCTTATTTTAAAATTTTAGCCTTTGATTTTAATATTGAACATATTCATGCTCTATTTTTTTTCGAAGTACTTTGTTTTATTGCACTGTGTTCTTCTTCTTTCTGAGATACAAATAAGGCTTTTGGGGATGTTTGTTTATGTGGCTTTGGTTTGGTTTTCTTCCCCCCTATATTTCTGTTTGCGGGATTTCTTTCTCTCTCTTTACTCAAACATACGAGGATCTTTGGCTGTCGAGATTTAGGAGTAGCATTTTGTACGTGGACCAGTGGGCTTGTCTACTGGCGTGCTTCACTTCAGGAGGATTAGATGGTGGGGATAGAGGAAACTCTAGCTGTTTCATTGGGGAACCACAAATGTCAGTATGTGGGCATATCTTTCTCTTCAGCTATTGAGTTCCTTGAGCAGGAGTGGGAGGGAGATGGGAAGTATGCTAATGGGCCTGTTATTTATTGGCACATTTTCACTCGTCTTCCCGTTTTCTGCTGTTTCCTCACTGTAGACCTTAGCTGTTTCAGATGTCCAAGAATCACTGATGCCATGCAGAGCCTAAGCCTCAGCACTCTTGCCTGCTGGCTCGCTTGCCTGGGTGCTGGGGTGGTGGAGGCTGCCTGAAGCTTGACAGGCTTGCATGCAGTCTGTCTGTTTTCAGTCACTTGCATTCACTTCCAAATGGCTTTGAAATCTCCTCTCCTTCTGTCTTCTCTGCTGTTCTTTTTTTGCCCATGGGTGCTTACACTTTTTAAGCATCATTTTACTGTCATTTAAATAGGGTTTTGGGAAGAATATGTGATCAGTTTGTCTCTTTAAATGGACATTCTCCTTTACCTTTCACCCATCCCATGCTTGATTTTAAATGGGGAGAATTTTATAATAGCAGCTGTGTAAACAATGTGTGAGAGTTAAGTGCCTCTGAATTTTAGCTTATGAGCTTTGATAATTTAGATTGCATCTGTTTTTCGTAAGAAAACCACCCTAGTAACACTATCTTAATCAGCATAATGCCTGATTGTAAAGAAAGGTTATTTCATTTGCTGACTTGGGGCTTGAGCCTTGCACTATTTTTTTTTCCTTACGTGAGGAATTCACTAGGTAAGTTTGAGTTAAGGCTGTCTTTTGTCTATTCTATATCATAGTGTCACTGGCATTGTTTGATGTGAGCTGAATGGTTTTGCCTTGCAAATTATAATGTACTAGTTATTAAGTCATTACCTCTTGGGTAGTAAGAGCACCATAGGAAAAATGAAATATTTCCTTCCCTAGGTTCATTCCTTCTTACTGAGAAGTTCCTTTCCTTTCAAAATTCTTAAACTCACACATTTTTCATAGAAACGTTTCTATGAAAAACAATCATTATATTAAACTCCAAGTCTAAGCCCTTTGCATTTTCAGAGTGTGCCTTTTAGGTTTTCTATAAGCAGTGCTAAATATATAAATTATGCATTTTGTCCTGGGTAAAGACCTAAATACAGAGCAGGATTAAAGCATTGCCATCTGCCCAAGCTGCCAGTCACTCAGATGTGTGAAACCTCTACTGGAATAAATCGAAAACGTGGTGCCAGGAAACGCAGGTTTCCACACATGACTTTATACATTTTTATGATATTCCAGTTAGTCCTGCTTCCATCCAGATCCACATGACAGGAAAAAAAGCCTTTCTTATTTATAATTCCCTATGATCTCTAAGGTTGTAGATCCTAATAGCTAGATGATCTTTGGTTTACTGAGTACATATAAATATTTTCCTCTTAATGGCCTTTGACACTGTGAGATAATGTTAAGTAATGCGTGGGATTATGCAAATTTGGAAAGGTCAAGACTGAGCAAAATTATTCTGCATTAGAACAACTGGTCTTGAGGTATGTATGTGTTGTGAATGTGTGTGTATGTAAATTTGCTGAAATCCTTGGTTTACTCTTGTCTTTTCAGCTGTGTTCTTTTTATCCTTGATGGCTTACACCTTAAAAAATTCCTGTCATCTTAGTGAGATATGAAGAGGAAAAGTAGATAAACTCATCTTTAATGGAAAGTTCTCTTCTGACTTTTTCCTACACTGGATTTTAAAGTCAACAGAATTGCCTTATTTTTTCTTGAGATACAATGTACATACCATAAAACTGACCTTTTTAACGTGTACAATTTAAAGTGGTATTTAATGTATTCAGAGAGGGCAGTCATCACTACTATCTGGTTTTAAAATATTTTTATCATTCCAAAAGAAACTCCAAGCCTATTAGCATATACTCCCCATTCCTTCCCAACTTCCCCCCTCTTCTCCTACTAGTCGTAGGCAAACACTAATCTACTTTCCATCTATACAGGTTTGTCTCTTATGGCCATTTCTTATAAATGGAATCACACAATATATTGTCTTTTGTGACTGTCCTCTTTCACTTAGCATAAGTTTCAAAATTCATCCATCTTGGAACATAAATCAGTGTGTTGTTCCTTTATGGCAATGGCACCCAACTCTAGCACCCTTGCCTGGAGAATCCCATGGATGGAGGAGCCTGGTGGGCCACAGTCCATGGGGTCGCTAAGAGTCGGACAAGACTCAGCGACTTCACTTTCACTTTTCACTTTCATGCATTGGAGAAGGAAATGGCAGCCCACTCCAGTGTTCTTGCCTGGAGAAACCCAGGGACAGGGGAGCCTCGTGGGCTGCCATCAATGGGGTCGAATAGAGTCGGACATGACTGAAGCGACTTAGCAGCAGCAGCAGCAGCAGTATTCTATTGAACGACTATGCTGCTGCTGCTGCTAAGTCACTTCAGTTGTGTCCGACTCTGTGTGACCCCATAGATGGCAGCCCACCAGGCTCCCCTGTCCCTGGGATTCTCCAGGCAAGAACAATGGAATGGGCTGCCATTTCCTTCTCCAATGCATGAAAGTGAAAAGTGAAAGTGAAGTCACTCAGTTGTGTCCGACTCTTAGCGACCCCATGGACTGCAGCCCACCAGGCTCCTCTGTCCACGGGATTTTCCAGGCAAGAGTACTAGAGTGGGGTGCCGTTGCCTTCTCCATTGAACGACTGTACTACACTGTATTTATTCATTCATTAATTGATGGGCATTTGGGTTGTTTCACCTGTTGGCTCATAGGAATAATGCTGCTATGAACATTTATGTACAAGTTCTTATATGGACATATGTGTTCATTTCTCTTGAGTATCTATCTAGGAGTGAAACTACTGAGCCAAATGGTGACTTTAACATTTTAAGAAACAATTTTCCAAAGTAGCTGTACTATTTTGCATTCTCATCAGCAATTAATGAAAGTTTCAATTTCTTTACACCATCAACAATACCTGTTATTGTCTGTGTTTTTCATTTTCATTATTCTCATAGTACAGGCATTGGAGTTTTATAATAACATGAAAATTATAGGCTTGAAGGGGAAAAAGAGAGATCCAGAAGCTCCAGGGCCATGAAAATAATGCCTGTTGGGGGGGGGGTTGGAATAAATTATCACAAACTGAGTGAAATCTTCAGTAAATTCTGCACTCTTCATGAATGCTTTCATGAAGAAGTCTTATTTAGATTGAGCTGGAAGAGGGAAAGAGAGAATAGCCAACAAAGGACTTACTAAAAAAAAAAACGGTAAAACAACCTGTATCAATAGTATCAATTCATAAAATACTGAAAATTTGTTTATTGTTTAAATTGTATTGGTTTGAAGCAATGCCAAGTGACCAGCTTGCTAGCCACCTGCAGCTCTACCTGAACCGTGTTAAGCTCTGTCCTGAACCCTTGCTTTGCTGAGCCCATGAGCATAGTCAGCTTTTACACTGAGTCTATAAACAATTTGAAGACTTCAGGGGAAGAAGGGGACATCCAAAACAACCTTAAATAACTCTGGGTAATGGTTTAAGTCACAGGACATCAAATAAGTCCAGTCCACTTACAGCTGAGCAATAGTGTCAGCTGGCTCAGTAGTGGGGATTAGGTAGAATAGTAGTAACACGATTTGCACTGAAACTACATACTTACTGTACTTTGCCCACTTACGATAGCACTAGCTTTATGGAGAAAGCCAAGTTTTATTGGCAGCAATATTGCCAGTAGTTTTGAAGATTAGTGTCATTGTGGGAGGCTGCCCCTCCTATATTAGAATGATAGCTTTTCCCATTCTCTGGTGTATAGACGTTCCTACATTATAAACAAAATCTTCAGCTGTTACACCCTTGTGTCTCACATTTAGCCTAGATGTGAGCTCCCAGTTTTGCTATATGGATAGATTATTTAAATGCTTGCTATGTTTTTAATTGATGTCTTCATCTCCACTGACAGGCATTCAGTGAATGTCTGCAGCATAGATTTGCTGATGTACTACTTGGTGTCACTGAGCATTAGTTCTTGGCTATAGGACTGAAATGTAAAGCATCATCTAGTTCTTGTTTTTCCTGCACCCTTTGCCTTTGCTTTCACATGCAGGTCCATTCTGGGAGTGGCAGTGTCAATCTAGATACAGGCTAATTTGGCAATAAACATAACTCTACATCTTGCAGGAGCTAATCAGAAAGATAAGATTTGTAGTTTTATTAATAACGTCTAAGAACAGGTTGTCATTTATTAATTTTTATTAGTTACTTTATCATTCCGCCCTTTGAGAAATTTGTGTGAGGATTTGAGAACTTTGTCATGGGCAAGGGTTGCAAGAGAGCTGTAAAAATATAACTTCTCCTTTCACATGGAAAAATACCAATTCCATTAATCATAAGATAGAATTATGTATATAAACTTCTCATCACTCTAAAAATACATGGTTCCACTCACGAGAAATAAAATGCAGAGGTAAAACCGAGTCTAATCCAGGATAGCTGGCATTTTATGATGATTTTCCCCATTCTTCTGCATGTTTAGAAAGAAACAGAATTCGTATTTTGTTTATTCTTAGTTGTTTTATGAAGCATTTTGTGCCCAGAAATTCTTAAGAGTCTTTTATTAAAATGCTGTTCCCCACATATACCCCAGGACCTAAGATGTTATATTTGATTGTAAATGAATGGAGATTCCTACTCCCAGTAGTAGTTTCCTACTACTCCTCACCAGTTCTGCTTATTTATTTGTTGATTCAAGAAACATTTAAATATTGACATATTTGAGACAGTGTGCTAGGTTCTGTGTGATAGTGATACTCGTAAGTGAGCTTTGTAGGCATGCACTGATCAGAGCCTATGCTCTGAGGTCAGACTGCCAGGATTTGAGTTGCAGCTTGGCTGCTTGGTAGTTGTATGAACATGGAAAAGTTAATGAATGTCTCTGTTTCAGTCTAGTCATCTCTAGCTGGGGATGTGTGAGATTGCTACTGCTGCTGTGACACATTACCAGAAATATAGTGGCTAATACATCACATACTTGCTATCTCATTGTTCTATGAGAACTGTGTAGGCTCAGCTGGTTTCTCCTCTTCAGGTCTCACAAGGTCAAAACCAAGGTGTCGGCCTGAGTTCTTGCTTCCAGGCTCATTGAGTTTTGGGGAGCTTTCAGTTCTAAGTGGCTGTGAGGCCGCAGTCCTTGATTTTTGCTGGCTTCTCTTTCTGGAGGCGGTCCACATTCCTGAGCTAGTGGCCTTTCTCTAGCTTCAGAGTCAGCATCAACTCACTGTTCTAATAGATTAGCAAATTTTCATAAATCCTTGTGTGAGCATTAATGAGGAAATAAAAAGCTACTTCAATAATCTGGCGCCATGAAGCTAAATATTTTGGTTCTTTTAATAGCTGACCTTCCCATGGCCCTGAGATATATTGTAGTAGAGATTAGCATTTTGTCAATTGTGTTTTTTTTTTTTCTTCTACTTGAGGCTAAGATTGTATGTACAGTATAACTTCCTGGTCATCAAAAAGTCAAAGCACATGACAAGCACTAAGAGGAATGTCCAGATAAGAGTAGGGTGCCATCCCGTGATTAGGTCCATTATTGCTGATTATGATTGTAATCTCTTTTTAATGAGAGCAAATACTTGTCACATGCTTCAGTGTTTGCTACCTAATCTGGAACAGAAGTTCTGGTGGTACAGTTTTCTTCAACTGCTGAGTTGGAACAGAAGTTCTGGTGGTACAGTTTTCTTCAACTGCTGAGTCATTTACCTGTATACCACACATACTGGGTGCTAGTTTTTTGTTCATGGTTTAGCTTAAAAAAAAAAAACACACAAAAAAACGGGTCACATTCAGCCAATAATGAAAATCTTGTAAGAAACATGAATAATTTGAAATGGCACTTTTCACTAATAGAAAAAGTTAGTTCTTCTCCTAGGAAAAGATTGATACTAAGGAAAATGATGACTGTTTCAATTATTAACCATTATTCCATGTACAAAGTTTTTTTAAGCTCTTTGGGTTCATAAATTATACACATCCTAATTTTTATTCCAATTTAGTTCTAGAAGTAACCACACTTTTCTGAAACAGTTAAAATATTTTAATATATCTGCATTGTGCAGTGCATAGTTGCTCAGTTGTGTCCCTCTTTCCCCAAATAGAATATGCTTAATAAAAGCATGATGTTTATTTTGTTTAGTGCTGTATCCCTGGTGTTAGAGACAGTCAGACACACAGAAAGCATGTGATCAACACCACACATAGTGTGGATAAGTATACATTAGGAATAAGTGTGCCCAAGATAGAAGCACTGCTCATTCTTATTTATGATGTGAGACCTTGAGACATTGTCACAACCAGTATAAATGTAAGGATGTGAATGAATACGGTACTCTTTATTATATTTAGGTATCAGTGAATCAAAAAGTAATGCAAACAATAATAGTTATTATGAACTTTGTTTCTAGAAAACATCAAAAAGCATCTTCTTAGGCACATTTGCACCCATACTTGCCTACTCAGTGCTAGGCTGGACATTATAAATGTGTGGAGCAGTTATTAATCTTATATGGAGGAAGACTTATCTGTGGGATAGCTGCAGGTGGGCAGTAAAGGTGATATTTACCCCAGATTTCTGGAAAAGCAGTATAAATTGCAGATCCTCAGTATTATTGTGGGTGCTAAGTTGCTTGAGTCGTGTCTGACTATAACCTGCCAGGCTCCTCTGTCCATGGCATTCTCTAGGCAAGAATGTTAGAGTGGGTTACCATGCCCTCCTCCAGGGGATCTTCCCAACTCAGGGATCTTAACTCACGTCTCATGTAATTATTTGGTATGAAAAGAAATGTTATGCTAATAAAGTCTTTACTTCACTGCCGATATGTTTGAACAAAGACTCAGGAGGTAAATTATGAATATTAAGGTCCAAGTGTGGTGCACTGCTGTCAGAGCCGCTGAAGTAGGGTGAACCAGTGAATCTGTCCTCCATCAGAGGAAGCGCGAATGCTTGTGGGTAGGAGGAGATACATATGTTTTCCCCATCATACTTATTTTTGCTTTGGAGACCATATTTAGTGATTTTTTCATTCATGCCATGAAGGATTTCATGGTATTTTGCTAAGTTGGAGATTCTCTGAATAGATGTCTCCCTTCCCATTTTTTGGTCAGTTTTATTTCCTGGGAAATTACTCATTATATTTCAAAATAGTGGAAGTAAATCATCAAAGTACTGCAGCTTTTCAAAGATGTCATAAAATCCTAACTATTTTAAATTTTTTTTTTTTTTTTGATCTAGTGTCTTCACACATTGCCTGCCATAGGGTTTGAAGTTTCATTTCAGAGCCAGAAGGGCGGCCAGATGTCCATTGTCAACACTGTTGGAAAGCTGTTGCTTATACCCTGAAATGCTGGGAATTAATCCACATTTTAGAAAGAGAGCACACACCCATGAAAACATCCAGACTCACTTTGCCTTAGTCACCATAAGGAAAAAAAGGCAAATAGGAGTACATTTTCTGTTAGTTTCTTTTTTGTTCTATTTTATGTATTTATTTTGACTGTGCTGCATCTTCCTTGCTATGCGGGCTTTTCTTTAGCTGCAGCTAGCAGGGTCTGCTCTCTAGTTGTAGTGCACAGGCTTCTTAATGCGGTGGCCTCTTTGTGGATCACAGGCGTTAGGGCATGTGGGCTTCAACAGTTGTGGCTCTCGAGCTCTAGAGCCTAGGCTCAGTAGTTGTGGTGCATGGGCGTAGGTGCTCAGTAGCATGTGGAATCTTTCCAGATCAGGGATCAAACCTGTGTCTCCTGCATTAGCAGATAGATTCTTTACCCTAAACCACCAGGGGAGCCCCTCTTAGTTCACATTTGTCTTTTTAATATAAAGGTATGAAAAACGGATAGTTATCAATTCATTTTTAATCACTCCCAACAATTATTTCCATTTTGTATGTATTTCTACTAGGCAAGATCATAGTACAGTGGAAAATGATGTGATAATATGCAACATACCACATCTTTATGGATTATCAAAATATTTGGATATGATTTTTTTAAAAAAACGGGTTTTCCCAGTGGTTCAGTATAAAGAATCTGCCTGCCATTGCAGGAGACACAGGTTCAATGCCTGGTCCGGGAAGATCCCACATGTCATTGAGCAACTAAGCCCCATGTGCCAGAGCTTTTGGGCCTATGCTCTGGAGCCCGGGAGCCACAACTGATGAGCCCACGTGAAACAGCTATTGAAGCCCTCATGCCCTAGAGCCTGTTCTCTGCAACAAGAGAAGCCACTGCAATGAGAAGCCTGCACACCCCAACTACAGAGTAGTCCCTGCTCACTGCAACTGGAGATAAGAACAGCCAGCACAGCCAAAAAAATTACTATGAATAGTTTCTAGTATCAAGAGATCTATTTGCCCTGAAATTATAGTTTACTGGATCACATTGTTTGTGATCAATAAGAAATGGAGTTATTCCAGTCATAAATAGAATGTTCTCCAATATGATTCTACCAAAGAGGGGACATCTATACATTTTCAGCATTGCTATTTTTGACAGCATCACTTATTCTAACATTCATAAGGGTGAAATGGGTTCGTATTAAAAGACATTTCACTGAAACCTCACTGCATTCATAAAACCAAGGTAATGAAGGTAAAGCAAAACATTACTTTGCTTATTTAACAAACACTTAACATAGCACTTAGTATGTGTCACCTACTTTGTTTTAAATACTCTGCAAGTGTCAACTCATTTAATCCTCATCACAACCCTGTTTCATAGTTGATTTGCATTTTTTACTAAGTCGCTTCAGTCGTGTCTGACTCTGCGTGACCCCATAGATGGCAGCCCACCAGGCTACCCCATCCCTGGGACTCTCCAGGCAAGAACACTGGAGTGGGTTGCCATTTCCTTCTCCAATGCATGAAAGTGAAAAGTGAAAGGGAAGTCGCTCAGTCGTGTCCGACTCTTGGCGACCCTATGGACTGCAGCCTACCAGGCTCATCTGTCCATGGGATTTTCCAGGCAAGAGTACTGGAGTTGAGTGCCATTGCCTTCTCCAGTTGATATTACCCTTAAAAATAAGGAAACAGTGCAGTGAAGAGTCTGAGGTCACAAAAGTAGTAGGTAGTTAAACCTGCTTCCTAGCCTGCATTCTTATCCTGTGGTCTACAGCCACTGTCAGTGGCAGTCTGTGACTTTCTGTGTTTTCACTTCCTGCTATTGGACATTACCTGTGTATCTGTAATGCCGGCACTCTTCTTCCTTTGCATCTTACTTGCCTCACTTTTCTGTTTCTTACACTATTGAATGGCTGGAGCAGGTGGCCTATCTAAATTAAAGAATCCAATATGTGTTAAATGTTCAGTTCAGTTCAGTTGCTCGGTCGTGTCCGACTCTTTGCAACCCCATGAACTGTAGTATGCTAGGTCTCCCTGTCCATCACCAATTCCCGGAGTCCCCCCAAACCCATGTCCATTGAGTCAGTGATGCCATCCAACCATCTCGTCCTCTGTTGTCCCCTTCTCTTCCTGCCCTCAATCTTTGCCAGCATCAGAGTCAGCTCTTCACATCAGGTGGCCAAAGTATTGAAGTTTCAGCTTCAACATCAGTCCTTCCAATGAACACCCAGGACTGGTCTCCTTTAGGATGGACTGGTTGGATCTCCTTGCAGTCCAAGGGACTCTCAAAAGTCTTCTCCAGCACCACAGTTCAAAAGCATCAATTCTTCGCTGCTCAGCTTTCTTCACAGTCCAACTCTCACATCCATACATGACCACTGGAAAAACCATAGCCTTGACTAGACAGACCTTTGTTGGCAAAGTAATGTCTCTGCTTTTTAATATGCTGTCTAGGTTGGTCATAATTTTCCTTCCAAGGAGTAAGCATCCTTTAATTTCATGGCCGCAGTCACCATCTGCAGTGATTTTGGAGCCCCCCAAAATAAAGTCTGACACTGTTTCTACTGTTTCCCCATCTATTTCCCATGAAGTGATGGGACCAGATGCCATGATCTTAATTTTTTAAATGTTGAGCTTTAAGCCAACTTTTTCACTCTCCACTTTCACTTTCATCAAGAGGCTCTTTAGTTCTTTTCACTTTCTGCCATAAGGGTGGTGTCATCTGTATATCTGAGGTGATTGATATTTCTCCCGGCAATCTTGATTCCAGCTTGTGCTTCTTCCAGCCTAGTGTTTCTCATGATGTACTCTGCATATAAGTTAAATAAGCAGGGTGACAATATACAGCCTTGATGTACTCCTTTTCCTATTTGGAACCAGTCTGTTGTTCCATGTCCAGTTCTAACTGTTGCTTCCTGTCCTGCATACACATTTCTCAAGAGGCAGGTCAGGTGGTCTGATATTCCTATCTCTTGAAGAATTTTCCACAGGTTATTGTGATCCACACAGTCAAAGGCTTTGGCATAGTCAGTAAAGCAGAAATAGACTTTTTTCCTGGAACTCTCTTGCTTTTTCGATGATCCAACAGATGTTGACAATTTGATCTCTGATAGGTTGTCATTATTCCCTGAAAGTATCTTCTGTAAAGGATTTGTTTGTCCCTATGATAGAAAGTAGTATACAGAATTACTTAAGATAGCAACTTTACTATTTAAATATCGACAAAACAAATCTCTGAGAATTGAGGGAAACTTTTCACATGTCTGCCTGTGAATTTTGGTACATTGCTGGATGTTTTTGGCTTCATACAAGGTTACTGGGGCTTCCCCAGTGGCTCAGTGGGTAAAGAATCTACCTGCAATGCAGGAGACACAGAAGACTAGGGTTTAATCACTGGGTCGGGAAGATCTCCTGGAGGAGGCAATGGCAACCCACTCCAGTATTCTTGCCTAGGAAATCCTTGGATCCTGGCAGGCTACAGTCCAAAGGGTCGAAAAGAGTCAGATAAGCTCAATCCAGCTGAGCAACTAGGCACACACAAAGTTATTAGACTTTTGTATGAAGCATATATCAAATTCTAAACTCTGTGACATGTGGGTGATTAAAAATCTCCTTAAAAATTTAAAGATTCTGTCCATTTTCTCTATGCACAGACCCCTGATTATTGAGTTTGGTGTCACTCATGGTGATCCATGTAGGTCTCTTACATCAAGTTTTTTCAACCAAGAGATTCTTGTTTTTAACAGACTTGAAGGCAAAAATGAAATGGATGATGTGCTATGGATAAAAGTCCAGCCATTATCTTAATTTATGGCAAGAAAACACAGAATTGAAATACCACCCTATTTTGTTCACTGAATAAAAAGCTTGTGGTTTTCAGGATGTCTTGAATAAGTCAGTTATTCTTGAAAATTAAATGCTTGAGGATCAAAGAAAAAGCGAAAATGCCTCTTTATAATGTCACATCTCAGTCCCTGGAAATGATTTCTGAATTAAATGTTGGGATATATTGTACTTGTGTATCTTTTTTACTACTGTAAAATATACCTGAGAACAATTTTTCTTCTTTTTTTTTTTCCCAGATGACAGAAATGATGCTCAAGAGAGTAACTTAAGAGCCTTAATAGAAGAGCTGCCAGATACCCACTACTGCCTCCTCAAGTACCTTTGCCAGTTCTTGACGAAAGTAGCCAAGCACCATGTGCAGAACCGCATGAATGTTCACAATCTTGCCACTGTATTTGGGCCAAATTGCTTTCAGTAAGTTGGTGAACTTTTGCTGTTAGTTTCATCACGTATCCCCTTTTCCTTTATAACTGCCTAAAATTGCTGCGATGTAGAAGCATATTTCGGACTAAGAAGTCAACCAGTTTATATTGGAGAAATTCCGTCTTGGTATTGGGCATTTTAGCCTTTTTTTAATCCCAATTTTTGAGAAGGAAGCTGTGCCTTTTTATGAAACCATAATTTTTAATGTTTCAAACAACTTTATTTAAAATTCTGGGAATTAGTATTACTTTTATTAAAAACAACATTTAAAAATCAATTTAAAAAATTGATTAGAAAAAGAGGGAATGAGTTTGATATAGTATGTAATTTTTTTGTAAATCATTGCTAATGGGTGGAAAGTAACAAGTGGAATATGTCAGTGACAGAAAAATGTAACTTCAGCTACATTTGTTTTCTAGGAATAGATTAGAAATAAACTAATCTCCTTGGTAGATGCTATATCACTAGGCACAAGAACTTTTCATAAAGCTTTATATTTTCCCTGTTATTCCTCAAAGGTGTTTAATCATTAATACACGAAATATGATCTTGAAAACCAGAGACTTTGCTTTTAGCTTTCCTATCAATATTTCTGATATCAAATACATTCCTTCCACTTATAAGGAAAGATGAAGAAAGAACATTCACAGTTTAAAGCTCTAAGAAATTCTCAACAAGTTTTTTTTTTTTTTTTTTTAATAGTATATCTGCTTATCCACTCCATTAATTTACAGACTCATTCAGCTGCATGGAACTAGTAATAGTACAATCTTCAGATGACTCTAAATATAAACTCTAGCTTAGATCATAGTGACTACAGGGTTGCAAGATATTTACAGTCTTCTGTGGAGAAAAGTTCTACCTAGAACAACTATCTCCTTTGTAATGTGAGAGAGCACCGTGTTTATTGAGTACAGTACTAAGTGCTGTACTCATTTATCTGATTGAGTCCAAAGAGGCAGAATTGGTTTATTTTGAAGTTCCCATATTTAGGATAAGAAAAAAATAGTTCAGTTCCTGTGACCACAGTTAGGTCAGTGACTATAGTCCATAAATGTTAATAAAGATCATTGGTAGAAAGTCTGCCATTTAAGGACAATTCTCACATCATGAAGCACTGAACAACAAATGAAATACTTTTCTTAATAACTTAGGCGAAAACAATGTATACATTGTATGGTCAATAGAATGAGATGGTCAGTAGATGAGGAGGATTTTTTTCCAAAGGGGAAATCCTCATTAAAGGCTATAAATTTTAGATACAAGGTGATATTTTTAAGAAATCTACAATCATAAAGCTGGAAGAAAATACACCAGTAATATATGATTGGTGTTCTGGATACTAGACTTCTAGGTGACTCTTAATTACTATGTTTTCACATGTATTTCCAGTTACAGGTTATTAAATTTAGTTGACTAGGTAATATTATCATTGTAAAATATTCAAACAGTGTAGAGGTATATTGAATAAAAATATCCTCCAGTAGTTCCTCCCATTCCAACCTCCTCTCTAGAGAGAAAATTAGTAGCCAGGTGTGTATCCTTTTTGAACACAGCCATAAATCTATTTTAAAATATGAATGGGATCAAGGTGTGTGTGTACTGTGAAGCTTGATTGTTTTTATGGTAGCACTAGAACTTTTAATGTCAAAAGATCTATAAACCTCATTCTTTTAACTATTAGATAATGGGAATTTATTCTAACTTAGCTCTACCTCAGTTGATGAGGGCTGATGTTGTCAATTTTTTGATACTAAAACAGAATTATAGTGTACATCCTGAGTGTGATTCTTTATGTACAGCTCTCTTACTGCTTTGTGGGAGTTCCTTAGATCTTCTGGAAAATAATCTTTGGTCTGTTATAAACATTGCAAACATTTTATCCTATTCTGTTGTTTGTCATTTAGTTTTATTTATGGTGCTTTATAAATTTTTTAAATTTTAATTTAATGTATCAACTCTTCCTCTTTTTGCTTATCAGGATTTAGGTCTTAATAATATTTCTAAATAATATTAATTATGTTCTCTTGCTTAATAGTGATATATCATAAAAATATTATAACATATTTTTCTTTTGTCACATTTATAGACTTTTTATGCTTAGGTTTTTACTTTCTCTAGAATTTTTTTTGTATGTATCACATGTGGATCCAGTTTGATTTTTCTTCCAGTAGATAGCTAATTATTACTAGACCATTCATTGAGTAGTACATCTCTTTGCTAATTTACAATACCAACTCAATCACATATTACTTTCCTGCATAAATGAATTTGTTTCTGGTGTTTGTATGTTTCCTTCCTGTTCTCCGTATCTTTACCCTTTAAGAGGAATTTTGGAGTCTGCATGGTAAGTGGTATCTAATTGTGGTTTTGATTTGCATTTCTCTGATGACTAATGACATTGAATATTTTCTTATATGCTTATTGACCATTTGTATATCTTTGGAAAAATGTCTATTCAGATCCTCAGACCGTTTTTACTTGGATTTTGTCTTTATGATTGAATTGTAAAAGTCCTTTGTATATTTTAGATATTAGTCCCCTATCAGATGTGGGATATGCATATATTTTCTCCTATGAGTTGTCTTCTCATTTTAATTGTATCCTTTCAAACAGAAAATGTTTAATTTTGATAAAGGCAAATATATTTAATTTTTCTATTGTTACGTATGCTTTTGGTATTGTATCTAAGGTTTTGCCTAACTTGTTAAGATTTTTTAAAAGAGCTTTATTGTTTTAACTCTTACACTTAAGTCTATGGAGTTAATTTGGAATTAATTTTTGTGTGGTATAAGAAAGGAGTCCAGTTCCACTCTTTTGCCTGTGGGTGTGCAATTGTCCTAGTACCATTTGTTGAAAATTGAATTGTCTTGGCACTCTTGTCAGAAATTGGTTAACTATATTGTTGCTACTGCTGCTGCTGCTAAGTCGCTTCAGTAGTATCTGACTCTGTGCGACTCCAGAGATGGCAGCCCACCAGGCTTCCCTGTCCCTGGGATTCTCCAAGCAAGAACACTGGAGTGGGTTGCCATTTCCTTCTCCAATGCATGAAAGTGAAAAGTGAAAAGTTAAAGTGAAGTCGCTCAGTCATGTCCGACTCTTCGCGACCCCATGGACTGCAGCCCACCAGGCTCCTCTGTCCATGGGATTTTCCAGGCAAGAGTACTGGAGTGGGGTGCCATCGCCTTCTCCGAACTATAGTGTTAGGGCTTATTTATGCACTTTCAGTTTTATTCCATTGATATATGTCTATCCTTATGTGGTTACCACACTGTCTTGATTCCTGTCACTTTTTAGTAAGTTTTGAATTCAAATAGTGTTCATCTTCCAACTTTGTTCTTTTTCAAGATTGCCCCTTTTGTTTGCATAATAATTGTAGAGTCATATTGTAAATTTCTGCAAAAAAAAAAAAAAAAAATAGCCAGCTGGGATTTTGATAGGAATTCTGTTGAATCTGTAGGTCAGTTTGGGGAGTATTATTGCTATATTCAGTTCAGTTCAGTTCAGTTCAGTTCAGTCGCTCAGTCGTGTCCGACTCTTTGCAACCCCATGAATCGCAGCATGCCAGGCCTCCCTGTCCATCACCAACTCCCAGAATTCACTCAGACTCACGTCCGTCGAGTCAGTGATGCCATCCAGCCATCTCATCCTCTATCATCCCCTTCGCCTCCTGCCCCCAATCACCCCCAGCATCAGAGTCTTTTCCAGTGATCAACTCTACACATGAGGTGGCCAAAGTACTGGAGTTTCAGCTTTAGCATCAGTCCTTCCAAAGAAATCCCAGGGCTGATCTCCTTCAGAATGGACTGGTTCGATCTCCTTGCAGTCCAAGGGACTCTCAAGAGTCTTCTCCAGCACCACAGTTCAAAAGCATCAATTCTTCGGTGCTCAGCTTTCTTCACAGTCCAACTCTCACATCCATACATGACCACTGGAAAAACCATAGCCTTGACTAGATGGACCTTTGTTGGCAAAGTAATGTCTCTGCTTTTGAATATGCTATCTAGGTTGATCATAACTTTCCTTCCAAGGAGTAAGCGTCTTTTAATTTCATGGCTGCAGTGTATGATGGTGATCTGCAGTGATTTTGGAGCCCCCAAAAATAAAGTCTGACACTGTTTCCACTGTTTCCCCATCTATTTCCCATGAAGTGATGGGACCAGATGCCATGATCTTCGTTTTCTGAATGTTGTTTTAAGCCAACCTTTTCACTCTCCTCTTTCACCTTCATCAAGAGGCTCTTTAGTTCTTTTTCACTTTCTGCCATAAGGGTGGTGTCATCTGCATATCTGAGGTGATTGATATTTCTCCCGGCAATCTTGATTCCAGCTTGTGCTTCTTCCAGCCCAGCGTTTCTCATGATGTACTCTGCATATAAGTTAAATAAGCAGGGTGACAATATACAGCCTGTATGTACTCCTTTTCCTATTTGGAACCAGTCTGTTGTTCCATGTCCAGTTCTAACTGTTGCTTCCTGACCTGCATACAGATTTCTCAAGAGGCAGGTCAGGTGGTCTGGTATTCCCATCTCTTTCAGAAGTTTCCACAGTTTATTGTGATCCACACAGTCACATATTGGCATAGTCAATAAAGCAGAAATAGATTTTTTTCCTGGAACTCGCTTGCTTTTCCGATGATTGTCCAATCCATGAATATGGGATGTCTTTCTTTTTTATTTTTTATTTATTTTAATTGGAGCCTAATTACTTTACAATATTGTAGTGGTTTTTGCCATACATTAACATGAATCAGCCAGGGGTTTACATGTGTTCCCCATCCTGAACCCCCCTCCCACCTCCCTCCCCATTCCATCCCTCTGGGATATCCCAGTGCACCAGCCCTGACCACCCTGTCTCAGGCATTGAACCTGGCCTGGCTATCTGTTTCATAATATACATATTTCAATGCTATTCTCTCAGATTATCCCACCCTCGCTTTCTCCCACAGAGTCCAAAAGACTGTACTATACATCTGTGTCTTTTTTGCTGTCTCGTATATAGGATAATCATTAACCATCTTTCTAAATTGCATATATATGCATTAGTATACTGTATTGGTGTTTTTCTTTCTGGCTTACTTTGCTCTGTATAATAGGCTCCAGTTTTATCCACCTCATTAGAACTGATTCAAATGCATTCTTTTTAATAGCTGAGTAATATTCCATTGTGTAACTGTACCACAGCTTTCTTATCAACTCTTCTGCCAGTGGACATCTAGGTTGCTTTCATGTCCTGGCTATTGTAAACAGTGCTGCGATGAACATTGGGGTACACGTGTCTCTTTCAATTCTGGTTTCCTTGGTGTGTATGCCCAGCAGTGGGATTGTTGGGTCATACGGCAGTTCTATTTCCAGTTTTTTAAGGAATCTCCACACTGTTCTCCATAGTGGCTGTACTAGTTTGCATTCCCACCAACAGTGTAAGAGGGTTCCCTTTTCTCCACACCCTCTCCAGCATTTATTGTTTGTAGATTTTTGGATGGCAGCTATTCTGACTGGGATGAGATGGTACCTCATCGTAGATTTGACTTGCATTTCTCTGATCATGAGTGATGTTGAGCACCTTTTCATGTGTTTGTTAGCCATCTGTATGTCTTCTTTCGAGAAATGTCTGTTTAGTTCTTTGGGCCATTTTTTGATTGGGTCGTTTATTTTTTTGCAGTTGAGCTGCAGGAGTTGTTTGTATATTTTTGAGATTAATTCTTTGTCAGTTGCTTCATTTCCTATTATTTTCTCCCATTCTGAAGGCTGTCTTTCACCTTGCTTATAGTTTCCTTCCTTGTGCAAAAGATTTTAAGTTTAATTAGGTCCCACTGTTTATTTTTGCTTTTATTTCCATTACTCTGGGAAGTGGGTGATAGAGGATCCTGCTATGATTTACATCAGAGAGTGTTTTGCCTATGTTTTCCTCTAGGAGTTTTATAGTTTCTGGTCATATGTTTAGATCTTTAATCCATTTTGAGTTTATTTTTGTGTATGGTGTTAGAAAGTGTTCTAGTTTCATTGTTTTACAAGTGGTTGACCAGTTTTCCCAGCACCACTTGTTAAAGAGATTGTCTTTTCTCCATTGCACATTCTTGCCTTCTTTGTCAAAGATAAGATGTTCATAGGTGCATAGATTTATATCTGGGCTTTCTATTTTGTTCCATTGATCTATATTTCTGTCTTTGTGTGCACCATACTGTCTTGATGACTGAAGCTTTGTAGTATAGCCTGAAGTCAGTCAGGTTGATTTCTCCAGTTCCATTCTTCTTCTCAAGATTGCTTAGGCTATTCAAGGTTTTTTGTATTTCCATACAAATTGTGAAATTATTTGTTCTAATTCTCTAAAAAATACCATTGGTGGCTTGATAGGGATTGCATTGAATCTATAGATTGCTTTGATAGTATACTCATTTTCACTGTATTGATTCTTCCAATCCATGAGCATGGTATATTTCTCCATCTATTTGTGTCCTCTTTGATTCCTTTCATCAGTGTTTTATAGTTTTCTATATATAGGTGTTTTGTTTCTTTAGGTAGAATTATTCCTAAGTATTTTATTATTTTCGTTGCAATGGTGAATGGAATTGTTTCCTTAATTTCTCTTTCTGTTTTTCTCATTGTTAGTGTATAGGAATGCAAGGGATTTCTGTTTGTTAATATTATATCCTGCAACTTTACTATATTCATTGATTAGCTCAAGTAATCTTCTGGTAGAGTCTTTAGGGTTTTCTATGTAGAGGATCATGTCGTCTGCAAACAGTGAGAGTTTTACTTCTTCTTTTCCAATCTGGATTCCTTGTATTTCTTTGTCTTCTCTGATTGCTGTGGCTAAAACTTCCAAAACTATGTTGAATAGTAGTGGTGAGAGCGCACACCCTTGTCTTGTTCCTGACTTTAGGGGAAATGCTTTCAATTTTTCACCATTAAGGATAATTTTTGCTGTGGGTTTATCATATATGGCTTTTATTATGAGGTATTATTGAGGTATGTTCCTTCTATTCCTGCTTTCTGAGGTTTTTATCTTAAATCGATCTTGAATTTTGTCAAAGGCTTTCTCTGCATGTATTGAGATGATCGTGTGAGTTTTACCTTTCAATTTGTTAATGTGATGTATCATATTGATTTGCAAATCTTGAAGTATTCTTGCATCCCTGGGATAAAGCCCACTTGGTCATGATGTATGATCTTTTTAATATGTTGTTGGATTCTGTTTTCTAGAATTTTGTTAAGGATTTTTGCATCTATGTTCATCAGTGATATTGGCCTGTAGTTTTCTTTTTTTGGCATCTTTGTCTGGTTTTGGTATTAGGGTGATGGTGGCCTCATAGAATGAGTTTGGAAGTTTACCTTCCTCTGAAATTTTCTGGAAGAGTTTGAGTAGGATAAGTGTTAGCTCTTCTCTAAATTTTTGGTAGAATTCATCTGTGAAGCCATCTGGTCCTGGGCTTTTGTTTGCTGGAAGATTTCTGATTACAGTTTCAATTTCTGTGTTTGTGATGGGTCTGTTAAGATTTTCTATTTCTTCCTGGTCCAGTTTTGGAAAGTTATACTTTTCTAAGTATTTGTCCATTTCTTCCAAGTTGTCCATTTTTTTGGCATATAGTTGCTGATAGTAGTCTCTTATGATCCTTTGTATTTCTGTGTTGTCTATTGTGATCTCTCCATTTTCGTTTCTAATTTTGTTGATTTGATTCTTCTCCCTTTGTTTCTTGATGAGGCTGACTAATGGTTTGTCTATTTTATCTTCTCAAAGAACCAGCTTTAGGCTTTGTTGATTTGGGCTATGGTCTCCTTTGTTTCTTTTGCATTTATTTCTGCCCTAATTTTTATAATTTCTTTCCTTCTACTAACCTGGGGTGCTTCATTTCTTCCTTTTCTGGTTGCTTTAGGTGTAGAGTTAGGTTATTTATTTGATTTCTCTCCTGTTTCTTGAGGTAGGCTTGTATTGCTATGAACCTTCCCCTTAGCACTGCTTTTACTGAATCCATAGGTTTCGGATTGTTGTGTTTTCATTTTCATTCGTTTCTATACATATTTTGATTTCTTTTTTGATTTCTTCTGTGATGTGTTGGTTATTCAGAAATGTGTTGTTTAGCCTCCATATGTTGGAATTTTTAATAGTTTTTTTCCTGTAGTTGATATCTAATCTTACTGCATTGTGATAAGAAAAGATGCTTGATATAATTTCAATTTTTTTGAATTTACCAAGGCTAGATTTATAGCTCAGGATGTGATCTATCTTGGAGAAGGTTCTGTGTGCACTTGAGAAAAAGGTGAAATTCATTGTTTTGGGGTGAAATGTCCTATAGATATCAATTAGGTCTAACTGGTCCATTGCATCTTTTAAAGTTTGTGTTTCCTTGCTAATTTTCTGTTTAGTTGATCTATCCATAGGTGTGAGTGGGGTATTAAAGTCTCCCACTTTTATTGTGTTATTGTTAATTTCTCCTTTCATTCTTGGCAGCATTTGCCTTACATATTGCAGTGTTCCTATGTTGGGTGCATATATATTTATAATTGTTATATCTTCTTCTAGGAGTGATCCTTTGGTCATTATGTAGTGTCCTTCTTTTTCTCTCTTCACAGCCTATATTTCAATGTTTATTTTATCTGATATGAGTATTACTACTCCTGCTTTCTTTTGGTCTCCATTTGCGTGGAATATCTTTTTCCAGCCCTTCATTTCAGTCTGTATGTGTCTCTAGGTTTGAGGTGGGTCTCTTGTAGACAATATATATAGGGGTCTTGTTTTTGTATCCATTCAGCCAGTCTTTGTCTTTTGGTTGGGGCATTCAACCCATTTACATTTAAGGTAATTATTGATAAGTGTGATCCCATTGCCATTTACTTTGGTTTTTTTGGGTTCAAGTTTATATACCTTTCCTGTGTTTCCTGTCTAGAGAAGATCCTTTAAGATTTGTTGAAGAGCTGATTTGGTGGTGCTGAATTCTCTCAGCCTTTTTTGTCTGTAAAGCTTTTGATTTCTCCTTTATATTTGAATGAGATCCTTGCTGGGTACAGTAATCTGGGCTGTAGGTTATTTTCTTTCATCACATACTTAAAGTATGTCCTGCCATTCCCTCCAGGCCTGAAGAGTTTCTATTGAAAGATCAGCTGTTATTCTTATGGGAATCCCTTGTGTGTTATTTGTTGTTTTTCCCTTGCTGCTTTTAATATTTGCTCTTTGTGTTTGATCTTTGTTAATTTGATTAATATGTGTCTTGGGGTGTTTCACCTTGGGTTTATCCTGTTTGGGGCTCTCTGGGTTTCTTGGACTTAGGTGGCTATTTCCTTCCCCATTTTAGGGAAGTTTTCAACTATTATCTCCTCATGTATTTTCTCATGGCCTTTCTTTTTGTCTTCTTCTTCTGGGACTCCTATGATTCGAATGTTGGGGCATTTAACATTGTCCCAGAGGTCTCTGAGGTTGTCCTCATTTCTTTTAATTCTTTTTTCTTTTTTCCTCTCTGTTTTATTTATTTCTACCATTCTATCTTCTACCTCACTTATCTTATCTTCTGCCTCAGTATTCTACTGTTGTTGCCCTCCAGAGTGTTTTTGATCTCATTTATTGCATTATTCATTATTGATTGACTCTCTTTTATTTCTTCTCGGTCCTTGTTAAACTTTTCTTGCATCTTCTCAGTCCTTGTTTCCAGGCTATTTATCTGTAACTCCATTTTGTTTTCAAGATTTTGGATCATTTTTACTGTCATTATTCTGAATTCTTTTTCAGGTAGACTCCCTATTGCCTCCTCTTTTGTCTGGTTTGGTGGGCATTTATCATGTTCCTTTACCTGCTGAGTATTTCTCTGCCTTTTTATCTTGTTTAGATTTCTGTGTTTGGGGTGGCCTTTCTATATTCTGGCAGTTTGTGGTTCTTCTTTATTGTGGAGATTCCTCCCTGTGGGTGGTGTTGGACGAGTGGCTTGTCAAGGTTTCCTGGTTAGGGAAGCTTGCGTAGGTGTTCTGCTGGGTGGAGCTGGATTTCTTCTCTCTGGAATGCAATGAAGTGTCCAGTAGTGAGTTTTGAGATGTTTAGGGGTTTGGTGTGACTTTCGGCAGCCTGTATATTAAAGTTCAAGGCTATGTTCCTGCGTTGCTGGAGAATTTGCATGGTATGTCTTTCTCTGGAACTTGTTGGCTCTTGGGTGGAGCTTGGTTTCAGTGTATGTATGGATGCTTTTGGATGAGCTCTTATCAATTAATGTAACACCAGGGGTTCTCTGGTATTCTCAGATTTTGGACTTAAGCCTCCTATCTCTGGTTTTCAGACTTATTCTTACAGTAGCCTCAAGACTTCTCCATCCATACAGCACTGATGATAAAACATCTAGGTTAATGGATAAAAGATTCTCCACAAAGAGGTACATCCAGAAAGGTTTGCTGAGTTACATGGAGAAGAGAAGGAGGGAGATAGAGGTGACCAGGAGGAGAAGAGGGGGAATCAAAAGGGGAGAGAGCAATCTAGCCAGTAAACAAATCCCTGTGTGCCCTCCACAGCCTGGAACACCCAGAGAGGTTCACGGAGTTACACAGAGAAAAGAAGAGGGAGGAAGGAGATAGAGGTGACCAGGAGGAGAAGAGGGGGGTCAAAAGGAACAGATTTAGCTAGTAATCAGTTCCGTAAGTGTTCTCCACAGCCCAGAATACCCAAAGAGATTCACAGAGTTAAGTAGAGAAGAGAAGGGGGAGGGAGGAGATAGAGGTGACCTAGGGGAGAAAAAGAAGAGTCAAAAGGGGGAGAGGGCAATCAAGCCAGTAATCACACTCCTAAGTAAAAATGGGTACTGAAGATTGGATTCTTAAAGGTACAAAATTAATAACAAATACCAAAAAGCAAAGATTAAAAATCTAGAGTAGAGGTTAGACTCTCAAAAATACATTAAAAAAACAAAATCACAAAAATTATAAAAAATATATATGAAGTTTGCTTTAAAAATAAGGTCTTTTTTTGTGAGGTAATAGTAGATTATAAAAATGAATATTAAAGAAATAATAGAATACTTAAAAATTAAAAAAATTAAACATTTAAAAAATGATAATAGTAAAAATATATCTATGAATTTCTCTGGAGCTGTTGCAGGCAGTGTGGGATCAGTTCAGTTTCAGATAGTTCCTTGTTCTAGCTTATACTTCTCAAGATCTACAGACCCCTTCCAATGTACTCCGTGCTAACTACAGGGTTTTAACTGTTGCACGTCACTTCCAAAGCGGTTCCCTCTGTTTATTTTGGCTTCTTCTGTTTGCAAGTCTAAGTCTCTTCAGTGTCTAATTTCTGCCCTGACACAAGGGGGCAAAGGTGGTCACTTATTTAGGCTCACTTTTTCAGTCGTGCTGTGGAGAGGGAGGAACACTGCAAACAAATATCACTGGCGTGTGTGGGAGTGCTCGCAGTGTCTCAGCTACACTGGGTTTGCCCCCAGCATGTGTGCTTTCCCAGTCTACACTGCTCAGGCTCCAGGTTGCTCTGCAGGGGAACTGTCTAAAGCGGGCCCTGGGTTGCATGCACTCCCCAGGTCTAAGCCACTCAGGTTCAGGTTCTTGGTTACTCCACAAAGGCGCAGCCTCTGTCAGGCCTTAGTTTTGTGCCCGTCCCAGGTCCGAGCAGCTCAGGTGACCAGGTGCTTGGTGAACGCACTCTCCCCAAGTGTGGTGCGTCTTATCGCCTCCCCTGTCCCAGCCTTTCGGTTTCCTAGGACCCCTGTCTCAGGTGTGCCGTGTGTCTCTTCTGGAGAGCTGATCTCACTGCAGCCCTCCTGGTGGATGTCAACCGTCCAGGATCCCAGGAAGACTTGGTTAGCAACTGGGAGCCTGCTTGCAGTTTGGTAGAGGATGCTGTCTCTGAGGCCGAGATGCCACCTGCCTGCCTCTCTGTCTCCAGTGGGGCACGGGCCAGTCCACAGCCAGCTTGCTCTCCTCTGGTATTCACTCAGTCCTTTGTTCTGTGAGTGGGCCTGGCAGTGCCTTAGGTTAGGGCTTTTTGCAGGAAAGTTCTCTGTCTCTCTCTCTCTTTCTCTCTCTTTGGCTATCCCACAGTTTGGGTTGCTATCTCAGTTAGCTCCCTCAGATTACCCTCAGGGCATTCAGGCCCCATCCTTACCCTAAGCAATGCAGCCTGCGCCTCCCTGTTCAGCCCCGCCTTGGTGGTGGCAGATGCCTATTCTGGTTTCTAAGACAAGTACAAGTCCTCCTAAAGAATGTTATTGTTAGAGATTGGAAGAAATTTCTTTTTCCAAGTGTTGGTAATTATTAAAATGGGTACTAGATTTTCAGTGGTTTGGATAACATGGCATAATAAAAAAATTATGCTAGTCTTTGTTCTGTGATTTGGTAGGTTTGACTTTCTGCTTTGTTTTTCTGTTAAGTTTTCTGTAAAATGGGACCTACAGAATTTGCTTTGAAACTTAAGTGAGACCATAAGAGAAAGTCCTGGTGCCTATTAGATAATTGATAAAGTGGTATTGAAGTATATGTACAGTTAGTTGCTTTAAGGGGAAGATCAGGTTTTGCCATCATACCAAGCTTAATGAATTGGGCTCCTTAGAAACAATACAAGAGGCATGACTTTCTTTTTACTTCATTTGTCTTAGTTTTTACTTTCTTCTGAAATATATTATTTCTTAGAGTATTGAATATGTCTTTTAATATTTAAGGAAAATATTTTTTCTTATCTAGTAAAACGTCTAAATGCAAACCAACTTCTTCAAATTATTAGACATATATCTTGTGACCTCCCCTAGATTGCCTTGGTATTTACCAACCTCCAGGACCAATCTACCACCAGGGATTTTTTTTTTTTTTTAAGTTTGGGGTTTTTAAATTTTATTTTTGTTGTGTTATTTATTTTTGGCTTCACTTGGTCTTTGTTGCTGCACACAGGGACTACTCTCAGGTTGGGGTGTGCTCGCTTCTCTTGTTTTGGAGCATGAGCTCTAGGCAGGTGGGCTCAGTAGTTGTAGCTCGTGGACTTAGTTGCCCTGTGGCATATGGAATCTTTCCAGGGTAGGGATCAAACTCACATCCTGTGCATTGGCAGGTGAATTCTTAACCCTGTACCACCAGAGAAGTCCAGAGATTGATTTTTCACCTGCTTTGGGAATGCTGGGTCCTTTCCTTGGGTTTCTGCCTTGCAGTTGAGCCAAACAGCCACCTGCCCATAGCTTCCCCCATCACTTCTGGGCCCTGGACTAGGATTTGAATTCCTGATGGACTGGATAAAGTAACTTGGAAGTCTAGAACAGTTAAATGTCTCTGAGTGAACCATAGCATTGGGGAACAGGAGTGAGGAGGAAACCAGGTAGATGCCTGCTTTCTCCCTTCTGTGGAATCTTCCATCCCATAGCCTCTCTCCCCTTGTATCCCATCTAGTGAATTCCAGGCTCTCAAACACAGCATCTTTTAAATGAACTGTTGTGTGTCTTGGTATTCTTGATAGCTATGCATATTGTTTCTTGTTTGACATCCCCACTTGCTGCTTTTCCTCACCCTTGCTAACCTATCCCCTACTTCAAAGTAATCTACTAACATTCCCATCCTTGCCTCAGTCTCAGATGTTTTTTGTTTTGTTTGTTTTTGTTGAGAATCTGCTCTAAGGCACTGTGTACCTGAAGACCCAGCAGGCTGTAACAATACAGGAAGAAAACTATTTTCTTTAGACATGGTGAGGCTATTGTACTTTAAGAATTTTAAAGAATAACATTGGCTATGCATGATTTTTTTTCCACATTCCAGCTTTGGAACCTGATTTCCTCATAAACAGCAACTCCACTATAAATGGAGAAGGCAATGGCAATCCACTCCAGTACTCTTGCCTGGAAAATCCCCTGGATGGAGGAGCCTGGTGGGCTGCAGTCCATGAGGTCGCGAAGAGTCAGACACGACTGAGCGACTTCCCTTTCACTTTTCACTTTCATGCATTGGAGAAGGAAATGGCAACCCACTCCAGTGTTCTTGCCTAGAGAATCCCAGGGACGGGGGAGCCTGATGGGCTGCCGTCTATGGGGTCGCACAGAGTCGGACATGACTGAAGCGACTTAGCAGCAGCAGCCACTATAAAATTTTTACTTCTTCACTATTATTACATGAATCCTTTGAGTTTGGGGGCTTTCCCAGTGACTCAGACTGTAAAGAATCCTCCTGCAATGCAGGAGACCTGGTCTCCATCCCTGGATTGGGAAGATCCCTGGGGAAGGGAGTGGCTAACTACTCCATTCTTCTTGTTTGGAGAATTCCATGGACAGAGGAGCTTGGCAAGCTACAGTCCTTGGGATCACAAAGAGTCAGACAAAACTGAGTGAATAACACTTATCACTTTCACTTTTGAGTTTCAAGTTTCCTTTGAGAAAAAGTATTCAAAACTGAGAATATTAGGAAAATCTAAATATTTGTATTTACTCTTAATTTTAAAATCTGTCTGTTAAATAGACATTGATGAAGAGACCAAATACCCTCTAATGATGCTTTTGCTGAGAGTTTGAGGGGGTTAATATTCTTCACATTTTGCATTAAAATCATTATGTAGACCCTTGGCATTAAATCAGCTGTATACAGTTTCCATCATTTAATAAAATCAATGACATCAAAATATCTAGTAATTAAAGCAGATCTGCTGATTTCTACAGATAAGTAAGCCGTTTTGATCAAATTCTACCTCATCCCTTTGCTTTCCTTGTTTTTTGTTTAGAGATCTATAAATTAATCCCATCCTTTGAAACAAATATTTAAATGTTAATAAGTTAATCAGTAATATTAAAGGTCTTTCTGATGCTCAGAGATTAATCAGTCTTAGATTTTTAATAATAAGGCCTTCGAAATGTGCTTCTGAGATACTATGTTTTTGCTTAGAGGCAGCATCACAATAGTCTTAAAACTGCTATTCCATTCAGTTAAGTCGCTCTGTCATGTCTGACTCTTTGTGAACCCATGGACTGCAGCACTCCAGGCCTCCCTGTCCATCACCAACTCCCGGGGTTTACTCAAACTCGTGTCCAGTGAGTCGGTGATGCCATCCAACCATCTCATCCTCTGTCGTCCCCTTATACTCCTGCCTTCAATCTTTCCCAGCATCAGTGTCTTTACCAATGAGTCAGTTCTTCATATCAGGTGGCCAAAGTATTGGAGTTTCAGCTTCAGCATCAGTCTTTCCAATGAATATTCAAGACTGATTGCCTTTGGGATGGACTGATTGGATCTGCTTGCAGTCCAAGGGACTCTCAAGAGTCTTCTCCAACACCACAGTTCAAAAGCATCAATTCTTTGGCACTCATTTCTTTATAGTCCACTCTCACATCCACACGTGACTACTGGAAAAACTGTAGCTTTGACTAGACGGAACTGTGTTGGCAAAGTAATGTCTCTGTTTTTAATATGCTGTTTAGGTTGGTCATAACTTTTATTCCAAGGAGTAAGCATCTTTTAATTTCATGGCTGCAATCACCATCTGCAGTGATTTTGGAGCCCCCAAAATAAAGTCTCTCACTGTTTCCCCATCTATTTGCCATGAAGTGATGGGACTGGATGCCATGATCTTAGTTTTCTGAATGTTGAGTTTTAATTCAACTTTTTCACTCTCCACTTTCTCTTTCATCAAGAGGCTCTTTAGTTCTTCTTTGCTTTCTGCCATGAGGTTGGTGTCATCCGGATATCTGAGGTTATTGATATTTCTCCAGGCAATCTTGATTCTAGCTTGTGCTTCATCCAGCCCAGCGTTTCTCATGATGTACTCTGCATATAAGTTAAATAAGCAGGGTGACAATATACAGCCTTGACGTACTCCTTTTCCTATTTGGAACCAGTCTGTTGTTCCATGTCCAGTTCTAACTGTTGCTTCCTGACCTGCATACAGGTTTCTCAAGAGGCAGGTCAGGTGGTCTGTATTCCCATCTCTTTCAAAATTTTCCACAGTTTGTTGTGATCCACACAGTCAAAGGCTTTGGATAGTCAATAAAGTAGAAATAGATGTTTTTCTGGAACCCTCTTGCTTTTCGATGATCCAGCGGATGTTGGCAATTTTATCTCTGGTTCCTCTGCCTTTTCTAAAACCAGCTTGAGCATCTGGAAGCTCATGGTTAACATATTGTTGAAACCTCTGAGTATTTTGAGCATACTTTACCAGTGTGTGAGATGAGTGCAATTGTGCAGTAGTTTGAACATTCTTTGCCACTGCCCTTCTTTGGGATTGGAATGAAAACTGACCTTTTCCAGTCCTGTGGCCACTGCTGAGTTTTCCAAATTTACTGGCATGTTGAGTGCAGCACTTTCACAGCATCATCTTTTAGGATTTGAAATAGCTCAACTGGAATTCCATCACCTCCACTAGCTTTGTTTGTAGTGATGCTTCCTAAGGCCCAATTGACTTCGCATCCCAGGATGTCTGGCTCTAGGTGAGTGAGCACACCATCATGGTTATCTAGGTCATGAGAATCTTTTTTGTACAATTCTTCTGTGTATTCTTGCCACCTCTTCTTAATATCTTCTGCTTCTGTTAGGTCCATACTATTTCTGTCGTTTATTATGCCCATTTTTGCATGAAATGTTCCCTTGGTATCTCTAATCTTCTTAAAGAGATCTCTAGTCTTTCCCATTCTATTGTTTTCCTCTATTTCTTTGCACTGATCACTAAGGAAGGCTTTCTTATCTCTCCTTGCTATTCTTTGGAACTCTGCATTCAAATGTGTATATCTTTCTTTTTCTCCTTTGCTTTTCACTTCTCTTCTTTTCACAGCTATTTGTGAGGCCTCCTCAGACAGCCATTTTGCTTTTTTGCATTTCTTTTTCTTGAGGATGGTCTTGATTCCTGTCTCCTGTACAATATGATGAACTTCCGTCCATAGTTCATCAGGCACTCTGTCTATCAGATCTAATCCCCTGAATCTATTTGTCACTTCCACTGTATAATCGTAAGGGATTTGATACCTGAATGGTCTAATGGTTTTCCCTACTTTCTTCAACTTAAGTCTGAATTTGGCAATAAGGAGTTCATCATCTAAGCCACAGTCAGCTCCTAGTCTTATTAATGCTGACTGTATAGAACTTCTCCATCTTTCTGCAAAGAATATAATCAGTCTGATTTCAGTATTGACTATCTGCTGATGTCCATGTGTAGAGTCTTCTCTTGTGTTTTTGGAAGAGGGTGTTTGCTATGACCAGTGCATTCTCTTGGCAAAACTCTGTTAACCTTTGCCCTGCTTCTTTCTGTACTCCAAGGCCAAATTTACCTGTTACTCCAGGTGTCTCTTGACTTCCCACTTTTGCATTCCAGTTCCCTATAATGAAAAGCACATCTCTTTGGGGTGTTAGTTCTAGAAAGTCTTCATAGAACTGTTCAACTTGAGCTTCAGCATTACTCGTTGAGGCATAGACTTGGATTACTGTAATATTGAATGATTTGCCTTGGAAATAAACAGAGATCATTCTGTCGTTTTTGAGATTGCATCCAAGTACTCCATTTTGGACTCTTGTTGACTATGACAGCTACCCCATTTCTTCTAAGGGGTTCTTGCCCACAGTAGTAGATATAATGATCATCTGAGTTAGATTCACCCATTCCAGTCCATTTTAATTTGCTGATTCCTAAAATGTCGGCATTCGCTCTTGCCATCTCCTATTTGACCACTTCCAATTTGTCTTGATTCATGGACCTAACATTCCAGGTTCCTATGCAATATTGCTCTTTACAGCATTGGACTTTGCTTCTATTACCATTCACATCCACAACTGGGTAGTGTTTTTGCTTTGGCTCCATCTCTTCATTCTTTCTGGAGTTATTTTTCCACTGATCTCCGATAGCATACTGGGTACCTACCAACCTGGGGAAGTCATCTTTCAGTCTCCTATCTTTTTGCCTTTTCATACTGTTCATGGGGTTCTCAAGGCAAGAACACTGAAGTGATTTGCCATTCCCTTCTCCAGTGGACCACATTTTGTCAGAACTCTCCACCATGACCTGTCCATCTTGAGTGGTCCTACACGGCATGGCTCATAGTTTCATTGAGTTACACAAGGCTGTAGTCCATGTAATCAGATTGGTTAGTTTTCTATGATTGTGATTTTCATTCTGTCTGCCCACTGATGGAGAAGGATAAGAGGCTTATGGCAGCTTCCCTGAGACACTGACTGAGGGGGAAACTGGGTCTTGTTCTGATGGTCAGGGCCATGCTCCATAAATCTTTAATCCAGTTTTCTGTTGATAGATGGAGCTGTGTTCCCTCCCTGCTATTTACCTGGGGCCAAACTATGGTGGAGGTAATGAAGATAATGGCAACCTCTTCAAAAGTTCCCATGCATGTACTACTACACTCAGTACCCCCAACCCTGCAGCAGGCCGCCATCAACTCACGCCTCTGCCGAAGACTCCTGGACACTTTTGGGCAAATCTGGGTCAGTCTCTTGTGGGGTCACTGCTCCTTTCTCCTGGGTCCTGGTGCACACAAGGTTCTGTTTGTGTCCTCCAAGAGTCTATTTCCCAGTCCTGTGTAAGTTCTGGCAGCTCTATGGTGGGGTTAATGGTGACCTCTTCCAAAAGGGCTTATGCCATACCCTAGTCTGCTGCACCCAGAGCCCCTGCCTCTGTGGCAGCCCACTGCTGACCTGTACCTTGGCAGGAGACACTCAAACACAGGTCTGTCCCACTCTCTGTGGGCCCTCTGGACCCTGGTGCACACAAGGTTTGTTTGAGCCCTCTGAGTGTCTCTGGCGGGAATGGGGTTTGTTCTAAATGCAAATTTGCCCCTCCTACTGTCTTGCTGGGGCTTCTCCTTGACCTCTTTCAAATCTTTCAGAAAAATAACACAGTTAGTGGTACCAAGTCAATAACTCGTAACCTATGGTTACATGATGTGTGTGTGCGTATGTGTGTAATTAGGTATTTGGACTGCATCAATTAATATTAGATGAGTTCAGCTAAATTTGTAGACATAAACAGATAAGCCTAATAATATTACCATCATCCTGTCATCTACTGCTGCTAAGCAACTTTGTTTGGTTGGTGGCCTAAATGTTACTTTTGGGAAATTGGTAATTCAGATTGAAAAATGTAGATGGTTGATCTTTTAAAAAATTAAGCCCAAGCCCTAGTCTCATATATTCATAGCCTGTTAACATATCTGTTTGTAAAATCCAAGCCATTCATATAATTTTTAGCACAACTGTATATATCATCATCTATAAACATGTTTTTTAGCAATTAAAGAGTGGATAATTGGAGAATTTGGTCTTCCTCTGATGAAACCTGGACCTATCCCTTCCCTGGTTATTTCATTGCCTGAACTGCATTATCAATCCCTCGTCACTTCTAATTGTGATAATTAACTTTCCAGTTGCCTTTTTTTCCAAAATGGGTATGTTCATTTTATATTATGAAGGTAACATATATTAATTAAAAAAAAAACTTTTTTCATACCCTAAAGCCACAAATATAGGGATGAAAATGAAAATCATCCATAATTCTATACCCAGATTCAGTCACTGTTCATACTTTGGTTTACATGCTTCCATATTCTTTTCTCTGCATGCTCACATATATATTTGCGTTTGTTTGGTTAAAGATGGGGTAGTATATTAATACTTTATCACCTTTATTTAAAAACTTAATGTCATCTATGGTGGCATTTTTCCATACTTGTAATTTCACCTCATCATTTCTAAGGACTGCATAGTGTTCTGATCTTTTGATCAATATGCTTTACTTAAGCCATCCCTATAAATAGCATTTCAGAATTTTTTTCTCAGCAATAATAATAATAATAGGTAACATTTATTGAGTGCTTACTAAGTTCCTGGCAATGTTCTGGGTGTGTTTTTTTTGCTTGCCTATTTTATTCTTAAAATGCTATTAGGCAATTACTATTATTGTTTCTGCTCATGAAGAAACTGAAGCACAGAAAGTTTAACTTGCTGAAGATCACATGGGTAGGAAGAGGATTGCGTCAGAAGTCTAAATCCAGACAGTCTGGCTCCTCGATTCCAAGCTCTTAATCACCGCTCAGTAACTCCTTCCCCTATAAACAGCATTGCAGAGACTATTCTTGAACATACATTTTTCACACTTCACTATTTTCTTTGAATGTACTTTTGGAAGTGGACTTGCCTAGTCAAAGAATATTTGTATCATCAAAATTTTTTTTCATTGAGAGGTTGTACCAGTTCACGCTGGAGCAGCCACCTCCAAATGTGTTCCCATTCCCACACCTTCTCCAGTACTGATGTTATTATTCTTTTTCATATTTTTCAATATAGTAAGTGAATATTATTTCTCATAAAGAATTTTACATATTTATTGTGAGGTTTAACCTATTTAAGCTTGAGTCCCCATACAATTTTTCTTCTGTGAATTGTCTTTTTTTCAGTTTTTCTAAGCTAGTGGGAGTTTTCTTTCAGGTAACTGATTTGTAAGAGTTCCTTTAGTAGTACAGCTATTACTCTATTGTTACGTATTGAAAATACTCACACCTTGTAAATCACAGTTGAACCTCATAATTCTCTTTGCCATAAAGCAGTTTAAAACTTTTATTAATCCTGTATATCAATTTGTGTTGTTTGGGTTTGGTGTTATCCAGAAAAGACCTACATCAAAGTTATAGGATATTTGCTTATATTGTCTCAATATTTTTGTAGTATTGTATTTTCATAATTAAATCTTGAATATATTTGGATATTAGAAATGGTATGGTATGGGAATCTAAAATTATTAAATATTCTCCTATATTTTATCTCAACATATTTATAATTTTTAAAATATTTAGGTACTGAATTCACTTTTAGTAGTTAAAAGAATGAGCAATATAAACATTTTTACTTTAAAAATGGTATTCTTCCACTTCAGTTTTCTTTTTCAGGATTTTCCTGGGTAATTATAAGCATATATTCTCCCATAATGTCAGAATATTTTTCTAGATTAAGAAATTTCCATTGATTTTTAAGTTTAATTAGGTATAGTTGAGATATTTAATGTTGAGCCATTCATTCAGTAAAATGACGTATCTCCCCATTTAGTCCAATTTTTACTTACGTATTTTTTCCTAAAATTGTAGATGCATGGAAAAAATATGTAAAGTTGTCAAATATACAGTGAAAAATCCAGTAATCCCAGGTAATACCAGAAATGCTAACTTTGAATGTTTTACATATTTTTCATACCTCTAAAAGAAAATTCAATTTATTAATGTCATGGCTGCTGTCTGTAAGATTTCAAGTAAAAACTAGTGCCATATGTCTTGCTTGAGCATAATCTTAAAAATAACCATTGACCTTTTAAACTTTTGTCATCATCTTTCAGTAATGACAAGCGACAGATTTAGGCACACATGCAAATATATATAAATATCTGCATTGAGACATATTTCCTAGCTGTTGACAAAATCCAGTGACAAATTTATATTCTCAGCATTACATGTGGGCGTGTGTATGTACACTTATATAATAATCTCCAGAATTATACCCCCATATCTACCTTCTGTATGTGTAGGTTCTTTTTTTTCCCTCTAGTCATAGAGGAGCAGAATGCTATGAGTCCCTCTGTTATTAAATTAGTTTTGTGACTTGAAACAGTCATTTAACTTTTCTTACCTTTTATTTGCTATTAGGTGATACATGAATTTCTTTTCAGCATTATGATTTTGTTGTGACTTTAGGTTTCTAGAATTTTTATATATTTGGCAAATTTATTAACTTACCAAATATTTTTGAGTACATACTATGTACTAGCAGACCATGTGCCAGCTCTTGGCAAAACAACATGGTTCAGACCCTCAGGGAGCTTGTACTCTCTGGGGGAACAGAGAGACTCCTTAAATAATTATTGAATTACAGCTGTGATAAGTGTTGCAGTGGGGTTTGTAATAGAGATCCCAATCATGTGAATATATGAGTGTGTATGCCAGGGCAGTGGCTTGTGACTCATTCAAATTTAGCTGACTTAGAGTTCTTTCTCCCTTTTAGTGTTCTCAGCATCCTCCACGTTCTCTTCATTTCCTCTTTGATTTTGATAACTTCTTAACTGGTTTTCCTTTTCCCTCTCATTCATACAGTCCAAATCCACACTGTTACTAAAATACCTATTTGAAATATAAATCAGATCCCCTCCCTCTCTTATTTCCAAGACTTTAATTCAAGGATATTTCTTTCTTCCACCATAACATTCAAAGTCTTTAAGTGATTTGGTCCACAATTTCTTGTGTAGCCTCTCTTCTTCTCCTACTACTTCCCAAGAATTATCCATTAGGGATCAAGAGCTAAGCAGCTGTAATTAGTTAAGAGTAAAATCTGGCTAAGCTAGAGTTTGGAAGTCATTCATTGTCTTCTTGAAGACAAACTGGACAGACTCTTCAAAAACAATGGCATGCTGGGAAATTTCTATACTAAGTGATAAGAAAAAACATTTGGAGAGATAAGAGGAATATAAGCTAGTGAAGCATCACCAAAGCCAAAGAAAATGGAATTTCAGGAAATAATGAACTATAGAAAGGGATCAAGGAGAAAGAGAACTGAGAAAAGAATCCTGGATAAGCAGATATAGTGATCATTTGCATCATTCATTGTTTACACATAATGACACTTCTTATTGTTTACAAAAGAACAATCTTCAGAATAACCCTATTAAGAAAATATTATGAGAAGCATAAAAATAAGTCTACCTCTGGAATGAAGGAAAAAAACGCTCTGTTTGTAGAATGAGTAGTCATTTTAAGGTGCATTAATATAAATTATTACTGGCTGAATTTTTCAACTTGGATTTTTCAACTTTAAATTTTTAAGCTTCTCAGCTTTTTACCATAACTTACAGTCTTTGTTAAATTTGTCTTGCCTCCTCTAAAGTTTATATTAGATAACAAAAGTGGGGGGATGCAGATAGGTTTGTTGTCAAAGTAGAATGTAAATGATGGAGGACTTAGCTTGTTGTCAAAGTAGAATGTAAATGATGGAGGACTTAGCTTTTGATGAGTTCTCTAGAATCTGTGATTGAATAACATGTTGATTGGAATATATTTGTTTCAGATTGAGCTCAGGTAGAATGTCACATCACTTTGATTTTTAAAGATTTAACAGTTACAGTTGGAAAAAACAGAGACCCTGTTCATCGTTAAAGAGAAACTGGTGATATGATATCTCATTCTTCTTAATGTAGCTAGTAAGCAAAAATTTGTCCCTTGGTAAGCCTAAAGAATTATCTTGATGGGTCATGGGAACTATTCTGTGGTAAATCAAGATGTAATAAGACGTGGTTCAAGTTTTATGTAATTTGGCATAGAAAGACAGTGTAAGGTGGGAGGAAGGTTCTAGAGAGAGGCATATGTATACCTATGGCCAGTTCATGTTGAATGAAGAAACCATCACAGGCAAAAACCATCACAATATTATAAAGTAAGTAACCTCTAATTAGAAATAAAAATTAAAATGGTTGACATAGCCAGACTGTCTTGGTTTAAACTTTACTTCATTACTTTCTAAAAGTAGGATCTTGAACAAGTTATTTAACCTCTCATTTCTTTTGTTACAAACTAGAAATAATAGTATTAGCTATCTTATTTAGTGGTTGTTAGCATATGCAAATATATATGTATGTAAATGTATATATAGCTATATATGTATAATGCATATAAAGCTTAGAACAGTTCCTGGAACCTATTCATATTATATGATTACAGTTTAGTGATTTTCTAGAAAACCAGATTCTCTTTAGTTTGTAAATTTCCCCATGATAGGGCTTCAAGTCAATTGACAGTATTGTAGCAGGAAATTTGCCCTAAAGATAGGAAAAAAGTATATTTTGGAAGAAAGAAAAATGTCCAGGGACATATAAAAGGTTAGGCACTATTATTTCCTAAATATAATTATGATATTCATTTCTAATATAAACCAATATAATTTCTTTGTGCATGGATTAATCTAGGGGATTAATCTTGCTTGTAGATGTACTTTTAAACATTTTTTAAAATATTGCTTACATTTATTTAAATATATTGCTTTTCTAGACCTTTTTTGTTTTCACAGAATTTCCTAGGTCTTTTAAACTCCTTTTTAACAGCCCCACACCCCATCACATCAAACATGTTAAAATGCACTGACAACCCATACCATTATACTTTATTTTAAAAATGGATTTCTGTTGAACTCTAATTGAATAATTCATATAATACTATAATCTGTTGAGTTTTCTTTTTGGATTTTGGAATCCTGAGATCTCACACATTTTCATTGTTTCATGAAAACTCATCATCCAGCTGTAGGCTATAGTGGAAATAATGTCCCTATTTCAAATTTTGTAAAGCTCACAGTGACTCAGTTAAATAGTAGCTCATCTTCAGCTCTGCTCTGAGTTCCCTCTTCTTTATATTGTGTAATTAGTTGGATACCTGTTCTAGTTCTGTCTATATAAAAACAGCTTTCCCTGAAGAAATTAAAGCCAGCAGTAGTGCTTTTCTTATTAGAGTTCATGCGTACCCTGAGACAGGACAGGGTCAGATTTAGTTATAAGAATATACTGATAGTATTGACCATGTGAAGCCTAGTCTGCAGCATTTAGCTTGAGTTTTGCTTAACTGCACCAACAGGAACATTGGGCGCACTGGGAGTTTCAGTTCAGTTCAGTCACTCAGTTGTGTCCAATTCTTTGTGACCCCATGGACTGCAGTACACCAGGCTTCCCTGTCCATCACCAACTCCTGGAGCTTACTCAAACTCATGTCCATTGAGTCGGTGATACCATCCAACCATCTCATCCTCTGTCGTCCCCTTCTCCTTCTGCCTTCAATCTTTCCCAGCATCAGGGTCTTTTCTAATGAGTCAGTTCTTCACATCAGGTGGCCAAAGTATTGGAGCTTCAGCTTCAGCATCAGTCCTTCCAATGAACATTCAGGACTGATTTCCTTTAGGATTGACTGATTTGATCTGCTTGTAGTCCAAGGGACTCTCAAGAGTCTTCTCCAACACCACAGCTCAAAAGCATCAATTCTTTGGCTTTGGGGAGTTTAAACTGAAAGTTTAAAGACTGGGTGGGAATGTAAATTGGTATGGGCACTATGGTGGTTTTGTTTTTTTTTTTTTTTTTTTTTGAGATAGATTGACTTCTTATTTAGTAAAGAGCTGAAATTCTCACCTAAAGTATATGGCCATTTACTCACCATTTATATGGCCAGAATTTTTAGAAATGATAAGATTATGAATTAGAGGATATACTTTTTATTATTTTAAAGAATTCTTTGAACAAATATTCACCATTAATTTTCTTTTTAAAATATTTATTGGAGTATAATTAACTGCTGTATTAGTTTCTGCTATATTGCAAAGTGAATAAGTTATACATATGTCTACTCCTTTTCATTTCTATTCCCATATAGGGCATTACAGAGTATTGAATAGAGTTACCTGTGCTATACAGTAGATTCTTATTAGTTACCTTTTTATATATAGTGATGTATATATGTCTATCCCAGTCTCTCAATTTATCCCTCCCCACCCTTTTCCCCCCTTGATAACTGTAAGTCTGTTTTCCACATCTGTGACTATTTCTCTTTTGTAAACAGATTCTTTGTATGCTTTTTTTTTAGGTTCCACATATAAGCAGTATCATCTGATATTTATCTTTCTGTGTCTGACTTACTTCACTCAGTATGACAGTCTCTAGGTTCCTCCATGTTGCCTCAAATAGCACTATGTCATTCCTTTTTATGGCTGAGTAATATTTCATTGTATATATATGTACCATATCTTTCTTATCCATTCCTCTGTCGATGGACATTTAGGCTGCTTCCATGTCCTGGCTATTGTAAATAGTGCTGCAATGAACATTAAAGTGTGTGTATCTTTTCAAATTATGATTTTCTCTGGGTGTATATCCAGGAGTAGGAATTCTGGATTATATGGTGCTTCTGTTTTAAGTTTTTAAGGAAACTCCATACGGTTGTCCATAGTGCCCATACCAATTTACATTCCCACCAACAATATAGAAGTGTTCCCATTACTTCATACCCTTGCCAACATTTATTGTTGTATATTTTTTGATGATGGTGATATTGACTAGTGGGAGGTGATATCTCATGGTAATTTTGATTTGCATTTCCCTAATACTGTGGAAAATTCTGAAAAAGTTGGGAATACCAGACCACCTAACCTGCCTCTTAAGAAACCTATATGCAGGTCAGGAAACAACAGTTAGAACTGGACATGGAACAACAAACTGGTTCCAAATAGGAAAAGGAGTACGTCAAAGCTGTATATTGTCACCCTGCTTATTTAACTTATATGCAGAGTACATCATGAGAAACACTGGACTGGAAGAAACACAAGCTAGAATCAAGATTGCCTGGAGAAATATCAATAACCTCAGATATGCAGATGACACCACCCTTATGGCAGAAAGTGAGGAGGAACTCAAAAGCCTCTTGATGAAAATGAAAGAGGAGAGTGAAAAAGTTGGCTTAAAACTCAACATTGAGAAAACTAAGACCATGGCATCTGGTCCCATCACTTCATGAGAAATAGATGGGGAAACAGTGGAAACAGTGTCAGACTTTATTTTGGGGGGCTCCAAAATCACTGCAGATAGTGACTGCAGCCATGAAATTAAAAGACGCTTACTCCTTGGAAGGAAAGTTATGACCAACCTAGATAGCATATTGAAAAGCAGAGACATTACTTTGCCAACAAAGATTCGTCTAGTCAAGGCTATGGTTTTTCCAGTGATCATGTATGGATGTGAGAGTTGGACTGTGAATAAAGCTGAGTGCCGAAGAATTGATGCTTTTGAACTGTGGTGTTGGAGAAGAGTCTTGGGAGTCCCTTGGACTGCAAGGAGATCCAACCAGTCTATCCTAAAGGAGATCAGTCCTGAGTGTTCATTTGAAGGACTGATGCTGAAGCTGAAACTCCAATATTTTGGCCACCTCATGCGAAAAGTTGACTCATTGGAAAAGACTCTGATGCTGTGAGTGATTGGGGGCAGGAGGAGAAGGGGACGACAGAGGATGAGATGGCTGGATGGCATCACCAACTCGATGGACAGGAGTTTGGGTGAACTCCGGGAGTTGGTGATGGACAGGGAGGCCTGGCGCGCTGCGATTCATGGGGTCGCAAAGGGTCAGACACGACTGAGTGACTTCGCTTTCACTTTCATGTGCATTTTGGCCATCTGTATAAGAATGGCATTGTGTCTTTAACAGCTCTTCTCAGATATAAAAAAGGATGTTGAAATTATTATTTCAAAGGTGCTTTGCAACTCCAAAATTCTCATAACGGTAACAAACTTTTCTTAATCCTCATTCATTCAGCAAATATTTATTGATTGCCACACTGAGTGAATTCAGGTCCAAACTCTGCCGTTTACAATTCAAACCATAGGCCCTAGGACTGTTTCCTTAACTCTTCTGAGTCTCTGTTTCCCCATCTGTAAAATAGTTCTTTTTGGTGACTTATATACACATACACACACACACACACACTTATACCTGCACACATATATATATACATTTTACTTTTATTGAAGTATAGTTGATTACAATGTTGTGTAAATTTCTGCTGTACAGCACAGTGATTCCATTTTACATATATATATTATTTTTTTTAATTTTATTTTATTTTTAAAATTTATATAATTGTATTAGTTTTGCCAAATATCAAAATGAATCCATCACAGGTATACATGTGCTCCCCATCCTGAACCCTCCTCCCTCCTCCCTCCTCCCTCCCCATACCATCCCTCTGGGTCGTCCCAGTGCACTAGCCCCAAGCATCCAGTATCGTGCATTGAACCTGGACTGGCATCTCGTTTCATACATGATATTTTACATGTTTCAATGCCATTCTCCCAAATCTTCCCACCCTCTCCCTCTCCCACAGAGTCCATAAGACTGTTCCATACATCAGCGTCACATTAATATCCTTTTCCATTATGGTTTATCACAGGGTATTGAATGTGTATCCTTGTGCTATATAGTAGGATCTTGTGCTTTATCCATCCTATGTATAATAGTTTGCTGCTAACCCCAAACTTTAGTCCTTGCCTCCCCCACCCCTTCACACTTGGCATCCATAAATCTTTTCTCGGTGTCTGTGAGTCTTTCTTTTTCGTAGGTTTGTTCATTTGTTTCATGTTTTAGATTCTGCATATAAGTGATTGCATGTATTTGTCTTTCCCCCTCTGACCCACTTCACTGAGTATGATAGTCTCTAGGTCCATCCATGTTGCTGCAAATAGTATTATTTTGTTCTTTTTTATGGCTGAGTAGTTGAGTAGTATTCCGTTATGTAAATTTACCACATCTTCTTTATCCATTTATCTGTCAGTGGACATTTAGGTTGTTTCCATATCTTGGCTATTGTGACTAGTGCTGCTGTGAATACTGAGGTGTGTTTATCTTTTCAAATTATGGTTTTTTCAGAATATATGCCCAGATGTGGGGTTTCTGGATCATATGTCAACTCTGTAAAATAGATCTAATATTAATATTTACCTTACATAGAGATAGGAGGATTAAGTGAGTTAAGATACATACAATGCACGTACATAGCAAGGACTCAGGAAATATTATCTATTTTTTCCCCTAAAGGAAATATGTAGTGCAAAGGCTCAAAAATGAGGATAAGGTTGGCATGGTCCAGAAATGGAGAGTAGATCCCTGTTTCTGGAACATGGTAGAAGATGATGACGTGAAGGGAATCTGGGCCAAATTATGTAGAGCTTCCTCTACTAGAGTGAAGAACTTAGACTGAGTTCTCTGCACAATGGAAGGTAGTTGGGAGGTTCTAAGCAGGGTAGTGGGGGGCATGTGTGTAGGACTGTAGACAAGCCATCAGAGGGGTTCCAGTGAGGGGGGGGAATGGTGGTATGGCCTCAGGCGATGGTGGTGGAGCCAGAGTGCCTAGCAGGTTTGAAAATGCTTTGAGCACTCAGAATCATCTGGAGGAGACCCCTTAGGGAGCGGGTGAACCAGGATCAAGAAAAGAAGGTCCAGGCCTAAATCTCCATCCCTGGCCCTGCCCCCTCCCTTTCCTGTTCCATTACTGTGTGCCTGGTGGTCATTTTCACTTGTCCAGAAATCTAATTTGCCCCCTCACCCTGCTTCCCAGCCTTCCATCAGTTCCTGTTTCTGCCATTCTCTGTTCAGGCACTATATACCTCCTCCTTCCTTAGCAATCCTCATGATAAAAATCAGTTATAATACTGTTCCAGTCCTGAACACTACCATACTTAAGTTTTTCCTGCCATCACCCTACCTCAGACTCTCATCATCTTTTCTAAACACTACCATCCTTAGCAGTTGAGGTCTCTGCCTTAAGACTGTTCCGCTCTCATTCTGCTTGTGTAGCACGTTCTGATGTTAAAAGTGCTTTCATGTCTGCTATTCAATTCGAATCTATAAAAAAAAAAAAAACTTCACATCCCCTCTTCTGATGCAGAAGCTGCGGCAGTGAGGGATTCTGACTTTCAAATCAAACAACTAGTAAGTGGTTAAACAGAGATCTGGCCCAGCCTTTGATTCTCTATGCTCCTTCTTCTATATTGCAGTCATTTGTTTTCTCCAACATGGATAGTAATACACTTAGAATGCAGTCTTTGTCTTGTCATTTATTTGCTCAGAGCCTGATATTGCCAAGGAGAATATTCACCTCTTGTGGGCAAGACTTTCCCCAGTTGGGCTCGGCCTCTACTACTGTGTGTCCCGCTGTTCTTGCCTTGAACCCTCAGCTCAATGTAAACTGTCCCACTGTGTTCCTACTTACATACGTTGTTCACACCTTTCTTCCAGTCTTCTTTTCCCATCCCTTCCTTCCACTTGAACCATCCTGTGAGTTTACTGGGGAGCCAGCTTGTTCCCCAGAATCCTCCAGGAACCCTTTCCTGGCCACTCCTATCCACAAGCTCTGCATCCTTTGCTAGCAGTTTGGAGCCTGGAGTTAAGCCTGGGATGGAGACCTATCTCTGCCACTTAAAAACTATGCCTTCTAGATGAGCCATGTAACCTTTTTTTTTTTTTTCTTTTTTTCTTTGAGCCACCAGGAAACAGTGTTTACCATCACAGTTCGAAGTAGTTAACACCTTGAATTATTTGTTATCGCTTATATCCCCTAATGGTATTTAATATAATCATCAGTGAGTGAGTGAAGTCACTCAGTTGTGTTCGACTCTTTGCAACCCCATGGACAATAGCCTGCCAGGCTCCTCCAGCTGTGGGATTTTCCTGGCAAGAGTACTGGAGTGGGTTGCCATTTCCTTCTCCAGCATGTAACCTTTCTAATCCACAATTCCCTATATTTAACATAGAAGTTATGAAAATCATTGCAGAGACTTGCCATAAGGATAAAACGTAATGAACTCATGTGGAAATGGTATGTCTTTAAATGTTACTGCTATCACTAATAACTTGTAGCATTCAATTATATGACCTTCTTGAAACATCGTTTATATTAATAACATTATTATTTAATTTCCTCACAAATATTTCTTGTCTCCTTTAAAATGTATGCCGTGTTGATGGAGGAGGTTGGTTATACTTCTTTGTGTGTGTTAGTCACTCAGTCATGTTCAACTCTTTGCGACTCATGGACTGTGGCCCACCAGGCTCCTCTGCTCATGGAATTCTCCAGGCAAGAATACTGGAGTGGGTAGCCATTCCCTTCTCCAGGGGACCTTCCTGACCCAGGGGTTGAACCTGGGTCTCCTGCATTGCAAGCAGATTCTTTACCGTCTGAGCCATATGTAACCCCAAAGCCCTTAATAGTGTTATTTATAGATTTCTGTTGAATAAATATAGTCTTGTGAAGATGCAGAGGTGAAGTAAATGCCACTGATTCTTCGAAAAACAAAACATTAAGGCAATTACTTCACTGGAATTTAAATACTCATTATGCCAGATAAGGTGAAAAGGGCAAGAACAGGAAAAGAAATATGAGAAGAAAATGGGAAAAGATGGGGACAAAATAAAAGCCTCTAAATACCTTTGGAAATTAAGTCAGTGATTAATCTGCTATTAAGAAAAGTACAGCGTTTATCCTCTCCTGCATTTAGGGCAGAAAAAGATTGAGAACAAATGTCAAGTGTTCTAAAGTCAAAATGTTTCATTGTGGAATAAGTAATTATTGTATCCTACTTCATCAGAGCTTGATTCCAGGTCAGGGCCAAGAAACTCCAAAAGTTTTTTTTTTTTTTTCAAGAATAAAATTTACCTTGCTTCTGACCTAGTATTTATATACTCGGTATGTTGGGAACGGTGATTGTCCCCACTTCCCCATTACTTAGAACAGGTGGTGTGAAGTTGAAGCTTTAGAAAGGTGTGTCCTGCATGTGTGTTGTTATCAGGTAATGCAGATAATTCTTGTTATCCACCCTTCTTGGCCATTGGACCCAGACAGCCTCCCACCTTGAGTCAACAAACCTTCAGTCAGTAAGCACAAGCATAATGGCAGGTCCTCTGTGGAAAGGAATAAATAGGGAAAGTAAGTATGCACTGGACTTAATTGTGGAGAACAGAGACCTGGCTCTATCACTCAGCCAGTCCCGTCCATGTGGCAGCCTAAAACTCCTGGTAGCAATGGAGTATCAACTAAATTACCATCTCCAAAAGAATTTTCCTTCCTTCTGCCCCATTACACACCCCCTGCCCACAGTAGAACTGACTGTTGATTGAAGTTTGGTTTGCTTTTCCTAAAGTTATGTTGGCACAATGCTTGTCCCCCTGATTTTTCTTTCCATTGTTCTCTCCCACATCACAAGTCAGATGGAATGTTTCTCATTTCTATAGTGAGGAAAGAAAAGGCACTCCTTAGGCATCATCTCACACAGGGTGTGTACTATAAATTAAGGTAAATATAAAGATGACAGTTTTTGTAGCTGAACTTCTAGAATAGTTAAAATGTTAACATCAGTTCAGTTCAGTTCAGTTGCTCAGTTGTGTCCGACTCTTTGCAACCCCATGCATCGCAGCACACCAGGCCTCCCTGTCCATCACCAACTCCCGGAGTCTACTCAAACTCATGTCCATCGAGTCAGTGATGCCATCCAGCCATCTCATCCTCTGTCGTCCCCTTCTCCTCCTGCCCCCAGGCCCTCCCAGCATCAGAGTCTTTTCCAGTGAGTCAACTCTTCGCATGAGGTGGCCAAAGTAGATTGTACTAATAAAAGCTCTAATAAAGTAATTTGGTACATTCCATCTAAACAGGAGATAATCGCATATGAAATACTGGTAGTATTGGAGAAAGTATCATTAAACAACCACTTGATTATGGAAGGGAGTGAGATTATTTGTTCTCTTATGTTTATTGAACAAATTCTCTGTCGTGGGCACCATACTATGTATCAGATACACAGTGAGTGAACTGGAGAGACATGCCTGCTACCCTTAGTGATCTTATGTTCTTGTGGAAAGAGACGGACAAAACTACTTTACAAATAGATAATAATTACAAATAAATAGTAATTACAATATAAAATAATAATTACAGTAATACTAGTGTTAATTAGGTGTCAGGCACTGTTCTGTCCAATTTGCGTATATTAACTCATTTAATCCTAACCACAACCCCATAAATTAGGTAATACTCTCCCAAATTTACAAATGAGGAAAGAGACATATGTAGGTTAAGTAACTTTTATACAGTGTCATCGAGCTAGTAATATAAAGAGCCAGGATTTAAACTTGGATACAAGGCTCAGAGTCTGAATTCTTGACTTCCACACTGTAACTACAGAACACAAGGGCCCTAGAGTCAAAAGCAAGATACTGACTTAGAGAATACTGAAGAGAAAGCATGATGATTTTCTAGTAGGTTAAAAGTTTAGATCCTACTTTAGTAATTGCAGTGGTTAGTTTTGCGTGTATTAAGAGATACATCAGTGGTGTTTAATTCAATATAAAATTTCTGATTAACCTTATGAGCATTTTTTCTTTGTAATTCATTGGAAGAAGTACTAATGTGGTTCCTTTTAACATAAAATACAAGGAATCAGGATGGACTGAAAGTAATGAATATTGTAACTGAATGTCAGAGAGTCAACTTTAGTTGAATCCTATAATTAATAATAAAGTAGACAATAAATTAGATGGAAAAATAAAATAGTTTTTGTTGGGCATATTAAGATATAGCCCACGTTCTAGGCAGATGGGTTATTCATGGTCCCCCTAATGCTGTAATTCTTTAACAATTACAGGAAAAAGGCCAGATGTGAGAGGGCACAGTGAAATTTTCACTTTTTTTTTTTTCTAGCACACAATGCCCAGTGCCCAACATGTAGTGCCCTCAGTATAAATTTTGTTTCTAATTCTATAGGTAAAGGAGGGGAGGAATGGAGCCCACCTGAGTTTAATTATTTTGGGAAAAGTAAGCACCCAGAATTAATCTGAATTGTACTAATAATCTGTTTAATTCAAGTTTAATAAGTAGGAGTCCAGTTGGCAAACCACTTGAATTATCCAAAAGTATACACAGTTTTCAAACTGTTCTTCAAAAGATTAAAAATAGAGTTATCATATGATCCAGTAATGCCACTTCTAGGTATTTATCTAAACATTGAAGGCAAGGTCTCAAAGAGATATTTGCAAATCCATGTTTATAGCATTATTCACAATAGCCAAGAAATAGAAACAACCCACATGTCTATTCATGGTATGTGATACATACATAAAAGGAATATTATCAGCCTTAAAAAGGAAGGAAATACTGTTACAAGCTTCATTGTGGATGAACCTGTAGAACATCATACTAAGTGAAGTAAGTCACAAAAAGACAAATACTATATGATTCACCTTATATGAGATATCTATTCAAATTCATAGTAGCAAAAGGTAGAAAGGTAGTTGCCAGGGGCTGGGTGATGAGGGAAACGGAGTGCTGTTGTTTAATGGCTATAGAATTTGTTTTGCAAGATGAAAATGGTTTGGACATCTGCTCCACAGCAATGTGAATATACTTAACCCTACTGAACACTACACTTAAAGATGGTTAAGATAGTCAATTTTATACGAGACAGCAAAAGAGACATTGATGTATAGAACAGTCTTTTGGACTCTGTGGGAGAGGGAGAGGGTGGGATAATTTGGGAGAATGGCGTTGAAACATGTATAATATCGTATATGAAACGAGTTGCCAGTCCAGGTTCGATGCACGATACTGGATGCTTGTGGCTGGTGCATTGGGACGACCCAGAGGGATGGTATGGGGAGGGAGGAGGGAGGAGGGTTCAGGATGGGGAGCACGTGTATACCTGTGGCGGATTCATGTTGATACATGGCAAAACCAATACAATATTGTAAAGTTAAATAATAAAATAAATTTTTTTAAAAAAGATAGTCAATTTTATGTGACATAGGTTTTTTTTAGCCACAATTTTTTTATGACAGTCTTTACATAAGACAGTTTGTAGAAACTAACAACATTGTAAAGCAAATATATTCCAATTTAAAAATAAGTAATATGGAATATTTTTAAAAGATAGCTTTCCATATATTCATCTTCTTTTTTGGTGTTTTAGATAGCTACAACATTTGCACATTTTTCCTTCATTCTTTTTTTTTTTTAATTTTATTTTATTTTTAAACTTTACATTATTGTATTAGTTTTGCCAAATATCAACATGAATCCGCCACAGGTATACATGTGTTCCCCATCCCGAACCCTCCTCCCTCCTCCCTCCTCCCTCCCCATACCATCACTCTGGGTCGTCCCAGTGCACCAGCCCCAAGCATCCAGTATCGTGCATTGAACCTGGACTGGCAACTCGTTTCATACATGATATTATACATGTTTCAATGCCATTCTCCCAAATCTTCCCACCCTCTCCCTCTCCCACAGAGTCCATAAAACTGTTCTGTACATCAGTGTCTCTTTTGCTATCTCGTACACAGGGTTTTGTTATCATCTTTCTAAATTCCATATATATGCGTTAGTATACTGTATTGGTGTTTTTCTTTCTGGCTTACTTCACTCTGTATAATAGGTTCCAGTTTCATCCATCTCATTAGAACTGATTCAAATGTATTCTTTTTAATGGCTGAGTAATACTCCATTGTGTATATGTACCACTGCTTTCTTATCCATTCATCTGCTGATGGGCATCTAGGTTGCTTCCATGTCCTGGCTATTGTAAACAGTGCTGCAGTGAACGTTGGGGTACACGTGTCTCTTTCCCTTCTGGTTTCCTCAGTGTGTATGCCCAGCAGTGGGATTGCTGGATCATAAGGCAGTTCTATTTCCAGTTTTTTAAGGAATCTCCACACTGTTCTCCATAGTGGCTGTACTAGTTTGCATTCCCACCAACAGTGTAAAAGGATTCCCTTTTCTCCACACCCTCTCCAGCATTTATTGCTTGTATTCTTTTGGATCGCAGCCATTCTGACTGGCATGAAATGGTACCTCATAGTGGTTTTGATTTGCATTTCTCTGATAATGAGTGGTGTTGAGCATCGTTTCATGTGTTTGTTAGCCATGTGTTTGTTAGTCTTCTTTAGAGCAATGTCTATTTAGTTCTTTGGCCCATTTTTTGATTGGGTCATTTATTTTTCTGGAGTTGAGCTGTAGGAGTTGCTTGTATATTTTTGAGATTAGTTGTTTGTCCGTTGCTTCATTTGCTATTATTTTCTCCCATTTTGAAGGCTGCCTTTTCACCTTGCTAATAGTTTCCTTTGTTGTGCAGAAGCTTTTAAGTTTAATTAGGTCCCATTTGTTTATTTTTGCTTTTATTTCCAATATTCTGGGAGGTGGGTCATAGAGGATCGTGCTGTGATGTATGTCAGAGAGTGTTTTGCCTATGTTCTCCTCTAGGAGTTTTATATAGTTTCTGGTCTTACGTTTAGATCTTTAATCCATTTTGAGTTTATTTTTGTGTATGGTGTTAGAAAGTGTTCTAGTTTCATTCTTTTACAAGTGGTTGACCAGTTTTCCCAGCACCACTTGTTAAAGAGATTGTCTTTAATCCATTGTATATTCTTGCCTCCTTTGTGAAAGATAAGGTGTCCATATGTGCGTGGATTTATCTCTGGGCTTTCTATTTTGTTCCATTGATCAATATTTCTGTCTTTGTGCCAGTACCATACTGTCTTGATAACTGTGGCCTTGTAGTAGAGCCTGAAGTCAGGTAGGTTGTTCCTCCAGTTCCATTCTTCTTTCTCAAGATTGCTTTGGCTATTCGAGGTTTTTTGTATTTCCATACAAATTGTGAAATTATTTGTTCTAGCTCTGTGAAGAATACCGTTGGTAGCTTGATAGGGATTGCATTGTATCTATAATGTTCTAAGAGGATCGCTGTTTACTTTCCGTTCTGCCCCAATATCTGATCTTTGTAATGTACAGAAAGACGTTTTGTTTGAGAGAGAAATCCACTGTCTGTCTTTGATAGAGGAATGTTCTGAAGATAGAAGCACTGTGTGTGCTCACAGGGGGCCAATTCAGAGTCCACTCTGGATCACCTTGTGGTTCATGAATAATGCGAGGCATCTTTCCTTTTTAGGTTTCTCCCTCAGTGAAAGACATTGTTTTTCTCACTGAAGGTGAGGACTGACCTAGTGCTCACCTCCTAGAGGAACAGAAATGTTATAGCTGTTCCAGTGGTAGCATGAGTTATATAAGGCCAGGTCTAAAGCAAAGAGTCAGACACGACTTAACAACTGAGCACACACACCCAAAGCACCCTTAGTGTTACTGGTTCGATTGTAACAGCAAGGCAGGTATCGAAGATGCCAAGTTACACTGTGTTATTGTTTTCCCATTACGTTAGAGAAGGCAGTAAGAAAACTGATAGCACTATGAGAAACATCTGTGGATATTCTGTAAAATATTTTGTTGAAAGCAGAGTGCATGTTGGTTTTGTGGGTCACTGTGCTTACTTGTTGGTGCTTTCTCATTAAAGAGATTCTGGAAGAATGTAGTTGTGTTCACTGTGTTACCCAGACTTTTAGGTCTTGTGTCAAATGCTCCCTCCCCTAGAAGACCTTTCTGAATAATACTTTTTAGCCCCTAGACAAACCAGTCCCCCCAATACAGAATTGTTAACTCCTGTTTGTACCATATGCCAGCTAGTAGCAGTTTGTGCATTTCTTATGGAAACATTCTATTAATTATGATAATTACATAATTTTCTTCTCCTTCATCCCATTATATAAGCTCCTTTAGGGCAAGGGCTGTCTTGCCTTTTATCTTGGTCTTGTCTGAAGCACTTCCCACCAACAAAGAAAGCACTAAATGCTTAGTAAATATTTGTTGGATCGAACTGAGCTGACTGTTTACATATTCATTCCATTAACTGTTGTGGTTGTTGTTAGTCGGCTGAAAGATATGCAAGTCCAGTCCATCACTGGCTTCTGTTGCCTAACCTAGGCAGATTGCAGCTACTTTTATTTCTTGTTGACTATTGGAGGTTTTTGTTTGTGTTGAATGGAAGTCAAACCTATTGAGTTTTCTGGGGAACGGAAAGTTGTGTATAGCATCTCTTCTTCATTGATGCTGTTGTTCAGTGGGACCTGCCCAGGAGTGTACTGTACACCAAACAGTTTACACCCAGCACTCACTTATTAATTAGCTTGTCATCAGATTACTCATCTACTGCTTGTCCCTATTAAGTAAATATGGATATCTCCATGCGTGAAATATCATTCATGTCGGTACGGTCTGTTTCAAATAAGTAGCCTACCATATTATTTATGGGCTTCCCCAGTGGCGCTAGTGGTAAAGAACCTGCCCACCAGTGCAGGAGATATAACAGACGTGGGTTCAATCCCTGGGTCGGGAAGATCCCCTGGAGGAAGGCATGGCAACCCACTCCAATATTCTTGCCTGGAAAATCCCGTGGAAAGAGGAGTCTGGCGGGTCCATAGGATCGCAAAAGTCAGACACAACTGGAGTGACTTAACACGCATATTATTCACACATTTTTAACATCAACTAACAAGACTGTCTGGTCCCTCAAACATGTAACAAGGAGCTATGAAATATAATTATTATTTTTAAAAAAAAAGCTTTGAAAAAATAGCCCTGTTCATTGCCTTCTTAGTCTAGGGAAATTTATTATCACCTTATTGAGGTAGAAAGATTACAGTCACCCATCAACATTACTTACTCAATAGAGATATATTTTTTAAGGTTAAACATACTGTGTTATGAAACTCTGGTATAAAATTAATTTTCAGTACTATCAGGGAAGTGATTTTAAATCAATTGACCTAAGATTATGCCAGTTAAATATGTTCCAAAAGAGTCACCTTTGGAATGCCATTTGTTACTCATAGGTAGAAGAGGCTTTCTTACCTTTCATTAGTATGTTTTTGTTTACTTTTTTATAAAAATTATTTCTGTAAAGTATATAGTTTGATGTTTGATAATGCCTTTTTACTAATGAAAATTGTTTTTGTAAATGTAATACTGAAGTGCCGTTATCTCATCTTTAAGGAAAAGGTTTCAGATGAAACTGTCTGGTATTAGTACTGTCTTTCCTGGTGGCTGAACTATTGCTGTAGAATAAGGGAACATCTTATTAAATGTTGTTTGTTTGGTCTGGGTGAGGTAATGATACTTTTATCAGATTGCTAAGCGTCACTGAAGCATATACTCGCATCACTTCTAAATGTTTTTAATGAACATTATTCCATTATAATGATACTTGCTCCTTGTTAGGTAACTAAAATAATACCCAAAAGGGCAAAAGGAAAAAGTAAAAATTACCAAGTGACCTACTGCTCTCCACATTTTTCTGAACATCCTTTTAGAAAATCTCTACATAGAAATTTAAAGGCATTTTCCATAAAAGAGCTATTCATGTTTGCTATTCTGTTACTAACTTTATCATTTGGGTAACATGCCATGAATATCTGTATGTCAGCAAATACTAATCTATATACTAGTTGTAATAGCTATTATAGTATTTCCTTATGCTGAATAATTTGCTGTATTCTCTGTTATGAATATTGAGGTAGTTTGCAAATTTAGAATAATATCCACCCATGCTTCAGTTTCCAGAAAAGCCCAGAAAGTTTGTTTACTCTGAGTGACTAGTGCACATCCCATAAATATTGTACTCACTTCTAGCTGTGTCATAAAGTTAAAATCTAGTTTTTAGATAACTCTTTCATGACTTGATACACACAGACATATATATGTATGTACTGCTGCTAAGTCGCTTCAGTCGTGTCTGACTCTGTGCGACCCCATAGACGGCAGCTCGCCAGGCTCTCCCGTCCCTGGGATTCTCCAGGCAAGAACACTGGGGTGGGTTTTCATTTCCTTCTCCAATATATGTATGTACACACACGTTCAAATAAACAACTCTTTGATGATAGCAACCCAGTAACCCCTTGTTCCCTCCACTCTGGAGCCTCCCCCAGCAGCCCACCCGCTACACAGATTGCATTTAAACTCCCTAACTTGGAAATTCTGATTCCCAGTGTTTTTACCACCTCCTTTCTTCCCCTCTGAAAAGCTGTACAAATGCTGAGTTATTCCTCTTATTCTTTCATTTTCACAGGAAAAATATTGGTTTTTTGTCCTTTAGAAAATCCTTTGTCTATTTATAAATGCCTGTTCGAATCTTAATCTCTCTCATCCTTTCCTCCTCTCTTCTCCCAGTCACCTCCTTTCCATGCTTCTCCTTTTCCATTTCTCTCTCCTATCTCTGTTCCTCTTTCCCTAACCTGTTCTTTTCCCCTTCCACTTTCCATGGTGTAATAAAATATCTGCTATGTGTAAAAGAATAAGATTCCATAAATTCTGAGGTGGAATTAAGCATCATTGAAGTAAAAAGCTGTATTTTCAGCCCTTCAAATGGACCAAATCCAGAAGTTTCCATTTAAATTAGTCCTTCAAGTACCCCCATTTGAGACACATTCAATACATCATGCATCATACATTCATCTATTCCTGTGTTCCCCACTGCCTCCTCCCCATACCACTGAAGTTTCACTAAGGCAATAATTTGTTTTTATATTTCTCTTTTCTTGGCAGATATAGGTGCAGCTTCTTAAATGAAGGAGTGAGTTTTCTGTAAAACATAACTTAAACTCTTTCATTTTTAAAGTGAGTGTTTCGTTTTCAAGCTTTCATTCCAACTATATTGTTTTCTGTTTTTTTGGTTTTTCTATTTCAAGTGTATAGTATTATATTTCAAAACCTTTTTGGAGTATATTGGTTGCTCTAGGCTAACTTGGAAAATCACTGCTTGATCACTGTGTTTGTCAGAATTATCAGATAATTCTGATTATCAGAAAGTGTCTCCTGAATTCTAAAACTGGCTTAAGGTGAACTTTGGAATACAACTTAAGAGGGAGCCTCCTTAAAGAAGTATTAATAATTAGTACAGATGTACTGTTGTGCTACCTAATGAAGTAGTTCATCAGTTTGCATAAGAAGTACAATTTTGTTCTAGTTTCTTCATGAGTTTTCTTCTCATTAAATTTGTGTTTTTAAATTAGAAACTGTTCTTTGTGTTACAACTTGCACAAGCCTTCTGCTTTACAATGTAAATTGTTACATATGTGTTCCACAATAATCCTGTAAATTTTTTCAAGAAGCAGTTTTACAAGAGACAATGCCTCCACTTAGAAAGAGACCCTACACTTGATTGTAAGCTGAAAAGGGAATTCGGAAAACCATGTTGGGGAAAAAAAAATCCAGAAAATCAACAGTGACAGGATCGGAGATAGGTTTGTTGCAGGAAAGGGGACCCCCTCCAGGGCCCAAAACTGGGCTCTTGTCTAACACTCGGAAATGAATTGTCCAAGGATACACATGTGCTGACAAAGCAAGAGATTTTATTGGAAAAGGGCACCTGGGTGGAGAGCAGTAGGGTAAGGGAACCCAGGAGAACTGCTCGCAGTCTTGGATTTTTATGGTGATGGGATTGGTTTCTGGGTGGTCTTTGGCCAATCATTCTAATTCAGAGTCTTTCCTGGTGGCGCGCGCATCGCTCAGCCAAGATGGATGCTAGCGAGAGGGATTCTGGGAAGTGGATGGACACTCAGTGTCTCCTTTGAACCTTTCCCAACTCTTCCATATTCCTTGTTAGTTCCGTATTCCTTGTTAGTTCCATATTCCTTGTCAGGATTTCCTGTCATAAAACAACTCATGCAAATAGTTACTATGGTGCCTGGCCAGGGTGGGCGGTTTCAGTCAGTGTGCTTCCCCTGACAACTGCCCCCTGAGAGACTTCATTTTTCTTCTGTAACTTCTTCCTGCTGTGCATGGGCGTAGGCCTGCCTAGCAGAGCAGAAGTCTCTCTCTACCTGATCTAAGTTGGGGTGTTCCACATCTGAAACCAGCTTCCACCCTTGTAGTAACAGCAATTTAGTTTGAAACTGTTGGCTCCTCTCAGAGATGAAATAGAAAGGGGTCAAACAGGAGACCTAACAGGATGGTCATCACTGGTCCCCAGAAACAGGAGGCAGCCTTTGGGGTGAGGTCTGCAGGGTTTGTGACTTTTTTTTGGGGGCCAGGCAACTGATTAAAGAATGTGATAAAATTCAAGATATATCGAGATGAGTATTCTGCTTTTAAGATGTTCTAGTAATCATGATAAAGAAAATGAATGGAGAACCTTTTTTGTGCTTTTTCCTACCTGCTCTTTCCTTGAGAGTGCTCAGTTAGTCATCTTAGTACCTTTGTTATTGTAGAAAAGAGGTTGTTTATTGTTTTACTCTTTTGTATATTTTATCTTGATGTACAAGGAGTAGAACCAAAGGATTGTTTCTGATCAGCTGGGCAAACTGGCTTTTATCTGTCTGTTTTTCTCGACTGTTTTATTTTTGAACTTACCATCTTTTTTTTTTTTTTTTTTCAGTTTTGCTTCCACTCAGAACTAGTATAAAATTTTTTAAACTGCCTTTCTCACTTAAAAATAAGCCTTGGGATGTTGAAAATTATGTTGTTTATTTTTTAAACAAGGCAAAAAAGAGAGAAAGACGGTAGCTGACAGTTTATTTTCCTAAAGGATTTCCTGCAGCATTTTCACTTATGTCCTGCAGAGAAGTGGGAGATAGCACTTGTCTTGTGTAGATACTTCCATGCATGTGACTCGCAACCATTTTGAATTTGAGATGACCACCCCTAGAACTTTTGGCAGTGAGATATGTTTTTAAGATCCTGGAATCATTTCTTTCTGAGTGTCCAGGGTATTTTGAGGAGACATTTCAGAGCCGTGCCTGGGCCTTCCTGCCTTTACTGTACTCAGCCGGGGTAGGAATATGGTGCTCAAGCAAGAGTGGACTTGGATGCCTGAGTAGATTTGCTTTTAAATCTGCCAGAGAAGTGAGTTCAGTGGACAGAAGACCTGGCCCCCCAAAATGTCCAAATGCTAATCCTGGGGCCCGTGTCTGTGTCGCTTTATATGGGGAAAGGAGAGGCCAGTGTATGCAGGAAGAGGCCACCAGCTGAGGGACGCAAGTGGCCTCTAGAAGCTCAAGGGTGAGGAAGCTGATTCTGCCCTGGAAGGAACACAGCCCTGCAGACGCCTTGATTTTAGTTCAGTGAGACCCATCTTGGACTTCTGGCCTCCAGAACTGTAAGATAATAAATTTGTGCTGTTTTAAACCACTAAGTCTGTGGTACTTTGTTACAGCAATAGGAAACTAATATAGTGACCTTGGGAAAATTCCTTAAACTTTAAGCCTCTGTTTTTCCATCATTTTTTTTTTTTCTCTATAAGAAAGCTTCTTTGAGGTATATTTTACATATCATAAAATTCCCCCATTTCACATATACAATTTAATGATTCTTGGTCATTTTTCTGAGTGGTATGCTGCTGCTGCTACTAAGTCACTTCAGTTGTGTCCAATTCTGTGTGACCCCATAGACGGCAGCCCACCAGGCTCCCCCATCCCTGGGATTCTCCAGGCAAGAACACTGGAGTGGGTTGCCATTTCCTTCTCCAATGCATGAAAGTGAAAAGTGAAAGTGAAGTCGCTCAGTCGTGTCCGATTCTTCGTGACCCCATGGACTGCAGCCTACCAGGCTCCTCCATCCATGGGATTTTAAGAGTACTGGAGTGGGGTGCCATCGCCTGAGTGGTATAACCATCATCAAATCAGATTTAGAGCATGTATTTACTCTTCCCATGAGACCTTCCATGCCCACTTTACAGTTAACCCAACCTCCTGGCAACCATTAATCTACTCTCTCTTTAAAAGTCTTCCTTTTCTTTACATTCCATATAAATAGAATCATACCGTATGTGCTGTCCTGTGTTTCTTTCACTGTGAATAATATTCCTTGATGTCTGACAGAGATTAGAGAAGTACCCTTCTTCCAGAATTGTTGTGAGGGCTAAATCAGATCATGAATTCAAAGCATTTTGCATAGTGTCCAGCATATAGTAAATGTTCAATAAATGTTCTTTTTCTGCTACTTATTATTCTTTTTGTTACTTTTTTCAGATTTCTGAAAAAATTCACAAAAGCATATTTTGACACACACTGCTACTGTTGCTCTTCCAGTCTTATTTATGTTGTGAGTAATGTGAATTTAATTTGTATTAAATTGATTTTGGGGAGTGGCCTAAGAACTTAAATACCACGCTTACCTTTTCTTTCCTTTTGAGATTATGTTCTGTATACTGGGTGACTGATTTACAGTGTGAATTTTTAGAGCAAAATTATTTACTACTTAGGAACTGCCTGTATTCAGATGGATTATATGAATATACTGAACCTACCTTGAAATTGAGAGGTCTTTTAGATGATGCTCTGCTGCCACAAAACTGAAAGGAAAGAGAAAGAGTAAGCAGCATCTGATCTTAAGAAAATCTTTGTGAAAGTCACAAATCTTTGAGGGATATTAAAGAAGCACTTTGGAGTTTCTTGAATTTTGACTGGCAGACTGAGATCCTGATGGGATTTGAATCAAGAAAATAAGAGTCAGAAAAGAAGAAAATGTTGGAGATGGGAAAAGCAAGTAACAGCCTCTGTTCCAGAGTTGTTATAGCCTGAGAAAGTTGTAAAGCCTGAGAAAACTAAAGCAGTAGAGAATTACCTTATACAGATAGTACAATATGGACAACTAAGGGGGAAGGTATCAGAACAAGGTTTAATAGAAACCCTCGAAAAAGTAAGCCAACAAACAGAAAAGAAAACAACAGGTGAATTCAACAGAAGAAATGTAATGGACTCTGATGAAGATGGCCATCATTGAATTTGTCTAGAGACTGGAACTTAACAAAATAACTCTAGGACAGATAATACTTGGCAGAAATTAAGATCTGGTGGTGTGTTTACTTTGTTTATTGTCTATATACCTTTTTTTTTTAATTTAAATGTATTTATTTTTTTAATTTTATTTTATTTTTAAACTTTACATAATTGTATTAGTTTTGCCAAATATCAAAATGAATCCATCACAGGTATACATGTGTTCCCCATCCTGAACCCTCCTCCCTCCTCCCTCCCCATACCATCCCTCTGGGTCGTCCCAGTGCACTAGCCCCAAGCCTCCAGTATCGTGCATTGAACCTGGACTGGCATCTCGTTTCATACATGATATTTTACATGTTTCAATGCCATTCTCCCAAATCTTCCCACCCTCTCCCTCTCCCACAGAGTCCATAAAACTGTTCTGTACATCAGTGTCTCTTTTGCTGTCTCGTACACAGGGTTTTGTTATCATCTTTCTAAATTCCATATATATGTGTTAGTGTACTGTATTGGTGTTTTTCCTTCTGGCTTACTTCACTCTGTATAATAGGCTCCAGTTTCATCCACCTCATTAGAACTGATTCAAATGTGTTCTTTTTAATGGCTGAGTAATACTCCATTGTGTATATGTACCACAGCTTTCTTATCCATTCATCTGCTGATGGACATCTAGGTTGCTTCCATGTCCTGGCTATTATAAACAGTGCTGCGATGAACATTGGGGTACACGTGTCTCTTTCCCTTCTGGTTTCCTCAGTGTGTATATACCTTTTAAAAATAAACTTGTTATGCAAAATAGAAAAAAAAAAAACACACAACTGATTTTGAAAGCAGTTAGAAACTGCTTCTCTTTTGCATCTGGTTTTGTTAGTTGTTTAAGCCTACTGCCCTTTCCTTCTTCCTGACTCTTCACCCCGAGCCCACCTATAAATGGCTTTAGGGCAGGAACCTGATTTGACAATCTTAGAAGTGTCAGTGTCTTGCCTAGCTTCCAATACTTTGATTGGTAATTGGATGAATGGTTGGCTTTATGGATAGATGGTTAGCTGACATTGTAGTGTTTAGAAAAAGTAGCATAGCTCTTCTTGGACAATAGCATTCTCCTGTGTTCCTCTGGACTGCCCCTCCCCACAAAAAAACAGATGAAGGGAATAAGTTCATGGTAGTGAAATCAGTTTTCTTTGTTGCCACTGATAAAGTATCTACCTTTTCTGAAAATTGACAAAATGCTTTGGTTGAAGAATATAAAAATACATAGTACCTCAAAAGGTTTTATGTATTATACAAACTAAGTTGTCTTATTTTGGATTCTTTTAAGACGCACTTTGACTTAGTTGTAGGTAGATCAGTTAAATTCAAGAAGTCTAACATTTTGTTCTTTTTTAATTTTTTCAAAGAAATAAATAGCCTCCCTAAATGTTCACGTCATTTGTGAACATGTTGGCTCATTTTAGTTAGGTAAGGCTGAATTTTCAGAATTTTCAGAATTTTTGCATCATTCTTATTTTGTTCTTTCTTTCTTACTGTTTAAACCCTTGGTTGCTGTTTAACACTTCTGTATAGAAAGAAGCAAGGCACAATAGCCAAGAGGTGGAAGCAACCCAGGTGTCCACTGATGGACGAATGGATAAATAAAATGTGGTATATACATGCATACAAGGGAATAGTCAGCCTTAAAAAGGAAGGGTGTTCTGTCACTTGTGACAACATGGATCAACTTAAAGGATATTACACCCATGTGAAATAAGCCCACCAAAGCACAAACACACATATCGTTACAGTTATATGAGGTATTTAAAATAGTCAAATTCATAGAAAGTAGAACGTTGGTTACTAGGGGCTGGGGGCATGCACAGGAAGAGAGGAGTTGTTTAATGGCTGTAGAGTTTAGTTTTGCAAGATGAAAGAGTTTGGGAGATCTGTTTCACAATAATGTGAATATACTTATACTCAACCTCTACGCTTAAAAATGATTAACATGGTAAATTTTACGTTATCTGTTTTTACCACAATTTAAAAAAAGGAAGCAAGGAGCTGAAATTTCAGTTAGTCAGGTTTGCTTCTTGAAGAAAGTTTTCTGGAGTAGTCAGTGGGCTAAGGTTTAGAAGATAGCACACATATCTACACATGCATACATGCATGCTAAGTTGCTTCAGTCATGTCCGACTCTGTGCGACCCCATGGACAGCAGCTCACCAGGCTCCTCTGTCCACGGGATTCTCTAGGCAAGAATACTGGAGTGGGTTGCCATTTCCTTCTCCAATATCTGCACATGCTGCAGGATAAAACAAGATGAAGGTGGTTATCATCTCCTTTACTTTTTACCATGTTTTAGCTAAAATTCATGAGACTTTTTGGGGCTTCCCTGGTGACTCATGGGGAAGGAAATGGCAACCCACTCCAGCACTCTTGCCTGGAAAATCCCATGTATGGAGAAGCCTGGTAGACTATAGTCCATGGGGTCGCAAAGAGTCAGACACAACTGAGTGACTTCACTTTCACTTTCTTTCTGGTGCTTCAGGTGGTAAAGACTCTGCGTGCAGTGCAGGAGACCTGGGTTTGATCCCTGGCTGGGGAAGATCCTCTGGAGAAGGAAATGGCTACCCACTTCAGTATTCTTGCCTGAAAAACTCCATGGACAGGAGGAGCCTGGCACACTGAGACAGTCCATGGGGTTTCAAAGAGTTGGACACAACTGAGTGACTAACACTTTCTTTCGCTTTCACTTTCATGAGACTTCTGCCAGTTTATAACTAGACAGATACCATGAAGCTCAGCATAAGATGGAAACAATTTATTTCAAACTATTTTAAAGGTGATTTTGAGACTCTGAGTTTTCTTACTCTTTTGATAATCAATATTGTGCATCCCTACTGGGTTCAGAAAATGCCCTGATACTATAGCAACGAAGGATGCAAGTTTGACTTTTCAGTAACATTACAGAATGAACTCTTGGTAAAGACCATGTGTTTCTTGGTATTTATTTCTCTGTAATCCTTGCCAGTGTTTCTTTAGCTCTTTTGGAAGCATTCCAGTTCCAGTCCAGGTGTTATCTAAGTCAAAGATGGCTACTTTTGCCTATGAGTTGCTGATTTGAGGAGTAACTCTTCTCATAGGAAATGAAATGTGTTCTAAATGCTATTTATTCTGATGCTAACAGGAACATTGGGTGTATTCTTTACACTATGTACTACACACTACAAGCATATGGTATATATATACACAAAGAAGAAAATTTTGTGATGCCATTAACACTTTATTTTTCTCAGTTATATTGAGATGTACTGGCATATAACATTTGTAAATTTAACATATACAATGTGTTGATTTGATACATTTAAATATTGCAAAATCGTTACCACCATATCATTCTTTAACACCTCTACCGTGTCACAAAATTCCATTTTTTGTGATGAAAACATTTAAGATCTACTGTCAGCAATATACTGTAAATAGTATAGTATTTTATAACAATAATCACCATGATATACCTTAGATGGAATTCCATTTGAGCTATTTCAAATCCTAAAAGACAATGCCATGAAAATGCTGCATTCAGTATGCCAGCAAATTTGGAAAGCTCAGCAGTCCTGGCCACAGGACTGGAAAAGGTCAGTTTTCATTCCAATCCCAAAGAAAGGCAATGCCAAGAATGCTCAAACTACTGCACAATTGCACTCATCTCACACACTAGCAAAATAATGCTCAAAATTCTCCAAGTCAGGCTTCAACAGTATGTGAACCATGAACTTCCTGATGTTCAAGCTGGATTTAGAAAAGACAGAGGAACCAGAGATCAGTTGCCAACATCTGCTGGATCATCAAAAAAGCAAGAGAGTTCCATAAAAATATCTACTTTTGCTTTATTGACTACGCCAAAGCCGTTGACTGTGTGGATCACCACAAATTGTGGAAAATTCTGAAAGAGATGGGAATGCCAGACCACCTGACCTGCCTCTTGAGAAATCTGTATGCAGGTCAAGAAGCAACAGTTAGAACTGGACTGGAACAACAGACTGATTCCAAATTGGGAAAGGAGTACATCAAAGCTGCATATTGTCACTCTGCTTATTTAACTTATATGCAGAGTAGATTATGCGAAATGCAGGCTGGATGAAGCCCAATCAAGATTGCCGGGAGAAATATCAATAATCTCAGATACGCAGATGACACCACCCTTATGGCAGGAAGCAAAGAAGAACTAAAGAGCCTCTTGATGAAAGTGAAGGAGGAGAATGAAAAAGTTGGCTTAAAAGTCAACATTCAGAAAACTAAGATCATGGCATCTGATCCCATCACTTTGTGGCAAATAGATGGGAAAACAGTGTAAACAGTGAAAGACTTTATTTTGAGGAGCTCCAAAATCACTACTAATTTAAAAGACTCTTGCTCCTTGAAAGCAAAAGCTATGATCAACCTAAACAGCATGTTAAAAAGCAGAGACGTTACTTTGCCAACAAAGGTCTGTCTAGTCAAAGCTATGGTTTTTCCAGTAGTCATGTATGGATTTGAGAATAGGACTATGAAGAAAGCTGAGCACCAAAGAATTGATGCTTTTGAACTGTGATGTTAGAGAAGACACTTGAGAGTCCCTTGGACTCCAAGGAGATCCAACCAGTCCATCCTAAAGGAAATCAGTCCTGAATATTCATTGAAAGGACTGATGCTGAAGCTGAAACTCCAGTATGTAGGTCACGTGATGCAAAGAGATGACTCACTAGAAAGGACCCTGATGCTTGAAGGAAAGATTGAAGGTGGGAGGAGAAGGGAACAACAGATGATGAGATGGTTGGATCACATCACCAACTCGATGGGCATGAGTTTGAATAGGCCCTGGGAGTTGGTGATAGACTGGGAAATCTGGCATGCTACAGTCTATGGGGTCGTAAAGAGTCAGAGATGACTGAGTGACTGACCTTAACTGATGCATTCGATTCCTGGACCTTACTCACCTTATAACTGAAAGTGGAAAGTAACTTTTAATTAAATTGAAAGTGCGCTATAAAGATCAGTTCTGCTTCTTGAAGTACGTAAGAAGCCATGTATAGTAGTAGCCTCTGTTGGAAATTTAAGATGATTTAGGTAACTGCCCACCCTTAAGATATTAATACTTACAGTCTAATGTAGAGAAATACATTCATAGCAAATTGAGATACAAAACAGACACTTTTAAGTGCTATAATAGAAGATTAAACGACTTCCTTGAAAATAAGGCAGAAGCAGCTAATTTTGATGGGGGTAGAGGTACAGCTTAGTTAAAACTTGGAAGATAAGTAGATTTTACTAGGTGAAGATGGAGAGGAAAGACTCTCCAGGAAAAAAATGTATATATATGTGTATATATATATATATGTGTATATATCATGAGTAGAAGCTCTGAGATGGAAAATGTGTTATTATGTCAGAGGACCCTAAGGAGCAGGGGAGAAAATGATGAAAAACGACTAAAAGTGACATGAGGTATTCAAACTACTAACATTCTGATCCTGATCACTTTTGGTCAGTATAAAATTTAATAGCAAGCCAAGAACCAAAAGTGATATTCTCTGCTAACAATGAGAAGTTTCCTAGGTAAGGCACTAAAGTTAATCCTTTAAATGAAAAATGAGGTTTCCCCCCTTCTGATCTAAAATGAGAACTTGTTGTAAAGTTGAGTTTCTACAAAGTCCCCATGTTTTGTTCATGTTGGTAGAAGTCCTACGCATGCCTGCTCTTCTGTTCCATCACTGGCATTCTAAAGCCATTAGGAATTGACACTCACCTCACCTCACATCACCAGGGTACTTCTTCAGAAAAGTAGAATTACAGAAATGGAAGGTATCCAAATACCATTAGGACAAAATTCAGTTTGAGAGTGAGGAGGTTTCCAGAGTGGTTCAGTGCCCAGGTGACAAGTGTGAAATGTCAGTGGCAGCCCAGGACCACAGTAGCTCTGACTCTGAGCCGAGGGCTCTTCCCAGCCTCCAGCACAGCAGAGGGGCTGGCAGAGGGATACCACCACTGTGCCTGGGCCCCACTTACCTCCCTGTTCCTTGACGTGTTTTAGCTCTTCTGTCTAAAGCTGATCATCTGAAATGTAGTAGATACCCTGACTGCTTCTGCTAGCAATTTAATAAGAGCTGAATGGAGTTACTAACCCATCATTCTTAATCTACTGCTTTAACATCAGCCACATCCTTGTATAAAAATGAGAGTCATGGAAAATTTCCCTCAGATTTTAGATTGGAGCCCCCCTAAAATCTAAACCCCTCTCTTTACCCGAAATCCATTAGATCTTTTCTGATTGTGAGCCTTTCAGACAGAGTCTTTGAGACAGCAGCTCTTAGTCTCTCTTAATTCTGGTAGAGGTTTGGAAAACCGCATCTACCCCTTTATCTTTACCTCAGTTTTCTCCTTGTGTCCCCACTATAAACAGATTTTCTATAAAATATTTAAGGAGATATTTTGTTTTAGTATAACATGGCAAATTTTTGAGAACTCTTAAAAGTGGTAATAACAATACCCCAATCTTCATGTTTAAGTATATAAATTCCTATCTGATTTTTTTCATTGTAGATTTAATAATAACTATCTTTAACATTACTTTTTCACTATTTTAGTTGAAAGCATGTATATAAAATAGATTGAAATGTACCTAGTTATCTAGTACAAATTTTTTTTTAAAATTACTTATTCACTTTAATGATTGGTAACTGGATGTTGAACATCTGGATATTTTAAAATATCTAAATAGTTCATGTAAAATTTTATAATTGCTAAAACATTGATTGAATATTATGTAGACTTGATTGTGTACTTGTCGATACAGTAGTCTAGAATTTTCATTTAGGAAGTTTTATATTCAACTAGTGCTTTTAAGTAGGAAAGATTAACTTATCAACTGGATGAACATCTTAGTTCTTAAGAAGGGAAGCATTGTGGGGTGTGGGTGGAGAAGTTCAGGTACAAGAACAGTTCTTGAAATTTTTGTTTTCATTGCCTCACTTCAATTCCAAGAAGCATTAGTGAAGTGAAAGCGAAAGTTGCTCGGTCGTGTCTGACTCTGTGTGACCCCATGGACTATACAGTCCATGGAATTATCCAGGCCAGAATACTGGAGTGGGTAGCCAATCCCTTCTCCAGGGATCTTCCCAAGAAGCATTCAGATCAGATCAGATCAGTCGCTCAGTCGTGTCCGACTCTTTGCGACCCCGTGAAAAAGAGATGGGAATACCAGAACACCAAGAAGCATTAGGAGCTTTATTATTGAATGTGATCTTTTAAAACAATCTTTCAGCTCTTCATTTATACTAATATTTTATTTGAAGCATGTGAACATAGTACAATCACAGTAGTCATTAATAGGACAGTATACATGGTTATCAGGCCTGACCTCCAGTGATTGCTTTCAATAAAAAATGTTTCTTATACAAAACTAAATAAGGGGGAATGTCCCAGCATATCAGCATGTTTTATTGCAAAACAATTAGTTGAGGACGTAATATTTGCATGTAATGTATGTGGACAAGATTGGGTGATATGATCTGATGATAATACAATTAGGTACATTCAGCCCTCAGTGAACAATCATATTCTAAGGTTTTTCATGAATCAAACGATAACAGTCCACAGAGAGTTTACAAATGAAGCATCTCATTACTCACTGCCTCCTTAAGCTTAACTTTTGTTAATGACTTAAATTAAGATGTAGAAGACTTTATGCATATGAAAGTTGTCAATGAAACAAAGCCGAGAAGGATAATTAATTTGTCGACTAGCAAGTCTAGAAATAAGATTGAAGACCACTACCAAAATGTTAGATGTTTCTTTCTATCTTATAAGTGGAAAAAATGGATGGAGACTTAGCAGATTGATATTTAAATTTTTAGTCTTGAACTCTGACTCTCAAATCAGATCTAGAAAAACCTAGTTTAATAGCAATTCCTACGAAAAAGACTAAAGAATTTTAGGCAATTGCAAGTTCAGTGTAGACCAACAGTGTTACTTTGAAAACTAGAGTCTTACTCTGCATAATAAAAAGCACTGGTATGGTTATTTATAGTTTGCAAGGCACCTAAAATTTTTTTGGATTATTGACATACAATGTATATAGTGTAAAATATCCATTTTGGTATAGTGTTCTGAGTTTCAACAAAGTCATACAGTCATATCACCACCCCCACAATGAAGATATGGACCATTTCCTTCATTGCAGACAGTTCCCTCATGTCCCTTTTAGCCCACCCTTCCCTTTACTCAAGCCCCTAGTAACCACTGATTATTTTCTGACCCCCATAGGTTTGCAAAGCATTTTTCACATCTCTTTTTAAAGTTCTCATAATGTCCCTACAGCATTTAATATTACCAACATGTCTATTGTAAAAATGAAGTAACTAGGGTTCAGTCAAGTGATTTTCTGAAAGCTGCACTACATAAATAGTGGACCCAGGACCTGAACCTTCATTTTCTAACTCAGAATCCCAAACACTTCTTTGATTCTTCCATCTAGCCCTTTGCTCCAAGAGTCCCACCCTTCTTTACATTGTTCAGTTACGTCTGTGTTGTACTGTGCTTAGTCACTCAGTCGTGTCCAACTCTTTGTGATCCCATGGGCTGTATCCCGCCAGTCTCCTCTGTCCGTGGGAATTCTCCAGGCAAGAATACTGAAGTGGGTTTCCATGCCCTCCTCCAGGGGATCTTCCCAATCCAGGTATCAAACCCAGGTCTTGCCCACTGCAGGCAGATACTTTACCATCTGAGCCACCAGGGAAGTCCTCAGACATTCACAGTAATGAGCAATGTTTCTCAATATTTTTTTCATTATCATTCCCATAAGGAGTCTTTTTAGAATCTTTTTCCTAATCACATGCCCTCCACAATTAATTTTTAACATCTTAGATATACTGTGTATCTATGGGTATACTGAAAATGTCTCTGCTTTTTGTGTGTTAGCTGCTCAGTCATGTCCGACTCTCTGTGACTCCATGACTGTAACCCAGGCTCTTCTATCCATGGCATTCTCCAGGCAGGAATACTGGAGTGGGTAGTCATTCTCTTCTCTAGAAAATCTTCCTGACCCAGGGGTCAAACCTGGGTTTCCTGCATTGCATTTACTGTCTGAGCCACAAAATGTTTTTTTAACCCATCCCCCAAGAACCAGTGTGCCTCACTGGGGACAATATAGCCCCCACTGAGAACGCTCAGACTAAAACTAGACCAGAATGATCTTCAACCATTGTCCCATGTCCCATTGTCCCATGCATGGCACATGACCCTTGAGTGAGTATGAGACACATTCACAGTCACATCCAAATTTTCATAACACTGAAGATTTAGAAAATAGCAGAGCAGACTTTTGGCAGGATGTTCATCAAAGTGCCTTAAGAACATGTAGGTAAGTAAAATCAGCCATTACACATAATCTTTAAATATTATTTAATAGGAAAAGTTAAAATATGACTAACCTAATTTTAAAAAATAACTTTTTAAAAGTTAGCTTTTAACTTCGATCCAGACTTCAGCTATAATGTGACAAAGTAGTTCTACTGAAGAGTAAATATTAATCTTATTTTTATTAAGTGCCCCAGTGGATATAATACGTAGCTTTAACATGTTGTTAATGTGAATATAATTATTGCAAAATGTATCTTGTGTCATCATTTTATCTGCCTTCCATCATGCATAGCTGAAGAGGAATCTTAGAGGAAACTGAGTATGATGTTTGCTGTGGGTTTTTCATATGTGGCTTTTATTGTGTTGAGGTAACTACCTTCCATTCCTAGTTTTTGAGTGGGTCATGAAAGAGTGTTGAATTTTGTCAAATTCTTTTTCTGCGTCACTTAAGATAATCATGTGGCTTTCTTCCCCCTTCCTTCTGTTGATGTGGCATACTACATTGATCAATTTTTCTATGTTGAAACATCCGTACAAGAATGAATCCTACTTGATCATGTACATAATCCGTTTAATAGGCTGATGATTTCTGTACCTAATAATCTGATGAGAATTTTTGCATTAGTGTTCATAAGGGATTTAGGTCTATAGTTTCAGGGGATGTTTGTTTGCTTTGAGGTCTGAAGTTTTATTGTAGTCTCTGTCTGGCTTCGGTATTGTTGTAATGCTCCCCTCATACAATGAGTTACAAACTGTTCTCTGTTCAATTTTTTAAAAATGCTTGAAAAAACAATATTACTAATTTTTCTCTAAATGTTTGATAGAATTCATCAGTGAAGCCATCAGGTTCAGGGCTTTTCTTTGTTAGATTATTTTGATTATTGATTTGTCTTCTTACTAGTTTTAAGTTTATTAAGATTGTCTATTTCTTCATGATTTAGTATTTATAGGTTTTCTGTTCTTAAGAATTTGTCCATTTCATCTAGGTTATTCAGTCTGTTGCTATTTAAATATTCATAATATACCCAACCTTTTTATTTCTGTAGAATTGATATTAATATCCCCATTCTCGTTTCTGACTTTAACCATTTGAGCCTCCTTTTATTTTTCTTAATCCATCTAGCTGAATATTTGTTAATTTCATTGATTATTTCAAATAACCATCTTTTGGTTTCATTGATTTTCATTTTTGTTTTTTATTCTCTAGTTCATTTCTTTGCTGTAAGCGTTATTATTTCTTTCCTTCTGCTAGCTTTGGATTTTTTTTTTTTTTTAATCTTGAACTGAAAGAAGATTCAAGCATTCCATCCTAAAGGAAATCAGTCCTGTGTGTTCACTGGAAGGACTGATGTTGAAGCTCAAACTCCAGTACTTTGGCCACCTGATGCAAAGAGCTAACTCATTTGAAAAGACCCTGATGCTGGGAAAGATTGAGGGCAGGAGGAGAAGGGGACAACAAATGATGAGATGGTTGGATGGCATCACCGACTGAATGAACATGAGTTTGGGTAGGCTCTGGGAGTTGATGATGGACAGGGACACGTGGCGTGCTGCGGTTCATGGGGTCGCAGAGTTGGACACGACTGAGCAACTGAAATGAACTGAGTTCCTTAAATTGTAAAGTTAGGTTTTGGATTTGAGATCTTTTTTGTTTTTTAATGTGTTTATAGTTGTTTATAGTTATAAGCTCCCTCCTTAGCTCTATCTACTTTGCTGCATCCCGTAAGTTTCAGTTTATTGTGGTTTGTTTTCATTCATCGCTAAGTATTTTCTAATTTTCTCTGACAGTTTTTCTTTGATCCATTAAGTATGTGTTGTGTAATCCCACAATTTTGTGAATTTTCCAATTTTCATTACGTTACTGATTTCTAACTTTAACCCCTTATGGTCAGAGAAGGAACATTGTATGATTTCTTTTAAAATGTGTGTGAACTTAATTTGTGGCCTAACACGTGGTCTATCCTAAAAAATGTCACATGTACACTTGAGAAAAGTGGGCATTCTGTTGTTGGATAGAATATTCTATATATGTCAATAGATCTATATTATTTGTTGTTTTTTGAGTCCTCTAGTTCCTCACTTCTCTGTGGTTATTCTCTCTGTGGTTCTACATGGGGCATCGAACTCTTTCTGGCTTCTATTGAATGATCTATTTCTCCCTTCAGTTTTGTCCATTTGTCTGTCATTAGAAACATAAATATTTGTAATTATATCTTCTTGCTGAACCGAAGTGTTCATTACTCTATGATGACCTTCTTTGTATTTTGAAACCTCTTTTGATTTAAAGTCCATTATGTCAGATAGTTTGCTTATTACTGTATGAATGGGATATCTTTTTCCATCCTTTTTATTTCTAACCTGTTTGTGTCTTTAGATCTCAAGTCTCTAATTGACAACATATGGTTGGATCATGTGTTTTTATCCATTCTCCAATCTCTATCTTTTGATTGGAGAATTCAATCCATTTATATTTAATTACTGATATGGAGGGACTTTCTGTCATTGTGGTGTTTGTTTGCTATTCTCCTTATAGCTTTTTCCTTCCAGTGTTATGGAGATGTAGTTGACATATGCTGCTGCTGCTTCTAAGTCGCTTCAGTTGTGTCTGACTCTGTGTGACCCCATAGACAGCAGCTCACCAGGCTCCCCTGCCCCTGCGATTCTCCAGGCAAGAACACTGGAGTGGGTTGCCATTTCCTTCTCCAATGCAGGAAAGTGAAAAGTGAAAGTGAAGTCACTCAGTCGTGTCTGACTCTTAGCGAACCCATGGACTGCACCCTACCAGGCTCCTCTGTCCCTTGGATTTTCCAGGCAAGAGTACTGGAGTGGGTTGCCATTGCCTTCTCTGGTAATTGACATGTCAGTTCAGTTCAGTTCAGTTCAGTCGCTCAGTTGCGTCCGACTCTTTGCAACCCCATGAACTGCAGCATGCCAGCCCTCCCTGTCCATCACCAATCCCCGGAGTTCACTCAAACTCATGTCCATCTAGTCGGTGATGCCATCCAGCCATGTCATCCTCTGTCGTCCCCTTCTCCTCCTGCCCCCAATCCCTCCCAGCATCAGAGTCTTTTCCAATGAGTCAACTCTTCGCATGAGGTGGCCAAAGTACTGGAGTTTCAGCTTTAGTGCCAGGACTGATCTCCTTTAGGATGGACTGGTTGGATCTCCTTGCAGTCCAAGGGACTCTCAAGAGTCTTCTCCAACACCACAATTCAAAAGCATCAATTCTTTAGCGCTCAGCTTTCTTCACAGTCCAACTCTCACATCCATACATGACCACTGGAAAAACCATAGCCTTGACTAGACGGACCTTTGTTGGCAAAGTAATGTCTCTGCTTCTTAATATGCTATCTAGATTGGTCATAACTTTATTTCCAAGGAGTAAGCGTCTTTTAATTTCACGGCTGCAGTCACCATCTTCAGTGATTTTGGAGCCCAAGAAAAGAAAGTCTGACACTGTTTCCACTGTTTCCCCATCTATTTCCCATGAAGTGATGGGACCAGATGTCATGATCTTAGTTTTCTGAATGTTGAGCTTTGGTTCCTCTTCACTTTCTGCCATAAGGATGGTGTCATCTACATATCTGAGGTTATTGATACTTCTCCCGGCAATCTTGATTCCAGCTTGTGCTTCATCCAGCCCAGCGTTTCTCATGTTGTACCCTGCATGTAAGTTAAATAAGCAGGGTGATAATATACAGCCTTGACGTACTCCTTTTCCTATTTGGAACCAGTCTGTTGTTCCATGTCCAGTTCTAACTTTTGCTTCCTGACCTGCATATAGGTTTCTCAAGAGGCACATCAGGTGATCTGGTATTCCCGTCTCTTTCAGAATTTTCCAAGTTTATTGTGATCCACACAAAGGGTTTGGCATAGTCAATAAAGCAGAAATAGATGTTTTTTGGAACTCTCTTGCTTTTTCGATAGTGCTGCATAAATTTAAAGTATATAGCATAATGGTTTGACTTATATTGCTAAGTTGCTAAGTCACTTCAGTTGTGTCCGACTCTGTGCGACCCCATAGACGGCAGCCCACCATATACTATATACATTATGATTACCATAGTAAGTTTAATAACATTCATTATGTCATATAGATACAAAACAAAAATAATTTTTCCTTGAGATAAGAGCTCTTAGGATTTATTCTGTTAAAATATTTTCATATAACACACAGCAGTATTAATTATATTTAACATGTTGTACATTGGGCTTCCCTTGTGGCTCAAACAGTGAAAAATCTGCCTGCAATGCCAAAGACCTGAGTTCAATCCCTGCATCAGGAAGATCCCCTGGAGAAGGAGATGGCAACCCACTCCAGTTTTCTTGCCTGGAGAATCTCATGGACTGAGGAGCCTGGAGGGCTACACTCCATAGGATCGCAGAGAATCAGACATGGCAGAGTGACTAACACTTGCCCTTTTTGTTGTATGTTATATCCCAAGTACTTACATATCTTAGAAATGGAAGCTTTTTTTTAGTTCATTTCCTGCATTAGTATTCCCTTTTGTGTTAAGTTATTGTCTTTTTTTTCTTTCTACTGAAATGTTTCAGTTCCTTTCTTGTTTCCTTTTTTTGAACATCCTATGGCTCTTTTCCTTGTGGTTACCATAGGAATTACATTTACTGTCCTAAAGTTTTAATATTCTAATTTGAATAAATACCAGCTTTACTTCAGTAACATACAAAACTTTGCTCCTTTACAGCCCCAGTTTTGGTGGAGTCTTTAGGATTTTCTCCATATGATATCATGTCATCTGCAAAGAGTGACAGCTTTACTTCTCCTCAGTTTCAGTGTCTTTTCTTTCTTTTTCTTGACTAATTGCTCTGGTTAAGACTTCCAATACGGTGTTGAATAAAAGTGGTGAGAGTGGGCATCCTTGTCTTGTTCCTGATCTTAGAGGAAAAATCTTTCAACTTTTGCCCATTGAGTATGTTGTTAACTGCATGCTTGTCATATATGGCCTTTCTTATTTTGTGGTACCTTTGCTCTGTGCCCATTTTATTGTGAATTTTTATCATAAATGAATGTTGAATTTTGTCAAATGCTTTTTCTGCATCTGTTGAAATGATTGTTATTTTTGTCTTTCATTCTGTTAGCCCAGTGTTTCTCATTGATTTGCAGGTGTTGCACGATCTTTCAGTGTCTGGAATAAATCTCATAGTGTGATCCTTTTAATGTACTGTTGAATTTCAGCTTACAAATACTTTGTTAAAGATTTTTGCATTTATGTTAATCAAGGATATTGGCCTATAGTTTTCTTTTCTTGTGTCCTTGTTTTGGTATTGAGGTTACTGATAATTCTTTTGAATCACTAGTCTCTTAGGTTCGCAATTACAAACCAAAGTTACAGTACTAGCTTTTAAACTATTTTTTTGTACTCTGAGTGTGTTAGTCTCTTAAATTAGAAAACAGAAAGTGTAGTTCCAGATCATTGTTACACTAACACAAGCTCTTAAAAGTGCCCATGTATTTAGCTTTATTGAAATATTCATTTCTCCATATAGCTCTATTTACTGCCTTGTGTCCTTTCATTTCACTGTTCGGGATTTCCTTGAGCATTTTTTGCAGGGCAGGTTTGTTGGTCACTAACGCTCTTAGCTTTTGTTTATCTGGGAATGTCTTCAATTCTCTGTCACTTTTGAAGGATATTTTTGCTACATATAGGTTTACTAGTTGACAGTTTCTTTCTTTAGCATTTTGAATATATCAGTCTCTGGCCCCCAAAGTTTCTGATGAGAAATCTATTGATAATCTATTGAGGATCTCTTGTATGTGATAACTCACTTCTCTCTCATTGCTTTCTAGATTCTGTCTTTTCCTTTTCAAAGCTTGAGTATAATGTGTCTCTGTAGGTCTTTGAGTCCTTAGAGCTTCTTAGACATTCATATTCGTTTCTTTCATCTTGGAATTTTCAGTCATTATTTTTCAAATACTTTCTCTCTTTTCTTCTCCTGGGACTCTTATGTTGTGTATACTGACTCACTTACTGGTGTCCCATAGGTTCATTAGGTTCTGTTTGCTTTGCTTAGGTCTTTTCTTTTCCTTCGTGTTCCTCAGACTCAGTAGTCTTCACCGTCCTATCCTCATGTTCACTGATTCTTCCTCCTGCCTACTGAAATCTGCCTTTGAATCCTTTTAGTGAATTTCTCATTGCAGTTATTGTACTTTTCATCCCTAGAATTTCTTTTGGTCTCCTTTTTGGGTTTTCTTTCTGTTTATCAATACTTCCATTTTGTTCACACATTATCTTCTTGACATTTTCGACATCTTCCTTTGATTTTTTGATCCTCTTTAAGACAGTTGATTTACAATCTTTATCTAATATGAGGTGAAGTCGCTCAGTCGTGTCTGACTCTTTGTGACCCCATAGACTATAGCCTACCAGGTTCCTCCGTCCATGGAATTTTCCAGGCAAGAGTACTGAAGTGGGTTGCTATTTCCTTCTCCAGTTTATCTAGTATATCTTCCATCAATTCTTTTCCTAGCACATTATCTGTTGATTTATTTTTTCCTTGAATGAGCCATATTTTCCTGTCTCTGTATGCCTTGTGATATTTTTGTTGAACAGAGGTCCTTTAAATCAAATAATGTAGTAACTTTGGAATTCAGATTCTCTTCCTTCCCCAGGGTTTGCTGTTTCTAAAATTCTTGTTGACTGGTTTTTGTTTTTATTGTTATAGACTGTCTTTTTACCAAGATCAACCTTACGTATAACTTTAAGGTCTTTTCAGGTCTGTTTTGAGCCTTTACCTGGGCATGCACCATCATTTTCTGATTTTCCCCATGTATACGGATGTTTTTGAACATCCTGATTTTTAATGTCTGATTCCCAAAAGTGGAAAAAGGAAAAAAAAAATTTAAGTGTCAGAAAAAAGGGGTGCCAGCCCTTTAAATCTCCTAGAGGTCACTTCAGCTAAGAGGGAGGGCTTTTCAACAAGGGAGAAAGATGCAGCAGCAATGGCTGCCCACGTTTTTGCACCTCAGATACAACAGTCAACATTCAGAGCACAGATCCCCAGTATTTGGAAGACAAGATCCTTTTTGCTTATCCTGGCCCCCACAATCTGTATACAGGCTGCTTAAGGAATATGAGACTATCTTCCTGCCACATGAATGGGGTGGGGAAGAGTGGCTACTCTGCTAAGAGCTAAAATTGACCAGAATTAACTGTAGTTTACTGTCTGCACCTTCCCCAGATGTTGTAAACCTTCAGTTCCAGAATATCTTGGGTTTCAAAATATTTCATCAGACAAATTCTGCTAGTGTAATTGTTGGTTAGGTAGTGAGACAGATTTCTGGTGCTTTCTACTCCACTATCTTTCCAGAATCCTCCCCTTAACATTTTTTTCTCATTTGCTTTTGCCTGGGATATTTAAAGAGTGGTAAGTGTAAAATTGATAAGCTTTTATCAATGGAAATAACCATATGGCAGAAAGTTATAATTGCCAAAACTCTTTCCAACAGACTGCTGCATCATTGCTGCAGAAGGTCTTAAGGAAGGCATGTATCCTGTTACTTAATGAAGCTTTAGCCTTACATCTGACTAAAGAAAGATATTGCAATACAATGATTGAGAGTAAGTGTATCATATCGAATACCTTGAACCTAATTTCAGAATGAGACAAAATGTGCAAAAGTTTCTATTTTGTTACAACTGATGATTGTCTACTAGCACATCTCAAGACTGGCTGTGACTTTCTGGTTGAGAAAGCATCCTGAGAGGATGAAGTTGAAGAGAGGTTATTTGCCCCAACATGCTTAACATATAATGATGGAACAAACACGAGAGAATAACAATAGATGTTCTGGTTCAAACAGGATAAAATTCAAGATTAAAAATTTTAAAAGTCACTGGCTAATGACATTTCTGATATCCAGCCCAGCCAATATTGGGAATCTAATGACTAAGTTTCAAAGCCTGGGAATACTTCTCCATGGTTTTCAACTTCACGCTCTTGGTTCTGTCTTTTGAGACATCATTCATTTTTGATGAAAGGCAGCACATGTTTGTAGCTGAGTAACTTATCAGCCTGCTTCCTGCCAATTGAATTTTGGAAATCTAATGGCCTCTTTTCATTTTACACCCGTTTTGTCCTTTTCATTCCAAGTTGGCAGTGTTTTTGCAGAAATAGGTTTCTCAAAAACTTACAGGTCTTCTGTGAATTTCATTGGTATTCACTCCATTAGAAAAAAGACGTATCCTCAGATCTTTCCAAGATAACCCTTTCTCTATTTAAGGCTCATGCTAAAATGGCTTGACAGGCAATGCCTTTAAATTCCTGGAGGCTCTCTGGTTTAATTGAAAGGATGGGTAAGACGCACCCTTACTCATCTTTGTCTAATGGAATAATCTGAACTTTTCATGTTTCTGAGGTTTTAGCAAAGGTTCTCATCATCACACACTCAGCCTTTTTCATCAAGCTTACTTTCCGAACAGTGAATCTCTTAATTTCAGTGTCTTTTGCCATCTGTGTGGCTTCTTTGGTGGCTCAGATGGTAAAGAGTCTACCTGCAATGCAGGAGACCCGGGTTTGATCCCTGGATTGGGAAGATAACCTGGAGAAGGGAATGGCAACCCACCTCAATATTCTTGCCTGAAGAATTAATTCCACGGACAGAGGAGCCTGGTAGGCTACTGTCCATGGAGTCACAAAGAGTTGGACATGACTGAGTGACTAACACTTTAACTTTCTTTGCCATCTGTAGAGTTGATTTTTAAATCAAGCTTTATTTTCTTTTTGGGTTTCCCTTGTGGCTCAGCTGCTGAAGAATCCACCTGCAATGCGGGAGACCTGGGTTCAATCCCTGAGTTGGGAAGATCCCCTGGAGAAGGGAAAGGCTACCCACTCTAGTAGTCTGGCCTGGAGAATTCATGGACTGTATAGTCAGTGGGGTCGCAAACAGTCGGACACGACTGAGCAACTTTCACTTCACTTCACTTCACTTATTTTCTTTTTACTTGGCAGTTTTCACCTCAGTTTCCCTCCTTTCCCCTGACCTCCTCTTCCCCCCGCCTCTGATTTACCATAAGTGGCAAAGAGAAATCAGGTGGCACTTTTACAGCATTGCTTGGAAATTTCTTGCACTATCTATACAAACTTGTTGCTTAAAAATGTGCTTCCCACATAACTGCAGAATACAATTAATTGCACTTTTCTTTCTGTCAGCAAGTGAGGGTCTACCTTTCTCCAATTTCCAGTAGCATGTTTCTTATTGTCTTCTGTTACTGGACATAGTGGGTCAGTCCATCATCCCTTGAAGTGCTTAGGCAATGAATACACCAAGTACTTTTGATCAAAACAGAAGTATTTATTATTTGTGACAAATTAAGAGACAGGGAGATGGCTCGCAAAACACTGTCTCCCCAAACAGGAAGATGAGTGATGTTTACAGCTGTGAGTGCATACACTTTCATGACAGAGTGAGTGTAACCTTCGGTTTATAGGTGGAGTTCTAGATGGGCTTGCACAATGCAACAACATGCTCAAACATAGTCTCATGTTCAAAAATGGTAGCAATCCCAGACCTTGGCGTGGGGATTTTAACATTAAAATGAAGCAAAAATCACTCTAGGTTGACAAACTTCAGGTACCTAGTTGAATGAGGTCATGAGGGTCAGCAGAGGTCACCAACATCATTCCTTAGGCTCCAGTTAATCTGGTGGCTCAGTGCTCGAGGGGATTTGGATCCTACAAAACGACTCAAGAATGTGCTTCAAACTCTGATCTGTACCTTTGAAATAGAAATGGTAGTCTTTATGACTAATTTATTATCTTTCCTGTGGTTACTTCTCCTCCTTAATAACAGTCATTTGTTCCTGCCTTCTTTGTTCTACTTAAAAATCATTATTTACCAAGACCTAGCCTTTGTTTCCATATGAAGCCCCAGGAGGCCATAGTTCATCTTTTCCCCAGTCATCAGTAAACAGAACACAAATGGGTTCTAAAATCCATGCTCCAGTTCTCAACCTAAATTTGTCTAGCGTGTGTTGCAGCTTCTTTCATTGCCTATTATTTGACCTCACCCCTTCCTTATTACTGTCTGGCTAGCACTTCTGAACTCTCCCCAGCAGTGTCTGTAAAGTCCAGATTTCATTGAAAACTCTGTTGAAGGCATTTAGGCTTTCTCTGTCATGCCAGTCAAATTCTTACAGTCTCCTCTCACTATCCAGTTCCAAAGACATTCCACATTTTAGATATTTGTTATAGCAGCAACCCACTTCCAGGTATCAAACTCTGTATTAGTTTTCAATTGTTGTACAACGAATCACCACAAATGTGGTGTCTTAGAACAACAAAAATTTGCTATTTCATGCTTTCCATGGCTCAGGTGTCCAGGCACAACCTAGCTCGGTCCTCTGCTTTTGGTCTCACAAGGCTGAAATCAAGGTAATAGCTGGGCTGCATTTTTATAAGCAGACTTGAGTTTAGGTGGCTTCCCTGGTGGCTCAGACGGTAAAGCATCTGCCTACAATGTGGGAGACCCAGGTTCGATCCCTTGGTCAGGAGGATCCTCTGGAGAATGAAATGGCAAGCCACTCTAGTACTCTTGCCTGGAAAATCCCATGGATGGAGGATCCTGGTAGGCTACAGTCCATGGGGTCACAAAGAGTCTGACACAATTGAGCAACTTCACTTTTCACTGAGTTTAGGAAATTACTTGCTTTCAAGCTCATGAGAGTTGTTCACAGACTCATTTTCTTGCAAGCTGTACCCTAGCTTCTTACTAGCTGTAAGCTAGAGGCCTCAGGTCCACATTAGTCCCATGGTGTGTGGCACTCTCACAGGCCCTCTCTGAACGTGCAGCTTATTTCTTCAAGAGCAGAGAAGAATCCTCACTCCAGTCTGCTAAGATTGAGTCTTAAATAATGTAACATAATCATGGGAGTGACGTGATACGACTTTTGCCATATTCTCTTGATCAGAGGCAAATCACAGGTACTGCCTACACCTGAGGGGAGTACAAGAATGTGATTCATTGGGAGTCACCTTAGGGTATGTACCCCAAAGGTGGTATAGGAGGCTGAACAATGTCCCAAAGGAGCAAGTTTAGAAGCCTTGGAAACTGTGTATGTTACTTTATTGGGGGTAAAAAAGGGAATTTGCAGTTATAATTAAGATAGAGACCTTCGTAGTGTGTGCTTAGTTAGTCATGTCTGATTCTTGCAACTCCATGGACTGTAGCCCACCAGGATCCTCTGTTCATGGAATTTCCCAGGCAAGAATACTGGAGTTGGTTGCCATGCCCTCCTCCAGGGAATCTTCCCGACTCAGGGATCAAACCAGAATCTCTTGCATTTTCTGCATTGGCAGACAGATTCTTTACTACCTGTCACCTCAGAGATCTTCAGATAGAGATTATCCTGGATTATTTATGTGGGCAGTGAGAGTCAGTGTCTTAGCCCCAGTCCAAATGCAATCTCATGTATTCTTATAAGGGCCAGTAGGAGATTGGGCATGTACACAGAGGAGAAGGTCATGTGAAGGTGGAGTAAAGAGAAATTTGAAGATGTTGGCCTTGATTGAAGATTAAAATGATGTGGCCACAGCCAAGTAATGCTGCCAGCCATATTCTCTCTCTTGAGCTTCTGTGGAGTGTATGATTTCTTTCCAGTAATACTGATGTTACTCTTCTGGCCTCCAGAGATATGACAGAATAAATTTCTTTTTCAAGCCACCCAGTTGGTCATAGCTTTGTTGCAGCAGCTGTAGGAAATTAATACAGATGGATATTAATTGATACATCTTTGTTGCTTTTTGATGTATTTCACTGGTTACTCAGTGAGGTTGAGTATCTTAAGATTCTTGACTGTCCATGTGTTTTCTTCTATATGAGTTTGTCAGTTTGTCTTTTCTCTATCTTTTAAAAAAATAATTATTCATTTTCTTATTGATTAGTAAGAATTCTTTAGGTGTAATTACTAAATCCTATACCCATTACCCATGTTACTAAAGAGATATTTCTTTCAATCTATAGCTTGTCTTTCCTTTCTCTCTCTCTCTATATATATGTATATGTATGTATATAGTGTCTTCTGCATTCAGATTTGTATACTTTTTTTTAATTATGGAAAAATTTAACATACCCCAAAGAAGAGCAAATAGTAATAATACATCTTCCATGTGCATAATCAACAACTACCAGTATTTTTCCCAGAAGTATCTTATCCTTTCAAGTTTTGTGCCTTTTGTGAATTATCTAAGAAATCCTTAAATAAAGATCATATTGCTATTATTTGTGTAACTGAGTGTTTCTAACATGATAAAACACTCATTCTTTTTGTCGTAACACTTATTCTTTCTAGCTTTTGCTTTTTTAAAAAAATAAATGTTAATACTTTATGAGTAACAATTTCTAACATAGGCAAAGCATTATTGATTGCACCCATGTTAACCTATACCTTCTTCCTGAACAGCATGTACTTTTATTATTCAGCACAAGCTATTAATTCAGATCTTGGGAACTTGCCAGTTGTCCAAACAATACCTATGTGTCACCACAGAGCTTATTGAAAATCCCATGTGTCCTTTTGAGAAGGCTGATCAATCATTCAGGAAATGTAAAAGTATAAGCATGAGTCAGCTGTGCTGGCATTGTGCTATTACAAAGTCATTGCTCTCAATTTTTTCCCTTTATTTCTAGTGTGCCACCTGGGCTTGAAGGTGTGAAAGAACAAGATCTCTGCAACAAGATAATGGCTAAAATACTAGAAAATTATAATACCCTGTTTGAAGTAGAGTATATGGAAAATGATAACCAGAGGTGTGAAAACCTGGCAAGGCTTATCATAGTAAAAGTAAGTCAACTTTGATATTTAATTTTTAGTATAGCTAATTTTGAATGGTAATCATTCTGTCATAAAAAATTCCTTATGAATATACCTTCAGATGATTATTCCTATGTTTGTTGAGTCCTTTTTATGAAATCTGTTCTTTGTGTTGTTTGTTAAACTGATATATATTCTTCCAAGACTGAAGAATAATTGTGGTTTGATGTTTCCCAGTAAAATCATCTCAAAAGCACTTCCGTGAGCCCAGTGCTGTGGTCAGTTGTGTGCACCACATTTGTATGGAAGTCTGGTGTTTCAGCAGGGAGACGTGCTTAAGTCTGTGTCCACCAGTGCTAGCTTACTGAGTAAGCAGCAGATTCCTGAAGAGAGTATTATTCTGTCTTTTTGTCTCTCTTGTGCCTGGCACACTTCCAAGTTCAACTTCAGATTGAAAGTCCCATATATATGGTCCTTGGTAACTATCACCAGTACCAAGAGTAGTTTTGAAACTGATAAAGGAATCTTGACAATAATCTCTAAATCTTTCTATATGTTGGCAGATAATTTATAACATATCTTTTTCACATTAGGTAAATGCGTGTAAGTCTCTACAGATTTACTGTTGAGAGTCAGAGGATAATCATCCAAGCCAAGTGCTTTAGGTAGGGACTAGAGGGAGGGCATATTATTTCTTTCTCATTCATATTGAGGTAAATCCTTATGGAACTGATAGGGGAGGTTCCCCAGGAGGTATCCTGAGACTTAGCACATTACAGACCACACTATACTCTTGTTGATTCATATGGCCTTCAGTAGTAAAACTGGAGGCACTTGGTTTGGGCACTGAAGGGGTATTTTCATCTCTTCTTCCAGTTGAGGCATGACTTTGAAGAAGAAATGAAAAAAACAAGGGGTATCATGTGGCACTGAACCAAAACAGCTAAAAGAAGGCCAAAGTGAGCTTTTCCTAATGAGGGCTTATGTGTGAATACAACAGACTCCCTGTAAGAAATGGAGTATATATGAGAGGAATGCATTTGATGGGAATCTTGCCAACCTGATAAAGAGAACTTTTTTTTTTTTGCCTTTTATTTTTTATTTATTTTTTTACTTTACAATATTGTATTGGTTTTGCCATACGTCAACATAAATCCACCATGGGTGTACACGTGTTCCCAATCTTGAACCCCCCTCGCACCTCCCTCCCCATACCATCCCTCTGGGTCATCCCAGTGCACCAGCCCCAAGCTTTAAACTGAATTTTGTGGGAAGGGAAGAACAGTGCCCAGATACAAGGAGCTGCTTTGGAGAATATCAAGTGTAGCCTAACATAAAAGTAACATGGTAGCTGAGAAAATATAAGGATTCACAAGAGAATATTTAAAAAAAATAAAAACTTGTATCACTTTTGCTATGAAAAATAATTTTAAATAGAAAAAATATACCTTAAATATATTTCTCTAATTCCAATCATGCTTTCTAGAGAGTCTCTTTTTAAATTATTAAAAAATGATTGACTTTGTTTCGGCTGTATCTCTGATAAACACTTTTTAATACAACCTATGTTTTAACTATGGCTGATAAGATAATATAGTAAACCTAAAATAGAATGAAAATAAATTAGTATGATTCCATTGGCAAGACAAACTTGCTGGGATACCAATAATCACTAGAATATGCCAACGGGAGCTTAAATGTTGTGTAAATAAAATAACTCCTGTTGAGATCTTTGGAAGAGTGCCCTGTTTGGAAATATTTGAGCTGCTCGGTTTAAATATGAGCATACAAGAAAGATAAACTAGTAATACTGAATGAACCAAATACGGGTATCTCAGGTGGATGAATATGACTGCTACTCTCCTAATGCAGGTTTCACATCTGGCCTAGAAGCAGATAAGTGTCATCACTGGAAACTCCATGTCTATATGTTGAACCATCATTCTGTTAAAACAGAATATTTAATGTGTTTTTTTTTTTTTTTTTTTTTGCTGATCTTGCTAATAGTCTTATCTCTCATATGGTAAATAAAGCAACAAGGGAGTGTGGTTTTCTGGACTTAATTATAACCAATAAAGATGTAGTGGAAGTTATGGAAACTAGTTTAATGGGATGGACCAGGGCCATTTTAAGATCCATAACAATAAAGAATACATTAGCTATGGTTAGATATGTATACCTGGACATTGTTTAGAAAGCAGATTTTTTCTAAAATTCCTAAGATCATAGAAACATTTGAAATAAGCCAAAAAGAAGCTGGATTGAAAAGGGATTGGGAGGTTCAGAGTGGTATCATTAACATACTGGAAAATGGAAGAGCAACAAAGAAAAACAAGGTTTCATTCTCATGAGCTCAGCTTTTAGAAGGATGTAGCCAAAAAGAGAAATGGGCACAGAACAAGTGATAAATACACTGAAGTGAATGAGACGTGGAACATCTGAGCTGAGAATAAACTGAGGCTCATGAAAAGTACTGAGACAGAGAAAAGGGTATTTAAGGAGGAAAAGTCCTAAACATACCCACTGACACACCTCTGTGTGCCCCAGGGTAGGACACAAAGTGTTAGATGATGTTCTCATGTCCCTTGTGGGCTAAATGAGAATGGGGGCCCAGAGAAATATAAATTTGGATTCATTTGGACCTAGGTGAAGAACTTTTTCTGAATGTTGGAATGTAGATTGCTATTTTGTTCAGGGGTGGTCTCTATAATTGTTTGTGTAATTCTCAGTATTTTAATAATTGGATTGAACAAGCTCATACTTAGCCCTTTTGAGAGTGAAATAAAGCTGGAAGAATAGGTCAGACACTGGATGGCTGGATATGTAGACCAAGTGTGTGTGTGTGTACAGCCCTTCCCCTATCCTTCCTTGCTTAACAAGAAGAAAAATCACCTGCTTTATTTGAGCCTGCGGCAATGGGCTGAGGTCACACAGGCCCCTCCCTCAGCCCCAAATGTTGGTTAAATCATAAATGGTTCATAATACTATCCTCTTTAGTCAGTGATTGACTAAATTGTGTCGACTGTGACACAATTCAGGGCAAAGAGATGAAAGGGAAAGTGTGCTGGGGGCAGATGGCTTCTAGGAAGTATTTTCATCCCTGATTACAGAAAAGAGAGTGATTTGAGAGATCTGAGTTGTGGTTGCCTCTGGGTGGAGTTATCCTGCTTTCAGATCTTCTCATGGGAAGGCAGAATGCAGGTGCCGCTGCCACCTCCTTTTGCCCCTGATGAATGTGCTGCTGATTCACTGAGGTTGGCAGCTAAAAGAGAAAAAAGCCTCAGTTCCTCATCATTGCTCATCTGCCAAGCCAACCCTCAGTACACATACCTCTGAACTTTCAGTTACACGAGGGAAGTAAATGCCCATATAAGATGAACTACTTTTAGTTTAGCTGTCTGTCTCTTGCAAGAAAAACATCATTTCTCATGGAATCAGTACAGTTGGACAGTCCTATGCTTAGTTTCATAGCCAAAAGGAGACCAACATTTGTTATTAATAGTTCAATTAAAAACCATACATGGATTTTACCTAACGTCTAACACAGTATGAAATGTCAGTATGACATGATTGCCAAAAGTTAAAAAACAAAAACCCACAGACTGATTTACTGTGGTACCAATAGTACTTAGAATAAAGAATGTAGGTCTCCTTGAGCTTGGTATAGATCAGGCAGTATCTGTAGTATTAATTTTATTTTGAATACTACATTCACACTGTCCTGACAATCACCACTGGCCATCATTTATCCTCACTAAATATGTATTTGCCATGGTGACTATCGTTTGCTTTACTTATCCGTCCTCATGACTTCGAAATCATAAATAGCCCCAACCTATCAGAAGAACAATAGAGCCATATTTCTCACTACCCATAAAACACCATATGGTGCCTGAAATTTCTCACACCCACAACATCACCTCTAGAACTTTGTCTACATTCTGCCCTCTCCAGCCTTAGTTTCTCAGCCTGTAGCCTGCCGAGCTAGAAACCTCAGTTTGCCCTTACTTTCCTTTCCTTTACCATTCCCACAGGGACTAACATTCTGCCTTAGATGTTTCCTTTGAAATGGGTGACTTGTGTCCACCCCCTACCACTGTTTTAGATTAGGCCTTTTTCTTTCTTTTTTTTGTTTTTTGTTAGTCGCTCAGTTCTGTCCAATTCTTTGCGATCCATGGACTGTAGCCTGCCAGACTCCTCTGTTCGTGGGATTTTCCAGGCAAGAATACTGGAGTGGGTTGACATTTCCTCCTCCAGGAGATCCTCCTGGCCCAAGGATCGAACCCAGGTCTCCTGCATTGCAGGCAGGCTCTTTACTGTCTGAGCCACCAAGGAAGCCCCTTTTTACTGCCACAGAATTTCAGACTGTTCTGCCACTTCTAGACTCAGCCTCTCCCCATCTCCTTTCTACCAGTGATAGAATGATGTTCCCTCAAAATAAATCTTACTATATCATAGTCTTAACTTAAGTAAATAAACCCTTTGCCATTATTGTTTTGCCCTCCCCCGCTTTTGCTGACAATAGACCATCAAGATTTCTTTACATGGAATTTAGACCCTTTATACTTTGTCCCCAAGCCAAACTTTCCCTATTGAATGCTTGAGTGAATTTTGAATTTTACTTGTTGTCTTCCTGTTTCTCTGATCTCTCTTCCATCTCCTTTGAGAATTCTTCCTTCTCTTAGTCTGAATTAAACATTATTTCCTAAGTTCATTCTTAGGTCTTCAATCTAGAGCTCTCCCTGGCACACCATACATCTATGTCTACCTACCTAGTGCTCACCTGTGCCTGCATGCCCCATGGATTTTCTCATGATTTTCCTTGCCTTTGAAGGTCTGAATGCTCCATTTGATGGGCGTAATGAATGGCCTATCCATCCACATAATCACTCCAGGTTGATGTCCATCAGTCACTAAAAGTGTTTATTCTATTGCTTAAGTATCTCATGAGTCTCTCCCACCCTCACTGGCACTTCCTTATTGCCTCTCACGGAGCCAGGACAATTCTACACCTGGCCCATGAGCACATTCACCTGGTGACCCAGACTGAGTCACAAAACTCGTGGCAGGCCTCCAAAATCTGTATTTTAAAAGGCTTCCTTGACAATTTTCATACTCAGCCAGATTTGGGAACTGATTGATTCTCAGGAGTCTGCTGCAGTAGCCTTCTTGCTGGTTTTCCTGACTCTACTCTGCCCCTTGACACGGTCTTCACTCTTCTGCTGCCTAAGGCACTTCCTGTCATGAAATATGACCATACTGCTTCCCATATCAAAATTCCCAAATCAGGGTCTTTTCAAATGAGTCAACTCTCCGCATCAGGTGGCCAAAGTATTGGAGTTTCAGCTTCAATATCAGTCCTTCCAATGAACACCCAGGACTGATCTCCTTTAGGATGGACTGGTTGGGTCTCCTAGCAGTCCAAAGGACTCTTCAGAGTCTTCTCCAACAGCACAGTTCAAAAGCATCAATTCTTCGGCACTCAGCTTTCTTCACAGCCCAACTCTCACATCCATACACGACTACTGGAAAAACCATAGCCTTGACTAGACGGACCTTTGTTGACAAAGTAATGTCTCTGCTTTTTGATATGCTGTCTAGGTTGGTCATAACACATTCCAGGATATCTGGCTCTAGGTGAATGATTTTAGTGTTTAAGGTATATTTCCAGATATGCTTTTTAAAAATGAATTATTTCATAAACTGTAAAACTATTTTAAGTGGAAGTTTTGGGATGATTGGGTTATTAAGTGGCTCTGTGGAAAATGACAAGGAATTTCAAGAAGTTAGTGGGGAGAGGAAGCAAGGTGGGGAACAAAAGACCTTCTAGGTAGAAGCGTATGCTTTATGTTGAAGTTTCATGTAGTGGTGACTGGACATTTCAGGCTGGACCATAGGAAGTAGCAGGAGAAAGCTAGAGACTAGTGTTAAATTAGGATAGAGTTCAGCTAAGTAGTTAAAACTTGTAGGAGTCAGAGAATGATGAAAGATTTTAAGAACAGGGTGAATTTGATCTTAGCTATATTTAGATTTTTAGTTTATCCCTTTGACATGAGTAGGAAGTTGACGTGACTCAGTAAAGCATTTTTGTAACGGGCTGTCAGTGCAGTCGTCTAATACCTATTTTTGCTCAGCTGACTCTGGTCAAAGCTGATCATGGCTTCTGCAACACTTTCATCAGCCTCACTTCCAGACAGGCTTCCTCTACCAGGAAGTCAAAGCAAAGATAAGGACAAAGGTTTACCTGCATGCTTCCTCCTTCAACTCCCTTTTCCCTGTCATTCTCTGGAAGTGAACCTCGGGCCCTTCAGGGTTTTTCTAGATTTGTTTTTCTTTTAATGGTTTGGCCATGTCCACCAGATCTAGTTACTTCAGTCAAAGGAATTTTGAATAGACCTCTTAGGACTGTGATATTTGGGAAAATGTGTAGTCCACTGGAGGTCTGAGAGTTTGTATGTTGGCTATTGGCCTTGTGGTCCACATTTTGTTGAATTTGATAAGTAATATTCATGATTGGATACCTATAGTTACGGCCATTTCTTACTCACGGTGCAGCTTTCTTTTCTTCTTCATTATTTTTATTGTAGTTTCTAAAGAAGAACCTGGATGGAAGTACCTTTTTTTTGGTATGCTTTATGAGTTGATAAATGCCAAAACCTTTGACTGTGTGGACCACAACAAACTGGAAAATTCTTAAAGAGGTGGGAATACCAGACCACCTAACCTGCCTCTTGAGAAATCTATATGCAGATCAGTAAGCAACAGTTAGAACTGGACATGGAACAACAGACTGGCTCCAAATAGGAAAAAGAGTATGTCAAGTCTGTATATTGTCACCCTGCTTATTTAATGCAGAGTACATCATGAGAAACGCTGAGCTGGATGAAGCACAAGCTGGAGTCTAGATTGCTGGGAGAAATATCAATAACTTCAGATATTCAGATGACACCACCCTTATGGCAGAAAGTGAAGAAGAACAAAAGAGCCTCTTGATGAAAATGAAAGAGGAGAGTAAAAAAGTTCGCTTAAAACTCAACATTCAGAAAACTAAGACCATGTCATCTGCTCCCATCACTTCAGTCAAATAGATGGAGAAACAGTGGAAACAGTGACAGACTATCATTTTGGGTTACAAAAATCACTACAGATGGTGACTACAACCATGAAATTTAAAAAATGCTTGCTCCTTGGAAGAAAAGTTATGACCAACCTAGTTCAGTTCAGTTCAGTCGCTCAGTCGTGTCCTACTCTTTGCGACCCCATGAACCACAGCACGCCAGGCCTCCATGTCCATCACCAACTCCCAGAGTTTGCCCAAACTCATATCCATCAAGTCGGTGATGCCATCCTCATCCTCTGTCGTCCCCTTCTCCTCCTGCCCCCAATCCCTTCCAGCCTCAGGGTCTTTTCCAATGAGTCAGCTCTTTGCATGAGGTGGCCAAAGTACTGGAGTTTCAGCTTCAGCATCAGTTCTTCCAATGAACACCCAGGACTGATCTCCTTTAGGATGGACTGGTTGGATCTCCTTGCAGTCCAAGGGACTCTCAAGAGTCTTCTCCAACACCACAGTTCAAAAACATCAATTCTTCGGCGCTCAGCTTTTTTTTTATATATATATATATATATTTTTTAATTTTATTTTATTTTTAAACTTTACAATATTGTATTAGTTTTGCCAAATATCAAAATGAATCCGCCACAGGTATACCTGTGTTCCCCATCCTGAACCCTCCTCCCTCCTCCCTACCCATACCCTCCCTCTGGGTCATCCAGTGCACCAGCCCCAAGCATCCAGCTTTCTTTATAGTCCAACTGTCCCATCCATACGTGACCTCTGGAAAAACCATAGCCTTGACTAGATTGACCTTTGTTGCCAAAGTAATGTCTCTGCTTCTTAATATGCTATCTAGGTTGGTTGGTCATAACTTTCCATCCAAGGAGTAAGTGTCTTTTGATTTCATGGCTGCAATCACCATCTGCAGTGAATTTGGAGCCCCAAAAAATAAAATCTGACACTGTTTCTACTGTTTTTCAATCTATTTGCCATGAAGTGATGGGACCAGATGCCATGATCTTCATTTTCTGAATGTTGAGCTTTAAGCCAACTTTTTCACTCTCCACTTTCACTTTCATCAAGAGGCTGTTCAGTTCCTCTTCACTTTCTGCCATAAGAGTGGTTATCATCTGCATATCTGAGGTTATTGATATTTCTCCTGGCAATCTTGATTCCAGCCTGTGCTTCATCCAGCCCAGTGTTTCTCATGATGCACTCTGCGTATAAGTTAAATAAGCAGGGTGACAATATTCAGCCTTGACGTACTCCTTTTCCTATTTGGAACCAGTCTGTTGTTCCATGTCCAGTTCTAACTGTTGCTTCCTGACCTGCATATAGATTCCTCAAGAGGCAGGTCAGGTGGTCTGGTATTCCCATCTCTTTCAGAATTTTCCAGTTTATTGTGAACCACACAGTCAAAGGCTTTGGATAGTAAATAAAGCAGAAATAGATGTTTTTCTGGAACTCTCTTGCTTTCTCATTGATCCAGCGGATGTTGGCAATTTCATCTCTGGGTCCTGTGCCTTTTCTAAAACCAGCTTGAACATCTGGAAGTTCACGGTTCACGTATTACTGAGGCCTGGCTTGGAGAATTTTGAGCATTACTTTACTAGCGTGTGAGATGAGTGCAATTGTGCAGTAGTTTGAGCATTCTTGGCATTGCCTTTCTTTGGGATTGGAATGAAAACTGACCTTTTCCAGTCCTGTGGCCACTGCTGAGTTTTCCAAATTTGCTGGCATATTGAGTGCAGCACTTTCACAGCATCATCTTTCAGGATTTGGAATAGGTCAACTGGAATTCCATCACCTCCACTAGCTGTGTTCATAGTGATGCTTCCTAAGCCCCACTTGACTTCGCATTCCAGGATGTCTGGCTCTAGGTGAGTGATCACACCATCGTGTTTATCTGGGTCTTGAAGATCTTTTTTGTAGAGTTCTTCTGTGTATTCATGCCACCTCTTCTTAATATCTTCTACTTCTGTTAGGTCCATACCATTTCTGTCCTTTATCGAGCCCATGTTTGCATGAAATGTTCCCTTGGTATCTCTAATTTTCTTGAAGAAATCTGTAGTCTTTCCCATCCTGTTGTTTTCCTCTATTTCTTTGCATTGATTGCTGAGGAAGGCTTTCTTATCTCTCCTTCCTATTCTTTGGAACTCTGCATTCAAATGCTTATATCTTTCCTTTTCTCCTTTGCTTTTTGCTTCTCTTCTTTTCACAGCTTTTTGTAAGGCCTCCTCAGACAGCCATTTTGCTTTTTTGCATTTCTTTTCCATGGGGATGGTCTTGATCCGTGCCTCCTGTACAATGTCACTAAGCTCTGTCCATAGTTCATCAGGCACTCTGTCTATCAGATCTAGTCCCTTAAATCTATTTCTCACTTCCACTGTATAATCATAAGGGATTTGATTTAGGTCATTTATGAATCATCTAGTGGTTTTCTCTACTTTCTTCAGTTTAAGTCTGAATTTGGGAGTAGGGAGTTTATGATCTGAGCCACAGTCAGCTCCTGGTCTTGTTTTTGCTAACTGTATAGAGCTTCTCCATCTTTGGCTGCAAAGAATATAATCAGTCTGATTTTGGTGTTGACAATCTGGTGATGTCCATGTGTAGAGTCTTCTCTTCTCTTGTGTTGTTGGAAGAGGATGTTTGCTATGACCAGTGCATTCTCTTGGTAAAACTGTATTAGCCTTTGCCGTACTTCATTCCCTACTCCAAGGCCAAATTTGCCTGTTACTCCAGGTGTTTCTTGACTTCCTACTTTTGCATTCCAGTCCCCTATAACGAAAAGGACATCTTTTTAGGGTGTTAGTTCTAAAAGGTCCTGTAGGTCTTCATAGAACCATTCAACTTCAGCTTCTTCAGTGTTACTGGTTGGGGCATAGGCTTGGATTACCGTGATATTGAATGGTTTGCCTTGGAAAGCCATGCCTGTGGGGCCACCCAAGACAGGCGGGTCATGGGGGAGAGGTCTGACAGAATGTGGTCCATTGAAGAAGGGAATGGAAAACCACTTCAGTATCTTGCTTTGAGAACCCCATGAACAGTATGAAAAGGCAAAATGATAGGATACAGAAAGAGGAACTCCCCAGGTCGGTAAGTGCCCAATATGCTACTGGAGATCAGTGGAGAAATAACTCCAGAAAGAATGAAGGGATGGAGCCAAAGCAAAAACAATACCCAGTTGTGGATATGACTGGTGATAGGAGCAAATTCTGATGCTGTAAAGAGCAATATGGCATAGGAACCTGGAATGTTAGGTCCATGAATCAAGGCAAATTGGAAGTGGTCAAACAGGAGATGGCAAGAGTGATCATCGACATTCTAGGAATCAGCGAACTAAAATGGACTGGAATGGGTGAATTTAACTCAGATGACCATTATATCAACTACTGTGGGAAGGAATCCCTTAGAAGAAATGGAATAGCCATCATGGTCAACAAAAGAGTCCGAAATGCAGTACTTGGATGCAGTCTGAAAAATGACAGAATCATCTGTTTGTTTCCAAGGCAAACCATGACCAACCTAAACAGCATATTAAAGAGCAGAGACATTACTTTGCCAACAAAGGTCCACCTAGTCAAAGGTATGGTTTTTCCAGTAGTCATGTATGGATGTGAGAGTTGGAGTGTCAAGAAAGCTGAGCACCGAAGAATTGATGCTTTTGAACTGTGGTGTTGGAGAAGACTCTTGAGAGTCCCTTTGACTGCAAGGAGATCCAACTAGTGCATCCTAAAGGAAATTAGTCCTGGGTGTTCACTGGAAGGACTGATGTTGAAGTTGAAACTCTAGTACTTTGGCCACCTGATGCAAAGAACTGCCTCATTGGAAAATACCCTGATGCTGGGAAAAATTGATGGCGGGAGGAGAAGGGGACCACAGAGGATGAGATGGTTGAATAGCATCACTAAGTCAATGGACATGAGTTTGAATAGGCTCCAGGAGTTGGTGATGGACAGGGAAGCCTGGCGTGCTGCAGTCTATGGCATCGCAAAGAGTTGGAGACAACAGAGCATTTGAGCTGAACTTGAACTGAAAGATCAAAGCTGTATTTCTGAAAAACTGGGTTAAGAGAATCCCATCTTTCAAGTAGGCATCTAATAGCCATAGTTTATAAGGGCTTTCCTGGTTGGCTCTGTGGTAAAGAACCCACCAGCCAGTACAGAAGGCATGGGTTCAATCCCTGGTTTAATTTCTCTAGCTTCAGAAGAATTTTGGAGTTCTCTCATAAGATGATTTAAATCCCAACTTGAATGAAACTTTTCCTTTATCGTCTTCAAGAATTAACTTAATCATCTAGAAATTTATATACACAAATTTAGTGGCAAAAAATATGGTTGAAATAATAGACCATAAAATCTAAGCAGCATTCATTAAATAATCATCAGGCGCATACCATGTCCAAAGCATTGTTCTAGGAATAGGGACTACATCAGTGAGTGAGAGACAAAAGTCTCTGCCCTATGAATCTTATATTTTAATGAGAATTGCGTAAACAATGGGCAATACAAAAAATTAAGGGAATGTAGTTTGTCAGATGGTAATATGTCTGTAGGAAAAAAGCAGGGAAAGGTGGTAGTGCTGGTGAGGTAGGGGAGTGTCATTTGCTCCTTGAAACAGGATGGTCAAAATGTTTCATTGACAAGGGATGTTTGGGCAGAAACTTAAAGGAGGTGAAGGAGTAAACCATGAAGACCCTTGAGAGAACAGTACTGCCTGCAGGAAGAAGAGCAGTACAGTGTGTCTGTACTGTGTTCCGAGTAGAGTTGAGAAGGCTGTGGTTGGATTACAGTTAGCAAGGGGAAAGTGAAAAGAATTGAAATCACATAAGCAACAAGGGACCAGATCATGTATGCTTACAGGTCATTATTGGGACTTTGATCTTTATTCTAACAGTACTTTATTAGATAGTACAGAGCAGAAGAGTTCCCCGACAGGACTTATCTGTTCCAAGGATTACTCTAACTGCTTGCCCAAGAATAGACTCAATAGACTGTTGAGGACAGGCAGAAGCAGGGAGATCCATTGGGAGTTTATCACAATAGACACATTAACTATGGTAGCTTAGACCTGGGTTGTAGCAGTGAAGCTGGGGAGAGGAGCTGAAAGGTAAGTTAGGATATAAAAGAGCAATACCATAGGGGCCCTGGAGACTCCAATTAGGCTGAAGAATGTTTAAGATGGGAGTAGATAAGCAAGCAAGCTGGAAGAGTAGGGGATTGTGAACAGAGTGGGATGTTTGCATTAGTCATTTTGGAGGTGGAGTGATCTGGAGCGATGATAAGATTTAAGTTGTGTTTATGAGAATGAGTAACTGACATGGAGGAAAGAGACCATTGGGAAGAGACGGTAGGGATGATTAAGCTGATAGTTTTTCATTGTATTTACCTCAGAGGGTGGCCGATACTGAAGTGGACAGGAAAGCTGTGACTTTGGTCTAGGTAGGATAGCCATATTATTTGTATATTTTGTGCATATATAAGTATATATATTTAACAGGGTTAATGTAGAGCCTCTTATATATATATTCATAAAATAATGTGATTAAAGTGTTACTAAATATCTCTCTAGAAGTAGTCAGATGAATCTCACTATATTCCAAATAAATATCTTGTGAAACTGTCTTTACTAGACACTGTTGCTATTACTCAGTATATCTTTGGGAATTTATTTTAAAATTGTCTTCAAATATATGTCATTCATGTGTCATGTTTTTCTATGTATTATTAGACTGAGAAATCTTTGTACTTTAATGTTCATCTGCTTATAGATAATAGTCAGTAGTCCTTTCGAGCCACAGCAGATCACTAAGTTTGGGAGTGGTAATTAAATAACTACTTTTGGTTTTAAAACTGAAATCTGGCTATAAAATATGCTCATTTTCCCTTGTGATTCATATGCAAACTCTCATAGCAGTTATTTAAAATGTCATGAGCAAAAGGAAAATCTTAGAACAGACTTCAAGATGATTAGTTCAAGGGACTTGCTCACTTATCAATATATGTTTTGGCAGTTTGATTACCAAGTTTATTCCTAAAGAGTCATTTCTCATATAAACTCTTATATTTCTCAAATAAACATCACATAAACTTCCTAGAATATTTCCCATGTCTTTTCCATGCTCAAAAACATTGCATGTCTCCATTTTTCATTTAGAGCTATAATCTAAAATTAGCTTCAATACATGTTTGTTCACTTTTTAAAAAAATTTAATGCCTACCCTGTGTAAAGATCAGGACTATGTGCTGGGCCTCTTCAGAAAATAATAAGATATATCTCTGTCCCTAAGGGAATTTACAGTCTACAAAACACAAATAAAATCAGTGCAGGAACAGAGGGATGAAAAGAAGAAGGGGGACTTCATGGCAGACCACTGTGCTAAGTTCTTCTGTACATATGATCTCATTTACTTCTTAAAGTAATCCTGAAAAGTAAGTGATCTTAATCTGGTTTTGCAGATGAGGAAATCTAAAGAGTAAATTATTCAAGCTGAGTAGCAGTAAATGACAACTGGATTATGAATTCAAAGTACTGATCATAAGCAAAGTATAGAAATAATCAAAATTACAGTTCTTAATTGGAATATCAATACCATGAACATTTATACATTATTCATTCTATACCTATTACAGCAATTTTTTGTCAGGGGAGGACTTGAATTCTGTTCTTCTGACTCCAGTTCTACATGTTTTTACTACTCCTAGCCTTCTCTATAGCCCTTCAAGAATACTCCAAATGGGTAACAGTCAAGTCATAATAGGAAAAAGAAAAAGTTTTGGTTTTTATATTGTTATTGGATATTTTGTGTTTAGCTGTGTTGTCTCTTTGTGTAAGTGGATTTACATAGTGAAGATGACCTACCAAAATCTGTAGGTTATCACTGTGAGCAGCAGGAAACTCAGAGGGAGCACTAAATTCATTTGCTCATTTCATCAAATCAAACCTTTCTTTGGATCATGAGCTATGCCTTCCAAGGCATAGATTGTTTCCAAGTTTGAAGGTTAAAAAATATTCAATGATGGTTAATAAAAGCAGAGATAATAGAGCATGACAGAATGTTGTTTGCTTGCATGACTCAAATGGGCACTTTCCAGAAGTGGAAACTGATTAGATTATCAATACGCATAAAGCATTAAGTAATAAAAGCAGTTTTGAAAGTTATTATTTAGCTTGGCATACTATTATGGCTACAGTTTTTAGACCACAGTCACATATTTACAATTCAGATTACTATGAATTTCTTCTCCCCAGACGTTTTGTTTTATGGAACTCTTACAGAGAAACATTAGAAGGTCATGTCTACTCAGGAATCATTGGAATAGATTAGATATATATGTGCCAGGTATTAAATTCCTTCTTTCCTATTCTGAGGAATGTTTAACAGAAGATAGACTAAGTTGCTTTTGGTTATGAAAACATTATTATACTGGGTAATCTTTAAGCTACTTACAGTGAGACAGCAATACTTTGGCACTGACACCTTAGAAGTTGCCTACTTTAAATCACTATATTGTGTGTATTTGGCAAATAGAGGCACTCAATAAATAGCAAGAGAGTATTTGAAGATTTTCAGAGATTACTTGTATTTGCTTTAGAACTGAATTTCTCATTTTCTTCAGTTGGCCTCCTAGGGATAGAAGCTATTCTTCTGTGGACCAGAAGTGCTTAGAAAGTAATATCCCTCTAGGAGCAACCCTTAACCAATGACAGAATTATGGGGGTATAAATTCCCAACTATTTACTCCTTGGTTGGAATAATTCTGGGATATGTGTTTTATAGAGTGTTCTAGAGCTTCTCCGCAGGTTGCAGCTACAGAACCACTAAAAAAGCTCTAGTAGCTTAATAATTGTACCCCTTGTTGACTCTATTTTCCCTCAATTATTGTCCCATTCTCCTGCTGGACTACTCACATCAACCACCTGCTCTCAATACTTCTTGCAAAGTCTACTTTTGCTTGGGGGAGTGGAGGTCCAACTAAGACATCTCAAATTCTCCTTCTCCTAGGAAACCCTCTTTCATGCTCCAGGTACATTTAATCCCCATCTCCTCTGTTGTCTTAGGGCACTCTCTCTCCCTCTGTGAGAACACATCTTACATTCTGCCTTGAACCGTTAGTTTTTTCTCTTATATTGCATTGTAGCTTAAGAAAATAGCTCATATTTTTCTGTACCTTGGGTTTTCTCTAAAAGTTGTGGAGTAACTCATATATTCCTGTGTCTTCCAGAGCACTTATTCTAATCCCTTATATTTAATCAGCAATGTCCATTGAACTGTACCATCTATGTATAAATAAAAGCTGACTCAAATTTATTTCAGGAAAGTCACAGATAGACAACATAATCTGGAAAACAGTACATGGAAAAAATGAGAAATTCATCAGAGATAGAAGTTATAAAATAAAAGAACCACATTGAAATTCTGGAGCTGAAGGATACAAGAAATGAAATTTTTAACAAATGCAATAGAGAGAAACTGCAGACTCAGTCAAGTGGAAGAAAGAATCATCTAACTCATACATAAGTTATTTGAAATGATCCAATCAAAAGAGAGAAAATAAAGAAAACCTATAGAATTTTATGACATCAGCTGAACCATATTTGCATTATGGGAGTCCTAGGAGAAGAGAGAGAAAGGGGCAGAAAGCATATTTTTTTAAAAAAAAAAAATAATGACTGAAAACTCCCCGAATCTAATGAGGGAAATGGACATCCAGATTTATGAATGGTCTTAAATACGAGCAAACCAAAGAACACTACACCAAGACACATAATCAAATTGTCAACAGTCAAAGACAAAGACAAAATTTTGAAAGTAGGAAGAGGAAAATAACTTACCATATATAAGCCCCACACTCCCACCTCTCAGTAAGACTGAGTGTATTTCTCAACAGAAACCTTGTAGGCCAGGAGAGAGTGGAATGGCATATTTCAAAATGCCAAAGGAAAAAAAAAAGTAAAAGAAAAAGAAATCTATGAATTAACATTTTACCTGAGAAAATTATTTTTTTAAGAATAAAAGAGAAAAATAAACTGAAAGACAAACAAAACACAAAGTAGGCAAGAAAACAAAAATGAAGGGAGTTTGTCACCACTACCCCTGCTTTGCAAAAAAAAAAAATGCTTAAGGGAGTTCTTCAAATCAAAATAAAAAATATGGTAAACTGCAAGGCAGAACTGTATGAATGCATAGATCTTACTAGTAAAGGAAAAATAGACACAAACACAGAATAATGTTACACTTGTAATGGTAATATGTAAATTACTTTTCAGCCTACTATATAAGATAAATTGTTAATGAATACACAATTTTTAAAAAAGCAAATTCTGACTACAGAAACACACAGTGTTTGAGTTGGTAAAAAAAAAAAAAGTGTGATGGAAGTTGTTATCAACTTCAGTGATTATAGCTACAAAATATTTTATGTTCAAGGTAACCACAAAGAAAAAAACTTATAATCAATATACAAAAGATAAAGAGAAGAGATCCAAAGCAATTCACTTCCAAAAATTATCAAATAAAAAGAGCAAGAGAGGAAGATGGGAACAAAAAATGCAAAACAAACAAAACAATGAAAAATCATTGTTAAGTCTTCACCTATCAATACTTTAAATGTAAATGCATTGCACTCTCCAATTAAAAAGGCATAGTATGGCAAATAGGTTAAAAAACAAAATCCAGCTATATGCTGTCTACAAAGGATTCACATTAGATATAAGGACACACAGAGGCAGAAAGTTGAAGGGGTAGGAAAATATAGTCCATGAAAATGGTGACAAGAAAATGATCCAAGAAAGCAAGTCTGGCTGTGCTTATATGAGGAAAAAAAAAGTAAACTTTAACTCAAAGACTATCTCTAAGACAAAGAACATTATATTATAATGATAAAATGGTCAATCCAATGGGAAGGTTTAACAGTTATATATGTACCCAACATCAGAGAACTTAAATATATCAAGCAAATATTTACACATCTGAAGGGGAGAAGTGACAACGGCACAATAGTTTTCAGTAGTGGATAGAGCATCCAGACAGAAAATTAATAAACAGCTACCTGGAAGAACGCTATATACCAAGTGAGCCTAAAAGGCATATTCAGGACTTTCAACCCAACAACAAAAGAGTACACATTCTTAACTGCACATACAACATTCCCCAGAATAGACCACATCTTAGGTCACAAAGCAGTCTTACCAATTCAAGATTGAAACCATCTCAAGTATCTTTTTTTTTTTTTACCTCAGTTGAATGAAACTAGAAATCAGTAGCAGTAAGAAAATGGGAAAATTCACAAATTCATGGAAACATGGAAACTAAACAACTTATTCTTGAAGATCCATTGAGTCAAAAAGAAAATAGAAAAGGAGTTTAGAAGGCATCTCAAGAGAAACAAACATAAGCATACCAAGACTTATGGAATACTACAAAACCAATATTAAGAGAAAAGTTTATAGTGATAAATTCCTGCATTACAAAAGAAATAAGATTCTCAAGCAACCTAATTTTACAACTCAAGGAACAAGAAAAAGAAGACCACGTTAAGCCCAAAGTTAACAGAAGGAAAAGAAGTAATAAAGATTAGAACAGAAATAAATCAAGCACAAAACAGAAAAAAAAATTTTTTTTAATCACTGAAAGTTTTTTGAGATTTTTTTTCTTTTTTAAAAAATTTATTTACTTTTAATTGAAGGATAATTGCTTTATAGTATTGTGTTGGTTTCTACCAAACATCAGCATAAATCAGCTGAGAAGTTTTTAAAATCAACAGGACCTTAACCAGATTTACTAAGAAAAAAGAAAACTGAATATTAGAAGTAAACATGAGACATTACAGTGGATACCTTAAAAATAAATTGATCATAAGGGATTATTTTGACCACCTGTGTGTCAAAAAATTGGATAAGCTGGAAGAAATTAATAAATTCCTAGAAACATACAGCCTGCCAGAACTAAATCAAGAAGCAATAGAAAACCAGAATAGACTCATAAATAAGTAGATTGAATCAGTAATCAAATACCTTCCAGCAACAAAAAAACAGGTACATGAGAAGGTGCTCAGCATCACTAATCATCAGAGAAATGCAAATCAAAACTAAGATAAGTGGGACATAGACAAATATTGTATAATCTCACTTATATATGGAATCTAAAAAAGATGAACACATGAATGCAGAGAGTAGATCAGTGGTTGGCAGAAACTGGCAAAAGAGGGAATGGAGAGATGTTATTCAAGGGGTACAGAGTTTCAATTTTGTAAAATAAGTTCTGGAAAGCTAATGTATAGCAGTATAACTTTAGTTTAAAATATGTATTGTATCCTTGAAATTTGCTAAGAGTATACATCTGAAGTGTTCTTATCACACACATAAAAAAGGAAAAAGTAATTATGTGAGGAATGGATATGTTAATTAGCTTGATTTAATGCTCATTTCACAATGAATATGTATTTCAGAACATTAAATTGCCTACCTTTAAATACATGCAATTTTCATTTGTCAATTATACCTCATTAAAGCTGGAAAATAAAGTAAACAGATGACAACTAGACTTCCCATAGAACATTAATCTAGGCACCCTGCAGTGTAAGAGCAGAACAGTCTGTTCACAGAGCTGCCATCGGGATAAATTAGCTTCAGCTGTTCTCAGTTCTTGAGTCTTTGCATTCCTGGTATGACTAGAAATGAATATCTAATTGATAGTTGGAAATATCTTGGAAGACATGCCCATTTAACTGGAACATGGAGGCCAATAGGAAAAGGATAGCTTCCTGAAACTCTTTCCCTAAAGAAAAGAGAATGGATACTAGGCATGCCAAAACATCAGTTGTCTACTCTGGTACTATTGAGACAAGAAAGATTGAAACACTCATTATATTTTTAGAGTCTGGATGGGAAATGAGACACATAGGTAACTGTCACAGGCAACAAGTCATCCAGGTTATATTGTTCATGGGAAGTAAATATGACAGGAAGATGGGTTGAAGGGCTTTGGATAGCAGGATAAGTGCAAATGTAATCTGTCATTGGAGGCAATTAAGACTTTTTAGGAAAGGAGTGACTCAGAGTCATAAATTAGAAAAATTAATGTGACATTAGTGTGAAGGTAAATTGAAGAAGAAGTGATTTTGAAAGTTTATTTTTTAACATCAGTCTGTTTGATCATTGAACTATCATTGATTTATTTTTTTAATTTTATTGAAGTATAGTTGATACACACTGCTGTTTTAATTTCTGCTATTCAGCAAAATGATTTACATTATTTTCCATTATGCTTTATCACAAATTATTGAATATGGTTCCCTGTGCTATGTAATACGACATTGTTGTTTATCCATCTGATATGGATAAACACCCTACACTCCTTCCCCCTTGGCAACCACAAGTCTGTTCTCTTTATCTGTGAGTCTGTTTCTACTTCATAGATAAGTTCATTTGCGCCATGTTTTAGATTTTACATGTAAGTGATATCATGTGGTATTTTTCTCTTTCTGACTTACTTTGCTTAGTATGGTAATCTCTAGGTCCATCCACACTGCTGCTAATGAGACTATTTCATATTTTTATAGCTGAGTAATATTCCACTGGGCTTCCCTGGTGGCTCAGTGGGAAAAAATCTGCCTGCCAATGCAGGAGACGTGGATTCATTCTGTGGATCAGGAGGATCCCCTGGAGAAGGAAATAGCAACCTATTTCAGTATTCTTGCCTGGGAAATCCCATGGACAGAGGAGCCTTATGGGCTATAATTCATGGGATTGCAAAGAGTTGGTCTTGACTTAGTAACTAAACACCAACAAATATTCCATTGTACATATAAATATACACTACATCTTCTTTATCCATTCATATGTCAGTGGACATTTAGGTTATTTCCATGTTTTGGCTATTATAAGTAGTGGTGCTATGGACATAGAGTTGTATGTATTTTTTTGAATTACAGTTTTATTTGGATATATGCCCAGGAGTGGGATTGCTGGAATCTATGGCAAGTCTATTTTATTTTTTTGAGGAACCTCCAAACTGTTTTCCATAATAGTTGCACCAACACACATTCCCACATTCCTCTTACAGTGTAGTAGGATTCCCTTGTCTCCACACCCCATCCAGCATTTGTTATTTGTAGACTTTTTAATGATGGACATTCTGACCAGTGTGAGATTCTACCTCATTGTAGTTTTCATTTGCATTTCTCTAATAATTAGCAATATTGAGCATCTTTTCATGTGCCTCTTGGTCTTCGGTATTTCTTCTTTGGAGACATGTGTATTTAGGTCTTCTGCCAATTTTTTGATTGAGTTGTTTGGTTGTTTGTTTTTTGTTCTGTTGGTCTTCCCCAGTGACTCAGCAGTAAAGAATCTGCCTGCAATGCAAGAGAAGCAGGAGACACAGGTTCAATCTCTAGGTTGGGAAGATCCCCTGGAGGAGGGCATGGCAACCCACACCAGTATACTTGCCAGGAGAATTCCATGGACAGAGGAGGCTGACGGGCTATAGTCCATAGGGTGGCAAAGAGTTGGGCATGACTGAAATGACTGAGCAGGAGCACAACACAGAATTGTATGAGCTGTTTGCATATTTTGAAAATTAACCACTTGTCAGTCGTATTAGTCACAAATATCTACTCCCAGTCCATAGGTTGTCTTTGTTGTTTATGATTTTTTTTTTTGCTATGCAAAAGATTAAAAATTTGATTAGGTCCCACTTATTTTTGCTTTTATTTCTGTTGTCTTGGAATACTGACCATAGAAAATACTGATGCAGTTTATGTCCAATAATGTTTTGCCTGTGTTCTCTTTTGGGAGCTTTATGGTGTCTTGCCTTATATTTAAGTCTTTAAGCCATTTTGAATTGATTCTTATGTATTCTGTAAGGATGTGTTCTAACTTCATTAATTTTCATGTGACTAACTTTCCCAATACTACTTGTTGAAGAGACTGTTTTTTCCCATTGTATATTATTGTCTCCTTTGTCAAACTTCAGTTGACCATAGATGTGTGGGTTTACTTCTGGGCTCTCTGTTCTGTTCTATTGATCCATTGTCTATATTTTTGCCAATACCATGCTGTTTTGATTACTGTAGTTTTATAATATCATCTGAAGTCTGGGAGCATTATGCCTCTTACTTTGTCATTTTTCCTCAGGATTGATTTGGCAATTCTGAGTCTTTCATGGTGCCATATAAATTTTAAGATTATTTGTTCTAGTTCTGTGAAAAATATCATGGGTAGTTTAATAGGGATCACATTAAATCTGTAGATTGCTTTGGGTAGCATGGCCATTTAAACAGTATTAATTCTTTCAGTTCAAGACCATGGGACATCTTTCCATTTGTTTAAATTATCTTCAATTTCCTTTATGGCTGTTTTGTAGTTCTCAGCATATAAGTCTTTTACCTTTTTGATGAGATTAATTTTGATGAAATTAAAATTGATGTTTATTTATATTCCTTTTCTTATATTTCATTGTTAGTGTAAAGAAATGCAGCAAATTTCTTTGTTAACCTTGTACCTGCTACCTTGCTGAATTCTTTATCAGTTCTAGTTGGTTTTGTATGGAGTCTTTATGTTATATATATGTAGTATTATATCATCTGCATACCATGACAATTTTATCTCTTCCTTACCAATTTGAATACCTTTTATTTCTTCTTGTTTGATTGCTGTGGCTAGGACTTCCAGTACTATGTTGAATAGAACTTAAGAGAGTGAGCATCCTTGTCTTGTTCCAAATTTTAGTGGGAAGGCTTTCAGCTTTTCACCATTGAGTTTTATACTGACCATGAATTTTTCATAAATAGCTTTTATTTTGTTGAGGTATATTCCCTGTATACCAACTTTCCTAAGGGTTTTTATCATGAATGAATATTAAATTTTATCAGATATTCTTTCTGCATCTATTGAGATGATCATATGGTTTTTGTTTTTTGTTGTTATTGATGGAGTGTATCACATTGATGGATTTGTGTATGTTGAATGATCCTTGTGACTCTGGGATGAATCCAATTAAGAGTGCTGTATATGATCTTTTTGTGTGTTGTTAGATTCCATTTGCTAATTTTTTTGAGAATTTTTGCTTATATATTCATCAAAGAAATTGGCCTTTAATTGTCTTTTTTGGTAGTATCTTTGTCTGGTTTTGGCATCAGGGTGATGATGTCTTCATAGAATATCTGAGGGAGTGTTCCTTCCCCTTAAATATTTTGGAAGAGTTTGAGAAGGATCAGGTTTTTCTTTGTATGTTTGGTCAAATTTGCCTGCAAAGCTATGTGATCCTGGACTTTTTTTTGTAAGGAGTTTTTAAGTTACAGATTCTATTTCACTACCAATGATTGTTCTGTTCAGGTTATCTATTTCTTCTTGATTCAGTTTTGATATATTTCTAGAAACTTGTCCATTTTTTCTAGGTTATGTAATTTTTTGGCATATAATTGTTGATCGTATCTGTTATGTTTGGGTGGGGATTGGTTGGTTGGTTGTATTTCTACGGTAGCAGTTGTGATTTCTCCTCTTTTCATTTCTCATTTTATTCATTTGGGTCTTTGCTCTTTTCTTCTTGGTGAGCCTGGCCAGAGGTTTGTCAATTTTGTTTGCTGTTTCAAGGAACCAACTCTTGATTTTGTTGATTTTTTATATTTCTGTTTTTTTAATCTCTATTCTATTAACATTTCCTTCCTTCTGCTGACTTTAAGTTTTCTTTGTTTTTCTTTTTCTAACTGTTTTAGGTGGTGGATTATATTGGATTAGTTGTTTATTTGAGATTTTTCTTGTTTCTTGAAGGCCTGTATTTCTATGAACTTCCATCTAAGAACTTCTTTTGCTGCATCCCATAGATTTTTTTATGGCTATGTTTTCATTGTCATTTGCTTCAAGATATTTTTAAATTTCTTCTTTCATGTCATCATTGATCCATTGGGTATTTTCTTTTTTTTTTTTTTTTTTTTTTTGTAGTTTGCTGTTTAGTGTCTATGTAATCATTTTTCCTCATTTCTTTTTCTGTGGTTAATTTCTAGTTTTATGCCATTGTGATCAGAAAAGGTGCTTGAAATAATTTCTGTACTCTTAAATTTGTTAAGACTTGTTTTGTGCCCTAATATGTGATCAATCCTAGATAATATACCATGTGCACTTGAAAAAAAGTCTGTCCTCTGCTTTTTTTTTAGTGTAATGTCCTGAAAATATCAATTAAGTCTAATTTGAACTACCATTTATTAAACACCTACTATGTTACGGCAGTATTCTGTGAACTAGAGCTGTAGGTTTAATTAAAAAAAAAGCAAAACTCTGCCCTCATAGAGTTTGCCTCTTTAGTAAGGGGACACAAACAGTAAACAATTAAGGAAATTAACATGATATTTAATGATATAGTCTGTGAAGAAAATTAAACCATGATAAGGACTTGAGATTAATGGTGTATGAGAGGAGAAAAGGAAAGTGAAGTCACTATTTTCTATAGAGAATTGAGGGAGACCTCTCTGAGGTGAGTGGAGATCACAGTGATTTGGTGGAGTAAGTCATGTATATAGATATGAGGAAGAAGAGCATCCCAGGCAGAGAGACCAGCAAATAAAAAAGGCTTGAGTCTGGCCTTTGCTTGGTCACTTACGACAACAGATTCAAACCCCTGTGCAAATCAGTAAAAAAGTTAGAGCTTCTTCAAGTCAAGACTGTGAAACAAGAAAACGTGGTGGACTAACTTAACAAAGAAATGCACAGATATTGAGAATAGATCTGAAATCTCCAGCATGATATATGGACACACAAACCAATCTTAAACCATAAGGCACCGTAACAGAAATAAAGCAAGTTGTGAGTAACTGGGGAGAGCTGTTTTTGATGAGATTATTACAAAAAGCTTCTCTATAAGAGGTGACAGAGCGAAAGGAAGAGAAAACTATAATGGATTGTAATTATACAATCACAAGTCTAGATTCTAATGTTTAGAAGAAAGAAAGCATTAGTCACTCAGTAGTGTCTGATTCTTTGTGAACCCATGGACTGTATCCCGCCAGGCTCCTCTGTCCATGAGATTTTTCCAGGCAAGAATACTGAAGTTGGTTGCCATTTCATTCTCCAGGGGATCATCCCCATCCAGGGATTGAACTCGGGTCTCCTGCATTGCAGCCAGATTCTTTACTGTGTGAGCCACCAGTGAAGTCCAAATTCTAATGTTTAGTGATGTTTCGATCTTTAATTTCACCATCCCTTGCTATATTCATTCTCATTCCTTTTTCTTTAATTAGAAATGACTGGCTGCCATTCTCTGTAAAGCAATTTTCAAGAGACTTAAAAGACAGTTAAGGTTGTACCTGTGCATATTATAGTTGCAGTTTATAAAGTAATGAGTTCAAAGTATTTCTGACACTTTATTACTTCTCATCTCCTCCATTTATATTTCCCTGGTCCAAGCCCAAGAACTACAGATTTCTTCCCAAACATTTATATAATGAAAATCTGTTAAATGCTAGTTTAATTCAATTTGTTCCATTTATTTATGTAAAGATAACATCATAGTGCTTTTAAGTTTTAATAAAACATCTTGTTCATTTATTATAGTCAGTCAAATTAACATTCATTTTGCAGATACAGATGAATTAAAGAGGAGACATTTATGGTATTGTAAGAAGTGGTCTGCAATCTGCCAGTGACATTTATTGTATTCTGGTTGTGTGCAAAGTAGCAGTGTTCTTTGTATCTCTTTCCTGTAGGAGGCCTTAGGCTTTGGCTATTACACTCACTTGTAATCATATCAGCATTGCTGTCTGTCCTCTGATCTCCAAGTCACTAAGTTCAACCAAATCACTTGTTGTGGTTTGACCCCAGCCTACCATCTGCAGCCCTCTGACAACTGCCTGTTATAATAGTAGCTTATTTGCCACCTGCCCTCACTCATCATCATATTATCCAAGTAATAAAAAAATGTATTATTATCTGATTCTCAATATCAAGGAGATTCATCACATTTCTTTAGTGGCTGGAAATTAATACTAAAAGGAAGGGAAATGTAGGAGTCGGCATTGTTCTCTTTATTCATTCAAAAAAAAATTTATAAAATACTAATGAATACTCAAGACCCCATGCCCTTCTCTAGGGGATCTTCCAACCCAGGGATCAAACCCAGGTCTCCCGCATTGCAGGCAGATTCTTTATGAGCCACCAGGGAAGCTCTACTGAATACTGGGGATACACTAAACAAATCTCTATCCACATGAAACTTTAAAGTCTACTGAAGTTAATATTAACATGACTTCCCTAGGGGCGTTGGTGGTAAAGAACCCACCTACCAATGCAGGAGACATAAGAGACACGGGTTCAATCCCTGGGTCAGGAAAATCCCCTGGAGAAGGACATGGCAACCCACTTTAGTATTCTTGCCTGAAAAATCTCGTGGACAGAGAACCCTGGCCGGCTATAGTCCATGGGGTCGCAAAGAGTCGGACACAACTGAAGTGACTTAGCATGCAAGAAATTAATGTATGATAAATAAATCAAATGTAAAATAAAATTGTGAATTACAAATTAGAATAAGCACCGTGATTGAATTAAAGCAGATTAATGAGAGTGTTGGGGCTTCCCTCATATTTCAGTTGGTAAAAGAATCCACCCACCTATATTGCAGGAGACCCCAGTTTGATTCCTGGGTTGGGAAGATCCACTGGAGAAGGCACAGGCTACCCACTCCAATATTCTTGGGCTTCCCTTGTGGCTCAGCTGGTAAAGAATCTGCCTGCAGTGAGGGAGATCTGGGTTCAATCTCTGGGTTGGGAAGATCCCCTGAAGAAGGGAAAGGCTACCCACTCCAGTATTCTGGCCTGGAGAGTTTCATGGACTGTATAGTCCATGGGGTTGCAAAGAGTCAGACATGACTGGGCAACTTTCACTTTCAGTAAGAGTGTAACCAGGGAAGCCACTTTAAATGAGGTTGTTAAAGCAGGCATCTCTGAGGGGATGACATAGGAGCTAAAGAATGAGAATACACCAGCCATGCTAAATAAATGGTGGAGAGGCATTCCAGGGAGAGGGAACATGAGGGGCAAATGCTTGAAGGCATGAAGGGTCTTGGAGTATTTGAAGGTTGAAAAAGAAGGCCACTATGGCTGAGTCATAGTAAGGAAGGGGCAAGTGGTGTGAGTGAGGTTAGAGAAGTATGGATGGGCTAGAACTTGCAGGGCTATGTAGATAATGATAAAAAGTTTAGATTTTATTCCAGGAGTAATAAGACATTGCTTGTGGAGTGACCTCATTTGATTTATGTATGTAAAGTTTGTAGAAGGCAGGACGATTGAAGTAATTTAGGTGAACAATGATGGCTGTGACTGAGCTGGCCATGTACATAGAAGTGAATTAATCCCAGTTTACTTTGGAGAGTGCTGACTAGACTTGATGGTAGGGTTGATGGTGGGCATCAAGGTCAATACCTAAGACCTTGGCTTAAGTCACAGGGTACCATTTGATAATCTGGCAAAGACACTCAGGACTGACATAATATGTTTTTGCTGATAAATCAAAAGCTCAGGTTTGGGCATACTAAATTTAGGTGCTTATTAGACGGCAAGGTGGAGTTGCCAAGTAGACAGAAATAAGTAGCTTAGTAGAAATGTCAAAGATAGTGATACAAATTTAGGAGTCACTAGATATTGTTTGTATTTAAAAGCAGTTAAAATGCTCTGAGATCATTGTATCATTTGGGAAAAGACTTCTCTGCATCAACCCTTGAGTCACTCCAATTTCATTCAACACATATTTATTGAGCTCCTGCTATATGAGGCACTTTCAGTGGCATGTAGTTTTAGTAATAAGTAAGAAAGACCCTAATAGGTGGCTCAGACAGTAAAGAATGTGCCTGCAATATGGGAGACCCAGGTTTGATCCCTGGGTGGGGTAGATCCCCTGGAGAAGGGAATGGCAACCCACTCCAGTATTCTTGTCTGGAGATTCCATGGACAGAGGAGCTTGGCAGGCTACAGTCCATGGGGTCACAAAGAGTCAGACATGACTGAGCGACTGAAACACACACATGAGAAAGACAAGTTATTGCTTTCATAGAACTTCTATTTAGTAGAGGAATGGCTCAGATGGTAAAGAATCTGCCTGGAGTGCGGGAGACCTGGGTTTGATCTGGGTTCGATCCCTGGATCGGGAAGATCTCCTGAAGAAAGGAATGACAACCCACTCCAGTATTCTTGCCTGGAGAATTCCACGGACAGGGGAGCCTGGCAGTCTGTAGTCCATGGGTCGCAAAGAGTCGGACACAACTGACTGACTAATACACACACAGAAAACAAACCAATAACTAGTAGATATGTAACTTTATTGTATAGAGGAGAAGCAGAATCCAAAGAGATCACGTGAAGTTAGTCAGTGAGTTAGGCAACTTTTTTCCCTCCCAGTGATGATTTGGCAGCTACTAGAAGTAGGCACCCGGGTCACATGTGGCTAAGAACCTGAGTAAGATGGAGACCAAGCTGTGAGTGTTTTCAGTACTTCCTGTGGCGTAGTGACCACTTTAAAAATAAACACTAGAACAACAACAAAACAGATTTGGGGGCATCAAAGCTAAAGAAGTAGAGATCATGAAAACAGCTATTTTGGAGGAATGGATTATAAAGGAAAGAAAAAAACTTGGAACCACCACTAATGGAAGAAGTAAGATTAAGGAAGTGAGTTTTGTTTGATTATTTAGGATCATTACAGCACCTGCCTGTGATTATGGGAATTGTCTAATAGAGAGGGAGTGGGAGGGTAGAATTGGAAGAGTGATGTCCTTGAGAAGATGAAAGGAGACAGGATTGAGGGTGGCATTAAAGGAATGGTTGATTAGGACCAGAATCTCTATTGTAACTGGAGGAATGGAGAGTGGCTTGTAAATTTGATGGGGGGATATGGAGGAAGGGTGATGAGAACTTTCTCTGATGTGACTCTTTTTCCAGTGAAGCAAAAATGGAAGGAAAGGGGTTTGAGAAAAGAGAAGGAGACATGAAATAGCATCTTGGAGAATAGAAACCTTACTAAAGAAATATAGCAGGATTGTTGTGAAGATTTATGTTAATACTTTTAACATTGGCAGTCAACCACTTCTATAATTTTTTTCCCAGCCACTTTCAGTTGCTCCATTCTCAACACAGAGAAGGCATATCACTGGATTCTTCCTTTTATGAGATAAATGCAGTGATTAAAGACCAGAGGAAGGAAATGAAGGGCATTAGAAAAGGAATGAAAGGTCCTGAAGTGTAAGCTGATTAAGAAGGGAATTAAAAACAAGAGGAATGCATAAAGGATTGCAAAAAATTAGAAAGGGATATTGTTCATTGATTTGGTTTACTCATTCACTACAACAATTGAGGTTCTGCTATGTGCCAAACTGTACTGGGTCCTGTGAATATATTCACAAGTGATAGGATATAGGTCTTCTCATGTTGTGAGTGATATAGGTCTTCTCATGGAGTAGTGTGAGATGGATAGTGAAGAATTGAAACCACTCAGTATTAAAGTCATGTATTGCTGAGCGCAGTGAAGAAATAGAGAGCATCCGCAGGTGGGGAGAGCAGTGACACGGATGAGGTGTTCAGGGAGGGCGTCCTCTCTGGTAAAAACTGAACAGAGACCTGGATGAAGTGCAGGCACACTCTGTGAATATCTGGGATCAGTGGGCTCGGCTGAGGGAGCAGCAACTGTGTTTATATTGTTGAATGTCATTAGTGGGTGAATGGCAAGGCCAACAAAGCTGTGACAAACAAGGTATTTTTTTCTTTCCCTATTGTGTTTTAAAGTGGTGTTTTCATGATACCAAAGTGACACGGCAGGTTTAAACAATTGATTGTTGCTCAGAGTCATTAGAATGGGCAGTCAGTTCAGTCAGAAGTCTCATTCAAGCAGTTGAAATGTTTAAAATAAATATAAATATACCCTGTGTAATATATTCGTGTCTAATTTATCATTCCATCCTTCAGTGACCAGCATTGGACTGCCACATGTAATGGGGTTCAGTTAATATTTGAGAGAATTTCCGTGCACACATGTAGTTTAATACCTACAAACAAAAACATCCCCACTTCAAACCTTTGCCAAGAAGTTCTTCTAAGGGGAGAGTTTAAACACAAACCTGAGGTTCCTTGCCTTTGCCCTGAGAACTGGGGATTAGCTTTAAAAGCCTTGCTTTTTAAATGTAGATACAGTTTATGTACCATACAGTTCACTTGTTTACAGTATGCAGTTTACTGAGTTTTAGCAGGTTTACAAAGTTGTACAACCATTACCATTATCTACTTCCAGAACATTTTTGTCATGCCCAAGACCCTGACAGCTGCTAATCTCCTTCCTGCTGCTATTTGCCTGTTCTGGACATTTCATATATGTGGAATCACACAATATGTCTGTCATTTTGTGTTTGGCTTCTTTCACTTGGCATATTGTTTTCATGATGTTATTAGCAGATATTAGTACTTTATTCCTTTTTATAGCTGGACAATATTCCATTGTGTGAATACACCATTTTTTAAAATCTGATCATCAGTTGATAGACATTTGGGTTATTTACATTTGTGGACTATTATGAATAATGCCACTGTGAGCACTCATGTAAAAAGTTTTGTGTGGACATATGTTTTTAATTCTCAGATATATGCCTACAAGTATAAGTGGCTTTTGAAAAGCACAACTTTAAAAAGGCTTAATCTTTAAACTGTTTCTCATAATATATTACCGAGTTTCCACACTATATCTGTTTTAAAACAATAAATTCAGTTATTACCAGTTACTGACTTAAGCTACTAGTTGAATTACTTAATTTTTCTCTAGAAATCTGAGTACCACTACCCTGCAGGGAACGGTGCCGGTGTTCTGTAGCTCACTGCCGCTGCTGGGGTGCCCACACCTCTGCAGCATTCTGATGGCACTCTGGGACTGCAGCTCTGAAGAAGACATGGCTTACCTTTGAGTCAATAAATACTGTTTCCTGGAAGAATCATGAAATCTTGAAATTTAAGACTAGATAGGATTCTTGAGCGCATATAATCAATCCCTTTGTTTTATAGATCTTTGGACTGAGGGAGAGATCCAAGAGGTTAAAATGCTTGCCTGGCTTCCTAGAGATGATTAGTTCAAGAACTAGGATGAGAAAGCAGATCTCTTGACTCTGCATTTTGTGCTGTGACTACTAAACTTCACAATGATTCTGTTGTCTGAATTTGAAGTCATAAAACAAAAAATAAAAGAATTTACGTAGGTGGCACTTTCAGTTAAAAGTTTACAGAAAGCATTTGCAGAGTCTTTTAGGGAAAAGCTGACTCTCAGCTTTATATTTATTAATTCACAGGGACAGGGAGGCAAAATAAGGGTGGTACCATCACTTTTAAAGGGAATACCATCACTTCTAGTTTATGCATGAGGAAGAAAGAATTATAGGCATTTATAAACCCAGACAGACATAAACAAGGGTCAGTTGTTCCTATTAACTTCCCTTACCAGTCAGCCTTCTTTCTTCTCGTCACCTTCTAACATTTACTTACTAGCAGTTTAAAAAGAGGTATAAGGATTATACCTAATTATATTATCCAAGTGTAGCCAAATTACACAACAGATTATGCAGTTAATAACTTGGGCCTTTTAAATGTCATTCTGGTTACAGTTTATTCCTCTCACAGTGAGTCAGAAATGGGAATGGGTTCATTCACTATTTCCAGTAAACAGCTTCCCACCAGCAGGTGTTGTGACTGGTGGGAATGGGTGGGACTGGAAGGCACACTTACTTGGACATCTCAGAAATGTACCCTTGATCCGTACATAGGGCTGTGCGCGAGGCCACAGGCAGCTGAGTGTGTTGGCAGCACTGCAGTGACCCCCCCACACCCCCCACTCCAGCTCACAAGACGCTCTGATCTCCTCTGAGTCTGGGGATACTGCTCCCTGCAAAGCAGAGAACAGGTGCCAGGTGCAGACCTGTGGCCCAGGCCCCATGCTCTGTGTGATTTTGGTCACATCGCCTCAGGATCCACATCTCTCACTTGTAAAATCGGGGGAGGGTAGCTGAACACTGTTTATTTAAAAATTCTCTTGGCTTAAAATGCTGTAGTTCTACAACCTACTCTTTTAAGATGCTGAGTATATTGGATGATAAGTAGTATCTATAGATCATAAGAGCTCAGGCTTTAAAGTAATTCAAAACCATCTTTGAATCCTGTGTGACATTAGGCAATTTACTTAACTTCTGTACACTTTTATTGTGTAATGTTAATAGTTCAAAGGGGAATAATGATAATACAATTATAGTACTTAACTCATAGACTGTTGAGGTGGAAATGGTATTATAAATGCAAAGTCTTTAGCACCATGCCTGACATATCCTATAATTTAGTAGTTATTTATTAGTAGTGAGTAGTATTATTATTTCTGAGTAGTAGTATTATTTCCTTTAGGGATGTTTTATACTAATAATATACTGTTTTCTTTAGAAACAAAATAATCCCAGCAAATTTTAGTAACATTACAAAGTATGTAGACTGTAGTTTTGTTTAAAAGATGATGATCTTAAAAAAGAATGATGATTAATTAACTGTGAGATGAACCTGAAAAAAACTCATTATTTAGGTGATTGAATGGTAGGCATGATGGGAAAAGAAATGAGATGCAGAGGTAAAGGTTATGGAGCAAGTAAAAGAAATCTGACTTATTCTTAGCATTATTGTCAACTATCATCTTCCTGTTACATATTTTTGTTCTATCTTAATCTAGAGATAGAATCATCTAATGGAAAATTTACTAAACTTAATGGCTATTCAGAAGTGAATTCCTGTATTATTTTTTAAAACAACAAGATTATTCTTTTCATGTATTCTGTTCAGTTCAGTTGCTCAGTCATGTCCGACTCTTTGCAACCCCATGAACTGCAGCACACCAGGCCTCCCTGTCCATCACCAACTCCCTGAATCCACCCAAACCCATGTCCATCAAGTCGGTGATGCCATCCAACCATCTCATCCTATTGTCCCCTTCTTTTCCTCCCCTCAATCTTTCCCAGCATCAGGGTCTTTTAAAATGAGTCAGCCCTTTGCATCAGGTGGCCAAAGTATTGGAGTTTCAGCTTCAACATCAGTCCTTCCAATGAACACCCAGGACTGATCTCCTTTAGCATGGACTGGTTGGATCTCCTTGCAGTCCAAGGGACTCTCAAGAGTCTTCTCCAACACCATAGTTCAAAAGCATCAATTCTTCGGCGCTCAGCTTTCTTGATAGTCCAACTCTCACATCCATACATGACCACTGGAAAAACCATAGCCTTGACTAGACGGACCTTTGTTGGCAAAGTAATGTCTCTGCTTTTTAATATGCTGTCTAGGTTGGTCATAACTTTCCTTCCAAGGAGTAAGCATCTTTTAATTTCATGGCTGCAGTCACCATCTGCAGTGATTTTGGAGCCCAGAAAAATTAAGTCTGACACTGTTTCTACTGTTTCCCCATCTATTTGCCATGAAGTGATGTGACCAGATGCCATGATCTTCGTTTTCTGAATGTTGAGCTTTAAGCCAACTTTTTCACTCTCCTTTTTCATCAAGAGGCTCTTGAGTTCCTCTTCACTTTCTGCCATAAGGGTGGTGTCATCTGCACATCTGAGATTATTGATATTTTTCCCGGCAATCTTGATTCCAGCTTGTGCTTCCTCCAGCCCATTATTTCTCATGATGTACTCTGCATACAAGTTAAATAAGCAGGGTGACAATATACAGCTTTGACTTACTCCTTTTCCCATTTGGAACCAGTCTGTTGTTCTGTGTCCAGTTCTAACTGTTGCTTCCTGACCTGCATACAGGTATTATGTAGAAATAAATAGTAAATCTATCCAACCCCAAGTAAGCTGCCACCCGTAATCTATGCTCTTATTTTTGCATGTACTATATTGACGTGAACCAGGGACTTAGAAGCTTAATTATTTTGTAAACAGATACTCCGATATTTTTTCTCAGGATATTGATATTGTCACTATTCAGTAGCAGTTTGCTAAACAATATGAAGGAATTTGTTTTATGATAAAATATTTATAGACTCAAAACCCATTTGTTAAATACTTGGAGAAAGTTGGAAACTCAAAGTTTGGTGTTGATGTCTTGGAAAATTACTCTTTAGCTCTCCAAATGAGAGGTGACATGATATATCATCTTAGAATATGTATGTCCTATAGGTGCCATCGGAGAAGGCAATGGCACCCCACTCCAGTACTCTTGCCTGGAAAATCCCTTGGACACAGGAACCTGGTGGGCTGCAGTCCGTGGGGTCCCTAAGAGTCGGACACGACTGAGTGACTTCACTTTCACTTTTCAGTTTCATGCATTGGAGAAGGAAATGGCAACCCACTCCACTGTTCTTGCCTGGAGAATCCCAGGGACCGGGGAGCCTGGTGGGCTGCAGTCTATGGGGTTGCACAGAGTCGGACACGACTGAAGCAACTTAGCAGCAGCAGCAGCAGCATAGGTGCCATACTGATTCTGTCACTGTCTTATGTTACTTCACTGTTGTATGTGATGAATAAAAGAAATGTTTTGGCTTCTCACTACAATCTCAGTAGCTTCTGGTGTGAACAACTCAATCCAGAAATGATTTTCACTATATTGTAATTTCTGTTTAGGGTAGTATTCTTCAGTCTCTAATGTTTCTTTCATACTTCTTTTATAGGAGGCCAATTGTAAGAACATCCTTCTAACAAAAGATTTTGAAAGAGACACACAAAAGCCATCTCCAAAAACCAAGGTAGGCTATCTCTGCTTTTTAGGCAGAAACATTTAGGAAGACTCTTTCTTTTCTTGTGTTCCCATGTTCTGTTCCTTGCATTTCCCTCAGCACCACCACCCCACCTTCTTTGCACCTAGTGGTCTTAAATATAACATATACTTTATATGTTATATTTACTGTGTAATCCAGGATTATCATCATCCAAAAATGCTCAACACACTTATTATTTAACAGTGATATTTTTATTTTTGTATTGCCCACTATTTTTTTGTATTTTACATTGATGTATAGTTGATTTACAATGTTGTGTTAGTTTCAAATGTGCAGCAGAGTGATTCCGTTGTACCTATACTTACATCTATTACTTTTCAGATTCTTTTCCCATGTAGATTATTACACAGTACTGAGTAGAGTTCCCTGTGCTGTACAGTAGGTCCTTGTTGATTATCTATTGTATATATAGTACAGTGTATATGTTAACCCCAGCCTCCTTATCCTCACCCCTACCTTTCCCCTTTGGTAGCCATAATTTGTTTTCTAAGTCTGTGAGTCTGTTTGTGTTTTTTAAATAAATTCATTTGTGTCATTTTTTAGATACCACACATGAGTGATATATATTATTTGCCTTTCTCTTATATGACTTACTTGACTTAGTATGATAAGCTCCAAATCCACCCATGTGCTGCAAATGGCAATATTTCATTCTTTTTTATGACTCATATTCCGCTGTGTGTGTGTGTGTATACGTATACACACCACATCTTCTTTATTCATTCCCCTGTCAATGGACATTTAGGCTGCTTCTGTGTCTTGGCTGTTGTAAATTGGGGTGCATGTATGTTTTTGATTATGATTTTCTCCAGACATATGCCCAGGAATGGGATTGCTGATCATGTAATAGCTCTATTTTTATTTTTTGAGGAACCTCCATACTGATTTCTATAATGTCTGTACCAGTTTACATTCCTACCAACAGTGTAGGAGGGTTCCCTTTCCTCCACACCCTCTCCAGCATGTATTGTTTTAAGACTTTTTGATATGAACTATCATACATATGACTGAATAAAGGGTATAATGTGTAAAATTTTGTTTTCCTTATTAAGACAATTTCCAAAATGCACATATTTGTATTGCTACTGAGAAGAAAAACTCATTTAACTGAAAATATTTATTTGATACACCCAGAAGAGTGATTGCGTTAACTTTAGAGCCCCTTTCCAAATCTTAAATCTTTTAAGTAGAACTTCTCCTATACACTGGGCTTCCCTGGTGGCTCAGAGGGTAAAGCATCTGCCTGCAATGTGGGAGACCCAGGTTTGATCCCTGGGTTGGGAAGATCCCCTGGAGAAGGAAATGGCAACCCACTCCAGTATTCTTGCCTGGAGAATCCCATGGACAGAGCAGCCTGGTAGGCTACAGTCTACGGGCTCACAAAGAGTCAGACACGACTGAGCGACTTCACTCACTCACTCTCCTGTATACTAGGTGTATATGATATTCCTAACTGGCCACTGTATATTTAAAATTTTATTTATTTTTGACTATTTTGGATCTTCTTAGCCGTGCACAGGCTTTCTCTAGTCGTGGTGAGCGGAGGCTGCTCTCTGGTTGTGGTCCACGGGCTTCTCACTGCAGTGGCTTGTTTCAGAGCCCGGGCTCTAGAGCACACGGGCCTCAGTAGTCGTGCAAGGTTCAGCAGCTGTGGTGCACAGGCTTAGTTACCCTGAGGCACATGGAATCTTCCCAGACTAAGGATCAAACCTGTGTCCCCGCATCGGCAGGAGAATTCTTAACCACCAAGGAAGTCCTGTGATATTTATAGAGATACTTTTTGTTTTTCTCCAATTCTAAGACAAAATTTTCTCCAAATTTTCTTGAGTACATTGTGGGCAAAATTTTAAAGGATTCTTGTCTTTAGTTTTAATTGCACATTATTATAAAAATGATTTTGGCTTTATTTTTAAAGGCAAATCAAGTTAAGTGTGAGTCATTACTTAGTATCTTACAGTTAGAGGCTACAGTTATTTTTTTTTTTTAATTTTTTTAAAATTTTTTTTATGAAACTTTTTCCACCTTTTTTTTCTGGAAAAATTGTTTTAACTACTATGCTTTTCTTTCCAGATCAGACTATTTTTTTAATCTTTTTCATGTATTTTCTATACAAATTTACATAACTTCAGTTCTCTAGAAGAAATCTTGTTTACTGTTAAAAATTCAGTGTCAAAAATATGCTCACCAAAACAAATGCATTGAAAAATACAGGATTTGAGAAACATTTTTAGGTAACATTTGCTCCTTATTTTCATTTTTATTGATATTCCTACTTTTAGGTGAAGAGACTTTAGATGAATCACTTTCTAAATATAAGATAATCTTGAAACCTGTCATAAAAATTGTTTGAAGGGATACTTTTATTCTTATGAAATTAATCCAATTTGGAATATTTCAGGCATATAGAGAATCAATAATTAATGTGCATTGATTACGCTCTGTGAGTCTCAGTGTATTGTTTTTGACCAAGCTAATTAAATAGAGAAATTGCTTCATTATTTAATCTGCAGTTTGTGACTTTAGCTTTTTTGTGGTCTTACATGAGCAAGTTTAAATTTACATGAGCACGCTAATCTTTGCTTAGCTTTGCTTACTTTAGAAGTGATTAAAATCCTTGTAGTTTCAAATCCCCAGAAATGAGGCAGAGCATGTGAGCTACACAAGATTATAAGGCACTAACTCCTTCACCCAGATTGTATTAAAGATCTTTTTTCCAGAAGTTGATCTTTGAAAGCTGAAGCTGAAAACACCTTCAAAATATAGTTGATATAAAAAACAAAATGTGGATGGTGTGTCCTTTCTAGAATGACTTAGGGAACTGTGAGAATGATGTGTGTCCTTGGTACTAATGTTACTTCATTTGGCCTCCATAGCAGTCTTTCTCAGACATCTCTAGTTACAGCTGTATGTGCCTTGGACAGCTAAATATTTCTGATCCCTATATGGCTAGAGATGTAAAATGGTAATCCAGAAATGGCATGTGTCCCATTGGCTCTGGAGATGTCTCTCTAGTCTAAGCCATCTGTCCCCATCTGTGTTCCCTCTGCTAGCTGTTGTCTCTGCTCTTAGGCAATGGGGAGGATTGTATTTCTCTCCCTTACATAGGAAAACCTCTTCCTGACCTGACTCTGCTGGAAAAAATAAATGATACCTTCATTACAGAGTGCCGTGATACTTCCTGGATGAGCAATGATCACCAGCCCTGTTAGTTCAAGGACATGCTCATATAACCATTTCATGCCCCATACTGGATAGACTGCATATGCAAACAAGTAACTGGTATAGATGATATAGATGGGAGCATTAAACAGATTTTTAAAGAGGTGTAAAACATAGACATAGCTTCTTGTAACCTAGTATGATCATGATTTGAGGAGAAGAGACAAAATCTTCTTCTGCCTAATACAAATGCCAGTGGCTCTAAATAAGCCTCATAGCTCATATTCATTGGTCAAGTATAAACCCTGAAGAGGATCCAGGAATTGAGGGGAAAAAAACTCTCTTTCTTCTCTCTCCCCTTGGTGTATGACCTAGACTTCCCACTGAACTTGCTATGTTCTTGTTGACCTTGGTTAAAAAAAAGTTCAGGCCATTGTATAAGAAGGACTGTCCAATTAATTCAGTGCTGGGTGAAGGTATAAAATACAAGATAATCTATTTCCTTTCTGATTCCCTGATAGCTCAGTTGGTAAAATTAAAATTACAAGCACATAATTGTTTTAGTCACTAAATTCTCCTAGTACTTTTATAGATGTTTCTTTTAGTAAACCAAGTCATATTAACTATAGAATGTGTGATAAAAATAGTGCAATTATCAAGTTATGTAGTAGAAGCAACTGTTAAATTATTTCTATTTTCAGAGGTTAATGATTTCAGGGATTATGCATCATTTATGAAGGAGATTTTATTCAAAATGAAACCAGTTGTCACATTCGTAGTTTCTTAAATGATTTTTAAAATGCCTATGCCTATTAGCAAAGTAAACTAGAAACTTAGAATAATGTAGAATTTTGAGAAATTTTTGTGACAGTATAATTAAATTTACAAATTAAGTCATTTAATAAACATTTAATTTGACCAAGATTAAAGTTATTTTAAAGTCATTGTTAATGGATGTGAATGTATTTTGTGGTTGCTTTAATTTATAAAACATTCTAATTAGTATTCTGCTTTTCCACTGAACGTTGTTTCAGTTTGTGTTTCCATGTATCAGCTTAGCTTGTGTGCTTATCTAATAAAAGTAATAGCAGTAGTAGCAGTAATAGTGATGATTGCTAATACTGATCAAGTGCCAGACACTATACTTAATATATATATATTATCTGATCATAACATTTCATATGTTGTCATACCATATTCAGCTATTTTGAAATTTTGAAACTGCTTCTAATTATCATTAATATAAAAAGCCTTACTTGATAAGTGTTAACCAAAGAGTAATTTTTAAACACTTTTATTTTCTTAGGTTTTATGACGTATAATAAATTAAAAGATACAAATTGTTTTATGATTAATATACTCTAACATACCATCTCTCCGCCCTGTTTTGAAATTGTTTACAATTTAAATACATGTTGTTATAGATTAACTGAATGCCTGTATGTGTATGTGTATATATATATATATATATGTATGTATGTATGTATAATAGATATCATAATTTTGTAGGTTTTATAATTGTATATTAAAATGTACAGTCTATCACCTTCTGCAGTTTTCTTTTTCCTGTTCAATAAACTGTGTCCTATCAATATTCACTTTCAGTAAGAATATATAATGCAGTTTACTTAGATGTTCTAGATTTTTCTGTTTAGTTTATCTCCAATATTTAGATGACTTTCAGTATTTTGTTATTACAGATCCATTTTAAGTGAGTAATTTTAACATGATACCTTTTGCACTATAGAAATAGGATCATATGTACATACATCTTTGTCCAGGTATTACAAATACTCTTAAAATGGGCCAGTTTCCATGTTCAGCGGCTGTGTGTGACTGTTTCCATTTTTTAGTTCAGTTCAGTCGCTCAGGCATGTCCGATTCTTTGCGACCCCATGAATCGCAGCATGCCAGGCCTCCCTGTCCATCACCATCTCCCGAAGTTCACTCAAACTCACGTCCATTGAGTCCGTGATGCCATCCAGCCATCTCATCCTCTGTCGTCCCCTTCTCCTCTTGCCCCCAATCCCTCACAGCGTCAGAGTCTTCTCCAACGAGTCAACTCTTGAGGTGGCCAAAGTACTGGAGTTTCAGCTTTAGCATCATTCCTTCCAAAAAAATCCCAGGGCTGATCTCCTTTAGGATGGACTGGTTGGATCTCCTTGCAGTCCAAGGGACTCTCAAGAGTCTTCTCCAACACCACAGTTCAAAAGCATCAATTCTTCGGCACTCAGCTTTCTTCACAGTCCAACTCTCACATCCATACATGACCAATGACAAAACCATAGCCTTGACTAGACGGACCTTTGTTAACAAAGTAATGTCTCTGCTTTTCAATATGCTATCTAGGTTGGTCATAACTTTCCTTCCAAGGAGTAAGCATCTTTTAATTTCATGGCTGCAGTCACCATCTGCAGTGATTTTGGAGCCCAAAAAAATAAAGTCTGAGACTGTTTCCACTGTTTCCCCATCTATTTCCCATGAAGTGATGGGACCAGATGCCATGATCTTCGTTTTCTGAATGTTGAGCTTTAAACCAACTTTTTCACTCTCCTCTTTTACTCTTATCAAGAGGCTTTTTAGTTCCTCTTCACTTTCTGCCATAAGGGTGGTGTCATCTGCACATCTGAGGTTATTGATATTTCTCCCTGCAATCTTGATTCCAGCTTGTGCTTCTTTCGGCCCAGCATTTCTCATGATGTACTCTGCATCATGAATATTAAATTTTAGCAAATGTTCCTTCACATCTGTTATGATGATTGCCTGGTTTTTCTCCCATATTCGTTTATTGTAGAGAGTTATATTCATAGATTTTCTAATCTTAAAGCAACAGTGCCTCACTGGAATAAACCAATTCTGAACCTTACCTTGATACATGTTTTTAAATACCTTGAAGGTTTTGGATAACTGATATTTTACTTAGTATTTTTGCATCTAAGTTAATAAAATGTTTTGTTAATCAATTTTTGGTATGAAGGTTGTGCTAGCCTAATAAAATGGACTGAGGAGAATCTTTTCTACTCTGTGAAACAATTTAAGATGAGGGTTATCAGTGCCTTCATTATTTGATAGAATATCTATAAACGTGTCTGGGTCTAATGAGGTTTACTGATTTATGTGTTTTTAATTTTGTTTTGCTTTTTAAATTTGTTTGGCAAGTTGTTTTTTAGCTGCTTATTCAATTTATTTTGGGCTTGTAGTCCTGTTCATGTTTTTATTCTTAATTATTAGTTTTTTATTAAAATATAGTTGATTTCTAATAATATATTACTCCAGGTATATAGTATAGTAATTCAAAAGTTGTGTAGATTGTATTCCATCCATAAAGTTATTATAAAATGTTGGCTATATTCCTTGTGCTGAAGAATATGTCCTTGTAGTATATTTATTTTATATGTAGTAGTTTGTCCCTCTTAGGTTGTTTCCATGTCTTGGCTATTGTGAATAATGCTGCTATGAACATTAATGTGCATGTATCTTTTCAAATTAGTGTTTTTATTTTCTTAGGATATATACCCAGAAGTAGAATTGCTGGATCATATAGTAGTTCTATTTTTAGTTTTTTGATGTTATATTTTCTAGAAAATAGTCTATTTTAATTAATTGGCATACAAATTTTAATCTTTCCTCTTGTTTTTAAAATCTTTTTTGTAGTCTTTGTTTTATTGTAGTTATTGTATTTGTTTCCCTGACTTATCAATCTCTGTTATAATTTACGCTATATCTATTATTCTTAAGGTAAATCTTTTTTCTTAATGTTTATCACTTTTTCCTCCACAGACGTATATTTTAAATACGTTTTCTGTGATGTGATACTGAAGCTTAATGACCAGTTCTTTTAAATATATTTGCTTTACTTATTAACAGCCTCTTCTGATGTGTTGAGTGTCTTTATTACATTAGAGAATTCTTTTGGAATCATGTCATTTTCTCCCTTCCTTTTATTTTGGTAATACTTTCACAATGCCAGGACATAGTGAACCCTTAATAAATAATTAAGAACAAATCAATCAATCAATTTTTAAATTTTATATCATATAAAAGCAGTGTCGTTTGTGTGTGTGTGATTATAGAAAATTTGTGCTTGTAAAAATCTAGTAAAATTTAGCACATTTTCCTGTGGAAAGAGTTCAGTAACCACTAAACACAAATATTTCTGGAATTTAAGATTCTGGGCTTTATTTCTTTTCCTGATTTGTTCCTTTAGAGCTTTTCATCTTATAATTTCCCATCAGATTTGTGTGCCCCCATATGCTTGTACATACAGATATATGTTTATTTCACCAGATAGAAAATGTTCTATATTTTTCCATCTTCTCTATATAAGTTCTGGATGATAAAATTCTCTTTGCTTCTTTCATTATCTCGGGAAATCACTTTGCAAACCTATCTCTTCAGTGCTAAGTAGTGTAAAATTTTGAAAAGTGAATACCTTTGTTCATTTATTACTAGTTATATCTATAACTAAATCTTTTATTTTTTGCAAGCATATTCTTTATTTAGTTTCATAAATCACCACTAATCTATTGGAAGAATTCCTGGAATCTCTTTATGATTAATGACATATAGATTCAGTTATTTAGATAATATTCTCCTATGTTTTATGATATTTTTAAACATATATATGCATACATGCTAAGTTGCATACATGTTATCAAGTAAAAAATAATACAGAGTTAAATAGTCATTTTAAAAGATAATATAAATATGGTATATCTGTGTGTACCTGCATAATCTCTTAATCTAATAACTTGGCTAATGTAACCTCTATACTTAGCCTCTTTCCAGATGCTATAACCTGCTGTGACCCCAGGCCAAGGAATGGAGGGACCTCTGTGAAATGTCTCTTGACTAGCACTGCTGTGGCATGCACAGCATAGCTGGCCTGGTCTCACTGGTCCTGAGAACCCAGCTTCCTAAGTCTGGGTCTAGAAACTTGCTCGCTAACTTTCTACAACCAAAATGATCTCCTCTTGCATATCTGCTCTGCTTTGAGAAACAGCCTGAAGCCCATGCTCAGTTTGGACATTTCATCTTATCTCTTCTGCACTGTGTGCCTGGGATGCAAAGTTGAAAAGACTCTGTTTCTTACCTGAAGGAACTGGAGCCCAGACATATATACTAGCAACTAAATTAAGACATCACTATGCCGGACCGATTTTCTGATCTCAGATCTACATTTGAGTTCACTGTTGTATTTGGCAAACAACCAAATCGTAACCTGATTGCCATGATTGCTCATTAGCCCTAAAGATCTCACTGACCTTTTTGTTCCAGTTTCCCCTGGTTTGTCCTGTTCAATAAGTATGACCAGTCCGATCACAATCATTAGTGACAACTTTTGTAACAGCCCCATAATATTAATGACTTCATTTATAAAGTTTATTTCTCCCTCCTGTCACAGTCCAATGCAGCCAGAGGAGGATTTATAGGTAGAAAATGCCCAAACAGTGATTCAGGTCTCAGGCTGCTTCCATCTTTCAACTATGTCATCTAAAAAGTGACTTCTAATCTCAGGAGTGGAGAAGGCAATGGCACCCCACTCTAGTACTCTTGCCTGGAAAATCCCATGGACAGAGGAGCCTGGTAGGCTGCAGTCCATGGGGTCACTAAGAGTCGGACACGACTGAGTGACTTCACTTTCACTTTTCATTTTCATGCATTGGAGAAGGAAATGGCAACCCACTCCAGTGTTCTTGCCTGGAGAATCCCAGGGATGGGGGAGCCTGGTGGGCTGTCATCTCTGGGGTCGCACAGAGTCAGACATGACTGAAGCGACTTAGCAGCAATCTCAGAAGTGAAAAAGAAAAAAAAAGTGTGTGCAGAGTTCATAGATACTTAACTGCCTTAGCAACAGAAGCTACTCTTGTCCCTTTTGCTCACATTCCAGAATTCAGTAACATTTGTGGGAGTCTGTCAATGTAGTTTTCCAGTGTGCCCAGGAAAAGGAAGATGAACTAGGAATTGATGAGTACATAACATTGTTCTTGGTACAGCCTGCCCTTCTGTTTGCCAAATACATTTTTTTCCATTTCTCTTACCCTGTAGAAAACACACTCAGTCCTTCTGTATGGATGAAAACCCAAAGAACCAGCCAGTCATTACAACCAACTCAATCTCCAAAATATCTAGGAGACACATCAATGCTCCATCAGGTCTAGACATGGTTCTCCTTATTCTGAGACTCTGTGAAATTAAAAGACAAATTGTCCATCCTCCACACACATCCATCCCATGTACAAACAGTACTGTTTGTACTACACAGTCCCACTCTCACTCCAGGACACACACATACACGTGCACAGAAGTCATGGAGGCACTTTCTGTGAGGAATTGCATTTCCTTTTTCTCTCTGAAAGCTGCCTTCACCTTTTAGAATTTCCTCCTTGGCATTACTCCCTTGTCAGTGAGTGCAGTGATTATATCTTCCTTAAACTACAGCTTGCCTGCTGTTCGTGGAAGTTTGGTGTCTCAGGAATTGTTTTACGTCTTGCACAGCGAAGACTTCTTTAGTTTGGCCTGATATTGTTTTGTGGTAATGGTAGTGGTTTGTTGATTCTTTTGTGGTGGTGTGAGGCAAGGTTTATAGTAAACTCCTTCCAAATGTGAAAACATGATTAACATCCAATCTGTTTGCTTTCAGTCATTTCCATGAGGCAGTTAAAATCCTCAAAGTATGTTGTTTTCTCCTCTGCCTTCAAAGCTCATTGGAATTCCTCCTTAGAAGAAATTAACCAGAATCCTACTGGCAAGGGATTCTGGGAAATGCAGTTTCCTTTCTTTACACCCCATGCCATACACAGCTGTCTTATAAAATCACATGAAATTATGTTTCAAATAAGTACCATGGACTATCTGCAATTAAATTGATTCCAGTTGACTTTGTGGAAGAAATAGAGGTTAAGTCAAATTTTTGTGTAACAGAAAGAGGGTTTTAGAATGGTAACAAAAAAGGCACATGTATGAACAAAAAGATAATAATTATTAGAGGGTTGGGGATTTGTTTTAGCCATGTTTGATGACAAGAGGAGAGTGAGATGACTTTAAAAATAAACAGATCTTTGGCTGTGGACGTTACAGAAGCAACTCTGTCACTCAACAGCAGTGTGGCCTGAGGCACATTACAGAAGATTTTACAACCTCAGTATCCTAACTGATAAAAGATAATAACGTATAATAATCATCTTATAGATGTCACTTTTTGAGTATTTACTGTTTGCTGTTGCTAAGTCACTTTAGTAGTGTCCGACTCCTTGTGACCCCATGGACTGTAGCCTGCCAAGCTTCTCTGTCCATGGTGTTTTCCAGGCAAGAATACTGGAGTGGGTTGCAATTTCCTCCTCTGGGGCATCTTCCCAACCCAGGGATCGAACCAGCGTCTCTTAGTTCTCCTGAATTGGCATGCAGATTCTTTACCACTAGAGCCACCTGGGAACTGTTTGCTAGACACTGTGAAAAATACTTCTGATACTACTTTATTAAACCTTCATGACACTATAAGATAGAAATTACCTTTATCAATCTATATTGCCTAGGTTACACTTCAGTAATAAAGCAATCGCATAATCCTAGTGGCTTACACCTACATTTGTTTCTTGCTCATGCCACCTGTCCAATTTAGATTGACAAGTGGGCTCTGTTTATTCTGGTTGCTTGAGGATCTTTTCTGACAAGAGTTCAGTTCAGTCACTCAGTCTTGTCCTACTCTTTGCGACCCCATGAATCACAGCACGCCAGGCCTCCCTGTCCATCACCAACTCCCAGAGTTCACTCAAACTCATGTCCATTGAGTCGGTGATGCCATCCAGCCATTTCATCCTCTGTTGAACCTTTCTCCTCCTGCCCCCAATCCCTCCCAGCATCAGAGTCTTTTCCAATGAATCAACTCTTCGCATGAGGTGGCCAAAGTACTGGATTTTCAGCTTCAGCATCAGTCCTTCCAAAGAAATCCCAGGGCTGATCTCCTTCAGAATGGACTGGTTGGATCTCCTTGCAGTCCAAGGGACTCTCAAGAGTCTTCTCCAACACCACAGTTCAAAAGCATCAATTCTTCGGTGCTCAGCTTTCTTCACAGTCCAACTCTCACATCCATACATGACCACTGGAAAAACCATAGCCTTGACTAGATGGACTTTTGTTGGCAAAGCAATGTCTCTGCTTTTCAATATGCTATCTAGGTTGATCATAACTTTCTTTCCAAGGAGTAAGCATCTTTTAATTTCATGGCTGCAGTCACCATCTGCAGTGATTTTGGAGCCCCGAAAAATAAAGTCTGCCACTGTTTCTACTGTTTCCCCATCTATCTGCCATGAAGTGATGGGACCAGATGCCATGATCTTCGTTTTCTGAATCTTGAGCTTTAAGCCAACTTTTTCACTCTCCTCTTTCACTTTCATTAAGAGGCTTTTTAGTTCCTCTTCACTTTCTTCCATAAGGGTGGTATCATCTGCATATCTGAGGTTATTGATATTTCTCCCTGCAATCTTGATTCCAGCTTGTGCTTCTTCCAGTCCAGTGTTTCTCATGATGTACTCTGCATAGAAGTTAAATAAGCAGGGTGACAATATACAGCCTTGACATACTCCTTTCCCAATTTGGAACCAGTCTGTTGTTCCATGTCCAGTTCTAAGAGTGAAGTTAAGTCACTCAGTCATGTCCAACTCTTTGCGACCCCATGGACTGTAGCCTACCAGACTCCTCCATCCATGGGATTTTCCAGGCAAGAATACTGGAGTGGGTTGCCATTTCCTTCTCCACCCATCTCAAATGTGGCCATTGTGTTGCCAGAGGAAAAAGAGTTCTGTGGGATCTTGCATTGACAGTTAAATGCCTTGCATGCATGCAGGCTAAGTCACTTTAGTTGTGTCCGACTCTTTGCAACCCCATGGACTGTAGCCTGCCAGTCTCCTCTGTCCTTGACTCAAAAATAATTTCTTCACTTCTGGTCATAACTCATTTAGCCGGAACTAATCATATTGCATCACCCACCCACAATGAAAACAGGAAATACAACTCTATTATGTGCTTGGAAGAAACTTTAACAGTACTTACCAATATCTTCATTTTTCTTCTTTCTTTATAGATGAAGGACTTCCCTATAGCTCAGACAGCCAAAAAATCTGCCTGCAATGCAGGATACCTGGGTTCAGTCCCTGGATCAGAAAAAACTTCTGGAGAAGGAAATGGCAGTCCACTCCAGTATTCTTGCCTGGAGAATCCCATGGACAGAGGAGATTGGCAGGCAGTTGGTGGGATGGAAAAGAGTTGGATACGAGTAAGTGACCAACGCTTCTACTGCTAGTTTAATAGTACTTACCAATACCTTCATTTTTCTTCTTCCCTTATACATGAGAAAATGGAAGCTTAAGAGAAGCTAGTTAATTTTCCTAAGGTTATATGGATAATAAGGGCCAGATATATTTGAACCTAGAGATCAAACTCTTTACCCTCATAGCACCTCTCCCATTTCTGTAGTCCTACATGGTGTATTGCATTATTCTGCCTCCATGACAGAGAAGTTGTGAGAATTAAAGTTCACTAAGTAATTGATGTACTGCCTAGGACATGGAGTGAGCATGCAGGGCCTTTTTTCTTCATTTTTAAAAAATTTATTTAACCATAACTTAGAGTCCTTCTTAGGTGTAAAAGCTCTGAACTGTTTTGTAGTGACTTTATTTTCTCCATGATGACAACAGCCCTTCTTAGTTATCCACATTGGACATGTCTGTGTAAAGGTGTCCTGTTGCACATGACTTCATATTCTCATCAGGCATCCTGAAAACCACTCTATATGTCAACTAAACTTTTAGGATACAGGACTTTCTCAGGCTGTCCTACCAAACTCTCAATGTAATAAGATAATTCTCAATGTAAAGATAGGCTTTAGAGGGGTATCCTAGGAATCCAACAACCTTACCAGTACTGTGGATATTGCTATGGAAAATTACAGGGTAAGTTTCATATTAGGCCACAAAGTTTGGACTTTTTCCTCAATGTGATAAATATTTATTTACTGTTGCACACTATCAGATGTAGCTGTAAAATGTACTTGTTTGTTAAGGCCTCTCATACCCAGAATTTATAGGCATTGAATAACTATAAATGCTAAAGAAGTTTCTTAAAACCATCACTAGATACTACCTCAGTTCTTATAATCCTGTCATTAGCTTTACCTACTTATTATATTGAAAAATCAATATTGAATGTTTGTTTGCTTTGCCTCTTAAAATTTTTATGGAATGAATATTAAATAAGAGAACAAAATTCTATCTGTGGAATATAACTCAACTCCTTTAAACTGATTAATTGAAGCAACTTTACTTCCTATTTTGATATATATGGTACATTGGCAATAAAATGAATTACTCTTCTGCCCACAAAATAAAAAAAATTACTGGTGTAGTGATAGTGATACTAGTATAGAGCTTTCTGTTTCCAAATTAAATAGGTTACTGGTTTCATAAACAATCTTTTTATGGGAATAGAACTTTTCTTAAAAGTTCCACATTGAATCACCTTAAATATATCTCCATCCCACAGTGTGTCAGGAAGTGTTCAAAAAGAAAAAAAAAAAAAATCTACTCAACTAAGTAAACTTAAAATGAGCACCACTATTGAACTCACTGGGAGGGAACATGTTCAGGGAGGGATGCAATTAGGGAGTAAGATTCAAGTGAAAGTAGAGGTGAACTGAAGACCCTGAATAGGAGAAGGTACTCATAAATTTAACCTTATTAAGCCAATAGTGGGGAGCCACTGAAGATTTCTTTTGTTAATTTCATCGTAAAAGGAAAATTACATTGAAAAAGACAGTAAAGGAAAATAGCAAAAATCTAGCTCCTCCCTTTCTACTTCTATTAATATAATCACTATTAGAATTTTAGTAAATAATTTTTGTGTCTTTTCCTACATATATGTGAATGGATTTGAAAAATATATAAGCAATTTTATTTTCTACTATTTTCCCTTAATATATTTTATAAGCATTTTTCTTTGTTAGTACAGACTTCATAATAACAGTGATAATCATTCTCACATTATTTTATTTCAGGTTTTCGGTGATTATAAATACTGTGAGTTAAACACTTTCCAGCATAAAGTTTATTTCTTAGCAAGAATTATGTCTTCAGGATAGATTGCTAAAAGTGGATTTACCAGTTCAAAAGATAAAAATATTTTTATGGCCCTTAAAACCTATTGCTAAGTTAAATTTTTACTAAAGAGTTATAAAAATTTACACAGCTACTGGAAAATATGAGAGTGCCAATTGCATACATCCTCATCAGCATTAGGTATTATGACTTAATTTTTGTTTATGAGCCAAAAGAACTAAAACTAAGACTTTGTTCTAAATTGCTTACTTCATATATTGCTAATGAAATTCCATGTATTTCCGCTTGTGTGCATGCAAAGTGGCTTCAGTCACGTATGACTGTTTGCAATGGTGTGGACCGTAGCTTGACAGGTTCCTCTGTCCATGGGATTCTTCAGGCAAGAATACTGGAGTGGATTTCCATGGCCTCCTCCAGTGGATCTTCTTGACCCAGGGATCAAACTTGTGTCTCTTATGTCTGCTGCATTGGCAGACGGGTTCTTTACCACTAGTGCCACCTGGGAAGCCCATATTTCTGTATACAGGCTTACTGTTGTTTACATTTCCTCTTTTGATATCTTTCATTTCAACGTACTTATCCATTTAGCTCTCAGTTGCAATCTTGGTGTCTTTCTTAAGAAGCTATGAGAATTAATTGTATATTAAAAATATTAGCAGTGAAGTTTCCTGATAAAAGAAGTGAGGGGACCAGACATAAGTGTATATTAAGATTAATCTGCATATGGTCTACTGAATAGATTTTAGAACAGAATCACCAGTGAGAAAAATTCTGTATTACAATATTTTTTAAAATGATGCTGGTCTGACACTAGGCAGAGTTGTTTTTTATTCTCCCATTTCATTCATATTACAGTATGATAATGCTATACTTTTCAAACTATTTTCCCCTTTAAATTTTCATCATTACAGTAAATTTTCATGACATAAATGTTACCTGTTCTTAGGGAAGAAAGAAGCATAGTTTCTTTAGATAGTTTCTTTAGATCACAAGCTCAGGATGGAAGCATAAATTTATACTGCCAAAGTCTCAGTTTAATCTTGAGTTCTGAAAATTGGCATAATCAGAGAGAATGTAAATACATGAATTATGCATATTATTGCAAGTAGTTCTATTTTATCTTGGCCCATAGTGATTTTGCTTACGTATTCTGAATTTTGCTCACCTTCTGAGGTTAGTCCCTTTGGTCATTTCATGCTGAGTCATGTCTATTTTGATTATTGCTTCTCTTTGTCTTATCAGACATTTAGCCTCTATTGTTGTGGTTTGCATCATTTACTTTATTTCTTCAAAATAATAATTGTCTACATTATGACAGACACTGAACTAGAAGATAAGCACTTAGATTTTAACTTGGTAGTGGAGTTTTCAATCCAGTGAGGAACAGAGACTAACTCTCAAATATTTAGTTGCAAATTAAATGAATTGCTAGGAAGGACAGTAGCATGCACTGACAGCCTGTAACAGTGGTGCCTGTTTTAAAGGGATGCATCCAGGGAAGAACTCTTAAGGGAGGTTACATTTCATCTGAGACCAAATAGGAGTGAAAGTAGGTGAGGAAAGAAGGGAGGTTGGGGGTAGAGAATTTTTAAACATTGTAGCAACATGTGGCAAGGGAGGACCTAAGGAGAGACAGTTGAAGCAAGGCTGCTTGCTGGGAGGCTGAAGTCCACTGAGAGCAGCAGAGAGCACCTTCACCTGAGGCTGAAGAAGGGTTTTGTAGGCTGTTGAGAATTGGGGCATTTTGCCAAGACAAAATGAGAAACCATTGGAGTGTGACAGTCACTCAGTCGTGTCTGACCCCATGAACTGTATATGTAGCCTGCCAGGCTCCTCTGTCCACGGAGTTCTCCAAGCAAGAATGCTAGAGTGGATTGCCGTTTCCTATTTCAGGGGATTATCCTGACCCAGGGATTGGACCTGGGGTCTCCCACATTGCAGGCAGATTCTTTACTGTCTGAGTCACAAGAGAAGCTTTAGATAAAGAAAACTGCAACAACATTTATGTTTAGAAAATATAAATCTAGTTCCTATGTGGTGAATAAAGGCAGGAGAGAGCAAAAATGAAAGTAGGAAAATCAGTCGGGCAGCAGTTGCAGTTATTGGAGCAATAATGTATGGAAGCCTGGAATGGATAGAGATGAGGAAGGCAGACTTAGTTGGGATCTTTATTAATGACCTCACTAGAACTGGGTGATGGATTTGGTGTGAGAGGTGAAGGAAAGGCAATTGGCAAAGATGGCTCTCAGGTCTGGGGAACCAGCTGGCTGGAGACCATGTACCTGATGGTTTGAACCCCAGATCTGCTGCATGCTCTGCAAGCTTTCTGCTTTAGCATCTCCAGCTTCCAAATAGATTGTGGTTGGATATAGGTTTGGAGCTCAGGAGAGGTCTGAACAAAGGTACAAGATTAAGATTCATTAGCATGTTTTTGGAATATGGTGCATACATGAGGTGTCAAAATCTTCCCTCTATAATAATATGAAAACTAAGGAAAGCCTAGTGTAGTAAATTTTAAAATGTATTCTTTGCTTAAAATGTCAACACTGCTCTGCCTGTATTGAAGTCATCGAGAAATTGTGTAGGTACCGAGTAACCAAGATAGAACTTGTATTGTAAGAGGGTGTGTTGCAGAGGGAACAGCACGTACAAAGGGAAGGAGATAGCATGAATGTTTACAGTCTTGCAGTTTAGAGGATATAGTGTGTCTAGGGAAGTGGCAGGAGATGGATGTGCAGAAATAGTCTGCTGCAATTTATATGATGTCAGAGAGTTTGGATTATAGACTATAGGAAGCAGAAAGCCATAGAACAGTTTTTGTCGGGGAATAAGATCAGGTCAACAGAAAGAATTAAAAAGGAGGAGACTCATGAGGAAGCTACAAGTCCAAATGAGAACTGGGAAGGGCCTGACTAATGTGATAGGTAGGGAAGGAAAGTAAATAGATAAAAAGCCTCAGGACTTGGTACAAGGCAAGGAAACAGAGGAATGCCTTCCAGATGGACATTTTCTTCCAGATGGACATTTCAAATGGACATTTTATGCCTTAATCAAGGTGAGAACTAGAAGAAAAGGAACTTACTTGAGGGCTGGGAAGCTGATGAGTTTAGTTTGGGTCTTGTAGAGTTGTGGCTATTTGGGGAAAATGTAGAGGGGTTCTCTCATAAAATGCTAAGACTAACAAAAACATATTTTGACTGAACATTCATACAGACTTTGACAGGGCAGATACGAGCATAACATCATGTTTATTGATTAGGCCTTAGCAAAAAATTAAAAGACTGCCTGTGAATCATTTTTTCAAGATCAGGAAATGGAGATAAGACAACCAATTTGGTGTTGACAATTTTAATATACCTGGCAAAATCTATCTTACCTTCTATGTTTGGAAATTTTGAAGTGATTCTTGGTACAATAAAATGTAATTATATTCCTTAAAGTTTCAAAAAGTTGGTTTTCAAGAAAATCTCCATTTTGTGTTGTCCATTGAGAATCAGTTTTCTTTTCGGTTAACTGTTATGGTTTGCTTTTCACCTATAGACCCATAATATTGATGGGTAAAGATTAGTAGATAGCTTATTTTGTTTTTAACATTTTGTCACATCTACTTTCTCTCTCCTTTTTGAAAATAATTTTCAGACATCATGTTTTCAACATATATCTCATAAAAACCAAGGACATCTTAATTCCATTATTGCACTGAAGAAACATAACATTGATAAAATAAATATAGGATAATTTTTAGTCCTTATTCAAATTTCTTCAGTGGTACCCCAAATGACTTTAAAGTCCACCACCTGATCAAGGATCCAGCATTGAGTTTATTGTCATATATAGCATTGAAGGTGAAGGTGAAGTCACTCAGTCGTGTCCGACTCTCTGTGACCCCGTGGACTGTAGCCTACGAGGCTTCTCCATCCATGGGATTCTCCAGGCAAAAATACTGGAGTGGTTTACCATTTCCTTCTCCAGGGGATCTTCCCAACCCATGGGTCGAACCTGAGTCTCCCACATTGGAGGCAGACGCTTTAACCTCTGAGCCACCAGGGAAGCCTAGAACAGTCATCCTGCCTTTTTTTTTCTTTCATGATATTGGCATTTTTGAAATTTTTGAAAGACTCTTGAACAGTTGTCATGGGACAGAACAAAGGTGGGCAAACCAGTTCTTTGGTCAAGACCCACCACTTGTCTTTGTAAATAAAGTTGTATTGAACACAGGCATACCAGTTCACACAACAGCAAGTTGCATAGCTGCAACAGAGACTTTATAGCCTGCAAAGCCTAACATGTTTACTATCTGGGCCTGTACAGAAGAAGTTTGCCAACAGTTATTGCAGAATGTCCCGTAGTTTAGTTTTATCTCACTGTTTCTTCTTCTAGATCGAGGGTGACCTTTTTGTTGTGTGCTCTCCATTGTGTACCAGAAGCATAGAATGTCTGTTTCGTTATTTGGTGCTGAGTTTGATCACTTGGTTTAGGTGGTGTCTTGCCAGATCTCAAGTTAATCTGCCAGTTTCATGGTTGCTACTAGGAGACATGAGACTCCTAAGTTTGAGATGAAGGACACCTTCTTATTCCCTGCAGTAGCAATGTTGTTATTGTTCAGTCACTAAGTCTTGTCCAACTCTTTGTGACCCCATATGCTGCAGCACGCTAGGCTTCCTTGTTTTTCACTGTCTGACAGAGTTTGCTCAAACTCATGTCCATTGAGTCCAATGATGCCAGCATTTTTTTATGCTAGTTGCTCAAACTCCAATTCCCACACAGTGATATGAAGTGGTTCAGAGGGATGATACCTTAGCAGTTGACTGTGTTACCAGAGAAGTGTTCTGAATTTAGGGAACCTAACTCTTTTATAACAGGCAGTAAGCATGACTGCCCTTTACTCCAGAGGGAGAAGCTATCTCTGACTTCCAAGGCTTTAAGGAAACCAGCTTTTGCTCCAGATGCAAATCTTTCTAATCTTCTAAGACTGTTCATTATACAGACACCTTGAAAAGACAATTTAGAACAAAGGCAGTTAAGTGCTTTTGTTTAAGACGTGCAGGAACATGAGAGACCTATAGAGAATTCTCTCCTTGCATTACTATGTTCATTGAAATGAGAGAGAACCTTTTGTTGTAGCATTCCCAGGAAAATTCCTGAGGTTCACCGTCATAAATTACTGTGGCTGGAAAATAGGAATATACTAATTGACTCAGTCTAGGCCACATGATTCACCCCAAGCCAGGAGAGGAGTCACCTTCTTGGGAACCCCATTGCACACCAATAGAAATTGGGGACATTGGCAGAGGAGAAGCAGGGATATGAGCATTGTGGAGGCAACCCAAAGTTACTCATTCCTCATACTCTACTGAATATCACAGTTAAAATGTGAAAAAGATATGAATGTAATCTGGGGCATTTTATTATCAGCAAAGGTTAGTGTCTGAGGACGTTTTGGCCCAAAACTGTTTATTGCCCAAGTCTTTCTTCCACCACTGTAGCTGGAATAAGTATTATAAAATGCTTTGTTCAACACTGTGTACTGAATAATAGTCAGACCTTTAGCACAGTACACATGCCTTTAGCAGTGTGACTTCAGCACAGCCCTTCAGCCTCAGCTCTTGCCCCCACTTCTTTGTACTTGCTCCATGCCCAGGCACTTCAGGTTCCTTATTTTGTACCTTTGTTCCTGTTCCTATTACCCTGTGAAAGGCCTTCTCTCCTCACCACTGTCTGCCTCAGGCAGAGTTGATTGTGTGCCCTGTATATATTCTCAAATAATATTGCATATATTATACATCCTTTATAGCTCAGTTGGTAAAAAATCCACCTGCAGTGCAGGAGACCCTAGTTTGATTCATGGGTCAGAAAGATCCAATGGAAAAGGGATAGGCTACCGACTCCAGTATTCTTGGGCTTCCCTTGTGGCTCAGCTGGTAAAAAAATCTGCCTGCAATGCAGGAGACCTGTATTCAATCCCTAGGTTGGGAAGATCCCCTGGAGAAGGGAAAAGCTACCCACTCCAGTATTCTGGCCTGGAGAATTCCATGGACTATATAGTTCATGGGGTTGCAAAGAGTCGGACACGACTGAGAGACCTTCGCTTCACTTCACTTAACACAATTTTTTCTAACATTTATCATCGTTCATATGTATATATTCATGCAGTTATGTGATTAGCATTTGTCTTTCCTACTATACCACAAACTCCAGGGTGCAGAAATAGGTCTGATTTATTCCCCCTTATTTATTCCACCTCAGCTTACAGACGGTAAGTTGCTCAGTAAATATCTGTTACTGCTCAGTAAATATCTTATAGTAATATAAGAGGCAGGGTGGCATAATAGTTAAGATTGCTGGCTCCTTCGTGAGATTGCCAGAAATTCAAATCCTAGATTTGTCGCTTTATTAGCAAGTTTAAGTTCTCTGTATCTCAGTTCTCACCTTGATAACTTGAGAATAACAGTACCTAATTCATAGGGTTGTTTTTTAATTTAAAAAGGGGAACTATACATACTATATTATGCCTCCTATTCAGTAAACATAGCAGTTAGCTCTTACTGCAGTTATGCTCATTACTGGAGGTAGGAGTCTGTGTGTCTGTCTCCCTGCTCGATACTCTACTTCTTTAAGACAGCAGCCAGCATCACTAATGATGCCAGGACTTAGCCCGAGGCCCAGCATGCTATAATTGTTCAATAAACACTCACTGAATTGCATTGTTGTCAAATTTGAGGAATGCTGTCTGAGATTAAATCACTAGGTTAATTTGGTAATAGTGACATGTTGTCCCAAGTTCTGCAGTCCTTTATTGTATCTGTTAATTGTTAAAATTAATAGCTCTCACATTTCTCATTTATTATGTGCTTATTCTGTTCTCAGCGCTAATGCAATGCGAATTATCTCATTTAATTTCCATCATGTCTTAGGAGGTGTAGGTTTTCAATTATACAGATGAGGCAGTGCAGCTTTGGAAAGTAGACTTGCCCCAAATCATGCAACCAGCAACAGGAAGAAATATGTAGAATTCAAAGCCAGTTTCTTCCCCAGAAATGAATATGATGTAAAATAAAATACTTATATTTATGACAGTGAAAATGGTTTATAATGTATTGAGAATAGGTATTTTACTAAAACCAAATAACCCAGTGACGTCTTCCAGTTTGTTGCACTGAGCTGGGCCGTAATGGAGACTTCTGCCAAAAGGAAAGAAACTCCACTGACTAGATCTTGTTATTCCCAGGTGGCTTTGCGGATTAGGGTTCATTAGTTTCAGAGTTTGGCAAAAGGAGTACAAAACATTCCATCAGCTTTCCTTGTTTATAGTAAGACCTCTGTTTAAAGAAAGCTTGGACTACAAAGAGCATTTTTTTTTTTTATCCCTTTAATCATTTTTTGGCAGTCATGCTCACAACACACATTGACAAATACGTGCAGATAGAAGTTGCTGCCCTGATCACCGAAACAGCACCTTCAGAAAGAGCCTTAAATGCAATATTCTGTTCCTTTACTGTTTTTGATGTGGGAGGTGCTTTCCCTCCCCTGAAAAATGTACCTTTAATTATGAATTTATCATAAAAACACAACCAGATCGCTTGATAGTTACTGTTCACAGACATGGGAGAAAGAATTATACTAGAAGTTTCCAGAGGAGGAAGCTCATCTGTTGCTGAACAGTATGAGAAGTCTTACAACCAGGTATCCTGCAAATACGTATCTTTCCCTGGGGAGTTAGCTCTCATTTTTTTTGGAGACACCTAGGCTGGGTTGGGTTACATGCCCTCATATTTATGCATAGAAGAATAAGCTAATATTTTTTATTTATTTATTTTTCTTTTATTTATTTATTTTTTTTTTAATTTTATTTTATTTTTAAACTTTACAATATTGTATTGGTTTTGCCAAATATCGAAATGACCCGAACCCTCCTCTCTCCTCCCTCCCCATACCATCCTTCTGGGTTGTCCCAGTGCACCAGCCCCAAGCATCCAGCATCGTGCATCGAACCTGGACTGGCGATTCATTTCATATATGATATTATACGTATTTCGATGCCATTCTCCCAAATCATCCCACCCTCTCCCTCTCCCACAGAGTCCATAAGACTGTTCTATACATCAGTGTCTCTTTTGCTGTCTCGTATACAGGGTTATTGTTACCATCTTTCTAAATCCCATATATATGCGTTAGTATCCTGTATTGGTGTTTTTCTTTCTGGATTACTTCACTCTGTATAATAGGCTCCAGTTTCATCCACCTCAACTCACCCATGACATTATCAGAAGACATTTTATGTTTGATTAGTATTTTGGTGAACTCATCTGATCAGTTTTCAGAAAACGGACTACTTTTGAAAAGTAACTACTTTCTAGTACAGCCACTATGGAGAACAGTGTGGAGACTCCTTAAGAAACTGGAAATAGAACTGCCTTATGACCCAGCAATCCCACTGCTGGGCATACACACTGAGGAAACCAGAAGGGAAAGAGACACATGTACCCCAATATTCATCGCAGCACTGTTTATAATAGCCAGGACATGAAAGCAACCTAGATGCCCATCAGCAGATGAATGGATAAGAAAGCTGTGGTACATATACACAATGGAGTATTACTCAGCCATTAAAAAGAATACATTTGAATCAGTTCTAATGAGATGGATGAAACTGGAACCTATTATACAGAGTGAAGTAAGCCAGAAAGAAAAACACCAATACAGTATACTAACACATATATATGGAATTTAGAAAGATGGAAACAATAACCCTGTGTACGAGACAGCAAAAGAGACACTGATGTATAGATCAGTCTTATGGACTCTGTGGGAGAGGGAGAGGGTGGGGAGTTGGGAGAATGGCATTGAAACATGTATAATATCATGTATGAAACGAGTCACCAGTCCAGGTTCGATGCACGATACTGGATGCTTGGGGCTGGTGCACTGGGATGACCCAGAGGGAGGGTATGGGGAGGGAGGAGGGAGGAGGGTTCAGGATGGGAAACACAGGTATATCTGTGGCAGATTCATTTTGATATTTGGCAAAACTAATACAATATTGTAAAGTTTAAAAATAAAATTAAAAAAAAAAGAAAACTAAAAAAAAAAAGCTAAAAAAAAAAAAGAAAAGTAACTACTTTCTGAAAATATTACTTTTTTCCATTTAAATATAAAGAACCTGTAGGGGAAAACTGTAGTCTTAAATAGTTTATAAGTAAATCCGTCTAACTAATTCATTGGCTGTGTTTTAGGGAGGGAGAATAATCAACGAAATAGTTTATAAAATGTTTTCAGAAAGAAAATACGATATTAAACATTTATTATTTATTATAATATATTAGTATATATGTATACAATATAATATTATAAACATTAATATTATATTAAACATTTATTAATCACCTATTATATGTCAAAGTTATAGGCAGAGGAGGCAACAGTGTGAAAGACATACACTCAGGGGTCACTAAAGTAATGAGACTGACAGCAGGTAAACAATCACTTGCAACATGAGAATAAAGAAGCTAATATCTGCTTCCTTAAAATTTCAACCCTCTCTGAAATCAGCAGGCTGCTCACTTCTTGCCTACCCAGCAGCTGAACAGAGCTAGAGAAACCCACAAAACTAAGCTGATAGCTCACTTAATTTTTTTGCTGAGATTTGTTGACACATACCACTGTACTAGTTTTAGGTCTACAGCATTATGATTTGAGATACATGCTGTTTGACCCTGAACAGCACAGGGTTGAACTGCTCAGGTTCACCTGTCCATGGGTTTTTTTTTTCCCCCAGTATTTACTGCATGACCCATGGTGTGTCGAATAACTCATGCAGTACTGCAGATATAGAGGGCATATGGTAAAGTAAAACTTGAATTTTCATCAGCATCTCTAATCCTCTGTGTTTGTTGTTCAAGAGTCAGCTGTATGTGTTATGAAATGATTACCACAATAAGTTTAATTAATATCCATCATCACATATAGGTACAACTTTTTTTGTTTATTGTGATAAAAACTTTTAAAATCTACTTTTTTAGCAACATTCAAACATGCAGCACAGTATTATTAACTATTGTCAGTACGTTGTACATAAAATCCTCAGGACTTATCGTATGCCTGGAAGTTTGTATCTTTGACCACATTAATTAATTTTACCTGTTTCACCCACCTGCTTCCCCATTCCTCTGGCAACCGACAGTCTATTCTTTGTTTCTTTGGGCTTCTTTTTTTTTGTTTAGATTCCACATGTAAATGAGATCACGTAGTATTTGTCTTTCTCTGTCTAACTTATTTCACATAGTATAATGCTCTCAAGGGTTCATCCAGTTTGGTGAAAATGGCAAGATTTCCCCTTTTTCATTGTGTGTGTCTGTATCACATTTTATTTATGTGTTTATTTGTCTATGGACACTTTCACTGTTAATATTATAAGTAATGTTACAATGAACATGGATTTGAAGGTATCTTTTTGAGATAGCGACTTCATTTTCTTTGGATACAGGCTCAGCAGTGGAATTGTTAGGTCATATAGTAGTTCTGTTTTTTAGTTTCTTGAGAAACCTTCATACTGTTCTCCATAGTGGCTGTACCAATTTACATTCCCACCAACAATACACAGGGTTCCCTTTTTTCCATATCCTTGAAACTTCTTTTTTTTTTTTTTGATAATAGTCATTCTAACAGATGTGAGATGATATGTTACTTTTGATTTTGATTTGTAGTTCTCTGATGATGATTGATATTGAGCACCTTTTCATGTACCTGTTGTTGACCATCTGTCTTCTTTGGAAAAATGCAGATCCTCATTTTCTAATTGGATTTTTTTTTCTATTGAGTTGAATGAGTTCTTTATATAATTTGGATATCAACCTCTTGTCAGATACATGACCTGCAAATATTTTTCCTGTTCAGTAGGTTACTTTTTTATTTTGTTGGTATCCTATGCTATGCAGAAGCTTTTTAGACTGATGTACTCCTACTTGTCTAGTTTTTCTTGCTGTTGCCTTTGCTTTTGATGTCAAATCCAAAAAACATTTTCAAGACTAATGTTAATGTGCTTACCTCCTATTTTCTTCTAGGAGTTTTATGGTTTCAGATCTTACATTCAAGTCTTTTGATGTGTTTTGAATTTATTCTTGTGTATGGGGTAAGATAGTGGTCCAGTTTCTTTTCCATGTGTCTGCTCAGTTTTCCCAACACCACTTACTGAAGATACTATTCTTTCCCCATTGTATATTCTTCTCTCTCCTTTGTCATGAGTTAATTTTCTATTTTGTTCTGTTGATCTGAGTCTGTTTTTTATGCCAATACCATATTATTTTATTTACTGTAGCTTTGTAATGTGGCTTGAGTTCAGGAAGTACAATGCCTCCAGCTTTGTTCTTCCTTCTCAAGATGCTTTGGCTATTTTGGAGTCTTGTATGTCTTCATACATAGTTTAGGACCATTTATTCTATTCCTGTGAAAAATGAAAGTGGAATTTTTATAAGAATTGCATTGAATCTGTTTATTGTTTTGAGTATTATGTAGAACATTTTAACAATATTAATTCTTCCAACCCATGAGCATGGAGTATCTTTCTATTTATTTGTTTCTTCTTCAGTTTCTTTCATCACTGTCTTCCAGTGTTCATTGTACATGTCTTTCACTTCCTTGGTTAAATTTATACCTAGATATTTTATTCTTTTTTTTTTAATTTTATTTTATTTTTAAACTTTACATAATTGTATTAGTTTTGGAAAAACCATAGCCTTGACTAGACGGACCTTTGTTGACAAACTAATGTGTCTGCTTTTTAATATGCTGTCTAGGTTGGCCATAACTTTCCTTCAATTAGGCAAAATAAAAGTTGACATATTGTTAATAAAAGTTAACAAATCAAAAAGGAAGAACTTTTGCTTGCAAATGACATGGTCTTGTGTACAGGAAACCCTAAAGATGCCACCAAAAATAACTATTAGAACAAATGGGTTCAGTTAAAATCAGTATTCAAAAATCTGTTGTGTTTCTATAACTAATAATAAACTATCAGAAAGTGAAATTAAGAAAATAATTCCATGTATAATTGCATCTAAAGAATAAAATATCTAACTGAACCCATTTGTTCTAATAGTTATTTTTGGTGGCATCTTTAGGGTTTCCTGTACACAAGACCATGTCATTTGCAAGCAAAAGTTCTTCCTTTTTGATTTGTTAACTTTTATTAACAATATGTCAACTTTTATTTTGCCTAATTGAAGGAAAGTTATGGCCAACCTAGACAGCATATTAAAAAGCAGACACATTAGTTTGTCAACAAAGGTCCATCTAGTCAAGGCTATGGTTTTTCCATTGGTCATGTATGGATGTGAGAGTTGGACTATAAAGAAAGCTGAGCACCAAAGAATTGATGCTTTTCAACTGTGGTGTTGGAGAAGACTCTTGAGAGTCCCTTGGACTGCAAGGAGATCCAACCAGTCCATCCTAAAGGAGATCAGTCCTGGGTGTTCATTTGAAGGACTGATGTTGAAGCTGAAACCTCAATACTTTGGCCACCTGATGCAAAGAGCTGACTCATTAGAAAAGACCCTGATGCTGGGGAAAATTGAGGGCAGGAGGAGAAGGGGACAACAGAGGATAAGATGATTGGATGGCATCACCGACTCAATGGACATGGGTTTGGGTGGACTCCGGGAGTTGGTGATGGACAGGGAGGCCTGGCGTGCTGCAGTTCACGGGGTCGCAAAGAGTCAGACATGACTGAGCGACTGAACTGAACTGAATTGCTCTGGTAACACTGTGTTGAATAAAAGTCACATGCGTGGCCACATTGTCTTTTTCCTGGTCTCAGAGGAAAAGCTTTAAGCTTTTCACTGTTGAGTATCATGTTAACTGTGGCCTGATCATATATGACTTTTATTATGTTGAATTGCATTCTTTCTATACCCATTTTGTTGAGAGGGTCTTTTTTTTTTTTTCGTCTTAGGTTGAATTTTTGACAAATGCTTTTTCTTTATTGAGAATATTATGGGTTTTATCCTTCATTTTGTTAATACAGTGTTTCACATTTATTGATTTTCTGATATTGAACCATCACTGCATCCCTGGATTCAATCCCATGTGATTATAGTATGTGATCCTTTTAATGTATTTTTTAATTTAATGTATCATTGCTGATATTTTGTTGAGAGTTTTTACATGTGTGTTCATTAAGCTTCCCAGGTGGCTCAGTGGTAAAGAATCTGCATGCAATGCAGGTGACTCTAGTTTGATCCCTGGGTCAAGATGCCTCAGAGAAGGAAATGGCAAGCCTCTCCACTGTTCCTGCCTGGGAAATCCAATGGACAGAGGAGCCTGATGGGCTGCAGTCCATGGGATCACAAAACAGTTGGACACAACTTAGCAACTAAACAACAACAACAGTGTTCATTAAGGACTTATTGTTGTTCAGTTGCTCAGTCGTGTCCAACTCTGCAATCCCATGGACTGCAGCACACCAGGCTTCCTTGTCCTTCACTATTTCCTGGATTTTGCTCAAACTCATGTTACTGAATCAATGATGCCATCCAACCATCTCATGCTCTGTTTTCCCCTTCTCCTCTCGCCTTCAATCTTTCCTAGCATCAGGGTCTTTTCCAATGAATTGGCTCTTGGCATTAGATAGCCAAATTATTGGAACTTCAGCTTCAGCATCAGTCCTTCCAATGAATATTCAGGATGGATTTCCTTTGATAGACTGGTTGGATCTCCCTGAAGTTCAAGGGACTCAAGAATCTTTTCCAACACCACAGTTCAAAAGCATCAATTCTTTGGCACTCAGCCTTCTTTATGGTCCAACTCTCACATCTGTACATGACTACTGGAAAAACCATAGCTTTGACTATACTGACCTTTGTCATTAAAGTGATATATCTATCTAGGTTTGTCATAGCTTTTCTTCCAAGGAGAAGGCATCTTTTAATTTCATGGCTGCAGTAACCAGCCACAGTGATTTTGGACCCCAAGAAAATAAAGTCTGTCACTGTTTCCATTGTTTCCCCATCTATTTGCCATGAAGTGACGGGGCCAAATGCCGTGAACTTCATTTTTTGAATGTTGAGTTTTAAACCAACTTTTTCACTCTCCTCTTTCACCTTCAACAAGAGGCTCTTCAGTTCCTCTTTGTTTCCTACCATTAGGGTTGTGTTTTCTGCATATCTGAGGTTATTGATATTTCTCCCAGCAATCTTGTTTCCAGCTTGAGCTTCATCCAGCCTGGCATTTTGCATGATGTACTCTGCATATATGTTAAATTATAAATTGTAATTATCATTAAGAATATTAGCCTGTAATTTTCTTTTCTTCTAGTATCCATATCTGGTTGGTATCAGGGTTTACTGACCTATAAAATGAATCTGAAAGTGTTGGCTTCTCTCTTATTTTTTGTTAGAGTTTGAAATTTAGTATTAATTCTTTGAATGTTTAGTAGACTCCATCAGTGAAACCATCTGGTTCTGGACTTTTGTTTGTTCAGAAGATTCTGATTACTGATTCAGTCCCTTTACTAGTAACTGGTCTATTCAGAATTTGTTTCTTCAGTCTTGATTCAGTCTTGAATCAAGTCTTGGTAGATTATATGCTTCTAGGAATTTATCTGTTTCTCCTAGATTATCCAATTTGTTAGCATATAACTGTTCTTAGTAATCTATGGTCATTTGTATTTCTGTAGTATCATTTGTAACACTTCCTCCTTCACTTGTTTATTTGAATCCTCTCTCTTTTTTTCATTGTGAATCTAGCTAAAAGTTTATCTGTTTTGCTTATCTTTTCTAAAATCTAGTTCTTAGTTTCATTTTTAGTTGTCTTTTTAGCCTCTGGTTTATTTAATTCTACCCTGATCTTTGTTATTACCTTTTAACTACTAATTCTGGGCCTGATGTCTCACTTTAAATGTGTGACTACCATCCTCAAATGGGCCTTCATTTTGCTGGCAGTCCGACTGCTCTCTCCAGTCCTTTCTCTCTACTCTCTTTTAAACACTGTTGTATACCTTCTCCTTTGTCCTTAACCTACAACATCCCCCTTCTCATTGTTCACTCTCAGATGATGACCTTACTTCCATTTGAGAACATCAAGAGATAATGTCCATCAGTTCTCACCTTCATCCACTCTGCACCTGTGCCGTGCTCTCGCCTTCCTTCCACTCACAAGAGATGTGCTGTGTTTGCTTCTCTCCTAGAGCAGCCCTCCCCTGTGGATAAGATCCCATACCCTCTACCCTCTCCTCATTTCTGGGGTCATCAGGTTTTTTGTCTCTCTACCAAGTCAATCCCATTAGTGCAGAAGTATGCTGTATTTCCAAACTTAGTTGGGGGTGGGGGGCAGGGGAGGACCTTTCCTTTTGAGAGCTTCTCTGTTGGCTTAGATGGTAAAGAATCTGCCTGCAGTGCAGGAGACTGGGGTTCAATCCCTGGATCAGGAAGATCCCCTGGAGAAGGTAATGCTGGCTACCCACTGCAGTATTCTTGCTTGAAGGATCCCATGGACAGAGGAGCCCAGTGGGCTACAGTCCATGGAGTTGCAAAGAGTCAGACATGACTGAGCAACTAACACGTTCAACCTCTTTCTTGACTCCAACATGCCCCTCATCATTTAACCTTCACCCATTTGCTCTGCTATTTCTTACAATAGAAGTCCTCAATGAATTATATAAGCTTGCTGTTTCACTTCTTCTCTGTTCTCTCTGTAACCCACACTAATCAGTCCTGCTACAGAATGAAATGGTTTTGTCAAATGATGCCACTTTGCGAAAATCAGTGGCCAGTTCTTAATTTTCATCTTATTCACCGTCAGCAGCATTTGATACACTTGGTCATGCATTCTTTTTTAAAGATGTAATTTTTTGATGTATAATACAACTTTTTGAGATATAATTTGTGTACCATAATACGTGAAAGTGAAAGTCACTCAGTCGTGTCTGACTCTTTGCAACCCCATGGACTATACAGTCCATGGAATTCTCCAGGCCAGAATCCTGGAGTGGGAGTGGGTAGCCTTTCCCTTCTCCAGGGGATCTTCCCAACCCAGGGATCAAATCCAGGTCTTCTGCATTGCAGGCGGATTCTTTACCAACTGAGCTACAAGGGAAGCCCAAGAATACTGTAGTGGGTAGCCTATCCCTTCTCCAGTGGATCTTCCTGACCCAGGAATCAAACCAGGGTCTCCTGCATTGCAGGCAGATTCTTTACCAACTGAGCTAATTATAAATCTGCAATTCAATGATTTTTAATATATTCACATATCCAAGACATTTCATCACTTCATAGAGTAACCCCATAGTCATTTGCAGTCACTTCCCATCACTCAGTCCCTCGTAGCCAGTGATTTACATTTTGTCTCTCCAGATGTGTGTGTTCTGGACATTTTATATAAATGGAATAATCCAGTATATTTCCTTTGCATCTGCCTTCTTTCACTGAATGTGATGTTTTCAAGATTCATCTCTGTTACAGCATATATCATTGCTTCATCCCTTTTTACTGCTGAATAATATACTATTATATGGATATACACATTTAGCTGTCCATTCATCTGGCAATGGATATTTGAGTTGTTTCCATTCTTTGACTTTAGTGAGTAATGGTGCAATGAGCATTCACATACAAGTCTTTACGTGGACCAATGTTTTCAAATTGCTGGATTATATGGTAACTGAATTTATTCCTTCCTTGTTGAGACCCCTTTCCCTTGCCTTTCAGGACACTGATAGGTTTCCCTCTACTTTACTGTCCACTCCTTAGTCTGTCTAACCTTGGAGTGCTCTGGAGGTCAATTCTTAGTCTTCTTCCCTTCTCTATCTAGATTCAGTCTCTAGGTGATCTCTTCCAATTACTTGGTTTTTGAATACCATCTATATACAGATAATTTCCAAACATGTATTTGCAGTTCAAGCCTCTCAACTCTTAACTCCTGTATCTAACTGCCTCCATGACATCTCCACTTGTCTATCTTATGTGCATCTCAATTCTAGCATGTCTAGAGCTATAAACTCCTGATTTACCCACCAGAATCTCTACCTCCTGCTGTCTTTTCCAACTCCATGATGGCAGTTCCTTTTTTTCAATGCTAGGGCCAAAACCTTTGGAGTCATCCTTGAATCCTTCCTCCTGTCCATGGCATCAGCAAATCCTGTTGACTCCATGTCCAAAGTATGTCCAGAATCCGGTCTTCTCTCAATGTCTCCCTGATCCAATTCACAAACTTCTCAGTTACTTCCTAGCTGGTCTCCTTTAATAACTCTAACCAGCCTTTTCTTGATGTAGCAGTAAGGATCCTTTTAAAATGAAAGACCTGTTTCTTCTTTGTTCAACACTTTATCAAAGTTTTTTCCCCCTCAAGGTGAAAACCAAAGTGTCAGAAGTGCCCACAGGTCTCCATGATCTGAGCCCTCTGCTGCTTCAGTGACGGCACCTCCTGCCACTTCTCTTCTCACTCATTTGTCTTCAGCTACAGTGGCCTCCTTGCTGCTCCTCAGACTTGCAAATCATGCTTCCTCCTCAGGATCTTTGCACTGCTCTGCCTCTGAAATGCTCCACCCCAGACATTCTTCTGAGACTTTCCTTTATTTCTTTAGGTCTGTGGTCAAGACTGCCAGTGGCCTCCCAAGATCTAATCTCCTTCTCTTTCTTGGCTGGGTACACGGATGCACAGCTATAAGACCACTTTCCCTAATTTCCCTGGCAGCTGTGTGTCACCATGACTAAATTTTGGCCAATAAAAGTAAGCAGTGGGATTTCTCTCTAAGGTGGGGTGGGAGGGGGCTTACCTTTCTTTCACTCTCCCTTCATTCTCCCTTCACTCTCTCTCTATCCCACAGTGTTTGCAACACAAACCAAAGTTTCTGCCCTCATGGAACTTACATCTGCTTGGGGGAAAAGACAAAAATTAACGAAAGTAGATACACAATGTGTTTGATGGTACTGGATGCAGTGGAAATAAGTAAAGTTCATTTCAAGTCACTTAGTCGTGTCTGACTCTTTATGACTCCATGGACTGTAGCACACCAGGCTTCCCTCTCCATCACCAACTCCTGGAGCTTACTCAAACTCATGTCCATCGAGTTGGTAATGCCATCCAACCATCTCATCCTCTGTCAGCCCCTTCTCTTCCCGCCTTCAATCTTTCCCAGCATCAGTGTCTTTTCAGATGAGTCAGTTCTTCACATCAGGTGGCCAAATTGGAGTTTCAGCTTCAGCATCAGTCCTTCCAATGAATATTCAGGACTGATTTAGTAGGGTCATGTTAATAGGGAGTGGGGCATTTTGCTGTTTATTCTGTACTGTCAGAGATAGCTCCACTGATAAGGCAGAATTTGAGGAAAATCTTACATCAGTTTGGATTAGGTGGTCTTTTTTGTTGTTGTTTGTTTTTTTTTTTTACATAAAAGACCCTGATGCTGGGAAAGGTTGAAAGCAGGAAGAGAAGGGGACTGAATGACTGAACTGACTGACTGACTGAAAGAATCTGCCTGCAGTGTGGGAGACCTGGGTTCGATCCCTGGGTTGGGAAGATCCCCTGGAGGAGGGCCTGGCAACCCACTCCAGTATTCTTGTTTGGAGAATCCCCATGAACAGAGGACCCTGGAGGCTTACAGTCCATGGGGTCTCAAAGAGCTGGACATGACTGAGTGACTAAGCACACAAACCCCAAACAACCCTGACTTTAACAAGATAGAAATGTATTTCAGGACTTCCCTGGCATTCCAGTAGTTAAGACTCTGCATTCCCAATACAGGGAGCACGGTGAGTTCAGTCCCTGGTCAGGGAACTAAGATCCTGCATGCCACACAGCACAGCCAAAAGAAACAGAGCTATAAAAATATATTTCCTCCAAATGAGCAAAATCCGTAAGCCAGGCTAGGAGGGGTAATGAGGCTGTTAGAGGTCACTACAGAGCCAAGACCCTTTAGCTTACAGCTCCTCAGAGCTGCAGTGCAGAGCTCCCTGCCTGGGTGTTGCCATCTGCTTTCCCACCAGGCCACAGAAGGCGTGTTGCCGTCCTGCACTTCCATTAATCATTTAGTTTGCCCTGAATTTGACAGTTCATTACTTCATTTCTCACCTTCACTTTGGTCAGGAGAAGGGGGTTTTAATAGTCAAGTTTCCAATTCTCTGTACAATTCTGGACAAATCATTTCAGTTCTGTGACCCCTGTACATTATTTCTGGGATGATGGGATTAGAACAGACCTCTCATCAGCTTTAAAACTAAGTGATTAAAAGCCAATACAATATTGTAAAGTAATTAGCCTCCAATTAAAATAAATAAATTTATAATAAAAAAAACTAAGTGCTTCTAAAATAGTCATTTAATTTCTGACTCTTCCACCTATTTTTCTTGCGTGAACATGAAACTTGTGTGACCAGCCATAATCAAGCAATTCAGTTATTTAATTTTAAGTTTATTTTTTCCATTTTAACACTTACCTTCAAAACCTTGAAGAGAAATTATTTACTTCTCGATAATTTTTTTTAATTCTGAATCAGCATACATTATTCTAAGGATTTTTTAAAAATTCACCTGCCCAGGATCTATTGGAGATGGAAATGGGAAATGAGGTAGTAGGATGAATTTTGGCAAGTGTACCACTTTTTAAAAATCTCCAAAGGATATTCTGATGTGCACCCCTGGGGAAGAAGCACTGCTTCCTGGCATTCCATCTAGCGTCAGTAGCATCCCTCTGGATCCCTGAGCATCCAGAGAACATTTTGTTGTAAGGCCCCATCACCCTCTAAGTTCACAAGAACTTGAGGCCAAAGGATTGCATTTAGGGTTGGATGTTAAACATTCCCATTGATTGATCATTGATTTTTATTAGAGATAAATGATCAAAATTTTCAAAGCAGATTTTTATATTACTAATAGAATGAGAATTTGTAGAAATCTTACATTTAAATTCCTAAACTACTCAGTTTACACACCTGAATTTTTTTCCTGATGAAAGACCTAAAGTCAGAAACTTGAACTTAGTAATGGCAGATGGAACTGTATTGATGCTAGTGAGAGGCCTCACCTTACTGCCATGTACAGATTTCTCTATGAGCAGCCCCTGAAAGATGAGACTTACTTGAGCCTAAGTCCCAGGCCACATGGCTCTACTACGGGGCTGCTTAGTTCAAGTAAATGCAGTTTCCTGGTGTTGCATTAATAATCCTCATGCTCTGTAAATTTAGATTCTACCCATTTCTTTACATAGCTCTTTTTCAACTAACTTAATTTTGAAACTGAATATAGATGGCACTTTTAAAATAAGAATAATTATGCTTACACAGTGGAATTAATCTGCTTTATGGTATCAATATTTGTGAAAGAAAGGTAGATACTATCAGTTCGTTCTGTTATTCATTTATTCATTATAGGAATATTTAACAGTCTTCTACTATTTACCAAATGCAACTCTAGGATGCAAGGCAACAGCAATTAACAAAACAGACAAAAAATTCTACTGTGATAGCCTGTAGCTTTTACAGAGGAGAGAGGAGGTGTGAGAAGAGTTAACCAAGTCCTAAGAGGTTTGTTACTTACTTGAGCCACACTGTGAAACCGTAATTAATCTGATCTATTACATTTCCCTGGGTTGGGATCAAACCTGTGTCTCCCACATTGTAGGCAGATGCTTCACCGTTATCTAAGCCACCAGGGAAGTCTAAATACATTTCAAGATGAACTTTTTATATTGTGAATTTTTTGTTTTTTCACATGTGAGTAATTTTTCTAATCAACTTAGTTAAGATGATTTTATACCAAGTATGGATTCACTCTAAAATTTAGATTAAGATGAGATTTTAATTAGTTATAATTTTACCATTGACCCATTTATACCAAAAAAAAAGAGAAAAAAAAGATATGCGCAAGAAGCTACCTTGCAAATTTTCTTAAAGCATGTTAATAACTTACTTTAAAAAAAAAAAAAAAAACCTGGAACATTAATTAACTTGCACTGTCAGTTCAGTTCAATCGTTCAGCCGTGTCCTACTCTTTGCAACCCCACAGACTGCAGCACGCCAGGCTTCCCTATCCATTACCAACTCCCAGAGCTTGTTCAAACTCATATTCATTGAGTCGGTGATGCCATCCAACCATCTCATCCTCTGTCGTCCCCTTCTCCTCCTGCCTTCAGTCTTTCCCGGCATCAGGGTCTTTTCCAGTGAGTCAGTTCTTTGCATCAGGTGGCCAAAGTATTGGAGCTTCAGCTTTAGCATCAGTCCTTCCAATGATTATTCAAGACTTATTTCCCTTAGGATTGACTGGTTTAATCTTGCAGTCCAAGGGACTCTCAACAATCTTCTCCAGCATCACAGTTCAATAGCATCAATTCTTAGGTGCTCAGCTTTCTTTATGGTCCAACTCTCACATCCGTACATGACTACTGGAAAAACCATAGCTTTGACTAGATAGACCTTTCTCAGCAAAGTAATGACGTGGTCTGACAAAACATGGTCCACTGGAAAAGGGAATGGCAAACCACTTCAGTATTCTTGTCTTAAGAACCCCATGAACAGTATGAAAAGGCTTGCACTGTAGCTGGCTCATAAAAGATTGATCAGATTATTTATCAGGAGAATTGATAGCTGCTGTTTAATAAATAAGTCTCACTTCTGAAAAGCAAAATTTAAATCATTTTTGAGCAAAATCAAAGGCTTTAAAAATTTTTTCTAATTTAGAAGGTTTTAAAAAATGTTTAAGCTAAAAATGCCTTTTATAAAAAAATTAGAGCAAAACATGTGTTTCCTGGTACTTATTTCACCATTTCTTCCTCTGAAGGTGCTAAGTTTAATGAACGTGAAGGAAAAGCAAGAGGCTTTGTCCTCTTTGAACAAATGACAAGTGCAGGACAGAAAAGGTCAAGGATATTGAGAAGGTCCAGTGAACTTTATTTAGAAAGTCTAAATGTTAAATATTAACTTTTCTGCTTTCATCCTGCTATCAGTTTCCCTTCATCATTGAGCCTTGAGTGTAATTTTCTGCCCTGTTCTAATCTCCTCTTGAAGTACCTGATGGTGGAAAGAATAGACTTTTACCATTTCAGAATTCAAGCACAGCACTCCTAAGACCAAAACATTAAAGTTTGTTAGACTTAAACTTTTAAAAATTATGTATTAATAATATAGTTTCATAATAGTGTGCCAAATTGTTATAAATTTTTCTACAGTTGATTCACATGCCCATCCCTTTTCTAGGAAGAAGCATAATAGGAAATACTCACCTATAAAAGTAAAGGGGGCTACAGGTTTCAGAGAGATTGGTCCCTGTCCACTAAACTGAGTCCCTCCTGTTTCTGAACTCACCTGCCATTGCTCGGTTTCAGAGCAGATAGCTCCTACCCCACACCTGCACATGGCACAGAGTTGTGCCCTCACAGTTACAGATTTTACATGGATAAATATCAAAACAGGTGTTATTTTTTCATGTCTTTTCTTTTTAGTCACATCAGTGTTTCAGGGTAAATCAGATTGTGGCATCACAGACATGTTTTTCTGTGGTGCTGGATTCTTTGTTCAGTTTTTAAAGATTAGACCATGTTAAAAACCTTTGTAGTACTGATTAAGGCAGAATTTGGTTTTGGACCTTTGAAATTTATTCATGTATGTTTTATTTTTTGTTTGTTTTTAATTTTGTTAGTACAGTTAATTTATAGTGTTGTGTTAGTTTCGGGTATACAGCACAATGATTCAGATATATAGATATGTAGATACTCATTTTCAGTTTCTTTTGCCTTATAGGTTATTACAAAATATTGAGTAGATTTCCCTGTGCTATACAATAGGTCTTTGTTGTCTATGTTATATGTAGCAGTGTGTATATCAGAGAAGGCAATGGCAACCCACTCCAGTACTCTTGCCTGGAAACTCGAGCCTGGTAGGCTGCAGTCTGTGGGGTCTGGAAAGTCAGACACGACTGAACGACTTCACTTTCACTTTTCACTTTCCTGCATTGGAGAAGGAAATGGCAACCCACTCCAGTGTTCTTGCCTGGAGAATCCCAGGGATGGGGGAGCCTGGTGGGCTGCCATCTATGGGTTCACACAGAGTCAGACACAACTGAAGTGACTTAGCAGCAGCAGTGTGTATATGTTAATCCCAAATTCCTAATTTATCCATCCTTCCAGCATCCCCTTTGGTAACCATGAGTTTGTTTTATGTATATTTTAGATATAGTATACCTAAATAACACAAGTATTATTAGATATATATATATATATATGCTTGTGTTAAGTCGCTTCGGTCATGTCCGACTCTGCGACCCTATGGACTGTAGCTCACCAGACTTCTCTGTTCATGGGAATTCTCCAGGCAAGAATACTGGAGTGGGTTGCCATGCACTCCTCCAGGGGATCTTCCTGACACAGGGATCAAACTCGTGTCCTCGTGTCTCCTGTGGTTCATGCAATGCAAGTGGATTCTTTACCACTGAGCCACCAGAGAAACCTATATGTATATGTGTATATACACACACACACATTTACACACATTTTTATTTGCTAACTCACACTTATATATCACAGCACACTGTATTATCTATCATAACAAAACTTTTTCACAGCCCCATTAAACCTTTGTAGATATTTTAATGACTAAATATACTTTCATCATATACATAGGCCATAATTACCTATTATAGTAATTTGTTTATTTAGAATGATTTTATTTGGAACATATTATAAATAAAAATATGATGAGCACATTTTCCAAATAGTTTCCTCGTATCTGATTTCTTTCCCCTAAGATCATATTGCTAGAATAGTTCAGTGGGTGCCACAGAGATAAATTTAAAGAAAGTGTTAATTATTAATGCCCTTAAGAAAAGAAGAAAATGGGTTGCATTATGAGATATAATGTGATTTTTATTTAAAAAAAAACCTTTTTTTCTTATAATTTAGCATTTAACTTATGACCAAATATACAGGGTAGTGGTAAGCACAGGCCCTGAGGCCTGGCTCTCTGGGTTATAACTGTGTCTCTGCCACTTCCTCACTGGACAGACAACTCAAAGTATGCCTCAGTTTCCTCAGCTGTGAAATGGTAATAATTATAGTCCCTGCCTCTTTGAGTTGTTGTAAGAATTAAATGGGTTAATTTATGTAAATCTCTTAGAACCATGCTAGCAGAGTGTCACTAAATATTTATAACACTAACAGCAATAGCATCTAAGAATATTTCTTAATTTTACATTTTCAAAGGTTTTTCTTCTGTTTCTATTTCCCTGGCATCTCAAATACTAACATATTTCAAATTACTTCTTAATTAGATTCTTTCATACCTGCAAGTACATGCACAGAATGCGCCTTCCTAAAGATTCCTAGAATTGTTAGTGTTTGAGTTGTACACATAAATCACGCGACATATGCCTAGATCCTTATCTCAAACAGCCAAAGGCAGAATGCTTAGCAAAATGTTTTTCATAGATGTTTGGAGGGCTTTAATAGTTTTCACCTTCAAGTACAAAAGTTATCACAAAGATCACTAAAATAAAGGAGCAAAAGTAGTGTGAATTCGTGGATATCTTCAATGGAAAAAGAAAGCTGTCTACCCTAGTCAGTATCCCAAACCCTTGGCCATTTTTCTGCTGTAGTCACGTGCTCTGAAACTGCAGGTGGGTCTCTTCAAAGGCATTCACTCTGTTTATTACAATAAGATATTTATTTTTATTGCAGTAAATCTGTGCCCCACAGGGCTTGCCTGAATCTCATGGAAAGTGAAAGTGATGATCACTCAGTCATGTCTGACTCTTTGCAACCCCATGGACAATACAGTCCATGGAATTCTCCAGGCCAGAATACTGGAGTAGATAGCCTTTCCCTTCTCCAGGGCATCTTCCCAGCTCAGGGATCAAAGCCAGGTCTCCCACATTGCAGGCAGATTCTTTACCAGCTGAGCCACAAGGGAAGTCCAGAACCTCACTGAGTCACTAGCAATTCTTGGGTAGATAAGGCAGGGCTGTGTGACCTCCTGACCCATTCTTGCTAAGTTCAGAGCTGATCTTGGCCCGTTATATGTTAACATGCCAATGACAAAAAGGGAGGACACAACCAGAAGAAAAGCATAGAGAAATGGCCTCCATATAGATTTTCTTCTTCCTGTTCGCTCTGAAGCAGGGTTCCTCAAAGTCAGCTGTACTGATGGTTTGGAGCAGATAACTTTTTCATGGCAGGCTGTCCTGTGCACTGTAGAATGTTTAGTCACATCTCTGGCTTCTACTCACTAGTTTGCAATGTCACACACCCTTGCCCCTGTCATGTAGTTGCTGGTATCTGAATCCTAGTATGGCCTTCAGTTCTGTTCAGTTCAGTCGCTCAGTTATATCTGACTCTTTGCTACCCCATGAACCGCAGCACGCCAGGCCTCCCTGTCCATCACCAACCCCCGGAGTCCACTCAAACCCATGTCCATCGAGTTGGTGATGCCATCCAACCATCTCATCCTCTGTCGTCCCCTTCTCCTCTTGCCCTCAACCTTTCCCAGCATCAGGGTCTTTTCAAAAGAGTCAGCTCTTTGCATCACGTGGGTAAAGTATTGAAGTTTCAGCTTCAACATAAGTCCTTCCAATGAACACCCAGGACTGATCTCCTTTAGCATGGACTGGTTGGATCTCCTTGCAGTTCAAGGGACTCTCAAGAGTCTTCTCCAACACCACAGTTCAAAAGCATCAATTCTTCGGCGCTCAGTTTTCTTCACAATCCAACTCTCACATCCATACATGACCACTGGAAAAACCATAGCCTTGACTAGATGGACCTTTGTTGACAGACTAACGTCTCTGCTTTTTAATATGCTGTCTAGGTTGGTCATAACTTTCCTTCCAAGGAGTAAGCATCTTATAATTTCATGGCTGCAATCACCATCTGCAGTGATTTTGGAGCCCCAAAAAATAAAGTCTGCCACTGTTTCTACTGTTTCCCCATCTATTTGCCATGAAGTGATGGGACCAGATGCCATGATCTTCATTTTCTGAATGTTGAGCTTTAAGCCAACTTTTCACTCTCCTCCTTCACTTTCATCAAGGCTCTTTACTTCTTCTTCACTTTCTGCCATAAGGATGGTGTCATCTGCATATCTGAGGTGACTGATATTTCTCCCGACAATCTTGATTCCAGCTTTTCCTTCCTCCAGCCCGGTGTCTCTCATGATGTACTCTGCATTTAAGTTGAATAAGCAGGGTGACAATAAAGAGCCTTGCTGCTGCTGCTAATTCACTCAGTCATGTCCGACTCTGTGCGACTCCATAGATGGCAGCACACCAGGCTTCCCAGTCCCTGGGATTCTTCAGACAAGAACACTGGAATGGGTTGCCATTTCCTTCTCCAGCGCATGAAAGTGAAAAGTGAACGTGAAGTCGCTCAGTCGTGTCCAACTCCTAGCAACCCCATGGACTGCAGCCTACCAGGCTTCTCCGTCCATGGGATTTTCCAGGCAAGAGTACTGGAGTGGGTTGCCATTGCCTTCTCCATATACAGCCTTGATGTACGCCTTTTCCTATTTGGAACCAGTCTGTTGTTCCATGTCCAGTTCTAACTTTTCCTTCCTGACATGCATACAGGTTTCTCAAGAGGCAGGTCAGGTAATCTGGTATTCCCATCTCTTTCAGAATTTTCCACAGTATATTGTGATCCACACAGTCAAAGGCTTTGACATAGTCAATAAAGCAGAAATAGATGTTTTTCTGGAACTCTCTTGCTTTTTTGATGATCCAGCAGATGTTGGCAATTTGATCTCTTGTTCCTCTGCCTTTTCTAAAACCACCTTGAACATCTGGAAGTTCATGGTTCACGTATTGCTGAAGCCTGCCTTGGAGAATTTTAAGCATTATTTTACTAGCGTGTGAGATGAGTGCAATTGTGCGGTAGTTTGAGCATTCTTTGACATTGCCTTTCTTTGAGATTGGAATGAAAACTGACCTTTTCCAGTCCTGTGGCCGCTGCTGAGTTTTCCAAATGTGCTGGCATATTGAGTGCAGCACTTTCACAGCGTCATCTTTCAGGATTTGAAATAGCTCAACTGGAATTCCATCACCTCCACTAGCTTTGTTCGTAGTGATGCTTCCTAAGGCCCACTTGGCTTCACATTCTAGGATGTCTGGCTCTAGGTGAGTGATCACACCATCGTGATTATCTGGGTTGTGAAAATCTTTTTTGTACAGTTCTTCTGTGTATTCTTGCCACCTCTTCTTAATATCTTCTGCTTCTGTTAGGTCCCTACCATTTCTTTCCTTTACTGAGCCCATCTTTGCATGAAATGTTCCCTTGGTATCTCTAATTTTCTTGAAGAGGTCTCTCGTCTTTCCCATTCTATTGTTTTCTTCTATTTCTTTGCATTGATCGCTGAGCAAGGCTTTCTTATCTCTCCTTGCTATTCTTTGGAACTCTGCATTCAAATGGGTATATCTTTCCTTTTCTCATTTGCTTGTTGCTTCCCTTCTTTTCACAGCTATTTGCAAAGCCTCCTCAGACAGCCATTTTGCTTTTTTGCATTTCTTTTTCTTGGGGATGTTCTTGATTCCTATCTCTTGTACAATGTCAGAAACCTCCATCCATAGTTCATCAGGCACTCTGTCTATCAGATCTAGTCCCTTAATTCTATTTCTCATTTCCACTGTATAGTCATTAGGGATTTGACTTAGGTCATACCTGAATGGTCTAGTGGTTTTCTCCACTTTCTTCAATTTCAGTCTGAATTTGGCAATAAGGAGTTCATGATCCAAGCCACAGTCAGCTCCTGGTCTGGTTTTTGCTGACTGTATAGAGCTTCTCCATCTTTGGCTGCAAAGAATATAATCAGTCTGATTTCAGTGTTGACCATCTGGTGATGTACATGTGTAGAGTCTTCTCTTGTGTTGTTGGAAGAGGATGTTTGCTATGACCAGTGTGTTCTCTTGGCAGAACTCTGTTAGCCTTTGCCCTGCTTCATTCTGTACTCCCAGGCCAAATTTGCCTGTTACTCCAGGTGTTTCTTGACTTCCTACTTTGCATTCCAGTCCCCTGTAATGAAAAGGACATCTTTTTTGGGTGTTAGTTCTAGAAGGTCTGTAGGTCTTCATAGAACTGTTCAACTTCAGCTTCTTCGGCTTTTATGGTCAGGGCGTAGACTTGGATTACCGTGATATTGAAAGGTTTGCTTTGGAAACAGAGATCATTCTGTCATTTTTGAGACTGCATCCAAGTACTGCATTTTGGACTCTTTTGTTGACCATGATGGCTATTCCATTTCTTCTAAGGGATTCCTGCCCACAGTAGTAGATATAATGGTCATCTGAGTTAAATTCACCCATTCCAGTCCATTTTAGTTCACTGATTCCTAGAATATCAATGTTCACTCTTGCCATCTCCTGTTTGACCACTTCCAATTTGCCTTGATTCATGGACCTGACATTCCAGGTTCCTATGCAGTATTGCTCTTTAAAGCATCGAACCCTACTTCTGTCACCAGTCACATCCACAACTGGGTATTGTTTTTGCTTTGGCACCATCCCTTCATTCTTTCTGGAGTTATTTCTCCACTGATCTCCAGTAGCATATTGGGCACCTCCCGATCTGGGGAGTTCATCTTTCAGTGTCCTATCTTTTTGCCTTTTCATGCTGTTCATTATGGAGGCTATTTTAATGTGAACTGGCAAAATTGAATAAGCTGCATGTTACCTTTTTGTACCTTAGAATATTTTTTTTGCATAAATTGTTGAATCAAATTTAGAACCCAAATTTTCACCAAACCTACATTCATTTCAATATTGAGAGAAAATATACTACTTTTTCAGTGTTTTTTCATTGATATTTCATGTTTATTCTTATGAAAAGTCACATGAAAAATGAGCCCCTGTATGAAAAATATAATCACATGTATTTACATTTTTCATATTCTTTTGCTGTTTACCTGAGTATTTCTCTTGGAAGTACATATTGTTGGCTAATACAGCTATGAGCTATAGTTAGTTCATAACTTCTTAGAATTTTTCTTTGATTTTCATGAACTTATGTATATTCTGTAGAGAAATGCAACTGAAGAGTTGATTGATAATCATCAGATTTGGGCAGATTTTACATAACAACTATACTAGTAAAGCCTAGCTTTTACTTAGTGTTTATTTTGTGTTAAATGTAACTCTTTGCTAAATTAGTTTCATGTAATCCTCATAGTAGTATGAATGTACTAAATATTTATGTTCATAATTTTCCCCGTGTAATTTTTTAAACATTAAGCCTAATATTTAATTTTTTATTGGAGTATAATTGTTTTGCAATGTTGTGCTAGTTTCTGTTGTACAACAACATGAATCAGCTATATGGACACATATATTCCCTCCCTCCCTCCCTCCCACCCCTATCTCACCGCTCTAGGTCATCAAATCTCTGAGCTGAACTCCCTGTGCTATACAGCAGGTTCCCACTAGGTATCTATTTTGCACATGGTAGTGTATATATCGGAGAAGGCAATGGCACCCCACTCCAGTACTGTTGCCCGGAAAATCCCATGGATGGAGGAGCCTGGTAGGCTGCAGTCCATGGGGTCGCTAAGAGTCAGACACGATTGAGCAACTTCACTTTCACTTTTCACTTTCATGCATTGGAGAAGGAAATGGCAACCCACTCTAGTGTTCTTGCCTGGAGAATCCCATGGATGGAGAAGCCTGGTAGGCTGCAGTCCATGGGGTCGAACGGAGTTGGACACGACTGAAGCGACTTAGTAGTAGCAGCAGCAGCAGCAGCAGTAGTAGTAGTAGTAGTCAGATCAGATCAGTTGCTCAGTCGTGTCCGACTCTTTACGACCCCATGAATCGCAGCACGCGAGGCCTCCCTGTCCATCACCAACTCCCGGAGTTCACTGAGACTCACGTCCATCAAGTCAGCAATGCCATCCAGCCATCTCATCCTCTGTCGTCCCCTTCTCCTCCTGCCCCCAATCCCTCCCGGCATCAGAGTCTTTTCCAATGAATCAACTCTTCGCGTGAGGTGGCCAAAGTACTGGAGTTTCAGCTTTAGCATCATTCCTTCCAAAGAAATCCCAGGGCTGATTACCTTCAGAATGGACTAGTGGTGTATATATATGTCAGTGGTACTCTCTTGTTACTCTTTTTAATTGTCTGTTATCCTATCCTCTTGTTCACTCAGTGTCTTGGGAATATCTTGTAGTTGAGTGTCTGACAGTAAGTGTTTATTAATGGGTTTAAAACTTTGCTAGAGTTTTTGCTAAAAATGTTGTTTTTAGTCACTAAGTCATGTCCCACTCTTTTGTGACCCCATGAACTGCCTGCCAGGCTCCTTTTTCCATGGGATTTCCCAGGCAAGAATACTAGAGTGGGTTGCCATTTCCTTCTCCATGGCATCTTCCCAACTCAGGGACCAAACTTGTGTCTCCTGCATTGGCAGGAGGAGTCTTTACCATTGAGCCATCAAGGAAGCCCAATAAAAATGTTACAAATAATATAAAGAAGAAGGGGAAATCTGGTTAAGACCACGTGACCTAGAAACTCGAGATGACTAAGATTATGCTATTAGATGACATGCAATGAAGTATAGAGTGTGTGGTGATGAGTTAACAGAAATTCAGAATTGGGAAAGGTTATTTAGACCTGACAGTAGTAGTTAGTGAAGCTCTGTGGTCAGTGTATTCTTATCTCAACTTCATAGGAAGTTAAGATTTGATTTGGTTGGTGATTGGTCAGTGATCAGCAGATGACATTCTAGGTGAAAGGACAAGGAAGAGACAGTCCTCAAGGTGAGAAAAAGCTTCCAGAGTAACAAATACAATTGATCCAAGTTTTTGAAAATTTCCTGCGATTCTGACATGATTTTTACACATTTTTAGGAAAAGAATATTGATCATATTCTCATATTTTCTGACTTAAAATAAGACAATGTGAGAGTATTTCTGGGGTTGGAGAGACCTCAGGTATAAACGGTCTGTACTCTGAGTATTCATTTGGCATTTGTGTTGTCCGTGATTCCAGAGATAGAAGAAAAGTAAAAATATGTTATTTTTTGCATTTATTTCCTTAATTCAAAATGTATTACACCATGCTTTGCCCTACAAAAGATTACAATGGAAACTTGCAATCTGGTGTGTATTTTGCTTCTTGGTAGTGAATATTTCTGCATAACTATCCCACACTGGAATTCTTTATTTCACTGGTTCTCATACTCATTTTCTTCTGCTTCTTTCTAGCTATTTATTCTATTCTTCTAGGTTGCTGTCTTATATACTCTCATAATCTCTCATTACATAGAATAGTTATTTCTAAGGAGGCATTAGGCCTGGGGAAAATTGGTTTGAGAGTCCAGGAGAGGTGTGTGGATCATATATGGTTTGAAAGTTCCCCTCAGAAATATTGGTATCACCCCTTTACTGTACCCTTTGCTATAAAAGAATTTTTATACACATTTTTATTTCTATATCTCAGTTGATATTTTTCTGGAGTATGATTAATAGATTATTAATGAATTCAAATAAACTGTCTTCAGTGTCTTAACTGGAAGGTTTTTTAAAACTCCTTTCTCTCTCTTTTTCTAATTTTGTGTTTTAGATCCGCAAATCCAGTAGTGAGGGATCTATTTGGACCCACAGGGTACCACACCCAGAGCTGTCTGAGGGCGTTCCTCAGGTCAGCCTGCAGCTAAGTCGGAGAAAATCCTGCTGGGATGACACGAGTTCAGCAGAGGATGCTAATGCTACCAAGTTGCTGTCCAGGTTAGCATGTTTCTTTTGTTTACATGTCGTGTATCGCCATCTGTGCTAAGGTACAAGGCCCTCATCTGTAGGTGTGTTTACACATATCTACCACCAGGGTCATCAGGATACAGATCAGTGAAACTGTTTAAAATTTACCATAACTTTTGAAAATGTTCTGATCTTATCACAGAAGCATTCCTGGTTTGTTATATTTTGTTTTCTGGATTAAAACAGATTATTTAGTCAGTCAGTCTATGCTAGCCTCACATTAAATGTTGGAAGAGTTCTTTTTTGGATGCCTTTCATAATATGTTCAGTGGCCAATATTATCTGCAGTGGGGATTTTACAGTTGTTACTAGAACCAACTCTCACTAACACATTGTTAATATTGCCTTTTAAGCATTAGATTGCATGTTAAACCTAAAAGCAAACTTCATTGATATACTTGAGGAAAAAGGCATATAATTTTCTTAAAATAGGTAAAATGGGGTCTGAATCTTTTTTACTCCTAACATATAGAATTTTTCCTTTTAAAAGTTTTTCATCTTTTTTTTGTAACTTACAACCTATTTCTATAATTTAAAAAAATCATTACAATAAATTTCATTAAAAATAAAATTTAAATCCTTTCTATGTCTTTGTAGTAACAGAATAGATAGTGTGCCACTTTTTATTTCAAAAATGAACTTATGGAACTGTTTTCATTTGCAGTTGCTTTCTAGAACAAGTTTTTATTTAGTTCATAAATTTGAACCAGGAAGAAATAGTGTGTGTGTGTGTTTTGTACACATACACAGCTTTCTCTAAATATTTTCTTAGGGAAGTTTCCATTTTTCTCCTTAACAATTTATTGGTTGATTCGGTCTTAACCACAAGGTGTGGCATTGTGTATTAAATATATTGCATGCCCTTATTCTCTAAGTACAGTATTCATTTTGATTTTCCAACTTTTTTCCAAAGATTTGTCAAGAAGCATTTCATCAGGGCTTTTCATAGTATTGATTTATTTTTTAGTTGCTCCTACTAAAGAAAAAAAAAAAAGGCAATTCAGCAAAATCTATTTTTGTCAGTCCTATCTGATAAGCTTGATTGACTTTACAAAGCAGTGAATAAAGTCATTCTGTTTGCACTTACTAAAATCATTGCAACATATTTATACATAACAGTTTGATTTTCAACAAAATTACAGTATCAATTTTAACAACAAAGATAACACTAAGAAAGAACCTTTGGCACTGAAATGCCACTTCCTCCAGAATGAGGAAGTGTCCTGTGATTTTTCAACAATAAGTTTGATTTCTAGAGCTTTAAGAGTTGGTTTTTGGCTAACAGTGTGTTCTTGATAACTTGAAATTTTTAGAGTTTAGACCTTGTTCAGTAGTTTTTCCCAGGTTGGCTGACTTTGATCATTTTTCTTCTTAGTTTCAAATCTTAAACATTTGCTTCTTGAGATATAACAGAAGTATGAATTTTTATCAGCAAGAGTTCATTATTTTTCTACTCTTCAGATAGTGGCAGTAAAAATAAAAGCATAAGGAAGTAACACACTTTAAAATGTGATGTTTTGAGAGTTCAGAGAGGAGTTCACTATCATTTATTGCAATTGACTGACTTCTATCTTGAAAAATTATTTATGTATATGAATAACATTTTTCTGTATTTCTGTAATAGTCTAAAACTGGCTTTGAGGATGTTCAGTTCAGATGCTCAGTTGTGTCTGACTCTTTGCAACCCCATGGACTGCAGCATGCCAGGCCTCCCTATCCATCACCAGTTCCCGGAGTTTACTCAAACTCGTATCTGTTGAGTTGGTGATGCCATCCAACCATCTCATCCTCTGTTGACCCCTCTCCTCCTGCCTTCAATCTTTCCCAGCATCCGGGTCTTTTCAGATGAGTCAGTTCTTCGCACCAAGTGGCCAAAGTATTGGATCTTCAGCATCAGTCCTTCCAGTGAATATTCACGACTGATTTCCTTTAGGATGGACTGGTTGGATCTTCTTGCAGTCCAGGGGACTCGCAAGAGTCTTCTCGAACACAACAGTTCAAATCCTACAAAAAAACAATGACTTTTCTAGTGTTCATAGAATCTTTCTCTCAGAATGGCATGAGAAAAGCTTAGGAATAAACTATCTTTTGATTTTGTTAGAGCTCAGTGGAGCTGTTTTATACTGACTTCCCAGCCAAAGACAGAGGTGCTTAGTGATAGGTTCACTTCATTCAGTAAAGACATTTAGCTAGTCCATTTATATCTTCTAAAACTGACAGCAGCAATTCCTAAAATATTGTCAAAAATTCTTTTTTTTTTTTTTGTAATCCAGATGCTTGCATTACCAAAATTCACAGTAGTCTGAAAGGCATAACCTCTATTCTGACATGCCAACTCTGAAAGAATAAATGTCATCATTCTCCATGTTGTAAGTACAGTGCTTAAATTTGGCAGGTCAGAGACACACACAGAAATGAGGATGTTGTTGGACAGGTGCATCCCTTAAGCAAGTCTGGAACATTCCAGTTCTTCTCCCTACATGGTAGTAATCTTATTTTGCTCCTTTTAAAAATATCAAGAACAGTACTTGTTTTGTCATTTACACAAGAACTAAACTCTAAGTATTAACTTGTATGTTAGTAAGCAGGCTGTTTAAAAATTCTTTTGGAAGAGAAAGTCACACATCCATCCTAAAAAGAGAAAGGAAAAATACACAGTATATGTAAAGTTTAAGATGTTAAAATGATTTAACATTTCAGGGATAGCAATATTATCTATTTCAACATGTGACATAGATAAATGATCATTTTTCATGTTTCTAACACTGTACTATATTATTTTCAGAATTTAATTTTAGAACTTAAGAGGATTAATATTTTTAGTCTTTTATATGTTTAACAATATTTATTATAATGTTTTATTTGAAAGGTTATGCATTTCCTTGAATGTGTGATGTTTCTTAAAGGCCAAAAAAAATTTCTAGTTTTGTTCTGTAAAGTCAAAGTGTAGAGTCAAAAAACTGTATGTATGTTGTACGATTCCCTTTATATGAGATGGCCAGAAAAGGCAAATTTATAGAAACAGAGGTAGATTTGTGATTGTCTGGAAGCCAGGAGGGGACTGTGAATGTATAGGAGAGTAGTTATACATGCCTGCTGCTGCTGCTGCTAAGTCGCGTCAGTCATGTCCGACTCTGTGTGACTCCATAGACGGCAGCCCACCAGACTTCTCTGTCCCTGGGATTCTCCAGGCAAGAACAATGGAGTGGGTTGCCATTTCCTTCTCCAGTGCATGAAAGTGAAAAGTGAAAGTGAAGTCGCTCAGTCGTGTTTGACTCTTCGCGATCCCATGGACTGTAGCCTACTAGGCTCCTCCGTCCATGGGATTCTCCAGGCAAGAGCACTGGAGTGGGGTGCCATTAGAGGAGCCTTATTTAAGGCAGAGAAAACGTTCTGAAACTCTTTTAGGGTGATAGCTACACCACTTGGTAAAATTACTAAAAATCATTAAACTGTGTACTTGAAAAGGTAGATTTTATGATATGTAAATACACCTCGGTAACATTGTTTTGAAAAATACAAATACAAAAAAATATTGGAGTGAGGAGAAGTGGATATGTTTTAACAAGAAATGAAACACATGAAAAGATGCTGAATGTTGCTCATTTTTAGAGAAATACAAATCAAAACTACCATGAGGTATCATTGCACCCTGGTCAGAAGGGCCATCATGAAAAAGTCCACGAACAATCAATGCTGAAGAGGCTGTGGAGAAAAGGGAACCCTCTAACACTGTTGGTCGGAATGCAAATTGATACAGCCACTATGGAGAACAGTGTGGAGATTCCTTAAAAAACTAGGAGTAAAACTGCCATATGATCCAGCAATCCCACTACTGGGCATATACCCGAGGAAACCATAATTGAAATGGCCTGGCTTTAATTCTGCTTCACTGAAATCCCAGAGGCAATTCTTTCAGCCCAGGAACCCAACAGAAGAATGTGTTTACCTGCCAAAACCAATCTATAAAGACCAGAAGATGTGTTTGCTCCTTCAAATGCACAGATACCAATACATGGCTACACAAATCATGGAGAATCAGACAAACATGATATCACAAAAGGAAACTAGTAAAGCCCCAATAACCAAACCAAGTAAATGGAAATAGACAAGTTTTCTAAAAAGAATTTTTTAAAATTATGTTTTAAAAGCTTATTGAGATGCAAGAGAACATTGATAGACAACTAAAGAAAATTTAAAAAACAGTACTTAATAGATCAAGGAGTATAATAGAGAAATAGAAACCATGAAAGGAGTCAAACAGAAATCCTAGAGCTGAAGACTACAATGACAGAACCAAAAATTTGATAGAGTTTCAACAGTGCAGACTTAATTGTGAAGAATAAAGAATCAGCCAACTTGAAAATAGGTTATTTAGCTTTAGTTGTAGGAACAAAAAAAAAAGAATGCAAAAGAGTGACAAAATCATTCAAGACCTAGAGAACACCATTAAAGAAATGAATATACACGACTTAGAAGTCCAAACAGGAGAAAGAGAAAGAAAGAAGAAATCTTATTTTAAAAATAATGGCTGAAAAATTTCTGAATCTTAAAAAGGATATGGATATCCAGATGAAGCTAAAAGAACCCAGAACAAGGTTACTTTGGAACATGTTATACAAATTGTCAGAAGTCAAGGGCCAAAAGAGACTCTTGAAAGGAGTATGACAGAAAACAACTCACCACATACAAAGCAACCCCAGAAGGCTGTAAGTGGATTTTTTGGCATGACCCTTGTAGGCCAGGAGCAAATAGGATGATATATTTTTCTTGTGAAAGAAAAATTTGCCAACCAGGACAGTCTGACAAAACTGTCCTTCAGAAAAAGGGTTAAAATATTCAGTTAGAAGATAAGTAAGCTCTGGGCATCTAATGCTCTGCTTGATGATAGTTAACAGTACTGTGTTGTATACTTGAAATTTGCTAAGAGAGTCAATCTTAATTGGTCTCACCAGAAAAACTAAACTGTAGCCGTGAGATGATGGATATGTTAATTTGCCTGTTTGTGGTAATCAGCTTACAATGTATACCATCAGGGCCAGATCACACTTATATACCTTAAAGATATACAATTTGTATTTGTCAATTATACCTCGGTAATGTTAGAAAAAATTACATAGCATACATGTAATATTTTGGTCTGCGTTACAGTTTTGTCAGGTGACCCTGTAAAAATATTTCAGGTCTGAAAAGTAACCTTGGATGAAGAAGCCATGATTCTTAAAAGGTTGTTCATTTAACAGGTATTTATTGAGTGAGGTGAATTATTGAAGATCACATAGTTAGTTGACAGGCTGAGATTAATATATGTCTTCTGATTGTTTTCTAGTCATTTCCCACCTACCTTCTACCCTGATTTACTTCACCTTTCATGTCTTTATACTTCTCTCTTCAACCTGATTGTGACTTTCTGAATTAGAGGGACTGAGTCTTACTAGGTTTTGTTTTGTTTTTTGTTTTGTTTTTTTTTTTTTTTTGCATTCATGATAGTACCTACTAGTCATACACTTAGCCGATCCTGCCATAGTCATTATTCTTGTAATATTATTATAGGTGCTCAATTTGAATTTAAATTCTACTATCTTTATCTTGACTGACTTAAACGTCTCTGAGATTGAGGTCTGATTCTAAAATGGTAGAATTTTATGTGTCAGTTCTCTTTCCTATGGTCCTTGGAAAGTGTTCTTCGGGAAACGTTCCCAAGGGAACCCTGTACTGCCCACGCTTGAAGATGCCACAGAATTCCAGACAGCTGTACTCTCTCATCATCCTCACTAACTTTCTGTGCTGTCTTCCCATGGGATGGGTCTCTGGCCCTGATGGTGCATTTCTATCAGTGATGTGCTGCTTATTTGTGTAGGAGAAGTTCATTGTTTTATGAGGCTCATTACCTCTGTGTGCAGCTCTCCACCCTTGTGGCAGAAATTGTGTCTTGTAATGTTTGCTAGATGATTCTTCATATTTTAGTCACATTACAATAGTAGATCTCATAAGATTCAGATGTCTAATGATTAATAATTAATCAGTATTCAATAATATTCGCTGTACCCATTGTCCTTCAAGATAGCTTATCTATTAATCCTGGCAGTTAGCTATGACTTTCTTCATTTCTGAAGTCCAGCCAGCCCCAGAAAGCAGCCATAATTATCCTGTGTTTGTACTTCATAAAGGGCACTCCAGTTACTTCCTGAACGTCTTATCTGTTCCCTGGAATGCTTCACTCTCTGCTACTTGGAAAAAATGTTTGCAAATTTTTAACTGACAAGTAAGGCTGAAATAAAATTAGGATTCTTAGCTACAAGATTCATAAGCATATCATGTACAGTGTAATTTGAAAAACTACCAAATATAAATGTGCTGCTGACTCTGCAAGGTTTCCTGCGATAAGTCCCGTATGAGGAAAGGAAAGTCTAAAAACCACTTTGTGAAAAGCATAGTGGTAAGCCTAACCACACAGTTGACTTACAGAGTTACTATTTTTTGAAGTGTTCAGACTCCTTGGCCTTCATAACAAAGATTTATAGGAAAGTAGGTTTGAAATGTCCCCAAGGCCCCAGGCTGTATTAGATAAAAATATCTAACTCTATTTCTAAAGATAGTTCCCTAATCTATTCTTTACCACCACTAGCTCCCATAATAAATATTCCAGGGTCATCTTAGATAAACTCTCTCATATACATTGAATAACTATTAAACATATTTCTAGTATTTTTAATCACCTTTTTCCCTATAATTTAAAATCAAAGTCTCTAATACTTCTCTAGTTATTTTGATGATTAAAAACAGCAATTTATCTATTCACCAAGTCTGCCACTCAATACAGTTGCTCTATTCAAGTTTTTGCATTTCACTAGAATGCAAATTTCAATTTGAATTTTTTTTTTTTTACTAAACTCTATTTATAGTATGAGTGGTTGGTGAAAGGGAAGGTAAATAATGCTAAAGAAATTTATTATGATGTTTGCAGATCATTCCCAGTAGCATGTAAATTACCAGAGTATATCAGGACTGCTGTGGTGTTCGTTGAAATTATTTTAGTAATTCTAAGTCTACAAGCTTTTATTGGGCACATTCTTTGTACTGCACATTTTGTGCTGGGCCCTGAGAAGTCAAAGAGAACTAGGGAACAGTCTCTAACGTTCAGGGGTCTCCTAGTCCATTAAGTGAGGCAACTTATATGTGGTTAACAATGGTATGAAATGCAGAAGGTTTAAAAGTGACATAATAGATATGTTATAAAAGCAAAGAGGACTTCTCACTGAATAAATGTCAAGTCATTCAAGGCCTTTAGAAACCCGGCTCATCCAATCTTTTTGACTTACTCTTTAACAGTTCTTTATTCTACTAAACCCAGGTTACATTCCAACCACATTAACCATATATCCCAGTGGTTCCACACATCTGTATCTTTCTTGATGTGTTCTCTTTATCTGGAGTGTCCTTATTCCACTTTGTCAGTGGTCAATTTTCATCTCCTCTAGGAAGCTCCCATTAACTCTTGCCATTTCGTATAAGTAGAATCACAGAATACATGCCCTTCTGGATCTACCTTCTTTCACTTATCATATGCTTTAGAGGTTCATTCATATGAATGAAATATCAGTATGTCATTCCTTATGACTTAAATAATATCCCATTGTATTAATGTGTACACCACATTTTTAATTCATCAGTTGATGGACATTGGGATTGCTTTTACTTTGGGGCTATTACAGATAATGCTAGTATGAATATTTGTGTGCAAGTCTTTCTCTGGACATATTTTCTGTTCTCTTGAGTATATGCCTAGGGATGGAATTTCTGGATCATATGGTAAGTCTGTTTGATTTCTTGAAGAACTGATAAGCTGTTTCTCAAAGTGACTGCTTCATTTTGCATTCCCATTGGCAATGTATGATGTTTCCAGTTTCTTCACATCCTTACCAACGCCTGTAATTGTCTTTTTATTGTAATCATTCTGATGGGTGTGGAACGGTCTCTCATTGTGGTTTTGATTTGTGTTTCCCTAATGACTAATGATGTTGAGCACTTTTTCATGTGTTTATTAGCCATTTGTATATCTTCTTTGGAGAAATGTCCATTCAAATTCCTTGTCCATTTTTTAAAAATTGGGTTATTTGTCATTTTATTGTTGAGTTGGAAAAATTCTTTATATGTTCTGAATACTAACCTTTATCAGATACATGATTTTCAAATATTTTCTCATTCTGTGGGTTGTGTTTTCACTTTTTTGATAGTATCATTTGAAGAACAAAAGTCTTTATGTCTTTATTGTCCAGTTAATCTGTTTCTTTCTTTTGTTATGATTTTGATGTCCTATCCAAGAAACCGTTGCCTAATGCAAAAACAAAGATTTACATCTATGATTTATTCCAAGAGTTTTATAGTTTTGCTTTTATATTTATATATTTCGTTCCTTTTGAGTTAATTTTTAGATACGGTGTGAAGCACAGGTCCGGTTTCATTATTTCACATGTGGATATTCATTTGCCCCCACCACCATTTGTTGAAAAGATTATTCCCTTCCCATTAAATTGTCTTTTTGGTTTCTTGGTCAAGCATCTAAGTCTGATGTTAGAATAACAAAAACAAAGCTAAACATAGTAGCTCTTTTCTCACCACATTTGTTTTCTGAAAACATGAATTTCGCTTTAGTAGAGAAATAAGCATGGCTTAGATTTATAAAATGTTATAGCACAATCCAAAGATTTTGTCCTATTTCACACAGCAATTAAGAAAGACTTATCTCCTGCCTCCCCAATCTACCAGTGTATTCATAGCTGTACCCTTACACTCTGCCTTCTCTTCTTTCTCAGTGGGTGAACTGAACTTGCACCTCTCTGGGGTCAACCCTGTGCTGGTACTCTGAACCCCATTCTCTCTCACTCACTCAAGGACTAAGTTAGAATAATCACTTCCTTTCTCTATGACATCAATTTCGCCTTTCCAGAGTTTTCCCATCAGCATAGAAGCATTTTATAATAGCTCTCAGTATTTTTTAATCCTCCCTAGGAACAATATCCCTCTTCATTTTTAGAGCTCTGGTAAAGGATTATATGTACTTGCTGTCTCCATAGCCTTTGCTCCCATTTCTTTCTTCAACCCACACACCACTGAAATTGTGCTTGTCAGGAACACCAACAATCTCCATCTTGCCAAATCCAAAGGTCAGTCTACTGTTTTCATTTTACTCTTCTCTTAGCAGGATTTGACCGAACTAATGACTGTTTTGAAGCACTTTCTTCACTTTGCTTCTGCAATACTACACTGTCCTGATTTTCCTCTGATCTTATTAGACACCCTTTATTAGTCCTGTTTGCAAAATCTGTCTTTTCCAGACCTCTCAAAGTTGGAACATGGAAAGGCTCAGTCCTATGACCTCTTCTCAAGCTATGCTTATCATGGGTATGTTCATCCAGGTCCACAGTTTTGAATACCACGTTCAGGCCTATGACCTCCAAAATTATACTTCCAGCTCCAACCTCTCAGTATAATTATATTCCAAAGTATTATATCCATTTGATAGGAAAAGCTACTTAACCTTGGGGTACCCCCCAATGCAAAGCAAAAATGTGGAACCCTCTGTTAAAAAAATGAGAATTTTAAGATGGCAGCAGCAGAGCATAAAACAGATATGGGGCTTTGTGTGCATTGTCCATGGGAAACTGCATATTTCATATTCCCATGATGTCAGCCCTGCCTATTGGCTACCTGATAAATGTTCTTGGATATTGAATGAGCGTATTACACTCAATCTATATAAAGCAAAACTCCTCATTTACACTTCTGCCTAAAAAAAGACAATCTCATTTCTACCCAGGTTTTCCCCCATCTTAATAGTTTGTACCATTCACCGAGCTGTGATCAGTCACTTCAGTTGTGTCCATGTCTTTACGATCCCATGAACTATAGCCCACCAGGCTCCTCTGACCATGGGATTTTCCAAGCAAGAATACTGGATTGGGTTGCTGTTTCTTTTTCTGGGCGATCTTCCCAAGCCAGGGATCAAACCTGTGTCTCTTTTGTCTCCTGCATTGTCAGGCAGGCTCTTTACCCCTAGCACCACCTGGGAAGCCCCACTAAATGCATGGTAGACTTTAAAATTATTGTTTAACCGGTAAGTTGTATCCAAATCTTTGTGAACCTATGGACTATAGCCTGCTGGGTTCCTCTGTCCATGGGATTATCCAGGCAAGAACAGTGAAGTAGGTTGCCATTTCCTTCTCCAATTCACCCAGTTACTGAGGCCAAAAATTTGTTATTCCTCTATTTTTCTCAACTGATTCATCAGCAAGTTCTGTTGGCTCTCCCTTTGAGGTATATGCTCAAATATCTGGCATCTAAATTTTCAGTCTCAAATCATCATCTCACAGATAATTTTTCATTACAAAGAGAAAACATTCTTTTATAGTGGAAAAATCTATGAAATCACTACTTGAATCAAATGATTAAACTTGTCATTGTGGATAGGAATATAAGAAGCATAAAAATATTTTTGAGGAGTAGAAATGTTATAGAAATATTTTACTGGTTATTAAATGTAATGTAATAAAATAGTACATACTGCATAATCCTTATCTTTTATTGTAAAATATACATAAAATTTACCATTTCATCCATTTTTATGTACATAGTTTGCTGGCATTAAATACTTTGCATTGTCCCATCTTTATGTAATTATATAAATTATATCTAAATAGAGAAAAATGAAAGGACATAGAATCATATTAAATAATGCTTATGTAAGTAATGGGATTGTGTTTGACTTTTATATTCTTTTTTCTCTGTATTTTCTAAATTTTCTCTGTGAGTATAGATTATATAATTTGCAACAAGAAATAATGTCTGTTATATTTTAAATAAAGGATGACAAATGTTTCAAGAGAGATATAGATTGTTAGATATAAACTGTTAGATTTTAGAGAAATCATATAGAGCTACAACTGAACTGACTTTGGACTTAACAATTATGGCTTCACTCATTTAAGAGGATAAAATCCCTTGGGTGGTGGAATTCGAAAGAGCAGTGATGAGAAGCCCAAACAGGCTGAGTTTTATCTGGATGAGTGGATATGGGTTCAGAAGGGGGATTCCAGGCTAAGAGAAATGCCTGAACAGGAACAAATGGACAGCAGAGCACATCTGTGACCATGTGCAGTTCAGCCAACCTGGACCTGCCATTCATGTGAAGGAGAGGGTAATAATATATGTGGATATGGAGAAGCAGAAGGGCCCTGCTGTATGTGTGAATCAGTTCAGTTCATTCACGCAGTCGTGTCCAACTCTTTGCAACCCTGTGGACTGCAGAACGCCAGGCTTCCCTGTCCATCACCAACTCCCAGAGCTTGCTCAAACTCATGTCCATTGAGGCAGTGATGCCATCCAACTATCTCATCCTTGTCATACCCTTTTCCTCCTGCCTTCAATCTTTTCAAGCATCGGGATCTTTTCCAATGAGTCAGTTCTTTGCATCAGGTGGCCAAAGTATTGGAGTTTCAGCTTCAGCATCAGTCCTTCCAATGAATATTCAGGGTTGATTTCCTTTAGGATTGATTGGTTTGATTTCCTTGGAGTCCAAGGGACTCTCAAGAGTCTTCTCCAACACCACAGTTCAAAAGCATCAATTCTTCGGCACTCAGCCTTCTTTATGGTCCAACTCTCACATCCATACATGACTACTGGAAAAACCATACCTTTGACTAGACGGACCTTTGTCAGCAGAGTAATGTCTCTGCTTTGGAATATGCAGTCTAGGTTGGTCATAGCTTTTCTTCCAAGGAGCAACCATCTTTTAATTTCATGGCTGCAGTCACCATCTGCAGTGATGTTGGAGCCCCAAGAAATTAAGTCTCTCACTTTTTCCACTGTTTCCCTCTCTATTTGCTGTGAAGTGATGGGACCAGATGCCATGATCTTTGTTTTTTGAATGTTGAGTTTTAAGCCAGCTTTTTCACTCTCCTCTTTCACTTTCAGGGCTTCCCTGGTAGCTCAGATGGTAAAGCGTATGTCTGCAGTGTGGAGACCCAGGTTCGATCGCTGGGTTGGGAAGATCCCCTGGAGAAGGAAATGGCAACCCACTCCAGTACTCTTGCTTGGAAAATTCCATGGATAGAAGAGCCTGGTAGGCTACAGTCCATGGGGTTGCAAAGAGTCGGACACGACTGAGCGACTTCACTTTGACTTTTATCAAGAGTCTCTTAAGTTCCTCTTTACTTTCTGTCATAAGAATGGTGTCATCTGCCTATCTGAGGTTATTAATATTTCTCCTGGCAATTTAGATTCCAGTTTGTGCTTTACCCAGTCCAGCATTTCTCATGATGTGATCTGCATATAAGTTAAATAAACAGGGTGACAATATATAGCCTTGACGTACTCCTTTCCCAATTTGGAACCAGTCCATTGTTCCATGTCTGGTTCTAGCTGTTGCTTGTTGACCTGCATACAGATTTCTCAGGAGGCAGGTAAAGTGGTCTGGTAGTCCCATCTCCTGAAGAATTTTCCACAGTTTGTGTGTGTGAATAGAATTTCAGTTTTACTTTGTTAAGCTATGAAAAGCAATTAAAGCTTTTTGATATTACAGTAGTGTTTTGGGAAGATCAGTTCTGTATAATCTGTATTTATTGTGGGAAAGACCAAAATCCATAACCTACTATGAAAGCTGTCATCCAGAGGCTGTGTGTGTGTGTGTGTGTGTTCAGGCAGTCAGTTGTGTCTGACTCTTTGCAGCCCCCTAGACTATAGCCTGCCAGGCTCCTCTGTCCATGGGATTTTACAGGCGAGAATTCTGGAGCAGGTTGCCATTTCCTACTCCAGTGGGTTTTCCCAACCCAAGGAACTGAACAGGATTGAACCTGTGTCTCTGGCATCTCCTGCACTGGCAGGCAGATGCTTTGCTGCTAGCACCAACCTGGGAAGCTCCCATTCAGAAATTAACTAATAAAAATTTTAACTATGGGGAGGGGTGAGGAACATGGAAAAGAACAGGTATAGTGAACTTACCAAAAATGAGAGAGGCAATATTATCTCATTTAAGCTTCTCTTTGTGACAGAGTATCCATTCAGTTATCATTTGGTTTGGCCACACTCTCCCATTTATCTGTTTCATATAGAGTGACTTGAAGTCTAGGCTAATATTTCTAGAGGTACTCATATTTGTCCAAACATATTTTACTAGGTTGTTTCCAGACTTTTCAAATTGGATTATTTTACAATTTAGAGTTGTCTTCCTGAAGCAACATTTTGGAAACCTATTATGAAATTAGAACTCACTTTTCAATGCATTTTTTTCTTTTTAAATAATGAATTAACTGCATTGCCTATTTGGAGGAGACCGTTGCTTTTATTAACTTTATGTATTTATTTATAGGTCCTAATTTATTTGAAATTTTGTTATCTAACTCTATATCTCCGTACTAAAATTCAATGAGGAAAAAGTTTTTGGATTCATTTATGAATTCTAATAATGCTCTACACATGAATAGCACTAGAAAAAGAAGATATTTATGCAGTTATTTAATGCAATGGGTCAGTTCTCTGAAGTGTTGAATTTCAAATAAAATTTTAAAGTCAGATCCTTTAAAATGCTGTAGGGATGTTGACACTTTAGGGCACCACTACTGTGATTTTTAATTTTTTTTTTTTATTGAGGTACAGTTGATTTACAGTGTTATACAATTAAAGTGTACAATATAGCAATTCACATCTTTATAGATTATTCTCCATTTAAAGTTATTGTAAAATAGTGGCTATATTCCCTGTGCTATATAATATTTCCTCCTAACTTATTTTATACCTAACAGTTTGTACCTTTTGATCCCCTAACTCCTATTTTGCCCTTCCTCTCTTTCCTCTCCCCACAGGTAACCACTAATTTGTTCTCTGTATCTGTGAGTTTGTTTTTATTTTGTTATGTTAATTTGCTTTATTTATGTGATTTTTTTTTAAATGTGACCTATTATTGGTAATACAAATGATCACTATTTCCTCTTATTTTCTTTCTTAATATATTTTCATTTATTCATTTATTGTATGCTTGAAAGCAAAGCATTCCACTTTATGATAAAATAATTTTACCAGCTAGTGTATTGCCATTGAGATATTTTTTGCTCATGGTCAGTATTTTATGTCTCAGAAAGATGAAGAGTTTATGTCTGAGGGATACAGAATCAACAGTGATTACCAAACAGTTACCATATCACAGTAAATAATTTTGGCATTTCTCAAAGGGAGCCCTGCTGAAGTCAGCTTCGCCTCTGCAGGAAATATCATTTAACAGGGTGAAAGGTCACTGGGACAGTCTCAGGCAGCTGATCTCAGGTGTGGTAGCAGCTGTTGTGTAGGGCATGACTTATTTTGTGGGAACAGAAACGCTATTATCTGGGCTCCCGAGGGAGATTTGGAGAAAGTCATGCCCAGGGAGTCCCATTCCAGGAAAATGTGCTCAAGCACTTATTTATTGGCAGTGGTCACTAACTGAGATTCCATCTGGCAAAAATGTGGATTTTTCCCTGTCCCAGAAAGTTGGAGAACAATTATGTAAGTTGTTTCAAAGAATTTATTTTTAACCACTTTTTATGAAGAGATTGCAGTCCCTCTGTTGTTAGAAGAAATTCTTTTTTAAAGAAGAAATAGAGCTTCTGTATGAATTTCTATATAATTGTGTATTTATGTACCATAGATTGCAATTGTCTTTTTTCTTTTTATTTATTTTTATACAATTTTAATGGTTGTACTCCATTTTCAGTTTTTATGTAATATTTTGGCTATATTCCCCATGAGTAGGTACTATATTTATTATAATATACTATATTCAGTTTTTGGCTATATTCCCCATGAGTAGGTACTATAACTACTTGTCTTTTGATTTGTCAGTCTTTCTGGTGAAAGTTTTGATGCCTGTATTGGAAATGCTGGAACCAGTTAGTGAAGTCAAGGTGTCAATGGGGTGGAAAGGGGAACCCTGAGTGGTGCCTCTCCATCTGTGGAGCCTTTCAGCCTTGCCCTCTACCCGCTATGGCAGCTCTACAGGAGCCTAAAACCCAAATAAGTGAACTGTGGGTGCCACTGTGGGCTCCACCAAGGCCTCAGGTGTGTTTTAATGAAACAACTCCATACACCATTTTAAAAGCAAGATCTATCATTAGAATTAAAGAGGTGTGTCTTTCGAAAAAGGGGCTTCTCCTGTGGTTCTGTGGTAAAGAATCCACCTGCAATGCAGGAAACGCGGGTTCGATTCTTGGGTCAGAAAGATCCCCTGGAAGAGAAAATGGTGACCCACTCCAGTATTCTTGCCTGGAGAATTCCATGGACAGAGGAGCCTGGCCAGCAATAGCCCATAGGGCTGCAAAGAGTCAGACACAACTGAAGTGACTTAGCATGCAGCTTGTCTTTGAAAAAACAATTACATAATTTCTATCCCCATGGGATTTTTTCCAGCAATCTTTAATTATATACTAAACAATTCAAATAAGTAATGAAATATTTTAATTATGTTGATTTTATTAATTATTTTTTATTTGGGCCTTAAGTAAAGCAAGCATCTTTGTTTCCGCTGTAACTAAAGAAAATTAGTTTACCTAACTAGAAATTTCTTATTCCTATTAGCATGAACCTGCTTTAAATGTCACTGTTTTGCTTTCTAAAATAAATCTTTTATGAGGCTTTATAATCATTCTTTGAGTTAAGAAATGCTACAGTTTTTTTTTTTTTAACATAAAAACAGTTGATAGTCTACCTGTCATTTCCATGTATTTATTTCTTAGAGGAATACAATTTAAAATACAAAGTTTAATTTTCCATCTTTTCTGTTTGTTCCTCTTCCCCTCAATATCCCATGCCAACCACTTCCTTCACCTACTGCAACAAAGCTGTCTTCTACCATTACACAACACACACACACACATGCACTCACTCACTCACTCTCATACTCTGTTGACTCAGAGTAGCAAAAGAGGTTTGTTCTGGTCCACTGTCTGTCTTTGGTTCTGACATCCATTATTACACTGTATGTTGTTATTGCTTAGTCGCTAAGTCATGTCCGACTCTCTTGTGACCCCAGGGACTGTAGCCCTCCAGGCTCCTCTGTCCATGGGATTTCCCAGGCAAAAATACTGGAGTAGGTTGCTATTTCCTTCTGCAAGGGATCTTCCCGACTCAGGGATTGAACCTGCGTCTCCTACATTGCAGGAGGATTCTTTACCACTGAGCCACTTGGGAAGCCCTTATTTAATATATTTGCACTCACCTAAATATACAACTCAGACCAAAAGAAAGGATTATTTCTTTCCTGTAGCCAGTTGATAATGTGTGCTATTGATGAGTAAACATAATGCTTTATCATCTTTAAAAGCTTTCATATCGTGGAAATGCTGTGGCATTCAGATGCCAGCTTCATATCAGCCACTTGCTATCTGCATGCTGAAGATAACTTCTTCATTTGCACAACTATTAAAATGAACACAGCATAACTTCTCAGTACATGCTGATAACCTTCATGCACCACCCCTTCAGTTTCTTCTCCCTTCTCGCCTTTATTTTTGACACTGGCTGTGGTCGATAATGATCCTATCTGCTGATGAGCCCTGGACTTCACTAGTGTTCTCACCCTGATTGCTGGAGAGCAAGTTTAGTCAGAATCCTGTGCAGTGGTACCAGGTATCTAAATTATATGTACCCTAAAAATCCTGGCTTCATAATTACAAAAACTCCTGTCAGATTTAGTCATTACCATTTATGAATACTGTGTGAGCATCTTGTGGAAGGTTTTGCTCTTTAGTGCAATTTATAAAGATTGATAAAAATATGAGGAAGAAACTTTGCCTGAGAAGTACTTTCTTACCAAACCTGTAAGAAAGAAATTATTTCAACATATTTTTTCTTAGGAAACAAATCAATCTGATGTTAAAACAACATATGAAAACAAAATAATGTGGCCAAGAAATGTTCTCAGTTCTTCAGTTGCTTCAAATTGATGTTGAAATTAAAACAAATGAAGCCACATCATTTTTGGAGCAGTTGTTGCTCTTGATATCACAAGTGCAAACAAACCTATTGCCAAACACTTGGAATCTGCTGAAGAAGTTATGTAAGAAAATTAGAAGTCTGCAAGCCAGCTGAAATGTAGAAAAGGAAATAGACAGCCTGGGAGAGATTGGGTAATGTAAAGTGCTTAAAAGATTTTGAAAGTTTTGGATAGAATCTTACTTTATGCATCTCTATGATAGCACACCAGTGTATAACCCCAATAGTTTATTTCTTTAACTAGTTATTGGTTATCATTATCCTTCATTTGAATCTAAAAGAGGTGTCGACTTTATCTCTGATGCAAACCTGGAGAAGGGAAAGGCTACCCACTCCAGTATTCTTGCCCAGAGAATTCCATGGACAGAGAAGCCTGGCAGGCTACAGTCCATGGGGTTGCAAAGAGTCGGCCATGACTGAGTGACTTACAAAAAACAAACCAAAAGCCTAAAATAGGAAATGTTTAAAAAGTAGGTAGAAACATTGCTTGATAAGTGAAAATCTAATCAAAGAAGCTATGCTCAGACTCTGAAGAGAGATTGATATTCATTCATTCATTCAGCACTGTTGGATGTCTGCTCTGTGTAATGGCTGCAGGAAAAATACAATTGTTACCTGGAGAACTTTCTTTCCAATAGGGAGAAAATATTTAAATTCAAATATTAAAGAGACATTGTGCTGGGCAAAGGGCTGTCTGAGTTAAAATGGGTAAGAGTTTTGTTTCATCTTGCCTAATTCTGAGAGTGCACAGAATTTTTCCAGGAGAAAATGGCATGGGAAAATAGTCTAAACAAAGGGTAGATGTTTGGCATAGGTAAGTTCAGAACAGATTTGAAAATGGTGTCCAGGTAAATCTGGATTGGGTTCCTTAGGTGATATAAGCAGCTGATCTGGAGGAGAATATTGAGGTTAATCAGCAGTCTTAATCATCATATTAAAAGAATTGGAGTTCATTTAAGAGGTAGCTGGGAGCTCCTAAAGCTTTTCAGAAGAGCAGTGAGTATCCAGTTCGCAACCACAGTAGGAAATTCACTCTAATAATGAAATGTATTCACTGGAGATTGAATGGAAGCAAAAAGATCATCCTGAAGGTTATCATGATACTGTAGATGACCAAGACCCACTGAGTAAAGAGACATGACAGAACAATCAACAGATTTGGTTGATTTGGAAAGGGAGGAGTAAAGATGACTCATGCTTTGAGTCTGATGCACAGAAAGAATCATAACATCATTAACAAGAGGGGCCAGGAGGAGGAGAATTGGGGAATCAGATAATATGAAGCTTTGAACGTGTTGATTAGGGTGATAATACTAATAATTATTGAGCACTTATTTGCCAGGAACTATTTTACGTGTTTTATATGCATGATCTCATTTATTCCTCAGAGCAACTTCAGAGCTTTTAAACAGCTTGCCCAAGTTTACGCTGCCTGTCTGTGGTAGAGCTGGAATCCAGTCCCTAGGAGCGTAATTCCAGAGTGCACTTTATTAAACTCTAATGGAGTGCCTGTATTGAAAGATGTGGGGCTAGAAGATGAGGCGGAAAGGGTATAAGAGAGGAGGGAAGACAGATGAAATAAAAGGAGGATGGAATAATCAGGACGCTTGGAGAATGCCCAGGGAAGATCACAGAGAACCAAAGACTTTCAGAAAACTGAAGATGGGTGTTTCTGTAAAAGTTAAGAGGAGAACGAGATCTAAGCCAAGGCATTTAGATTAAGTGACCAAAAGAGCATTGGTGGCTTCAAAAGCAGTTTCAGACATGTGTTGAAGTCTGCAGTACATCGGTGTGAGGCAGAGGAGTAATTTCGGGGAAAGTGGGAGGAGCAGAAGTAGGCTTTGGGCAGCCTGTCAGTGGGAAGGGGAGGCAAATGGCACTGCGTCACCAGAGGGTAGGAGTGCTGAGGGAAAGCTTTCAAGGCTGGGGGCACTCGCTAGGGTGCCTGTCGGACTGGGGACAGACTTAAGATGGGGGAGAAGAGAAAATGATGAGATTCAATACATGGATAAGCAGTTTGAGTCCTGTGGGTGGGGATGTGTTCCCCTAGACTAGGAAGAAGTCAAAAAGAATCAAGCAAGGTGTACGTGTGTGTGCATGTGTGTGTGTGTGTGCGTGCGTGTGTGTGTGTGTGTGTGTGTGTGTGGATGTGTTCCCCTAGACTAGGAAGACATCAAAAAGAATCAAGCAAGGGACGTGTGTGTGTGTATATGTGTGTGTGTTAGGTGTTAGTGGTGGTACTTCAACACTTAATGCAAAAGAGACCAAAGGAATAGACTCATATTTGATGATCTTGACTTTCTTCGTAAGTTTAGGAAGCAAAGTAATTAGTGACATAAGAGAGGTTCAGATTTGTAGTATTGGAAATCAGCAGTTTCTTTGGGAATGCAGTCAGAGATCAAAGACAGCTACAAGCTAGACACATAGTACTGAGGTTCAGGCCAAGATTAAATAGGACTTTTTAATCTACCCAGTTGCCAGCATTCTGTGACTTTCTTTTGCAATGTTTAGCAGCCTGGCAGTAGGTCACCCAGCTGGCAGGATGTATACAGGGTGAAGAAGCAGAGGATGCTAGTGAACCTGTTTTGGAAAAACTGAATGCTAAGGACAGCCAGCAACACATCTTTTTTTAAAGCTGTGTGCTCGTCGGTTTGGGTGCAGGTTGTCCTCCGCAGACGTGGACAAACAGGTGGAGCTGAAGAGAGAGCTCAGGAGGAGGAGGGGGAGTGGGGGAGGCCGCGGTATGCTGGTTATGAGAGGCGCACCTTGCAGGGCATGTGGAGGAAATGTGGTCCGGGAGTCCAAGTTTGAGAAACTGGCACTGCAGGGGTTCAGAGAGTGGAGCTTCTGCTACCTGATAATGAGGGATTGACATGAGGATGTGGGCCGTGGAGTAATAAAGCTATCCCAGTGATCCAGACTCTGTTGTGGTTTGAGAGGAGGAGCCGCGGGCCAAGTATAAATTCAAAAATGATCATCTAGTCATGCCCTGAAAATCAACCAAAAGTGAAAGGAGGAATTATTATAAATAAAAAATGGAGACTTGAAAGGGCAGGTAATTACTGAGTTATAGTGTTAGGTGATTTTCAGAAATAACCACTGACATCTCACTCGTAATATGGCATGTTAGCGAGATGTTGATAGGAAGATTTATCAGGAAATGTATGTGGAATCAGATAAATTTTAAATGTTAAAATTTGACATTAAAATTTGAATGTTCCTATTTAGTATTTTACATCTAGTATGTATTGAATGTAAATTATTATATGAGTTAACATATTTTTTGTAATGCTGGGTCCTTTATTATTGGTCTTATGTCTCTTTTAGCCATACAGTATTGATATATTCATAAAATTAAAAGAGAAGATATGGTTTCTATCACTTGAATTTTAACTATTTCTAAAAATATGTTATCCTATGAAATATTTTAAAAACTCATGTAGAACAGATTAAGCACTATGCTGTACAGAAGAGATCTGAAGCAGACCTGAGCAATCCTGAAACCAGTTTCTGTTCTGCCACTAACTTTCCATGTGAAGTTTCCAAATTGCTTCATTTTCTAGTACCAAGTTTACTCATCAGTGAAATGATGTCATGATATGTAACAGTGATTTCCTATCTCCAGAAATGAAGTGTTAAGCAAGATACAGAGATGCATTTTTGAAAGGTAAAAAATGTAAGAAATATGTAAAACAAGATTATTGTTGCTGGAGAACGATTAGAGTTTCTAAGTCTAGAATCAAAACACTGTACTGATACCTTCAATAAAAGTAAGTTCTGAATTTACTTTAAAACACTTAAAACTTCCATTGTTTTAAATGGCTGATTTTAGTTATTGATTCTATCATAATTTCTAAATATAACTTTTAGGATGACTAATCCATCATCATAAATATGATAGAGTATTTAGTCAGACAGTGAATATTTTTATTAGTAGGTATAGCAAAGGAGAGTGGATGCTTACAGTAGGGCTTTGTATTCTAAATTCAGAATTATGAGTGATCTGTAAGAAATCTGGGGAAAACTACAGGGGAAAAGGATACCTTTTTGGTCATACAAGCCCCCTCTGTTTCTGAATGTTGTGGACTCTGGCCCTCTGCCCTTGTACTAAAAGTGATGCTCTGGGCTTTGTTGTAACTCTCAGCAAGTCCTATGCTGTGAAGGAAAGCTTAATAAAATATATTTCTAGGTTTGTTCTGCAGTATTTGAAACCTATGGATTAACAGTTATGTTCCTAAAACAACACATTAGTATTCCCCACTGAAGAGGAAAATAAGGGAAAGTTAGGTAACTAACAGGCATTTAGCAGCCCTTATGAGAAGCTGATTTGGTGTTACCTGTAAAAAAAAAAAAAAAAATCAATAAATAACCAACCTACCAAAAATATGCTGGTGATATTCTTAGAGGAAAATGGGTATTTAAATAAACACATTCAATTTTATAAGGATAAAATGCAGAAATAATAAGTTGAAATATTTCCATGGGAAATAGTCACATTGATCCCTTGAGACCCTGAGCAGTCAGTCTTAGGACGTGTGTTCTCCCCAGAAATGAGAGCTACGTGCCTTGGGAGATGTCACCAGTGACTAGTAGCCACCGCAGTGTAAACATCAGCAGGAAATAAATATGGGTAGGGCAGGGGTCTAGAAGAGTGCCTGCGTGCCTTCTGGAAGAGTATCACGCCTTTCAGTGTTAGTGGTTTGATTTTTTTTCTTTGTTCTTTTTTAAGAAGAAAAGAGATAGGACGCAGCTTATTCCTTCTGTCACAGAAACCTTCAGTTTCAGAGGCAGTGTCTTTCCTTGACAAATGGATTTCCTTGTTGGCAGTCTCAGTACTGAGGAGTCAAGGGACTCTGCTCTTGCCGCAGTTATTGGTTGTTTCCCCAGACTGACAAGCCCGTCTGTGGAAGGGCTCCGAGGAAAGTTTCGTGTTACCAGAATTAGGCAAGCCCGCTGAGGAGCCAGGGGAGGAGCAGCAGCCGCCGCAAAAGAAGCAGCGCCTTTAAGCCCTCCAGCAGCTGCTCCTCTGATTGGCTGGGTGGTTCAGCTGCTTCCCTGGAACAGAGGTCAAAGTGGACTGCAGTGGAAATGTAAGAGAGGCAGCGATCGAATAGCACTGCTTGAAGAAGTTTGGAGGCAGAGAGCAGCGGGACGCTGGCAGACTGCAGAGCAAGCTGCTTCTCCGGCGGTGAGGCGCAACCTCCCGCCCCCAGCCTGGCCCAGCCGCTGTGAACACCCGGTCCCTGCACAGACGCCCCCACTAGGCGCGGAAGAGACAGTTGTGAGGGTCCCTTGCTAATTTACAGACAAGGATGGCTTGTGAAATCATGCCTCTGCAAAGGTAGTATTCTTTCCTGTTTGGGTTTTTTCTTCCGTATTTTCTGAGTGGTGTAAAACTATATAACTTTGCCGATACTTGGCATCTTTCAGTAATCTGCTGCAAACTCAAGACCAGAAAAATGTAAACATATTGCTTCTTATGCTGGCACTTATGCCCAACTTCTTATCTTCTTCACTGTTCGGTGAAGAAGAATAAAAATAAATATAAGAAAATAGCTTTGACATCTGAAGAAAAACAGAAACTGAAGAATATATTGAGCATGCTTAAAATAAAACTGAATTAGAAACTGAATGAGTTTCTAAGTGATGTTATGAAGCTGTGGTGAGCTCTAATCTCATTTTGAAGGATGACGACAGGGGAAAGACCTTTTAAAAATGCATTTTAGGAGCCCTCTGCATTGAATTTTATATCTAGACAAGGATTTTCTATCAATAAGTAATTTATAATACATGGACCTAGATGTAAAGATATTATTTCCCCATGAATAATTCTAGATAGGTTTATTACACAGATGACACCTTTAAACAAACAAACCAAACTGCTCTGTAAGAATGATTGAGCACAAGGCTCTGTTTTGTTCATTAATGGTTGTAATATGGATTGGGGGGTGGGGTGGAGGAGTTATACTAAAGAAGAGAAAAGTAAGTTTAAACAAAAGGCATGTCAAAAAAGATCACTGTTGGTAAATTAAGTGAATAAGATGTCCCGGAATGTTGAAGCTGAAAGTCACCTCTGAGGTGACGGAGTCTAGCCCTCCAGTTTCACGACTAGAAGATGAGGCTTGGGGTAAATCCTCAGTTGCCCAAGGTCATGTTTTAGGATTTTTAGAATTTCTTTTGCCAATCATGTTATACTATTTCAGCTACAACTGCTGTACATGCTGTGGCATTTGATTCTATGTAAATGCTTCCTCTAAGAAAACTATAGAGAGTTTTATTAATGGAAGTGATTTTAAAAGTCACGTAGTAAATACGGTTTATCCATAAGAGGGAAACCTAGACAAAAAATGAATTTCTTTTTTAAAAACCATTTTACCAGACGGTTATATTTTAATATGAAAATAAGGCAAACCAAAGTTGAGTGTTCATTTGCAAGATGGTTCCTGCAGATGTACCCTGTGAGATAAAATGGTATAATTGTTTTTCTTTCGCTGTAATGACAACTGCACTGTAATGGAACTTGATGCGGATGTCCCTGGAATTCCTTTTCCAAAATTGATAACCCAAGGGAGCAGAAAGTGATTGATGGATAGATCTGAAATTTGTTTATATTAATTCAGTGGGAAGTGCCATGCATTTGAAACTTGCAAGAAGACTAAAAACTAATGTACACTTTTTGGACTCTTGATGTAGTTTCCAGCTTTAAAGCTGGGGGCTTATTTTTTCTTATAACGGTGTCAGTTCTTAAGTGTCTTAAGCACATCCTTTCTAGAACTGAACTCTGTAATAAGCTGCACAATGATATAATAACTGTTAAGAAAATAGATCTGTATTCTGCTAAAATATTGTTTAGGGAGTTAAGTTGATGAAAGCTAGAATAGAATCAGCGTAATTTCTTCCAAAATTATTAGTCCTTAGTCCTTATTAATTATTAGTCCGTATAAATAAACCTATGTAAGAGGAATAATGTGAATTTGCATTCAAGATTGCTGATCACTGTATTCACTGTCTCCCTATGTCTGCGGATTTAATTTGGTTACCTTGCAATCCTCACTTCAGCCTGTGCCTGCCTGTGATCAAACACCTCTTGAAGGCAAGGAACAGGTAGGCTTGTGTGGTTCTCTTTGTTAAGGGAAGTTAAGCGCTTGTGTAGAAAGCTTTCTGGTTCCTACACATAATTGCTTCTTCCAAGCCCAATACAGTGTCTTTGGCTACAGTGTCTTTCTGTGATCTCTAGCAGAGGTGACTGTTGCCAGCCACCCCCACTGTTATCCTGCCTGGAGCAGGAAAGTTGCAGAGTCTTGCATTGTGGGCCGAATGCATTGCTCCATTCTGTTTAAGAACAGAGGGGCTAGAAACTGAATTAACAGTGGATGAGGGAAAGAATAACTTTAAATACCAGTTAAGAGAAATTCATGCTCACTCATGTTTGTACTGAGCAGAGAGCCCAGTGCTTCTCATACTTTAGCTGCATGAGAATTACCTGGGGAACTTATTTTAAAATCAGTGTCTTCCTGCTCCTCTCTTTCCCTAGACTTACTGAATCTGAATCTGGGTGTGACAGGGAAGTATTGACATTTTAACAAGCTTCCTGAAAGTAAGTGTGGTACAAATGGTCCACGCACTCAGAGAAACACTGATCTAAACTCTAGTTAATGATTATAACTTATATAAAGCCATTGACAGCAGGTATATGTAAGATGCTAACACTATACTACTCAACATCCCCGAATAACATATTGAATATCAGGACCTTATGTGAAGTGTCTTTGTCTTAATTGATGTTTTCATTTACTAGATGGTCAGTGTTACATATTAAAACAAAAGATACTTACAGTGTCTTTTAATGTTTTCTTTATGACTGAATACCACTCTGTATTGCCAGTGATACTAAGGGAATGAAGACACAGTTCTGCTTCAGAGAGCTCACATGCTAGTGAGGACACAGACACATTACCAGACAATTACATGTGGTGAATTCAGTAATGGACATTATAATTAACATGATAATAGAGATGTGCCTGCATGGATAATATTACCTTATGTTTTATTTAACCTCATATAAGTGTATGATCTTTTTAGAGGGCATATTTGTACCCCAATGTCTACTTAGCTTGTAATTCCCATGAGTGACTTTTTAGCCTTTCTTAGCATGTTGTGAAAGTGTATAGAAGATAAATTTGTTACTGCTAATCAGTAACTAAGATGAGAATAACAGACTGAAGGCTAAGAAGGAAGTAAAATACTTTGGTTCCCTTTAATGTATTTTACTATCTGTTTATAACTTAACATAATTTGCAGACTTTCTCCAGGATGGAAGTGACTATGTTGAAACTTACCATTTTTAGGAAAACTGCAAAGGCTGAATGTTTAAAATTTGATCCTCTGTAAAGAACTCAGTTCTTAAAATTCACTTCAAAATGACTTAAACTAATGATAGATATTATAATACATCTATTGAGATGGTTAAATTATTCTAGTTATTTTTAGAAACACTAAAATATTTGTGCTCTGTAGCATTGTATTGATATTCTTGACAGCTAAACAAGTGCTTCCAAGGAAATAGAATAATATCGGAATTAAGTAGAGAAACTATGTAAAGATTTGAAACAAGTTTTTCTCAGGTACTAAATTTACCTTCCGGGTTTACCTGGTGGCTCAGTGCTAAAGACGCTTGCCTGGTGGGCTCAGTGGTAAAGAATTTGCCTACCAGTGCAGGAGACGCGAGTTCGGTTCCTTGTCTGGGAGGATCCCCTGGAGAAAGAAGTGGCAATCCACTTCAGTATTCTTGCCTGGAAAATCTTCTGGACAGAGGAGCCTGGAAGGCTATAGTCCATGGAGTCGCAAAAGAATCAGACAAGACTTAGCGACTAAACAACAACAAATTTACTTTCTATCACTAAAGAGATAGTTTATTAGACTCTAGACTTATACCTCAAGCGCCTTTCGTGATTCGTATTCCATTGTATTTTTTTTTCCCTTGGATATTGTGGATCTGTAGGTGAGGATCTCCATTTTATATGTAGAAGGTTTCAATAGGCCAAGAAATAGTCTTTACTCACTCTTATGTCCATGACAAAGCTCTCAACTTCACAGTAGTATTTTGATTTGCTAGATTAACTTTCAGATAGTCACTAACTCATCTTATGGCCACAAAAACTAATGATGAAAGATGAAGTTAAGTGCACTAATGACTAATCTAGATTCCTTTGATTTTAATGCATTGTCATCTGCTTTCACATCCCTTTTTCCATTTGATTTATTTATAAAAGTGGGAAACTGAAATCAGTAATGTCAGTATAACTTTCTTTTCATTACTTCATCAAACAAATTATGATATTCAATATACATAATTGAATATTTATTTCATGATGGTGAAATATACCAAATTGCAAATTGCAATGGCTCTTTAAGAAGATTTATAGCAACAGTATTAATTAACATATATTAGTGATCCAGCATGGGAAAATTTCACTGAACCCCTTATCAACAGAATCCATCTGGCCTTTCTAAGTATTGGTTTTTGGAATATTCTTTTGCAAACAAGTAAACTTTGGTAACATGGGGATGATGGGGGACTTAACCAAGGAACAACCCCGGCAATAATGGGCCAGCTTTTGAATCTCCTGTGTGATGTTAGAGAGCCCTCTACTGTTTGTGGTGGTGACGCCTTAGGTTAATTTATCTGAAAACGCATGCTATTCCAAACTTGTTTGCACTTTGATAGCACTCAACCTCCCCAACCTTCCCTTCTATGACCCACCTCAGTCTCAGAGGGAGTTAAAAGCTGCCTTACCTCAAGTCTGGGTTAACCCTTCCGGGGTTGAGTATCTGAATTTTGATTTCATCACCAGTGTGGTCTGTATTTGATAGTAATGAGAATGAGTGAGGACAAGGAAGACTTCCATGGGCTCTGCTGTCATGTGATGGTTGCAGTGGCTCTGAAGTCTAAATATTTGCTGTTTACCCCAAACAAAGAAGGTAGTGTGAATTAAAGTGACGGTTATTCTTAAACTTTACAGAGATCACCCTATCTAAACTACTGGGGGAAAAGGAGAGGTATTAGAGAGTCAGCAAAAAACAGTGGGGGAAAGCAATGAAAAAATAGTAAACTTGCTGTCAAGAAACATATCCAGATATCCAGATGCTGGCAGTGAGTTAGCCATGTGAATTTGGGCAAGTCATTTTCTTTACCTAAGAAGTGGGGGTGATAATGCCTAACATACTTACTTAGAGGGGAAATTTTGTAGTTAAAGAATATTATCAGATCAGATCAGTCGCTTAGTCATGTCCAACTCTTTGCGACCCCATGAATCGCAGCACGCCAGGCCTCCTTGTCCATCACCAACTCCCAGAGTTCACTGAGACTCACATCCATCGAGTCAGTGATGCCATCCAGCCATCTCATCCTCTTTCGTCCCCTTCTTCTCTTGCCCCCAATCCCTCCCAGCATCAGAGTCTTTTCCAATGAGTCAACTCTTCGCATGAGGTGGCCAAAGTACTGGAGTTTCAGCTTTAGCATCATTCCTTCCAAAGAAATCCCAGAGCTGATCTCCTTCAGAATGGACTGGTTGGATCTCCTAAGAATATTATAGTTCTTCGTAAATGATAAAACTATTCAAATTTATATACTGGAGCTTTAGTCCCTAGTGTGATGGTATGTTAAAGTGGGACCTTTGGGAATAATTAGGTTTGCATGAGCTCATGGAGGTGGGGCTCCCATGATAGGATTGTGCCCTTACAAGGAGATAAAGGTACCAGAGCACAATCTCCCCATCCAGGTGGAGGTATAGCAAGAAGATGGCAGTCTGCAAGCCAGACAATCTCTGGAAATGTGAGAAGTCAGTGTTTCTGTTGTTGAAGCCACCCAATCTGTGGCACCTTGTTATAGCAAACCATTAAGAATGGTTGTAAAGTGAAAGTGTTAGTTGCTAAGTTGTATGTGACTCTTTGCAACCCCATGGGCTGTAGCCTGCCGGGTTCCTCTGTCCTTGGGATTCTCCAGGCAATAATACTAGAGTGGGTAGCCATTCCCTTCTCCAAGGGATCTTCCCAACCCAGGGATTGAACCCAGGTCTCCTGCACTGCAGGCAGATTCTTTACCGTCTGAGCTACCAGGGTAATAATTGAAAGAACTTAGTAAAAAAAAAAAAAAAAAGTTTACTATTCCCTTTTGCAGGTACCACCTATTCCTTTACTTTTGTTTCAGAGCCAAAGATTAGGAAATATTTCAATGTATTTGTTAATGTTTTAAAAATATTCTCTTATCCATTAATATCAACCCACTCAAAAAAGAAACTTACTGTATATTACATTCTAAATTGCTGCCTCCCAAAGGCGATCTTGCTATATCTATAATAATGATAAACAGCACTTTGCTGAACAAGAATCTCAGAGACAAATGAAAGCTTCCAGCTGCCTTGAAAACAGTTTTGTGACTAAACCAAAAATTTCTTTAAGCTCCACACAAAGCTTTGGCTTTGCAATGAAGTGAAAAAATTTTCTTTTCCTGCTCTCAAGCCAGAACAAACAGATAGAGTATGTGGCAAGCCCGTATTCAAACATTGCCTTGCCCGAACATATCCTTTTCTGGGTTCACAGTACCCTACAGAAAGTACAGTGTTTACATTACTGGCACAATGGCAGCACTCCCACCTCTAACTGTGCAGTGGGAGAAAATAAATTCTCTAAATAAGGGTGGGAGAAAGCCCGTGGCACAGTTGCAGTTCCATTAATTTTGGAATAACAGGGAACAAGATAACTTAAAATAATCAACATACAGCTATCTGAGAATGCATCCAGTTGGGAAACTTACTTTTACAAATTATAAACGGTGTGTGTTTTCAAAATGCATAATCACATGGTCGTGTCAGCACTCAGCATGGTCTGAGTGATGCTGATTTTATTCCTCAGCCACTGACGGGACACTCAGAATGTTCTGGGTACCTTGCTAGGTGCTGCAGGGGACAAAGATAAAGACCAGTCCAGGAGGTGAGGCCAGCTTCCAAACTCTGGGATTCTGGCATCATGTGCTGGGCACTGGTTTATGGCTGTGGACAGAGTGTCTGGGAACCTGCATGGAGAAGTCGCTCCCCTCTCCAGGGTGATGGAGATGGCCTCCCAGATTAGATGACATTTGAGCTGAGAGATGAAGTATTTACCAGACAGAGAGAGAAGTGCCGGAAGCATTCAAGACAGAGGGAACAGCACGTACAGACAGGGTTACGAAAGTGCAGTGCGAGGTTGATGGAAGCTCGCTGCCCTTGTGTGCCAGGTTCGGACATCTGGACTTCACCCCAAAGACAAAGAGGAAACAGGAGAGGCTTTCAGGTTAGGAAGATAAATCTGATGGGAGTATTAAGGATAAACTGGTCTGGGTGGCAGGGGAAAATGAGTATTGCCACTGTGATGGACTAAAGCAGTGGAAATGGAAAGGAAAGGTCAGATTCAAGAGATGTGTCTCTTTTTGAGATAGAATCAGTGCAGTTTGGTGACCGACCATGAGTGGGGGTGAGGGATTTTTTTTTTTTTTAAGGAGAGCAGTTGGCTGTTAATGTAACTGAAATTATTATAACAGGAATGAGGACTCTAGTGACTTCTAAACACATCTCCAGCCAGGATCCCCTGTAAAGTGCGATGTGAGACTCTCGGCTGTGTCAGCCAGTCCACAGGTAGTAATAGTTTCCTTTTGACATTCTCACTGTAGGAAAAGATGCAAAAGAGACAGAAGGTAAAGCAGTCCCACCCCTCCCTGCTTAAAAGCTTTACATCCTGTTGCTGACAGGCACACACCCTCACCAGTCCCCTCCAGTTCCCTAGAGATTGAACAATGTTCATTAGAAGGGCATCCAGGGACAGAACTAGCTGGGTAGAGGGACAGAAATGGAGTAAGATGCTCCCTAGTTCCTTCCAAGTATACTAGTTCTTTGAATTGAAGAGACAGAATATAGGTGATAAAGAATGCCACGGTCATTAGTAATCTCTAGAAGCTCTCAGTTGTATCTGACTCTTTTCGACCCCATGGACTGTAGACCGCCAGGCTCCTCTGCCCATGGAATTTTCTAGGCAAGAATACTGGAGTCGGTAGCCATTTCCTACCCCAGGGGATCTTTCCAACCAAGGAATTGAACTCACATCTCTTGCATCTTCTGCACTGGCAGGTAGATGCTTTACCACTTGTGCAACCTGGGAAGCCCAGGTCAGTAAGGAAGGTGAAATCAAAAAAGACCATGGGTCCCTGAGTCTCCTTCTTGACACCATCCTGTGGTATAAGCAGCAAAAGAATATTGAAGAGACCTGGAAATCCTCTATCAGCTCCCCCATGCTCACCTAGAATGACTTTCTCACGTCTATGTTGCTAGGTGTATCTGGACCTGCTTTCTCTCTGATTTTCTCTGTGATCCAGGCTCAACAAAATCTGTACTTTTTTGGCCCAGAGCTGATTCTGACAGTGGGGCAGAGAAGAAAAGAGTGTTTGCTGTCTGTCCTATGAGAATGTAGATCTTATTTCAGCAACATTCATTGTGTATTAATTATACCTCAAGCCAGGGAGGTGGGTTTTTAGCATAGCATTTTTCAACTGTGGGTCATGACCTTTTGGTGGTCATAAAACCAATTTAGCGGATTGTGACTAGCGTGTTTTATATTATTTTATATAAGTGAAATATGACAAAATAGAAAATATGCAAAGTAAGAATAATGCTTTGAAATGTGTGTCTCTTTTACATGTCTGTGCACTGTCACAATGTAAAATGTGTTTCTAACTGGATCGTGGCCAAAGTTTTTCAAAACACTGACTCCAGAGTGCTTATTGAGGATACTTTATTTGAATGAGAGGTTAGTACAGGAAGTCAAATCCCCATGTCAGTGTGGGAAATCGATTCTAGTCTTAGCATTCTTACAGATGAAATTCCAGAGTACAACTTATGTGTAAGATGGAGACACTTTTGTTAGGCAGGTTCTTTTCTCTGGATTTGGAGGGGAACATGTTTTTAGTAGAATTGTTAGTTTCCTAGCACGGCTGTGAGAAAACACCACAAACAGGGTAGCTGAGAATAACAGAAATTTATTGTCTCACTGTTCTAGAGGCCAGAAATCCCAAATTAACATGTTGGCAGGGCCGGGCTCCCTCAAATGACACTGGGAAATGAGTTGTCCCTGGCCTCTCTCCTTACTTCCAGGAGTTTTTGGTTGGTGGCAACACAATTCCAGTGTTCACGTGGTGTGCTACCTGTGTGTGTATCCACCTCTGTCTGCTCCAGAAGGGTGCTGGTTATATGAGTTAGAGCCCATTACGGTAGCTTTAACTTGATCATCTCTGTAAAGACTATTTTCAAACATGATCATGTCCTGAGTTTCTTGGGGTTAGGGGAAACTTTTTGAGGAGATACTATTCAGCCCCAAACAATATATTTCAAATTTGTACTAAGCAATCAAGAAAAGAATTGACTTATTTCCCTATCTTATTGGAGGGAAGGTTGCAAATTTTGGGAAGCCTTTTGTTTTGCTTCCAAAGCACAATACCTCTTCGTGTTAGCTAAAATTTCTAGTCTTGTGAACATTAACAGTTTCAGCTCTTTGCATTTACCCATTGGTCAGGAAAAACCTATTTGCTCTTGAAGTTAAGTGGTTTGTTTTTATTTCTCCTGGCGGCTAGGTGTTGCTTTCTTAGTTAACAGCATACAAATAATAAAACTGTAAGCGAAGTTGCTTGGGTTTATAATAAAGAACTATACATATATCTACAAAAATCTCCCCCTGTACTTACAGGGGCAAACAGTTGGCCAAAAGTTGATCTGAAAACTCTTGACGTTTGTTTTCCAAAAGTAACAAGGAGAATGTTTCCTACTGTGTTCCTGAATGGAACAGAACCAAAAATCTGAGCGGCAGAACACCAGCTGCTCCATCACACCCCAAATGGAGGGTTATAAATGCTATAAATGGGGGGTTATAAATGCTATAAATGGGGGGTTATAAATGTTAATGCCTGACACTGTGGATAAATCAAAAAGGCTCAAGTATGGCACTTTATTTTTTGCAGAAGAAGGAAGGAAAGAAAATGTGCTAATTTTCACTCACCTCATTATCCTTGAAATTTCACCTAAGAAAATTCTTCCATTTAGCACATTTGTTGCAACATGAGGAGAAAACCTGAATTCCAGAGAAAATGTTTACCTAATACTTTTAATTTTGTCTTTTTACTTGTCCCTCCCTTTTTCTCCTCCTTTGGCTATTTGCGTTTTTTAAGCCCCAGTAGAAATTTTTTTTTCTGGTTTTTCAATGAATGGAACTAATCCTTACCTATTTTGCTGTACTTTTCAATACCCAAGGAACACTTACAAACTGTTTCGTCTAGCTCAAATCATTTGAAAATGTAGTTAAAGTGTGTAGCTAAATATGCAGATTATGTTAATTTTGGGGGTAGCCAGCCACATTAACCAATTAGTAAGTTGGACTAATTGGAACATTTATCGTGACAGTTCAAAAGGGAATTGAATGGAATGGTGGTTTGATCCACTAATTGAGGGTCCATTCTGAATACCTCAGTCTGGGAATTCTCCCAACAGTACTTGGTTTTTCTTAGGCATAGAAAGCACCACGCTTTTCGCAGTTTCAGTTAGCTTGCTGTGTAATTAAATCGATAGGCATTACACTCTGTGGCTTCAGTTTAGAAATGAGTGCAGCTCAGGAAGAGATCGTAAGTCTACGTGTCATCCATTTATGTGCATTTACCAATCTTGAGTCACATCCAAAGGTAAGTTAGTATAGCACAGGAAACTCTACTCAATATTTTGTAATGATCTTTATGGGAAAGAATCTGAAAAAGAAAGGATATATGTATATGTGTAAATGAATCACTTTACTGTACACCTGAAACTTACACAACATTGTAAGTCAATTATACTCCAAGATAAACTAAAAATTAAATGTAAAAAAGGTACGTTAGATAGGCCCCCACTAAAACACTTCTATCTTTGTTATTGCCCTTCTCAGCTGTAGCTTCTTACATTTGGACTATTACTTGGGTCTATTTGATAAATGTTCTTCCCACAGGCAGCTGTTGTGAGAGAATATAACACCACATGTCTAAGGACATTAAGCACTCAATGGCCTGATGAACATGAGATGATTGCTCAAATCTCTCAATGTATTTGAATTTTTTAAAAAAGCAAAGCAATTGGCTGCTTAAATTTGGCTATTATTCAGAGTCAGCAAACAAGAAATAATTAAAACATGGCGTTTTTACTAGTAACCAAGGAAGAAATTGAATGAATTCCAAGTTGCTACAGTTTGTCATTGGCTTCATTTCATGACACACACTCCCCTTTTCATTCACAGTACATGTGCTTATTTTTAAAAATTGAAAGTACATCTGAATTAATTCTCAACTTAAAATTTAGGCAAAAAATTACAACTCAATGTCACTGGACATGCCTGAGATTGATGTAAAGCTAGCAACAGGCATAAATAACTATAAATAGGTGGTTGAGGGCATATAATAATAGTCCAGATATTCCTTTTGCACAAAAGTAGAAATGGTGATCTTTTCAAATGTTTTACATTTCAGTGTGTAAATTTTGTGGAAAAATTTATTTTCTCTGTTCAATTGGAAGAATTGTCCTTGGCCATTTTTCCTTGAACTTGCTTTTAAAATCTGTGCATAAAATTGATTTTTAGAATTAATAGACTTTATCTGAAATCAATGCTTTAGTTGTTTCAGAATTTATACTGTAGTCAAGATTACATTACTTTTATGAAAGGGAAAATAGAAATAGGCTAATATCAAAATTAATTATTTTCCTCATTTTCTTTTCAAATTTTGTTTTTATTCTTGGATACTGTGCATAGATTGCTGTTCCATTGACTTCTACTGACTAAGCAAATCTAATACTGAGTTAATACTGAGTCTGGTTCATTTCATTTAAATAACAGTGCTTAAACATTGCTCAAAATTTAAGGACATATCCAAATTAAGAATTTCTGATTTTGTCTTTCATTGACAAATTTACCTTGTGCAAATGCAGCCTGAAAAAATAAGTAGAGACGTGAATGTAGGGAGCGGACATATGGATGGGATAGGGGAGGGAAAGGGGGGATGAATTAGGAGATTGGTATTGATATATGTACACTGCTATGTATAAAATAGATAACTAACGAGAACCTAGTGTATAGAACAGGAAACTGCACTCAGTGCTCTGTGGTGACCTTGGTAGGTTTAGTCGCTCAGTCTTGCGAACCCATGGACCGTAGCCTGCCAGGCTCCTTTGTCCATTGAATTTTCCAAGCAAGAACTCTGGAGTAGACTGCCATTTCTTTCTCCAGATCTTCCCGGCCCAGGGATCAAACATAGATCTCCTGCATTGCAGGCCGACACTTTTTACCAACTGAGCCACCAGGGAAGCACTGTGGTGACCTAAATGGGAAGGAAATACAAACAGGGGTACAACACTGTAAAGCAATTATACTCCAAAAAAATAATTTAAAATATATTTGCTCATGATTTAAAAACTCATGTTTCTGTCAAGAGGCATTCTTGACATAGTGCCAATACATTTTAATAAATTAATCACCTTGTACATGCTATCAGGCATAAAGCATTATGAGTGGACTTTGACTAAGGTTGGTGTAGAGTTGCTATAATCAGAAGCATGGCACTGAGCTTATAAAGTCCACAAGATATTGTGCCAGAATGAGGACGTTCATCCCATCATGTTTTGATAGACTAAAATTGAAGGCAAGGCAGTGAACAACAAAAAGTATGCTTATTGTTTGCACTTCACTAGCCGTGTGACCTGGGAGAAGGCAGTGGCACCGCACTCCAGTACTCTTGCCTGGACAATCCCATGGATGGAGGAGCCTGGTAGGCTGCAGTCCATGGGGTCTCGAAGAGTCAGACATGACTGAGTGACTTCACTTTCACTTTTTACTTTCCTGCATTGGAGAAGGAAATGGCAACCCACTCCAGTGTTCTTGCCTGGAGAATCCCAGGGACTAGGGAGCCTGGTGGGCTGCCGTCTATGGGGTTGCACAGAGTCGGACACGACTGAAGCAACCGCAGCAGCAGCCGTGTGACCTGGATAATTATGTGCCTGCTCTGAGTCTGCTGTTCTCAAGAGAGGCAAGTACCAGGGAAGTTTTTGTGAGGATTTACATGAGATAATTACTGTTAAGCACAAGATAGTGCCTCACTGATGAATAGATGTGTGAAGGAGAGAAGATGTAAAGGAAGAAATTTGATTTTGATTGCCTCTGTTGACTACAAGGACATTTTCATGCATGCACACAAAATATTGGCCAAAGCACATGAACAGCTATGTTCAGAACTCTGCATCATTAAATTATCTCCCAAGGCACTTCTGAATTTTAAGAAAACCATCCATATTGTTAACTGAATGTTTACTAAAGAAACTTTGTTAATTTTCTTTAATATTTGTTACATGTTAGAGTTAAGGATCTGTTCTGGGCAAAAATGTGTTTAGTACACTGCTCACATATTCCTATCTTTTGCATAGTGTCAGTTATACTTACTGTTTTTGACACCAAACCCTTGGTTAGGAAACAAACCCAATTCTAACATATTTATAATTTGTTAAGTGTTTTCAAGGACTATTTTGATGTCACATATGTAAGCCCCTTGTGCTCGTCTGGCTTAAAGTTATCACTCCTGTAAAGCACGGCTCCAGGGGTTTCTTCCCAAGACACCTGGAGGATTCCCAGGTGTAGTGTCTGTAACTCATCAAGCCTTGCCCTCAGCCCATCCGTACTAGAGTCAAGAACAAAGCTGATCTGTCCATTTACCTTTCACTTGAGAAGAACTGGCACGATCAATTACAAACAGCAAAATCTTTGACAATATAAACACTAAGATTCCTAAGTGATATTGACATTGGAAATCAAAATCATGAGAGAGTGAAAAAATAATGTCATTTTTTATATGTCGTCTTGTAGCCAGACCGTTTCTACTTCCAGGGCAGGGTTGATGGGTATGTGTGTGTGTGTGTGTTACACTATAACTTGTAATAAGATTTGTGTGTGTGTGTCTGTTATACTACAACTTGTAATAAGATTTTTGGTGATTGCCAAGGTAACATTACGAAGAAAACTTTTCTCTTTTCATCAGTGATATTTGTCATGTACCACAAGGGTACAAGAAGATTAATTGTATTAGATTAACTTTATCTAATACATTTATACTTTTTTCTGTTTAATGTTGAACACATTTAACATAGATACCTAGTCATATATCCAGGGGAATGGCTACTTAAAAGCAAATTTTGCATAAGTGCATAATCAAAAAAGTTCAAAATCCACTCTAGTAGACCTGAAGGGGAGAGACTCATTATTTGTTTTGAGGTCATTTATCAAAAGAGAAAAGCAGGTAAAAGAAAGGAAAAATATTTCACTGTAGTATACATTTTATATTTTTAATTAAATACTTTTAATTAAGCTTCATGTTGTTTCTGTGTTATTTGAGGAACTTAAACTGTTTTTATAGTAGTTTCATTTGTGTCCTTTGTTGTTACTTACCTTCATTAATACCTTGGGTGTAGCTGCAGAAGGCAAAGAGCAGGAGTGTTGTGTACTGGTGCCTGGGCATTGCTAGAGCATCATACACTTAGGAATATTTTGTTGACTCTTTCTTATTTTCATATCATGTTAATGAGCTGTAATTAACTTTATTGAGATAATTGAGTATGTAATAATTTTAAGAGTTTGTGTAATATATGGGCTTGGGCTTTTAGAATAAGGTAGTTAAACAGTTCCTCTTGAAAGTATGATGTGAATTACTTTAGCCTTAGGCTAATATTGAAAGAAAACTCTCTTGATCTCCCTTGAAGAAGTAATTGGTCTTGGCTGGGTCCAAGGTAGAGTGTACTCTACTAACTTTACTCCATGGTGAGATTAAATGTGTCAAAACAAAATTTTTGATAGGGGGAATAGAGTTTTAGTAAAATTGAGATGTTATGATGTTAACAGAAATTAATTCAAATTTCATTTTCCTTTTAGTTCGCAGGAAGATGAAAGACCTATGTCACCTTTCTATTTGAGGTATTTATTTGATTTTTATTGGTCTGTTACAGGGAATTGGGGGAGGGTTAAGAATTCTTTGGTTTTGTCTACATTAATTCTTTTCAATAGAATATTCTGTCCTGTAGCCAGACTAAGCTTATTAGAATCCCTTACCATAATGTTCATGCTATATTTTTCTCTCTTTTGTTTAAGAAATCTTAAAAAAGTTTTAATATAGTTGAAAAGACTAAAATAAGATATTTGGTTTTAAATTCAAAGATGTCAAAGTAGCCATTTTAATTTTAAAGTCTGCCTAATGATCAGGCTGTAACCTAAATTTTAAAAACTCCGTTCCACACATATATGCAAGTAGGGAGATCTCTGAGCCGAAGGCTCACTTGCTGAAGTACTCTTGGGTTATGTCGGATCATTTTATATGGTAGTAAAGTATGAAACTAATATTCAGCAAGTTCATGGAGTTCGGGATTATTTTCTAAAGTTTACGAAGTCAGAATGATAACTCTTGAAACAGGTAAGTTTACATCAAAGTAGATGTTAGATGAGATCACTTCCCTACAGACTAAAAAGTTTTTGTATTGATGTGATTATCAATGAACCACCTCATTTAGGTAATGACCTAGAGCGAGGTTTTTCTTACTTTTGCATTTCTTTCCTCACTACCTACCTACTTCAAAGGCTTAGAAAATATATTTGAAAAAAATATGACTGTATAAATTCAAGTTTAAATTGCTGAAGTTTTCTTTAACTTTTCCTCAATTTTGAATTCTACTTTTTAAAAAGTGTAAGGATATGACATCCATATTTTGTTTGTTTTTTAAATCTGATTTGTTGCAATAGTCTTAGAGTTAATGACAAACCCACAGCAAACATTATCCTCAATGGTGAAAAATTGAAAGCATTTCCTCTAAAGTCAGGAACAAGACAAGGGTGCCCACTTTCACCATTACTATTCAACATAGTTTGGAAGTTTTGGCCACAGCAATCAGAGCAGAAAAAGTAATAAAAGGAATCCAAATTGGAAAAGAAGAAGTAAAACTCTCACTGTTTGCAGATGACATGATCCTCTACATAGAAAACCCTAAAGACTCCACCAGAAAATTACTAGAACTAATCAATGATTATAGTAAAGTTGCAGGATATAAAATCAACACACAGAAATCCCTTGCATTCCTATACACTAATAATGAGAAAACAGAAAGAGAAATTAAGGAAACAATTCCATTCACCATTGCAACGGAAAGAATAAAATACTTAGGAATATATCTACATAAAGAAACTAAAGACCTATATATAGAAAACTATAAAACACTGGTGAAAGAAATCAAAGAGGACACTAATAGATGGAGAAATATACCATGTTCATGGATTGGAAGAATCAATATAGTGAAAATGAGTATACTACCCAAAGCAATTTATAGATTCAATGCAATCCCTATCAAGCTACCAATGGTATTCTTCACAGAGCTAGAACAAATAATTTCACAATTTGTATGGAAATACAAAAAACCTCAAAAAGCCAAAGCTATCTTGAGAAAGAAGAATGGAACTGGAGGAATCAACCTACCTGACTTCAGGCTCTATTACAAAGCCACAGTCATCAAGACAGTATGGTACTGGCACAAAGACAGAAATATTGATCAATGGAACAAAATAGAAAGCCCAGAGATAAATCCACGCACATATGGACACCTTATCTTCGACAAAGGAGGCAAGAATATACACTGGATTAAAGACAGTCTCTTTAACAAGTGGTGCTGGGAAAACTGGTCAACCACTTGTAAAAGAATGAAACTAGAACACTTTCCAACACCATACACAAAAATAAACTCAAAATGGATTAAAGATCTCAATGTAAGACCAGAAACTATAAAACTCCTAGAGGAGAACATAGGCAAAACACTCTCCGACATACATCACAGCAGGATCCTCTATGACCCACCTCCCAGAATATTGGAAATAAAAGCAAAAATAAATAAATGGGACCTAATTAAACTTAAAAGCTTCTGCACAACAAAGAAAACTATTAGCAAGGTGAAAAGGCAGCCTTCAGAATGGGAGAAAATAATAGCAAATGAAGCAACTGACAAACAACTAATCTCAAAAATATACAAGCAACTCCTACAGCTCAACTCCAGAAAAATAAATGACCCAATCAAAAAATGGGCCAAAAAACTAAATAGACATTTCTCCAAAGAAGACATACAGATGGCTAACAAACACATGAAAAGATGCTCAACATCACTCATTATCAGAGAAATGCAAATCAAAACCACTATGAGGTACCATTTCACGCCAGTCAGAATGGCTGTGATCCAAAAGTCTACAAGCAATAAATGCTGGAGAGGGTGTGGAGAAAAGGGAACCCTCTTACACTGTTGGTGGGAATGCAAACTAGTACAGCCACTATGGAGAACAGTGTGGAGATTCCTTAAAAAACTGGAAATAGAACTGCCTTATGATCCAGCAATCCCACTTCTGGGCATACACACTGAGGAAACCAGAAGGGAAAGAGACACGTGTACCCCAATGTTCATCGCAGCACTGTTTATAATAGCCAGAACATGGAAGCAACCTAGATGCCCATCAGCAGATGAATGGATAAGAAAGCAGTGGTACATATACACAATGGAGTATTACTCAGCCATTAAAAAGAATACATTTGAATCAGTTCTAATGAGATGGATGAAACTGGAACCTATTATACAGAGTGAAGTAAGCCAGAAAGAAAAGCACCAATACAGTATACTAAAGCATATATATGGAATTTAGAAAGATGGTAACAATAACCCTGTGTACGAGACAGCAAAAGGGACACTGATATATAGATCAGTCTTGTGGACTCTGTGGGAGAGGGAGAGGGTGGGGAGATTTGGGAGAATGGCATTGAAACATGTGTAATATCATGTATGAGATGAGTCGCCAGTCTAGGTTCGATGCACGATGCTGGATGCTTGGGGCTGGTGCACTGGGACGGCCCAGAGGGAGGGTATGGGGAGGGAGGAGGGAGGAGGGTTCAGGATGGGGGAGCACGGGTATACCTGTGGCAGATTCATTTCAATGTTGGGCAAAACTAATACAATATTGTAAAGTTTAAAAATAAAATAAAATTTAAAAAAAATAGTCTTAGAGTTGGATTTTAATTCAACCATCATAGTTCTGAAGTGTGTCGTAGGACATCAGGCTTGACCAAGTAACTGGTTTATAGTAGTGTTCTGCCCTTTAGAGACTTGAAGCATGTTGTGTAGTCACTTTGTGGCAAGAGAGGGAACATTTGGGATATCAGTTTGAGACAGCATGGTGGTCCATTTGATTCATTCTGGTTTCCTGCCAGCCAAACTAGCACATTCTGATTTATAAGCTATCTTGACTGTGCAATTGCTATAAACCCATGAGGATGTTGCTGGGTACACAGGGATGCTAGTATTCATTATGTAAATACACACAGTAATATCAAGAAAATGATTATCATATATTAATGGAAATTAAGTTCTACACAGTACAGAAGACTGTAGCACCAGATCCTGATGACTAATGAGAACTATTCTCTGATTTGTCTTATTTTTATTACTCTGGGTAGCATCAATCTGTGTTTTGCATAGTACTGAATTTTATTTTTTACCACTCTTTTAAAAAGCAGGTGGGGAAAATGGGGTTATAAAAATCATAAGTCCTCAGATACATATTATTGTGTTTTATAGTGTAAGTTTTGTAATTACCTAGAGTAATACTGTAGTCTTAAAAAAGAAATTCTGTACTGCCAAAATGAAAGCAAAAGAATGTAAAGAAAGTTAACATATTTATTGAACTCATGATAGACCCTATTTGGCCTTTGGATATGAAGAGTAATAAAAACTAGAATATGATGGAAGTGGTGGGGGGACATGCATACTGCCCACATTTACAGTACAGGTAAAGTTGTAGAAAAAGGAAACATTCCAACAGGCATTCTTGTCACATGAGGGGAATTTAAACTCAGTGGAGATACTTCATAAATGCAAAACTAGCAATTATTTGGCCCAAAATTAAAATTTTCAAATGTAGCTTCCTTTGCTGAAAAACATTACATGGTAATCTTTGAAATTATATAAGAATTAGATTGGTCCAAGCTAATTTAGATTGTTTTTTGCCTACTTGACATGAAGCAGGAAGAATCTGTTGATAAAACATGAATCTTTTTTTCCAAATTATTTTCATGGCTGGTTTGAGCTTGACTTTTCCTGGGTTATTCTAGCATGCAGAATTCAAGTAGAAAAAATGTTATGTGATTATTCATTATGATTAGATTCTTCTAGATTTTTGGACTAGAACCATTAACATGTCCACTGATAATTTAACTGATAAATCAGTGCACTTTTTTTGTACTACCTCAAACAAGAGGAAATGAATGCTTAAATGTTTTAAATATATTTAAATAAATTTTTCTAGCGTCCTGTCTTCCATTCCCTTCTCTCCACTTTATTATAATTCCTTTGCTGCAGTGTTAGGAAAGGGGCATTATTTATGACTAATGAATTTCATAAAGATTTGTTAACATGTTGAAAAACAAAATTGGCTCTTTTAAATCCAAAATAATTTTTTCTGTGCCTTTAAAAAGTAAAACATGACTGGTAGTTGCAAAATGGTGTCTTCCCTGGCTAGGGGTATTGAATACTAAATATTGTATATCAACAGTATTGATTGGTTAGCTTTTTCAGAGGAGGAAAAGGCCAAATCAAGAGATGAGATACATCTAAGATGTGTATTCACCAAAAGTTCGTTCAACCACAAGCAGCCCGGTAGTGGGGATGGGTATTTAATGGTAGGCTATTCCATTTGGTGGTTTGTTCTGAAAGGTCTAACATGAAGTAGAACAGCACATCTCAGTGGCTGCAAGTTTGGGAGTGGGCAGTCTTCAGGTAGACCAGGTCAGAACAGAGGGAAGATAAAGGCAAAGCAGGCCTCCCATTTCAGAGGAAGGAGAATAGATGATCCATAAAGGAACTCAGATACAAGAGATTAGATTGGCATCCAGCCATTGCAGTGGACACAAGATGCATTATCTACAACAAGAGAGAATCTAGAGTAGAAATGAAGAGCAGATTGAGAGGCTATAGTGCACTAGTGGAGGTTCCAGGACTTCCCTGTGGCTGGGGGAAGGTGGTGGAATACAAGGACAGAGAATGAGAGGGGCCATTTCATTTGTTACCTTGCTCTACCTTTCACCTTGTAGAACTGCAGTTTCTGCAATTGCTCTTCTAACAATCATGGCTAAACCACTTGTTAATCTACTGGACATTTCCATTGTCTTCAAGCCTTTCTGTAGTAAGGTGGGGCTTTTATAAATAGACATACACTCAGATATTCTCATTCTGGGTTAATAATTTTCTCTGATAAGAATTGTCTTGTCTAACTCCAGTACTTCTCCAGCCTAACCTAACTCACCATAGAACCATTTGTCCTTTTTTGCAAAAGAAAGAAATAGTAGCTACAAATCTACACCTGTCACTGTCCCCATGTGGCAAGTTGATTGCAGCTTGTTATTCACTTGCTAAGTCCTGTCTGACTCTTTGTGACCCCATGGACTATAGCACGCGAGGCTCCTCTGTCCTTCAGTGTCCCCTCGAGTTTGCTCAAATTCATGTCCATTGAATTGATGCTATATAACCATCTCATCCTCTGCTGCCCCCTTCTCCTCCTGCCTTCAATCTTTCCCAGCATCAGTGTCTTTTCCAATGAGTCAGCACTTTGCCTCACGTGGCCAAAGTATTGGAGCTTCAGCATCAGTCCTTCCAATGAGTATTCAGGATTTATTTCCTTTAGGATTGACTGGTTTGATCTCCTTGCAGTCCAAGGAAGGGACTCTCACGACTCTTCTCTAGCATCACAGTTTGAAAGCATCAATTCTTCAACACTGAGCCTTCTTTATGGTCCAACTCTTAAATCCATATGTGACTATCAGAAAAACCATAGTTTTTACTATATGGACCTTTGTTGGCAAAATGATGTCTCTGCTTTTCAATATACTGTCTAAGTTTGTCATAGCTTTCCTTTCAAGGAGCCAGAGTGTTTTAATTTCATGGTTGCAGTCACCATCTGCAGTGATTTTTTTTTTTTAATTGCAGCTACAGTAGCTCAAACAGTAGGTGTCATTGTTCCCCAGGTGCTTATTAGAGATTACCTGCCCTGTTGAAGTGATTAAGGAAATGAAAGAAAGGGACAGTCTATGCCAAACCCTTAGTGAAGGGTTTGCTGCAAAATAAACACAGACCTGTACACTAAAGGTACAGAACATACTTGGCAAAGACGCCCATACCCTGACTTATTTCCTAGTCTAGGCTGGAATCCCAGAAAAGGAACCCTTACCTCAACTGCTCAGATGAGTGTGAAAGCAACTTGGAGTAGGTGTTCTCTGGGCCACATACAGCCTGTTGTTTGAATTCTTTTGGTAATGTCCAGTCAGATCTGATTGGGATCTGTTGGTAGTTCTATTTATCGAAGTCTTCAGCATCCACAAGCCCAGGTTTTGGTTTCTTTGGTCATTTCCACTAGGAGTAGAGTGCTTGATCTCCGCTTTCTGTTCCTCCTCATCTGTACCTGCTTACATCTCCCTTCACTGCCTTCACCTTCCTTAGGGACTATGGTCAGGTCCTGTCTTCATCCCATCCCACCCAACTTTGACCCATGAATTCCTTCTTTTTTACAAATTCCTGGATTATGCACATACCTAGAACCCATCTTTGCCTGTGCCTTAGCAAAATCCTGACTATATGCTTCAAAGACTGCATACCTATAATCAGTCTTATGTGGTGGGATCTAAACAGCTCACCTGGCCTCTAAATGTTGGCTCCTCACTTACCTAACACTTGTTTTTTAGCATCTTGATCCTCCTCTGCTCTCCCCTTCTCATATTGTGCTTCACTGAAACCCTTAAATTAACAGTTGTTATCTATTTCAGCCCTAGTTTTAATACTCATGGTGCAGATTGAAGCTAAATTACTATTTTAGCAGGTTTGGAATTGCTTAGGGTCAGTTTCAGAATTTCAGATGTTTTCTTGTTTTCCTGAATCAGGAACGTCAGTTAGATTTATTTCTAAACTAGTTGTTTGGTACACAAACTCAATATTTAGGATTTTGTTTTTATTCCTAGATTCCAGGAAGCATCAATTTTATGAAAGTCTTCTAACTGCAGAATTTATGTTGAAGAAAAAAATTTAGCTTTGGATAAATTCAGATTTAAATAGACACTGGATGAGATCTGGAAATTATACCACTCTTATCTTGATATGCAGAGATTTGGAAATTATACCACTCTTATCTTGATATGCAGAAAAATTCTTTCTAACTCACCTTTAATAGCTTCTGGGGGCTTTTCCACACAACTTGTGCTGTGCTAGAATTTCAATGTTTGTGATTTGGGGGAGTAACATTTATTAAATTTTTAATCATTTACTTTTCTCCTTAAGCATAATACATGTTTTCTAAATTATCATTTTAAGGTAAAAATTTCTTATTATTGGGCTTCCTGGGTTGATCATGATAAAGAATCTGCCTGCCAATGCAGAATACATGGGTTTGATCCCCAGGTCAAGATGAGCCCCTGGAGAAGGAAATGGCAACCCACATAGGAGCCTGGTAGGCTACAGTCCATGGGGCTGCAAAAAAAAACACAAAACAAAAGGGTCAAACACAACTTAGTGACTAAACAACAACAGACAGCTTCAGGGGGGTTACTTTTCCAGCACCTTGTGCTAGAATTTCTGTGTTTGTGATTTTGTGGGGGGGACGGTGTATGTGGTAATATTTATTAAATTGTTAATAGTTTATTTTTCTAAGCATAATATAATGCTTAAAATTATCATTATTATCCAATGTGATAACTTGGAGAAGTGTATTACCAGACATTGTATTTGTTCATAAGACTATTTCAGGTTACTAACTAGAAGGTAGAACAAATAAGCAGGTTGTTTATTTAATTATCTGCTTGATGTTTCACCCAAGATGATAAAGTCAGCTAGGTATTTTGGGTGTCTTTAGACCCAGATAACTGTTTACTTAAAATTGTTTTTTCCTGTCCATTTTGACTAGAACAGTATCTCTAAATTGAGGTACATCACCTCTGCTTATGGAGCTGTTTCCTTTTTTTCTTGGTGGTAAAATAGAAATAAAATTTGCCATTTTAACAGTTTAAAAGTTTTTAATTGTGATAAAATACACATAATATAAATTTTACCACCTTAAGCATTTTTAAGTACATTTCCACTAGTAATACACAAGAGTACTGTTTTTTCACATTCTTGTCAGCATTTGTTATTTTTCTGTTCTTTGTTAATACTATCTTTATAGTATGAAGTATGTGGAACTCATTAGAGATGCCAGGATCTCACTGGCCAAGACCCTGAGTCTCAAGAGAGCTGTTTTTTCATATTTTCAAAAAGTGCCATACAGCAGTCTTTTCAAAAAAAATAGTCCTGAGAAAACTGAATATCCACACACAAAAGCATCAAGTTGAACCCTTACCTAACACCATATACAAAAATTAACTCAAAGTAGATCAAAGATCTACATGTGAGAGTTAAAACTATACAATTCTTAGACGAAAACATCAGCCAAAAGCTATGTGACATTGAATTTGGCAATGATTTCTTAGATGTAACACCAAAGGCACAGGAAAAAGGAAAAAAATTGACAAATTGGACTTCTTTAAATTTTTTTAATTTTGTGATTTAAAAAACCACACTGTCAACAGAATAAAAAGCCAGCTCACAAAATGGGAGGAAATATTTGCAAATCATGTATCTGATAAGGAATTAATATCTAGAACAGATAGAGAACTCTTAAAACTCAGCAACAAAAATAACCAAATTAGAAAATGGGTTAAAGACTTGAATAGGCATTTCTCCGAAGAACATATACAAATGGCCAATCATCACATGAAAAGCTGCTCCACAACATTAATCATCAGCAAAGTAAAAGTGAAAGTCGCTCAGTCGTGTCCGACTCTTTGCAACCCCATGGACTATCAAGTCCATGGAATTCTCCAGGCCAGAATATTGGAGTGAGTAGTCTTTCCCTTCTCCAGGGAATCTTCCCAACCCAAGGACTGAACCCAGGTTTCCCTCATTGCAGGCAGATTCTTTACCAGCTGAGCCACAAGGGAAGCCCAAGAATACTGAAGTGGGTAGCCTTTCCCTTTTCCAGTGGATCTTCCCAACCCAGGAATTGAACTGGGGTCTCCTGCATTGCAAGCAGATTCTTTACCAACTGAGCTATCAGGGAAGCCCCCAATCATCAGCAAAATACAGATCAAATCTACAGTGAGATACCACTTCATACCCATTAGGATGGCTGCTATAAAAAAAATAGTAATAGCCAGTATTGGTGAAGATGACAAGACACTGAAACACTTGTGCATTCCTGGTTGAAATGTAAAATAGTACAGCCACTATTGAAATTAGTTATGGTGAGTCCTCAAAAAATTGAACTTAGAATTACCATATGACCCAGTAGTTCCATTTCTGGGTATATACTCAAAAGAACTGGAAGTAAGGTCCAAAAGTGATGTTTGTGCACTCATAGTCATAGTAGTAGTATTCACAATAGCCAAAAGGTAGAAGATAATGTCCATCAATGAGTTAAATGTTCAACAGTGAGTTAATGGATAAACAAAGTGCAGAATATCCTTACCGTGGAGTATTATTCAGCCTTTAAAAAGGAATGAACTTTTGACACATGCACAATATGGATTAACCTTGAGGACATTTAGATTAGGATGGTGCAAATGTAATTGCAGTTTAGGACTGTGAATTTTAAATCATTATAACTAGGCTCAAGGATATCTTTATTAATCAAAATAGGAACCATTACAATCAACACGTTTTTGCCAATGGGAAATAAGTTTGTTTATTCCTGTAGCATAAAAATCCATGATTTTGTGAACTCTTGGAAATCATTTTCTGCATCCTGTTGGTTGTGGAAGCATTTTCCCTGCAGAAAGTTGTCAAGATGCTTGAAGAAGTGGTAGTTGGTTGGTGAAAGGTCAGGTGAATATGGCGGACAAGGTAAAACTTCATAGACCAATTTGTTCAACTTCTGAAGTGTTACTTGTGCAACTTGCAGTGGGGAGTTGTTGTGCAGAAGAACTGGGCCCTTTCTGTTGACCAGTGTCAGCTGCGGGCATTGCAGTTTTTAGTGTATCTCATCGATTTGCTGAGCATACTTCTCAGATGTAGTGGTTTCACTGGGATTCAGAAAGCTGTAGTGGATCAGAACAGCAGCAAACCACCAAACAGTGACCATGATCTTTTTTGGTACAAATTCGGCCTTGGGAAGTGCTTTGGAGCTTCTTCTTGATCCAACCACTGAGCTGATCGTTGCCAGTTGTCATATAAAATCCACTTTTCATTGCATGTCACAATCCAATCGAGAAATGGTTCATTGTTGTTGTGTAGAATAAGAAAAGAGAACACTTCAAAATGACAATTCTTTTGATTTTCAGTCAGCTCATAAGGCACCAGCTTATCGAGCTTTTCCATCTTTCCAGTTTGCTTCAAATGCCAAATGACCATAGAATGGTCAACATTGAGTCCTTCAGCAACTTCTCATGTAATTGTAAGAGGCTCAGCTTCAGTGATGCTCTCAGTTGTTATTGTTCAGTCATTCAGTCATGTCTGAATCTTTGAGACCACATGGACTGCAGCATGCCAGGCTTTTCTGTCTCTCCCTATCCCCTGGAGTTTGCTCAAATTCATGTCCATTGAGTTGGTGATGCCGTCCAACCATCTCATCCTCTGATGTCCCCTTATCCCCCTGCCTTCAATCTTTCCCAGCATCAGGGTCTTTTCTAGTGAGTTGGCTCTTCACTAGGTGGCCAAAGTATTGGAGCTTCAACATCAGTCCTTCCAATGAACATTCCGGGTTGATTTTCTTTAGGATTGATTAGTTAGATCTCCTTGCAATCCAAGGGACTCTCAAGAGTCTTCTCCAACACCACAGTTCAAAAGCACCAATTCTTCAGTGCTCAGCCTTCTTTATGGTCCAGCTCTCATATCCATACATGACTACTGGAAAAACCATACCTTTGACTAGATAGACCTTTATTGGCAAAGTGATGTCTCTGCTTTTGAATATGTTGTCTAGGTTTGTAATAGCTTTCTTCCAAGGAGCCACCATCTTTTAATTTCATGGCTGCAGTCACCATCTGCAGTGATGTTGGAACCCAAGGAAATAACGTGTGTCACTGTTTCCATTATTTTCCTATTTGCCATGAAGTGAAAGAACCAGATGCCATGATCTTAATTTTTTGAATGCTGAGTTTTAAGCCAGCTTTTTCACTCTCCTCTTTCATCTTTATCGAGAGGCTCTTTAGTTCATCTTCACTTTCTGCCGTTAGAATGGTGTCATCTGCATATCTGAGGTTATTGATATTTCTCCTGGCAATCTTGATTCCTGCTTGTGATTGATCCAACCTGGCATTTCCCATGATGTGCTCTGCATATAAGTTAAATAAGCAGGACGATAATATAAAGCTTTGACGTATTCCTTTGCCAATTTCCAACCAGTCCGTTGTTCCATGTCTGGTTCTGACTGTTGCTTCTTGACATGCATACAGGCTTCTCAGGTCAGGTATTCCCATCTCCTCAAGAATTTTCAACAGTTTGTTGTAATCCACCCAGTCATAGGCTTTTAGCGTAGTCAATGAAACAGAAGTAGATGTTTTTCTGGAATTCTCTCGCTTTTTCTATGATGCAGTGGGTGTTGGCAGTTTGATCTCTGGTTCCTCTGCCTTTTCGAAATCTAGCTTGTGCATCTGAAAGTTCTCAATTCATATACTATTGAAGCCTAGCTTGAAGGATTTTTAGCATTACCTTGCTAGCATGTGAAAAGAGTTCAATTGTGTGGTAGTTTGAACATTGTTTGGCATTGCCCTTCTTTGGGATTGGAATGAAAACTGATTTTTCCAGTCCTGTGGCCACTGCTGAGTTTTCCAAATTTGCTGGCATATTGAGTGCAGCACTTTCACAGCATCGTCTTTTAAGATCTGAAATAGCTCAGCTGGAATTCCATCGCTTCCACTAGCTCTGTTCATAGTGATGCTTCCTAAGACCCGTTTGATTTCACACTCCAGGATGTCTGGCTCTAGGCGAGTGATCACCATTGTGGTTATCCAGGTCATTAAGACCTTTTTTGTATAGTTCTTCTGTGTATGCTCTCAGTTGGTTGTGGTCAACTTCTGATGACCAACCACTGCACTCCTCATCTTCAAATGTCTTGTCTCCTTTGCAAAACTTCTTGAACCACCACTGCATTACACATTCAGTAGCAGTGCCTGGGCTAAATGTTGATGTTGTGGGTTGTCTCCACTGCTCTATGACCCATTTTGTACTCAAACAAGAAAATTGCTTGAATTCGCTTTTTGTCTAGCATAATTTCCTGGTCTAAAATAAATATAAAATAAACACCAAGTAATAAGTCATTACAAATAATATAAAGCAATAAATGCACATTAAAATAATGTATAACATAACCACATTTAAGAATGCATTCCAATATCAAACAAAAAGTTTGATATTAAAGTTCAACAGTGCAAAACCGCAGTTACTTTTGCTATAAAGACCAAAACTAGAGACAGTGTTATCACAGTGATAAAGAAGAAAAACATTTGTCAAAGATCACACCATCAATGAGGATGGACTGAGAAATGTTCTCTGGCCTTGCAAGCTTCATATTGCACCATCTGAACAACACAGTAACCACAAAGAGAGAAGGAAGGCAAAAACACTGACTTGGATTCCTTCCAGTGTTTACTGCTGACCAGAAAAGCAAGTGACATTTCCCCCAGCTGAACACAAACTTATTTTCTGAACCATCCAGATCTGAGTTGTGTATTCTTTTTCATCTCCTATTTAGAGACTAGAACATTAAGTCCACAAAACAATAGAGAGGAGGGGGCATCCCCCTGAGGTGCTCAGTTACCTAACAAAGGCATTTGAGAAAGGGAGATTATTGGATTTAATGCATTCTTTCAAGTGTACACTGCTCAAAGACAAAGTACAAATTTGTTTCTGATTCTCCAGCTTAATCATAAATTGGACCACAAGTCCAAACAGCAAGTCCACTCAAATATGCATTGTAGATTGTCCAAGGGTAGACTCATATCCTGGCTTTTAAAGTGTACATCCAAGAGAAGGCATCTGCCCATAGCCAAGGGACAGTGAAGTAAACTCAGAACAATATGCCCAGCCAGGTTTTTGATAAGGGCTCTGCCTGAGTTGATTGTTTCCCCTTATGAACCACTAAGCAGAAAGAACTATTTGGGACCTATTAAGAGAAATTACAAACTAAGAGAAAGGATGATTTGCTCTGAGGACTCAGAGTAGAAACAGATTTCAGAGGATTGCTTTTTATATGATTCAGAGGAAAACTTGGGAAGTACTATTTGCTACTGCTGTTCTCAAAAATGCTCAAGGATATAACCAACCTCTTCAAACATGAGTAGGAACCTGTAAGGGGAGAATAAGTTTAGAATTAAAAGGCTAGAGATACAGAACAGCTGAAATGAGGGAAAGGGTAGCCTAGAAATGTATTTGCAGATATTGTTAAAACTTTGCAAGGCAGTAAAGAGCAGAGAGTATTTGAAATAAATCAAGTTCATGATGAGAGAGAAACTTGAGAAGTTCTTCCAAAATGAAGAAAAGGATAAAGGAAAAAAAAAAAAAAACTATGAGAGAAATTATGTTAGATATGAAAATCAGAAATTGGAAAGCCAACCTGAAAATTATGATTCTAAGAAGGAAACCATACTAATAGAAATAGAAGTTAATATATACTTCTCTTATTAGAAGTATATCTGTTCAGGCTCAGCAATATCCGACTGTTTGCAACCCCACAGACTGTAGCCCTCCAGGCTCCTCTGCCCATGAAATTTTCCAGGCAAGAATACTGGAGTCGGTTGCCATTTACTTCTCCATGGGATCTTCCTGACCCAGGGATCGAACCCTTAGAAGAATGCATACTTCTATTAATAGAAATGGAAATCAGTGTCCATATTTACCTAGTTACCGGCTTCCCTGGTGGCTCAGCTGATAAAGAATCTGCCTGGAATGCAGGAGACCTAGGTTCAATTCCTGGTTTGGGAAGATCCCCTGGAGAAGGGAATGACAATCCACTCCAGTATTCTTGCCTGGGAAATCCCATGAACAGAGGAGCCTGGCAGTCTATACGGTCCATGGGATTGTAAAGAGTTGGGCATGACTAAACAAGAGACATTTTATTATTTATTATATACCCAGCTAAATGTGAGGTGAATCTAAAAAAATATTTTTTAACTAAGAAGTAGAAACCTGATTATAATCATTAGTGGAGGATCAAAGACAGTGATGAAATTCTCAATTTCTTGCAAGGAAGGTCAGAGAGTAGAAGCAGGAGTCAGGAGTTGTAGGGGGCTTTTCTGGTTGATTGTTTTTTGTTTTTGTTTTCACTGTTTATTTATTTAAATTAAGTAATTTATTTTAATTGGGGAATAATTACCTTACAATATTGTGATGGATTTGCCATACATCAACATGAATCAGCCACAGGTATTCATGTTTCCCCCTGTCCCATCCTGAAAGCCCCTCCCAAATCCCTCTCCACCCTATCTCTCTGGTTGTCCCAGAGCACAGGCTTTGTTTTTTTGTTTTTTGTTTTTTTAATTTAATTTAATTTTATTTTTTAACTTTACAATATTGTATCGATTTTGCCATATATCAAAATGAATCCGCCACAGGTATACACGTGTTCCCCATCCTGTTGTTTGGGTTTTTGTTTCAGTTTTGATAGTTATAGATGTTTGGGTATGAGAGACAACAACTAGAATTGTGCATAGGACTCCTATATCCCCAATCACCTCAGAAGAGCAGAGACAGAAGTCAAAGGAAAAGAGAGCTCCAAACTTATAAAACATAAATCAAAATGCAAAGCTGGAACAAATATTTCAGTTACAACTGTGTAAGTATATTAAATGCTTTGATAATAGCTAAAAATGCTTTTTTTAAATGACTACTTGAACTATGTTTTGTTCAAAAGAGTTATACCTAAAACAAAATAGCACAGGAAGATTAATAATATAGGATTTATTTGATAAGTATGGATAGAGAGAAAACAGATAGCAATAGCAATATCAAAACAACTAAAGTTTAAAGCCAGATCCATTAAATAGGACAAACCTAGACTTACTTTATTGGGTAAAATTCATACTAAAACTATAAAGGTTATAAATAATAAGTATGTATAAAATAACTTTGCATCATCATATAATTTTTTTATTTTTTTAATTAATTTATTTTAGTTGGAGTCTAATTACTTTGCAATATTGTGGTAAGTCATATAAATTTAAACTCTTAACTGAGATAAACATGCAAACACATTTGAAGTATCAAACTTATTCATACCACTATATGTCTATAACAAACAAAATTTATAAAATAGCACTGAGAATTCAATAAAATTAGTAAGATTTAAAATAAGGAAGCATCACATTCACTAAAGTTTGCAACCTACAAATAGGGCTTAGGCATTTCTGCTGCTTCCTAAGAAATTACTCAGCTATCTCTAAAGATTCTTGAAAAGTAGAGATACTAGCAGTCATATCTTCTAACCACAGTATAATTAATAACAAAAAGTTTCCAATCAACCCATGGAAACTCTCCTAAAGGGAGGAAGAATTTCCAATAGGAAATAAAAATTTCAAGTACAAACTGGAAGAAAAAGGGGAAATGTACATATCAAAATCTGTGGAATGAGATCTAAGCTCTTTTTAAGAGGTACCTTCTTAAAAAGATTGAAAATAAATGGGCAGCTACACCTTCAGAATAAGAAGTTATAAAAAGGAAGAAAAGCAACCTCTTGGAAACCCGAAAGGATTTAATAGTAATAAAACAAAAAAAGCAGAACTGAAACTTGAATCCAGGAACTTGTTCTTTGAGAGTAAAGATAAAAATGAAAAGAATAAAATAGAAAACCTCTGGTAAACGTGGAAAAAAAAAAACTGAACAATACTAGTAATCAGAAATGAAGTTTGCTGTGAGGGATATGGTAGTTTTTGAAAGACTGTAGAATGCTTCATGCCATTTTATGGCATGAAAATAGATGAAATTAAAAGTTTTCTGGAATGCATAAATTTTGAGAAGAAAATTTCCACACGAATCCAAAAAGTACTTTTAGTAGTCTGTTTTAACTCTAAGAAAATAAATAGATGTGTAGTCAAAGATTTATGTGAATAGTAGCATTATTTGAGACCAAGATTAGGTCTATTATTAAGGACATGTCTAAAGCCCATTACATGAGATGGAATCAGAGCTGTGTAAAGTTGCGTGAGGTACTGAACCTCTTGGAATGTCAATTTCCTCATCTATAAATGGGTATAGAATATATAGTGGCCTCTCTTTTCATTTCTTAATTTTGCTTTATAAAGACCTTAGTCTATAAACTAAAAAAGAGAAAAGACTCTTAATTTCTTTTTATGCAAAACATGTTCGATGCAGGATACAGGAAGCTTGGGGCTGGTGCACTGGGATGACCCAGAGGGATGGTATGGGGAGGGAAGAGGGAGGGGGGTTCAGGATGGGGAACACGTGTACACCCATGGCGGATGCATGTTGATGTATGGCAAAACCAATACAATATTGTAAAAAAAAAAAATAATAATATAAAAATTTTAAAAATAAATAAAAAATAAAAGCTGGAGGAAAAAAAATAAATATATAAAATGGAAAACCCAATAATTAGGGCCTGGAAGAAGCTGTACAAAAGGTATTTTGACGTTTTGATTGGCTCTGTTTAATATTAGAAAATATTTAATATAGAGTCAAAATTTAAATTGAAGAATAATTTTTTCCTTCAAATCAGCCCTAAATTTAAAGGACTAGGTTGTGTGTGTTTCAGTAAAAAAATGTGAGGATAAATATTTTCCTTTTCCTGAGTCACATCTGGTGACTCAGTAGTATGTTTTCAGCTTATGTTCTGTATTGTATGCACAGTATATAATTTTTTAAAAATGAGGCTTTTTAAAAATCCTATAACACAAAATAGTGATGTGATTTTTGTCAAATCTAAATATCTATAAATGCTCCTTTAAATTTCTGCATATGCTAATCATAACTAAAAGTTAAAGCAAAGGGAATAAATATTGAGGAATTAGTGTATTTGTTTTAATATAAGACACTGTAGAAAATTGAATTAAAATCATGGAAATAATTTAGAAATCCATTATACAGTTACAAGGAAATAATGCTGTAATTATGATGTTGATACTGTGTATCAACTTTTAGTATTTTCAGATGATACTAAAAATACTGTATTCTGTTAAATAAGCAAATTAAAAGTTTCATTTTATTTTGATGACTAGTTACAGGATCTTCATCCTTAAGTTGAAACAGACATCACGTAATTGTCTTTTAAATTCTTACTCATTAAAAAAAATTGAGAGAATATAAGTATTATTTCTAGAGGAAAAGGATAATTCTGTTAGACCTAATGGTTCCCATTAAAACAATATCTTATGGGTAGGATTTTACACCCCCTAGAAAAGAGAACATAGTGAAGTTAAAGGACAGACAGAAAAAGAGAACACATGCTTGTTCAAGATATCTGGTTTCAGAGATTTGGAAGTTTTCTTTATTTCAAGTCAAAAGATCCAATTAATGAATCACTTGTCAACAAGCATTCTGTGCATCTTATCACATGTAAATTTTATAGACTAATATTTCTGAGTATAATCATTTCTCAAGAATGTTTTGCTAATAGAAATAAAGAATAAATATATTTAACTATGTCATAGAATATATTTCAGAGTAGACTTACTATCTGTTTTGAATGACCATACCAGGAGAACATTGACTCGCACTATCACTTAAGTAGACTTGGGTAATGAAATTGACCATAATGCTGGATTTGCACATGTGCTTATTTATTTAGTTTTGAATAATCCCTTCATCAACATTAGGAAATGAACTCTTCCATATTCAAGTATTTATATTGCATAAATAAAAGATTTTCTTAGCAAATCAGTCAAGGGCTCTGAATGAACCCTTGACTGATAATGAACAATAAATAATAACAATAAACAATGACAATAAACAATAAAATGAACAATAAATAATAACAATAAACAATAATGAAAATAAACAATAACAATAAACAATAGCAATAAACAATAACAATAAAGTTCATTATTCTTAGCTCTCTGCAGGAGATAAAAAACATGTAGATGGAAGTCTTTCACTTTAGCTTATTTGCTTATTGCCTTTTTGTTAGTGTCTTAAAATTACCTCTGTGAGCCAATTATAACAATGGAAGCAGTCCCTATTTCTGACATTAATATTCTTAGAAATCTTGCTCTTCGTAACTTGTTAAGCATATCCCACAGAAACTGTAGACATGATTGGATACCTGACCAAAGCCATTTTGGAATCTGATAAACCTTAACTGTGACTGACACCGTCATAAAACTAAATATGCAGTTATAACCTTTTGTAATGTTTTAGACTTTGGGGCAATAAACTTGAAACTGAGATCGTCTTATTAACTTTTATAGCTCGAAGAAAATCACAGAGATCACTAGCCAAGGCTTTCATTTTCTGTATGAAGAAACCATCCCAAAGCAGCCAAGCTAACCAATAATCTGACTATGATTGCCGCTAATTAACTACAGATTCAGGACCGGAACCTCTCTTTTCTGATTCCCAGTGGAAAACATTCTCTTTTCAGAATATTTTCTTTAGAAAAATTCTGTTTTAAAAAAGCCTGGAAGTATGGACATGTTAAGTAATATCAAAAATTCCAAAGGCCTATTACAGAAACACAAAAATATAAATTTTTATAAATTTGACCTAAGAGAAGTGTATTAACAAAAATCAATATGATTTAATTACTAAGTCTTATTATTGATTTATTCATTTATTTTGCATCCTGAGAAAGGCTCTTTAAGACTGATTTAGATGGCTCGGGTCATTTTTCTTTAAGCTCTGAGGAAAATTTTGATGTATGGACTTTTATTAACAGAGTAAGTTTTCCAAATCGTATCTAAAGCACTTAGAATGTTTAAAAATACATTACCATGTGTAAAATAGATAACCAACAGGAATTTGCTGTATGGCTCAGGAAACTCAAACAGGGGCGCTCTATCAACCTAGAGGGGTGGAATGGGGAGGGAGTTGGGAGGGAGTTTCAGAAGCCAATATGTATACCTATGGCTGATTCATGTTGAGGTTTGACAGAAAACAGCAAAATTCTGTAAAGCAATTATCCTTCAATTAAAAAAATTAATTAAAAAATTTTTAATTAAAAAATATAGTGGTTGTGATATCTAGATCATTGAAGTTTTAATGAATTTTAGTTGCAAGAATTTGGAACCTTGCTAATCAATGTCTTCCACGAATCAACAGCATCATGATCACTGGGGAATTTGTTAAAAATGCAAAATCCCAGCTTCCCCTTCCCTCCACCTGGACTTACTAAATCAGAACCTGTGTGTGAACAGGATCCCAGGTGATTCTGATACACGTTAGAGTTTGAAAAGCACCTACTCAGAGAGTTACGAATCTCAGGACCTGGTCCCGTTTGTTGTCATTCCCTTCTCTGTTTCTTCCCCACAATTTTTCATCTTCTCCTTCCTGCTCACCAAAAAGGAATATCAAAATATCATTATGTGCTTAAAAGCAAAAAGAAGATCAGATCAAAAGTGTATAGAAGGAAGGAGAGGAAATGTATCTTCCTTCTGAGATGGCATGGCTGGCTGATTGGCTGACTGTACTTACATGTCTTTGTCGTGTTTTTAGTATCTTAGCAGATCTATATTCTTTTCCCTCCTCTGGGTTCTCCCAGAGCATTATTCACATTGGCCACTGCTCCCAAAAGCAAGGTTGCGTAACTGCATGAGAAGTGGAGTACAGGAGTAAATTATACAGTGTTTAATTTACAGAGGGTGAGCCACAAAGCATCAGAAGTCAGGGCTGCCCGTTCCAGCTGAGGGCAGAGAGCAGCAAAGGATTTATTATTGGTTATGTAACCTGGAAACCTCTGTGAATAGCAGACATTGTGAGACCGAAATCGTTGTAATTAAAAGCAAAGTTAAATACCTAAGTCCATGCTTCCATGTACGAAGATGACTGTAGTGAGCGTTTCTTCTAGTGAGTGATGGTCTGAAAGTCTAGTGTAGTGATTAGGAGCTTAGACTCTTAAGCTAAAACTCTTCTGGTTCAAATTCCAGCTCATCTACTTCTTGACTCTGTGACTGTGAGTGAGTTACTTAACCTCTCTAACCTCTTCATTTGAAAATAGGGAAAAGAAAACAACTGTCCCTACCTACTTCATGGGGTTACTATAAACAGTAAATGAGAAAAGCTGTGTAAACAATACTTAGCACAATGTCTGAAACATAGTGAGCACTCAGCAATCATTAGGGTATGTTTGTTTGTTCATTCATTTATTAACGAAGATTCTTCTCATAAGTTTCTCATAACTACACAATAGCATTTTTTGTACAGGTTTTCTGGGATTTGTGGTGGTGTGTGGCCATGACAAAGAGCTTTAGCTAAAGGGATTCTCTGAGGCGGAAGAGTGAGTGTCTGTTGATCACCTCTAGGATAATGACTACTGTATTGGGTATGGTGCTGGTGGTATGTAGTGTCATGAAAGAAAATGAGAAATGTTATAGAGTCCCTTGAGGCACTTAGAGTCTAAATGGAAAGAGATGAGACGCATATGGAAGAAGCAACACATTCATATGCTGAAAATTCTGTAGTATAAATGAGAATGCCCAGAATGATTGAAAGGCAGCCATGAATATTGATCTTGCTACTAGCAGTTTGTATTCTCTTCAGGTGTCTTTTACAAAGAGGGACTTGAAAGTGGGAGAACTATTAGATTTGTTAGGCAAAACGGTAGTTTGGCATGCACAAAAGATTTTTTTTAATTTGATACTTTTGAACCTTGATTTGCAAGGCAAGTAAGCACCACAGGGCAGAATGTGAGCAAGTACTGCCATTGGTGCAGTTAGAGCAGCCACCAGCCTGAACCTCCCTGTGCCAAGGTGCAAATCAGATAGTATTCTATCGTTTCACTGTTCCGCTTTATATTGACTATTTTTTTTTCTTTTACTACTTTTCAATACTTTCAAAGAATTCAGGATTTGGAGAAAATGAGAAAAATGAGGAAGTTTATAAATGCTCGATAGAAGGGCATTAGGTGTTAATTAATTAAGTGTTAAGATGAAACGTTGGAGAAGGAAATGGCAACCCACTCCAGTACTCTTGCCTGGAAAGTCCCATGGACGGAGGAGCCTGGTAGGCTGCAGTCCATGGGGTCACTAGGAGTCGGACGCCACTGAGTGACTTCGCTTTCACTTTTCACTTTCATGCATTGGAGAAGGAAATGGCAACCCACTCCAATGTTCTTGCCTGGAGAATCCCAGGGATGGGGGAGCCTGGTGGGCTGCCGTCTCTGGGGTCGCACAGAGTGGTACACAACTGAAGCGACTTAGCAGCAAGATGAAACGTTATGGAACTCAAGGTGTTTTTCCATCGTGAGGAACTTAGGCAGAAGAGGTGGCTCAGGGAGAGTCCTGGAGAAAACAGTGTTTGTTCCCCGTTCTCTGGCCCCCACCACCCCTGCCCAATGTTTAGAGCAGTTTTAAGAAGATGCTCCTGTCTGTAGGTCTGAAGGGAATGGGCAGGAGAGATGGACTTGGGCTGGGGGAGCTAGAAACAGAAAAGCAGTCAGCTGCAATTAACATTTCGGAAAAGAAGACGACCCTGGACTTAGGACCATGGCAGTAGTCTGAGAGGTAGAGATGGTTTTTCCAAGATCACTTTTGAAATTATCTGTCATGGACATCTTAAAATGGAGGAAAAAATGCTGTTTGGAAGTAACCACCCAGGGCCATCTCTAATCTAGATAAGAGAAACCAGCATCTGTCAGTGGGTGATAAACTGTCATATGAGGGTTGCTCAGGGCCTGGCTAATACTTCGAGCCCAGGATCCCCTCATAGGTTTTGTTCACAGGCTCCGGTGCTCTGCTTAATCTGACGTCCTTTCTTTTGCTTCTTTTTCAGCAGTGCCCACGTATCCCAAGTCAGCAGTGTGTCATCAACTGGAGAGTAAGTGGTCCAGATTGGGCTTTTTTCCCCTCCTTTCACTTACTAAGCATTAAAAAAAAAAAAAAAAACTATTCTAATGGTGTGCTGCATTGGAAGATTAATACAGTACATAACCAATGATGATTTTTTGACTACCCAGAGGAAAAGACTAAATAAGAAATGTTCCTATTTGAGTTTCTGTGTGGGCGTGGGACTGGAGAGAGCTTGGCCATGTGAACATCTGAGATTTTCTATTTATTTCAGTCAAAATAATGTTAGTCAGTTAATATGTGCAAAGCAGTCTGTGATTTAAGAAGTGTCTTGCCACTAAAGGTGAAGGTATGAACATACATTTTACTTCTTCCTTCATTTGTTTTAATCAGCCTCCATTTATTGGCCACCTGTAATACACTAAGCATAGTGTTAGGTGTCTGAGGTTAAATAAGCCTTGGGCACTGTGTTTGGGGACTTCCCAGGCTGATAGAACACAGAAAAGGAAGGAAGTTAGTGATGGCAACAAGTCCTTTTTCCTCTGGGCAGTGGCAGTGGAATTAATTCTAATTAATCTACTAGTCACACTTAATTCTACTTTAATTCCACTAGTCACAAAAGTCTGAATTCCAGTTTTCTACCCCCACCTACTCTCTGACCACATTGTTCATTGTGCTTCAGCTACGTGACACAGCTGGGGCCTGGGTGAGCCATTTGGAGCATTTTCATCAACAAAGATCAGGGGGATGAGGAGTGGTGTTGATATCAGGTGGTATAATAAGGAGGAAGAGAAAAGAATTAGAAGAAGCACTAATTAGTATAAATTTGGATCTAATAGAGCTTCTTTGGTGGCTCAGATGGTAAAGAATCTGCCTGCAGTGCAGAAGACCAGGGTTTGATCCCAAGGATGGGAAGATCCCCTGGAGAAGGGAGTAGTTATCCACTCCAGTGTTCTTACCTGGTTGATTTGGGAATTTTTTTCTCCTCCTTATTAGACAAGGAAGCAATCAGAGGGCAGATTTGATCTCTCTTATCTTTATGAATTTTAAAGAGATTCTAGAGTTATGCCAAGACAGACATATACTTGCCTGTTTATTTCCTAACAACTTCTTAGGTGACTTGTATAGTGTTTGGAAAAGGTGTGGGTTTGGTATGTGTGTATATATTAATTTATTTAGATTCCTAGGTACCACTATTAGGTCATCTCAAATCATTGGGATGTGGAGTTCAAGATATTAAAGTTCTTATGCCCAAGTCAGACTGCACTTGTTTTAATGAAATAGTTTTAATGAAACTAGTTTTAATGAAATTACTATAAGTCTATTATAAAACTACCTTTGGAAAATCTAAAAGTTCTTAAATTGTTAAATTTTCAAAGCTCATTTTATTTAACTAAATTTATTCCTCAGTCTGACCATTTAAAACTATATTTTTTTATTTTAACAGCTTTATTGAGGTGTATATACAAAAACTATACACGTATTTAATGGACACAGAAAAGGTAGCAAATTAGTGATGGCAACAAGTCCAACTCAATAATTTGAGTCTGGATGTGATTCTTTTCTCAAGTGAAGGAAAACATGCTTTGAGGACTGTCTGTTTAGAATTCTTCATGCCTGCTTATTCAGAATTAAATAATGAAGTGATAAGAGTTTAGGTACATTTTAAGACTATATAGCTTTAAAAATGATACCTTATCTTATTATCACTTTTGTCAGCCCCTGTGCTTACCTGTTTTCTTCAGGTTGAATAAAATAAATCTGTCCTTCTCTCTTCAGTAGTATATATTGGGATGTTTGCATGAATACATTTTCAATCATATTAGGATGTTTGTATGAATACAGTTTCAATCATTTATATCACAATTTAACTGAATAGAGATTCAGAAAGTTTTACCCTTCTGTTATTAAGAGTAATTGCTCTGGTAAGTTGTTCTTTTTTAAGAGTGTTATTTTCTATGTAATTTTATCTTCAAGAAATTCAAATAGTAGGGATCATAAAATTATTTGTGCCAATTTGCTTTGTAAGTCATACTGTCTTCCCCTGCAGAACTGGTATGAAATCTGGATGATACTTGCCTTTGTAAGAATAGGTTCATTATTATTCCTTGAGGGAAAAAAATCTTTCCTCATTCTGCCTTGTATTAGATGATCCTTATTTCCTGAATGCCTCCTGTAATTGTTGCTGGATCTGCTGTGAGCATTTCAGTAATTCTGGACCCACAAAGATGGAAAACGCAATTATCTGATTGGTGGAATATGTTGCATTTAGTTTTGTTTCTCATTCACGGTGCAAATATTGGAGGATTAATTTCTCATACTGTCTTTGCTCATGAAGTGGTAGTAGATATTCCATTGGAAATGCTGATATTTCCAATATTATGGGGACTTTTTAATTGAAGAATAGTTGATTTACAATGTTGTGTTAATTTATGATTGTATAGGAAAGTGATTCATTCTTTTTTAAATATTCTTTTCCACTATGGTTTATCACAGGATACTGAATATAGTCCTCTGTGCTATACAGTCGGGCCTTGTTGTGTATCCATTCTGTATTTTAAAGCTTGTGTCTGTTAACCCCAACCTCCCAGTCCATCCCTCCCCCAACCTCCTCCCCGCTTGGCAGCTACCAGTCTGTTCTCTATGTATGGAGCCATATTTTTAAACACAGTTATTGATTTTTTTTTTTTAACCAGGCTCTTAGAAAGAACCATCCGGTCAGCTGTAGAACAACATCTTTTTGATGTTAATAGCTCTGGAGGCCAAAGTTCAGAGGACTCAGAATCTGGGGCATCTTCATCTTCCTCCACATCCACCAAACAGCGACGACGCCAGGCTAAGGAGCAGGATGAAAGTCGACACAGCAGAGATGTGTGAGTTGGCATTGATACTCTTGTTTACATTTGCTCTCTTCTTTTAAAAATATACGATACATGTCCAAATTCATGACTGTTATAGCACTCTCATTTCAGTATTCAGGTTAAAACTTTAAAAGTTTTCATTTTGACACTTCTAAGCTTGGTTAACATTTGGAAATTCACACGTGATTGAATAAATATTTCATTTTCATCTGGATGTTTCGTATGTGGTGGGAAGCTACCTCTGATTTAATACATTTCATGGCTTTCTCGTCAATATCTTATTTAGAGGGATCCTGCACCATTGGAGGAGAAAATTGCCAGATGCCTGTCTACAGGTGGTTTTTTCCCTTGTTAGACAACATTCAGCTTGCTGTTAGATTTTCTTATGAGCCAGCAGATTCCCCTACTTATATTGACCTGATTAAATACCAGAACGTCACTGGAATGCTCTGACAGTTGATAATGTTTTAGTATAAGAAAGGCTGAGCTCAAGTCTAACAAAAGAGGAAATGCTTGAGTTCTTTATTATTACAATGTCTCATTTTAAAGCATTCTCTTAGCATGAACTTCAAGAAGAGTATTACAATAAACTCTTCTCCATTAAAAGCTTTGATAAAAATAGAAATGAATAATTACCATTCATGTTATTGAATAATCATGATTTAAATTGTTAAGGAAAATAAATTTATATATAATAGACTATATTCTCATATTTTTCCTGAAAGTTTTGCCTACTGTAGCATTTAGTCTCTATAAAGTTATTTTGTACTTCTTATTAAATGTCAAAGACTAAACCAAACCCTAGTTCCCCACATTCTTTTTCATCTGGACTTGTCATCTATGTCAAAATGTTTATGGGGAAAAAGAAACTTATCTTTGCTTAAGGAAAGATATAAGACAAATAGTACAAGTAAATTCCATGCTGCACATGCACATTATTGAGATATTTAAGAGCTATTTTAGCAAACATAATTTTAAAAATTAAAAAGTATCAGTTATATAACCCACTGACTTTTCATGTGATAATACGCAACACTTTTTTGAAAACATTTGTTTTGGAGCTGGTGGGTAGGAGGGGGTGCTATAACATTTCCTTTTAGCAAATAGGAAAATTATAATATAGGACATATTTACATTTAAAATTAGTTACTGAGTAAGCTTTATAGAAAATGTTTAGGAATATAATTAGTTTGTATACAGCCTATATTGTGTTATCCATCAAGCACCAGTTATTCATTTAACACTGTTCTTAGTCTCTGCTTTATTTTTTGCCACACTGTATGCAACAGCACTGCATTTTTAAAATCCTTAGTGTGTCACGACATCATGCTTTCTGCCCTTGTTGTTGGGACAGAGAGGAGCATGTGAGCACAAAGCTGGGCAATAGTCCTAGTGGTGGTAGGTGCATTGGGTGGACCAGGGAGGACCATGGCAGGGGTAAAGTCAAGAGTGAGCAGGGTGCTAGCCAGGGAGAGAAATATGAAACAGAGCATAAACACTCCTGCAGAATTTAAATACAGTTTCCCACATCTGAGGATGTTTCTGTAGAAGTTACCTTGATTGTTCTCCACTATCAACATCAAGGGAACAAAAGGAGATGGAGAATGGAAGAGACTAACTAACCATCTTGTTGCAGGGAGGGGCCCCCCTTCCAGAGCCCGAAACTAGCCTTTTGTCTAACACTCGGAAGTGAATTGTCCAAGGAGACACATGTGCTGACAAAGCAAGAGACTTTATTGGAAAAGGGCACCTGGGTAGAGAGCAGTAGGGTAAGGGAACCCAGGAGAACAGCTCTGCCATGTGGCTCGGCTCACAGTCTCGGGTTTTATGGTGATGGGATTAGTTTCCGGGTTGTCTTTAGCCAATCATTCTGACTCAGAGTGCTTCCTGGTGGTGCAAGCCTTGTTAAGCCAAGATGGATGCCAGAGAGAAGGATTCTGGGAGGTGGTCAGACATGTGGTGTCTCCTTTTGACCTTTCCTGAACTTTCCTGGTTGGTGGTGGCTTATTAGTTCCATGTTCCTTACCAGGACCTCCTGTCATAAAACAACTCATGCAAATAGTTACTCTGGTGCCTGGCCAGGGTGGGTGGTTTCAGTCAGTGTGCTTCCCCTGACAATCTGAAGAGGTGCCCATGAAGCTCTAGCCTTTTCCTCCTCTGGAGTTCCTTTATCGCTCATCCTTCTCACTCATCATGGTCAACTGTGTGTTGAGTGAGAGAATCTTGGTGTGCAAACTGTTTATGGCAGAAGAAACTTACAGTCTCACCTGATTCATTTCCTTAGTATGTGGTCTGGGTAATCAGAAGTCCCTTTCCATGCTCCTTGTTAGCCTCACCCTCCTGGTCATAAGGCCTCTCCTAACCTGTCACCCTGGTCACTGTCATGTCTTGAGAGTCCTTCTCCTTTAGCTTTCAGCCAGTACTGAATGGCTGCTCCGAGCTCTCCACAGCTTTGGAGGAACAAGGCCCTCTCTCTCAGAGCTCTAGCTCTGCTACTTCTGCCCCCCACCCAAGGGCCTCTTCAGTACGTCCCAAGAGATGCACTTACATGGTGTCAGATTTGAAAATGTTAAGAATCATTACTATAGCCTATAGCAAGTATGTTTTTCTCAGTGTTCGCTTATACATAATTGATTTGTTCTCTAAGATTTCTGTCAAGTTTTGCTTAAAAAATTAGGAAGAATTAAAGCTACACTTCACTATCTTCTATTCAAAACTATTAGCCCTATGGAATGGTTTTAAAATGTTTTTGAAAAATCCATGATATGTTATTTTGCCTGCAACCATTTAGAAAAATATCTCCATGTTTCAGGGTGAGGTTGGAGAGTCAATAAAGTCTGTACTAATACCATTATGACATTTTTTTAAAAAAGCAATGCAGAAGACAGACTAGAAATACTTTAATGTACATGATTTCTTATTTGTCTCAGTTCATAAGGAAACATGATCAGGCTTATATTATTATTTATTACACTAAAAATGTAAAAGTTTAAGGAATATATTCATTATGTGAGAGAGCTCAATTTAATTCTCATTTAAAAATTGACCATCTGCCAGAAGCAAGAAAATATTGTTGAATCTTGGTGGTGGATATAAGGAAGTTCATGGTGATAGTCCCTGTATTTTTCTATGTTTGAAAGTTTTGTAATAAATATTTTTTAAAAAGTAAAGCATGGCTATTGAAAATGATTTCAATTTTCTAAAACACAATGAACTAAAAAATTATACCTATTTTTATTATATAACTATGATGTTAAATTCCTACTGCAAACTAAAAGAAAATCGTGCTATCTTAGAATATTAAAAAGTTCAGTATTGCCAGAACATTACGTGTGCATGCATGTAGGGGAAGGAGGAAACTCTGAAAAAAGAAAACCTGAGATGTGGAGAGTGAGCGTGAGAGGCCCCCAGGATCTAAGTTCAGGTTAAATCGCGGTGACGGCAGGTGTGCGAGTCTGGATATTACTCGAAGGACCGTGCTCCTGTGCTCCTCAGGGTCGCCCAGGCACCGACTCACACAAGAGCAAAGAGCATCCTTTGAGGACAGCAGGATTTCCACCTAAGCACAACTGCACAACTAGATTTGGGAATATTTATTTGAACAGGATTTATTCCAGTCATTCATTCACTATTCAAAAAGATTAGAAAATAAACTTGGTCCTTTAGTTTCTAAAAATAATGTTTAGCTTTTGTATTAATCTGCTCAAGCTGCCATAACAAAGTACCACAGACTTAAACAACAGGAGTGCATTTTCTCACAGTTCAGAGAGGTCGAAGTCCGAGATCAAGGTGCTGAGGGTGGGTGCTTGCTGAGGCCTCGCTGCCTTGCTGGCAGTGCCTGCTCGGTGAGGGTGTCCTCACACGGCCTTTTCTCCGTGCTCTCCGGTGCCTGCCTCTTCTTATAAGGATGCCCGTCCTCTTGGATTAAGTCCCCACCGTCATGACCTCACGCAACCTTAGTTACCTCCTCAGAGGCCCTGTCGCCCTGGCAGGTAGGGCTTCCTCATATGAACTGGGGAGGTGGGGGACACCGTTTAGTCCTTCAGTTCAGTTCAGGACCTCAGTTGTGTTCGGCTCTGTGACCCCATGGGCTGCAGCACACCAGGCTTCCCTGTCCATCACCAGTTCCAACAGCTTCAAACCTAAAAATTCCTCCATTAAAAAATTATAATTGGATCTATATCCCAGGAATTAAGAAAATACAAAGGCAAAGAAAGAGACATAGTTAAATATTAAACTCATTGTGAATTTGAGAGAGATTTAAGAGTGTTTGTATACGTGCCTGCATGTTAGTCCCTAGCACCTTTTCCTCATGTGTTCATTTATTTTATACTTGGAATATTTCTTATAAATGTAATATACATCTTTTATATAATTTTACTAAATGTACATATGTGTACATTAAAGGTATAAAATAAGGCTAGATTAAATATGGAGTATTAAAAATCACCAAGATAGTGTAATGGTGAAAATATTATGATAATATTTAATTCATACTTTTGCCTCCATGATAGCCTAAGACAGGATATGAATTTAAATTACAGAATAAATATTTAATTTACTCTGTTTCATTTGGGGATATGATTGATAGTAAAATATGTTCATTTATTTTTACACTTTGGAGCTCACTAATTTCAAATACAGTTTTGGGTGGTTAGGAGTTATCTTTATATATTTTTAAAATTGAATTATAGTGGATTTACAGTGTATTAATTTCTGCTGTACAGCAAAGTGATTCAGTTACACACATATATATACATTCGCTTTTATATTATTTTCCATTATGCTTTATCCCAGGATATAGAATGTAGTTGCCAGTGCTATACAGTGGGACCTTGCTGTTTATCCATTCTATATGCGACAGTTTACATCTGCCAACCCCTAACTCCCACTCCATCCCTCCCTCCCATCCCCTTGGCAACCACCAATCTGTCTTCTATGTCCGTGATTCTCTTTCTGTTTTGTAGTTAGGTTCATTTGTGCTATATTGTAGATTCCACACGTAAGTGATATCGTGTGGTATCTGTCTGTCTCTTCTGACTTAACTTCATTTAGTATGGTAATCTCTAGTTGCAGGGAAGTACCTTTAAGGTCACACCATGACACAGAGTAAGTCTCATTCATTTGTACCTGACCAAATGGTGCTGCTGCTGCTGCTAAGTTGCTTCAGTCATGTCCAACTCTGTGTGACCCCATAGACGGCAGCCCACTAGGCTTCGCCGTCCCTGGGATTCTCCAGGCCATTTCCTTCTCTGATGCATGAAAGTGAAAAGTGAAAGTGAAGTCGCTCAGTTGTGTCCGACTCTTTGAGACCCCATGGACTGCAGCCCACCAGGCTCCTCCGTCTATGGGATTTTCCAGGCAAGAGTACTGGAGTGGGGTGCCATTGCCTTCTCCGAAATGGTGTTGCACTGATGGTTTAATTTGTTCTGTGATGTAGTAAAAGACAAACACTTTGACAAGTACTCTAATTTTCGTGAAAAACCTCTTAAAAGAGAATGTTAAAATGCTTAAGGGAAGCATTTCAAGAGCGTTAAATGAATTAAATTCTGTAATTAAAACTTCTAAAACTAAGTCACGAAGGAACTTTAGTTATAAGCTTTCATTCAGAAACTGGTACTGGGAAGTAATGAATCCATATTTCAGTTGAAATGCTTTCTTTGTATTCTGTAATTCTTGTTATATCATTTTTACCCAGATCATATAATATAGGCAGATTTAGGTATTAATGCATTTATACTGTGATAAAATGTCTTTCTCAATTGGAGAAAATCAGTGTCCCATTCTGGAGAAAAAGATGTATTTCCTTTTCGGATTTTTCTTAATATATTATATTGATTTATAAGATCCATGTACGTGTATGTATGTATGTATATAAAACCTATGAATAATGGAAAAATGTCTTTGCAAGTTTGCACAATTCCCCTGGTTTTGAATACAGATTACTTTCGGTACAAATACAAAAGCTTTTCATTGGTAGAAACACAGCCCTCGCCAGTTTGCCTTTAGGAATAATTTCTCTTTTAATCTGATACATTTGGCACCAAGTGGTCTCAGGAGTAGCACTCTGCTCAGATTTTTATAAAAGATGAAACATGGAATTTCTAAGCACTCTTCTTTCTGCATGATGCAGTGTCTTTAAAACATCCTTTTTACCTTTTAAAGTAAAATGAAGCTAATTTTTTTTCAATTCAAGGGGACGTCTCAACAAAGAAAATATTCCTTCTGGCTTCAGCAATCTTGATGAATGTATGTTGAATGCTTGTGAAGTGGAAAAATTATATGAAAATACTTCTGGTTATATTGGAGAAAGGGGTAAACCTAAACGTCAGAAATCCAGTTCCAAACTTTCTGAGCTCAATGAAAATCAAGATGGTCTTGTGGTAAGTGCATGATTCTATAAAATTTTTACTTGTAGCCAGTTAGGAAATACCACATCTCTTTTCCTTGCTTTGTAAAAAGTAAAAATTAATGTCAAGCTTGAGTTTCACAGAATTATAGGACATGAGTTCTGAAAGAGACCTTAGAGGTACTAAGTATACACACTTTTATTTCTTTTTAATAACTATAAAAATCAAGTTCACGAAACACTGTATTTTGCCAAAGGAAGCAGAAACAGCACAAACTTTGATTTCTATGTTATTGAAATTGGTCTGACTTTTATCTCATTCTTTTGAGCATTTTTAAACTTTATTTTTAGAATAAAATTATCAAAGCATTTTTCCTTATTTTCCTCCATTTTATCTGTTCTTATTTATATGAATATAACAAATTAATGAGTTTAAAGTGAGGTAAAAGAAAAATACATATGGAAATAGGATCAACTGTCTTTGTGTTCAGAAATCCCTTTGTGTTCAGAAATTTAATTTCAAAGCTGTACTCTATAGTTTTTTTTCCCCTATCTCCTAAACAGTTACCTCAGACCTAAATGCTGGTTCGTGAATTTGATATATAAGTTATGCAAGTGAGTTTAGTCAATAACTCAATACTTATCCAGTTTAACTATAAGTATACATCATCCTTTATTGTGTATGTTCAGTTTCTTTGAAAAGTGAGAACCAAAGTCTGTCTTCTGATTTCCTTTAGCTTTCAGAAATTTAATCCCCCCAAAAAAACTGAAGTTGACTTTTATAACATGAACTGGAGTCCCTAATAAAAATAGGTAATATCCATTCTCTCACAGTGTTTAAAGCCTCTCTTCTGGTTTATCTCAGCAGTTTTTACCTCCATGCTGGGTTTTCTATAAATTTAACAAAACTCATGGACCACCTCTTTTCCCATTGTCAGTTTCTGCCTGCACTCAGAGAAAATTCCCAGTTTTATTCCTTAAAGAAAATATGCATAAATGCATATCTGGGGAAAGCATGTTTGCTCCATTCCCCCCAGATGTCCTGATGCCCTGTTTCTGGAAGCAAACTGATCAGCTAGAGTAAACACAGTCACCCACCTCAGCCTGGTGTCTGACACCGTTCTACAAATACAGCTTCCCAGGCGGTACCAGTGGTGAAGAGCCCATCTGCCAGTGCAGGAGACATGAGAGACACAGGGTCTCTTGATCCCTGGGTCTGGAAGACCCCCAAGAGGAGGCTGTGGTAGCCCACTCTGGTATCCTCACCTGGAGAATCCCGTGGACAGAGGATCCTGGTGGGCTATAGTCGATGATATCGCAAAGAGTTGGACATGACTGAAGCGACTTAGCATGCATGCAAGCTTTGGAACCATTATACATTAAATAGTTTTTAACACTAACTTAATTCTTATTTGAAGGAAAAGTAAAATTTTTAATAAACTAAATGATACTAACTCCGTTAACTCTTTATTCAGCCCATGATTTGTTTTCATCAATGTTTTTTTCCACCAGGAATAGTATCTTAAATTAGCTAAGTGGTAGTAGCTAATGAAACTGGAAAAGTATATTTATTCCTTAGAATACATGTGTGATTACTAAAACTGTGGACATAGTTGATGTTTAAAAACATTTGGATGAGAGAGCTTAATTCCATTCTGTGTTTTTTTTTTTTTTCTGTGAAAGGATTTGTCCCCATCTTAGCTGCCAGTCTCCACATTCCAGGATTGTGCAGGTCACATGTTAACATAAGTGAGCTAAGTGGAACGTGTCTTTGTTGCAATGAATAATTTAAAGCCCTGCCAACACAACTCAGACAGAAGCACTTTCTCATCTGTGAAGTGAGGGTATTCTCAAAGATATTTCCTGATTCTCATATTCCATTAATTTTAAATCTCATCTTCACAGGTAACCAACTACAAAGCAAGTAGCCAGGGAACATGACAGTGACTACTGCTTAGACTACATCCTGAAAGTGAAGTTGTGCTTCTTAACTTCCTACTTACTTTTAAACTTCTATTTTTACTTTCCCCCACTCTCCTCCAAAACCTTCTCTTATTCCTTTACAAGCTTTTTATACACTGACTAAACTTTTGTTTCTGGAAAACATATGTAATAGTATACCTTCTCTGTGCCAGGAAGTATTTCAGAATCTGGGGATACATCTGTGAGACAAACAGGCAAAAATCACTGCCTTCATGGAGCTTACATTCTAGTGGGAAAAACAGACAAAATCAAGGTAAAAAAGTAAACCATGAAATATATTACATAGTGATAACTATTAGTAAGAAAAATAAAGCAAAAAATGAGGCTAGAAATTATAAATGGGCAGAGGTTGCAATTTTAAATAGAGTTTTTAGAGATGGCCTTCCAAGAATTTGATATTTGAATGTAAAGATCTAGAGGGAGTAAGGAAACAAACCATACTATCACAGCAGGTTCAGAGACGCCAAGAAAATCACTTATATGAAATGTTCAAGAAACTGCAAAGATACCATTATGGTTAGAAGCGAATGCGGACAGTGAACAAGATAATGGAAGGTGAGGAGAGAACAAATTAAGCAGGGCCTCATAGAACATTGTAAAAACTCTGCCCTTAATCTGGGTGAGATGAGAATCCGTGTGAGGGTTCTAGGTAGAGCGGTGATGTGACTTACTGAAATTTGGTTTGACCACTGTGTTGAGAATGGAAAGGACGCAGCCAAGGGCAGAAGCAGAGAAACCAGTTAGGAAACTGTTGCAATAATCTAGGTGTGAGCTGATGATGGCGTGAACTAAGGTGATCCTCAAGCCAGCACATATTGCCTTGCAGGCTGCGCAGGGCACTGCGGTAGGGGACATTGTTCACATTGACTAAAATGTCCTCCTAGAGTACTGTATTGCAGTCGTCATGAGGTAATAGATATATTTTGATATATTTTGAACATAGAATTGACAAGATTTCTGATATTACCTGTGTAGTATGAAAGATAACGCCAAGGGTTTGGGCCTGAGCAGCTAGAAGGTTTGTGAAACCGATTTACTGAGATGGAGAAGAGAGAAGTTTGGGAGTAGTATCATGGTTCAATGTTGGACATGTTTTTTTGCGTTTGTTTGTTTGGCTATTCTCTGTCTTAGTTGCGGCATGCGAGATCTTTGATCTTCATTGCATCGTTTGAACTCTTAGATGTGGCATGTGGGATCTAGTTACCTGACCAAGGAACGAACCCAGAGTATTTAAAGTCAGTATACTAGATGAAGTAATCAAGGGTGTGAGTTTGAACAGACAAGGGAAGTGACCTCAGGGACCGTGAGCCCTGAGGCCTATGAACATGCAGAGGATGGGGAGATAACAGGGAACCAGTAGATGAGACTTAAGAAGGAAACAACAGCAAAAAAGGAGAAAATGAGGTGTGTTTGATGTTTTGGAAGCCAGGTGAACCGGGTATCTCTAGCTGGAAAGAAGGTCAAATAGTTAACCGAGTAGAACAGTGAGAGTTTATTGGAATTAGCAAGCTGGAGATCACTCAGTAAGAGCAGTTTTGATGGAGATATGGGAGCAAAGCATTTTCCAGAGAAAACAAGAGGAGAGGAACTGAAGAGTTTGAGTGATAATTTTACAGTGATCTCGCCAGCCCATAACACAGCCAAAAAGATCTAAAAAGGGCAACTTGCAGATTAAGAATCTCTAGAGTGGGAACTGTCTGTAGTAATTTGCCTTGTTCTTTTCCCTTTTGAACTATCATGAGCAGCAGAGACCGAGAGACTGCAGATAGTTCTGAACTCAGAAATTAGTGGTAGTGAGTGGCATTGAGTACCTCTAACGATTGCTGTGGTCAGAACCTTCTGCTCTCTTCTTGCACCATCAGCTCACATCTGTGCTCTTGAGCCTTTCTCAGAGGGAAAGCTTTTTTGCTGTTTTTGTCTTTGAACAGCTAAAACAGCAAGTTTGTGTTTCAGTGACTTCCCTCTTTCCTGCTTCAGAATTTCTCTAGATCTCCACCCGTTTTCTTACCTGCTCAAATAATAAACGTTTTTCTAAAATCTAAGATTAAATATCCTTGAAATTTATGTTTTCTGCATCTATCTCTCTACGTCTTGTACATGTGCAAACATATACACACTCACTCACTCACTCATGCACTTTTCATTGCTTCCTCACCACTAGCTCATTTCTGTTGGCCTAGAAAATGCCTCTATCTCAAAAATATTCTTTCTAGGGCACCGTTTAACAGTTTGAATCAAAAGCCATAATTCAGGCATTTTATCTAATAATCCTACCTCTGCTATCCTGCTCTGGAGACAGCATCGTACATATGAAAAGGACCAGAAGTACTGATTTGCTCACCACATGGTTGTCTATAATCATGGAGAATTAGAAGCAATTTAAATGTTCAAAAGTAAGAGACCAGATAAGTAACATTTGTATGTCAATTCAATAAGATATGCATCAAATAAAAATTACGGTTCTGAAGACTATGTAATAAAGTGAAAAATGTTTGGCAAAGTATATTTTAAGTGCTTTGCATATATTATCAATTTTAATCCTCCCAATAACCCATAAAGTAGTAATTATTATTATTAATACTCTCATTTGAACATGAGGAAAATGAAGCACAGAAGATAAACAGCTGTCCAAGGTCACAAATAAGTGGTGGGGCTCGGGTTCCATGATACTCTCCTTCAAAAGTAGGTATATAAGGAAGCAGTATATATAGTGCGTGCATTTATGTGTGAATGCAAGTATATAAATATGTTCCTAGAAAAACACACAAAGGAAATATACCTAAAATGACTGAACAGTAGTATTGTGCTGGTGATGGTGATGGTGGAAGTATTAGGGGCAATTTTTACTCCATCCAAATATTCTTTATGTGATTCTACTAATGCTTTAATAAGATTTACATTTATATATTTAAAAAAACATAGTCTAGTAGCCCTTTTATTCATAAACAGCATCTGTTTAATCTCATGTACACCCTCTGAAATCATAGGCAGGGATCAAGGAAGCAGCTTAGGTCTTACACTCAGGCCTGAATTTCAGTTCCAGCTTTATCATTTAATAGCTATGGCAAGTGAGCAGTTACTCTGTAACATGGGAGTATTTATCTCTCTTTGTGGTTTTTTGTGAGATATAAGTGCAATGAAATGTGCTAAATAATAGGAAAAACTGAAAACAGTACCTATATAAGTTCTTTCTGCTCCCTCTGTTCTGATGGTCAATCTTTGCCCTTCGTTTTGCCATCAAAAATTTTAAACAGTCTGCAGACATTTCCAGTTCTTTCCATACTTGCTAGTGAACTCCTGTAATTCAGATTCTACCCCCACTTCTCTGAAGAAACTCCTTTCTCTGTGTCGCTGGGTGACCGTGTGGTTGTTTCTGGTATGTTAAGACCTCTGTGCTGTTGTTGGCTTGGTCCTTGGCCTCCTGAAGTCCTTGTGGTTCTTGACCCTCTGTCCCTTTTTCTCAGAAATCTTTCTCCCTTGACCTCCAGGATGTTGATCTCTCTTTGTCCTCTTAACACAGTGACCCTATTCCTCGTCACTGCGTCCCTCGCTGACTGGTTTTCCACAAGACGTGCTTAGATGTAAATGTTACACAGAGTATCGCCTCATCCCTTGCCCATCAGTACTGCACCTGAGAGCTTCTCTACTTCTGCGGTGTCAGATGTCACCTCTTTGGAAGTGACTTCCAAAGCAACACTTCCATGATGCTCTGTGAAGCTCACCTTAGACAGTACTTTCAGGTCAACATGTGAAAATCAGGTCAACATGTGAAAATCAAATGAATCATCTTTTCCTCCTTAGTCTCTCTTTCACTCATCTGATTTCACAGGTCCTCATCTTCTTAGTCATTTTCTAAGGCCTTTCCTTTTCCTTGTTCCCAGTCCTTCTTCCAGTGTTTGTCACACGTCAAATCTAGTTGACTCTACTTTAAAAATATGCCCCCCTTTCCCCTTTGTACTGCCATAGCTGAGGCACTTTTTATAACTAGTCTGGAATATCAGGACAGCCACCTAGCACATCTTCATGCGTCCACTGTCTCCTCCATCCCCTCCAAACCATTTTGCCTGTTTATAAGAACAATCATTTACCTAATGTTGAAAATCTCAACTCTTGGTTTTAATGCAATATAGCCCAGCAAGAATTCCTGTCAAAAACCATCTGACAGTGATTCTCTTGAGTGGTGTCAATATAAGGTAAAAAAAAAACAAACCCACCGTTTGAACCGCAGATGGAAACATATTCATTCCTTCAAACATACAACAATGGACTGTATGACAGGCGCTGTTTTAAGCACAAAAGACAAAATGGTGACCCAAACAGACACACTGTCGGCCATCTGGAAGTCTACATTCTCAAAGGATGAGACGGATAAGAAACAAACCAACATGTAGTCAGATGGCAGCACGTGCTGTGGAGAGAAGTGAAGCGGGGTGAATCAGATTGGGTTGGGTGGGAAGCTGAGGATGGACACTGAGCAGATTGAGTCTTCAGGTCCGGCGTCTCTGAGAATGGCGCTTATGCAGGGACCTGTGAGGGAGGAGGGATATCTGAGGAGAGACTATCCAGGCAGAGGGAGAAGAGCCTTAGCCTTTGGAAGATGAGCAAAAGGCTCTCCTGGTCAGAGCAGAGTTGAAGGGGGAGTGCTGTAGGAGATGAGGTCAGAGGCATAGCAGGGAGCCTGATCCCTTAAGGCTTTGTAGCCATTTTTAGATCTTTAGCATTTACCTTGAGTGAAATGAGAAGCCATTAGAGGATTGAAGAGAAGAAAGCAATTTTCTGAAGTACCTTTTGAAAGGATCACTCTGGCAACTGTATAGCCCAGGAATGGTGAGGGCTGTTCAGATAGAACCTGTTTTTAAAATTAAGATAGTATTAACAGTGTAGCAGACTACAGTTGGAGCAGTAACCAAATACAGAAGTGATGATGGCAAGGACCAGTGCTGTCAGTTCGCCATCCACCATTGTTCCCCAGTGGCCAGCGTAGCTCACCACTCACAAAAAATGTGTTTTAAGAAAAGTGAGCGAATGAACGGCTGCCATATCATTTAGTGTGGTAGCTCAGGTGATAAAGAATCTGCCTGCAGTGCAGGAGACCTGGCTTCCATCCCTGGGTTGGGAAGATCCCCGCTATCCACTCTAGGATTCTTGCCTAAAGAATCCCATAGACAGAGGAGCCTGCTGGGCTACAGTCCATGGGGTCACAAAGAGTTGGGCACAGCCGAGCAACTAACACTGGCACTTATACTTGCTTTTTTAGGGTAACGAGTAACAAAATGACCCAAAATTCAGTGCCTTGCACACCGTCAAAGTTCTTTCTTCTGTGACAATCTAAAGCAGTTTAGGGCTCGGGAGAGGGGTTAGAAGACTTTCTCCACACAGTGTTTCAGGGACTCAGGCCAACTGCCTCTAGCTTCAGCAACTAGCTTCCCGAGCAGTCGTGTTTTTCATCTGCATTCCAGCTCACAAGAGGAGAGAATGAGTGAGTGTCAAGGCATGAACCTTGTGAGGCAGCTAATTAGGCAGGCCTGGAAAGCACACATACAGCTCCTCACATCCTATTGAAGACCTACCTACCTGCCTGAGAGGCTTCATTCAGATGTGCTCTCACTGGGCACGTGGCTCCATCATCACTGTGCAAGAAAGGTGGAATGGATTTGGGTGGACAGCTAGCAAGCTCTTCCATAGGTGTCCTCTTACAGTACCAGGAATTCCTTTTGAATATGGATTAATTTATACAGTTTTAAGCTGTAAAACATGAAGTGTACAAAAGAATACAAAATACTCAAATTTGTCATGAATCCTTTGTTAATGAGAACATATCAGATACCTTCTCTTACAGCTCAAGGCTAGAATAATGAGCTTGTTTTGCCTAGCAGTGTTCCATGTAGCCTTCAAACTGAATTGTTTGTATATTGAAAGAAGTCATCTGTAAAGGCTTGTTGGGCTTCTCTGGTGGCTCAGCGGTAAAGAATCTTCTTCCAATGCATGAGACACGGGTTCAAGCCCTGGGTCAGGAAGAGCCCCTGGAGGAAGACATGGTAACCCACTCCAGTATTCTTGCCAGAAAAATCCCATTGGCAGAGGAATAACTCAGACACAACTGAAGCGACTAAGCACAGCACACACACAATATAAAGGCTTTGTCAGCATTTTATAGTTTTAGAAGCCAAATTTGTTTGTGCTCCAAGTGTTTTCAAGTATTTCAATGATCAAACAGGTTTGAGCCTAGCTGTCAATGCCAAAACAGAGAAGGGGCCAGGGGGAAGAACTGAAAATAAGCTCCACAGTCTTAATTTTTTAAAGCTTTTGCTCTTTATAGATTTTAGGTCATTTTTATAATTGAGGAGAATCGTTCTTAAAATTCAATTTCTCCTGACACCCCCAAATTGTCCAAGTAAATTATAGAGAATTTGTATGTTTTCAAAAGTCTCTGGTAGGCCTTCTATGAGGCAGAACTAGATTTGTCTGTCTTTTTTAGTGCAATTCTAAAAGCAGTTTTTATCAAATTATACTTAAAGACATAATCTGCCCTTTGCTCTTTCTTAAAATTATCTATTACCTTTAAAAGATACTAATTTTAGGAGACTAAAATTAAATTAATCCAATAAGACATGTTTTATAAGAGTTCTTTTACTTCCAACTTTAATAAATGAAAACATTAATGAGCTCCTCTTTTACCACACCTGGCACATAAAACAGTTAAAAGCCTTCAGAGGTCATTGAGCCTCTGTTTTCTCATAAGACCAGCACTGTTAACTACAGGGCATTTGAAAGTCCAGTAGCATCCTTGTCTTACAATGGAAGCTTTCTAAATTTCAGCCATTACTTTGACCTGTCCATTTCATTTTCTCCTTTCCCCATCTCAGTGAAGTGGGGGACTGGCTGATCTATTTCTTAATCTTCCCTCTCCAAACCCTTAGGCAAAGAATGGAAGTCAGAATCTATAAAGTGTTTAGCACCCAGGGAAAATAGGTACTTTTGTTATGTACTTCTAGATCTTTCCTACCCTTGTTAGTCTCATTCTTTAAAAAATTGCTGCAGGTTGCCAGTTGTAACACGTTCTTCACATATTCCGGTTTCCAAAAGGTATAGGGGCAACCTAATTACTTTAGCAAAGGAACACTGTGTTCTCGCATGCTGCTTTGGCGAAAGCAGACTATGACTACAGTAGTCTCAGATGTGTGGAAGACAACATGAAAACTGGGATGATTACAAAGCTTTAGAGAGAAATACTGAACAGTTTTGAAAGTCACCCTTTGTCAGTTACATCTGTAGAAATTCAGGTCCTTAGAGAGTTGTTAAACATATAGATCAAACATTTTGTTAAAAGTGGAGGAGGTGAGAGAGTTGAAGTTACAACTTGTCTTAACCATGAAAATCAGCTAAACTTTCTCACATTTCACACCTGCTTTTTGCAAAGCTTTCTATTGTAAAACACAACTATATATTTTCTGTAATTCTCAAAGCCTATGTTGATTGTATCTTGGTTCTTTCTGTTTTGGAAAGAAAATCAATCATCTAACATTCTGCTAACTGAAATATCTTTAAATTTATATTATGGTTTATTTTATGTTCTTTCTGAATGTATCTTAGCCTCCCACCTGAAGATTTTTATTTCTTCTGGAATAGTTATTTGCATATAATTTAAAGGTATTTCATGGACAGTGGTTTAATGTGATTTGAAGGTTGAGGGTGGTACTTTCCCTAGGAATTCATCTTTCAGAGCTTCAGGGAAATTTAATACTATTGCACTAGATCTTACACTAAAGATTTTGATACTCTGTTGAAGATTACCAGTGTGAACAAAGATTCTTTGTCAAAGATGGATTGCTCTTTATCAGGAAAATCACATTCCAGTAATAAGAGCAACTATGCTCTGGCTTAACGAGAGCCGTTTTAGAGAAGCCTCTTCTAACTCAAACTTTAGAGGTAAAAAATGTACATATTATTGTATGTTTATATATATATACATATATATATTTAAATTTCTCGGATTCCTTAAAATTATCTGTGTAAATTATCTAAACATGTCAGTGGATATGTAGTAATGGCAAGCACAAACACTGTCTTACCAGTTCCTGGGACATCATCTTAACTGTGGGCAAATAGCAGTAATATATTTCCTTGGAAATTACACAGTTTTAGAAATCATAATGACACCACCAACAGCTAGTATTCACTAAATGTATAAGACATTAGCGTAATACTTTACATGTATTACCTCATTTCATCCTTACGACTGCCCTATTGTTGCCAACCCCACTTTACAGCTGAGAAAACTGAGAGTCAGTAGGATCTTACAGTTAATAAATGATGGAGCTAAGAGTCAAACCCAAACATTCTGCCTCCAGAGCCACTATTAATAACTCTTATGGTATGTTGTCTCCCTTGTTTTTATACTGGATGGAACCTGGGGCTTTAAACTTTTAAGAGTCACAGACAAGTTGACCATACCACCATAAATGGAAAATAATTTATCTATCTACCAAGCCCAAGATTAGTTATCTACTCTATACGCTTGTTTTGTGGAGATTTTTGTATATCTCAATTTCATAGGATCACTGTGAGCCTTAATCAGATGTATTTTGCAATGGGCTTTTCACAGTGGAAGATTATAAATGTGTAGATGAATGCATGTTGCTTCAATGTGTTCTTTATTTTGACAACACAGAATACATGGATTGTACTTAATAGTCTTTTAATGCAGAAATGAATCTTTGAGTTCAATGAAATTCAGGTCCAAATCTCCAAGGCAGCTGTGCGTTTGAGTCCACCAAATGCAAACATGCTCTTGTTAGCATATTTGTAATCTTCCTGCATGGGGACGGCTTACTTTGTGCTCAGTCACCTGAGTTGTATTTAGAAACTGTTGGCTGTTTTCACAGAGGCAGTCAAAAAATCTTACTAATATGCCTCCCAATAAGTGTTAAGCCCTCTCCGTCAGTCTGAAATACATGCTACTTGAAGTACGTTTCCTGTTTACTTTTGTCCAGCTTGGCTAATATAAAGATTAACATTAAATATCACAGAAGAAAAAGCTCTTAAGTTAACTCCATGTCTTTGTGATGGCTATTTTGCAGTTTAGATACAAGCTGCATATCCCCTCAGATCATTTTGACAAGAAACACTGAAAAGATGTTAAACAGGCAATGAATGTGACATTGGCTTCTGATTACATTAGAAGTCAGATTCCTCAGGTCTAGTTCTAATGCTGCCCTAATATTCTGAGAGTCTGGGTTTTGCTCTACTTACCTATAAAATGTGGACAGTACCTAAGAGGAGCACTGTAGGCCATGATGACCATCTCTGTGCTGCTGTCAGATGTTTTTGTTAATGGAATGATGAAGTTCAATATACAATTTTATACCAACAGTGTATAATAAAGTGTTATGCTGCTACTGCTAAGTCACTTCAGTCGTGTCTGACTCTGTGCAACCCCATAGACAGCAGCCCACCAGGCTCTGCCATCCCTGGGATTCTCCAGGCAAGAACACTGGAGTGGGTTGCCATTTCCTTCTCCAGTGCATGAAAGTGAAAAGTGAAAGTGAAGCCGCTCAGTTGTGTCCGACTCTTAGCGACCCCATGGACTGCAGCCCACCAGGCTCCTCCATCCATGGGATTTTCCAGGCAGGAGTACTGGAGTGGGGTGCCATTGCCTTCTCCAAATAAAGTGTCATAATTTTACCAATTTTAACAAAGTTGGGAATCTGAGGACTAGAATTAATATCTACTTATTATCTGATGTTTCTATCTTAAAGAAAGAAGGGTCTGTTGTTATGTACTTCTTACCATTACTGCTGGACAACGAGTAGTTTGTTTTGTTACAGAACATGGAAAATCTCAATCCCACACCATCTCATGAGAGGACTGGATCTGATCATGTTGAACTGATATCCGATGGAAGGTAATTTTAAGAGTTTTCTCCTAACGCCATTTATAAGAATGTGAATAAACTTTTTTTTCACTTAGTGCAGTGTGCTTTAAAAGAACTAAAAAGCATAAAATTAACAAACTCTATATTTACCAACAGCATTTTATAGCAAGGAAAATGCTTGAGGATGGGAAAATCTATGGTGCTACTAAAGACAGATAACCATATTTGTGTTTTGTGTTGTTTCTAGGTTTTAATTTTTTGTTTTGTTTTTTTAATTTCATAAGAATTTTATTTAGAGCTACTGAACTTCTAAAACAAGTAAAATTATAATTTCAATGAATGAGAAGCATTATTATAAAACAGAATGACAGTTTATATTTTGTTTGTAGCAAAGAAAATGAAAAGGATGGCAGACAGAGCCAGCATCTTGAGGTGAGTAGCCACCAAGTAAAAGTAAGATTGTGACTGTGACAGGACTGTCCCTGGGAAGATTTATTGGCTTATCAATAAGGGGTGATGAGATTACGTGACAGGACTACGGTTGTTGAGAAAGGCAAACATTGAGACATAAAAATTACTTGAGAAATCGTAAGAACTCTATTCTTTGGGTTTTTTTTTTTAATTCTTTTATTTGACTTGTTAAGATAAACTTTAATACCAGGGAGATTTCTCCTTAGATTTTTTTCCATAAAATAAGACAAAAGCCAAAGCTACTGGTTTGATTTTCCATGAATTCAAGCATTTTTTTAAGTGATTGAGACAGATAATAGTGAATCATAGTGGATTTGTCACAGAGATAATTTCATTAATTTTCAAATTAACGTAAAATCATTTCAAGGTATTAAATTCATTTCCTGAGTTTTGTATCTTGTTTTAAGTAAATGACAGAGAAAATAACGTCTAACTCCCTTCTATCGTCTGTATCTTAAAGTTTCGGTGACTTTCCTAGCTTCCTTGTTGTCCTCTGGTGACATTGCCTTCCTGATCCAAGTATTTGATTTCCTTTGTCCCAATGCTGGCTTCCATTCAGTGTGCTGAGCTTCATTTTTCATTCATACTTGTGTATATAACTCACTACTTCCAAATGCTTCCAACTGCACCTTCAGTCTTATGATCAGCTTTCTTTTTGGCAAGAATTAAAGCTTTCTTCAACCTGTTCTTGGATTCTGACTCTTGATATGTTAATTATGCATAGAACCGCCCCCTCTAACCACTGATTCCTAATCATTTTTGGGCAGTAACCTCACTCACTGATGGGTTGTTCAGTAATATATATATTGAGTCCTACTGTGTGCAGGTAATGTGCCGGGAGCTGGGATTTAATAACAGCTGCAGTTCCTACCTCCATAAAGTTTTCCAATCTAGAAAGTTAAGAATTCAAAAGCTATGGACCCCCTTCTTAGAAAAACGCACACTTATGTTGAATTTGGTATAAAATTGCTGGAAATGAATGGCCACCTGACACGACCACCCCCCAATCCTCTAGATTCCTCATATTTCCTCTTTGTCATCTGTCATGGGCACTTCTTCATTAACCCAGCCAGACAACAGGAGGGAAGGCTTCTCCTTGACTTCATAGCTTGTGAGCCACTGCTTTCATCTTTTCTTTCCAACTCCTTTATGCTTCCTTCCTTGGGACCCAAGCGAAAAGCAGACCTTCTTTCTCATCTCTAGTCACAGTTTTTCAGAGCACAGTGTCCCCATGATACTGTTTTAGTTTCCTTCTGTTTCATCCTTTTTCTGCTCCCTTCCTCTTCTCACAATGAGCACCTACTCATCATGCCATTGAACATTATTTTTAAAGAAAATGGCTTTGCCAGCCTCCTGGAGAGGTATTCTCAGTTCTCCCCTTTTCTGCCTCTTATCTTTAGGAGATAAAAGGGTAGAGAACAGCCTTTGGGATGAACTATGTAACATTAACTCATAAATTCCAAGTGGCACCCAAACAAATGGGTGCTGAACTCCGTTTGTCTTGGTGTTTTTGTGGACAGCTCTCACGGCAGATGCATCACAGGGAAAGAATCTCAAACCTTTCTTCCACGGGCCAGGAACTATTCTTATATGTGTTGCCCATGTGCATTTACCAATCAGCACCTAGCCCACCATTGGCACTTCTGAAGCACTAACTATTAATAATCATTGTCATCATGGTCGTTTCAGTGAGGAGATAAAATTAGGCAGTGAGTTAAAATCCAGACTACGCTCTCCGTGTCATCCTTCTTTCACAACCGCACCAACGGAGGGAAAAAAGGCATCACTCCACAAGATGAGGATTCTGTTTCTACTCATGACCGCATGTGTTTCCTTCACTGAAAGAAAGATACTTTATGATTGATGAAGGACTGTGAAAGATCTGACTTCCATTTTTAAACCTCTTTCCCTTGCTTACAGTCTATTATAATTTCCTACATTTTAATATATGTAGCACTTTCTAAAACTTATGCAGCTCAAATTGTCTGATTTTCTGATAATACTGCACTAATTCCTAGATTGCAGAAATGAAAAGTGAGTCTAGAGGTTGGTTACCCCTCCTAGAATTCTGTTTAGCTGGTATTTTTTTTTTCAATTTCCTATAACATCAGATTTACATGCCCACTATGAATGGATATGGTAATGTTCCCAGTTTCATTTCCTTTGTTCATTTCAATCCTTTGTTGCATGTCTCGTTAATTTCTTTTACCTATACACCTGCTGCTGCTGCTGCTAAGTTGCTTCAGTTGTGTCCAACTCTGTGCGACCCCATAGATGGCAGCCCACCAGGCTCCGCCATCCCTGGGATTCTCCAGGCAAGAACACTGGAGTGGGTTGCCATTTCCTTCTCCAGTGCATGAAAGTGAAAAGTTAAAGTGAAGTCACTCAGTCGTAACCCCATGGACTGCAGCCTGCCAGGCTCCTCTGTCCATGGGATTTTCTAGGCAAGAGTACTGAAGTGGGATGCCATTGCCTTCTCCGACCTATACACCTAATCTTACCCAAAAGGAGAGTCTGCTGAGGTCTCAGATGGTCAGTGATGAGAATTATCCTTTTCTATTTCATCTGCATTTCTTAAAGTAGTTTGTATTAAAATTCATTTAGTGACACATTGGCAATGGGGGAAAAAATGTTAGAGTCACTTCAGAGTGCCAACAATTTAATTATGATTTCTTCAGCCAGGTTTTGGAAAGGTTGATGTTTTTATAAAATAGGATGATACGTGCTGGATGAAATAGGGTGACACGTGCAAGAGCTGAAGCCCCCTGTTCCCTGAGCATGTGGAGTTCAAAGACTTTGTTCTGTTGTTTGTTTTTAAACTCATTTGACAAGTGGAAGTATCCAGGAGAGAGGTTGTCCTTAAAAATAGCAATTTCTAGATTCTGAAAGATAACCCTGAAAGAACAGGTTTTCAGAGTTCTGTGGAGTGTTTGCTTTATGTTTCAGCTTGATTCCTTCTGACAAGCTGTTTTCTATTGTTGAAGTATTTCATGTTCCGTATAAAATCCAGAACGGTAAAATGATAACCTTATATTTAATCCTTTTGTCAGAAAAGCAAAACATGTAAAAGTTTTTAATTATGTGGTAGAATATGCCATTATCTGGGAGAGGTCATTATAGTCAGAAGTTGAAGGTTAATAAAGTGTTAAATTCCTTCAAGATATTTTTACATTCTTTATGCTTTCTAAGCCTACTGCTTAGAAGGGCTTAGAAGCATACCTTTGATAACAAACAGGACATTCATAATAAACAAAAGACTATTTCCCTTTTTCTTATCCTGCTTCAAAAAAAAAAAAAAAAGGAAGAGAGAAGGAGAAAAGATAAGACTTTCTAATCAAGCATGAGAATTAATATTAGTTATCACAGGAGCTTAAGTGAAGGCTTGTATTTGCATTGAGAAGGTTTGAGATAAATTCTGAAATATCCTCATCAACAAGTATTTATGAAATGGATGACTGTTATTTCAGCCTCACTGTATTTCATGGAAGCTTTAGGATTTTGGAGAAGGGAATGGCAACCCACTCCAGTATTCTTGCCTGGAAAATTCCATGGACAGAGGAGCCTGACGGGCTATAGTCCATGGGGTTGCAGAGTCAGACACGACTTAGTGACTGAGCACAAGTACTGGTTTTGAAACTAGAACCAGAAAGATTTGAAAAGCTCTGTTTGTTTAGATTCACTTCCAATTCCATCCAGTCTTGAAAGGCTACTGAAGCTTGGTAATTCACATGAATTTGGGGAATTTGTTATGTTTATTTTCCTTTCTTGTCAGGCCAAACAGTAAATGTTTACACTTCATGTGGCTCCTTCCTGTGCACACTGCCTTGTGGAGGGCGCTGATACTGTCCTGCCCGTCTCTGGTGAGCTGTCCTGCCACTTCCTATCCAAATCCCAGGCAGGTAGGGAGAAGGGGTGGAACAAACATTCACCATTTGAGGCCAGGAAAGGAGCGGAGGGCGGCAGAAGATGAGATGGTTAGATGGCATCACCGACTCAACGGACATGAATCTGAGCAAACTCCGGGAGATAGTGAAGGCCAGGGAAGCCTGGCATGCTGCAAGCCATGGGGTTTCAAAGAGTCAAACGTGGTTGAGAGACTGAAGAACAACAAGAAGGAGCAGAATGAGTGAAGTCCGGCCAGGCCCAGCCAGCCAGGGACAAGTCTTAAGAGGAGTCAGGTGGATAGACTGGTAGTTAATGGCTCCCTGACCTGACCATGGAATGTAAACTGTGGCCCCAGGCTAGGTGAGCTCTCTTGTTTGCTCCCTAGCATCCTGTGCTTTTCTTCTATAACATGCATGTGACTTGGCACTTATATGATCAGTGAATCCCTTCCACTCTGAATCCCCTGTCTCATTAATCCTTGTAATTCCAGTGCCTAGCACGTAGTATGTGTTCAATAAACACTTCCAAATGAATGAATGGGAAAGGGAGGTAGTGTATAAGTGGAATTAGCATTTCTTCTACAGTTATGACAAGCTAGCTCTTTTTACACTACATATTTTTCACTTTATCTTCCCAACTGTTTGAAGTTATGGTCCTGTATTAGACAAAAAGAATCTTAAAGTTTACTCATTGAAGATCTTGCTGCTGGTCACCTGTGTTTGAACTCAGATCTCTAACTCTAAAACCCATATCTGCATGCCATGTTGTCCCTCCTAAGAGCCAGTCACTCAGTTTATTTCATCACATAAATATTTAGCATGTTTTCATACGGTGCCACATTTTTTACAGGGTTTTGTGTGTGACAGCACAAGGATCTCTGAGTTGAAAATTATGAAATGAATGCATTTACCTGGATTTAACTGAAGATACAATTTGTGTAAACAACGCAAGTTGAAACCAAAAGATATTTTTGGTATTTAAGACTGTCCTTGACATTTGCACATTAATGATCTAATAGGAGAAACAGACAGTCACGTAGGCAGGCCCGATGCTCCATGATAAGACTACTAGAGGGTGGGAAGCCTGGCAACGTGCCTCATCAGACTAGGCTGACAGATATTTGAAGTAAGAGGGGTTTTTGGCTCATGTGTTGCTACAAAGTGGTATCCTTACTCCATGTACATGTATACCTGGGTTCACGCTATCAGCCCCCTCTGCAAACACCAGCAAGGTGACCATGTCCGCAGAAATTGGGAATCAGGTCTTCAGATACAGCAGCAGACGAGAAAAAGAGCACCCTGGGGGACTGGTCAGAGCCCAGCAGCACAGGGCCGTGAATGTGCTGGTGAGCGAGCCCTGCCAAGTGCATCCACGGCTGTGTGAGTTCGTGTGGGTTTATGAAGGACACATCTCTCCCTTGCTGTGCAGAAGATCAGCCAGGGAGTCTGGAAATTCGTGTAGATCAAGCTCGTGTGTGTATAGGTCTTCAGTGTGAGTGACGCCCTGTTATTTATGGCACAGCGCACGTTCTTGACTCCAAGTACAGGGACCTCTTTGCTGTTCCTAAACATACACAACATGACCATGCCTCAGGGCGTTTGCACTTGCTTTCCTTCTTCCGGGAATACTCTTGCCTCAAAGAGTGTCTCCTTTGTGCCTCTGCTCACATGCCACCTTAATGGAAGGGCCTTCCCTGGCTACCCAATATGAGATAGCAGGCCATGGCCCCTCCCTTCAGCATCCTCCTTACGCTGCTCTATTTTTCTCTGTAGTCTATGTCATTGCTTGACTTCTTTTTCTTTATTAACTGTCCCCTTCTGTAAGATTCATTAGGACAGAGATTCATTTGGGCCACTGAAGTTTCTCCAATGTCTAAAAAACCATCTAGCATGTCATAAGCCCTCAAAAGTATTTCTTAGATAATGACTAAATAAATTTTTCTTTGTATCTCTAGCACCAGATATATAATAGACAGCCCTATTACATGTATATAACATGTAATATACACTATTATAATTGAATGGTGGGAGTTTAGTCGCTAAGTCGTGTCCAGCTCTTACAACCGCAGGGACTGTAGCCCACCAGGCTCCTCTGTCCATGAGATTGTAATTGAATAAACTAGTAAGGTTTAGACCTGATTCTCTTTGTTAGAATAATAGAGTCCTGTCAAGGCCGTCCATTCCAGTGTCCTACCTAGGGTGGTGCTCCCTCTCCCACATCCCTAGCTCCCGCACTTGGTGTGAACACCGTGAAGGGCAGCTCACCAATGCATGAGGTAGTCCGCTGTTGCCTTGCACCAAAATCAAGTTTCCAGAGCTCCACAGAGCACAGTTGAGTCTATTCCTCTAAATGTCAGCTCCTAAGTGCAGGGAGCTTGCACGTCACACAGATCCCGGGACAGAATGGGTGCACCAAACTGTGTTGTTGAAGGAGTGAATAAACCCAGACATTTTAGAGAAAACAAAAACTTAGGAAAAATTTTCTAACTAATTAATTTCTAGTTAATTTTTTTTACTTTGAAATTGGTGCAAATTCACATGTGGCAGTCATAAAAAGTACACGTTTTAAGTCAGCTTGTGTGTCTGCGGAATTTGGGGATTTCCCACGTGTCATGTCAAGCACCGCAGACTCTCAAGCACTCTGAGGGGACACGGGGAGCAAAGCCAGCAGCTGGTGTGAGCAGAGGACACAGGTTGCCTGTGAGCCCAGCTCTAGGCCTGCAGGTGTTCCCAGCAGCGTGCATTCCCATGCCTAAGACATCAGCCTGGAAAACACACATTTCTCCGTTACTAGTCTTTTTGTTTTGTTAAGTATTTGTTTCACTGTGTGGCTTGTGGGATCTAGTTCCCTGACCAGAGATCAAACCCAGGCCCCCTACAATGCAAGTGTGGCATCTTAGCCACTGGGCCACCAAGGAAGTCCCCTAGTCTGTTTTTTAAAATCCTTCAATGACTTTCCATTATCTACCACAGGATAAAATCCAAACTTAGCCCAGCGTGCAAGGCCTCTGTCAGCCCAGCCTCTGCTCATCCAGCATGCGTGTCATCTGTGCTGAAGGCTGGCACCCGAGCCTCATCTCTCCTGTACTCGGCATCCCCTGCTCCTGCTCAGCTCTGTGCCCACAGCCTCTCCTCCTCCTCCCCTCTGTATGGGGTGCCCTCCTCCCCGACCCCTCTGACCCCCACAGCCCAAACCACCTTTACTGTTGTTGATCAATGACAGGAACACGAGTTCCCCTTTTCTCTAATATTTTTTCTGAATGCATCCAAGACTCTGCCCTGCCCTCTGCTGTAGCACGTTTCTCCTTGAATTGCAGTTGTATAAGCCTCCTCTAACTCCTCTCTTGAGCGTTTTGAGAGGTAGCAATTTTTTACTCATCTTCCTATGGTGCCTAATAATAGTAAGAGGGATCACTTCTATTTGTGTGTCTCTGCCCCAGGCACCATGCTTAGAGGCCTCTCAGATCTTCAAAGGAACCATGCAAGACAGGTGTTGTTAATGCTGTTTTATAGTTTAGGAAGTGGAGGCTCAGAGAGATGAAACAGCTCAGCCAGGGCACCGAGCTGCTCAGTTGCTTTTCAATCCCAAGTCTGCCTGGGAGGAAAACCCCGATCCGCTCCACCGCCTCACAGGGTCAGCGCTTCACAGATGTTCCTGGTGAAGAAAGTGCCATACTTACACCATGGAATCACATTTTTTTATATTCTTCCCTTTTATCTGTCTCTAAGTATAACAGGTATTAGAGCTCTTTGTTGAAGAAATGTTTATTTGCTATATGAGGTTCTGACACACACACAAATGGTTGGTGACTGACTCTGTAACTTTTAAAAAGCTGAGTGCCAGATTGGGTCCTTCAACGCTGGTCTCATTAGGATTCAGCTCAGGGAACAAATGATTTTTGTGGCATAAATACTTAATCTGTGTATGTTTTCCTCCCCCCTGCCCCCCCCCCCATATAATAGACAAGCAGAATTTTTAAAGTGTCTTAAAGCCCCAGATTTACTTGGCATTTCCATCTGACTTTCACGAACTGATTGGTGATATTTCATTTTATCCCAAATGTGAAGAAAATGCTTCATTTCATGGAAATACAGTAGTAAAAGCCCTGACTATTCCCCTGGTGATATCAAAGTAGGTTGAATAGCTATTAAAAGGAGCTGGAAGTCTTAGTAGTGCTTTATTTTAAGCATAAGAACATTTCTCATACATTAACAGAATCATTTATGATTTCCAGATGTTTGGGGTTTTTTTTTAATTTAATGATGATATATTTGCTCAAATAAATTTCCAGTTATTCTCAAAGAAAATCTTTTGTACAAATCTGTGCTACTGGAGAAATGTCTTTGTGAGGCAGCACTTTTGTTTATAATTTTGTGACGGGGGAGTATGACAATGGTTGGGTTTACTGGATGCCAAAAGAACAAGGTAAAAAAAGACTAAATTGCAGTGCATTTTAAAAAATATAAAATCGCTTAGTTAAGATAGCCTTGTGTTGAGGGGGAGTTTTCCCATTCCTCCGATGTCCCCGCCTGGTGCAGGTGCCACCAGTAAATAAAACCAAGGGTAGCTGAGTATTTAATATTCAGAGTAGATGAATAGTAGGAAAAGAAGTGACAGTTGCATATTTGTAAGATATAAATTACGCTTTGCCGACTTGCCAGCTCTTGGCTTTTACTTTAAAAAATAAAACAAGTCATGCTCCCTGTATGATTTTGGCTCATTTCCAGAGTCCGTATTCCTTACTGCTAGCTGGTAGCTAGCAAACCACCCCCTCCACCACCACCACCCGTGCTGTTTGAATTTGCGCAACAATGCTTGAATACCCAGAGCTCCTCCATAAATAGTCTGTTCTCCCCACAGTGTGGCGAAAACAGTCACAGGAAATCTGGGAATGTGCAGCTAGCCCCGCTTAATTGCTCTAAGCCTCCAGGGCCAGCAGGAGAGCACGCGTGTGCACAGCTTCTGCTCCTGGCCCTGCAGGACTGTTTACCTAAGGGGCAGAGAAGGCTGCATGAGAGAGACACCATGTTGCTGCTACAGCCTTAGCAACAGCGGTAGCTGAGTTTTGGGTTGTTGTTTACAGTCTGGAGAGCCATACTCCTTTAAGGAAACACAAACTCCTTTTCCCTCCTTCCTGGCCCCAGTCAGTTATCATCCAGTCTGTCAGCTGCCAGCAGTTATCAGGAAGAACAGCCCTCGGAAATGATCTTGTCTTTCTCCCAGAAGAAAAGTTAAAGGCACGCAGATGGCAGTTGCTTTTTGCATGCAAGTGACCAGCTAACATCCAGGGGGCATCAGGCTGTGATTTTGGTTTTCGTGCCGGGGACACCAGCAGCTGTGGCTTGGGAGGTTTTGTTCAGCAGGAGTGGAATTGCTGCAGACGTTTTTGGGTCTTGGTGAGCAGTAGAGATTTGAGGACCTTGTGCTGTTGTTGCAGAACCCCACAATGAAGATCCAGGAGCATCCCAGCCTGCCTGACAGCAAGCTGCAGAGGACTCCGGATGCTGATGACCAGCAGGAGAGCTTTGTGTCCGAAGTGCCTGAGCTGGACCTGACTGCACTGTGTGACCAGAAGAGCTGGGAAGGTAAGGTCATCAGAAATTTGGATGATTTAATACTGGAGAATCACATGTAAATTAGCAGAAAGGAGAAGCATGTTGGGTGCGTGGGTGAGAGCGAGAGCTGTGCATGCAGAAGTAGCCACATTTCTAAATGACCGAAAATCCTTCCCCTGACATAGGAATGTGTCACGTTTGGTGTTGCCTAGAGTGATTGCGATCTAAGAAGGAAAAATGTGCTCGCCCTTTATTCTGGTGTCACCTTGCAGCCCCTTTTTTTTCTTTCTGACTTACCAGGAGCACTGAGATGTGAGTGCATTTTCCCTCTAGGAGTACCAAGCTGAGTAACACAGAACTGGTGTGCATTTTGGATTCGCTGTCAGTGTTACTAACCTTCCCCCTGCTACGTGCCAACCCTCTACCTTCCTCATTAAATCTCCTCCCCATTTTTCAAGAAGAATACTTTGATTTGCTTTGCTTCTACGTCTGTTTTTATGGATAAATTTTTAAAATCCAGGTTAGCAAACATAAAGAATCTGCTTATCAAAGAGAACACTGAATAAAAGTGCTTCGTATTGAAAGCCTGTAATATAGTTCTTGAGACTGGTTTTCCTAGAGATCTTTGACAGAAATGTTAGACATTTATCTCTGCAGAAGAAGAGGATATCCTTATCTTGTCAAACCTGTATTTCAGGGAGGATCTGCAGTAGTTCTCTCAAGCTGCTGTTCTTCCATGATCCATATGTCTGCATCCAGACACGTATCAGAGTGTCTCCATAATAAGTGCCCATCTGCCTCTAGACGGTCTGTGTGTCTGAAGGTAGAGAGAGGGGGAAATTGTGCTCCTGAGTTCAGAGCCGTGGCCTGAGTTAACACAACGACTTAAAGAATCACAACTATTAAAATAAAAAGTCAGTCTTTTTCAGAAGCACCTAAGTTTGCTTGTCTTCTGCCCCCACCTCTTTTTTTCTTAACCAAAAAGTATTCATTATGTTAATGATTTTAAGATGATCTAAGAAGACCACAAGGTGAAAAATAGTAGCACCATGATACTTCTCGAATCCAGGGCTTCAGTGAAATGAAATCAAAATGTTTTTTACTCTGATTTTCCCTCTTTGCAATATAAGAAACACATTCCAATTTTTTTTTTTTCGTGTAATTAGGTGGTGAATCTGAGATCTTTGTCAGATCTTCCCAGCTATCCACTGGGGGGAAAATTCAAGGTTTTTTGTTTTAAGTGATACATTCCAGGGTAGTATTTATTGTTCTTTTCTGTACTTTGAAATAATCAGGTGTGCTTTTAATTCATACATTAAAAACAGCCTACCCCACCAAGGTCCCATGGTAGCCACTGTTGCACAAATAAAAAAAAAAAAAGCAGTAGCCAAAACAAATGCTGTTTGGGCTTCAAGAATATGGTCTCCTTATATTATTAACATACAGCTCTAGATTAAAAGCTCTAGGATTTTTTGGTCAGAATTCAAATTGGCTACATTATCTTGATGATTTATTCAGGAAAGGGGCTAGTAGAGTCTCCTCCTATTGAAGTGGACTCAGCTGTTGGATTTTTTTTAATCATAAATTTCTAGTCCCTTCCAACATACTTAAAGAAGCTAAATATAAAGCAGAAAAAATCTCTCCAGACTGGTTGAAAGCTAACTTATAATTAGAACTATTTCATTTCTTTATATTAAGAACTTTCTGCCAGATAATAATATGAGGGAAATAACATTTTGTATTGGGAAACTGGGTGAAATTTTTAAAGCTTATGCCAAGAAAAAAAATACATTTTATTAGGATTGTGTTATCCATATAATTTATAAAATGACTTGTTTTAACTTTTTCTTTTTGCCAGTTACTACATTTGTCATTGAACTTGCATACCTCAAAAATCTACATGGTTTCATTTCAAGGTTGTTTTGATTGTTTGGTTAGTGCTTTCAGTATATTTATTTTTATTCATTTATTTTAAGTATCCAAGTTACATTTTAGCATTAATACAGCTGTAAGTATAGTCCAAATAAAGGAATATTTTGCATGAAGGATAGTTAAGCTGAAAGTAATCATTTAAGCCACTGAAATATCACCTTTTTCTATAAGTTTAGTGAAAAACAAAATGGTCACTCCCCTGTAAGGAATAAACTTTGTACTAATTTAAACTGTGCAACCAGTGCAACAAAATATATAGTTACTGAAACCATATGAACCAGTATCCATCTATAAGTCTCCATCAGTAGTCTCCAGACTCCCATGTAGTGTAACCAACACTTTCTGATTTGTTTGCTTGTTCTCCTTCCCCACGCCATGGCTCATACTCTCTCATACATGTAGAATAATAGAATATCAGGTGAGAAAGTACTTAATGAGCAACCTCCAAGTACTGGCCACTACAGTGTAAGCTTTCATGTGAAAATGATGTTCTGTGGCTTCTGAAGCATATGGTATTGGGAAAATAAAAAGAAAAATGAAGCTGTTAATGAGTTCCATAGACTGCTCAGAGTGGAACCCTCTCAAAGTGAATGGAGGATCAGAGTCCAGTCCCACTTATTGACAGATAAATAATACACGCTTGATCTTTTTTCCTTTATGAGTGGAACCCTCTCAAAGTGAATGGAGGATCAGAGTCCAGTCCCACTCATTGACAGATAAATAATACACGCTTGATCTTTTTTCCTTTATGTGTAGCTGTGTATTAGGGCATATTATTTGATCTGTCCACGTGAAAGCATCATTATCATCACTATTACTAGAGTTCGCCCTCTCCAAAATTAAATGAACACCCAAATCAAATGAACTGTCTTAGTTATTTAAAACCCTTGAAAGTTACATAATTAAAATGTCCATAATCAGCCAACTCATGTTGATTTAGGACACCCTTGTGGAAGTACTAAGATGTAAAAACTCAGCTACTCTATTAGATTTGTCCTGGTGAAATCAAGTTTTATAGAACATTTTTTAAAGGGTATAAAGCACTTCAGATATCTTATTCATCACTTACTGCTTATCTTATCAAAAATAACTGTGGGCAGGAAATTCTGTTTAAAAAATATTAGAGAAGCAAGGAATCTTAAAGATCTTACAGCTGAACCCTCACATTATACAGCTAAGAAAGTTGAGGCTAAAAGAGGCAAAGTGATGACTTAAGATCACAAAGTCTCCTGACTTCCACCTAAATGCCTCTTTTAAGCAATGCTAGGTCAGTGTCATAGCAGGCAGTGGACTATGATAGTTAAGAGGCAGACACATGGAGAGCTCAAATTCTGGCTCTACCACTTAACTAGCTTTGTGGTCAAGTTAGTCAGCAGGTCTCAATAGGAGACATAGTACATAATAACAAACAGTAGGGGCTTCCTGGGTGGCTCCATGGTAAAGAATCCGCCTGCCAATCCAGGAGTTGCAAGAGATGTGGATTCAGTCCCTGAATCGGGAAGATCCCCTGGAGGAGGAAATGGCAACCCACTCCAGTATTCTTACTAGAATAATCCCACGGACAGAGGAGCCCGGTGGGCTACAGTCCATAGGGTTGCAGAGAGTCAGGCAGGACTGAGACAGCTGAGCACAGCGCAGCACAGCTGTAGTAGTATCTACTTAGTACATTTGTTGCAGGGATTATATGAGCTAACATACACAGAGTGCTCAGCACAACCATGTGTTAGTTTGGACTGATGAAGCGGGCTAATAAGGTTCTGATAGTTTGTGGTGAGACTGTTGGAAAAATTTAACAGAACAGTCATTGTTCTCAGGTTACATTTTGGAATTCTAAGGAAAATTTTATGAAAGGATTTTCCCAGTAAAGACCCCCCACCAATGGGGTTTCCATGTCCCTGTATCTGGGATGTAAATATACCTCCAGCACTACTGGGTAGCCTCCTCGGAAGACTGTATGACGTCACACCAAGTAGGAATGACTCTGAGTAACACATACGCAGTTAAAAATGAGACATGGAAAACATCAACTCCCTTAATTCTGTGCAGATTTCTTAGAGAAAAATCATCTCAGTAGCTCATTTTCTTTTGTGTAGTAAATGGATCCAGCCAGCTAATGCAGAGAGGAGCTGCGACCCGGTGATCGCATTAGCATCAGTCAGAGCTGCGTTCTCTCCTCCCACAGTGAATCTCCTTTATTTCCATGTGTGCTGTACTGTCTGAACTGGAGCTCCCCAGGGACCTATTCTTATTTGTTACTTAGGTAGCAAGCATACAGCTCTTTTCTCTGTTATTTCTGACCTGCTGGGATGTCAGCTAACCTGGGCAGATTAATTTTTAATAGACGTGCCGTACTTATGACCAGAGTTCTTTTCGACCAGACACATGGCTAAAATCAAAACCACCATATCCAGGGAATTCTGGTCCAGAGAGGGAAACACTTTTGTTTTACGGAGTCCTATAAGATGAAAATCTAATTTGAAGCCTCAAATCTTTTCTCTTGTCCCTTTGAATAATTATCTTGCAATATCCTCGTCTGTTTCATTGCTCTAGAATTACTGGTTAAAATGTAAATTATTCCTCAAGCCCACAATTGGGAATTGTCAGTGAACACATCCTCAAATTGGCTTTCTATGCAGGTGGGTAATGCATAGGACATACTATCATGGACTGTGTTGTTCTTCTCAGTTCAGTCTTGTTATTCTATTTGAGCACCAACTATCAAAACATGAGATAAAAAAAAAAAAAAACCCATGAGATAGCCTTGTATTCTTAGAATATTTCAAAACAGAGGAACAGTTGGTCTTACTGAATCTTTCATTATATTGAACTATGTATAATTATGTAACTCTTTTGAATAGGAGCCCTAAGTTGTAAGACTGTATAGAATTAAAGGAAAGGGAAAAGAGAGAGAGAAATCATATAAGCATTTCCAGATGCATAGGTGAAAAACTTCCCTTCTGTTCTACCTGCGCTTAATGATGAAATATTTATTTTTACTTTGTTACTGCTGAAATTCTTAATGCTATCATATTTCTCTGTTTTAAAGTAACGAATCTCTTAGAGATTATCATACTAAGAGAAACATCAGAGAAAGACAAACCATTTATATGTGGAATCTGAAAAAATGATGCAAAAGAACTTGTTTATAAAATAGAAATAGACTCACAAACAGAAAACAAACTTATGTTATCAACAGGAAAAGGGGGTAGGGAGGAATAAATTAGTAGGAGTTTGGGATTAACAGATACAAACTACTATATATAAAATAGACAAACAACCAGGATCTACTGTATAGCACAGGAAATTGTATTCAATATCTTGTAATAACCTATCATGGAAAAAGAAAAAATATTACATATATATGTATAAAACTAAGTTACCTTGCTATATACCTGAAATTAACACAACATTCTAAATCAGCTATGCTTCCATTAAAAAAGAAACAGAATCATACAGTAAAAATTAAAAAATGAATTCAAGAGACAGAGCTAGAATTTCTTCAGCTGTGTACTTCATATATACCACTGGTGACACCAGGAACATGGCACATCTGGTCTTCTTATCAGTGAAGTGATGGATCAAGAATGGAGGCCCAGAAGACTAACAAAAAGGCAATCTGACGGATGGCCCCATGTTAGTCACAAAGCATCAAACAAGCACAGTTCAGTTCCGTGATTAGTATTTTGTAGTTAACTCAGGATCACAGTTTACTTTTTACCGGAGACACACTTGGTTAATGGTCACAGACACGTACTGTGTTTTGTAGAAATGGTACATAGAGACCACATAGTTCAAAACTCAAAGATTAGTTGTACTATATTTTAAAAGCTATTCTGCTAGATTCAGACAGATTAACGTACTTCAGGACCTAAAATAACACCTTTCAAACTAAGGTATGATGCACAGAAATGTCAAACTAGCCAGCACAGCAGCATGCCAGCATCAACAGCAGACTTTGTTTTCCCTGTCAACCATCAAAGCCTTCCCCTGGGTGTTCTGCTCCTTTACCACTGCCTTCTGCTTGACTGTTCAAGCCATCTTAACCCTGTCCCTGTCCTGGCTCCATTGATTTTAGTCCTTATAGAAAATTACTGCTGTCCTATGAAATACATGTCATCTGGTCGGTTTAATAATTCCATTTTCTGCAACTGCACATTACATTCTTATTATTTTTCTAGGGATTACTCTCCACTCACCGTCTGCTTCCCTCATCTCCCCTCACTTCTCAGTTACTTTCACTTTTTCTTGTCGACAGTACCAAGCTGCTCATATCTAAGCCCTGCCACTTAGGAGGAGCCAGCCAACCGCATCAGTACAGATGATGAAACAACTCCTGTTTGTCTCCTGCTGTAGCCAAGTCTATTCTCTGCCACTCTTTGAGACTCAGTAGGCAGGACTCTGTCTTTAACATGCTTTGATTGTTTAAAGTATTTATATTGTCATCTGTGTTATAAGATGACTTGGTTGTCTTTAAATTTTGAGAACCTGTGGACCTCATTACACATGAGGTTAATTTTTTTTTTTATTAATGTGCTTAAGTCTTACTACACTGTGGGATCTTAACATTTTTAAGATAGTCATCCCTGTTCCTGAAGCGCCTGGCATATTCTAAATTGAAGCAGTGTCCAGGAGGGCAGGAGTCTTGAGTTTCTAGATCCAACTCTTATCACTAATTAGGTATTTGCTCTTGAATTCCTTGGGTTTCAGTTTCCCTATCTGTAACTGTTGAATCAAAGCAGTAGTTCTCAAACCTGACTGAATTATGATCACTTGAGAAGCTTTTTAAAGACTCTGTGTTTGTGTCTCACATATCTGGATCCTCACCTACACATTCTATTTGGGTGGTGTGAGACCTGTATGTTAGAAAAGAAAAAAGTGAAAGTCATTCAGTCATGTCCAACCCTTTGTGACCCCATGGACTATACAGTCCATGGAGTTCTCCAGGCCAGAATACTGGCGTGGGTAGCTTTTCCCTTCTCCAGGGGAATCTTCCAATCCAGGGATCGAGCCCAGGTCTCCCGCATTGCAGGAGGATTCTTTACCAGCTGAGGCACAAGGGAAGCCCAGGAATACTGGAGTGGGTAGCCTGTCCCTTCTCCAGGGAATCTTCCTGACCTAGGAATCAAACTAGGGTCTCCTGCATTGCAGGTGGATTCTTTACCACCTGAGCTATCAGGGAAGCTTGAGCCATCAGGAAAGTATGTTAGGAGTTATTTATATTTTCCTCTGTGACCCTGATGTGCAGCCACAGTTGAAAAGTCACTGGATTCTTTGTTGTATGAAGTTTCAACCAGCTTTAATGTTCTATGATTACAGTATGATTTTTTTTAAGTAAAATACTAAGTAAGCCCTTGTTTAAGATGATTTTGTGGATTTTAGAACTACTTCGATAGCAGAAGGGACAATTGTTCCATGATTCAAACTGAGGGAATCCCAGAATTTAAGATCATGGCCAAATTCCAGCTTTGTGTAAATGACAATATCCACAAGGGTATTTAAGACATAACCTTGTTTTATAAATGAAGAAAGTATTACAAACGAAATACCATACATCATCTGAGATCTATCCTTAAAGAATCTTAGATAGGATTTGTTTAATGAGGAAAAGAACACAAGGTAGGTCTTGCAGTAAAAATAAATGCCACCCTATTCCCTCACAAAGTGAAAAATCAGGATTTTGTGCCCCTTTTTTTCTTCAAGATTGTCTAAAATAACTCATACTGATTTATTCTTTTTTATTTTTGTGCATATTTCTTACTTTAACTGCAGTCTGATGTTGTTGTTCAGTCAGTCATGTCTGTCTCTTTACGACCTCGTGAACTGCAGCACGCCCGGCTTCCCTGTCCTTCACTGTCTCTCGGAGTTGGCTTAAACTCATGTCCACTGAATTGATGATGCCATCCAACTTAAGTAGCCTCTAAAAGTTCCAAATACAGACCATGCATTGTAGACATGCTAAATCCCAACATGCTAAAGCAAAAGCACACAAAACAGCTTATTGAGTGACCTCAGCAGAGGCACAGCCTGAATCAATGGTCTCTCCCAAGGCGAATGCGATTCCTTAACCCAATTCCCATGGATGTCCAGCCATGATGCCAAACCCTTTGCTCACAGACACATAGGCGTTTCTGTTCCATAACGCCCTCAGGCGGAGAAGTGCTCCTCAGTGATCTGCCAGGAAAGTTGGAAGCTCACTTTAATGGCTTTTCCTCAGGGCAGCCCTAGCACATTGACTTTTGAAGGCAAGTGAAGGTGGAGATAAGAGAGTAGATGATGGCTCAGATTCGCTGATTCAGGTCAGGGCATAGCGTCTTGAGTCAGAACCTTCGATCTAAAATGTGAAACTGAGAATTCCCTGGTGGTCCAGTGGTTAGGACTCCCTACTTCCACTGCGGGGAACACAGGTTCAATCCCTTCAGGGAACTAAGAACCTGATTGCCATGTGGTGTGGCCAAACAAATGAGCTAATAAATAAGTAAAATGTGAGACCGTCCAGTGCCTCCTCAATTCAGTGCCTCCTAATGCATTCAGAAAACTTGGGAAACAGGTGTGCTTTAAAGAACAATTTTGCCCTCTTGCCCCTGTTCTTTTCCAGAGCCTATCCCTGCCTTCTCCTCGTGGCAACAGGAGAGTGTGGACACTGACGAAGCGCGCCTCTCCCCGCAGGCCGGGCGCCTGATTCGGCAGCTCCTGGAAGAGGACAGCGACCCCATGCTGTCCCCCCGCTTCTACGCTTACGGGCAGAGCCGGCAGTACCTGGACGACACGGAAGTGCCTCCTTCTCCCCCCAATTCCCACCCTTTCATGAGGTGTGTTTCTTTGTGTTGCTGAGGCACAGACGTTCCATCCATGTAACTTTAAAAGGGAGAGGAATGTTACCCATGGCTAGTCATGTTTTTAGCTAGGTTGTAAGTATATCTCCATCCAAGTGCACAGGCTCTGTTGTAACTTTACATGTGACCTGTGACCCGACTACAGCATCACCGACCGAATCTCCGTTAGTGCCCCCTTTCCAAAGCTCTCTCCAAGTTAGCTGTGAAGTCCACATTTCAGTCCTAGCTCTGTCCGGTGCAACGGTGAGCTGGAGAAGATTGGATGTGTTTAAAAGGCAGGACATACGGAGCTCAAGGTCACAAAATGTAATCGCAGTCAGCTGTCTTTTATTTGAGAGGATAAGCACCCCTCCATGCCACACCCCTTCCCCCCCAGCCCCTCCCAGCAGGCAGTGACCCCTCCTGGGAAGCTGACCCCCACACTGTGCCCCTCACAGGCGCCGCAGCTCCTCTCTGGGCTCCTACGAAGATGAGCAAGAGGACCTGACTCCTGCCCAGCTCACTCGAAGGATTCAGAGCCTTAAGAAGAAGATCCGGAAGTTTGAAGACAGATTTGAAGAAGAGCGGAAGTACAGAGTGAGTGCTCACTGGCTTCTTTCTGGACCCTACCCGGAAGCGATATGTCAGTGCGCGGACTACTCAGAGAAGTGGGGACAGTGCAGGGAGCTTTGTGGGGAATCACCAAAGGCAGTAAACGCTGGGCAGTAAACCCCGATAAACTCCAGTATGGTGTGTCAGCATTTTCCTTGCACAGTGTATCCTTACAAATGAATTGAAGGCTTTCGCATTTGTCTTGTAAATTGATCAGTGATCGGAAATGGGGAAAATCATTAAGTGAAGTATTTTGTTTGGCTAAAACTTAATTCAGAATTATCTTATAAAATTTAACTGGTACTGACCTTATTCTTCTCTCAGCTCTATCCTTAGTATTTCCTATAAGAATAACAAAAAGACATTTTTCACAGGGGTTGTTGTGTAAAATATCATATACTCCACTGCTTTCTATCTTGTTAGGCTGACAGGGTGAACCCTGCAGATAATGGAAAAGAGGTCATAGACTCATGGAAGTCCGTGACCCTAACGAGCCAGCGTTTTGTCTCTGAGGAATTCTTTGAAAGCATCAAAAATAACCAGATATAAAGAAGGATAATGGAATTCCACCTGTGAAGTTGCTCTGATTAATCACAGTTCATTTATTATTCCAGTGGAACTCAGCTTTTCCTTGCTGTTTAAAACAAACTGATCATCAAACTCTTCTGTCTCCTGCCCCAATTCCAAAACATTTACTCTACGTTTCCTTTTCGCAGCCTTCCCACAGCGACAAAGCAGCCAATCCAGAGGTTCTGAAATGGACAAACGACCTTGCCAAATTCCGGAAACAACTTAAAGGTAGGGAAAGCTCTAGACCTATGGCAAGGTCTTCAGAGAACAAGCCAAGCACAGAAGCTGTGATCTTACTGCGCACTGAGAGCCACTTACCACTCAAACGTTCCAGGAAAGACAGGTTCCTTGAAGCTGACTCCCAGGACCCTTAGCATTCATGGCACACTTTCTCTGTATCTTCCCATGACCTCCGTCACAGGGAAACCCAGATCAAAGATGCTGAGAATTCTGCAGGGTTTTTTTTTCCCCCCTAAATAACTAAGAATGATGGTTTCAATTCAACACTTTTTAAGAACCTATTTAATCCAAGGTGTGGATTATGAAATAGCTTATGAAAAGAATTTGGTCCCTGTCCCTCCCAGAGCTTGCTGTCTTGTAGGACACAGAATCATATAAACAAAGGAATAGAATACAAAGTGAAAATAATTCCAAAGTGAGATATATACATCATATGGAAAAGGTTGGCCAACATTTGGGTTCTAGACCTGCAAATACCTGTAAACGCTATGGGATTCGGTATGGGAAGACATCGGCCTCGTTCTGAGAACAGCCCACAGGCTGGTGCAGCTAAAGCATGGATGTTAAAGAACTAAAACTTTCTCAGGAATTAGGGTTAGGAAACCATGCCAGATAATACAGGAAAACATTATCATTTTCTTAAGTTTAAGAAATAATAACCCAGGGATTTCAGCTAATAATATAATTAGATGCTTTCTGGGGGGAAAAGAAGACAGGACTAAGCACTTGTTAACAGCAAGAAAAACAATCTGGGTTCAGCAGACGTCAATTCCCATACATCTCCACGCCCAAATCTTTTCTCTTAGAGTCCAAACTGAAGATATCAGAGGAGGACCTACCCCCCAGAATGCGGCAGCGAAGCAACACACTCCCCAAGAGTTTCGGCTCCCAACTTGAAAAAGAAGATGAGAAAAAGCAAGAGCTGGTGGATAAAGCCATAAAGCCTAGCGTGGAGGCCACTCTGGAATCCATCCAGAGGAAGCTCCAGGAGAAGCGGGCAGAGACCAGCCGTCCGGAAGACATTAAGGTGTGATTCTGTGATGAGCCCGAGAAACTGCTAATCCCAAACCATTCCAGTCACTGTGGTAGGGTGGCAGGGCATGCCCCGGGGTCCCAGTAGGGAGGGTGATGAGTACCACCTCTTTATATCTCCCTCACCCTCCCCTTCCACACATTGAGACTCCAAAGAAGCAGATGAAACCAGCTCAGAGTGCTTTTTAACTATAGGTCCTTTGGTTTGGACTGCAAATAGAGAGCAGGAAATCCTGTTGTACAGGTTGCAGGATGGAGTTGTTTCAGTTAAGAGATAGTTTGGTGACTCTCTGAGGTAGGAGGATTAGAGACAAGCCTTTGGGAATGTGTATCCTGTAACTGTATTCATCGCCGGAGCCATTAGGCTAAGCCCCGTGCACCTCGCAGCCTTGCTGACCTGAGTCCAGCATGCCTTTGCCACCACGTGGGAGAAAGGAGTACTCATAGGTGATGATTCTGCTGTGCTGTGTTCCTAGCTGCACATCAGGAACAGCTAATTCCTAGCTTTGGATGAAGCTAGGGAGAGCTGTTGGGTAAACATTCTTTTTAACCTTACTTTGGGAAACTTGTTTAACTAAATAAAGCAGTTGCGATGTTCACAAATGTTTTCCCTGCTCTCATTTCTCTGTCCATGTGTTTATACAGGATATGACCAAAGACCAGATTGCTAATGAGAAAGTGGCCCTACAGAAAGCTCTGTTATATTATGAAAGCATTCATGGACGGCCGGTATGTGAATGCACTGAATTTTCTTTTTTTTTTAAGTTATTTTTTTATTGGAGTATAATTGCTTCACAATGTTGTGTTAGCGTACAACATGAATCAGCTATCTGTACATATGTATCCCCTGTCTCTTGAGCCTTCCTTCCACCTCCCCGCTCTTCACCCCCGTCTAGGTCGTCACAGAACATCAGGCCGAGCTCCCTGTGTTATAGAGCAGCTCCCCACTAGCCATACGTGTCAGTGCTGTTCTCTCCGTTCATCTCACCTTCTCCTTCCCCAGTTGGGTCCACAAGTTCATTCTCTACGTCTGCATCTCTGTTCCTGCCCTGCAAATAGATTCATCAGTACTGAATTTTCTGACTGGGGTAAATTACCAGGCTTTGAAGTGGATCTTCTGTGTTCAGTATTTTGCAGTTGAGGTGTCCAGATACTTAGCTTACTATACATTTTCACCAGAACTAAGTTTTTTGAAGCCTAAACCCTTGATAAGAGTTCCACTATCTAGTAAGTGCTAAATTTAATTAAGTTCCAAAGAAATATCAGTTTGCAAGTAAAATGTAGCCTCTAGTGTCCTGCTTCCAGTAGAAGATAGTGGAGGGGGGTATGAATTGCTACACAGAAGCCTAGAGTGAAGAAACATGTCTGCCCCTGTAAGCTGTCATCACCAGCTCTAAGCATTCTTAGCCATAAAAGGAAGGTGCTAAGCTCAAGTGATCTGCCCTAAAATTCAGTTTCTCTTCAGTGCAGTTTGCAACCCGTGTCTGCTGAGAAGTTTCAGCCGCCATGCAGAACTAAAACCGAGAGGAATCTAAAATGTGGCTTTAGAAGCATTTGAGGCAATTTGTTATTCAGCAAGCACATTTATCCCCTGGATGCTGTTAGTCCTTGGGGAGACAGTAGTTCAACAGGCCTCCACTCTATTCCTAAGGGAGCTTGTAATCTGATCTCCTTGTCAGTGACTCTTAGTAACCTTCTGTTAAGAATGTTGTCAAGAACCCAACAACACAAGTTCTTAAAAGCAGGTGTAAAGAAGCAGGAAGTTTATATTCACAGATGGACTTTTATATCACCAAAATGCGTGGACCTCTTTTCCAGTCTCAGTCACAGCTATGCAATGGAGAGAGTCTTTGCATCACAAATATGCTCTTTTAGGTGAAGAAATTTAGAGAATAGAGCACTAGACTACAAGACCTGTGAGAGCAGGGGTTCTGAGTTTTTTGTTTTTTGTTTTTTTTTTACCTAACGGTAAACCTGGACCTCAGCATCTACCTGATGCAGAACATGTGGCCAGTTATCTGTCTAATGAGCCTGCCTGGTATTTTGATTCTGAATTTATTAGGTTTAAATTAAAAAAAAAAAAAAAAAGCTGGAGTTGATGATTGATTTTGCTGGCCTGTCCCTACAATGGAAAAATACTGGCACTCTGGGATAATGGTCATGTTTCAAGCCAACTGTTGTTCTGGACTCTTTTTAAAGGCACTGAACCAAACAGTAAATGCTCTGGAGCTCAGATGTGTTGTGAAACTTCGTCCTTCTCTTCCGGGATATTCAGAACTTGCGGAGATAGAACTAATCCCCTTCTCCACTAAAGACTCAGTGCCTCTCGGTGTCCATCTCCTCACAGCCCCCAGGCAGGCCTCCGTGAAGGAGGTGGGGCTTGTGTGTCTTCCTTCTTTTCATTATATGGATTCAGGGTATGACAGTGATAGACTCCTTTAAAGTCTGTCAGCTGTGTTCTAGTCTTCACCCTGCTGCCGCAGCAGGGGGCTGTGTGCTGTGGTACTTGTTGCTCCAAGTTGAGCACAGTCTCTCCTCCTGCCTGGACCGTGGCAGTCAGCAGGCACTAGGCTCACAGCGTGTGTTGAGCCGCTCAGACGTGTCGGAATCTTTGCAACCTCATGGACTATAGCCCGCCAGGCTCCTCTGTCCATGGAATTTTCCAGGCAAGAATACTGTAGTGGGTTGCCATGCCTTCCTCCAGGGGATCTTCCTGACCCAGGGATTGAACCCGACTCTCTTGCATGTCCTGCACTGGAAGGCTGATTCTTTACCATGTGCCGCCTGGGAAGCCCTAGATTCAAACCCAGCTCTGCTGAGACGGGCTCTGTGTCTCTAGGCCGCTTAGGTAACTCCCTGAGCCTCAGTGATTGGTCTGCATAATAGATGTCTGTTACAGTAGGTTGTCATGGAGACTAAGTGACATTACACACACACATATACCTGCAGGCTGTCTGGCACTGACTGAAGAAGCAGGGCAGAGTGGCTTTGTGGGGAGTTAGGTGGGACTCCTCCATAAATGACAGGTGTCTCTTCTGGTACAGTTATAGGTTCTGCCCTCTGCTGTCTACTTCTTATTAAATAATTTAATCAGGAAATATACATGCTTTAGCTCTTACCAATATGAATTTGAACAATTAATCCTTGGCCCTTTCTTTCATCATTCTTGCAGAGGAAGGAAGAACATTTCTGGACCTGGATTCTAGCATCTCACAGGTCAAGGGACACATGCTCCAGGAAGTTTGAGTGTCATTTATTCCTGGTCCCAGGTCAGGCTCTCTGCCTCCCTCTGGAACCTGATACTCCAGCCTCCTCAGGAGAATAGAATTCACTTGATATCTTGCCAATCCAAAAACCAGAGAGTGAACTTTTCATTCTTAACATCTGTTGTGTTACCCTGGACCCTGAACTCACAAATAACATTTGGGCAACACTCTTCTTAAAAGAAAAATACAAGTACTCCCAGAGCTATACTGTCATTCCAAACCTTCGCTTTTTAGGTTTTAGCAGGTGCTTAGAGCCTGGTGGTTTTTTGCTGAGTCTGCAGATTCTGATATGAAAGAGCACCAACAGTCAAAATCACCGGCCAAAATAGTTATCTGCTGCCTCTGTACATTGTTTAACAAGGTGGTTTGCTTTAACGGGACACCCACAGCGTATGAAAAGCAAGAACATAGTCGTCTACACACCAGCACGTAATTCCCTGTGAATTATTATTAAAATGTGTCCCTTTCAACATGTAGGGCTCTCATCAGAAGACCACGTCCCAGAAGTACAGTACATGGCTGCAGCCCCCCATGACCCCTTGTGCAGACCCAGATGATGGTGTAGAGGGGAGAGCGTGGGTGGGTCCACAGAGCTTCTGGGTTCTCATTGGTGTATTTCAGTCTTGTCTTTTAGAAACTGGGGAACTAAGCAGACACTAAGCATATCATGTTCAAATTTAAGCACAGATTCTAAAGCCACATATAAAAGGTATCATTTGTTTATCTGTTGGCTGGGCAGGTCTGATCTTTTCCCAGTCAGCCCACTGTTGTTGCCTGATAATAAAGGAGGGACAGTCACCGTTTTCTGACTCAATGGGACAAAAATGCAGCAGGTATAAAAATCCATCTCCTTTACCTTCTCCCACTGGTAGTCTTATGACTCATAGGTACCACCTCCACACACATTCAGAATATTTTTTGTTTTACTGAGGAGATTCTGGGGCAGTGTAGTTTCCTGACTACTGTAATTTCTTGCTGCTGCTCAGAACAAGAAATCTCTGTGAACTCAATATGGGCAGAACTCTCAGCTTGGAGGCAGAATTTTTATCTCAAGATGAAAACAAGATTCTTTGTCTTAAGATGTCATCTGTATCTTAAGATGGCAATTCTTTATCTTAAGATAATCTTGGCCAAACTCTGTTAGGGGAAAATGCTATCCTATGACATCTTTGTTATGTCTTGTGGTTACTATGTTAAGGTCCTCCTTCGTGTCTTGCTTATTTGTTAATGTATAGAAAACTGGACTGGGAGTCAGTCCACCTGGGTTCTTGAACCAGCTCCGTTGCCTTGGGCAGATCATTCCTGAGAGCCCTCCAGTGTTTCGCTTTATCATATTAGAAAGTAAGACTCTTCTAATATTCCGTGGTCCTAATGTTATTTCTTTCTTCAAGTTAGAAACTTCATTCTTTTTATCTTTCACCTTTGTTATACCCTTCAGCTAACAGCAACCAAATCAGTATTTCTGTAGAGAAGCTTTATATGAGGCTGAGTGGAACACCATCACAAAACATAAATATGTTCACCTAATCAGGTGGTGGCTCAGATGGTAAAGCGTCTGTCTACAATGCGGGAGGCCTGGGTTCGATCCCTGGGTGGGGAAGATCCCCTGGAGAAGGAAATGGCAATCTACTCCAGTACTATTGCCTGGAAAATCCCCTGGACAGAGAAGCCTGGTAGGCTACAGTCCATGGGATCGAAAAGAGTCAGACACGACTGAGCAACTTCACTTTAATCAGGCTTTTGTGATTTCTGTCTGAGACTTGCCCTTACTTAAACATGGATAATATTGGCGGGTGTTCCCATTGTACTTTGATGTATTATCTGAGACTTATATAGCAACTAATCAGAATAGTAAGAGAGCAGTAGATGAAGATTTCTTTGCATCAGAAAACAAAGATTTAGTGGAAGGTGCTGCTTTCAAATCCATTAGATCTACATACCTAGATTTTTATGTTGTCATGATTTGTGTACAAAAATACATTTTAGTCTTAACCCTATTTCTACACATTGAAAGCCATTCAGAAGTGCCCCTTAAATGAAAAACTAAATAATGACTTGAAGCAGGAAGAGTGAAATTACATTGAAAAAACGGTATACTGTATGCTTGGCCTAAGGGCATTTTCAAACAATTACGGATCGTGAAGATTTTCTAATCTGAATTCTACACTTTGCCTATCAAGAAACTGAGGCTCTGAGAACTTTACTGGCTCCTTCTAAGGCCTGTTACTGGTTTTAGTGGAATCCCTGAGCAGCTGATGACTGGAGAATAAGAGATGTCCACTTCTGAGCAGTTTTCCCATGGTCCACTTAATGTCAGCACCCCTTTTTGACAGTTCAGCCAAGGTGCTGCTTTGTTTCTCTTAACTGTTGGTTAGGTTTTGGCTCCACTCCCAACTCCAGCACCGATAATTACATGAGACTTGGCTTGATAATGGGTAAAAGTTGTATTGAGCTTCAGTATCACCATACCTTTGGCTTACGGCATTTATCGTGAAAATAATTCTAGTGTAAATCAAGTGGTATTCTTTCCAGACCTAAAGATCATTGATTTGTTGGTGTTTAGATAGATCTATCAAATGCCAACACTGGCTGACGGTATCATGGTGAGTTTTGACTCTTCGTAGTCAACAGCTGGATTTTATCCGACCTCTCACAGGTGATCAGTTCTAAACATCATTCCTTTTTTAACTGTTATGTTGGAGTATAGCCAGTTGACGATGTTGTGATAGCTTCAGGTGGACCGCAAAGGGGCTCCGCTCTGCATTTACATTTACATGTATCGGTTCTCACCAAACTCCCCTCCCATCCAGGCTGCCACATAATATTGAGCAGAGTTCTGAGGGTCATTAATTTTTAAAAGGAGCAATTCATAGAAAATCTAAATATCAGTGTTATAAGCCAAATATGGGCTTCCCAAGTAGTACTAGTGGTAAAAAGGCTGCCTGCCAATGCAGGAGATACAAGAGGTGTAGGTTCGATCCCTGCATCGGGAAGATCCCCTAGAGGAGGTCATGGCAACCCACTTCAGTAGTCTTTCCTGAAGAATCCCATGGACAGAGGAGCCTGGCGGGTTACAGTCCGTGGGGTCACAAATAGTCAGACACACCTGAGTGACTAAGCAGCACCAAAGCCAAATATTAATGTAAGCCAGCAATCCTCTTCATCTACTCTAACTAGAAAATTTAGTTTTCGAACAAAGAATTAGAAAATTGATTCTGTCGAATTTTCCATATCGGGCTAATTTTAGCAGTAAGTCTCCTTCCAAAGTCTCCTTTCACAATCCAAAAATGTTTCTGTGAAGCAACTGCAGTTGACCCTTGAAATAATGCAGGAGTTGGGAATTGTTCAACGCTCAGCATAGTTGACAATCTGAGTCTAACTCAGAGCCAGCCCTCTGTCTCCACGGTTTTGCCATATCCAACATTCTGAATCCATGGGTGCAACCATGTGGCAGATTGTGTAGTAATGCAGTATTTACTGTTGAAAAAATCTGCATATAAGTGGACCCATGCAGTTTAAACCCATGTTGTTCTAGAGTCAGATACAGTAATAGGATGCTATTCCTCAGTGAGGAAATGCTGGCTCCTTATTATTTTTATTTTTCATATGGCTTTTGGTCACTAAATATCTGTTATTTATCTTACACAGTAATATTTCACCACATGTCATATGTTGACAATTAGGATGTACCTTAATTTCATATGCAGTACATTTAGTGGGTACTTCTTGTATTAAAAAAAATTATTTCATGTGTTCCACTCCTAAATTTTGTCATTTTACATGTGAGATTATCCAAGTCATTTATTTCTATTCCTCACACTTATTTGTGGCTATTGTTCAACTTCTTGAAGTATAAGTACAGAAAAGAGCCTAAATTTTAATTATATATCTTGGTAATTTTCACAAGGTAGACAAATCCATGTAATCAACATCCTGATCAAGAAATTAAAAATGGCCAACCCTCTGAAAGCCCTTATCATGTCCCCTTCTAGTCAATACCATGACCTTCCACCCCACCAACAAAAACTTGACTTCTAACCTTAGAGATTTGATTTACTTATTTTTGAACTTTATATAACTAGGACCTTACAGTGTATATTCTTAGGTGTCTGGCTTGTTTTGCTTGGCTTTATTTTTGTGAGATTAATGCTGCATATAGCTGTATTCGTTCATTTTCATGGCTGTGTAGTATTCAGTTTTGGAAACTTAAAATACTTACTCATTCTACCATTGTTGGGCATGTGGATGGTTTCCAGTTTGGTGGTGCTATAAATAGTGCTGCTCTGAACATTCTTATATGTGTCTTTTGGTAAACTTTAATCCGGGTTTGTTTGGTGTGTACTTAAGGACAGAATTGATGAGTCATGTGTTTAGTTTAGGAGATACTGCCAAATAGTTTTCCAAAGTGTTTCAGCCTTGCCAGTACTGAGAGAGAATTCCAGTTGCCCAGCATTATTTCTGACACTGGACACTGTCTTTCACATTAGCCATTTTGGTAGGTATGTTCTCGTAATACCTGTGGTTTGATCGTCACTCTTTTTTTTTTTTTGTATGAAATAGTTCTTGTGGTCCTTTCAAACAGTCATACTTTATGAAATACCAAATGTAAAACTCCTTTTACTATGACAGATAGTAAAAGCAAGAAAATGCCACCTCTTGATATTTTGGTAACAGAAAAAGATAGAAATAAGTTATTATTATTGTTTATGGCAGAAAATGAAGCCACAAGATGACAGTAAATAAATACCACAAGATTGGCAGTATCCTATCTTGGCTTGTGAGATTTATCCAGGGTTCTCTTATTGTTGATCACTTTGAGAAAGGCAAATAAAAAACAGGTAGCAAAGTGTGATCAGTTCATGCATTATCCAGACTTGTCTTCAAAGTTGAAGGCCCATAAGAGAGATGGTCAGAGCTAATACTGTTGCCCTTCCTCATATCTGTAAGCCTTGCCTTATGTGTACAATGGAAATAAAATGCAGAAGAACAACAGCAAACTTGAAACAAAAATACGTCATCTCTTACTCCATTTTAGTAAACAAATGCATACTTACGAATTTGGCATACCTGTCTATATTTGAAATATTCTTTCACTCATCTTGCAGACATTTATGGGATATTTTTATCATGTCAGGCACTGAAATAGTTACCAGAACAGTTTACAGTTCTGGGGGCTGGAAGTCCAAGATTAAGGCGCTGGTGTCTGGTGAGGGCCAGCCCATTCCCATTCCCAGTTCACAGCCAGCCATCTGTTCGCTGTCCTCTCATGGCAGAAGGGATGAGGGAGCTCTCTGTGGTCTCTTTAATAAGGGCACTAATCCTGTTCATGAGGGCACCATCTTCATGACCTAATCACTCCCTGAAGACCTCACTTCCAAAAACCATCACATTGGGGATTCATTTTCAACTTATGAATTGGGAGTGGGGGCATGCGGGGAGGTGAGTTGAACATAAACATTCTGTCCATAGCAAAGCATATGTGAATTATAAGATACACAAGGCTGTATTAGGTGACTCAAAGGAAAGAATGAGCAGGGCTCCCAGAATGGGGCGTGTCAGAAGAAGGCTGCACAGGGAGGGAGGTGGCTCTTGATGTGGAATTTACCAAATCGAAGAGCAGAGAGGAGGCCACTCCAGGACAAAGGGAGCTAGACAAGGAGGCGTGACACTCCCTAGTTTCCTTCCGGAGCTTGAGTTCTAATGGGGAGGAGGTGATGGGGCTTCAAATACTATGCCAGGGAGCCGGGCTTGATTTCTCCTCACTGTCTATTAGAGTCTGTCCTTTAAACATTTTTGGACCCTGAGCCAGATTTTAGGGACACAGAGATGAGTGAATCCACGTATTCTATCAGCATATATTCCTTGAAAGCCTGTTTGCTTGCGTTTGTCCCTAAAAACACAACACAGTTCCATAGGGAAGAGAGACATTTTTAAAAAATGATCACAGAACTGCAAGGTAAGTAGTATAATAGAAATATTAATACATGTTTTCTTCTTCCCAGGACCTAGAAAATAGTGAATCATCTGAAACTCTGAACCTTCCAGAATTTTAAATAGAAAACTAATAATTAATAAGAATCACAGTTTTGAGGAAAAGTAATACTTCTGAGGGAGTGATTTCAAGTGATTTGCAACCAAAGTAGATATTTTAAATTTTCATTGACTGATGGTTATCAGTTTAAATAAGTTTTACAAGAGTGGGGAGTCTTCAGTTGAATCGCCTGTTCTTTCTCTCAGTCCACAGCATGCTCGGTCAGCATAGCCAACAGGAGTAGGTCTCTCAGCAATCCTGTTCTTGCCTTTCAGGTGAGCAAGAATGAGCGTCAGGTTATGAAGCCGCTGTATGACAGGTACCGCCTGGTCAAACAGATCCTATCCCGAGCCAGCACCATCCCCATCATTGTGAGTACTCCACGCCCAGTGGTTGACTTCCGGGCTATATTATTAGGGCACTAACTTGCCTTCTCACGAAATAACAGTCTTTCGTAGTTGAACCTGCCATTAATATCAGTGGCCCCTAAACTTGAGGGATGAAAAATTTATCAAAGACTTCTGAGGTGACATTTGCCAAAAATGAGCGAATCTGAAGCTGACAGTTTGTTCCCCTCTTGGGTGCACAAGCTTTGGCCGTATGCTTCTGTCTGACATGTGCTGGGTCAGCGTCCCCGTACTTCCCTTAGAGACAGAGCATCCGGGAAATGGTGTGCTTCGCCCAGGGGCCACTCCACACAGAGTGCCTCTCTGGTCGTGGGGGCCTCGGTTAGTGTTCTTCGCTCTGCCTCCAAGACGGAGATCCGCCCTGCTGGAGTCATACCCGGGGAGAAATCCTGTAAGGAACTCAAGAGAGGGAACTGCTTCTTTTTGGAGATGTAGGAAAGAGTGAGGTAAAGAAAAGGGAGGGCCACCATCCTTGGACTTCGCTGCTTTTGGCCTCTGAATTGGGATTTTGTGAAGAGTAAGGAGCAGTGACTGGCCCTCAGTTCTGGGAAAAAGCCTTTCGGGCACTGGCCAGCTTGCCCCATCCCTCATGCCAGCCCAGCTGCGGGGGTAGTGGTCGTGCCCTTTCCAGCTCGTGGGGGACCTCTGCCTTGGTTTCAGTGCGCTCATCTCCTGGGACCCTGGGGGCTTCCTCTGTTGGCCTTTAGACTTTCTAGCCAGCAGACACGGCCTCGCTTTTATGTTGTTGCTGAAATGCATATTCTTTTTAGCTGCTGCTCTTCTATTCCTGCTTTATATCTTCTTGTTTATTTCCAGGCCCAAGATGTGGTCCTTATATGTCTTATAATAGTGTATTTGTTCAGACAAACAGAGGAGGGTTCAGGGTCTTCAGTCAGGTGTGTTTGAAGAAAGCTACCTTTCTAGAAATTTCCTGCAGAATATATCAGTAAACTAACCAACAAAAGGATTAAATTTAAGGAACCCTTTTCATTCTCCAGTCAGGAGCCCTTAGTAGCCTGAAATAGGGTGAATATACAGCCTGTGTCTGTAACCTTTTGCATCACTTGATGAGCGTGCATTGTTATTTGTTGTTCTGGAAGTTATGGTCACCAGGAGGAAAGAGGGAGGAGGCAGGAATTTTTCTGTGTGTTTGGTTAACATACTTGCATGCCATCCTTGCTCCTGTGTGGCCTCTGTGGTTGGTGGGGTGGGCGGGCAGGCTCTGCAGTAAAGCAGCCAGTTGGACGAGAACTTTGGTTTGTTTCTGGTTTTCTGCCATGTAACCTGCCTATTAACACCTGTCGCAGGGTTCCCCCTCCAGCAAGCGGAGAAGCCCTTTGCTGCAGCCAATTATCGAGGGCGAAACTGCTTCCTTCTTCAAGGAGATAAAGGTGAAGACCTCCAGCTGCTAACCGCGTGCTACACCTGCCCCAGTGTCCCCCACGTCCCTCCCGGGGACGGAAAGGCGCTGTGATTGCGCCCCCTGGTGACGGCTTCCTGCAACCTCCCCTAAAACTCAGTAGCTGCTTCTAACCAACTTCAAACAGTCCTCTTTATGTTTTAGGCCAGCTGATCTCCTTCGTTTCATTTCATTCCCTCACTGTTTTGTACGTTGCTGTTTGTTTGCTTTTTACTTTGCTTGTGGGGATCTGTCTTGTTTTACAATGTTTTTCGTTTTGTTTCCCCTTGGAGGAATGGATTTTCTGTACTCTGAAATTTTGTCAAAATAACTATTGGATAACTTTCTTTTTAAAAAAAAAATCTCATTTACTGAGTTTATAGAAAAAAACAAAATTAACAGAGGCAATATATGTAGCATGTGATAAAAAATAATGATTTTATAGACAAAAAACTTACTTTTCTTTGACAGATTTGCGGGTATAGTTTTACCCACTCTCCTCCTTCCTCTTGCCTTCCCCCTGGCACATTTCGCCCTTGGTGCTAATTTCATAATCTGTTCTTGATCTGTGAATATAGGCTTGTGACAAGCAGTCGACTAGAACATACTCTCTGATCTTTTCCCCAGCAGTAATCAAAGATTGTATGCACATAAACCTTGTCCTCAGTGGCTACTTTTTGCTCGAATGGGGGTACCCTCTGTGTCCAGAGAGTTGTAGAGACCTAACTGGCCCGGACTAGAATCAACCTCTTTCGTATTTTTGTTTCTAGACAATTGAACACACTGACTGCCATACACAGGGCTCTAGAGATGAAAAGACAAAGATTTTTTTAAAAATCAGTGATTGTTTTTTTAGCAGGTAAGTCAGAAGGGGGAGTAAAACTCCAAGGAGAAGTGAGTTTTACGAGTTTCACTTTTGTCATATTTCTGTGGCAGCCTCAATCCTGGGGTGTCATTTATTTAATGAACTTAGAAATAATTATTTCAAAATGTGGGGGCCTTGTTCCCATAAGAACCACTCCATTTTCTTGCCTGGTTCTTCCGCTGTATTTGAGGTAGGGAGCCAGAAGCTACAAAGCCGTCCCTTCTCTTTACTCTGTTCTTTTTTACCTCTCAGGGAGCTTAACTACCTCATAGCCCTCACTTTAAGGTGTTAGACAATGATTGTGCTCCCTATCCATATTCTCTTCAACAGAACTTGTTTATAAAAAATTCTGTAAATGTGAAATTTAGGCAGATTTGCTCCATTGTATCTTCAAAATTAGAGCCATTTTCTCACAATAAGACTTGATGTTAATGAAATAAGACAAATTTTGTCTAGCTGATCGTTTCACACAAGAATTAAATCACCATAATTGAGGAAATGGGGGTGACTGTGTGTATGAAAACCAGCATATTTCTCTTAGAAGCTTGAGCTAAACTGTTCCTAGATAAAAATGTGTTCTTTAACACATCCAAAATATGACACTTAATAATTACCTCATGAAACAAATGGTGGATAAATGAATTAAGCTCTTTTTAAAAGAGGATGTCCTTCCAAATCTTGTCCCTGAGCTCGGTTGATTTTTTTCACAACTATGTTTTGGCCATGGCTCTTCTACTGGCCCTCATGATGGTCACAATTTCCGATAATTGTGAAATGATTACATTGTTCTTGAAAATCGTGTTGTCCTTCAGTTCATTTTGTCCCAGTTGGCCATGTTTATCAGCATGAATTTGGATTGTATTAATTCTCAGCAGTTCTGATGCATTTTAGGATTTGGTGTTTGTATGTGCAGAGAAGATTTATCTAAACTGTTTGAAAACTGTCCCTGGTTTTAAATGTTTATGGGAAGACACCAGCTGTGTGTAAAATAGCTAAAAACTAAGTAGTTTTTATAACTACCATTTTTTTAAATGCTCAAAAACAATATAGTAATTATACAATGTGTAATTTTAGAGTGTATACGTTTAATAACTATAAAATGTCATAATTAATGAAAATCATTATTATTGTGTGACTTTCTGCTTAGGGGCTTAGTTTGACCTCCAGAGCAGTGTGGACTAAGCTTACAGCTTCTTCCCGAGAGCACGTCCATATTTGTAGCCACTGGCCCTGCTCACTCCCAGCAACACCCTGTGAACACTCTTCCTCCAGGTTCTTCCTCTTTCTCGTGTGACCTGGGCTCCAGACCTTCCCAGTCCTATAGCTCTGCTCTCTACACACACACACCAGTCTATCTGTATCCCTCTTAAAAACTGATACCCAGAACTGAGTATTATTCCAGTGGGTTAGCAGGACAGTGGACCAAGGACTAACCCTGACCTCGATCTAGATGACTAAGGCTCTTCAGTTCTCCAGGTCTATGCCTACGTGACTGTCAGCATGCATGAGTTCATCTTAGTCTTTCTAGGGCAGGGTGTCTCAACCTCAGTACTATAAACATTTGTCCCAGATAACTCACGGTTGTGGGGGATCTGGCCTCCCCCACTCCAGTATAACAACCAGCAATGCCTCCAGACTTTGCCAAAGGTCCCAGAGGGGGCAAACCTGCTCCCAGTTGAAAGCCATGGCCTGTGGTCCCATCTCCTTTTCCAAGGATTACTTAGTGTCCATGTGTCCAGATTTTTTATTTTGTAATCTAATTATAGGACCTTGAAGTTTTCCAATTTCTTACTTTTCATTCTTCTATCCCAGACCTATGAAATAGATTACGTCTAGGTTTTATATTGGAGAAGGAAATGGCAACCCACTCCAGTATTCTCTCCTGGGAAATCCCATGGACAGAGGAGCCTGGCAGGCTACAGTCCATGAGGCCGCAAAGAGTCGGACACGACTGAACGACTTCACTTTCACTCTTCACCTTCATGCATTGGAGAAGGAAATGGCAACCCACTCCAGTGTTCTTGCCTGGAGAATCCCAGGGTCGGTGGAGCCTGGTGGGCTGCAGTCTATGGGGTCGCACAGAGTCGGACACGACTGAAGCAATTTAGCAGCAGCAGCAGGTTTTATATTCTAACACACTTACCCACTGTGTCATCTACACATTTAGTGACTATATTTGGTGCCATATCCAAGTGGTTGACAAATACTGAAAAGGCTGGGTCAAGTACAGCCTCCTGGCTCGAGGCTTCCCTGCAGATTTACGTCAACATTGCAGCGACACTCTGCATAAATGTTCACAGTCAGCTTTCCTTTCACAGTCATTGTCCCTCATTCTTTACTGAAATCCAGATATCCTGCCAATCCTATCAAAAAAGGGAAAATGGCTAGCTTTTCTGATTTGTGTTCAAGAAACCAGTGTTAGTCACTGTTGAGCACTGATTGTTTTTCAGTTGCTCATGTGTTATCTAGATGTTGATACCTTCTAGAATCTACTCAGTATCCACAGCAACCTGATGGTCATAATCTGAAGATGTGTTTTGCTGTTTCTTTTGTCCTGTGTTTTCCACAGCTTACTGAGAACAGCTTTGTGTAGCTTTGTCTCCGAAAACGTTGATTCTCCCTTCTGTGCAGGGTGTAGTTTCCGTTTGTTGAGTTCTCTCAAGACCTTGGGATCTGATTGGTAAAGCTTGGACCCCTGACTTCATTTCTTATCTGTCTCGGGCAGTGCCAACCAGGGTTAGATCCCTGGGTTGGGAAGTTCCTCTGGAGAAGGGAATGTCAATCCACTCCAGTATTTGTGCCTGGAGAATCCCATGGACAGAGAAGCCTGGTGGGCTACAGTCTGTAGGGTCGCAAAGAGTCAGACACGACTGAGCGACTAACGCACATAACACACACACACACACACACACACACACACACACACACACACACACACACACACACGGGCTTTTGTATACTCTTTGTTTAAAAGACTTTTTTTTAATGTGGACCATTTTTAAAGTTTTTATTTGTTACAATATTGTTTCTGTTTTTTTTTTTGTTTTTTTTTTTTTAAGTATGTTTTGGTTTCTTGGCCACAAGGGGTGTGGGACCTTCACTCCCTGACCAGGGATCAAACCCGCACCCTCTGCATTGGAAGGTAAAATCTTAACCACTGGACTGCCAAGGAATTCCCTAATATACTCTTAATAGAAATTTGTATTTCTCATTTAAAGCTGAATTACTGAAATAACAGGCATTTATCGAACACCTAATACAGGCAGACATTGGCCAAGTTCGGCGACAGCAGTGAAAGATCCCAGACCCCACCGGGTTCCCCCCAACCAGGGAAGGGAGGGAAGAGGCCGGTGGCGCTGCCCACGGGCCAGGTGCCCCGCGCGATTGTCTCAACTGTTGTAAAACAATGCAGATGGGACCTGCCACTTCCTTACAAAAAAAGAGAAACTTCTCGACTGTTGATGGAAAAGCCACTTTTACCCTTTAAATTTTAAAACGATTTTCATTTTGAGAAACTAATAATGAAGCTCTTACTTCCATGGATCAAGAAAAGAGACTGAAGATCCGAAGTGACAGCAGAAAGAATCTAGGAAGGCCACCTAGTTTTTTCCAACTTTACCTTCGTGTCTTCATAACAGTAGTTTCATTGTAGCTGTGTGATAGTCCTTTTCTTTTGCCTGTTTGTTTATTCGTTCACATGATTTCAGAGGCACCACCATAAACGTACCAAACTCTGTGATAAGAGAATCAGCACACACAGTTTGAATCGTGTACTTTGCCATGAGCAGTGGCTCCTCCTGAAGCCACTCGGTTTACCTAACAACTGATGTTGTGACCCTGTTGTTCATGTAGCTGAATGCCTAACCAATTTTTTAATTTCTTAAGATACTCTTTTCTGGTCTGACTGTACATTTTGACAGTGAATTATTTCCTTTAAGAGCTTTCTTTCAGACTCTGACATCATTTCTTAGATTCACGTAGCTTCAAATTGACACCAACATATTGTCGTTTGACCTCATTATTTTTCTAACCACATTTTTATCAAGGTAGAGAATATCACAATTTTCTTAGAGTCTTGGATGCTAAAAAATACAGCTGTGGCCCTTAGAAATTCTTTGAAAAAGAAATGTTTCATGAGTCCAGTAATGGAAAGATAAATATTTTGATCTTCTCAAAAGTTTCCTAAAATTTTATCAAGCAACCACAAATACTTCATAACCTCACCTTTTATATAGAAAGGATGCATTGTTGAATCTCTGAAATTCTTCATAGCTTAATAAAAATAATTCTGAGACACATAAGTAGTGAAATCTTTAAAGCACGGATTTCTGGTGGTGAATTTTATTATGTATTGTCACAATGCTGAGAATTTTTAGATTCATTTGCTTCGTTTGCTTTTGGGTATAAATTCTGATGATTTTTTTCCTTCCTACCCTCGGCCTTGACAACTGTTAATTGTACTGTATACTAATTTTTGATAGTTTTTCCCCCCTATTGAGAAGCTGTGTTTAGTGTTTGTCTTAATTTCTGTGTGTATATAGATATTCAATAACATATCCATCATGTGCATACGTGTTGCTAAACATAGATATGTAGAAGAAACTGTATGGGGTCTGGATAATTAAATGACTATGAGATGATACTAGTAATGAAAGAGGGCCTAAAAAAGTAACCAGATTTTTATTAGGGTTGCTGTGTATCTCCAGGAAGAAGAGGAGGGTTCAGAAGACGATAACTACACGAAGCCAGACTTCATGGTCACCCTGAAAACTGATTTCAGCGCGCGTTGCTTTCTGGACCAATTTGAAGATGACGCTGATGGTTTTATTTCCCCAATGGATGATAAAATACCGTCAAAATGCAGCCAGGACACCGGACTTTCAAATCTCCATGCTGCTTCCATGTATGTTGCTTTGGTGGTGTTATTAGAATGTCATGATGAAAATAATTTTCTGAAATACTGTTTTACCCTTTGTACTTAATGGCAAAACACAAATGACTTGCCTAGGATGTATCTCTATGGATAAAACAGAGTTTGTTTTAACTCCTGGCTCAGTGTTTTTAGAAGCTTCATCCCATGTTGTCTGAGGGAGCATGTGAGATCTTGCTTAAACAAGGGGAAGGCCTCTTGTAAGGGACCTGTCTCTGTGTGTCACAGCTCGCCATTTAATACACTGAGTACAGATGACATTTCTTTCTTCCAAAGCAAAACATAACAGAGTGCCCTGGGATTTCACATGCTTGAAGAATTTACAAGTAGCAGAAGCTTTGGCCTCCATTTCTGCTCCCTCGACAGTTCCTGCATTTATATGCTTTTCCCATTCTCTACAACCCCTATCTCGTTGCACAATCACAATATTTCTTAACAATTCAGATTTAACTCAATTTTCTTGAACTTTTTCTGCCCCTCTTAGACCAGAACTCTTGGAACACCTTCAGGAAATGAGAGAAGAAAAGAAAAGGATTCGAAAGAAACTTCGTGATTTTGAAGACAATTTTTTCAGACAGAATGGAAGGTCAGCGCATGTATCTTTCTTCCCCTCCTCCTCCTCACATGCAGCCCTCTTTTTTCTCTGTCACATCTGTGCAAAGCCTCCCACCTGAGAGCCACCCTCCCTGCATCCTGTATCCTGGCCCTTGGCTGTGTGCCCAGGGCTCCTTCGAGGTTTACTGTGAGATGGTGAGGTGTGTGTGGTCCTTCAGGAGGAAATGCTCCTTGGCGAACATCCAAGACTGATACAGATTCAGCTGATGTTTCTAAAACTAACCTGTCACATCAAATTCTAATCTAAGAGGAGCAGCGTAAAGCTAAGTTTCTAGTGAACAGCACTGGTTTTGATTTCTGGTGTTGTTTTTTTAACCTTAATAAACTTGAAGGAGGAATAAGGAAAAGGGGTACTCTAGATCTTGCTGGTTTTTAAGCTCATTTTAAAAGCAAAGTTGTCAAGTCATGAGAAATACACCAGAAGCAGGAAGGCGGCCTGATTGATAGGGTACCAGTGAGTTTTAAGACATAATGTTATCGTCGTCATAGAGCCTTATGCTGCGGAATAGTCTTCTGTGTTTGCAAGTGACCACACGCAGAATGTGCTACTCAGGTCACAGCAGAAGACAGGGTAGAACAGAGAATAGGTTTCCTTCTCTTACACTGGAGCTGAGTTTATCATTTTAAAATGTTTTATTTTAATCCAAATTATTTAAACAGTATAAATACAGTTTCTCTTTAAGTCCCCTTTCATAATTCTCAAAAGAATTGGAAAATAAAAATACCATAAAAATTAACATTTAAAATTTAGTATATTTCTGTTGATTTTCATTATTGTATAAATTTATTTTAGGATTTCTGACTTGGATCTGTCCTATAATGACTTTTCAATGAATTTTTATACCTAAATATCTGCTTTTCTTTTTCCGTGAATTGTAGGATATTTTTAAAAACGTAGATAAAATAAATAATATTCAAAATAATAATGCATGCATGCATGCCATATTGCTCAGTCATTTTTTGCAATTTCACTCTTTGCAGCTCCTCTCTGTCTATGGGATTTCCCAGTCAGGAATACTGGAGTGGGTTGCCATTTTCTTCTCCAGGGGATCGTCCCAACCCAGGGATCAAACCTATGTCTCCTGTGTCTCCTGTCGCATTGCAGGCAAATTCTTTACCAATGAGCCATTGGGAAAGTCCCAAAATAATATTCTAACACCAAAGACAAACCAAAGGATTAACATTTTGATTTGTTTCATTCCAGTCTTCTTTCCAAGCGTATTTTTGGTTTGTCTGTTTTATTTTTTCCCATATATTTATAATCGTGTTATGCACAGACATCCTATAATTATGTAACTTGCACATGTTTTAAGAAAATAGAATTGATGGGAATCAATAACTATCATACAAGTTTAGAACCGTCAGGGACTTCAGATTTCAGGGTGTGATTCATATCTGACACGAATGAAGCCTCTCAAAGGGCACGTCTGGGGTTGGGGTCACACACCCCCTTCCCTTCCCTGCCCTCTTCTTGGAGTCATACAGGATCCTTCCTTGAGCAGGCAGAACAGAAATAAAATCAGTTCACTGAGCAAAATTAAATGAACCCCAAGCTATCCCCGTTTCCCATTTTTTGCTCTTGAATAAGAAGGAAAGGAAGCCTGGTGTTTGAATGTTTGACGTGTACATTTCCAAGTGAGATGAGAAGCAGAGCAGCACCACAGTGGCTGAGGATGTGGGAACAGCAGCGCTTCTTCAGGTCCTCCTGCGGGTTGTATTAATATTAGATCCAGATTCATGAGCACAGCGCGCACCCTGTAATCAGCTCTCAATTATAGTCCTTGTGCATATAAACGTATACATAGAAAATTACTCAGTAAATTTTAAAGGCTTATTAGTGTTCTCTGATCCAATTGCTGAATTCCAAGGCTGATTTTTATAATAAGTAGGAGTATTAACTATTTTTTTAAACCCTGTAAATTGAGTATACCAATTGCTAATTAGAAATTGAGTGGTTCATTAGGTGAAGTATATAAAAATGAGAAAGCATTAAGTATAAATAAAGGCTTTCAGTATATGGAGACTCTTGGTGTGAATTTACATGTAGCCATAACAGAGAGAGTTTCTACATTTCTTAGTCCATCCTGTCTTTCTTCAAGATGCTGGAGTAACTCTAAAACTCAGTTGCATGGTGCCATTTGCGGACACTGTCTTTCACTGCTTGTCTAAACACAGCTCCAGTCTTGATACCAATGATGCTTGGCAACGCTGATTCTGTGGGGCGATAAACTGCAAATTTCCACATGATGATAACTCACCCAATGAACAGTATCCTCTAGGAGAGACACTGCCTGATCATTAGCCCCTTTTCTCTTTGTTTCCATTAGAAATGTCCAGAAGGAAGACCGCACTCCAATGGCTGAAGAATACAACGAGTATAAGCACATTAAGGCAAAACTGAGGCTCTTGGAGGTGCTCATCAGCAAGAGAGACACTGATTCCAAGTCCATGTGAGGAGTCAGCCCCATCCGAGCAAGGGGGTGGGGGGAATGCAGGGGAATGTCCCCCCTCCCTCCCCTCCCCCCCACCTCTCCTGGTAAGTAGCAGCTGGGCAGAAACTGGAAGGCAGCCTTGGAGCTGGACCTGCGCCCTCCTGCCTGCAGGCCCTGGGGGTCAGCCCGTTTCCATTGCCTGCCTTGGAAACCATCTAGGTGGAAGGAGGCCACCTACCCCCATGCCAAAATTTTGCAAGGGAATATCAAGATCTCTGCATACCTGTGTGCACACAGACACACACATACGCTGCAGTGGAAGCTTGCTGACACTGGCAGCGGTGAATCACTACATGAAGACACACTCGTCTACAGAGGATGTACACTGTTCTTCTGGGATAACTGAGCAACAGCATCCTCTGTCTAACTGTGACAATAACAAGCTCAGGACTTCACTCTGGAGAGCGAACTTGCTGCGCACATTCGTGTTCTCTGTGGATCCCATCCAGTGGGAGCCTGCATCGGAGCCCTGTTTGCTGCCTCGGCCATTCTTGTGACCTTTCCACGGAGCCACGCCTTTCCCCACTTGTGTGAATTGCTTCTCCTTCAACTCTCGGGTAGATGGAAGCTGCACCTGCCTGGGAGAGCAGTGCAGCCCTCTATCTGATGTTGTGTTTCTTCGAGATGTCCTCAGATGACAGAGAACTGATCCCTGACTAGGGCTGGACCATCAGCAGAGGACAGATGGGATAGAGAAGTAGCTAATATCCGTGCTGGTGTTTCAGTTAGGCAGCAGTGAAGAGAATTTTTTCCTGAAGGTTGACTACACTTATCAGCTTCAGAATTTATGATCGAACACTTAAGCAAGGGGAAGGCCACTGGTCTATTTGGTTTGGTTTTGGCTCTAGCTAGACAAAAGGGTCTTGCTTAATTCCTAGGTTAAGTGTAGAGGATCATGAGAGAGAAAGAGCCTGTATTTTAAGCCTTCTGTGTACTTACCAGAGTTTAATTTTTTTTTTTAAGTAAACCTGCACTAAAAGTCTTCTCTAACTGAAGGATAAGTGTAGCCCTCAGAGCACAGCTCAAGGCAGAACCTAAATCACACTGTTTTGAAGATCCTGTATAAAGAGAAAATAATGGTGTGTGGCCAGTTACAATGATAGTTTCTTCAAAGATGGTGTTGCAGAGCTATCTGTATTAGACATTTTGGAGGGACCAGGGAATTTAAGACAGCAAATCATCCATCACCTCAGTGTGCTGATGTTATCTGGTGATTGGTTAGTACTTTTTGACCTTCTGTGTCTGCACTAAAGAAAATGAGTTCTGGTTCTGCCTGTATACCCTAGCCCACCTCTGTGCTCTGGGAGGCTGAGCACAGTATCTGCCCACCAGCCACTGGTTGCCAAGAGAAGGTGTTTCTGCAGCTCTGCCTTTTGAAGATAATAGTGCAGGGTGAACAAGACAGCAAAGGGTACCATTCTGTTTTCTTTAATAATAATAACGGAGAAAAGTCTTCCTGATCAGTTTGTCACTTTCCAAAGTGGGTTCTTGAGAAACTGGTCAGATCAGGTTTGTAGCAGCATTTTCCATTTTGAGGTAGTGGCTCTCTGTTGGTTAAAAATTGTTCAAGTTAGGAGTAGGGGGAAATAGCTTTAAGTTTGCTCTTTCATCTTCTAGAAGCACGAGCTGTTTGTTGAAAGCACCCTGGTTTAATCCACACACTTAAAGACGGTACGTAATCCTACAATGTAGTTCGTTTGGTATTCTCTGCTCTACTGTTTACACTGCAGATTGCTGTAGTTTCAAGGAGTTATATTATAAATGAAATGACGCACTTTAGGATGTTTTCTATTTTTGAAATCTGAACATGAATCATTCACATGACCAAAAATTGTATTTTTTAAAGAAATACATGTCTAGTTTGTCCTTTTTAAGTAATTACTCTCTCAAATAAGCTATAATATAAATCACATCATTACCAGTTAACTTTCAAAGCACATCTGTCTAAGTATTGTTTTGAAAATACTAATATGCTACAACACTTTCAAAGAGAGAAGGCTATATAAATGAGAAGTTACGAAATGTTTTGCAATCTGTTGTTTCTGCCAAAGGTAAATAAGTAAAAGATTTAGTCAGGAATCCCCTTTGAAATTTGTATGATTGAATAAAAGTATACACCAAGTTATAGTAAAATAAATCGCGTATGCAATGTCGTCTTTTCCTTTGTAGTTTATAATACGCTTCCTAGAACGGTGCCCAAATTACGGGAGGGGAGTCCTGTTTTCACTAGATTCTAGCTGAAGACACGTTAGTCAGTAGGTTCTGGCTCTGCCAGAAGTGCTGGGGCAAATTTGTTTCCACAGCAACCATTTCTGCAGCCTAGAGTCTCAAGGCCCTAGAGGCAGTGTCTTAATTGGCTTCATACAGAGTACACTGGACCACAGTTTTTCCTTTGCTCTCTCGGGAATGCATATGTGTATTTACTAACACATGCCAACAAAATAAATGTCAAGGGTTATTTAATAACAAGGATAAGTAAAAATAAAGCATGAATAAACTTAATAGTACGATTATAAGAATTAGAGATAGCAGAGACTTATAATTTTCCAAGCATTTGCTTTTATTGTTTTAGTCTCGCGTAAACCTTGAAACAGATGTTTATATGGGCTATGGTATCATCACTGCATTTCGTCTTTGAAGCATTGAGGTTGATCTTACTTTTTGACAGGTATGTGCAAGGCTTAGGATAATGGCCTGCTGTGAAGTGTTTCACAACAGGCAGAATTTGTTTCATGCCAGTACAAGAAAGTCTGCACCAGCTCACTAATCTCTGATTCAGGTCAAATTTCTCGGAAAGACCAAATCACATTTCAAACTGGAGAATTTTTTTTTTTTTAACTTGTTAGCTGTAATTCATTGTGAGCTAATAATTAGATTTCTTTGCTTTGGTTGCCCGTTTGAAGTCCAATGATTATTATTCAGTGGCAAGGCAGGGATGAGCAGTGCCTCTGTTTGTAATATCAGTGTGATTTGTGTTTTGTCTCATCCTGACGCAACACTTACGTGTGGCAGAAGAGTCTGAGGCAGGGTGTGCCTGCTCCCAGGTGTGGCATTTCTAGCCCAGGACAAATGCTTCAGGGCTGTGTTTGTATCATAAACATGGACTGTGGCCAGCCACCTTGGAGCCCTGAGGGCTGGGCATCTATTAATGTGGTTGAGCTTAGAATTCCTCTTAAAGTGACTATTAAGGTCTATTATCAGAATTGAAGGGCAGCTGTAGTGCCAATTAAGTTTATTCTTTCAGGAGCTGCCTAGTTCTCAGTAGGCATAATTGGACCCTCCTTCCTGAACTGATCATAGGTTTACAAGAAAGATCCAAATTTAAAGTTCGTTGATTAATTTTTTAAGAGCTCTTAACCTGATTATGAAGATACCATCTCTCCTAAGGGTATATTTTTTAAGCATTTATACTTTATTATCTTTGGTGGTATATTTATAGCTGAATGCCATAAATGCTTAACTGCTTTGTGAAAATCTGATTGTAGTCTAAATTGGCTTTGATCTCAAGACAAGTATTCCTGAATATTGCTTCCCGAGGATTTTTCTTTTGAGAAGAGAGGTGGTTTCTGCACCAAGACCAACACCTCTGTGATATTCTTTCATAATATCCATTTGGTTAAACCAATAGGTTGGGACAAAACTAGACTAAAACGCTGAAGTAGTTTCCTCAGAAACCCATGGGTTTAGCAGAAACCAGAATGTGCTTTCTTTTCCTTTGATTAATTCCCTTCCTTTATATTTTTTTCCCCACATGATCCTCAAATTCTACTGAAGAGTACCTTTTGTCAAAACATAGGCTAAACATATTTTCAAATCTGTAGGTACTGAACTTGTGCATCCTGGCACTTCTTCACAGGGTGGCTGACTCGGCAAGCCCCAAAGATGGGTGTTCTACATGTCAGCCACTGCACTGGGGCATTAGTGACTTTCCTGAGTAGAGGTCACTGCCCTTGGGGGCATATATGCTCCTCCCCCATGATCCTTCATAACAGAAGTATGTGGATACGCCGGGGTCAATTAACAGGTCCACACAGATATGTATCAAAATGAAATGTGTACATCTACAACTTCATATTGCTATGAAACTGCACTTATGTCTCTAGAGGATCTCATTTGGCCTGGAATCCAGCCAATCTGATCACATGCGCAGCTCAAGAAATCAGTTTGGCAGATCTGACTCTCAGTCTGAAAGCATCTATATGATCATGAAAATCTCCACGAGTGGATACAATTTTAGTAAATAACATGGGCCCAGAACAATGTTTACATGACATGTAAGCAGAAAGTCTTTGAAATTACCGTTGTTCCTTTTTTAAAATGTAAACTGAATGAAAAGATGTTATGTACATTTTTAAAGTACATGACTGTATTTTGTATAAACATAAATAAAATATTTTTAATTGTGAGAGTTCCGAATTTTTTGACAGCGAACCGTCCTGTGGGGTGTGACCTTTCCCTTCAGAAAGGAATCAAGCTGCTCCCTTGAGCGCCTCAGAAGCCCACTGAAGATTAAGATTCGTTGTTCTGTCTCCATGGGAGGCACCAGAAGGTGAAGCAAACTGGGCACAAGCGAGCCATGCCATGATGGTCAGGAGGAAAATGGGCTTGTGCTCTGCTCAACTGCCTTTCAAATCCACGGGAGGGGGGCTGAAGGGATGCAGAAAGAAAGGCACTTAAAAAAAATCATGTAAGTATATCTCCAAAGTCTAGGAGGCCATCACAGGTAAATACAGGAGCCATTCACTACTCTGAAGCCAAAGAGGCAGGAAACGGTGACATGGGAGAAAAGGCATATTGCAGTTGTGTGAGGTGAGTAGCTGGCGGTCGGTGGAGGTTAGGCCTGCAGGTATCCTTAGGCTGCACGTGTTATAGACGCTCTAAGTGACTCAAGTACACATTCAAAACATACTAAACCTGAATTTTTTTTTTTTTAATTAAGGCTTGGCGTAAGGACCTTGTCACAGTACTGACGCCAGGATTTGAACTGAGATCTGTCTGACTCCGGAGCACGAAAGGTGCAGTGCTGCTGATGGTGCACTGGCATGGCATTCTGCCTCAATTAAACCTCACCCTGAGTAATGCACTTTTTGAAACCCATGTGGCAGGCAGCATATAGCAACCATCCATTTTCTTAAATCCTATTTTGACGAGGACCCTGTGAGGGCCCAGAAAGTGATGCCAGTCCAAGTATACCAGCTTCTGCAGCCTGTTAGAAAACCGAAGGTCCTCCACTCTGCCTTGCCTGACTCCTCTGGAAATGTTTTCGCTCCTGATCCTGTCCATTTGTAGCACTATGGGCAACCTGAATGGGAATTTCAGAACAGGAACCAACAGGCGTAGGCTAGGGGAGAGGGACAGTCCTTATCAGGCCTCTCAATGGCCTCATTACCTCCTCTAGAAATGGATTCTGAATTTTGCAAGACAAATATATCAGGGTTATCCCTAAGCTGGGTCAGCTTATCAAGGCTATAAAGACACAGCTGAGTTTCATATTCAGTAAAAGCCAAAAGTCAAAATTCCCAAACGTGTTTTTAGAATGCTGGCTGCCTGGCCGACAATTGGGATTTGGCAGGAACTGGGCTTGTTGACAACTTGCTTCTCACTTTTCCTCTCCATCAACAAGGCTTGTACCACAGGATGGATCCTACAGTTCAGCATCTTCCGGAGAACGTGGCCCAGTGCAAAACACAGCGAGAACCGAGTCCAAGACCTAAGGACTTATGTTTCTCAGCTGGGCCTTTGTGTGCATCTATTACTTGTTCCTGTGAATTCTGAAACTCATACTCTTCCACGTTTGAATCCTTAATTTCTCAAAAGCAATTTAAAGATGCTGAGAAATCCTTGTCATGCTTCTGGTTCTGTAGCAGAGTATTTCTTGGGTAAGATATTCTGAGATATTGTTATCTTTCTGTAACTATTATTTTACTGAAGTATAGTTGGTTTACAGTGTTTCAAGTGTACAGCGAAATGATTCAGTTTTGTATCTATATATGACACACACTTTTTCAGATTCTTTTCCATTACAGTTTATTACAAGATATGCAATGTGCTATATAGTAGGTCCTTGATTATTTTACTTTCAAAGAACTTAAAATTCCTGGACAAGATTAGAGGAAGGGGGCGGGGGGAACACAGGAAGAGAGTGAAGGGTATGTTTCTCTCTGGTAGCAGAGGGCAGGGCTTCTCAAATTGGTCAGGGGTCTTTAGTACAGTAGCCCTGCGGGAGCTGGCAATCTTCACTTTTCTGACAAGCCTCCAGGTGCTGCAATGCTACTGAGCCAAAGACTGCACATTAAGTAGAGGATGCAGACGACATCCTGGGTGTTTGCAGGAATGAGCAGCTCCGATCAATTCAAAATCCTGAGTTGACAGAGGCGGCACACAACAGTCCCAGTGGAGACCAGATGCCGTCTGACGCGTAAGGTCCAGACTGCAGACAGATGGCCCAGCTCTGCAACTTGGGCACCTTCCTTACCCTCCCTTTCTCTGTTTCTTTACCGTAAAAGAAAATGGGAATAACTGTAGTACCTCCTTATTGAGGTTATTATGGGAATTTACTTGGATGAACATGAAAGAATTACTACAGTAAATCTTGGGTAAATGGTGGTGGTGGGCTATTATCATCAGCATTAAGACAAAGATTCTTTGTGGGCCAAACAGACATTTTGAATCACTACAAAAAAGGAATTGTATTTTCCCCCCACTACCACCCTCCTCTTCACCCTCAGGTGCCATGTTTGCATGTAGTCAGCAACAGAGGCACACGTCTAGCACTTTAAGCACAAGTCAGTACTAACCAGTGAGCAAGATTTTATGTGAGCACTGACCCATTCTCTCGGCAGGGAAAGTAAAATTCTGACTCTTCTCAAGCAATTTACATCAAAACCTGCATGCAGCTTTCTCCAAGAGACTTTTGCTTGCTAAACCCCTTCCCTCTCAAAGCAGGGCAGCCAGCCTCTCTAGGTCTGCTTGTCCCGAAGGCACCACTGTGGGAGGCCCCTATCTGCTCAGACATGTCAAAAGAATTAGATGACAGTGCCTGTGTCCGGCGCAGGAAAGGGACAGAATAACCTTGGAAATAATTTCTAGGTCAGCTGGTGTCCTGAAATTTCTGTCTCAGGGTGTATTTTTAAACAACTAAAAACGAAGCATACCCCAGGGAGGAGAGTTGCTCCGATTTTGGCAAGCTCCTAACCAACATGAGTTTCACCAAGCCTGTGAGCAAGGCTGAGACTAGGAGAGGGCCTGGGGTCGTCTTCCATTCCTTCATCAGCCCCGGGGTGGAAGGCTAGGGGTCAGGGGAGTGGAGGTACCCCAGCTCAGGCCAGCAACAGCAAGCTGTGGTTCAAATGACCTTCCACTCTCACTGAATGAAGCCCTCCCCCCCATTAACTCAAATTTAGAAACTCCAGGTCTCCTCTCTGAACAGACTGCCAGACTTGAACTTGAGAGCCCTTAAGCCTGCTATACCAGACTGAGCACGAGAGTACCCAGGCACAAAAGGGTCAAGAGACTGGTTTTTAACAACAAGAAGCCTTTAGCAGTGGAAGACTGGTTTCTCTGGGACCACAGGCCAGTACCTAGTTGGCACTTGCTGTTGACCTTCGTTCTCAAGAGCTCTGGCCTCTTATGACACCATAGGGACTGGGGTTGTTTCTTAGTCTGCTTTAGTGTTTGCCTTTATCTGAGAAGTGTGTGTGTTTTAGATCTTATTTAATTTCTCAGAAGTTCAATGTCAACGGGAGCCGAATCAATAATTCCTAGAGATTGTATCCAGCTGCCCTAGGATTAGGCCCAGGAAAATCAGCTTTTAAAAGATCTGAAGATTGTGTGATTGTGCATCCTGCCAAGCATCTGGCCACTCTTGGAAGGAAAAAAAAAAAGCTGACGTCTGAACTAATTTTCTCCATGCCACACATAACTCAGGGGTACACACTCCATTACTTTTATAAGGAAATAAAGCGCCAAAGCCTGGATCAGCTAATCCGTGGGAGAGACTGTTATTAATACAGATGCAAAGAATCTTCTCACAGTGGGTAGACGCCTCCTCCAACTCTTGTTCTGTTGCATATCCTGCTTTCTTGCTCCACAAGTGAGGTTGAGCAGTCTCTCTTGACCTGGGTTGTAAAGGCGTGCTGGTAGCATCTATGTCACATCTAACTGGAGAGTTCCCTTATATCACCCACAGGAGAGTTTTCATCTTTTCTGAAGACATGAGGACCTGCTGTCTTCCTTACCACAAGCTCCTCCTCAGCTTTGTGAGATACTGTTCCGCAAGGCAAGTCTGCAGGTGGAGCCTGCCAATGGCTCCTACCAGTGCTGCAGAAAGGCATCTCTTAAAAATGAAGACATTCACAAACCAGAAGACTCATAACTCAAACCAAGTAGTACAAAGGCAACATGGGCATCATGTCCTTAGATATTCTAGACACCTGGTTTATTTTTTTTCTTTTTTTTTTAATTTTATTTTATTTTTAAACTTTACATAATTGTATTAGTTTTGCCAAATATCAAAATGAATCCGCCACAGGTATACATGTGTTCCACCTGATTTAAAATCTCCTTGGCTTCATTTTTAAGAGCCAAAGAAAACCGGAGACAGCAAACACTGACATTTCTTTTTGAGAGGAAATGATAAAATCCTGCATGTCAGCCTTATTTGCTTTCTCTTATACGCTTGACCCTAACACAAAATATTCTATTCATTGGGTTGTACCTCAAATTTGTTTTGATATTCTGTTGTGTGTCCTCCTCCATTCCACTTTTCTCTCCATCACCTGGTCAACTATGATTTGGCTATTTTTTCCTTTATTTTTTCCAGTTTTATTGAGATATGATTGACATTGTATAAGTTTAAGGTGTACAACAGGTGGATTTGAAGAGCTAGTTTATTGTAAAACAACCACCATCATAATAGCATTAGCTAACACCTCCATCATGTCACATAACTATCATTCTTCTTTGCAGTTAGAACATTCAAGATCTACTGTCTTAGCAACATGCAAGTATATAGTACACTATTATAAACTATAACCACTATGCTGTTCATTAGATTCCCAGAACGTATTCATCTTATAACTGGAAGTTTGACCAACAAGTCCCCTTTTGCCCCACTCTCCAGCACCTTTCTATTCTGTTCCTATGGGTTAGGCTTTTTAGATTCTACATATAAGTGAGATTTGGTCTTTCTCTGACTTAATTCACCTAGCATAATACTTTCAAGGTCCATCCATGTTGTTACAAACAGCAAGATTTTCTTTTCTTATAATAATACTCCACTGTTACATACACCACAATTTCTCCATTCATCCATTGACAGACCCATTGTTTCCATGTCTTGGCTGTTGTGACTAACACTGCAGTGAACACAAGAGTGCAGATATCTTTTCAAGATCCTGGTTATATTACACTGTGGGTATGTACCCCCAAGTGGGATTGCTGAATCACACGATAGTTCTATTTTTCATTTTTTAAGGAACCTTCATAATGTTTTCCATAGTGGCTATACCAATTTACATTCCCACCAACAGTGTTCAAGGCTTCTCTTTTTTCCACATCCTCACCAACACTTGTCTCTAGTCTTTTGGATAACAGCCACTTTAAAAAGCCTGAGATGAATATCTCCTTGTGGTTTTGATTTGCATTTCCCTAATGTTTTGCAGTGTTGAGTACCTCTTCATGCACCTGTTGGCCATTTGTATGTCTTATTTGAAAATGTATTTATTGAGTTCTGCCTGTTTTTTAAGTCAGATTATTTGGTTACTTTTACTATTGAGTCAGATGAGTTCTTTATGTATTTTGGACACTAACTCATCAGATATATGATTGCAGATATTTTCTCCCATTCCATAGTTTGCATTTTTATTTGTTGTTTCTTTTGCTGGGAAGAAGCTGTTTAGTTTGATATAATCACAATTATCAAGTTTTTGTTGCCACGAATTTGGTGTTATATCTCAAAATCATCACAAAAACCAATGTCAAGAAGCCTTTTCTCTGTGTTTTCTTTGAGGAGTTTTAGTTTCAGGGGTTGTGTTTAAGTCTTTATTAATTTTTGTGAATAATATAAGGTAGGGGTTCAATTTCATTATGCATTCGGCCATCCAGTGCTACCAACACCTTTTGTTAAAGAGGCTAGTCTTTCCTCACTGAATATTCTTGGCTCCCTGTCAAATATTAATTAACCATATATTGAAGGTTTATCCTTTTTTATGCCACTATGATGCTGTTAATTACTGTAGATTTGTAGGATAGCTTGAAATAGTTATTAGCTGTAATAGTATTTAAAACAAGAAGTGTGATCCCTCCAGTGTATTCTTTTTTCCTCATGATAGCTTTGACTATTTGGGATCTTTTTTGGTTCCATACAAATTTTAGGATTTTTTTTTTCTATTTCTATGAAAAATGCCATTGGGACTTTGGGAGGGATCACATTGACTCTATAGATGGCTTGGGGTTATATGGATATTTTTAACAATATTAACTCTTCTGAATCATGAACATAGGATAGCTTTCCATTTCTTTGTCATATTCTTTTTTTGTCAAAGTCGTGTATCTCACAGCGTACATATCTTTCACCTCCTTGGTTAAGTTTATTCCTAAATATTTTATTGTTTTTGATGTTATGATGAAGGGGATTGTTTTCTTTTATCCTTTTTCAGATATTTCATTGTTAGTATATAGAAACACACCTGATTTCTTTTCTTTTTTTCTCCTGCTATCTTAGTTTTTCGGTTTTTCAAACTTTAAATTTTTTATTAGCAATGTTAACAATGTTGTGGTGAACAGCAAAGGGACTCAGCCATGCAAATACATGTATCCATTCGCCCTCAACCCCCGCCCCCACCCCCACCCGCATCCAGGCTGGCACGTAACATTGAGCAGAGTTCCATTTGCTATACAGCAGTCCTTACTGGTTATCCACTTTGAATATAGCAGTGTGTACATGACCTTTCCAAACTCCCTAACTATCCCTTCCCCCCAGCAACCATAAGTTCATCTTCTAAGACCTTGAGTCTCTGTTTTGTAAGTTCATTTGTATCATTTCTTTAAGAGTCCACATAGAAGAGATGTCATACAGTATTTCTTCTGACTTACTTCCCTCAGTATGACACTCTCTACTAGGTCCTTCCACATTGCTGCAAATGTCATTATTTCATTCTTCCTAACAGCTGAGTAATATTCCACTGTATATACGTACCACATCTTTATATATTCCTGTGTCAGTGAACATTTAGGTTATTTCCATGCCTTGGCTCTGTCCCTTCATCCTTCTGGAGTTATTTCTCCACTGATCTCCTCCCCCTCTACTGATCTCAGTAGCATATGAGCACCTGCCAATATGGGGAGTTCATCTTTCAGTGTCCTTTCTTTTTGCCTTTTCATACTGTTCATGGAGTTCTCAAGGCAAGAATACTGAAGTGGTTTTCCATTCCCTTCTCCAGTGGACCACGTTTCGTCATAACTCTCCACTATGACCCGTCCATCTTGGGTGGCCCTACACAGCATGGCTCACAGTTTCATTGAGTTAGACAAGCCTGTGGTCATGTGATCAGATTGGTTAGTTTTCTGTGATTGTGGTTTTCATTATCTCTGCCCTCTGATGGAGAAGGATAAGAGGCTTTTGGAAGCTTCCTGATGGGAGAGACTGACTGAGGGGGGAACTGGTTCTTATTCTGTTGGGCGAAGCCATGCTCAGTAAACCTTTAATCCAATTTTCTGTTGATGGTGGGGCTGTGTTCCCTCCTGTTGTTTAACCTGAGGCCAACCTATGGTGGAGATAATGAAGATAATGGCGACCTCTTTCAACAGGTCCCATGCACACACTGCTGCACTCAGTGCCCCCGGCCCTGAAGGAGGCCACGGCCAACCCACACCTGGACACTCCTAGACACTCACAGGCAAGTCTGGGTCAGTCTCTTGTGAAGTCACTGCTCCTTTCTCCTGGGTCCTGATATGCACAAAGTTTTGTTTGTGCCCTTCAAGAGTCTGTTTCCCAGTCCTGTGTAAGTTCTGGAGCCAAAGCAAAAACAACACCCAGTTGTGGATGTGACTGGTGATTGAAGTAAAGTCTGATGCTGTAAAGAGCAATATTGCGTGGAACCTGGAATGTAAGGTCCATGAATCAAGACAAATTGGAAGTGATCAAATAGGAGATGACAAGAGTGAACATTGACATTTTAGGAATCAGAGAACAAAAATGAACTGGAATGGTGAATTTAACTCAGATGACCATTATATCTACTACTGTGGGCAAGAATCCCTTAGAAGAAATGTAGTAGCCATCATAGTCAACAAAAGAGTCCAAACTGCAGTACTTGGATGCAATCTCAAAAGTGACATAATGACCTCTGTTAGTTTCCAAGGCAAACCATTCAATATCACAGTAATACTAGTCTATGACCCAACCAGTAATGCTGAAGAACAGTTCTATGAAGACCTACAAGACCTTCTAGGACTAACACCCAAAAAAGATGTGCTTTTCATTATAGGGGACTGGAATGCAAAAGTAGGAAGTCAAGCGATACTTGGAGTAACAGGCAGATTTGGCCTTGGAGTACAGAATGAAGAAGGGCAAAGCCTAACAGAGTTTTGCCACGACAATGCACTGGTCATAGCAAATACCCTCTTTCAACAACACAAGAGAAGACTCTACACATGGACATCACCAGATGGTCAATATCAAAATCAGATTGATTATATTCTTTGCAGCCAAAGTTGGAGAAGCTCTATACAGTCAGCAAAAACAAGACTGGGAGCTGGCCGTGGCTCAGATCATGAACTCCTTATTGCCAAATTCAGACTTTAACTAAAGAAAGTAGGGAAACCACTAGACCATTCAGGTATGACCTAAATCAAATCCCTTACGATTATACAGTAGAAGTGACGAATAGATAGAAGGAATCAGATCAGATAGACAGTGCATGAAGAACTATGGATGGAGGTTCGTGACAATGTACAGGAGACAGTGATCAAAACCATCCCAAAGAAAAGAAATGCAAAAAGACAAAATGGTTGTCTGAGGAGACCTTACAAATAGCTGTGAAAAGAAGAGAAGATAAAGGCAAAGGAGAAAAGGAAAGATATACCCATTTGAATGCAAAGTTCCAAAGAACAGCAAGGAGAGATAAGAAAGCCCTCCTTAACGATCAGTGCAAATAAATAGAGGAAAACAATAGCATGGGAAAAACTAGAGATCTCTTCAAGAAAATTAGAGATACCAAGGGAACATTTCATACAAAAATGGGCACAACAAAGGAAAGAAATGGTATGGACCTAACAGAAGCAGAAGATATTAAGAAGAAGTGGCAAGAATACACAGAAGAACTATACAAAAAAGATCATCAAGACCCAGATAACCATGATGGTGTGATCACTCACCTAGAGCCAGACATCCTGGAATGCAAAGTCAAGTGGGCCTTAGGAAGCATCACTACGAACAAAGCTAGTGGAAGTGATGGAATTCCAGTTGAGCTATTCCAAATCCTGAAAGATGACACTGTGAAAGTGCTGCACTCAATATACCAGCAAATTTGGAAAACTCAGAAGTGGCCACAGGACTGGAAAAGGTCAGTTTTCATTCCAATCCCAAAGAAAGGCAATGCCAAAGAATGCTCAAACTACTGCACAATTGCACTTATCTCACACACTAGCAAAGTAATGCTCAAAATTCTCCAAGCCAGGCTTCAACAGTACATGAACCATGAACTTCCATATATTCAAGCTGGTTTTAGAAAAGGCAGAGGAACCAGAGATCAAATTGCCAACATCCACTGGATCATCAAAAAAGCAAGAGAGTTCCAGAAAAACATCTACTTCTGCTTTATTGACTATGCCAAAGCCTTTGACTGTGTGGACCACCACAAACTGTGGAAAATTCTTCAAGAGATGGGAATACCAGACCAGACCACCTGACCTGCTTCCTGAGAAATCTATATGCAGGTCAGGAAGCAACAGTTAGAACTGGACATGGAACAACAGACTGGTTCCAAATCGGGGAAGGAATACATCAAGGCTGTATATTGTCATCCTGCTTATTTAACTTATATGCAGAGTACATCATGAGAAATGCTGGACTGGATGAAGCATAAGCTGGAATCAAGATTGCTGGGAGCAGTATCAATAACCTCAGATATGCAGATGATACCACCCTTATGGCAGAAAGTGAAGAAGAATTAAAAAGCCTCTTGATGAGTGAAAGGGGAGAGTGAAAAAGTTGGCTTGAAACTCAACATTAAGAAAACAAAGATCATGGCATCTGGTCCCATCACTTTATGGCAAATAGATGGGGAAACAATGGAAACAGTGACTTTACTTTTGGGGGCTCCAAAATCACTGCAGATGGTGATGCAGCCATGAAATTAAAAGATGCTCCTTGGAAGAAAAGCTATGACCAACCTAGACAGCATATTAAAAAGCAGAGACATTACTTTGCCAACAAAGGTCCGTCTAGTCAAAGCTATGGTTTTTCCAGTAGTCATGTATGGATGTGAGAGTTGGACTATAAAGAAGGCTGAGCGCCAAAGAATTGATGCTTTTGAACTGTGGTGTTGGATAAGATTCTTGAGAATCCCTTGGACGGGAAGAAGATCCAACCAGTCCATCCTAAAGGAAATCAGTCCTGAATATTCATTGGAAAGACTGATGCTGATGCTGAAACTTCAATACTTTGGCAACCTGATGCGAAGAATTGACTCATTGGAAAAGACCCTGATGCTGGGTAAGATTGAAGGCAGGAGAAGGGGATGACAGAGGATGAGATGTTTGGATGGCATCACCGACCCAATGGACATGAGTTTGAGTGAACTCCGGGAGTTGGTGATGGACAGGGAAGCCTGGCATGCTGGAGTCTATGGGGTCACAAAGAGTCGGACATGACTGAGCTACTGAACTGAACTGAATCCCTTATCATTTGCAAATATTTTGTGTTAAGAATTTTTGCATTTTTATTTGTCAGGGATATAAGCCTATAGTTTTCTTCCTTACAGTGTCCTTTTCTGGCTTTGGTACCATGTTATGCTAGCCCCATAAAATGAGTTTTGGAGTCTTCCTTCCACTTTCATCTTTTGGAACAATGTGAAAAGGACTGGCATTAATTCTTCTTTAAATGTTTGGTAGAACGTGCTTAGTTGCTCAAGTTGTATCCAACTCTTTGCGACCCCATGGGCTGTAGTCTGTCAGGCTCCTCTGTCCACAGGGATTCTCCAGACAAGAATACTGGAGTGGCTTGCCATGCCCTCCTCCAGGGTATCTTTCCAACCCAGGAATAGAACCCAGGTGTCCTATATTGCAGGGGGATTCTTTATCATCTGCGCCACCAGGGAAGCCCTGAATTTACAAGAGCAATCTGGTCTATGGCTTTTCTTACTGGGAGGTTTTCGATTATTGATTCAATCTCATTTCTCATAGTTCATTTGTTTTGATCTTCTATTTTATTTTCATGATTCAGTCTTGTTAGTTTGTATGTTTCTAAGTGTTTTTTTGTTTTTTAACTGATGGACATTTGAAGTTTTTTTTTCACACAAATCCTGAGCTTTATTGGGGAGCACGATTTTGTAAACATACTTTTTACATAAGTAAGGTTATGAGATGGAGAAGGCAATGGCACCCCACTCCAGTACTCTTGCCTGGCAAATCCCATGGATGGAGGAGCCTGGTAGGCTGCAGTCCATGGGGTTGCTAGGAATTGGACACAACTGAGCGACTTCACTTTCACTTTTCACTTTCATGGATTGGAGAAGGAAATGGCAGCCCACTCCAGTGTTCTTGCCTGGAGAATCCCAGGGACGGGGGAGCCTGGTGGGCAGACACGACTGAAGCGACTTAGCAGCAGTAGCAGCAAGGTTATGAGAAAAACAAGTTTGAAAGAACTTAGCTATTCTTATAAATTATATCATCTGCTTGCTTATGGACAGATTTTCTCTAAATGATTCAGGTGATTTTTTTTTTTTTTTTTAGTTCTACCAGTTTATTGCTACCAACCCATCTCCCTTCCCCCTCCTCAGGCATGCATACTCAGTCATGTAACCCCATGGACTGCAGCCCACCACGCTCCTCTGTCCCTGGACTTTTCCAGGCAAGAATACTGGAGTAGGTTGCCATTTCCTTCTTCACAAGTGATTTGTTTTTAATACTTCTGACTTCTACATCTGTTTTTTTTTTAATTGGCATATAGTTGATTTGAAATGTTTTAGTTTCTAATGTACAGCAAAGTGAAGAAGTTATATATAAACACATATCACCACTCTTTTTTAGATCTAGTCCCCATATAGACCATTTATATAGAGTATTGTGTAGAGTTTCCTGTGCTGTCTGGTAGGCCTTATATCTATTTTATACATAATAGTCTGTCAATCCCAGTCTCCCAATTTGTCCATTTCTTGCCCCTTATCCCCTAGCAACTGTAAGTTTGTTTTCTACATCTGTGACTCTAATTCTGTTTTGTAAAAAGGCTCATTCATACCCTTTTTTAAAGATTCCACATACAAGCAGTATCACATGATGCTTGTCTTTCTCTGTATGACTTACGTCACTTGGTATGACAGTCTGTAGGTCCATCCATGTTGCTGCAAATGTAATTATTTCTTTTTTAGCTGCGTAATATTCCATTGTATATATGTACCATATCTTCTTTATCCATTCCTCTGCTGATGAACAGGTAGATGGCATCCACATCCTGGCTATTGTAAATAGCTCTGCAATGAACAAAGTGCATGCATCTTTTAGAATTATGGTTTCCTCCTGGTATATGCTTAGGAGTGGGATTGCTGGGTCATATGGTAGTTCTATTTTTAAGAAACCTCCATACTGTTCTCAATAGTGGCTGTGCCAATTTACATTCCCACCAACTGGGTGGGAGGGCTCCCTTTTCTCCACACCCTCTCTAGCATTTATTGTTTGTGGATTTTTTGATGATGCCCATTCTGACCAGTGTGAGGTGATACCTCATTGTAGCTTTGATTTGCGTTTGGAAGGAATGATGCTAAAGCTGAAACTCCAGTACTTTGGCCACCTCATGTGAAGAGTTGACTCATTGGAAAAGACTCTGATGCTGGGAGGGATTGGGGGCAGGAGGAGAAGGGGACGACAGAGGATGAGATGGCAGGATGGCATCGCTGACTTGATGGACGTGAGTCTGAGTGAACTCCGGGAGTTGGTGATGGACATGGAGGCCTGGCGTGCTGTGATTCATGGGGTCGCAAAGAGTCGGACACGACTGAGCGACTGAACTGAACTGAACTGAATAGTGATGTTGAGCATCTTTTCATGTGCTTCTTGGCCACCTGTTATGTCTTCTTTGAAGAAATGTCTGTTTAGATGTTCTGCCCGTTTTGTTTTTTCTTAATATTGAGCTGTATACGTTGTTTGTATATTTCAAGGATTAATCTTTTGTCAGTTGCTTCATTTGCAAATATTTTCTCCATCCTGAGGATTGTCTGGTTTTTTTTTTTATGGTTTCCTTTTCTGTGTAAATGCTTTTAAAAGTTGAATTAGATCCCATTTATTTTTGTTTTTGTTTTCATGACTCTAGAAGGTAGGTCAAAAAAAGGATCTTGCTCTAATTTATGTTGAAGAGTGTTCTGCCTGTGTTTTTCTCAGAGTTCTATAATGTCCTGTTTCTAAGCGTTTATCCATTTCTTTTAGATTATCCAATTTGTAGGTATGTGATTGTTCCTAATAGTCTCTTAGGATCCTTTGTATTTCTGTGGTATCCACTGTAACGTTTCCTCTTTTTAATTTATAATATTATCTATTTGAGTCTTCTTTTTCTTAATCTAGCTGAAAGTTTGTCAATTCTACCTTTCAAAAAACCAGCTTTTAATTTCATTGATCATTTCTGTACTTTTTCTGGTCTCTCTTTCATTTATTTATGTTACCCCCTTCCTTCTGCTAAATGTGGGCTTAGTTTCTTCTTCTTCTAGTTCCTTAAGGGATAAAGTTAGGCTGCATCTTTCTTTTTAATGCAGACATTTATTGCTACAAACTTTTCTTAAAACTGCTCTTGCTGCATCTCATAGTTTTTGGTATGTTGTGTTTTAATTTGTGTTACATTCAAGGTGAGTTTTTAATTTTCTTTTTGTTTTCTTCTGTGACCCAATTGTTTGTTTAGGACTATGTTGTTTGATTTCCACTTGTTTGTGAAAATTTCAGCTTTCTTCTTGTTATTGATTTCTAGTTTCATACCATTGTGGTTGGGAAAGATATGATTTCGATCTTAAATTTGCCACGACTTGTTTGCCAAGAGGTCATAAGACCTCTTATGTGACCTGTTGTGGAGAATGTTCTGTGTGCATTTAAGAATAATGTGTATTCAGTCTGTTGGATGGAATGTTCTATATCTGTTTGATTAATTGGATCTGAAGTATAGTTCAAAAAAAAAACAAGTGTTTCTTTGGTTTTCTGTCTAGATCTATCTTTTGTTAAAAGTGGAACACTGAAGTCCTCAACTATTACTGTATTTTGTCTATTTCTCCCTTCAGATCTTTGTTAATATAGCAATCCCTGCTCTCTTGTGGTTTTCACTTGCATGAGTATCTTTTCCCACACCTTCACTTTAAGCCTGTGTGTGTCCTTAAAGCTGAAGTGAGTCTCTTGTAGGCAGCATACAGTTGAGTCTTTTTTTTTAATCCCATCAGCCACTCTCTGTTTTTATTTGAGAATTCAAAGATTCATATTTAAAGAAGTTATTGAGAGGTAAAGACTAATGCCATCTTTTTGTTTTCTGGCTGTTTTGAGGTCATTTGTTACTTTCTTCATCTATTGCTACATACCTTTGTGAGATGTGAGATGACTTTCCACAGTGATATGCTTTAATCTGGGCTTCCCCAGTGGCTCAGATGGTAAAGAATCCTCCTGCAATGCAGGAGACGGTCAAGAAGATGCCCTGGAGGAGGAAGTGGTAACCCACTCCAGTATTCTTGCCTGGAAATTCCATGCACAGAGGAGCTTGGTGGACTATGGTTCACGGGGTCGCAAAGAGTTGGACATGGCTGAGTGATTAACAACAACAATGCTTTATTGCCTTCTCTTTATGAATCTACTGTAGGCTTTTGCTTTGTTATTCCCATGAGGCTTACATAAAGCAACTTAGGCTGATAATCTGATGGAGTGCAAAACCCTTTTACTTTCCCTATGATTTTATGTCAAAATTTACATATATATTCATTAACAAATTATTATAGCTGTAACTTTTTAAAAATACTTTTGTCATGTAGCTTTTATACTAGCATTAAGTAACACACCACCATATTATTCTGAATCTAACTATATTCTTCTCTTGACCAGTATTTTGTGTATTTTTATATGTTTTCAGGTTACTAATTGGCATCCTTCATTTCAGCTTGAAAAATTCCTTTCAGCATTTTCTATAAGTAAAGTCTAGTGGTGGTGTGTTAGGCAAAGTATCTCACCTTCATTTCTGAAGGAAAAGTTTTCATAGGTAAAGTATTCTTGGTTGGCAGTTTTTCTTCTTCAGTACCTGAATATATTATCCTCTTCTCTTCTGGCTTGTAAGGTCTCTACTGAGAAATCTTCTGATTTCCTAATGGGGGTTCCCTTTTATGAGACTTTTTTTTCTCTTGCTGCTCTAAAATCCTCTATTTCTTATTTTAGACAATTTTTAATGTATCTTGGGAAGATCATTTTAAGATTGAAATTTTGGCATAACCTAGTAGTTTCAAGAACTTGGAAGTCCAAATTTCTCCCAGGTTTGAGGAATTCTCAGCCATTGTTTCTTTAAGTGATTTTTCTACCTCTTTCTCCATGTCTTCTCCTTCATACATTGTTTCTCTTACTGGTGTCCTCTAAGTCCTGTAAGTGTTCTTCCATCCTTTTCATTCTTTTTTCTTTCTGCTTCTCTGATTAGATAATTTCATCTGTCTCATTGATTCTTCATCTTGTTCAAGTCTGATGTTGAAGGTCTCTGTTGAATTTCTCAATTCAGTCATTGTATCCTTCAGCTCCAAAATTTTCTTTTTCAGATTTTCTATTTCTTTATGTACATCTTGTTCTTATACTATTTTACAGATACTATTCAATTATTTGCTCTCTTATAGCTCTCCAAGCATCTTTAGATAACTATTTTAAATTCTTTATCAAGAATTTCCTGGGTCTCCATTTCTTTAGGGCTGGTTATTTGAAATTTACTAGATTTCTTTGGTGGACACATATTTCCCTGATTCTCTGTGATCCCTGTAGTCTCTCCTAGGTGTCTTGTGCCTTTGACGAAGCAGTCACCTCCTCTTGCAGACATTATGGATTGACTCTGGTACGTGAAGACTTTCACACCTGGAAGGGTTGGGGGAGAGCACAGCACACTGTGACCCCAGGTCAGGGGTGCAGGGTAACAAGGTTATGTGATGGCAGTGGGTCCAGGAGCGGGGCGGGGTCACGGTGGTGATCCCTTTGGTTCAGGTTGCCGACATCTATAGCATCAACTGAGTGGTCCTTGATGAATGCTGCAGGGAGTCCCCAAAGGCTGCAATGGCTGTTGGGGTCCTTAGCAGCACCCCTAGGTCCAAGGAGCAGGACCAGTTGTGGTGCGTGGAACCAGTGGTGTGTACACACAGCTGCGGGGGTCAGCTACAGACGCCTGTGTAGTGGCAGGGGCCAGTTGTAGACACGCACCTAGTATTGGGGGCCAGGGCCCACTGTGAGCACCCTGGCAGCTGCAAGGGTCCCTGGATGTCTGCATGTTCTCCCATGGCTGCACAGTCTTCCCTGGGTGTGTATACGGCAAGGGAGGTGCCTCCAGTGACAGGAATCAAGCTGGCATGGACAAGTGCACAGCGGGAGGATTCAGCCCCAAGCACACACACAGTGATGGGGCATCTAGCCTGCTGTCCTGCACTCACACAGCAGCCTGGACCTGCTGCTGGTGAGGTCCTTGGGCTCTAGCAGGGGCCAGACTGGGGCAGGCTGGGGAGAAAATAGGTAGGGACTCAGGTGGCTGACATCAGTGAGTGCAAATGCCTGTGGAGTCCCTGGTGGCTGTGCTGTCTCTCGGTTTCTTCAGTGGTGAAAGCTGCTGGAATATCTGTGGAGCAGGTGGCTAGGAACTCCAGTCGCTCCTGCCATGTGCCTGCTTCTGGGAGCCCCTGCTTTTCTCTCTTGTTCCTAGCCACACCTCTCAGTATCTTGGCTTTGCCAGTCTCTGAGTAACGTGAAACTAAAGTGGAACCTTCATAAGGTGACCCAAAAGGCTGGGGAAGCTGGTCACTCACTCCATGCCCCCTTTCCTCTTTCTAGCTAGAAGCTCCCTCTTGGTGCCGAGCACTGCTGGCTTTGGGGATGGGATGATGCAGAAAGAATGAAGCTGTCTTCCCTTTTCTGTGGGGTTATTCTCAGGTTTGATGTTCGACTGCATCGCTGAAGTTTAAGTGGACTCCAGAGCTGTTTATGTTCATGGATAGACAGCTACATGTTGATTTCTGTGGAAAATGGTGACTGGGGATCCTGCACTGCACTTTGGTGGCATCGCCTCCAGTCCTGCACCTCAGAAACAGTCAGAAGAGATACACAGAGCAAGGTACGTGGGAATGGGCAGAAAGCTCAGTGTCCTCACCAGGCACACCACTCTCCTAGTACCTCTGCATGTTTACCAACTTGGAATCTACTATTTGACCATCATTCCTATGGTCTGGGAGAAGTTAAATCCTAGGCTGACCACTCGTGCCAACAGACACCAGCTCCAGTGGGACCCGCTGCAGATGACATAGGAACGGCACACCCTATCAGTATTTTAATCCTATGATCATAGAAGTGACTTTACTGAACTACACAGTGGCAGTAAAACAAAGCACAGGGTATCTCTGCAGATAAATGCTCAGGAAAGTTACCTGCCACATCATTGTATCTCTAGCTATCTATCTCTAGTTAAATTTTGCTTCCCACCTTTAACAGCTGGGCATAATACAGATCACAAGTCCACATCCTACCAGTTTAACAGAAAGTTATTTTCTCTAAGCTTTCATTTTCTCATGTGAAATTAGAATGATAATTATACTTACTGAGAGCTGGTTATGTGCTAGGCACTGTTCTTTGTACTTCCCATTAATTCATTCATTTAATTCTCATTATAACTCCATGAGAAAGGTATTATTTTTATTCCCATTTTAAATAGGAAGAAAATGAGATACAGAGAGGTTAAGATACTTGCCGGAGGGCAGTGGTGGCATTTAAACTGAATAGTGCATAGATAATGCTTGCTGCAGGGTCTGGCACACAACCAATTCACGATAGTTTTTATTACAGTAAAAACCTGGGTGCATATTTTTGGGGTTAATCTTAGACAAAGCTTGATTTTCTTACACCGGTGGCAGAAAGTCCCAGACACTTGTTCTCTCTATTCAATATCAACTATGACCAAGTTCCTCCTAAGACTTTAGTAAGTTATCCACAGTTTTATTATGGTTCCTCCAAGTCTCCTCTCAAAAGGGTGGGGCAAATCTTTTTCTATAAAGGGCCAGGTATATGGTAGGATTTGTAGGCCAGTAATTGCTATTACATATCCTTTTCGTCCCAACCCTTTTAAAATGTAGAACCCATTTTAGCTTGCAGCCTGTAGTTGGTTGGCTCTCTAGGATAATTAATAGAGAACCATTCTAGTCATCAAAAAAGGCTTCACATGGAGACAGAATTATCAGAATTGGCTAAATTGCCTTGTTACACTGTCATTGAATCCCACCTACCAAAAGTTGCCTTGTTTTAATGAGATTTTTTTTCATTAAATTGGTACATTTCTGAAAACAGTGAAGAAGCTTCCTGTGTTTTCAGAAAAGGTAGGTAGGTGGGTATATCTAGAAATGACTACCTAAAGAGTTCTAAAGCAATACTTGATAAAGGGGAAAAGAGGAAAACATGCCAGAAAAAAAAAATAGTTTTTAGAAAAGCAGCACAGAATTTCGTTCATGCAACAAATATTTAGAATTTACTGAGCATCTCTGTGCAGGCACTGCTCTTGGTAATGCAATTTTAGAGCTCAAAGGGACCTTAGAAATTATCTGGTCCAGTCTCCTTATTTCATGGAAAATGAAAATTCTGAGGCCCCCAAATTTAAAATAACTTGGCTATCTCCATTCAAAATTAAATGTAACAGACTTTTCTGTCCCTTAAATTGAGCACTTATGTATGCTATTAAATGTCTGTTGAAAGCTATTGTTCTCTACCACTTTTAAATTGTCTATAAGCCTAGTAAAACAATACATGGTAATTGTTTTTAAAACTTATACACAGCAAAAAAACATTTCTCTAAGTGGGCTAATTAGCATCAGCCATTAGATTAATAAGTCTTACACTCACCTTTAATTTCTCCTCTTCCCAGGACGCCCATCGCTCCTGTCCACACCCCCGCTGCTCTCAGTTGCTGTCTTTCCACTCTGTCCTTCCCACTCCATTCTCCCACATGTACCCCCCATTCACATTTCTTTAAAACCAGGGTCAAGTCACATGACTCCTCCCCTCCCTACCCCCAAGGTTCTGAACATTTTCAAGGTCCAAGGCTTTGCCTGGTCCCTCGGTGCCAAAGTTAGCTTCTTTCTCCCCAGTCTTATTTACCACTATTCTATTTCCTCTGATGCGCCCTTCAGGTTGTTCCTGGCCCTTTCCTAAACATGCCCTCATATTCAAGCTCCTGCTAAGGCATTCTCCTCCACGCAGAGTGCCTTTTCACCCATCATAACCTTCAGAACGCCCATCCATCCTGAATGCCGTCGGCCACCCCCGCCCTGTCTTCATTTTCCCAGCAGCCAGCTCTCCTCTATGACAGGAACCACATTTGACCTTCTATCAGATTATGTGGATAGACGACTTAATTCTTCTACTGAAAGCAAGCTACCCATTCTGCAAGTACAAGAAGAAACAGTTCGGCTTACATTAAAACACCAAATTTATTGCATAATATTGAACTATATGCACACACATAGAAAATAAACATTTCGTATAACTGTATATCTTTTTTTAAATCTTGTATTATAAAGACTGAAAAACTACCAATTGGAATAAGTTTTAAAAACAAAAAGCAAAAATCTACAGTCCTTCATTGAGATTTGATGCTGTCTCATGGTTCATAAATACTTTACTTTATATAAATAAGTCTTTTCTCTAGTGACTAGGAATTTAAAGTTAGGCGGACATGGATTCTTTGCTCATATAGAATTTTCTTATCTCATGAAGAAGGTTCAGCATGTTGTGATTTTTTAAATACATATATTTGCTTCAAACACAATCCCTAAAATCCCATTGTAAACAAACATTTCAAATGCAATAAACAAAAGTCCCATAATAAAGAATATCCTTTAGCAATTAGGGAATGGGGGGGGGGGGGAATCTGAGTAGAAATATTTGCAATTGAAATACAAATAAAAACTAAAACAGACTGCATGCATCTACTAGAAGGAAAGGAAGGGAACATTAAGTTAGGTAACAGAATGTGATGAAAAGTAGCAGGTGGGGAGGGAAGACAAAGTGGAAGAGATGGAAAGTGATAGTTATAGAAAGAGGCAAGAAATTTAGTTTTTCTAAGAAGAAATTTACTTTTCTAAGAGGAAATACTCCTTAAAAAATTCACGCGACTTGCTCCAAAAGCAGAATGATGGAAGAGGGTGGGAACCTGTTACCTCATCTTTTTGTCAGAAGGGTCTGGCGAAGCGACCAGACAAAATTTGGCTCAGCTGCAAAGCTAAGCAGCTTTGCACAGCTTTGAGGAGGGCCGGGAACAGGCAGAGCCACAGGAAGACAGCTAGGCCCTCGAGGACTTTAAAAAAAAAAAACAAGGCATGTTTGTTAAAGGCTCCCATAAATTCTCAAGAGTTCTGCCAAAGTCATGGACCCAGACTCAGCTTGTTGGGCTTGGGAATTTCTGAAGTAGTCCTTTCCTCCTTAGTCCTGAGGGTTGGGCTGCAACAAGCCAGGAGCATTTCCAAGGCTGCAGAGAAAGGAGACGTTCTACATGTGCAGGAGAGAAAGGACAGGTCAGTCCAATCATTCTTGCAGAGGAATGAGAAGTCAGAAGAAGGACAAGGAAGTGTTAGGAGGAAAGATCAGGGCTGAGAGAGAGATTTGGGAAATAGTTTAAAAATCTACTGCCATTTTATCCAGCAGAGTGCAGCACAGTCACAAGTGCAAGGAACACTGGGGAGTTTGGTTCAGGTTCGGGATTCAAAAGTTCCAACCTGCTATAAAGTAAAAAAAATAGAACTCACTCCCTATGATTTTCTGTATGGGCCTCACTGTGGCTGTTGAGGAAGGAAGGGAACTCTGGGGCAAGCTGGGGTTCTCAGGCCAAACTGAACCCCTCGTAGTTGTCCAGGGCCTGAGTCAGCCGTGCCCGCAGGACCTCTTTGCTGCTGTACTTAGGGAGGTCAAGAAGGTTGTAGCAAGTGTGGGCCACAGGCAGGTACTCCTCTCCGCTGGCTGTGGACTGGATGACGATCTGCAGGCTGGCCATGCCATAGATGGGAATGCGATCACTGCCCGTCAGGAACACTGTGGAGAAAGAGAAGGGGAATTACCAGCTACGCAAACGTGCTTTCGGTGGCCCTGGGAAGTACCGAAGGGAAGGAGTGACACCCTGTGGCTCGTGTGAGAAGTGCAGCCACTTTTACGTGTGATCTCATAGGGCTTATGGCAGAAACCTGTCGGGGGTTTATACCGACCTGCCAATGCCAAGAGGCACCCAATGTCTCCTTCGGGAACCAACCAAAAATGGGCAAAGCGTGTGGACCGAACTCACCTTTCTTGGTCAAACTTTTCGGTCTCTTTGACCATTTCATAACTCCTTGGGAATTAAAAGTACTAACCTAATCTATTGGATCATAGACTTTCAAGGGACTTGTGATCTATACTGTTACTGTGTACTGTGGCTTAGGTCCCAGACTTGGATTGGTGGTAGTCAGGAAGCGCCTAGCCTCGCTGAAGTTCGGAAGCTAGATGGAGCTCTAGCTTCAAGAACATCTCTGAGGTTAACGGTTACTCGGATTGGGACCGCAATGTGTTTTTTTCCTTTGGTAACGCTGACTCTTCGGAGAAGGCAATGGCACCCCACTCCAGTCCTCTTGCCTGGAAAATCCCATGGACGGAGGAGCCTGGTAGGCTGCAGTCCATGGGGTCGCTAAGAGCTGGACACGACTCAGCGACTTCACTTTCACTTTATATTAATATTAAATATGCTCACTCTTACAGAGCAGGAGATTGACTTTCAAATTCTGTTTTTTTGGTTTCATATGGACTTAGAAGTCTATACTTTTCATTGGCTAATTTCAGACCCTAATTATATATTGACACAAAGAAAGCACCACGTGAAAAAATGCTCAAAAATGCCCTCACATAAAAAATGACCTCGGACCTAGTCTGTCATACAGAGTGAAGCATGTCAGAAAGAGAAACAAATATCATATATTAACGCACATATGTGGTACCTAGAAAAATGGTAGAGACGAACTTAATTCCAAGGCAGGGACAGAGATGCAGAGAATGGGCATGTGGCTATGGGGTAAGGCGGGGGGAAGGTGGGACTAACTGGGAGATTAGGATTGACACATTTACCGTGTGTAAAATAGATAGCTAGCGGGAGCCTGCTGTACAGCACAGGGCGCTCAGCTCAGTGCGATGACCCAGAGGGGTGGGAGGGAGGTACAAGAGGGAGGGGATATATGTATACATATATAGCTGGTTCACTTTGTTGTACAGCAGAAACTAATATACCCTTGTAAAGTGATAATATTCCAATAAAAATTTTTTTAAAATCATCCTTCCCTGTAAGGGATGGCCTCCCTCAAATATGTGTTCTCATAAATGTTATCAGCCTTCACAAAATCAGAGAGGAAGAGGATTGCTGCCAGAGGAAAAGAGCTGACCTCAGGGAAGCCAGGAAGAAGATGATAGTCTACGTGGCCTCAGGGTCTCCTCTCCCCTCAAGTTTCTGCTGCTACCCCCTTTGCTGGTGAATTTCCATTTGGGATCTGTGTGCTTGCCTTTCCCTTAAACCAGGAGATCTGACGCCGGCAGTATATGAGACATTTCACTCCTGCGACACACTGTGACTCAGGAAAAAGAGACCAGCCCTTCTGCTTTCCCAGTTTTCCAGCACTGGATAACCTTCTTTGTGGAACTGCTAGAAAATCTACAATGATATCATTAGTTAAGGAGCACTTTCAAATAACCTGCCACTACCTGAGGCTGTGATATACAAAAACATATATAAACATTCTTGCCAAATCTATAGAGTCTAATAAAGACAACAAATATAGTCTAATAAACTCTAATGTTATTAAGACTATAGAGTCTAATAATAGATTTATGAAAGTCTAAAGGTCTCTGAACAGAAAAATGTCTTATTTAAAGGAAACCCCCAGCCCAAGAGCAGGCGCTTCCTGATTGTCACAGCTCTTGTCCCAGCCTTACAGGCTCCACTGGCAAATCTATCCTGTCACCTGACTCATATGCCACTGTTTCTCAAGAGCCCATGTAACTGGGCAGAGGGGAAGCGGGTATTTTTTAAAGAATTCTTCTGTAAGATCTCTACTTCCTCTCATCTTTACTCCCTGTGAGCAGTAGAATCTGGGGGTAAATCTTGCATTAACACTAATATATGCTTATTCTTATAAAGCAAAAGAGACTGCCTTTCAAATTCTGTTTTTAAATTTTATACTATTCACTGGCTAATTTATGACCCTGATTATAGAATGACACAAAGATTTCTACTATTTTTAAGAGGCTCAATTTGTTCATGTAAACTAGACTTAATTCTCCTTTCTGAATGTATTACCATTCTCAAATGTCATCCAGCCAGTCACAAAGGACCATTTATTGTATGATTTCATTTATATGAAATGTCCGGCACAGGGGAATCCACAGAGACAGCAGATTAGTAAGGGCTGGGAAGCTCGGAGAAAATTGGGAATGATTGCTAATGAGTACACTTTCTTCTCATCGTTTTAGAACATGACGCACATGTTCCAAAATTGATAGTTTCACAACTGTGAGTATACAAAACCACTGAATTGTACACTTTAACTTATTTAGTATGTGTGTGTGAATTAAATCTCAGTAAAGCTATTATAACTCACATCTGCCCAGTTACACTTGGAGTGGACACTCTAATATTTTTAAAAGGCTAGAGAAATAAGGGCGGAGAAGGCAATGGCACCCCACTCCAGTCCTCTTGCCTGGAAAATCCCATGGACGGAGGAGCCTGGTAGGCTGCAGTCCATGGGGTCGCTAAGAGTCGGGCACAACTGAGCAACTTCACTTTCAATTTTCACTTTCATGCACTGGAGAAGGAAATGGCAACCCACTCCAGTGTTCTTGCCTGGAGAATCCCAGGGACAGAGGAGTCTAGTGAGCTGCCATCTATGGGGTCGCACAGAGTCGGACACGATTGAAGCGACTTAGCAGCAGCAGAGAAATAAGGGAGGTTAATCCAAACAATTTGATTTCATCAATGTAATACTTCAAGGAATCACTTACATATAAAATACCTAGTATTTCTAGAGCAATAAAAAAAAAATCAGTGAAATGCTTTTCTTCCTTTCATTCAACCCATCCTATTAAGCAACAAATAAAGATTAACAACTTCTCCTGTGCCTGAGATCCCACTAAGACAAAAAGTGTAAATATATATCCTTACTTAGGCTTTCCCCAGAGAAGGAAATGGCAAGCCACTCCAGTATTCTTGCCTGGAAAATCCCACGGACAGAGGAGTCTGGTAGGCATATAGTTCACAGGATCACAAAGAGTCGGACACGACTGAGTGACTGAGCACGTTTACCCTTTACCATTTAAAAGAGCTGAACTTCACCCATGTAGTATACCATCCTATACCAAATACAAAACCGAAATGTGGACAAATACCGTATGGACATTATTGATACTTACACAGAAACTTCTTCTTCTTTTCCAATGGGAGCTCATGAAATGTTTCCCAGAATAGTTTCACGGTGGGATGTGTGGCTGAGTAATCACCCTTGTAGATGGCAGTCTGCCCAAAAAAGACAAAAAGAAAAAAAATTATCTTCCAGAAGCAAAATATTACAAGTGGACATCTGTATACCATTTGCACTAAGAAATAAACACTGAAATGAAGGAGACCCCCAAAACCAGTTAATCACAGATTACTTAGAAAGAGAGCAAGCTCTGGGTATTCCTGCCCAGGCCGCTGCTACACTCAGAAGTACAAGACTGCGTCTTTTAGGCTTACCTCTTCCAGCTCCTCCCAGTTGTAGCTGCTGTTCCCCACCATCATGGCCCTCAGTTCTGAAGGCTGGAAGAGCTCTAGCACTTTGCCACCGCACACCTTTAAGAAGCCGCTGGAGAAAGCCGTGTACCACTCATGAACTGAGATTTGGAAGACATAATTCACATAAGCATCGACGAATTCCTGCCTGCCAGGAGACCAAAGAAATAGAATACATTTAGCCCAAGGATCTGTAGAATTTATCAAGTTCCCCTTCTACACTGAGGTTGAGAGATGAAAAATCCTCACCAAATTCTCAGCAGGAGGCATTCTACAGCATCCCGCAGGTTACCACCCAGCCCCAGGATTCCAACAATGACTCTCAGGTGATCTGGGGGTAGGGGAGACAGGAAGCGAGGGAGGGCAGAATGTAGGTGAAACCATAATATTGACTTTATTTCTCCTGAGGTGCTCCAGTTTTCATCTTGTTTATGGTCCTACATAATTTAGTTCAGAAAAGACTTATTCTGCTTAAAAGTCTAAGATGATGGTTCTAGACTACTACTTTTCAGAAATTAACAAAGCTAACACCACCTACATTTGTATCCTCCCCCATTTTAAAGGTAATCTCCTAAAGCCTCACTCTCAATCCCTTAATCACCTCTGGAAAGAACTGTCTTATACAATGGCTCTATCTCACTAGTTCAGTTGAGATCAGATCAGTCGCTCAGTCGTGTCCGACTCTTTGCAACCCCATGAATCGCAGCACGCCAGGCCTCCCTGTCCATCACCAACTCCCGGAGTTCACTGAGACTCAGTCCATCGAGTCAGTGATGCCATCCAGCCATCTCATCCTCTGTCGTCCCCTTCTCCTCCTGCCACCAATCCCTCCCAGCATCAGAGTCTTTTCCAATGAGTCAACTCTTCACATGAGGTGGCCAAAGTACTGGAGTTTCAGCTTTAGCATCATTCCTTCCAAAGAAATCCCAGGGCTGATTTCCTTCAGAATGGACTGGTTGGATCTTCTTGCAGACCAAGGGACTCTCAAGAGTCTTCTCCAACACCACAGTTCAAAAGCATCAATTCTTCGGCGTTTAGCCTTCTTCACAGTCCAACTCTCACATCCATACATGGCCACTGGAAAAACGATAAACTTGACTACATGGACCTTTGTTGGCAAAGTAATGTCTCTGCTTTTGAATATGCTATCTAGGTTGGTCATTACTTTCCTTCCAAGGAGTAAACGTCTTTTAATTTCATGGCTGCAGTCACCATCTGTAGTGATTTTGGAGCCCCAAAAAATAAAGTCTGACACTGTTTCCCAATCTATTTCCCATGAAGTAATGGGACCAGATGCCATGATCTTTGTTTTCTGAATGTTGAGCTTTAAGCCAACTTTTTCACTCTCCTCTTTCACTTTCATCAAGAGGCTTTTGAGTTCCTCTTCACTTTCTGCCATAAGGGTGGTGTCATCTGCATATCTGAGGTGATTGATATTTCTCCCGGCAATCTTGATTCCAGCTTGTGCTTCTTCCAGTCCAGCGTTTCTCATGATGTACTCTGCATATAAGTTAAATAAAGAGGGTGACAATATACAGCCTTGACGTACTCCTTTTCCTATTTGGAACCAGTCTGTTGTTCCATGTCCAGGTCTTAACTGTTGCTTCCTGACCTGCATACAAATTTCTCAAGAGGCAAATCAGGTGGTCTGGTATTCCCATCTCTTTCAGAATTTTCCACAGTTGATTGTCATCCACACAGTCAAAGGCTTTGGCATAGTCAATAAAGCAGAAATAGATGTTTTTCTGGAACTCTCTTGCTTTTTCCATGATCCAGCGGATGTTGGCAATTTGATCTCTGGTTCCTCTGCCTTTTCTAAAACCAGCTTGAACATCAGGAAGTTCACGGTTCACATATTGCTGAAGCCTGGCTTGGAGAATTTTGAGCATTACTTTCCTAGCGTGTGAGATGAGTGCAGTTGTGTGGTAGTTTGAGCATTCTTTGGGACTGGATTGAAAACACCTTTTCCACTCCTGTGGCCACTGCTGATTTTTCCAAATTTGCTGGCATATTGAGTGCAGCACTTTCACAGCATCATCTTTCAGGATTTGGAATAGCTCAACTGGAATTCCATCACCTCCACTAGCTTTGTTCGTAGTGATGCTTTCTAAGGCCCACTTGACTTCACATTCCAGGATGTCTGGCTCTAGGTCAGTGATCACACCATCATGATTATCTGGGTCGTGAAGATCTTTTTTGTACAGTTCTTCTGTGTATTCTTGCGATCTCTTCTTAATATCTTCTGCTTCTGTTAGGTCCATACCATTTCTGTCTTTTATTGAGCCCATCTTTGCATGAAATGTTCCCTTGGTATCTCTAATTTTCTTGAAGAGATCTCTAGTCTTTCCCATTCTGTTGTTTTCTTCTATTTCTTTGCACTGATCGCTGAAGAAGGCTTTCTTATCTCTTCTTGCTATTCTTTGGAACTCTGCATTCAGATGCTTATATCCTTCCTTTTCTCCTTTGCTTTTCACTTCTCTTCTTTTCACAGCTATTTGTAAGGCCACCCCAGACAGCCATTTTGCTTTTTTGCATTTCTTTTCCATGGGTATGGTCTTGATCCCTATCTCCTGTACAATGTCATGAACCTCATTCCATACTTCATCAGGCACTCTATCAGATCTAGGCCCTTAAATCTATTTCTCACTTCCACTGTATAATCATAAGAGATTTGATTTAGGTCATACCTGAATGGTCTAGTGGTTTTCCCAACTTTCTTCAATTTAAGTCTGAATTTGGCAATAAGGAGTTCATGATCTGAGCCACAGTCAGCTCCTGGTCTTGTTTTTGCTGACTGTATACAGCTTCTCCATCTTTGGCTACAAAGAATATAATCAATCTGATTTTGGTGTTGACCATCTGGTGATGTCCATCTATAGAGTCTTCTCTTGTGTTGTTGGAAGAGGGTGTTTGTTATGACCAGTGCATTTTCTTGGCAAAACTCTATTAGTCTTTGCCCTGCTTCATTCCGTATTCCAAGGCCAAATTTGCCTGTTACTCCAGGTGTTTCTTGACTTCCTACTTTTGCATTCCAGTCCCCTAGAATGAAAAGGATATCTTTTTTGGGTGTTAGTTCTAAAAGGTCTTGTAGATCTTCATAGAACCGTTCAACTTCAGCTTGTTCAGTGTTCTGGTTGGGGCATAGACTTGGATTACTGTGATATTGAATGGTTTGCCCTGGAAATGAACAGAGATCATGGAAACTAACAGAGATCATTCTGTCGTTTTTGAGATTTCATCCAAGTACTGCATTTCGGACTCTTTTGTTGACCATGATGGCTACTCCATTTCTTCTGAGGGATTCCTGCCTGCAGTAGTAGATACAATGGTCATCTGAGTTAAATTCACCCATTCCAGTCCATTTCAGTTCGCTGATTCCTAGAATGTCGACATTCACTCTTGCCATCTCTTGTTTGACCACTTCCAATTTGCCTTGATTCATGGACCTGACATTCCAGGTGCCTATGCAATATTGCTCTTTACAGCATCGGACCTTGCTTCTATCACCAGTCACATCCACAGCTGGCTATTCTTTTTGCTTTGGCTCCATCCCTTCATTCTTTCTGGAGTTATTTTTCCACTGATCTCCAGTAGCATATTGGGCACCTACTGACCTGGGGAGTTTCTCTTTCAGTATCCTATCATTTTGCCTTTTCATACTGTTCATGGGGTTCTCAAGGCAAGAATACTGAAGTGGTTTGCCATTCCCTTCTCCAGTGGACCACATTCTGTCAGATCTCTCCACCATGACCCGCCCATCTTGGGTTGCCCCAGGGGCATGGCTTAGTTTCATTGAGTTAGACAAGGCTGTGGTCCTAGTGTGATTAGATTGACTGATAGCCTTGTCTATCTCACTAATGATCATTCATATGCTAATTAAGACAATGCTGTGCTGTGCTTAGTCAGTCCTGTCCAGCTCTTTGGGACTGTAACCCTCCAGGCTCCTCTGTCCACGGGGGTTCTCCAGGCAAGAATACTGGAGTGGGTTACCATGCCTTTCACTAGGGTATCTTCCCAACCCAGGGATAAAACCCTGGTTTCTCACATTGCAGGAGGATTCTTTACCATCTGAGCCACTGAGGAAGCCAGATTAAGACAATAGCTTCCTGCAAGCCTGACTCACAGCAAGATGGCTTCCTGGGATGTTTATTGTAGGTAAGGAGTTAGTTTTTTGGGCAGGCTTCTGCAGGCTGCAGATCAGAGTTCTAGTTTGGTTTGTTTTTTTGGCTGTTTGTGATTTTTTTTTTAGCCATTAAAAAAAAAAACAAACTGAAATACAGTTAATTTTGAATGTTGTGTTAGTTTCAGGTGTACATAAAGATGTTACAGAAAAACTCAAACTTTTGGCCAACCCAAATTATAGTAGTGTGTATGTTAACCCCAACTCCTAATTTATCTTTCCCCCACCATCCCCTTTGGTAACCAGAAGTTTGTTTTCTATGCCTGTGAGTTTATTTCCTTTTTATAAATAAGTTCATTTATATCATTTTTTAGACTCCACATATAAGTGATATCATATGATATTTGTCTTTCTCTGTCAGAGTTCTCATATTTTTATATATGGTCTGGCCATTGTCTGTATGTATATTCCACCTCTGACTAGTGAGGATGTGAACTGAGGCATAAAGCAAGTTTCTGAATGGTAACTACAATACAATAGCACTTAGCACTTGCCTAAGTTGTTTTTTAACACTTAAAACATTTCTATCTATAGAGCCAGACAGTGGCTTTGCCACTTATGGCTGATGATCCTTGGGCAAGTTATTTAATCTCTCTGTGCCTCATTCTTTTCATCAGTAAAATGGGGAGAATAAGAGAATGTAACTAATCGGACTACTATAAAAATTAAATGAGTTAATAAATGTAAAGTTTTTAGAACTGGGGCTGCTTTGTAAATGTTAGTGATTATTGTTTATGGCTAGGAGATTTTGTTTAGGAGTATGAAATTGTATATAATGTGTATGTAAAATATGTTTAATAAAGGCATTAATGTAAAAAGATTTTTGTCTTAAAACACACATTATAAAAATATAAAAACATGAAAGAATATGCATAAAATTTGTAAGAGTTTTGTCTGTGGAAAAGGAGGGTGAGAAGAGAGGCGTAGGATTAAGAGGATGTACAGCAAGAATGTCAATGGTTTCAGGAATTCTTTTTTTAAAAAATCTGAAGCATATACTATCTGTGTTTACTGTGGATCATAGATACAAAGTTAGTTTAGTGCTTTTCTGTATTTATGTCTTTTTCTAAAAATTAAAAAAACTGACACTATGAAGATAGATACTTGCCATGTCTCCTTCCCTGTGACACTACACTTCACAGAACTACAATTTGAACACCTTTTCTTATGTTTCCTCCAGGCAGATCCAGTCACCAAAAACTAAACAATCTACACCAATAACTGTTGTGTGAGCCCTAACAGTTGATTTTTTTTTTTTTCCATTTTGGAATTCAAGTGCTTTTACTGTGAAAGCATCAACTTCAAAGATAGCTACGGAGAATAAACACATTGCCAGCCACACAAGCAGAAAACATGAACAGCCAGGCTGCCTACCCCACTGAAGTTCCTTTGGTTCAAAGATTTTGGTTGATTTTGATAACTGACCATTTGGGCCACTTGCTTTTTTCTCCTCCCACACATTAAATTCCTCCTCTTATGTTTTAAATTTATAAATAAAGAATAAGCCCGGAAGGGACTTCCACGGTGGTCCGATGGCTTGAACTCTTCACTCCCACTGCAGGGGGCGTGGGTTCAACCCGTGGTCAGGGAACTAGAGCCCACATGTTGCAACTAACAGTTTGCATGCTGCAACTAAAGGTCCCATGTGCCACGACTAACACCCAGCACAGCAAAATATATATTCTTAAAAATAATTTTTTAGAAGTATAAGCCCATGAAACCCTAGGCCCTCAATGTCAACCCCAATGAAAGTAGAACCCCAGACTCTAATCCACACTCACTTTCTCTGCACCAGCCCCAACCCAACCTTATTATGTGGCCCCGGTAGGCTATGCAATTTCCAGGTCTTGAAGTAATAAACTTTTTTTTTTCCCCCCCAAAGTGTCCTGATAATTATTTCCGAAGGGCATTTTGCAGTCATAATCATAACCACAAGGGCTGGTTCAGTCACAACACTGGTTATTGACAGGCCGAGACCAGCACAAAACACTGACAATAGGCGGTATAATACAGTGAGTGGTGGAGTAGACAGGGGTGCAAATCCAGGGTCTGCCATGTCCTCTATCTGGTTACTAAGCCATTCTTTTCTCATCTTTAAAAAGGGGTAAATGTTCAGTTTTTAAAATAAAAGCCACTAATGTAAAAATATTGTACATCTTAACTACAGCTGCTGAAAGTTCTCACAATGCAGACAATGTACTGCTTTCCTGACAAAGACAAAGCCTGTAAAACAGAATGCTGCCTGCCTTCCAGTTCTGCAAGTATCAAGTCATAAGCCAATGCAGTCACTGAAAGGAATGAAAGAAAGTGAAAGTGAAAGTTGCTCAGTCGTGTCCGACTCTTTGCGACCCCATGGACTATACAGTCCATGAAATTCTCTAAGCCAGAATACTGGAATGGGTAGCCTTTCCCTTCTCCAGGGGATCTTCCCAACCCAGGGATCGAACCCAGGCCTCCTGCATTGCAAGTAGATTTTTTACCAGCTAAGCCACAAGGGAAGCCCAAGAATACTGGAATGGGTAGCCTATCCCTTCTCCAGGGGATTTCCCAACCCAGGAATCGAACCGGGGTCTCCTGCATTGCAGGCGGATTCTTTACTAATTGAGCTATCAGGGAAGCCCTATAATACAGGATAAAGAACAAGATTAAATATTCTGTGTTTTTTGGTCCCAAGATAGTTATGATACATGTCAGGAAGAATTTCAGTGACACCAGATTCTTCCTATACATAAATAAGCACTAAAATCACTTACTCGAGATACTTGATTCTTTTGTGATTAGAAATCTTTCACCAAGATGTATGTTTGACTATATGTATTTTCCAGTCAAGAAAAAAAGAAAAAAAATTACATGTATTGGCTCTTTCTCTACCTCTTAGGAGCAGTTCCTCAGACCTATCTATGTTCTGTCTCACAGGCTATAGTACTAAGTAAGGCCCCTAAGGGCCTCATGGTCAAAGCTATGGTTTTTCCAGTAGTCATGTACAGATGTGAGTGGACCATAAAGAAGGTTGAGCATAAAGGCTGAGTGGACCATAAAGAAGAACTGATGCTTTCAAATGTGGTTCTAGCAGAGACTCTTAAAGAGTCCCCTGAACAGCAAGGAGATCAAACCAGCCAATCCTAAAGGAAATCAACCTGGACTATTCATTGGAAGAACTGTTGCTAAAAGTGAAACTCCAATACTTTGGCCACCTGATGCAAAGAGCCTACTCATTGGAAAAGACACTAATGCTGGGAAAGATTGAAAGCAAAAGGAGAAGGGGGTGGCAGAGGATAAGATGGTTAGATAGCCTCACCAACTCAATGGACATGAATTTGAGCAATTCTGGGAGACAGTGGAGGGCAGAGGAGCCTGGGGTGCTGCAGTCCACTGGGTCGCAAAGAGCTGGATCCAGTTTAGCCACTGAATAGCAAGAACAAAGGCCCCTGAATTCAAAAATCATCTCTCTCATACTGTGCATTTTTTATTTGTCAGCAGTTGCAGAAACCATGAATGGACCCAGTGCAGACTTTTCTCCTTCATCTGAACCCTCCAAGGCACTAGCAAGGGCCCTTGTGCCTGTCCACCTTCCTGGTGAGTCTAGACGAATTTGGCTGAGTCTCTTGTCTTGGTTGACAATCTTGAGTTTTATTCAGCAGTAAATAAGAAAGGTACCTGACTTTTCATTTGTAAGATATTGAGAAAGTGCTCAGTGGTGATTAGGTAGGAGATGGATCTGATGTCTTTCCTCAAATTATCTACCTTAACAGGATTTCTTGGATAAAAGTGAAGGCACCATATGAGAGCCTTCAGCTCCAAAGATAAGGGACACAGCTCTCCTGGCCAGTTACAACTTTCTCAGGCAACTGAGGAAATTGAGTTGTGGCAGAGGCAAGTCCTCATACTGTGCAGCAGTCCCTAGGGAAACCCACTCACTAATTTACAAATTCATTAATCCAGAGACACATATATAAAAATTGGCCATTCAGTGCTCAGAGCACCCACACCAGTTTTAGACTGCCAGCAGGAGAAAACAAGACACGCAGAAGAGCTGAAATGACTCTAGGGTGCCGCTTAGAAGAATTAAGCCCATAAACCACACATTGGCCTGCCACAGTTTTCAATAGTGATTTTACTCTGATAAGCCAACTTTAAAATGAGAAAGAGCCTCCCAAACAGAAGAAAATGGGATGTCAGATGACCCCTGACTAATACCCCAAATAGGTTTACATATGTACAGACCTTATACTTGTAAGTACTTAATTAGGAACTAAGGAAATCCTCTCTGAAATGGCCAAGGTGCAGCTCTTTCTGACATTCCAAAACCAGTTTCTGCATAAGCAGTTAAAGAAAGCCACCTCGATAAAACATCTTTTCAAAATTCTAAGGGCACAAACTCCTTCTAGGAGGAACTTGCATTTTTCTCCTTGCATCTGTGAGATATACATGTTCTACCAGAACGCTCAAGAACTCCTGCCTTACTCTTATTTAAACCATCTCTAATTCCTGGGACTGAGGGGGGAAAACAGGCCTTTAAAATCCAAGCAAGGGACTTCCCCGGTGGTCCACTGTGAGACTCTTCACTATGAATGCAGGGGGCCTGGGTTTGATCCCTGGAAGGCAATGGCACCCCACTCCAGTACTCTTGCCTGGAAAATCCTGTGGACGGAGGAGCCTGGTGGGCTGCAGTCCATGAGGTCGCTAACAGTCGGACACGACTGAGCGACTTCATTTTCACTTTTCACTTTCATGCATTGGAGAAGGAAATGGCAACCCACTCCAGTGTTCTTGCCTGGAGAATCCCAGGGATGGGGGAGCCTGGTGGGCTGCTGTCTCTGGGGTCGCACAGAGTCGGACATGACTGATGCGACTTAGCAGCAGCAGCAGCAGCAGGGAACTAGATCCCACATGCCCCAACTAAGACTTCCTGCGCCACAAGTAAAGATTCCTCATGCCGATATGAAGATTGAAGATCCTGTGTGCTGCAGCTTAGAACCAGCACAGACAAATAAATAAATAAATATTCAACCCAAGCGAGTTAAACTTACTCCAAATGTTATTTATAAATTAGTGAGTTTTATATTGATTCATGACTAAGATTTAAAATGAAGCTATGAGATCTCTGGTTATATCTGTCTATATGTGTGTACATTATAGACAAATGTCTACTTCTGAATGGTATTGCCAAAATTAATTTGTAAAAGAGCTCTCTACTTAATTGACTACAGAAATTAAGCCCAAGGTAAGAGAAACCCAAGTAAGACGGTAGGTGTTGCAAGAGGGCATCAGAGGGCAAACACACTGAAACCATAATCACAGAAAACTAGTCAATCAAATCACACTAGGACCACAGCCTTGTCTAACTCAATGAAACTAAGCCATGCCCCTGGGGCAACCCAAGATGGGCGGGTCATGGTGGAGAGATCTGACAGAATGTGGTCCACTGGAGAAGGGAATGGCAAACCACTTCAGTATTCTTGCCTTGAGAACCCCATGAACAGTATGAAAAGGCAAAATGATAGGATACTGAAAGAGGAACTCCCCAGGTCAGTAAGTGCCCAATATGCTACTGGAGATCAGTGGAGAAATAACTCCAGAAAGAATGAAGGGATGGAGCCAAAGCAAAAAGAATAGCCAGCTGTGGATGTGACTGGTGATAGAAGCAAGGTCCGATGCTGTAAAGAGCAATATTGCATAGGCACCTGGAATGTCAGGTCCATGAATCAAGGCAAATTGGAAGTGGTCAAACAAGACATGGCAAGAGTGAATGTCGACATTCTAGGAATCAGCGAACTGAAATGGACTGGAATGGGTGAATTTAACTCAGATGACCATTGTATCTACTACTGAGGGCAGGAATCCCTCAGAAGAAATGGAGTAGCCATCATGGTCAATAAAAGAGTCTGAAATGCAGTACCTGGATGCAACCTCAAAAATGACAGAATGATCGCTGTTCATTTCCAAGGCAAACCATTCAATATCACAGTAATCCAAGTCTATGCCCCAAACAGTAACGCTGAAGAAGCTGAAGTTGAACGGGTTCTATGAAGATCTACAAGACCTTTTAGAAATAACACCCAAAAATGATGTCCTTTTCTTTCTCGGGGACTGGAATGCAAAAGTAGGAAGTCAAGAAACACCTGGAGTAACAGGCAAATTTGGCCTTGGAATACGGAATGAAGCAGGGCAAAGACTAATAGAGTTTTGCCAAAAATGCACTGGTCATAACAAACACCCTCTTCCAACAACACAAGAGAAGACTCTATACATGGACATCACCAGATGGTCAACACCGAAATCAGACTGATTATATTCTTTGCAGCCAAAGATGGAGAAGCTGCATACAGTCAGCAAAAACCAGACCAGGAGCTGACTGTGACTCAGATCATGAACTCCTTATTGCCAAATTCAGACTTAAATTGAAGAAAGTAGGGAAAACCATTAGACCATTCAGGTATGACCTAAATCAAATCCCTTATGATTATACAGTGGAAGTGAGAAATAGATTTAAGGGCTTAGATCTGATAGATAGAGTGCCTGATGAGCTATGGAATGAGATTTGTGACATTGTACAGCAGACAGGGATCAAGACCATCCCCATGGAAAAGAAATGCAAAAAAGCAAAATGGCTGTCTGGGGTGGCCTTACAAATAGCTGTGAAAGAAGAGAAGCGAAAAGCAAAGGAGAAAAGGAAAGATAGAAACATCTGAATGCAGAGTTCCAAAGAATAGCAAGAAGAAATAAGAAAGGCTTCTTCATCGATCAGTGCAAAGAAATAGAGGAAAACAACAGAATGGGTAAGACTAGAAATCTCTTCAAGAAAATCAGAGATACTAAAGGAACATTTCATGCAAAGATGGGCTTAATAAAGGACAGAAATGGTATGGACCTAACAGAAGCAGAAGATATTAAGAAGAGATCGCAAGAATACACAGAAGAACTGTACAAAAAAGATCTTCACGACCCAGATAATCACGACGGTGTGATCACTGACCTAGAGCCAGACATCCTGGAATGTGAAGTCAAGTGGGCCTTAGAAAGCATCACTACGAACAAAGCTAGTGGAGGTGATGGAATTCCAGTTGAGCTATTCCAAATCCTGAAAGATGATGCTGTGAAAGTGCTGCACTCAATATGCCAGCAAATTTGGAAAACTCAGCAGTGGCCACAGGACTGGAAAAGGTCAGTTTTCATTCCAATCCCAAAGAAAGGCAATGCCAAAGAATGCTCAAACTACGGCACAATTGCACTCATCTCACACGCTAGTAAAGTAATGCTCAAAATTCTCCAAGCCAGGCTTCAGCAATATGTGAACCGTGAACTTCCTGATGTTCAAGCTGGTTTTAGAAAAGGCAGAGGAACCAGAGATCAAATTGCCAACATCCGCTGGATCATGGAAAAAGCAAGAGAGTTCCAGAAAAACATCTATTTCTGCTTTATTGACTATGCCAAAGCCTTTGACTGTGTGGATCACAATCAACTGTGGGAAATTCTGAAAGAGATGGGAATACCAGACCACCTGATCTGCCTCTTGAGAAGTTTGTATGCAGGTCAGGAAGCAACAGTTAGACCTGGACATGGAACAACAGACTGGTTCCAAATAGGAAAAGGAGTACGTCAAGGCTGTATATTGTCACCCTGTTTATTTAACTTATATGCAGAGTACATCACGAGAAACGCTGGACTGGAAGAAGCACAAGCTGGAATCAAGATTGCTGGGAGAAATATCAATCACCTCAGATATGCAGATGACACCACCCTTATGGCAGAAAGTGAAGAGGAACTAAAAAGCCTCTTGATGAAAGTGCAAGTGGAGAGTGAAAAAGTTGGCTTAAAGCTCAACATTCAGAAAACAAAGATCATGGCATCTGGTCCCATTACTTCATGGGAAATAGATGGGGAAACAGTGGAAACAGTGGCAGACTTTATTTTTCTGGGCTCCAAAAATCACTGCAGATGGTGACTGCAGCCATGAAATTAAATGACGCTTACTCCTTGGAAGGAAAGTTATGACCACCTAGATAGCACATTCAAAAGCAGAGACATTACTTTGCCAACAAAGGTTCGTCTAGTCAAGGCTGTGGTTTTTCCAGTGGCCATGTATGGATGTGAGAGTTGGACTGTGAAGAAGGCTGAGCGCTGAAGAATTGATGCTTTTGAACTGTGGTGTTGGAGAAGACCCTTGAGAGTCCCTTGGACTGCAAGGAGATCCAACCAGTCCATTCTGAAGGAGATCAGCCCTGGGATTTCTTTGGAAGGAATGATGCTAAAGCTGAAACTCCAGTACTTTGGCCACCTCATGCGAAGAGTTGACTCATTGGAAAAGACTCTGATGCCATGAGGGATTGGGGGCAAGAGAAGGGGACGACAGAGGATGAGATGGCTGGATGGCATCATTGACTCGATGGACGTGAGTCTGAGTGAACTCCGGGAGTTGGTGATGGACAGGGAGGCCTGGCGTGCTGCGATTCATGGGGTCGCAAAGAGTCGGACACGACTGAGCGACTGATCTGATCTGATCTGAAGCACCTGTATAAAGTCTCAAAAATATAGGAGAAACTAATCCAAATGAATTTCAGGTCACATGAACTGGTAAATATTCAGTTTTAAGTTAATATTCAGTATTAAACTTAGTTTAAGTTTGTTAGTTTAGTTAATACAGAGTCTTTAAAGTAATCAACATTAACAGTAATACTCGAGGTTTACTAAAAGTCATCTAAGATCTCATTTCCATTATAAAATTTGTCAGCAAGAAAAATAACCTGGTGTATTATTGAATTTTTATAAGTAAATTAACTGTAAATGAGATGACAGTTTTTAGGTCGCTTTAAGAATAATTATATTTTATGGTCTATTGTTGGTTGCTAAGTCATGTCTGACTCTTTGCAACCCCATGGGCTGTAGCCTGCCAGGCTCCTCTGTCCACGGAACTTTGAAGGCAAGAATTCTAGAGTGAGTTGCCATTTCCTCCTCCAAGGGATCTTCCCAAGCTAGGGATTAAACCCACCTCTCCTGCATTGGCAGGTGGATTCTTTACTACTGAGCCACCAGAGAACCCTTGTTTTTATGGTTATATTTACTGGAAAATAGCTTCTCCAAATACTTCGTTACTTGAAACTTTAGAGTTTTGCTAAATTATGTTAAATGATGAAAGTTCATTGAATATCGAAATCATTCCAAAATAAAATTAGATACTGAAACATTAATTACTGAACATAGATTTCCTTTTACAGAGAAAATAAAGATATTCAGGACTATTAATAAATATGCTTGGCGCCACATGGAGACATTTTCTGTAAGAAAGCACTTTTTTTTAAGAAATTACAACCAGTATTCATAAGTTTGTCAGTGTACAGAATGCTAAAATAAAAGTTTAAAACTGCTTATTTCTTAGTTTTCACTAGAAATTAAGTTTTTAAGAGTTGTAATTAAAACTAATAAAATTAGTAAGGGAAACATCTTTGTATGTAAGGGAAAAAAACAAGCTATAAGGAACAGAAATGCATTCTGTTAAGGGAAAAGAGAGTAATTTGTCCTAGAGAGAGGTTAAAAAGAGAGAAAGAGAAAAAGGAGTATGGAGGTTCTTTAAAAAAAAAAACAAAAATAGAGCTATCATATGATCCAGCAACCCCACTCCTGGGTATATATCAGAGAAAACCGTAACTCAGTGCAGCACTATTTACAATAGTCAGGACGTGGAAGCAACCTAAATGTCCACTGACAGAGAAGAGATAAAAGATGTGAGATATATATACACACACACACAGACATATACACACAGTGGCGTATTACTTGGTCATCAAAAAGAATGAAATTATGTCGTCTGCAGCAACACGGATGGACCCAGAGACTGTCATACTGAGTGAAGTAGGCAAAGACAATATCATATGATACTGCTTATATGTGGAATCCAAAAACATGGCACAAATTAATTTTTTACAAAACAGAAACTGAGTCAGAGACACAGAAAACAAACCTATGGTTACCAGTGGGAAGGATAAATTGGGAGACTGGGATCGACATATAAACACTACTATATATAAAATAGGTAACTATTAATAATAAGGACCTACTGTACAGCACAGGAAACTACTCAATACTCTACAATGACCTACATGACAGCAGAATCTAAAAAAGACTGCATGTATGTATAACTGACTCACTTTGCTGTACAGCAGAAACTAATACAACCTTGTAAATCAACTATACTCCAATACCATTTCTCAAAGAAAGAGAGAGAAAGTATAGGGGAAAATCTAAAGGTAAAAAAATGAAGTCTTAGAATGATGTAAAAAGAAACAGAGAAAAGAGTTTTGTGCATCGTCTGGACTGGCTAAGAATAAACGGATAAGAATAAACTTAGTTGAGTAAATGAATTACAATGTTAAAGGTAAGATGGTGCAAAACTAGAATTTGGCCCCCTGTTAAGAGGACAAGGTTTTCTTGGAGTATTGGTATGATTTTGATAACAGATTTTGAAGTTTTTTTTATTTAAGTAATCTGTTGTAACTTTCTATATTTGCCTTTGAATCTTTGTCACTTTGGTTAAGTGGTAAGTATTGTTTCACAATGACCTATAATTCTATTTGAACAAGAGTTTTAAAAACTCTTGATATCTTTGACAAAATTCCTCATATTGATTTCTAAATGAAGTTCTTTTGACCTATAGATAACTTCGGGATGCTCCAGAGGGCCCCTGAAACATCTTTGAGAGAAATATTAAACTAATTGGGCTTATTTGATATGCTAAATTACATGGCTAGTATAATCAAATTAAAATAAATAAAATTTAATATTGTAATAGTGTATAAAAATGCCCAAATTTCCTTGACAAATGCATTGTCATCAGGTCTTTTAACTGCTTTTTGAAAGTCTTTTGTCATCAATATACAATTACTCTTTTATTCTGATGCTTTTACAAAAATGCTTGATCTCCAAGTAGAATTATAGAAAGGATTTTCTGACAATCACAGGTTTCTGGTAACTTTCTGATCATACTACCTAACTGGGTAAGAAATTAAAGAACATGAATTGAAAACCTGATGGCTTCATAAAACTGTAAACAGAGGATCAAGAATTAGTAACATGAGACTGAATGAACTGACGAGGATGGCTGTAACTTTTAAGTCTCTGAAAAATTATTGCTGATTCTTTTTAAAGTTTTGTTTTCCCAGATTTGAGAAACTTTTTGTCCTTCCTCTTAAGCTAATTATGATTTATAGCAGTTTGGTAAATTAGACCTTTGTAAGCAGAAATGAAATATTCATCACTTCTCTGATTTCTCCAGAATTTGGAAACTCTTGGTGAATATTCTTATTTTCATGGCAATATAATTATTTGCACAATTTCAATAAGAATCTGTTCTCTTTATAACAGGAGATAATTGGAAACACTGGCTATATTACCATGACTTTGGATGGGATGTCATATTTGAGACTATACAAAAATCAGATATAGCAGACAACTTCAAAGACCTGAGGTGGACTTAATGGAACTATAAAGCCCCTTTGAAAAACAACCTAGTACTTTGCTTATAGGATTCCTAGAAGCCTTATCAGGTGAATAAGGGCGGCTACTTCCTGGCAGGTGCATGGATCTCAAGATTTTTTGTGGACCTGAAGAGGAGAGGAACCTGCCCAAATCTGTGGATTTTGCAAGCAGAATCTGATGCCTAGTCTTTGACATGGCTTTTCTAGCCTGAGGGACCTTTTAAATGTTCAATCTAAGATTCCTTATGAAGAGACTCAGCAAAAGCAATTTCAAAGAGCCTATATGATCTTAATTTGGCCATCACTGGGAGAAATGAGGGTGATTTTAGAAAGAAAAAATTTATTTCAGTGAATATTAATTTCTAGTGTTCTTAACTGTTTTTGTGGTTTGTATTGACTGCCTAAGACTCAACTTCCTAGATGGCTCCTTGTTAATATGTTGTATTATTGTAAGATTTAATTGAATTATTAAAATGACATTCTAAATTTATTTCTGAAGCTTACCACAGTAATCTATTTTTGCATGAAGATAGATGCCCCATGACCTACAACCAGGAGATTATATACAGGAAAGACATCAATCAAAGGACTCTCTCCAACCTACATAAAAAGACCCCATCAGATACTCATGACTAGCTTATACACAATGAAACTTAAGGGAAATGATCCTTAGGTTTACATTTCCCACTGAAAAAGAGCCATGCACCAGACTGGTCTATAGAGAGGGGCTCCTGACCTCAAAATCCCCTTGAAACAACACTCAGAGGAGAAACTACATCCACACCAGGCCGAGAAGACAACATCAGGAGTAGACAGCTATATTAAAATGCCAGACCAGACCCATATGATCATTTATAGTGTTTTGTTGATTTCTTGGACCTTTGCATTAGAATCAAATTTTTTTTTTAATAATGAATAATCCTATACAATTTAAAAAAATCAATCCAATTTTCAGACTTGTGGTCACTTATCTATGTCCAGTACTTCTGGCTTACTTTGGTGGATTTCTTACCTCCAAGGCTCTAACTGGATGGCCCTTAGAAAAATTTATTTTAGAAGAAAGAAGTTTTAGGGCCACTAATGATATTACTAGATGGGAATCCCTCATTTGGCTAATCAATCATACTTTTTCTGACCCTGACCATAACACGAATTCCCTTTTAAAGTTACTCAAGCTCAATCAGAACGATAAGCTAAATTTCAAAGAACGTAACTTCCCACTTATTAGAAAAGACTCTCCCTCAATTATGGGATGGATTTATATAGCTATCACTGGGCTACAGTCATTTAAGTTTAAAGGCCTGCCTATGTCAAAAACAATTAAATCATATTAAAGATAACCAGTCAAATAACAATTGAAAATTAAGCTGAGTGCCTTATGAACAATGCCAACATATTATTTCCCTTAAATACAGCAATTAGTATGAAACAGACTGGGTCAGGTGACCAGAAATACTGACCTGAACCTAATGGAACTCAGTGGCTTTGTGGCACTAATTTGTGGTCTTGGCTTCTGCCAAAATGGATACTAAGATGTATCCTAGGATTCCCTTGGGCTCAAAAGATCTGTGTTTCACTGGTCTGAGCACTTAGCAGCTATTTCTGTGCCTTCAGTAGGATTGGAAGATGTAACCACCCAGATCAAAGCCTTCACCCAACAGGCCTTAAATAACAGTAATCAGGCTATGAGCTTACTGAATTATGAGATCTATATGATGAAAAAAAAGCAGTATTATAAAACACATGGCCCTCAATATCTTTCCAGCATCTCAAAGAGGCAGGCCGTAATTCAAACTGAGTGCTGCATCCTTATACCAGATGAATCCTCCAATACTATCCACTTAATGACTCACATGAAGAATCTGATTTCTGCCTTAAGTGATCTACTTCCTAGTCTTGGTGGTCTACTAAGGAGCTGGTTTTGTTCTTGGAGCTCATGCACAAATCTCTACTGTGGTCTTATTGTTATTAGCTGTATTACTTAAATTCTGTATAAGGTAATTGTTTCTTGCATTACCCAATGTGTCACAAGATCTTTGAGAAAACTAATGATGGCTCAACGTCTTGAGGCAACTGATCATGTATATATTCTTATACAAGGGCTTCCCAGGTGGCTCAGTGGTAAAGAATCTACCTGCAATGCAGGAGATGTGGGTTTGATCCTTGAGTTAAGAAGATCCCCTGGAGAAGCAACCCATTCTAGTATTCTTGCCTGGGAAATTCCATGGACAAAAGAGCCTGGTGAGCTACAGTCCTTGGGGTTGCAAAAGTTGGCCACAACTCAGCAACTAACAACAATGCTGCTGCTGCTGCTGCTGCTAAGTCACTTCAGTCGTGTCCGACTCTGTGCGACCCCATAGACGGCAGCCCACCAGGCTCCCCCGCCCCTGGGATTCTCCAGGCAAGAACACTGGAGTGGGTTGCCATTTCCTTCTCCAATGCAGGAAAGTGAAAAGTGAAAGTGAAGTCACTCAGTGGTGTCCGACTCTTAGTGACCCCATGGACTGCAGCCTACCAGGCTCCTCCATCCATGGGATTTTCCAGGCAAGAGTACTGGAGTGGGGTGCCATTGCCTTCTCCGCTAACAATAGTCCTATACAAATTTAACTGTAACGGTGCAACTCTATAGATGCAGGGGAAGGAACATCCTCGCCTGACCTAGGAATGAACTTTCTTAGCACTGTGGGACAAATTGGTCATGAAATGTCTCCTAAACCTTGTTCAACTTATGTTCTAAAGGGAGGTAGTGGTAAAACAAAGAACATTGCCTGCCATCCAGTTCTACAAGGATCAAATCATTTGCTATTTCACTCACTGACCTAACAGGACACACTGAAAGGAATTTAGGACAAAAAACAGAATGGAGCATTTTGTGTTTTGAACATATGGACCCCTCAATAGTTTAGATACATACTTGAGGAAGAATTTCAATGGCCCCAGATTCTTTCATCTTCCCATATAAAGATAAGCACTTCTTTGATTATGATTAGCAGTAATCTTTCACTAAGATGTATGCCTGACTCCATGTATTTCCCAGCCAAAAAATTCATATGTACTGGCTGCTCCCCTGCCCCTTTCAAGCAACTGCTCAGAGTTAGCTGACAAACTGTCTCCAGGGCTACAGTCCTCTGTAAGGTCCCTGAATAAAACCAGAGCTCGCAGCTCTCATGTCCTGCATTTTTGAATTCTGTCAACAGTTGGTAACATTTTTCTGGTACAACTACCTAAGAAAAGCACCATCAGCATGATTTTGCATTACAGCCTGCGATGGTTAATTCTATGTGTCAGTTTGGCTTAGCTATCGTGCCCAGCTGTTGATCAAACATCACTCAAGATGTTGCTGGGAAGGAATTTTTTGGATGTGATTCACTTTTGGACTTTGAGTAAAGCAGATTAGTCTTCATAATGTGGATGGCCTCATCCTGTCAGTTGAAGGCTCTAAAAGACTAAAGTTCTCCAAAGAAGGAATCTGGCCTCCAGACTGCCTTCTGACTCAAGACTGTCACATCAACTCCTGCCAGAATTTTCAGCCTACCCTCCTGCTCTGAAGGTTTCTGATTTGCCAGCCCCAAAATCACACACACAGATTCTTTAAAATCAATTTTTATCTTTATGTGTATGTGTGTGTGTTACTAGTTCTCTTCGTCTGGAGAACCCCAAGACAGATTTAGGTACCAAGAAGTGGGGTACTACAATAGCACATACCTAAAAATGTAAAAGTGACTTTGGAATCAGGTAATAAGTAGAGGCTGGAAGGATTTTGAGGGCATGATAGAAAAAGCCTAGTTTGCCTTGAAGAAACTATTGACAGAAATAAGGACATTAAAGGAGATTCCAGTGAAGGCTCAGAAAGAAAAGAGGAGAGCTACAGTGAAAGCTTCTACTGTCTTAGAAAATACATATAAATCATAAACAGAATATTGATAGAAATATGGATGTTAAAGCACTCTGGTAAAGTCCCAGACGGAGATGAAGAACACATTATTTTTTTGAAACTGGAAACAGGCAATCTTGTTATAAAGTGGCAGAGAACTTGGCCAAATCACGTTCTAATGTTTTATAGAAGGTAGCACTTATAAGTGACAAACTTGGTTACTTAGCGGAGGATATTTCTGAGCAAAATATTAAAGGTGTGACCTGGTTTCTTCTTGCTGCTTATAGTAAAATGCAAGAGGAAAGAGATAAAGAGGGAATTGTTAAGCGAAAAAGAAACAGAACTGGAAAGTTTGGAAATCCTCAGCCTATCTGGATAGCATGCTCTGAAAACAAGGCCAAGGATGTGGCTGAACAATGGTCTGCTAAAGAGATCAGGCATGTGACTCATGGATCCAGTCAACCATCTCCGTAGAAGCCAGGGGTAAAGATGTGGCTATCCAGGAAAGATCTGTGGAGGCCTCTCTTGTCTGATGGTGTGGACCCCCATGAATTGCCTGGGAGGCCAATAAGTTTTATGAGAATTTTATATAAGCAGGAACACTGTCAGCTTGCACTGAAGGGGCAGAGACGGTTTAAAAAAAAAAAAAGAAGAAGAAAGACTGCCAGAATTCCAAGGCTCATTGAAATGAGCCAATAGAATTAACTGGCTACAAACAGAACAGGTGTTGGAGCACAGAACCAAAGAGAATTATTCTCCACGTCTAGAATCCACTTGCCTCAACTAAAGATCCCACATGCCACAACTAAGACCTGGCTCAGTCAAATGAATAAATATTTTTAAAAATCTAATGAACAACGTGATGTGAAGAACTGACTCAATGGTAAGTACTTGGATACACACTGTCTCAGTGATACTTAAGAGTACCCTTTGAGTAAATTTTATGATATGAGAATTGTGGCCCAATAAAAACAAATACACAAAAACTCAAGAAAAAACATTTTGAAGTTAATGCCATCGTTATTCCAATTTGAGAACTGAATTCAAGACGAACAACTAGTAAATGGGCAGGGGCAGAAAGTGAAGCCAGAGTCTGAGTACAGATCTGTGCTCCCAACCACTTCACCAAAGTGCCCTCCCATCATCCACCTTTCTTATTTTTCCCCCGATGTGACAGGTGTGTGAGAAATTACAGTAAGCAGAGATAAAGACGTGACAGTACAACAGCTCATCTTGCTATTCCCAACTATGTGTTACTGGCAGCCCCAATAATACGCTCGAGTCCATAAAGCCCACAAAATTAGACAACTCTTAATAACAAGAGTTAAAACTTTTAAACACATAATTCTTACTAAGCAGGTACTATATGCATTGCAAACTGTTTTCAGAGTCTGAATCCAAGGGTTTTTTAAAATGCTTGTCAAACCAATTCTGAAATAAACATAGAAAGTCAAAGGAACTAGAAGAGCAAAATAATTTTGAGAAGAACAGAGTTAACCAACTTGAAGTACCTCATTTCATGACTTACACAGTTACAAGTGTGGTACTGGTGAAAGGACACGTAAATCAATGCAACACGAAGTCCAGAAATGGATCCACATGTATGTGGACAATCGTGCAGTGCTGTGCTGAGCCACTCAGTCATGTCTGACTCTTTGTAACCCATGGACTGTGGCCCGCCAGGCTCCTCTGTCCATGGGGATTCTCCAGGCAAGAAGACTAGAGTGGGTTGCCAAGCCCTTCTCCAGGGGACCTTCCCAACCCAGGAATCAAACTGGGGTGTCTTGCACTGCAGGCGGATTCTTTATCAGCTGAACTGCAGGGCAGCCCTCATATGGACAATTACTTTTTGCCAAATTGAATGAGCAATTCCGTGAATAAAGGATAGTATTTTCAAGAAATGGTACCATATCAACAGAAGATCAATATGCAAAAGGTATATATCCCTATAGTAGTAGTAATGTTAGTCACTCAGCTGTGTCCTACTCTTTACAATCCCATAGACTGTAGCCCACCAGGCTCCTCTGTCCATGGAATTCTCCAGGGAAGAATACTAGAGTGGGTAAGTCATTCCCTTCTCCAGGGGATCTTCCTGACCCAGGGATCGAACCTGAGTCTCTCAAATTGCAGGCAGATTCTTTACTGTCTGAGTCACCAGAGAAGCCCATATACCTCACACTTATTTAAAAATTAACTCAATATGGATCAGAGTCTAAATGCGAAATTTTAAGTTGTAAAACTTCAGGAAGAAAACTAAGACCAAATCTTTATGGCCTTGAATTTGGCAAAGATTTCTTAAATATGACACCAAAAGCATAATCTACTAAGAAAAGATTAATAAAACGGATTTATCAAAATTTTAAATATCTGCTTTTGGAAGACACTATTACAAAAATGAAAGACAAGTCACAGACCAAAGAGCATATTTAAAAAACACATATCTCACATAAAACTTTTACCCAGAATATATAAAAAATGTTAGAAAATTAGTAAGAGAACAAAAAGTTCAATTTAGAAAATGAGCAAAAGATCTAAACAGACATTTTATCAAAGAAGATATATGAATGACACGTAAGCACACTGGAAGATGATGTCATTAATCATTATGGACTCACATACAGCTCTTAGATTAGGGGACAAAACTCAACAATATGAAATGGTGAGGGTATGGAGCAACTGCAACTCTCACATATTGCCACTGTAAAAGCAAAATAGTACAGCCACTGTGGAAAACATTGTGGAAGCTTCCTATAAAACTAAACCTACATTTACCATATGACCCAGCAATTCCACTTCTAGGTACTTACTCAAGAGAAATAAAAACCTTTGTTCACATAGAATCTGTTGAATGTTCACAGCAGCATTATTTGTAATCACAAAGAACTGGAAATAACTCAAATGGGATACTAGTCAGTAAATAAAAAGGAACAGACTACTAGTATACATTGCCACCGATGAATCTCCAATTCATTATGCTGAGAGAAAAAGGCCAGACTCAAAAGGCTACACACCTATTCCACTTATATGACATTCTAGGGATACAGAGACAGATCACAGACCAGTGGTTGCCAGGGTTGACAGTAAGGGAAAGAACGTGAGGATATTTGAAGAAGATGAGGTCACTGTTCTACAATTCCATTAATGTAGTGTTTACATGACTCTATGTGTTTGTCAAAATACCCTAAAAAGGGCAAAAATTCGTTGTACATGAACTATATCTCAACACAGGCTTTAAAAAAAAAAAAGAGTAGCCTTGAGACAGGTGGGACCTGGGACCCTTTGCTGCAGTTCTTGTATCTGGACAAACCTCTCCTCCAACAACAAAATAGGAAGTAACAAGGGACTAAAAATAACTGCATGCATAGCCTCTCTGGGCAATTTATGAACAAGATACAAAAAGACCAAAAATCCAACTTCCAGGAGCCAACTTGAGGAGCCGGGAGCAAAAGCAGGGTATTGCACATGCCTCCTGCACACAGTACCACCAAGGGGGTGCGCAGACCACCTAAGCCACCCCTCTGGCCCAAACCCATCCCTCCCCCACCCTTAGCTTCCCAGTGCCAGCCCCCCTATCCTCACAGGGAGTAAACAAGGAAGTTACTCGTTTTAGCTCCCTTCTGCTTGCAGCAAGAGTCCCAAAAAGCTTTGCTTGAATTTATCATCTAGTCTCTTATCAATTTCCATTTATTAAGCAGTCCAAGAACCCTGGTCAGTAAAGCCTAGCTTAACACTAAGTTTAAAGATTTTTTAAGATGGGAACATAAAAATCCTAAAAGATGGGTACACCCTGGTTGTTTCAAGTAATTCAAGTTAGTTAGATTGAGTGAAGTCTGAGTTAAGTTTTGTCTTTTTAAAGTGTGTCATAGCTTCTATATTACAGGAGTTTGAAGGCCTCGCTTCTGTCCCTGATTCTGCCAATCAGGTGATAAATCAGGTAAAAGAGCATTTCACTTCCTTTTTCTTCACCTAAGTTCCTTATTTTTTAAAATGAGAAAATACAGTCTTAACCTCACAGTAGCTGTACCCATCAAAAGATGGTATATGGAACATGCAGGTGATATATTAAGTACGTATAGCATCAGCCAACTAAATATAGATACATTATTACACCAAATTTAGCCAGGATCGAAATTTCAACCTTAACCAAAAAATCTCATCATTATGAATGGTAACAGGGAAGCAGAAAGTAAATTATCTGAAACATAATTAAGAAAGTAAATAATATGAACTACAAGTACAAAAAAACTAAGATATTTTCTACTGCAGATATACTGAACCGTTTGTAAAGTTTCTTTGAGGAAGGACACAAAGATGTCCTTTTCTTTTTTTTTTTTGGTAAGAAAGCTCTTATTAAGATGTCCTTTTCTAAGAGTATATTATTGCAGGTTATTTTTGAGTAATAAATACAATTTAACTATTTTGTAAACAAAATATCACTTAGCACTTCTTGCTAAGTGTCAGCACTAAATGCTTTGCATATTATTAACCAACATTTACAAGACCCAAAAAGATACACCAATGTACTTGGGCAGTTAATTTCCTTACATTCATGTGTTTTATGTAAACACTTCGGCAAGTCCCAATATAATGGGGAAAAAGGCATTTGTATAAGTAATGCTTAATTTGAAAACATTCCTGAGTAAGTCCTGTAAGGATCGTTTGGCTTCCATACCTAAAATAATGTGCTCTTACCCTTATTTAAGAAGCTCTCATTTTGATTTAATAAACAGGGAACTAAAATGTCTACTCATTTGACTGTTAGAAAACAAGAGATTAGTATTCGATAGTTTTTTTTTTTAACCGTTCTCATATACAAATCACCAGTTAGACCCTTGGAGCAGATGCTGAACCATATCTTGGGGACAACGCCTGTGTGTACGTGTGGGACAGTACATCCCTAGCAAACGGCACTGTTAAACATGCGCCTCAGCTCCGATAAGGCAGGGGGCCCCTTACCCTGGGCCTCCAGCGTTAGAAGGCTTTGCTTTCTTTGGCCCTCCTCCAGCTTTATTCCTCCCCACAGGACAAAGCTATTGAGGAGCCTTCTGGAACATTCCAGGATACCCAGGGTTTCAGACATTTCCTGGTCAAATGGCTCCAAAACTGCTTCCAGGGTCCGCCTAACTGAAAGAAGACCGTGCTACCGGTATATGTGCCACTAGGCTGAGAGAGGGGCAAGAGGGGCTGTTGAGGGTGGGACGAGGGGAGAAGGGCTGAAAACTGTTCAGTTCTCCCACAGGTCCCTAAGTGGGTGGAATGGAGACAGATCCCCCCAGGCCTCTACTCTCTGGCAAGGACTTCACTGAAATTTGAGGTGATCAAAGCCGAGTCCCCAAGAGTAAGCTCAAGATGCCAACGCCAGCTACAGAGAGATGGAGACAAATGCCAAGACACATATACTGGCAGATATATATAAGCACCTGCGTGAGCTAGAGGAGTCAAGTGGCAAAGGCTAAGCCCGTCCACACAGTTCGTGAAAAATTGCCGCGTACACCTGCCGCCACCCCCAGCTCCTCTCTACTGGGGGAGGGATTTGCGCGGGCAGATGTGGGGGTAAGCAGGGTAGCTAGGAAACGGGTCCTGACGTTGCCCGCAGCGCAGGGGAGAGCAGGGTAGCAACAGGAGGCTGCTGGTGTGGTTCGAGGGCCCCACCATCAGCTGATTATGGGGAGCCAGTCAAGGGCCCGCGGGGGGAAAGGGCGGGGCCGCGCGACGTCACCGCCGCGGCCAACGTCAGAGCCTCTTGCCGCTTGCCGCAGCCGCAAGATCGCTGTGGTGCAGCTAGGGTGCAGGTCTCTGTGGGAGCCACCTAGAACTCTGCGCTGCTCCTCGAACATGGCTGACTCTCAGAACCAGGGCTCTGCGGAGCCGAGCCAGGCAGCGGCGGCGGCAGCAGCAGCAGATGCGGCCGCGGCAGCGGAGGAGGTAATGGCGGAAGGTGGTGCGCAGGGGGGAGATTCTGACAGCACGTCCAGCGACTCCGACGGTGTGGTCGGTCAGATGGCTGAGGAGCCCCAGACCCCTGCAGAGAATGCACCAAAGCCTAGAAATGACTTTATCGAGAGCCTGCCTAATTCGGTAAAATGCCGAGTCCTGGCCCTCAAAAAGCTGCAGAAGCGATGCGATAAGATAGAAGCCAAATTTGACAAGGAATTCCAGGCTCTGGAGAAAAAGTATAACGATATCTATAAGCCCTTACTTGCTAAGATCCAAGAGCTCACCGGTGAGATGGAGGGGTGTGCATGGACCTTAGAGGGTGATGAGGAGGATGATGATGATGACGAGTACGAGGATGAGGAGGAGGGAGAGGAGGAGGACGAGGAGGAAGAAGAGCCTGCAGCAGAGGCTGCGGGGACCGCTGCCGCCAAAGAGGAGGGTCCCCACTCTGCAGTGCCTGATGACGCCAAGAAATAAGCGGGGCAGAGAGTGCAGAGGAGAATGACGACGCAGATTTAAAACCCCGATTACTATTATTTTGTACACATTGGTGGACTTGAACGGCTCAGGTTTTGGACCAAAGTACAGTAGGAATCAATTCTGACATTCCTAAAATACTACGAAATTGACGCAATCAGATCATGCCCAGCGCGTCTCAAATTTGATTTCCAATTTGAACACAAATATACCAACAGGTGTTGAAAATGAGTTAAATTTAAAATGATTTTTCATGATCTCTTCTGTGAGGACTAGAGTTGAGACTTACTAAGGGTGTCAAGTAGATGTGAATTAAAGAACGTCACTTTGAAAATCCTTTCGTCACAGTATCTCACTAGGCACGGAACACCCAAGCCGAGATCGAACGTGTTCTCAATGCCGAATTCTTCCATTTCTTTTGCATTTTTCCAGCGCAGCAACAGCAGAACTCAAAACAGATCTCATCTTTAAGACTTTGTTTTTGTAACATTAGCTTTACACTTCAGAGAAGAGAGATGGGACGAAGGAACCCGGTGCTGGAGATCATGACAATACTGTTAATGAGGCTCAGAAAACTGCCACTTCAGATTCTAAAGACTGTTCTGAATATTTGGTTCTGAGAAGGAGGGTGTATGACCTGTACAATATTGTCAATGTGTGTGTTCATTATTTACGGTCTCGTGTTTATGTGTTTTCTTGGTAATGTCTATTTACAAAGGTGTAAAACAAATCCCAATTGTTTAAGCATTAAATCCCTTTATCAAATATTTTAGAAGTATTAATTTACTTGAAAAAATGTAGAATTCTAGTAAAGTCTGTAAAGCATGTGTATCCAATGTTATGTACTTTGAATTGTGTGATGTCTTTTTGTCTTGTAGCTTTTAGAATGTAGCTGTGAAAATTATCAGAACTCTTCACTGAAGCTAATGTTTGGGAAAAAATATATACTTGAAGAACCAATCCAACTGTGTGTCCCCATCCGCAGCTCAGAAGTAGAAAGGGTTTCAGTTTGCTTGTGTTAGCTGTGCCTTCGTTATTTTGCTATGTAAATGTGACATATTAATATAAAATGGTGCATAATCAAATTTTACTGCTCGGGAACAGATTGGCATACAGCAAAGGATTTTTAGGAGGACACATTTAATGTAAAGACTCTTAGCTTCTTTGTGGGTTTTGAACTGTGTGATCTATAAGGAAATTTAAGCATAAAATTGTTTACCACTGTGGTGTTAATAAAACTGTATTTTCAAAAAACAAAAGGACTCATTCTCTGACTGCCTGGAATGAAATCCCAGATCTGCCTCTTATTAGTGATGAATCTCAAGCAATTCAGTTAATCTGTGTTTAGTTTCTCCTTATCTATAAAAGGGGATAGTAACAATTCCTCCCTCACAGGTTATTATGGAGAACAAGCTAGTTAATTTACATAAAGCTCATAGACCAGCATCTGACACTAAATGCTCAAAGTACTTCAGCTGTTATTAACATTGTTATTATTATATGAAAGATAAAAGAGGAAGATTTGAAATTCAGTCCTCTCATAAGTTACAAAAAGGGAGAAAATACATTATATTCTTATGATTTTTTTTTCATTATATTCTTATGATTTTATTGTTTAAGAATGTGGCCTTTCATTTGTAAACAAATAAATTCAATAAAAGGTCTTCTTCCTCAATATAAAAATCAGATTTTGATTTCCTCCCAGAAAGAATAAAAAACATTATGCATATAAAGGCTATTTCAACTTTATATCTGGGCATTCTAAATTAAGTATAAAATTGAAAGTGACTCCCCACAAATTTTAAACACACAGTTTTTTTTTTTTCATTTCCCTTAAGGGTTAAAATTATTCAGAAGTAACATTAGACCCATTTACCTTAGGGAATGGAAGGAAGCTCTGACCTGTTGCTAATTGCAATAGTTGAGTAAAACCTTAATGTAACAATCTTCCTTAGGGTCAAGACAACAAAAAGAGAAAATCAAAATAATTTATTATAGAAGAAGTAAATGATAATCATGCCTAACTGGAACAGAAGCAAAAAAAACCTAAAAATTCAATATTCATTTCTTATCCCTAGGAATAAAAGACTTGTTTTTCTAGGTCCTACAAAAACAAAAATGAGTGAAACAAATAAGGTGTGTAATTAGTGGGGAAAATAAAAAATTTTGGAAGGGATGTGATTTTATATAGAAAGCCCAAGAGAATCAGTTGAAAGCTATCACATTCAGTAAGTTTGAGGAACTGATCAGTTACCGGATAAACATATAAAAACCACTAATTATTTCTAGGCACTTTAATAATGGTAAAAATACATGCAAAAGGCTCTCAGAGTATATAAAATAAAAATATGTATAAAAACCTCAATTAAAAATGTATGCAACCTATGAAAAGAAAAAAAATAGAATATCACAAAGAAATGTAAAAAACAGGCCTTTGGAAGGTAAGACTGAATATCACAAAAGTGTCAATTCTTCCCATATTAACATGTTATTTACTACACATCAAATCAAAACCCAAACTGGATCTAGAACCATATAACTACCCTAATCTTCACCTAATTGTTTACTAATATGGAAACAGTTAAGATTTTATCTTAAACTAGACTCAAAAGAAAATTTTTAATGGAAGAAAATATATTATTACGCATTTACTAATTACTGGACAGGGAAAGGTTAAGTCTAGAGTGATTTAAGACCAAAAGAAATAATCAACAGACATGACAACACAAAAATTAAAAGGTTATAAAAATTTTAAAAGACTTCACATTTTTAAAAGCAAGCAGCAAATGGAATAAAATGTGCAATAAAATACAAATACAAAAAAAAGTTCATATAAATCATATGAAAATCATTTTGTCTTAATAGAGAATTATATAAAAGATGTCAGCAGACTACTTTAAAAAAGGAAATACTGCAATCCTGTTTAGGGCAGCAAGACACATCCTGAAAGGACAGTACTAAGTGGTCCAGGCCTCCGGCAAGGTCTGGATCTTTCTTTCACTTATACATACAACTTCAGCTATGGGGTTTTCTAGCTACCATTCATACCACTGTTGGCCACTTTTCTCAGGATATAAGCACATATGTGATGCCCTTCATAATGTCAAGCAATTTCCACCATTTCCTAACTAGCTTGATCTTTCCCCCCTGTTTCCTGAATTGCTTATTTGATAGTTCCTCAGGCAGCCATAAAACTTGCATGTTAATATGTAGCAGAATACCCTCTCTTTAAGGCAGGTCAAACACTCTCACTCATAAACCACTTTTAATCCATTATAGACCCAAATTAGTAAGCAACACACAACATAACTGGCAGAAAGAAAGGCAGCGTGCACTACGCATTCAACTCAGTCTCTATGAGCATTATGCAGGAGACTGCAGCAGGCTGACACTCACAGCCCAGCACAGTACAGCAGCTCTCCCGGACTCAGACTTTACCATCAAGCACACACAGACACATCTGCACGTGCATACACAGGGACACAAACATTTTTTTATTGACACGAAAGTCACAAAACATGATTAGCCATTTAAAATGAATAATTCGGTGGCATTTAATTCAATAAAATGTTGTGCAATGATCACTTCTACCTAATTCACTTTTTTTAAGAAAAAATACTTTAAAGGTAAACATCAGAAAAATGGATTAATGCTATGTAGAATATGTAAAGTAGCTTATATACGGGAGAAATACAAAATTTTACAAGTGAAGTCAAGTTTCTTATTAGACTAGATTTTAAAAAAAGAATACTCAGTATTTTTAAGGATTAGATGAAATAGAGTAGTACTCTCATACATTGATGATAATGTATAAGTTGGTATAATTCATAACCAAAATAAATTTAGCAAAAATAGCCACAGATTCAAAATGATATACACTAATTCCATTTCACCCTTGGGACCTTATCATTAAAAGAGCAATTTTTAAAAAAAAGTTTTATACTTAAGATGTCTGATACAGTCTTATTAAAAATGAAGGAAGGGGAAGAGAAAGAAAGGGAAGGAAAAAAAGAACATAGAAACAAGCCAGACACTCAAAAGGGAAAGTAGGGAAAACACACATTCACATAGGCTGTGCAGTCATTATTAAGACTGTCCATGAGGGCTTTATAATAAATTTATAGATATAAGCATTATCTCAACCTAAGTTAAACAATTCAGACATACAATTTTATACATATATAGTATGTTTTCAACTATGCCAACTTTGTGTTTAAAAAACTGCATAGTCTGTCTGAACTGAAAACAGCAAACTCTTCAAGTTATTTATCTTCAAGGGATAAAGGGACACAGGGACCCTGAACCTCTGGTCTTGGCCTCTTAGTGGCAATGTGCTGAGAGCCTAAGCTCTCACTCAAACAAAATGGCTTTGAAACTTGGCTCTGGTTTTTGAACTCTGGACTTCTAACCATGTAAACCTGAGCAAGTAACTTATACCTCTCCATGCCTCAGTTTCTTCAACTATGGGAAGCACTCGAGAAATGTTACTAGCATTTTAATTATCTGCTATTCCTGTAACAGCCCAGCACAAATACCATGAAGATATTAAAGATTACACCTCCCATAGACTATCTCAAGAGATCAAGTGAAGTCTCAGCATTCCTAACTTCAGTTGATCTCAAGAAGCTAGAAGTGTTTGTCATGTGTGGGTTTTATTCTCACATTCCTTTATAGAATCTAGGTACCTTTTGAACTGTGATGTTGGAGAAGACTCTTGAGAGTCCCTTGGACTGCAAGGAGATCTAACCAGTCCATCCTAAAGAGATCAGTCCTGGGTGTTCATTGGAAGGACTGATGTTGAAGCTGAAACTCCAATACTTTGGCCACCTGATGCGAAGAGTTGACTCATTGGAAAAGACCCTGATGCTGGGAGGGATTGGGGGCAGGAGAAGAAGGGGATGACAGAGGATGAGATGGTTGGATGGCATCACCGACTCGATGGCCGTGAGTCTGAGTGAACTCTGGGAGTTGGTGATGGACAGGGAGGCCTGGTGTGCTGCAGTTCATGGGATCACAAAGAGTAGGACACGACTTGAGTACACACACATGTCATACAAACCTCTTTTTAATATGGAAGAAACTGGGGAAGATATTGATTACATTTGATTTGATTAACTTGAGTTAAACTGGAAGGAATATAGAATGACATGTGGGTTGTTTTTTTTTTAATTGATGGTAGTAACACCATGTTACAGAGTGTGAGAAATACTTAAGTCATGCAGTACAGTATTATCCAGATGTGACTACCAGTTGTGGCAAGATTTAGCTAAGATGCCAGCAGTCACCAACAATCATCCAAGGGTGTTCTTTTACCTGGATGTTTATAATTCATTTGTCTGTCTGCAGCTCTTGTCCAAGTAAAGAAAGCAATTTTAAGACCAAGTGGAATGTAATAAATTATGGATACAGAATTGGTATCCTTCTGTCATTTTCCTCCAGGGCAGTGGTGACAGCAAATATCTTACTGTTAGCTCAATAAAAACAGCTTCAATGCCAGTAGCATCTCTATATACAACTGCTCAAGTTAAAAACACAGCAGGTGTTATTCTTTTGGTTCTTTCACTGCATTTTCTTAGACTAATTTATGAAAATACCCAGTGACAAGATTATGGCATGTAACAGTCAAAAGGAAATGATTAATCTTTCACCATCGTATACAACCTTTCTTTCCAGGATCTCAACATGCTTTGATGGTAACACTTCTACTTTTCACAACATTAAGTGAAAGTGAAAGTTGCTCAGTTGTGTCTGACTCTTTGCGACCCCATGGACTGTATAGTCCATGGAATTCTCCAGGCCAGAATACTGGAGTGGGTAGCCTTTCCCTTCTCCAGGGGATCTTCCCTATCCAGGAATCGAATCGGGGTCTCCTGCATTGTAGGCAGATTCCTTACCAACTGAGCTATGAGGGAAACCCCTCACAACATTAAAGATAAAGGGGAAAAACAATCAAACACTAATTCACGTCTTTTTCTGTCTGTCCCGGACTATGACAGCAATATTAATAATGTGGCAATAACCACACTGGCTTCTCAGAAGTCTGTCCAACAGCAAGGGGGTGGGCCTCCTGACACCAAGTACAGAGCCACGGACAGCAGGGCCTAAAGCAGTGTGGATGGCCTCACCGTGTGCTCAAGGAGTGTTAGCAACCCAGGAAAGTGGAAACCCAAACTTCCGTCTAACACAGAAGCTATTCCCTATTCTAATTTCAAACACAGTGTCTTGGCAATAAGAATAGGAGTCCCCCTCTGCCTGGCAATATTTAAAACAACAGCACATTTTACAACACAAAGACTTAAAAACTTTTTTAGAAAGAGAGAAGCTATTTTTTTTAAGAAAGTCATGGTAACAGAATAATGGAGTTTTGTAATATAAGTAGAAGAATAATGTAGGTCCCCTTATTACTCCCTTGAAGTTATGTACTCTCTTTCTTTTAAGGAATCTGTATGTCATCAGAACATCCTTATGGAAAATGTTTTGTAGAAGCAGCCCTGAAGTCAATTAGGGGCAAACAACCGCAAAGAAAGAGAAAAGGAAACCACTGACTTTAAACAAAAGCACGTTCTCTGCACTGATTCTGAGGACCACTCATGGGATGAGCAATGTCCAGGAGTGAGTATATGTCAACGTATGGTCGGGACACTCAAGATGGCTGTGCTGTTGCGCTCTGTACAACCCCTCCTCAACCTGTGCCTGCTTCACCCACACCCTACTCATATAACTGACCTTCCACATACTTGTGCCAGGCCCCTGCTCATGACTAGGTCAGAACATCTCCACTAAGATAGCTTATCAAAGGGGTGTTGAGGGGCATGACTCCCCCTTGCTGGTTTCCCTGATAACCAAGAGCCAACCTCACATCAATTCCCCTGATTACTGGTACCCACCTCCCCATTCTCCGCAATAGCAGAGACAGTCGCCACGTTCTGCCTGCTATCTACCCCAGGTGGTAGACATCACCCCAGGACCTTGCTTCACACATGTAACCCACATCCATTAAGCCACTGACGCCTCTGTTGCGGACTCCAGATTTTTTCTTCAGCCTCGAGATTGGGCTTGCAGGCCTGCAGGGCCTTTTGCCCAACTGTCAGCAAAAGATAAAAATGGTGGAAAAGGAAAAAAAGATGAAGAAAGAAAGTGTGCTACAGACCCACTTCTATCATGAGATTTCTTTGCTTGCAAACTTTACTGAGCATCTTTCCCTTTTTGTTACGTTCTCGTCTCTGTTTTCTAGTATCCAGACCTTAGCAGTCCTCCCAAGAGCTCTACCCATATCCATCCCCCCCAGATGCCTCTGTCCATGTGGATTTCTCTGAACCCCTTTCGATTCAATTAATTAATTTGTCTTCATATTTCATTTATGGTTGCAAATGAGAACAGCTTAAAACCCTAAACAAACTGGGTTATATTTCAGTATTCCTGCACAGATTGTGTCTCAACTATCAGGTCAATTCAATTGCTGATTCCAAGAAATACCTACTGAATAAGGAGACAGCGTGAGAGTGAGAGAAAGCAAAGAGACAGAAAAAAAAAAGCTCAGACCCACAAAGAGAAAGAGAACAAAACAGGCAGAGACATAAAGTCTCCAGGAGAAACAATTTTATAAAGATACGAAAAAAGAGGGTTAAGTCCCAATACCTGCCTCCTCTGCAGACTTTATCACAAATTGCCTATGCCCGCACAAGAACACTCTCCCCGCCGGGCCTATCCAACACACAGTGCATTCGGAAGACTCACTAGAAAGTGAAGAAATCCTGAATGTGCCCTTCCTTAGATTGCTTGCCTAGCCTACTGTTAGCTCATAACAAATGATGCACACACTATATTGTCTGAAACCTGATGCCAAAGCTCAGACATCCTTTGAAAAGGCTAAAGGCTATAGATGTATCTACATATGTACATATATACATCATAAAGTGATCACCAAAACCAGAAAGGAAGAAGAGTTGTTACAGAGAAGAACCAAGTCTGACTCCATGTTGGAACTGTCTTTGTTTTTTGTTGCTGTTATAATCATATATAGTGGCCTGCCTCAAAGGACCTGCCACTCTGTTAAACTGTCTTTATTCAGTTCATAGAAAGATAATCTGACCCTGCCCACTTGCGAATGACTGCCCCAAAAAAACAGGGAGTAAAAGAGAGAGAAAGAAGAGATTCAACACACCCCTTCCCAAGGCTGGCCCTTCCCAGAAATGTTTTGCAAGACTGAAGACCCTTTTTACTTCACTTCCTCACTGCCTCTCCCACTCTATATTCTGCCTTTTGACTTTAGTTCCTCATTGCCTCTCTCTGGTTCTATAAAAGAACCTGCAATCCAGACCCCAACAAGACAGTTATTTTGAGACATAGTCTGCCATCTTCTCTGTCAGCCAGCTTTCCAAATTAAAGTTGTATTCCTTGTCTCGGCACCTCAGCTCTCAGATTCACTGGTTTGTTGTTCAGTGAGCAGAGTACTTGGACTTAGTAACAAGATCACCTGGGCCCAAAAGCCACTTTATCAGTTCAGTTCAGTCGCTCAGTCATGTCTGACCTTCTGTGACCCCATGGAATACAGCACGCCCAAGTTCCCTGTCCTTCACCAAATCCCAGAGCTTACTCAAACTCATCTCCATCGAGTCGGTGATGCCATCCAACTATCTTGTCCTCTGTCATCCCCTTCTCCTCCCGCCTTCAATCTTTTCCAGAATCAACATCTTTTCCAATGAGTCAGTTCTTCGCATCAGGGGGCCAAAGTTTGGAGCTTCAGCTTCAGCATCAGTCCTTCCAATGAATATTCAGGACTGATTTCCTTTAGGATGGACTGGTTGTATCTCCTTGCAGTCCAAGGAACTCTCAAGAGTCTTCTCTAACACCACAGTTCAAAAGCATCAATTCTTTGGCATTCAGCTTTTCTTATGGTCCAACTCTCATATCTATACATGATTACTGGAAAAAACCATAGCTTTGTTGGCAAAGTAATGTCTATGATTTTTAATATGCTGTCTAGGTCTGTCATAGCTTTTCTTCCAAGGAGCAAGCGTCTTTTAATTTCATGGCTGCAGTCACCATCTGCAGTGATTTTTGGAGCCCAAGAAAATAAAGACTGTCACTGTTATTCTGCCTTTTATTCTGCCCTTTAACCACTTTATGATCTGCTGTAAATTTCCCAATTTTAAAAATATTATCAGGTTCTATGGAATAATACTGTTTTTATTAAACAAGTCATTAGCAGTTAATAAAAGTACCAATGTTATACAGTTAAAGAAGGGACAGTGCTTTTAGCTTTGAAACATTCTTATCAAGAGTTTCAAATGAAACACCTGCTGCAGAGAAGAAGTAATTCGGACTCCATGTTTCTTTGAGTTGCTTTTCCTTGCAGTTATTATAATCATACTAATGGCCGGTCTCAAAGAACCCTGCTACTCTGTTTGACTGTTAAACTTAAGTGCCTTTGTTCAGCTCATAAAGAGATAATCTGACCCTGCCCCTCTGTGAATGACTGCAAAAAAGAAGAGACTAACACATTTCATTGATGCTTCTGAACTGTGGTTCTGGAGAAGACTCTTGAGAGTCCCTTGGATAGCAAGATCAAACCAGTCAATCCTAAAGAAAATCAGTTCTGAATATTCACTGGAAGGAGTGATTATGAAGCTGTAGCTCCAATACTTTGGCCACCTGATGCAAAGAACTGACTCACTGGAAAAGACCCTGATGCTGGGAAAGATTGAAGGCACGAGGAGAAGGGGACAACAGAGGATGAGATGGTTGGGTGGCATCACTGACTCAATGAACATGAGTTTGAGCAAACTCCAGGAGACGGTGAAGGACAGGGAAGTCTGGTATGGCGCAGTCCATGGGGTCACAGAGAGTCGGACAGGATGAGCAATGAGCGATTGAACCGAACACACCCCTTCAGAAGGCTGGCCCTTCCCGGAGATGTTTTGCAACCCCGGAGATGTTTTGCAAAACCGAAGACCCTTTTTACTTTACTCCCTCACTGCTTCTCACTCTCTATTCTGCCTTTTGACTTTAGTTCCTCATTGCTTCTCCCTTCGGTTCTATAAAAGAACCTGACATCCAGGCCCTGACAAGATGGTTATTTTGAGACATCAGTCTGCAATCTTCTCTGTCAGCCAGCTTTCCAAATAAAGTCATATTCCTTGCCTCAGCACCTTGTCTCTAAGATTCACTGGCCTTGTGTGCAGTGAACAAAGCGAGCCCGAACTTGGTAACACACCTACTTGAGACAAGATTAGCCTCTATACTAGGTTCCCAGAGTCAAGATCACCTGAAGCCATTTTTGTTGGGTCCTTGGCAACTTCTGCATTATTTCAGTTAACTCTGGTATTATAGCTCACACTTTCCCCAAAGCTGACGCCTCCCGGGTAGTCTGGAAGGTTTACATGACAAAAAAGATTACTGAATGCTACATTAGATCACCCTGGCTTCTAGCTATCTTTTAAACTGTAAAAGGATGGAAGAGGAGGCCTGTCAGGTTTTCTGTCACTCCTACTTTCAGAAGGGAAGATTTATGGGAGGAAGCCAATATACATCACTCATATAGGATTTCTGTCTGCATTTTTGCAACTACGTACAGTAAGAAGCCAATTAAAACCCAAAGCTTTCATTTCCCAACATACCCAAAGCAGCATCCAACTTCTCTACCTCTATAACCTTTTTCCACCCTTGCTTCCAGGCTTCCCTCCCTCACAACCCTCCCAAGTGGAGACCACCATTCCCTCACCTTTCTGCAGGAAGATGAGAGACACCTACCTTATCTTTCTGCACACCCACGACTTCTTCAAGTCAAGTTTTGTCTCTACCCGATGTGTTAACGATCTTTAAGTCCTCATCACAAGAGTCTCCCTTCTGTTCTAATATATATAACTCTTCTAAGAACATACATTTCCCCCCATCCTTGCTTTTTTTTTACTTCACCACGTTTTTCTGTGTGTAGGCAACCTCAGATTCACTGGTGGTTAAGGCTGGCATAAGGAACTAAACAAACTACTGACAGTAAGACCTCTAACACAACAGATCAGTGAGTATAACAAAAAAAGCAGCAGCCTCACAGATACAAAGAACAAATCAGTGGTGACCAGTGAGGGTGGGGGGGCGGACAACACAGGAGCTGGGGAGTGGGAGGTACAAACCACTGGGTGTGAGGCAGGATCAAGGATGTGTTGTACAATGTGGGGAATGTAGCCAATATTTTGTAGTAACTGCAAATGCAAAGTAACCTTTAAAAATTGTACTAAAATTTGAAATGCAAAAAAAGAAAAAGGAAATATCCTACTTAGAAACTATGACTTGATTTAAAAAAAAAAAAAGACTTCAAGACATACATAAATCTTCAGCTCTAAACAAAATCACCTAGGTATCACACAGACATGTCAAAATCAACATTTATAAAATGGAACTCTTAAAAAAAAAAAAAAGGAACTCTTTTTCCTTTCCACCCTGCTCTACAGATTGTGTTTCCTGTTGTCCAAATTGGAACCCTCAAGACATGCTTATCAATACATGCCTCTCTAGTAGGATCCATATATAATCAGGCACTAGCTCCTGTTCACTACATAATCAACACAGAGCTGACTCTGCATCCCTGCTGCCTTCATTTTGGCCCTCAGTACCTAACAACTGAGTTACCTCAGTAGTCTCCTATTGGTCTCCCCACACATGGTCCATTTCCATATGGCCACCAGTCATCATTCTAAAACAGATCAACCATGTCCCACTTCAAAACCACTTAAGATCTGACAAGTTTCACCCCAATACTATTGCACCCCCCTTTAATCCACACACTACCTCCCACCCAACAAGTACTCACCATTCTCTATCATGTATTAAATTTGAGAGTCTGACTCATGTTATTCCCTGAGCCTGAAATGTTTTTCCTACTCACACTCTTCGATGGTCAGTGAAAGTGTTGTGGCTTCTCCCTCTGGTTCCATGGCGCATGTTCTATCACTTACCTACCACACGCACCATCATCTACTGCAATTATTCATTACGCTGTCCCTTCCCAGTTAGTACTGAGGATAAAAGTTACTTATTTCCTGAATCCAGCAACAGATTTGGCCCACAGCAGGCACTCAGTGTTTGCAAACTGAATTAATTAACATGCAGATGGCCAACAACCTCACTCTAATTCAAAAGCAAACAAAATTGAATGTTTTTCTCCTTCAAAGAGATAACACAGAAAATCGTACTAAAAAAATCAGATGTACTTGAATTAATTTTCATGAGGCACACAGAATTTAATTTAAAATCTACATTACAAATTCTTCATCAATAAAACCACCAATAATAGTAAGCATTTTTATAACTTTCGGTTATTCAACACATAGTTTTTGGAGCATTTTTTTGCCAGTCACTCTGATGGATACTGGAAACCTTCTATAGATGCTGGGAGCTCCTTCATTCCAAAATGTCAAAATATTCTCCTATAAATTATCTCACTTAGTCTCCCATGAGGGAGACAGAACGGTTATTTTAACCCCCTATTGACAGGACAGGAAACTGAGATCAGGTAGTTTATGTGGTTGACCAGGGTCAAAGCCAGTAGGACAGAGATGCAGAACACACACAGTTACCTTCCGATCCGAGGTCCACTGATTCCTCCACTATTAAATCTGTAAACTTGCCCTACCACTCTTATTCCCTCTGAAGAAGGGATGAAAAGTTAACTTTAGTCTTTGTCTTCAAAGTAAAAGTGTCGAGAAATGAAGTTACATGTGCCCAGTCAAGGGTCAAGACTAACCTATTCTCCTTGCACACGGTCACTTTGTCTCCTCCTGGTATCAGCTTCTTCTGTTCAATCACACCGTAGCTTTCTCGACAAATCTATATTTAAGGGGGAATAAAGAAACATTTCGATTTTATTGACTACTTATCTTTCTAGATCCCAAATGACTGAGAAGCCTTAGGAATGAATGTAGCTTAATTACTACTTACATTACCACAGAAGATTCTTGGGAGGAGAAAGAATCAGAGAACATCGGCACTTTATAGGATAGTTTTATTTTAAGATAGGGAGTTGCCAATAAATGCAATCAAAGAGAAAATATGAACTCTAGAAAATAAATTATATGTATAGGAGTAAAGGGGCTTCCCTGGTGGCTCGGTGGTTAAGAATCCACCTGCCAATGCAGGAGACATGGGTTCAATCCCTGGGTCGGGAAGATCTCCTGGAGAAGGAAATGGCAACCCACTCCAGCCTTCTTGCCTGGGAAATCCCATGGACAGAGGAGCCTGGAGGGCTACAGTCCGTGAGGTTGCAAAGAGTTGGACACAACTTAGTGACTCAACAGCAGCAGCAAACAACAACATAGGAGTGAAGAGGAATAATGCTTCAGTAATTTTCTTAAGTGTATAGATTAACCATTCATTCATTCATTTATTCAACACATTTACTGAACTCCAGAAATATTCAGGATACTTTGACTATCATACTATCCACCAATTCCATTTCTGAGTATATATCTAAAAAGAACAAAAATACTAATTCAAAAAGATACATGCACCCCAATGTTCAAAGCAACACTATTTACAATAGCCAAGGTATGGACACAATCTAAGTGTCCGTCAACAGATGAATGGATAAAGATGAATGGCTTATGTACACAATGGAATACTACTCAGTCATAAAAAAGAAGGAAACTGTGCCATTTGCACCAACATGGATGGACTTGAAGGGTATTATGCTAAGTGAAATAAGTCAGACCAAGAAAGACAAGTACTGTATGATGTCACTTATAGGTAGAATCTAAAAGATACGACAAACTAGTGAATATAACAAAAAAGAAGCAGACTCACAGATTTAGAGAATAAACTAGTGGTTACCACTGGGGAAAGGGAAGAGGGAAGGGACAACATAGGGGTAGGGGACTAAGACACAAACTATTACGTAAGAAATAAGCTATAAAGATATACCGTACAACACAGGAAATATAGCAAATATTTTATCATAACTATAAATGGAGTTTAACCTTTAAAAATTGTGAATCACTGTACACTTGTAACTAATATTCTACAACAACTATACATTGATGAAAAAAAGATACTATGACTAAAATAGTTTGGTTCAGAGAAGTCTCTGAATTTGTTCTTTGATTTGGAGAAAAATGATGCTAATTATAACTTGTAAGCATGATAAAAGAGATAGCTATGGTTGTAAGTAAAGAAAATCCTTACCGTGAAGTTGAGACAGAAAGTCTCCTCAATATCTTCCCCAGGGTAATCTAACAGTTCTTGAAGACTCCTAATCACAGTGTGACAGAGAAAAGAAAAGAGGTAAATCACACATGGCAATGGTGTTTCTATCCCAGTCACATGACCAGATTATTTGCAAGGAAATGCTACAAAAGAAGATTCTTGAATGAACATAAATCTACACTGAAAGTCACGTTAAACATATTTTGAAAAAAATGTCTTACAAGCAGTTGACTTGTAAGATGCTCATTAATTGTTCTCTGTTCCTACTGACAAGCCTCACTGAATTTAAGAAGAAAATCAGGCAGCCTTGTATCTGACACACTTATGTCAACCCTAGTATACTTTGGAAGTAGATAAGTGAGGAGATGATCCTGCAGTGGTCCCACAGATTGGCTTTATCTGTTTGCATTAGAAGGATAATCCTCCCATCATAAAAAACAAACTTCAAAGTCACTGTGTCCACTTAGGAATCTAGTCTTACTTGTTAATGCAAGGGGCTCTGTGTGCAAAGAACTCTATTACCTGCCACATTAAAGAACACTGAAACCTGTTTATGCCAGCAATGGTCGTATCACAGCTGTCACGAGAATACATTCTTATAACTAGACTTCATTCACATTTCTTCAATGAGCTCAGAATCTGGCAGTTCCATAACAAGTTGCCCAGAAAGAAAATTTTTCATGCAGAATTTAAATCTTTTTTCACTTAACCAGCCAAAATCATTACTTGAAATATATCATTCTAAGCCAGGTTGGCAAAAAAAAAACAGCACACATTTCTGTTACTCTCAGTTACCACAAAAGTAACCCTGCCTGGTCTCCTCTGCCATTTTTTAATATTCCTTCTAAATTTTCTTTACCTCTCTCTGTGCCTCGCTCCCCTGCCCCACATCCTTTGTGATTCCTCTGTACTGATGTCCTATACTGGTGGTGTGACCATCTCATTTCCAGAGAGCACCTTAGAGACTACCCTTTCTCTATCTCCATCTTAAAATCAGTATTCTTTCTCTATATAAAAAAAGGGATGTTACCTTCTGCTGAAGTCAAAAGAACTATAGTGTTTCCACAAAGCCAAGGATATGGTATCTTTTTATAAATTAAATTTCACCTTATGCTACCTAAAATCAACATACAGAAACTCAAAATAAAGGGAGTTTTTAGAGACAGAAAGAAAATGACTAAAAACATGTCTCTACTGTCCTGGAAAATAGTATGGAGGTTCCTCAAAAGGCTAAGCATAGAGTTAGCATTTCACCTAGCAATTCTACTCCTAGGTACATAACCAGGAGAAACGAAAACTTACGTCTACATGAAAAGTGTGTAAAAATATCCGTAACAGCACTATTGCTAACAGTCAAAATGTAGAAACAAGCCAAATGTCCATCAGCTGATGAATGGATAGACAACATCTGGTATGTCCATACAACGAAATATAATTTGACAATAAAAAGAAATGAAACACTGATACAAGTTACAACTCAGATGAACCTTGAAAACATGCTGTGTGAAAGAAGCCAGACACCAAAAACCACATATTGTATGATTCCATTTATGTGAAATATTCAGAAGAGGCATGTCTACAGAGACAGAAAGTAGATTAATGGTTGCCTAGAGCTTGGGGGATGAAGAAGTTGGGAATGTCGACTAAAGAATACCAGGTTTCTTTTTCAGGTGATGAAAACATCCTAAAATTAACGGAGTAAAGGCTGCAAAACTCTGTGGCTGAAAAGTCACTGAATTATATACTCTAACTGGGCGAATTGTGCAGAATGCAAATTATATCCCAATTAAACTACTTTCTAAAAAAGGCTCCATGAGATAACAGAAAAAATACATATACTGGTCTCTGCCCCCAGTTCCTTAGCACAGAGCTCCCCAAATCCTTGTAAATTCCTCTGGGATGAGGGCACTAGAAACCCTTAACCTGTGGGATCCAACTCTATCTCCAGGTAGACAGTGTCAGAACTGAGATAAGTTGCAGGACACCCAGCTGGCATCATGCAGAATTACCTGGACACGTGGGAGAGAACCCCACACACATTTGGTGACCGGAAGTACAGCTCATGTGGTCACAGTGTGAAAGTCAAGGAGGCACAGAAAAGAGAAATACAGAAGGATGGGGAAATCTGTAACCTAAAACACAGGCTCTCTTGTCAATACTTTCTCCCCTGCTATTTATGGACCGTGACAAATCTCAAAGTCCTTATATTCTGTTCAGGATAAGAAAAGCAGAGATGGTTTGGATTCCTGGGCAGCTATGACCTCCCTTTTGCTTTTTCTCCTGCTGTCCCTAGAGTGACCTAGGCATTGTTTCAAGCTAGCAGCTACGGACCTCCGTCTTAAGACAAAGCATACACAGCACAATCGAATGAGAAACTCTAACTTATACACGTGGTGCTTTCAACCTTTAATCTCAGTGCCAAGAGCAGCTTTCCACGCCAGGCTCCCATCTTTCAGCTCTGTACCTTCCTTCCGTGGGTGACAACTCCTTCAAGTCTTCCAGGCCAGGCTTCACGTTCAGTAGCTTCTTATAGAGAGCCAGCGGGAAGTGCAGGTCCACCACAGTGGAGTTGTAAATGGCGAGTCCGCAGGTTATGCCAATCAAGTGAAACCAGTTGTGCTCTACGAAACACTTTAAGCACATGCACAAATGTGTTAAAAACAAAAGCAGTGCTTGCACCCTCAAATCCATGTGTGATTTACCTTAAAATATTTTCAGAATGAAAGAATAAAGATCTATAATATTGTTACCTTCTGAAACAGAGAAATATCCCTAACAAAAGTTTAACTGTGTATGTTTGTGAATGATATGAGGTTAAAAAAAAAAAAAGATGTCCCTAGAAATTACTGGAATACTGTTACAAAATTAATATATGCCCATTGTTTCACATAAACATGAACACAAATACAGAGTAATGATCTGTTTTACAATAGTGATTTTTATCAGAGGTGGATGAGAACTGCAATATTTAGGAAAAAAAAAAAAAAAGTTCAATTGTCCCCCAAAGATGCAGTGTAGACAAAGTTAAGCATTTACAGCTCATCTATGATACAGAGAACAGCTTATCTTCATTTAGAGCACTGGTGTCCAACAGAACCTGCTGCAGTGATGGAAACATTCTATTCTGTTCTGTCCCAGATGTCAGCCACTGTGTTTGTCTACTGAGCACCTGAGTGGGGGTCAGTACAACTGAGGGAATGTGAAATGCTCCAGGCACGAATACTAGAGTGGGTTGCCATTCCCTTCTCCTGGGGATCTTCCCAACCCAGGAATCGAATCAAGGTCTCCTGCACTGCAGGTGGATTCTTTACCATCTGAGACACCAGGGAAGTGCAAGTATTATTTAATTTTAACTAAATAAAATTGAAATTTAAATAGCCACAAGAGGCTAACGGCCACTTTTCAGAACAATACAGATATAGGGAGAGAAGTCCGGTAGAAAAAGAAATAAACTATAGTCTGCCTGAAATGAGAATGCCTTTTAAAACTTAGCCCTCCTACTGCATTTTCAAAAATAAACTGTGTACATCTGTGGGAGTATCCATACACATACTATCGTTGCTATTAAAATAAGATATATTTGACAATTACTTTTTATATGTCATAAAACCAATTTCTTTATCATACTCTTTCTACCCTTCGAGGATTTACAAAGCTTGGAGCTTACCTACTAGAAATGGAAATGGGACTAATGGGCAACAAAACTCAACTATGAGGTCTTGGCAACAGGGGAAACATGAAGACTGTTAGACTCTTCATAAACATTAAATGATTATCTTTGTTAGAGCTCCCCTTTGCAAATGTCAGAAGGCTAGGGACTGGTCTGACAACAAAAAGGAAGTTTAGTTCAATCTATCTGTTGAATGATGACATTACTAACTTACCGTATCTGAAAACCATAAGAGATTTGAATCCTGGTAGTAGGTAAACATTCCATAGATGGGATTCAACAGCTCTTTTAACAGTAAAAGAAAGAACTCCTTTGTGACGCCACCTGCATCCACTGCTTCTTCACCATCAAAAATGACCTTAAAATAATCAAAGTAGAATTAGTACTTCAGGGAAATCATTGTCATTTTATGGGTTTGGGTTTTTTTTTTGCAAATTCTTTCCAAAGTCAGGACAAAGAAAGGAAGATGTAACAGAATACACTGCTGCAATGAAACTGCAAGGTGTATCTGTTGATTATTACCAAGACACTGAACAATCACACAAAATTTTACTGGGCACTTCAAGGGATATAGACAAAGTCAGAAGTTTACCAGATGTCCACAGAAAATGTACCATCAATTTGGAGCAGACAGGCAAACATTAAAAAAAAAAAAACAATTCAAGAATACATTTTCAAAGAGTCAGATACACAGAGGTAAATGTTCTGGTACACAGAGAAAAGCAATGACTAACCTGAGTAAAGACAGAAATCTCTCTCAGTAGGGGTCTTAAACTAACTGATGAATATGAAAGGGAAGAGAGTACTTCAAGCAGACGCATCTGTGAGGGGCTATAAAGAGACCTGTTACAGATCTATATGGAGCACGCTGGACCCAACCACAGTAACAACTACAGCAAACCAAAGGACGAGATTTGTTAAGAGTTTTCTATATGCCAGCCACTTAAATTCTATTAACCTAATCCTCAGAATAGTCTTACACACAGAAATTACTATTATCATCCCCACTTTACTGAAAGGGCTCAGGCACAGAGCTAAAAATAAAAAGCACTTAAAAAAGCTTATCCTGGGAAATTCCCTGGGAGTCCAGTGGTTAAGACTCTGCACTTCCACTGCGGGGGGCACAGGTTTGATCCCTGATCAGGGAACTAAGATCCCACATGCCACATAGTGTAGCTAAAAAAAAAAAGAAAGAAAGAAAGAAAAATTATCCTGAATACTGTGCTCAAGGTTGCCTAGAGCAGGAGGAGAGTAAAGGACTCTGATTATATGGATGCCAGTAGAAGACTTAACTCAGACATGCTACCAAGCAAAGAGTCTCATCTGAATTAGTGATTGAAAACAGGCGGCAAAGAGAGCACCTTCTGTTTGCAATATCAAAAATCTATCCCAGAAGTTCTAGGGAGAACTCCCAGGCAGACTGATGGGACTGATGCTACCCACTGAAATTCTGAAAAGGATGACAGTATCATGGATACCATCAGTTTCTTATCTATTACATTTCAGGAGTTTACAACAGGATTGGAAACAGGAAAGTCTTCTGAAGGGAAAGGTAAATAAATGATCTAAAACTTCAATAATTCACTAAATATTTACTGACTAGCTACTGTGTTCCAAGCATTGTGCTAAGCCCCAAGAATACATTAAGTGGTAACACAAAGCATGCATAGTTTATGAGGAAAGACAATTTCTTAATCATTTCAGAGTACTAAAAAGGGCCTATCAGGACAGACGACCAGCTGCCCAGAAAATCTCACTTTTCTATTTTTTCACCTTCTTTCTCTTAAATTTTTGACATCCAAAGACTTCCTAGATGCTGGCTTGGTAGTTTTACCTAATTGAAGCTTTAGCAGTGCTACTGTTTGCATGGTTTTGGTAGAGTGGGAACAGGTACACGAAAAAGAGCAGACAAAGAAGGCCCTATGCTGCTGCTGCTAAGTCACTTCAGTCGTGTCTGACTCTGTGCGACCCCAGAGAGCAGCCCATCAGGCTCCCCCGTCCCTGGGATTCTCCAGGCAAGAACACTGGAGTGGGTTGCCATTTCCTTCTCCAATGCATGAAAGTGAAAAGTGAAACAGAAGTCACTCAGTCATGTCCGACTCTTAGCAACCCCATGGAGTGCAGCCCACCAGGCTCCTCCAGCCATGGGATTTTTCTTAACGTCCAGGCAAGAGTACTGGAGTTGGGGTGCCATTGCTGTCCCTCAAATAATCCACTGGCATTTTTATCTGATGTCATGTTGAGATGGTCTGTTTGGTGACTGGACAGAAGGAGGTGAGTAAATTCTTGTAAAATGAATGAAGGAAATAATGAATGGCTGTACTCCAAGATTTTAATTTTGCTGCTTCATCTGACACTGTTTAAAGAAACCCAGGAAGGTTATTTAGATAAATATACTGAAGGGCTCACTTTGAGAGGCTTTTTCAAATCAATATCAGAATGAATGCTCAGCTCTCTTAGGGCATCTCCAACAAGGTTGCTCCTGCGAACATGAAGGACCAGGAAGGGGCTTCTGGCCAGCAGAGGCTCCAAGGTGAGCAGCATGAAGACGTTCTGCAGGTTGGCCCCATTGACTGCCACCTGGAACAGCACACCCAAGAACACAGTTATCACCCAAGAGCGCATGTGCGAGGGAGACGGCTGTCAGCCGCGCCTTTGGACCACGGCTGGGTACAGGGCAGGGCAGAATGCTGCATCTCCACCTGGTTCTTTGTTTTCCTCCTAACTCTTCCCGTAGATTTTCTCAGTCATGTTTACAAAACACACAAATCTTTCTGAGATGAACCCAAAGAGATTAACTGAAACACTTTGTGAACCATATGATCCATAACTCATTCCAGGAAAATGATTTGGACTAAGCGGATTAAGACTGAAATAATATCTTAGTAGAAGAAAGTGACGATGTAACTGGGTAAAAATGGTGACTTTTGAATTAGCAGGAAAAGAAACCAAATAACCACTTGCTAAACAGCTTTAGTTCTTTGAAAAATGTCCATTTTCTCTGGAAAAGCTTTAAATTGTCAATATGATGGCTATATTACTGTGAAAACAGATCTATAGAGATAGATATAAATAAGAGCTAGAGACAGAGTCAGAAAGATGGGGAAGGGGGAGAGAGTGAATGAAGTTACATATCCACCAGCAGTAGGAATTGACAGGTTTGGATTGCTAGTTCACAAACACCTTTGCAGGCTTGCCAAAACCAATTATATTTTACAATCAAAACAAATTTAAATTAAACAAATCTAATTTAAGTTTTGGCTCAATGAAGAACTGCCAAGGTCCATTTAATAATGTATCAAGGGTCAGCAAACAATAGCCCATTGACTGAATCCAGCCTGCTGCCTGTTTTTATACAGCTCTTGAGCTACTAATAGTTTTAACATTGTTAAATGGTTAAACAAAAATAAAAAAAAGAATATTTCACACATGTGAAAATTATGTAAAGTTAAAATTTTGTGCTACAACAGAGTTTTATACTTGAGACCATATGGCCCACAAAGGCAAATATTTACTATATGATACTTTATGAAGACACTTGTCAACCCTGTTTATGTAAATGTCCCTTCACTTGTATTTGCTTTATTCAATAGAGAATTGCTGAAAAGTTTTCTATAGGTTCTAAAAGTTACACTACAACTTTACCCAAATGAACCTTCTTCTGTTAGGAAAAAATTACAACTGAATGTGTAAGATGAAAGAAACCCATAATAGGAAAAAATAATTTTTAAAATATGTTACCTGCATCTGCAGTTCAGCATCAGTTTGTAACATTTTGGTCTTGGCTTGGGCATCAAAGATAAAAGGGTAGGAACAAAGCGTTACAGCATCCTAGAAGGAAACACATTATTGGCAATATTATAGTATTCCACAGAGAATACTGCTGGAAAAATACATTAATAAATTTTAAAGTATCATTTACCTGCATTATAGATGGTCGAGCCTTCTGTGTAAAGAAAAATAAAGTCTCTTAGTTGGATTACAAAACTTGAACTTTTTATCCCCTACAAATAACAAAACAAATAACAAAATAGATAACCTATCTGACTATTTGGCCACGGAACTAACACCATTTAAACAGCTGACTGGAGTTATGATGGAATAGACCAGTTGTTTTGATAAATATAGACTGAGAAAAACTCTAAAAACAACTTCAGAAAAATTTAAAGGACCTTTAGAAAAACAGCATTTCACTAACTCCATAACTTACAGCATTAATAGAATTTTCATTTATAAGAAATCTAATACCAAAACAGGAGCTTTACAACCATGACTTCAGAGGTTAATCTTGTTAGGTAAAGTGGATAATGCAATTCATTTGTCAGCATGTTAAGTCTACCTCTTACAAACATACACGTACACACACTCTTGGGAGAAATCAAATATTTAGAAAGTTGTCCATAACTAGGTATTTAGAAAGTCGTCCCTGGCTTGGCCTACAGAAGATATTCCATCAATATGTAAATGAAATCTGAATAAACTTTTAAAGAAGGGAATAACAGATAAGCACACTACATTTTATTGCTCTTTATTGCATTCCACAGATAATCTTTTTTTTTTTTTAAATAAACTGAAGTTCTGTAGCAACACTTAGTCTTATACCACTATCAGCACCATTTTCCCCTTATGTCTCTGTGTCACATTTTTGTAATCCTCTCAATATTTCATACTTTCTTACATCATTTGCTATGGTGACCTGATCTTTGACCTTTGACACTACTACTGCAAAAAGATTACAACTTGCTGAAGGCCCAGATGACGGCCAGCATTCTTGTTTAGCAATACAGTATCTTTTAGTTAAGGTTTGTACATTGTTTTTCTAAACCTATTACTATTGCACATTTAATAGAATACAGTATAAACATAACTTTTATATGCACTGGTTAACCAAAAAAATTGTTGTGACTTGTTGTATTGCAATATTTGCTTTATTGTGGTGGTCTTGAACCAAACCCACAATATCCCCAAAGTATGCCTGCAAATAAAAACAACCACAAACATATCTAATAGGTAGGTTACAAACATATCTAAGAGGTACATTAGTTTATCAGGAGAAAAAAGGAAATCTCTCCTGAAAGATTAAGCTAATGAATACTGTTTGCTACATAACCCAACAGAATCAATCAAACAAAAAATCAACAGTATGGATCACGCTGACCTGGAGCAGTATTTCACAAACAGAAAACCATGGATTTATTCCCAGAAATCTGAGAGTGTTCTATGCATTTTGTGTGTGTGTTTTTTCTAAAAAAGAAAAAAATGATATCCTAAACAAAATAAAAACACATTCTGAATGAACTCCTTATAATTATGTGTTACCATATAATTTGCATTTATTTTAATGATTGCACTGGTGCCACGGTATACTGAATCGTCCAAGGAAAGGGAAAAAAGCAGTCTTCCTTTGTAAGTGATGCATTTGTGCCCAAGAAAAGGCCTCAGCAGTCCTGACTAGCTGCATGAATGAGGGTTTAATAGCAGCTGAAAGGACAAAAGAGAACTGAATCATCCCTGGGTGCACAGAACAAGCCACAGAACTCAAGTCCCCAGGCCTGGCAGCCTGCAGTCCTAATCACAATGCAAGAGGGGTCTCGCTTCAGAAAGGCATTCTTTCTCATCACATTAAATCCATGAGGCTAATTTGTATTTATTTTAGAGTTTTGCTAATATTTAATTTGTAAATCTGCTTTGGTTTTCTAATGTTTAAATGCTATATGAATAATAAGTGTATATATACTTCCTTTTGTATTCGTGTATATTTCGATGAAAGCACTGAAAAGAAATTCTTAAAAATATCACCCTGTTTATCCTTTAGAACAGGGTCCTTCTCTAGACTGAGAAACACTAATTAGAGAAGAGAGTCCAGTCCAGGGAGACAAGGTGTAGAGTCTTATATGTAGAACCCAGGCTGACTTGATTCATTCTCATGCCGGCTTCTCTAATTACTCTGACTTTTGGAATTGAAACAACTAAAACACACACCACAAAACAGCACTCTACAAAGTTATCTTGTACTCTAGATACCCACAAAAGGTACAAATATCCTGGGGAAGCATGTGCCAATATTTAAAATTTTCTATCCTCCTTCTCAGAAGGGATTTTATTCTAGGCATTATTTGTCTGTTCTCAAAACAAAAGAAAGAAAAAGAAAGATCTTTATCATGTGTGTTGTTCTATAAAGCAAAATAAAGTTTTGCACACTTCAAATAGATTTAACAGTGACCATAAAAACAGTTGTTGGCTTTACAGCCTCCCAGTATACAGTGGGCCCTCCTTATCCACATGTTCCATGTCTGCAGAGTATACCTAGCTCAGATGGAAAATGCTTGGAGAAAACTGACAATTTCAGAAGGTTCCAGCAAGCACAACTTGAATTTGTCACACACTGGCAACTATTTACATAGCATTCACACTGTATCAGGTATTATAAGTAATCGAGAGATGATTTAAAGTACTTGGGAGGATGTTCTTAGGTTATATACAACTAATATATCATTTTATATGAGGGACCGACGACAGAGGATGAGATGGCTGGTTGGCATCACCAACTCGCCGGGAGATGGTGATGGATAGGGAGGCCTGGCGTGCTGCGATTCATGGGGTCGCAGAGAGTCAGACACGACTGAGCGACTGAACTGAACTGAACTGAGCATGGAGAGTTTTGATATGGGGGTGGGGGCCCCTGGAACCAATCCTCCATGGATACGGAGGGACAACTATACGTAGTGAATACTAGTATTTTTGTTGGTACAATGTAGTTATTTCAGACATCAATCAGCAGCTCTGTCTGTATTTCTTAGCTCTCACTCACTCTAGTTCTCCAATTCTTTCCTGCCATCCTCTCCCACAAACCCTGAAAATGCCGTTTTGGAGGTTAGGCTGATCTCCCTTCTGGAGGGCAGGGTTTTCATGCTTTCAGCAGGGTACGATGGCTGGAAAGAAATTACTGTTGGGAACCAGAACCAAGGCAAGAGAGTTGGTGGTCCAGAAGACCCCCACCGCTGGGGAGGACTGAGGTGCTGACTCCGTGGAAGGTGAACAAGGGTGTTCAGTTAAAAGCAGCAGCAGGCCTATAAGAAAGTCTGTTTATGTGTCTACAAATTTTATTTTTTTACAAGTCTGAGATTTTGTATTTAAAATTTAATGGTTTAATTTCACTGATTTTTATTTTGTAGATGCTGAATATTTTAGAAGTGGTATTAGTACTGGCGTTTCCAGATTACATGAACTAAATATTGAAAGAGCAATATTATGATTCTGCTTCCTGACTGCTCTCCCTAACCTGGAAAGATGTATATGAACGGGTAAGATATGTGACCCTCTTCTGAGAGGCTACTTGGCCTGGGCCATTCATTCCCCAAAAGTGAGTCTCCCAAACCTAAAACTAGCAAAGTACCACTGGTAGATCACATTTCAAGTGTTCCTGCTTGAAATGGGGTGTCCCCGTCACCTTAAATCATTTTTCTTAAGTATATGAAACAGGAGCAATGAATAAATACATGATACAGAACTGGAGAGCTGGGGAACTAGGAATATCTTTTTACATCCCAAGCCAATCTTTCCTAACTGTGGCTGTGACTGGGGACAAGAGTCACCGCATGAGCGCCTGTCGTGCCAGGGAGGGAGCACGGGAGCCTCTGCCTCAGGGCCTGCTTGCCACCGGGTGCTCCTGTACCCTCAGTGGGCACGCCTGGCCCCCAGTACCACTGGCGTGCAGGCAAATACAGCGGTGCACAATCCTGGCACCAAAACACAGCCCCGTACAACACATACAGCCAATGTCACGTAGACTCTAGTCTTTATTTTTGAAGCATTTCCTCTGTATCACTGACTTTCTCACTTGTGCTGCCCCATGGGAGCCCACGGCATCACTCATTCTGTGCTCTGTTTATCTGGTTTCCAAGTGTAGATGATGGCAGTTTATTAATTGAAGTAAATAAGCCACTACCATCTCTTCTTTAAAATAAACAAGTCAGTCACTTTAGAATGTTTCTTCTGTATGCCACAGTTCTTGGCACACATGTGTTGTGTCTCTTTGTAATTCCTGTTTCACTACACTAAGCATGTCACAGAGGCAGCCACCATATCCCATAGGTGTCGCCATTCCCAGTGACTACCAGGCATGTGATATACATTAGGCGCCCAAGACTGCCTACTGAAAAATAGCTACCAGGGCTTATGACCAGGCTTCCCTGGTAGCTCAGCTGGTAAAGAATCTGCCTGCAATTCAGGAGAACTAGGTTCGATCCCTGGGTTGGGAAGATCTCCTGGAGGAGGGCATGGCAACCCACTCCAGTATTCTTGCCTGGAGAATCCCCATGGACAGAGGAACCTGGCAGGCTGCAGTCTATGGGGTTGCACAGAGCTGACACAACTGAGCGACTAACACTTCACTTCAGGACTTATTAAGTACTTGGCAAAGTAAGGCCTTTCCATGCTTTTTCCCATTTAATTCTCACAATACTGTTAGAATTCACATTTCTAAATGAGGATGCTAGGCTTACAGAAATTAAGGAACTATGTGTAAAGTCACAGAGGTAGCAGGCCTGAGCTGAGACTGAAACCGGTTCTTTTTGACTACGGTAAAGCACGTGCTCTGAACTGTAAACTATACTGCCTTGGCTACTACACCAAGCTAAAAAAGTTAACACATAAATCTCATGTAGTGTGAGATGCACACACAGACACACAAACATGTACACACACACGGTGAAATATTATTCAGTCATAAAAAAGAAGGTAATCCTGCCATTTACAAAAATATGGGTAAAACTAATGGACATTATGCTAACTGAAATAAGCCAGACAGAGAAAGATATATACTGCATGGTGTCATTTATATGTGGTATCTAAAAAAAAAAAAAAAACACCCAATCTCATAGAAATAGAAGAAGAATGATGGTTGCTAGAGGATGGGGGGACAGAGGTGGGTGGGGGAGGAGACGGGGAAATGTAGGTCAAAGGGTACAATCGTTTCAGTTACAAGTAAGTTCTAAGGAATTAAAGTACGGCATAGTGACTACAGTCACACAGTATTATACACTGGAAACCTGATGAGAATACATCTTAAGCATTCTTAAGACACACAGGAAACAGGTTAACTCTGAGGTGATGGATGTGATCATTAACTTGATCTTTGCAATCATTTCACAATGTACATGTGCACCAAATCATCACATTGTACACTTCAAATATTTACAATTTTGTTTGTTAATTATACCTCAATAAGGCTGGGGAAAATCCACTTATTGTTCATTACTATCATTTAAAAGCTCATAAATAAGCCTGTGAATATATGTTCAATCAAAAGGAGGCAAGATCACACAATGGGAAAAGGACAATCTCTTCAATAAATGGTGTTGAGAAAACTGGACAGGCATGTACAAATCAACAAAATGATCACTATCTTACTTACTTACTATATATAAAAATTAGCTGAAAATGGATCAAAGTCTAGAATGTAAGATCTGAAATCATAAACTCATAGATGAAAACATAGGTAGTAAGCAACTTGATAATCAGTCTTGGCAGTGATGTTTTGGATCTGACTTCAAAAATCAAAGACAAAAAAAGCAAACATAAATAAGGGAATTAGATCAAACTAAAAAGCTTCTGTACAGCAAAGGAAACCATCAACAATATGAAAAGGCAGCCTACAGAATGGGAGAGGTATTGGCAAACAATATGTCTGATAAGGTGTTGACAAAATACACAAAGAATTCATACAACTCAATATAAAAAAAAAAAGACAACGGGCAGAGAACCTTAACATTTTCCCAAAGTCAACACACAGATGGCCAAGAGGCACATGCAAAGATGCTCAACCTCATTAATCATCAGTTCAGTTCAGTTCAGTCGCTCAGTCATGTCCAACTCTTCGCGACCCCATGAATCGCAGCATGCCGGGCCTCCCTGTCCATTACCAACTCCCGGAGTTCACCCAGACTCACGTCCATCGAGTCAGTGATGCCATCCAGCCATCTCATCCTCTGTCGTCCCCTTCTCCTCCTGCCCCTAAACCCTCCCAGCATCAGTCTTTTCCAATGAGTCAACTCTTCGCATGAGGTGGCCAAAGTACTGGAGTTTCAACTTTAGCATCATTCCTTCCAAAGAAATCCCAGGGCTGATCTCCTTCAGAATGGACTGGTTGGATCTCCTTGCAGTCCAAGGGACTCTCAAGAGTCTTCTCCAACACCACAGTTCAAAAGCATCAGTTCTTCGGCACTCAGCCTTCTTCACAGTCCAACTCTCACATCCATACATGACCACTGGAAAAACCATAGCCTTGACTAGACGGACATTTGTTGGCCAAGTAATGTCTCTGCTTTTCAATATGCTATCTAGGTTGGTCATAACTTTCCTCTCAAGGATTAAGCGTCTTTTAATTTCATGGCTGCAGTCACTATCTGCAGTGCTTTTGGAGCACAAAAAAATAAAGTCTGCCACCGTTTCCACTGTTTCCCCATCTATTTCCCATGAAGTGATAGGACCAGATGCCATGATCTTCGTTTTCTGAATGTTGAGTTTTAAGCCAACTTTTTCACTCTCCTCTTTCACCTTCATCAAGAGGCTTTTTAGTTCCTCTTCACTTTCTGCCATAAAGGTGGTATCATCTGCATATCTGAGGTCATTGATATTTCTCCCAGCAATCTTGATTCCAGCTTGTGCTTCTTCCAGCCCAGCATTTCGCATGATGCACTCTGCATATAAGTTAAATAAACAGGGTGACAATATACAGCCTTGACAATATACTCCTTTTCCTATTTGGAACCAGTCTGTTGTTCCATGTCTAGTTCTAACTGTTGCCTCCTGACCTGCATACAAATTTCTCATGAGGCAGGTCAGGTGGTCTGGTATTCCCATCTCTTTCAGAATTTCCCACAGTTTATTGTGATCCACACAGTCAAAGGCTTTGGCATAGTCAATAAAGCAGAAATAGATGTTTTTCTGGAACTCTCTTGCTTTTTCCATGATCCAGCGGATGCTGGCAATTTGGTCTCTGGTTCCTCTGCCTTTTCTAAAACCAGCTTGAACATCAGGAAGTTCACGGTTCACATATTGCTGAAGCCTGGCTTGGAGAATTTTGAGCATTACTTTACTAGTGTGTGAGATGAGTGCATCAAAACCATACTGAGGTATCACCTCACATCTGTCCAAACTGCTATTAACAAAAAATACTATTTTGGGCAAGGATATAGAGAAATGAGACTCCTCATGCATTGCTGGCAGGAATTTAAACTGGTACAGCCACTATGGAAAATTGTATGAAGGTTCCTCAAAAAATTAAAAATAGAATTACCATATGATCCAGCTGTTCTACTTCTGGATACTTATCCAAATAATACAAAAAACACTAATTCAAAAAGATATATGTACCCCCATATTCAGAGCAGCCTTATTAATCAAGATATGGAAACAACCTAAGCGTCCATAGATATATGGATGGAGAAAGAAGATAAGGCATACACAGTGGAATATTACTCACTTAACCAAGCCTGACGTTATGGGGCCTTTCTAGAACAGACCCCTCCCACCATCCTCTGTTTTAGCTCCTTTCTGAAGGACCTAGATAACAGTACCTGGAGCACATTTCCTGAGCTGTGCAGCAGATACTAAAATCCCCACCAAATGCCAAGAAATTACTACCTGACGACCATGAGCACACAGCCCCCAGACGTACTGGAGTCCGAGGATTGACAATGACACTGCCCTCTTACCTCACCATCAACCAGATTTGGGCATGGGCTGATTACACACCCTGCAACTCCCTTCCCTCCTATGGCCATTAAAATGCTTTCCTGAAGCCCACTAGGGAGTTCAGGTGTTTTGAACACTAGCTGCCCTGGGCTCCTTGCTTGGCACTCTGCAATAAATGCTATATTTTCCTTCCCACAACCTGGTGTCAGAAATTGGCTTTACTGAGTGCACGAACAGTAACACTCAGACAAAAAGAATGGAATCTTGCCATTTCCAATGACTTGGATGGACCTTGAAGTGAGTCAGACGAAGACAAGTGCAATACAATTTTATTTATATTTGGAAGTGAATATATTCCAAGATTTGCTTGGAATCTCAACAAGCAAAACCACAACAAACTCATAGATAAGAGACAGGTTAGGTGACTGCCAGAGGGAAGAAGGGATGGAGGGTGGGAAAAATGGGTGAAGAGGGTCAAAGGCACAGACTTTCAGTCATAAAACAAGTCACAGTAACATAATGTACAGCATGGTGACTACAGAGAATAAAACAGCACTGCATATTTCAGTTGCTAAAGTTGCTAAGAGAGTAATTCTTAAAAGTTATCTGAGAAAAAAATTTGCAACTATGTGTGGTAACAGACAGTAACTAGACTTACAGTGATCATTTCAGTGTGTGTAAATATCAAGTCATTATGGTATACACTTGAAATAATGTGACATGTCAATTATACCTCAAAAAATTAAAAAAAAAAAACAAATACATGAAAAAGCTTTAGCATTTTAGGTTAAAATCCAAGATATCAAGAAATTTAAACTTTTAATTTCTAATAGTATCATATAACAGAAAAAAATTCCACAGAAATCACAAAAGGTCACGTTATTTTACCCAATTTTGTATCTTTCTGTAATAACCTTAATTATTGAAGAGGAGATGAGCAGCTGGTATTTAAGGCTTATATTTGTTTATCAAATATTAAGAGAAAGGAACAATAAAAAAAGTTATAGAAGTTGCTCACTTAAGTACTCCATTCAGAGACCACAGTCATGATAATCTATATTTTTAACACCAACAACTTCTTTTTTAGGGTCAAAGTAAATTAGAGTCCACTAGGATTCAGTACCAAGTCACAGAAAGAGTAGATCAGAAGTCAGAACAATTGGCTTTTAAGCTAACTGAGTTGGTGGAAAAACTGTTTAGCTTCTCTGAGACTGCAATTTCTCACCTAGAAACAAAGCAGCTGGCTAAATAATTCATAAGACTTACTGAAGCTCTTAACATTTTATGAGTCAATGAATATTTATTCATGAATTCATAAAACAGAGAAGTTTGTCTGCTTACAACTTCTAAATTAGCAGATGAAAACAGAGTTCATTGCTAGCTTCCATGCCTACGTAAACCCATTTAGAAGATTTATCCACTTTTCTGAAAAGTATCTTGGCTTTTTAAGGTAATCAAAACCCATATTAAAACACTCAATAGTCTCCAGCATTGATCATCTGGTATTTGACAAAGAAAAAAGTCTTCCTTAAAGAAACCTATTTAAATGACTTGCTTTTGGAAAACCACTACTGACCTCCAAAGGACTTCCCTGGTAGTTCAGTAATTAAGAATCCACCTGCCAATGTAGGAGATGTGGGTTCAATCCCTGGGTTAGGGAACATCCTCTTGAGAAGCAAATGCAACCCACTCCAGTATTTTTGCCTGGGAAATCCCATGAACAGAAGAGCCTGGTAGGCTACAGTCCACGGGGTCAAAAAAAGAGTTGGACACAACTTAGTGACTAAACAATGACAAAAACTGACCTCCAAAATCCCTGCAGGGTATAGGAAAATATTGCCTAAATGTCAGTGATCAAACTGTTAAATTGGCAAGGACTCATCTCAAACGTGTCTGCTCTGCATGGCTTCACTAAATAACCATATAATCACTCTGTTTTCTGACATCACTCAAATTTATACATAATCCACAGATGGGTGATCCTAAAAAGCCTTGCATATATCCCAAGCCAGTCTACAAACAAACTATATAGCCAACTCAAGGGTGGCAGGCAAACCCACAGTTGTAATGTAAGCGAGAACTAGGTCAGGGATATGTGACATTTTCACACACATAATCCCAAACCAGGCATCCTGTAGGGTTCAGGCAGCTGACATAAGATGACTCAAGTTGACTAGCTGTTAGATGAAGATAATAGCAAATGATCCTTTCCTCAATGTCAAAATCAAACTGCAGTGGGGACTCTGGCATGTATAAGCCACATCTAAAGAGCCCCTATTGAACTCCAGCCAGCTGGCACCATCTGGGAGACAGGTCATGCTGCCAGGTCTTCCAGGTCTCAAGAAAGGCCAGAAATTCATTTTATGTTCCTTGACTTTTTAAATTGTGGTAAAAGACACAAAGTTTACCATCTTTACCGTGTTAGATTCATTAGTCTCAAATACATTTCCATTATTGTGCAATGAATCTCCAGAATTTTTTCATCCTGCAAAACTGAAAGTCCTAGAGATTATTATACTAAGTAAACCACACAGAAAAAGACAAATATCACGTGATTTCACTTACATGTGGAATCTAAAAATTGATACAAATGGACATATTTATAACACACACTCACAGACTTAGAAAACAAATTCATGGTTACCAAACGGGCATGGTGGGGGAAGGATAAATTAGGAGTCTGAGATTAACATGTACACACCACTATATACAAAACAGATAACAAGGACCTACTGTAATAGCACAGGGAATTATACTCAATATTTTGTAATACTCTATAAGGGAAAAGAATCTGAAAAGGAACATAGTTATAGATATAGAAAGATGAATCACTTTGCTGTGTACCTGAAACTAACACAATATTGTAAATCAACTATACTTCATTTTTTAAAAAAGGTCTAAACCCATTAAAAAAAACTCTTCAATTTCTCCTCACTAGACCCTGGCAACCACTTTTCTACTTTATGTTTCTATGAGTTTGACTACTTCAGATACCTTGATTTTTTTTAATGTTGGCAACTAATTAAAACTATGCCATTCGGGTGACTACCCATTTGTAGTCGACTGCTTATGAGTACTTATGATTACTCAAAGTACTTCAGTGTTTTAAGAATGCAAAAGCCAGTCAGTAAAGCACAGGTGTGACATTAACATCAAAGTCAAGGACAAATTATAGAGCTCAGATTTTTTTTTCTTGTCCTTGTGCTCTGAGAAAAGAGTAAAGCTTTAAGATATGCTTCACATGAATTCTTACCATTCCTGCTTGATGCAAGAACCACATGAGGTAGTCTTCCTGAATGTCCACGAGACTGGAAATCTCAGGAATGTAAAATGTGTCATATTCCACATGTTTCACTTTAAGATTTACCTGATGAAGAACGAAACAAGGACAGTTAAGACCCAGATGCCTGGAAAAGAGCTTCCCACTGAACATGCGGGTAGATCATTTCATCCTACTCTCTCTCCACCCCTCTCCCCTCTGGGTCTTCTCTATGCTTACCTTGTACAACTTCTCCAAGAGCTTGAGAGCTGCTGTAATATAATTGTTAAACAGTACAGGGATTAAGAATGTCTTTCTTCCTCTCAGCAGATAAACGACTGCACCTTTATAGAGGTTTACCAGTTTCGTGAAGTATTTCGGGCATACCTGAGACCACCAGTTATCTTTAGAAAAGAAAAAAAAGATATATTTCAACATGTGATCTTGACCAAGTATGTATGTCTTCTGTCTACTAACTAAAAACTGCTCCAGCTAGAAGATAAGCATTAGTCTAAAACACAGTTTCCCAAAACTGACTTTAAAAAGAATCCATTAAAGCATTTCCAGAGACAGTGGTGGCTGCAGGAGAACCTTGGAGCTTTTTTATAAAGCTTCATCTGATTGTTTCCCTCAAGGACTCAATCAGAAGGCTAATCTAAAATTTCAGTCTCAGGGACATTTGTGGTCAAGATGCTCAGGCGTATACTTTGGGCAGGAGCATCCACAGATCCTGGCCTTTCAGCCCCCTTCTCAGCCCCCACTTAGGTCCTGCACCAGAGATGCCGAGGACCACACACCCAGATGCAGCACCAAATATGGCAGCCAGTCCTTCCTTTCAAGAGGCATCATGAGTTGAAAAACTACATATTTCTGTTTCTTAACAAACAATACTTTCTTATAACCAGACAAGAAGACTATACCACTGGTTTTACTTTGTCAGAAACAAACTCAGTCACACTGACATACTTATAGGATGAAGTAATAGAATGTCCAAGATTTTTCAAGTGTATTCCAGAAAAGATTACAAGGTAGTGGTAGGGAGAATGGAGAAAACTAAAAGGGCAAAATATTGATCATCGTGAATTTGTGTGATGGTTACTTGCAGTGTTTTCTCTTCTTTGAAGTATTCTTTTCAATTTCTATGATTAGAATTTAAAAACTAAGTGTAAAACTGAACTATTCTGATCTTTTTGTGCTATTCTCTCTGAGAAAATCAAAATAATAAATAATAATAAAATAATTTAAAAAAAACTTAAAAGTCAGGTAATATTCCTTCAGAGATTGCCATCTCTATCTCACAGTTTACTAAAATACCTGAGAAAATATACCCCAAAGAGCTTGTGAGCTTAAAAAAAAATTAAGGACTAACATATTCATGATTATTTCTGTGTTTGTATCTTCTACAAAGATGGGAGCAATACGGAAAAGACAGTATTCCATCCTGAGCAATATAGGTCTCTACTCGTGGGGAGACCACACTCAAGTAACAGCCTAGTCCATATGGAACACAGAAGTTACTGAGCTGCAGTGAACATCTAAAAAAAATTACCAGGAAAAAAAAAAATAAATGAAAAGAAAAAGCCAGGTGACAGATTTTCTGCATTTGATTAATAAAAACATCTCAGGCGCTACTCCCATGAGAGACACTCTCCAATTCACTGAGGAACGGAAGGTTCTTATCTCAGCAAAGTGTCCGTAGCCTGCAAAAATCAGTGTGGACTCAACTGTCCTAAAAAAGAAAAACAAAACAAACATTTGGTAAGTCTCCACTAGGTCATTTTCTTCCTCTCCTTTTCTGGAGACCTGTGTATCACACCACAATGTTCATTTCACTCCCACCCCCTAAATTAATTATAAGAGAAAGAACAACAGATGGACAGTAATACTTGAGACACTATTAACCACTAGCAAGCACAGGAGGAAAAAAAATTAAGTCAAAGAATCTAACTTTGTGAATATTTAAAAATCAAGATAAGTCTGGTGTAAACTGTTTCAAATAACCTAAATAATGGTTCAATTTGTTTAAACTGAAAATATGGCTTGAAATTAGAAATTAATAGCAAAGAAAGAAATGTTTAAGTGTTACGCATATTAAATGATAACAAATCTTGGATCTCAATCCAACAGGAGCCAATGGTCACACTAATAAAATATAAAGCAGAAACTTCCAGTACTGTGCAGCAAATTCACCTAAGACTTTGCTGGGGTTTGTATCCAGCCGCAGAATGGCCATAGCCAGGGGGATAGTCAACGTTATGTAATACTTGGAATCCTGGAGCAGGGGAAACTCTGGGAGTATTAAGTAGATTCTCATCGCTTCAACATCTGGTGGTGAACTTGATAACTGAGGAATCAGGCAACTTTCAAAGCTATTTAAGATCTGTATGAGAGAAAAGAGTAATGAGAAATTCAATCTAATTACCTGATCTCTAAACTCATAAATTATTTGAGAGACTCTCAACTCTTATTCATTCAGTATGCACTCAGGAACATCTACGAGCCAGGCACCAGTCTGGGCAATCAGAATACATCAGTGAAAAGAAAAGCCAAAGGTCCCTGCCCTTGCCAACCTTATACTCTAGGGGGTGGGGATTTCCTTAGAAAACTTTAAGCTAAATAGAAAATTTAAAGTTAGGACAAATTCCTAATGTATTTTACAGAGTTAACATTTATACAAGACTTTTGCCTTTTCATCTTACTCTTTTTTTTCTTCTTGAAAGTTGACTTATTTCAATGCAAAAATGCATTTTAAGCATATACTTTATAGAAGTAAAAAAATACCTGTTCTAGAATCATGGAGTGCTGAGAGTTCATCAACTTCTCAAATAACACTCTAGTTGAGTTCAGATCAATTCCAGGGATTTTGGGACTTGTTTTAAAATGCTCATCAATTCTAAACAAAAAGAAAAAAAAAAAAAAACATGTAATAGAAGAAAAACAAAGCAAACATTCTGATAGGGATGAATTATAAAATAGTCAACATATAGTTTGCACATACTGATCCAATCTAAATTTCACCTGGCAGACAAGATGCACAAAAACATTAACTTTGGGGAAACCCAACAGAATAAATCTCTCTGAATCCCTTTTTCAAGATGATCTTACAATTTAAGTCATTAAAGTATAAGGATCATCATCTTACTGTGAGACTCTTTTGAAATTTATTGGCAGAATGTTATTTTTCTGATTAACTCTTGTATTTTTGCCTCTTTCTGTCATTGTGGTACTTTGAACCAAAGGCAGATGCTGTGCCTACGTACAAAAAACACCCCTTGTGCAATGTGGCCCACTCATTAACAAATATCAAGTTCAAAGCAAGTTTTTTTTTTTTTTTAAATATCGGATCTATAATAAATGCAAAGTTAGTGTATTACTCAGTTAACATAAGGAATATAAGTACATTCACTCCAGGACTAATTTTATCCTGAATATTCCTTGGATTGATGCTGAAGCTCCAATACTTTGACCACCTGATGAGAATAGCCAACTCACTGGGAAAGACCCTGATACTGGGAAAGGTTGGCGGAGGGAGGAGAAGGGGACAACAGAGGACAAGATGGTTGGATGGCATCACCAACTCAATGGACTTGAGTTTGAGCAAACTCTGGGAGATGGTGAAGGACAGGGCAGCCTGGCATGCTGCAAGCCATGTGGTCGCAAAAAGTCAAACATGACTGAACAACAACTGTCTTTAACTTCCTAACAACTAATCATTTTTCTGTTTTAAACAAACTTTCAGCCTTTTAGAGATTTAAAGAATGTCTCTTAAATTTCCACTCTTAAACATACCACATCTACTAATTACAAAAGAACTATTTGCAAAACAGACTTCTGCTTATGTGTAACAAACATATTCAGATAGTTTTAATGTCATCTGTTGGCAATATTACAATTTATAAAAACAGAAGCAGAGTTCCTAACGTGAAAAAATTGTAATTATATAATTATATGCATTGGGATCAATGCATATAAATTGTCAATCAAGAGGAGTTACTTCGGCTTTCTGTTTGTTGAATCTTTTGCACTATTGTTCTAAAAATAAATTTGCCCAAAACATAGAAATTGTTTCTGCTATCCCATATGCAGCCTTCCGTATACTTAGAAGTACCTTCTGCTATGCTGCTAAGAAAAATCAAAAGACTTTATCTACATGTATTTATGCTTTGTTAAACTGGTCTTTGGGAATTGCCAGGTGGCTCAGGGGTAAAGAATCTGCCCGCCAATTCAGGAGACACAGGAGATGTGGGTTTGATCCCTGGGTGGGGAAGATCCCCTGGAGAAGAAATGGCAACCCACTCCAGTATTCTTGCCTGGAAAATCTCATGGACAGAGGAGCCTGGCAGGCCACAGGCCATACAGTGGCAAAGAGTCAGACATGATACCACTGAGCAACTAACAAATTAAGGCTGGATAATCTAACAAATGGAGAAGGCAATGGCAACCCACTCCAGTACTCTTGCCTGGCAAATCCCATGGATGGAGGCGCCTGGTAAGCTGCAGTCCATGGGGTCGCTAGGAGTCAGACACGACTGAGCGACTTCACTTTCACTTTTCACTTTCATGGATTGGAGAAGGAAATGGCAACCCACTCCAGTGTTCTTGCCTGGAGAATCCCAGGGACGGGGGAGCCTGGTGGGCTGCCGTCTATGGGGTCGCACAGAGTCAGACACGACTGAAGCGCCTTAGCAGCAGCAGCAGCAATCTAACAAAAGCCATTCCCAACTTTCATAAAAATTGTCCTTCTAGAATAAGGTTTCTCAACCTTGGGATTGCTGACTTTTGTGGTTGTCAGATAATTCTTTGTTGGGTGGGTGGGATTGTGAGATGCTTAGCAGCACCCGTGGGCTTTGCTCACTAGATTCCAGTAGTATACTCACCACCACAGTAACAACCAAAACATGTCAAGAGACAATGCTCAATGTCCCCTGGGAAACAAATCAGCCTGGTTGAGAATCACTGTTCTAAAAGACCAACATCAACACAGAATTTTTTCCCTGGAGGAAAAGGCTAAGTATTGATTCTGAAATTAGTTGGATGAGCTCATTTCAGCTGCCCTAATGATACAAATGACTTTGCAATCTTTAATTGTAACTGAACAGAGTTCCTGAAGCAACCTCTTACAACCCAGTTAGGGACAGAATTGGGGAGGGGGTAAGGGGGTAAGACACACAGAACTGAAGTCTGTCTCCATGGGATTTCATTAGCCTTGCCACAGACAGAAAAAGGATGGTGAAAAGGTTGGGGCTTGGGATCACCAAAGATCAAAACCCATGACGAGACCCTTCTGTGGCCACAATATCTGCAGAGGGGATAAGGCCTAGCAAGGAAACACTATTTACAACCTGGGAGTTTAGGCCAAATGCAATTTTCTGGTAGGCTGGGCTGGCCCTGAGTCCAAGGAATCCCTGGAGCCTTCTTGGAACTTTCCCTAAATTCATTCTTTTTTGAGAAAGAAAAAACCATGGGAAAGGAGTCAAAGAAACAGAGAGATTATTTAAAGAAATACGAATTTAAGAACAGAATTGTTCACTTCCAGTTCAAGATGGCAGAGTAAAAAGGACATGCGCTCATCTCCTCCTGTGAGATCACCAAAATTTTAACTAGCTGTTGAACGACCATCAACAGGAGGATGCCGGAACCCACCAAAAAAAGATACCCCATGTCCAAAGACAAAAAAGCCACCACAGCAAGATGTTAGGTGGGGATGCAATCATAATAAAATCAAATCTCATACCTGCCAGGTGGTGACTCACAGACTGGAGAACAACAATAAAAAAGAAAGTCTCACACTATTGTGAAGGTTCTGAACCCCATGTGAGGCTTCCCAGCCTGGAGATCCAACTAAGGGACTAGGAATCCCCATGGAATATGGCCTTCAGGGCCACTAGGATTTGATTATAGGCCTTCCAGAGGACTGGGGGAAACAGATTCTGGTCTTGGAGGGCACAAACAAAATGCATGCCTTCCAAGACTGGGAGGAGAGGAGCAGTGACCCCACCGAAGACTGAACCGAAACTGCCTGCTAGTGCTGGAGGGCCTCCGGTGGAGGTGTGGGTCAGCAGGGGCTCACCACAGGGACAAGGGCACTGCAAGGTCCCCCTTGGTGTAAACCCTCAAGGAGTCCACTATTAACCCTACCATACAGCTTTAGACCCCGGGATAAGTTGCCTCAGGTCAAAAAACTACAAGGATAGGAGTGCAACCCCACCCATCAGCAGATAATCGGATTAAAGCTTTACTGAGCAAGGTCCTGCTCACCAGAGCAAGATGCAGTTTTTCCCATCACAAGTCCCTACCATCAAGAAGCTTACATAAGCCTCTTAGCCTCATCCATCAGAGGGCAGACAGAAGAAGCAAGAAGAAGCACAGTCTCACAGCAGCTAAAACAAAAACCATGTTACAGAAAGTTAATCACCATGAAAGAGCAGAAAGTTATATCCCAGATGAAGGGACAAAGTAAAATCTCAGAACAACAACTAAATGAAGTGGAGACAGGCAATCTTCCAGAAAAAGAGTTCAGAATAATGATAGTGAATATGATTCAGGATCTTGGGAAAAAAATGGAGGCAAAGATTGAGAAGATGCAAGAAATGTTTACCAAAGACCTACAAGAACTAAAGAACAAAGAAAAAGAGATGAATAATACACTAGAAGGAATCAATTGCAGAGTAATGAGGCAGAATAATAAATGACCTGGAGGACAGAATGGTAGAAATCATTGCCACAGAACAGAACATAGAAAAATGAATGAAAAGAAATGAAGACAGCCTAAGAGATATTTGTAACAACATTAAACACACCAACATTCGCATTATAGGGGTCCCAGAAGGAGTAGAGAAAGGACCTGAGAAAATATTTGAAGAGATAATAGCTAAAAACTTCCCAAACATGGGAAAGGAAATAGTCAACCAAGTCCAAGAAGCACAGAGAGTCCCAGGCAGGATAAACCCAGGAGGAGCACACCCAGACACACAGTAATCAAACTGACAAAAATTAAAGACCAGAGATAAAATATTAAAAGCAACAAGGGAAAAATGACAAATAACACACAAGGGAACTCCCATCAGGCTATCTGCTGATGTGAAACTCTACAAGCCAGAAGGGAATGGCATGATACATTTAAAGTGATAAAAGGGAAGAACCTCAACCAAGAAAACTCTACCCCACAAGACTCTCCTTCAGATTTGAGAGAGAAATCAAAAGCTTTCAGACAAGCAAAAGTTAAGAGAATTCAGCATCAGCAAACGAGCTTTACAACAAATGCCAAAGGAATTTCTCTAGGCAGCAAACACAAGAGAAGGAAAAGACCTACAGAAAATTAATCCAAAATAATTAAGAAAATGGTAATAGGATCATACATATCAATAATTACCTTAAATGCAAATAGATTAAAAGCACCAACTAAAAGACATACACTAGCTGGGTGGATGAAAACAAGTGCATGTATGCACTTTCACCTACCACATCATTCTGCTTGATACTCCCCTCAAATTGTAGTTATTTATATTGTTAAGTTAATCATGCTCCCATTATGGCTTGCAATTGTAATTATCTTTTATTTTTGTTTTGAGACTGAAGAATACTACCCTAAACAGAAATTACAATATAGTGAAAATCATTTCTGGATTGAGTTGTTCACACCAGAAGCTACTGAGATTGTAGTGAGAAGCCAAAACATTTCTTTTATTCATCACATACAACAGTGAAGTAACATAAGACAGTGACAGAATCAGTATGGCACCTACGCTGCTGCTGCTGCTGCTAAGTCACTTCAGTCGTGTCTGACTCTGTGCGACCCCACAGACGGCAGCCCACCAGGCTCCCCCATCCCTGGGATTCTCCAGGCAAGAACACTGGAGTGGGTTGCCATTTCCTTCTCTTTGTTTGGCTACTAATTGTGAAAACTGATTAACATCTTTTGCTATTGTGACTATGTAACTATCACTCACTTAATACCATTGTATCATGACTGGTCAATAGAAAAATAATAAAATTCTATATCAACAAAACTAGGATCTAATAGAAAAACCTGTAATCACTTTAAAAAATCCAGGGGCATATCAGAATTAGCTTGAAACTTTTGGAAAACTACAAATGCTCAGGTATCGCTTTTTTCTCCAGAGCTCCAGATGTTTCTAATGAGCAGTCATGTTTATAAACAACTGGACTATATGATGATCTTTTTACTTTTATCTAGTTTGTTTCACTTTTTCTATTACATATTCAATGGTCCCGTTTCATTTAGTTTATGTTCTCCAACTTCTCCATCTCTTTTTTTTCTGTTCTTTCTCAAGCCCTTATTAAGTATAGTAGAAGAGCTTTTGTATACATATACATATAAACATGTATAATATATATTTTAGAAAACGTATGAATTCTTGCCTAACTAAAAGAATTTTGACATTTTGATTTGACTTGTCTGACTTAGTATGAACAGAATGTTAGATTTCTAATTAAAAAATAGATACGCAACAAGCAAGAAAGGTCTACTGTATATCAGAGGGAAATATAGTCAATATTTTTTAGTAACCTATGATGGAAAATAATTTCAAAAATAATATATGTGTATCTGTATAACTGAATCACCTTGCTGTGTACCTGAAACATTGCAAAGTCAACTACACTTCAATAAAATATATATTTTTTTTAAAAAAAAGAATTTAAGAACAAATATTATTAACATCTTGGAATAGCCTGAAAAATCTTACTTTTGATTACACCAACCCTTTCTGAGATACTGCCTCTCTCTTGGTGATCTGCTTCTCTGCCAGCTAGGCACGAATCAGCACTACCCTTCCTGGTGTCCTCTCACCACCATCAGGCACTTCTGTTGCTGTGCAAATCGTAAGCTTACCCACTGAGTTAAGGCCAACCACCAGCAAAGAGAACACAAGCCTTTCTCAGCCTTTGCTGAGTAAGCACCTGCATCACATTTGGGTATTTTAAGACTAAGTCACTTACTTTTTCTCAAGAAAACTTCCATTCCAACAGGCCGCAGAAGATAATATCTGAACAACACCACTGCTCAGAAAGAAAAACGGGGAAGAAGTCTTTAATAAGTATAAATAAATGGTCATTTAAGCATCAGCAATATATTACTCCTCTATTCCAGAGTTTCCATAATAGCTGCTCCTTCTTACCCAGGTGAAGCCTTGGAAAACAGTGTCCTGTCTCAAAACGGACAAGAACTTACATTATCCGTAAATCATGTTAAAATAAAGAGTATTAAAGTTGCCAAAAGAAAACTCTCAGGCCTAATAATAATGACCTTGGACTTTCCTCCCACCAACCGTCTAAGACACTTCCCCCCTCACCTCCAAACACGAACCCAAAATAAAACCAAAAAAGATAAGCTGAGCTGTTATTTACCAACACAGAAAGTATCTCTGCAAACTAATAACTGAACAAATACTTCCTTCTGTTTTATTGCCCATCTTAGAAAGAAACTACAAATGAGTGAAGTTAAGTTTTTATTCCTATTACTCAGATTTTCTGGGGGGAAACTGCTAGTTTCTGAGGACCCACAGTGATACTACATGTCAGGAAGCTTGAACCCTTTTATTTAGTATAAGGAAAAGGGAAGGAACAAAACAAATACACAGTCGAGGAGGGGATCACAGTTAACTTCTGTTAATCACAGGAGCCAGGTCAGGAAGGATCTTTGGAGATCATTCCTTATATCCTATTGCTTGTAAATAAGAAAACAGAACTAGTAAAGTCCCAGCCAAGGGAGTCTCAGTGCCCCTACACCACTATCTTCCCAGTGAGTCTAGTCCTCCCAGCCTGTTCTCTGCCCCTTCCAGACTGAACTCCCTGGCAGAGTCACCAAGCTTAGAGGGCTTCTGAGGACTGTCACAGAGGTGCTCTCGGGCATTCCCAATGATCCCCCACTCAAAAAGCTGGTGTGTCCAAGGGCTCAGGCAATTTGCCCCCCTACAATCTATTTCATAAAGTAAAATGCTTTATATACGTATCTGGGAACAACTATCACCTAGTACACAATCGGATTCATTCATACCCAAGAATCAGCTTCTGTAGAAAAATGGAAAAACTGAGGAAAGCCAATACAATGTGTAAAAATATAAAAATTAAAAACATATATATATAAATTAAAAAAAAAACCTTTTTTAAGAATGAAATACACTTGCTGAAAGGACTCAATCCTTTAACTGTACTTTTTTCTCTATCTCATGTAATCATTTTGAGTATGAAAATGCTAAATTATTCTGATTAAATAAAATAAGCTTAGATTGGAATGCTTCAGAACAAGCATATGAAGAAAACTCTTGGAATTAAACAACAATAACACTAAGCTTTCTTGGCAGAAAGGCCAACTCAGGGCTTCATCAGTTAGGATTTTTAAGGTCCAAACAAAGCACGTTGAGGAATACACCTTGTAAGAAAATGGGGAGAACAACTTACTACATTATTTCAGGCTAAGGGCACCAGATGTGTGCCCAAAAAATGACCCCTCAAATGCAAAACGCCATTTATATTCACAACCTCAAGATGGAAGTAGGGGAAAATCACTAAGTTGGAAATTCCAATACACTTTGAAAAGAACTGAAAACAAGCAACCACATACTTGATTGTATTTGCATTGTTGTGTTCTGAGAGCTTTTGTCTCCAAACTGCTATGGTTTCATCATTTATTAAACTGGTGTAATGTGCTTGGTTCATCATCCTGAAGTCAACAGCAGGAGAAGAATTCTGAGGGATTAAATATGACAGCAAAAAAAATATTACGGAACAGCAGGGACTTTTTCTCATCTCCCTTTCCCCATATATCTCCCACTTTGTGTTTCACTTATGTACAGGAGCGGGGGTGCGCCACCCAGATCCTCTCTCCCTCCAGAACGGACCACTCACCCCACCAGCTGCCTCAGTGTAAGCTCTGGACTGCCCGAGCTGCACTGACCTCCAGGAACTGCCCTGGGCGCTGGCCTCACTCCCTTCCTGTCAGTGGCAGCTGGGGACGTGGTGCCAGGCCTCAGCCCCCCTGCCTCCATAAGGATTTACACCCGGGAAACAGACTCTGAACCTGAGATTTATGTTTGAAGTTTGGGGTTGGGAGGAGTTCTAGAATATTTCCTGAGGATGAAGGAGGCAGGATCGGGAAGAAGGGGAAGCTGAACTGCAGCTCAGTGCCTCAGCCGACCTCATGGGGCGCTGTGGAGCCAGGATGGCCCTTCAGTACCCTCCCCAGAGAAACCACACCAAGAGGACCGCTTCAGATTTCTTTCTCCCTCTGCTTTGAATCACCATAACATCAGGGTTTTTAAATTACTAATCATTTGCTTAACTGTTCACCAAACTCCAACAATATGCATTATAAAAAGTCTATACCATCTATATTGTAAATAATCTGTGAAAATGTAATGCCTCTTAATGTCTTGCTCAAAGTACACAGCTATAAATTCATAATAAAGATAAAAGACATATCAATAATGGCCTTTAAATCCCCAAATGCTGCACAGTGCTACATAATAAGCACTTTTCCTAAAATTGCTGTTTTTCAACTTATTTTCCCCAAATCTAATCATGATCTAGAACTAGAGAAAAATTTAAAGTGCTTTATGTCTCCCGTACTTGTCACTAGAAGAGAGGGGAAAAGCAATATTAAAACATTAACCAGATGATCATAAAAACACAACTATCAAAGTAAATTTTCTTGGTTATTTTCTGAGTGATGAGTTAAGACAGCATTATAAGGGGAAAGGAAGAGGGCATGTAACAGACTAGAGACGTTTGCCAAAGTTTATGATCATCTGGTTTTTGATAAGTGTTGTAACAAAAATGACCACAGAAATCTGTTAAGAGAACAAAAGCCATCTTGAACTGCATAGAGAAAAACTGTAAGACAAAACAGACACTTGAGAACACACAAACAAGACTATCTCTCCACCATGGTCTTAAAACCAGTCATTATGTAAATTTTAATTGCTTCCCCCACTCCAAGGAGCAGCTGAACACAGACACAAACACATACTTAAAATATAAACATGTTACTATTTTCTCATTCTTCACCCCAAGTCCAACAAACCACAGATGCCTTGGATAAACTACAATCTCAAAATCAAACATAAAGACCCAAGAAAAAGCACTGATTTTCCATGCCTTAGAATTACGTACAGCCTCAAAAGAAAAAATTGGTGTAGGTCAGTGTATCCAACTCTGGCTGCACTTTGGATCACCAGAGCTTTCAAAAATCCTGAACGCCAAGTTACACTCTAAACAAGTTAAATCAGAATCTCTGGAGATACTGGTGTCTTTTTAAGACTCCTAGGTCTTAGTCATTAATTATGTAGTATATTTGCGTGGTGACAGATGGTAGCTAGATTCGTTGTGGTGATCATTTCAAAATTATAGAAATATAAATCACTATGTTGTGTACCAGGAATTAAAATAGTGTTGTAAATTAATATACTTAAAAATAAAACAAAAAAGCTCATAGAAAAAAGAGATCGATTTGTTATTACCAGAGGCAGGGGGTGAGGGGATCGGGGATTGGCAATAGGCAGTCAGAAAGCACATACTTCAATTTATAAGATAAATAAATACTAGGTGTGTAATATAAAACAGCACTCAATTTAGTTGCTCAGTCATGTCTGACTCTTTGCGACCCCAATAATTAACACAATAATTAACAAAAGAGTTCAAAATGCAGTACTTCGGTGCAATCTCAAAATCGACAGAATAATCTGTTCATTTCCAAGGCAAACCATTCAATATCACAGTAATCCAAGTCTATGCCCCAATCAGTAATGCTGAAGAAACTGAAGCTGAGCAGTTCCATGAAGACCTACCAGACCTACAAGACCAACCTTCCAGAACTAACATTCAAAACGATGTTCTCTTCATTATAGGGGAGTGGAATGCAAAAGTAGGAAGTCAAGAATTACCTGGAGTAACAGGCAAATTTGGCCTTGGAGTAAAAAATGAAGCAGGGCAAAGGCTAACAGAGTTTTCCCAAGAGAATGCACTGGTCATAGCAAACACCCTCTTCCAACAACACAAGAGAAGATGCTACACATGGACGTCACCAGATGGTCAATACTGAAATCAGATTGATTATGTTTTTTGCAGGCAAAGATGGAGAAGCTCTATACAGTCAGAAAAACAAGACTGGGAGCTGACTGTGGCTCGGATCATGAACTCCTATTGCCAAATTCAGACTTAAATTGAAGAAAGTAGGGAAAACCACGAGACCATTCAGGTATGACCTAAATCAAATCCCTTATGATTATACAGTGGAAGTGACAAATAGATTCAAGAGATTAAATCTGATAGACAGAGTGCCTGAAGAACTATTGACTGAGGTTCATGACATTGTACAGGAGGCAGGGATCAAGACCATCCCCAAGAAAAAGAAGTGTAAAAAGGCAAAATGGTTGTCTGAGGAGGCCTTACAAATAGCTGTGAAGAGAAGAGATGCAAAAGGCAAAGGAGAAAAGGAAAAATATACCCATGTGAACGTAGAGTTCCAAAGAATAGCAAGCAGAGATAAAGCAGCCTTCCTCAGTGATCAATGCAAAGAAATAGAGGAAAACAATAGAATGGGAAAGACTAGAGATCTCTTTAAGAAAACTAGAACTACCTAGACAACATTTCATGCAAAGATGAGCACAATAAAGGACAGATATGGTACGGACTTATCAGAAGCAGAAAAGATTAAAAAGAGGTGGAAAGAATACACAGAAGAGATCACAACAAAGATACACAAAAAAGATCTTCATGACCCATATAACCACGATGATGTGATCACTCACCTAGAGCCAGATATCCCTGAATGCGAAGTCAAGTGGGCCTTAGGAAGCATCAGTACAAACAAAGCTAGTAGAGGTGATGGAGTTCCAGTTGAACTATTTCAAATCCTAAAAGATGATGCTGTGAAAGTGCTGCACTCAATATGCCAGCAAATTTGGAAAACTCAGCAGTGGCCATAGGACTGGAAAAGGTCAGTTTTCATTCCAATCCCAAAGAAAAGCAATGCCAAAGAATGTTCAAACTACTGCACAATTCCACTCATCTCACATGCTAGCAAAGCAATGTTCAAAATTCTCTAAGCCAGGTTTCAACAATACATGAACCGTGAACTTCCATATGCTCAAGCTGGTTTTAGAAAAGACAGAGGAACCAGAGATCAAATTGCCAACATCCACTGGATCATTGCAAAAGCAAGAGTTCTAGAAAAACATCTACTTTTGCTTTATTGACTACACCAAAGCCTTTGTGTGGATCACAACAAACTGTGGAAAATTCTTAAACGAGATGGGAATACCAGACCACCTGACCTGCCTCCTGAGAAATCTGTATGCAGGTCAGGAGGCAACAGTTAGACCTGGACATGGAACAACAGACTGGTTCCAAATCGGGAAAGAAGCACATCAAGGCTGCATACTGTCACTCTGCTTATTTAACTTATATGCAGAGTACATTATGTGAAATGCTGGGCTGGATGAAGCACAAGCTGGAATCAAGATTGCTGGGAGAAATATCAATAACCTCAGATATGCAGATGACACCACCCTTATGGCAGAAAGCAAAGAACTCAAGAGCCTCTTGATGAAAGTGAAAGAGAAGAGAAAAAGTTGGCTTAAAACTCAACATTCAGAAAACTAAGATCATGGCATCTGGTCCCATCTTCATAGCAAATAGATGGGGAAACAGTGACAGACTTTATTTTGGGGGGCTCCAAAATCACTGCAGATGGTGACTGCAGCCATGCAATTAAAAGACGCTTGCTCCTTGGAAGAAAAGCTATGACCAACCTAGATAGCTTATTAAAAAGCAGAGACATTACTTTGCCAACTAAGGTCCGTCTAGTCAGAGCTATGGTTTTTCCAGTAGTCATGTATGGATGTGAGAGTTGGACTGTGAAGAAAGCTGAACGCCGAAGAATTGATGCTTTTGAACAGTGGTGTTGGAGAAGACTCTTGAGAGTTCCTTGGACTGCAAGGAGATCAAAACAGTCAATCCTAAAGGAAATCAGTCCTGAATATTCATTGGAAGGACTGATGCTGAAGCTGAAACTCCAATACTTTGGCCACCTGATGCAAAGAAACAACTCATTGGAAAAGACTCTTATGCTGGGAAAGATTGAAGGCGGGAGGAGAAGGGGACAACAGAGGATGAGATGGTTGGATGGCATCACTGACTCAATGGACATGAGTTCGAGTAGGCTCTGGGAGTTGGTGATGGACAGGGAAGCCTGGCATGCCGCAGTCCATGGGGTCGCAAAGTGTCGGACACGACTGAGGACTGAACTGAATTGAAGTAAATCTTAAGAGTGTCTTATAAAAATGAAGTATGTCACTACACGGATGCTTTTTCTTGGGTCATTAAGAGATTCTTCATGTCATGGTAACAGAGTAAACACATTTTTTGACCAATCTCTGTACCTAAACAAATACCTAGGCTTAATAGCTTAAATAAAAGTGTACAGGTTTCAGTGTTTATAAGAAAGAGCAATACGTTTCTAAGTCATATTCTATTTTCAGTTGCTTTTTTCTTTATCTTACATATTTAATGCATACCACTCTTCCAGTTGTTTAAACTTTAACCTGCCCTGTTTCTACAACAATATGCTACTTTCACTTCCTTCTCATCAATGTTTTGTTTTCTGGTTCCAACAATGTTAATTACAGTTCAATTTAAAATTCAACTACATATATCAGATACCATATTTATAAAAGGAATGAAACTAAGTTTTATGCTGAATTTCACAGGAAAATTAAAGTTGGTTAATCAAACCACTTTCTTAGAGAAAGGAATACTTCAGACTGTACTACTTGTGGACACAAAGTAACTATCCTACAAAGATTCAGGGCTTTTCATATTTTGCTTCATTGGCATGTTAAAGAAACGAAGAATAGTTTCAGCTTTTCTCAAGGTTTCTCTGTGAAGCACTGAAGCTGGGCCTAAAATAGGTCTGAGGCAACAGCTCCAACTCAGTCCAGATGGCTGCACTCAACAGAACCTTCTGCAGCATCCTGACCTGGATAATATCTAACGTCAGTATCAGCTATCCAACCTGCAGCCTCAGACTCCACCACAACCTTTTCTATCAAAGTCAGAGAACGATACTGACTAGAAGGCAAGGATATCATGTGTCGAGAGATGGCACAGTATCAGAGTAATGGGGAGTTTCCAGCACTAACAGGGCACCTTGTGTCCACAGAACTTCATTTTTCTTCCCAACCTACTCTGATTCCTTTGTCATCACCACCAGCCCTTCCCTGCTCCTCCAGGGGAGGATGAGGATCAATGCACTACATATGGCTAATCCTCCCCAAGCGCTGACTGAATAAAAGAAGGGTCAGGGCTTGAAGGGAAGGGAGGGGGAGAGGAGAGGAGCGTAAGAGCAGCAGGGTGTAGAGGACAGGAAACAAACCTGTGGTGCTCATTTCAGAATGATTTTTCTCATCCAGAAAGAGGGGAATGAATTAAAGCCCTGTCACAGATAGCATCACCGACTCAACAGGCATGAGTCTGAGCAAACTTTGGGAGATACTGAAGGACAGGGGAGCCTGGTGTGCTGAGGTCCACTTGGTCGCAGAGTCGGACATAACTTAGCAACTGAACAACAGCACAGACACTTAGCCCACGTTCTCTTCCACCTCCAACCCTAAGAGAATGTCATTCGCCCACCACAGGGATGCAGGAGACAACCTGAGGGAAATTTTCGTGTGGTTTTATAAGCAGACGATAAATAATAAAGGATATCTGAATGGCATCTCTTATATTTAGTATATACTCAATCACATCAAACAAGCACAGTGAGTTCTCAAATACCTAGCATTTGTTGCTACTTAGGGAAGGAAACAATAGAAAGTCAAATAATCCCAAAGTTAGTATGAATTCTCTGAGGCCTCCTTAAATCTCTTTTGGGGCACATCTAGATATAAATAAATAATTTTCAGTTATAAAGTAGAACTCTGTGATTAAATACCAAGAAAATTATTGGCACTTCAAGGAAATAAAATGGAGATTACTTCAGTTTTGTCAGCTTATTTTAATAATATAAAATTGGTAGAAACAAAGAATAATGCTTCTCTCATGTAATTATTATTTATTAAAATAAATATTGGTTCACCATTATTCCACCCCCAAGATACCAGTCAAAAGAAAATTTTACCTCATATTTGGAGCAAAGTACAAAAGTCTGGTCTCCTCCAGAGAAGATCTGCTTAACAATATGATATTTAAAGCGATCTGTCAAAAAATTTTCAAGAGCATGTTTTTCAACAATTAAACTTTTTCCTTGATCCCCTTTTCTAACATTCCAAATATGTTTCCGAGTGGTTTCCTATCCATTTAATTATGTCAGAGAAGTAAAAAACCTCCTCTCCTGGCTCTCTTCCCAGGACTGTTTCTACCTCAGTTAAAACTAAACATATAAAACTGTATCTTCCACTCTAACCCCCTCTTCCTCCTGCCAACTGCCAGCTAGTCCTGACCTCGTTTTTATTTTTTCATTCTAACTCTGTCATGACACTGAAGTTTAAAACAGTCACTACTATAAACCGTAACGTCAGCTAAGACACCACTTACAGCATCTGAGTGTGGAGGTCTGCAGCCACTTCCAGATGAAGCTCACCAGATGGATGGACCTCCATGTCCTGCTTCCACTTTGCCTCCCATCTCACTGTGCCCACAACGACACTCTCACACCACCGTCTCACTCAATTCTAATGGCTCCTCTAATAGCAGCACCTCATAGCTCCATGGGAGAAGGCAATGGCACCCCACTCCAGTACTGTTGCCTGGAAAACCCCATGGATGGAGGAGCCTGGTAGGCTGCAGTCCATGGGGTCGCTGAGAGTCAAACACGACTGAGTGACTTCACTTTCACTTTCCACTTTCATGCACTGGAGAAGGAAATGGCAACCCACTCCAGTGTTCTTGCCTGGAGAATCCCATGGACGGAGAAGCCTGGTAGGCTGCAGTCCATGGGGTCGCACAGAGTCAGACACAACTGAAGCGACTTGGCAGCATAGCTCCATGCCTGTTCCTTCTACCACACCCAGAGCACACTGTGTTCTCCAGGAATGGCGCCCCCTAGAGCATGATGGAAAGGTGCTCCTGGTACCCGCAGTTCCATGGTACTCACCACAGCCTACCCCTCCATTGTCCTCTACCTGGCTAACTCCAAACCATCCCTTAAGACACACCTCAAACTTCCTCTCTCCTGAACACTGTGCTCCCAAATTACCACGAAGGTTCCTAAAACCAGCATTTATATAACAAATTAAAATTCACCTACTTACATTATAAGTTTTATCCTGTAATTAAACTTTGAAAACTTTGTGGTTTAAAATTAACCTACATACTGGAGTTTTTAAAAATTGGTGTATTTCTTAAATATATGCTTCCCTAACATGAGTACAATGCCTTAGACAAAAAGAAATTTATAAATGATAGATAAGAGGACACCTAGCCATTTTTCCACTTTGGGGAACATGATCAAAACAAAATCTTGTTTATTTTACATTTCAAGTTCCACTACATTCTTAGATGCTCATATATTCATTCCATGAATATTTATTGAGTGAAAAGTTTGTGCCAGACCCTGTGCTATATGCCAGGTTTACAAACAGGAAATGACTCTGAACTGGGGTCTCCTGCATCGCAGGTGGATTCTTTACCAACCGGGTTATCAGGGAGGCCCGCCCTGTACTTAAGTTTCTCATACTCCAGAAGGGTACTTATGGTTGTTACTGTTAAAATTCTGATTAAGCCATAACTGTGCCACTTTATAGTGCCACTTCAAAACCGAAATCAGTTATTAAATCACAGTTCTTTGTAATGACTCTCCATCTCCATTTAAGCTTCTGGATTTATTGCTTCAAGTCACTCTTACTGAACAACTGCCTTATTTTGATTTCCAGTGAAATGAACACTGTGTTACTTAACTATTCTTTAAGAAATAGAAATGGCATGAAAAAAAATCATGTCATATTGTGACCAAAATAGCAATCATAAACGGAAGGTAACAAGAATTCAAGCATTAAAAGCACTGGCTTTAAAGTTCACAGAGAACCACCTAGTGGTCACCAGTGGCAGGCAGTGTGGGGAGGGGCAATACAGAGTTGTGGGGGGTGCTAGGTACAATCTACTGAGTGTGAGATAGCCTACAAGGATGTTTTGTACAACACAGGGAATATAGCCAATATTTTGTGATACCTGTAAATGGAGTGCAACTTTTTTAAACTGTAAAATTTTTAAAAGAACACAGGTTTTAGAAAGAAGCAGGCCTGGGTTTAAATTCTGTTCCCAGAATCTACATTATTTCGGGCAAGCTACTTAACCTCCATAATATTCAGTTTCCTCCTCTCCAACATGGGGATAATAACTACTAGTTTTTAAGGTTGTTTTCAGTGCTTAGCATGGTAATGGAACTTGGTTAAGCCTTCAATAAATATGAACTTTCATTATCAGCAACAATAGTAAATAAAATGGATACACCACAATCAAAATCCTTATGGCCAAAATAGAATTTTTGCTTTATTCTCTAGAATCTCAACTGTAGTTAGTAAGTGCTCAAGTATTTGTTGACTTTTAGAATATCTTGTATTTATTCCCTCCAAAAGACCTCAAGGTTAAAAAATAAAATAATACATGTTCTATAACAAGTGTTTTTAGCACTTAAAACACCATTAAATTCCAATAAGCATCACTCTTACCAGCTCTGGCTGAAAGCTGGCCACTGTGGGCAGCCCAGTAACCTTTCACAGGAGAAGGGCACTTGACGTTACAAGTGTGTCCAGTTCCTAACTGACCTCTGGCTCCACAACCAAATGCATAGATGAGTCCAGAAGAAGGCACAAAGGCTAGGGTGTGTTGTCTAGGGGAAAACAATGTGAATTAACCCAACAGCATTGTTTCTACTGATAATGAATGAATACACACACTGACTTTTAACAACCATACGTGAGCACAGCAATTCCTACAGGTGACCCCAGAAGCCTACCCCCTCATGTTTACATGTGCTTATTTTTGCAGTCCTGGATCTTCATAATACTGCCCTTCACTGATACCCTAGGTCATTGGGATGGTGATAAGACCTGGAAAGAGTTTAAGGGCCTACTGCATTGGGGATGAACAGAAAGAGGTGGGGAAAATCAGCAAAATTTCCAAGATTTCTTTGAGGCTCTCTCACTTTCCTTTCTACATGTCTCCCTCATGTCATGCTATTCTTTATCCCCAAAGAACTATACTGGCCCCATGTAGCTCTGCTTCTCTAAAACCCTTCCTTGCCACACCTCGCTCAGATTGAACTCTCTCCAAATTTTCACCACAGGTATGCATGCAGTTGATTTCTTAAAACAACACTGGTTAGGAGTAGCCACATCACTACAAAGACAAGATCCATTTCTGAGTCTTAATAGATCTAAGGAAGTTCTTAGGAGCACTCACCTGCCACAAGCAATTTGAGTGACTTCACTGCCCATCAGCTCCAGAACTCTTCTTGGGTTGACCTCATCATTCATAGAATCATGTCCAAGTTGCCCACAGGAACCAGCACCAAAGGTAAACACACCTCCACTCTAACAAGGAGCAAACACCACATAAGTGCACTGTGTCTCTGAGTTTGGATACACTCCTCTAACTTCTGTATACAACATTAATATCACAACAGTCTGTACAAGAACACTATGCCCACTTGACTCTTAGACAAATCACTTCTTTGGAATGTTCTCTAAATAGAAAAGAGAATTTTTAAAAAGAATTTAAGACTACATCTTTATGGAACAAAGACAGTATTGCTCAAGGGAATGTGTGTCATCTATATATAAATTTTAAAAGTAGTTTAAAAGTACAACAATGTTAATAAACAGGAATACAAAAAAAGAAGAAAAAGGTAGGTGAAATGAGATGAACTTTACATGACCATTCATATGTAAGAAATTACATACTCCACAGACTCCTAAGATTTTTTTTAGCAGCTGTACTTACAAATACTAAACCATTTTATTAAAGTAAATCTTTAACAGTTTGTTCAACACAAAAATACTTTTTCATTCTCTCCAGATGTGACTGTCTTAGAAGCAAAAGAAATAAGTTGAATAATTTTAAAACATTAATTACATTGCTCTTTCTTTTTTCGTCATTCAGTCGCTCAGTCACGTCCAATTCTTTGTGACCCCATGGACTGCTGCCCTCCAAGCTTCCCTATCCTTCACCATTTTCCAGGGTTTGCTCAAACTCATGTTCATTGAGTCAGTGATGCCATCCAACCATCTCACCCTGCCTTCAGTCGTTGCCAGCATCAGGATCTTTTCCGATGATTTGGCTCTTCCCATGAGGTGGTCAAAGTATTGGAGCTTCAGCTTCAGCATCAGTCCTTCCAATGAATATTCAGGATTGATTTCCTTTACAATTGACTGGTTTGATCTCTCTGCTGTCAAAGGGAGTCTCTCAAGAGTCTTCTTCAGCACGACAGTTGGAAGGCATCACTTCTTCGGTGCCCAGCTTTATTTATGGTCCAACTCTCACATGCATACATGACTACTGGAAAAACCATAGCTTTGACTAGATGGATCTTTGTTGGCAAAGTAATATCTCTGCTTTTTAATATGCTGTCTAGGTTTGTCATCGCTTTTCTTTCAAGGAGCAAGTATCTTTTAATTTCATGGCTGTAGTCATCATCCACAGTGATTTTGGAGCCCCAAAAAATAAAGTTTCTCACTGTTTCCATTGTATCCCCATCTATTTACCATGAAGTGATAGGACCAGATGCCATGATCTTCATTTTTTTAATGCTGAGTTTTAAGACAGTTTTTTCACTCTCCTCTTTCACCTTCATCAAGAGGCTGTTTACTCACTCTTCACTTTCTGCCATAAGCGTAGTATCATCTGCATATCTGAGGTTATTGGTATCTCTACCTGCAATGTTGATTCCAGCTTAGGAACACAGAATATTTCTATATGTATTTCAAGGTTATATATATTGAACTATTTTTATGTTTATACACTATTCCTACTCTCTATAAAAGACCTTATCAAAAATAATCAAGTAATGATACTCATCCTTATTATAAAAGTACCACAGAACAAACCAGAATACTGAAGTTCCTTACTTTTGTAAGAACTGCTGTATGTTCTTCTCCACAACTGATATAGACGACTTTCTGTGTTCGCAGGAGCTTCACATGGCAAGGAGACTCTCGATCTAGAAAAAGAGAAATATCAAAAAGTCAGTATCATCTGTCTTTGAGAGGAAATATGCACAGTTCTTTTAGCCTCAATTTTGGGCCCCCTGATTCCTGATTCTCCTCTTCAGCTTGCTGCCTGAACCTCCACTTGGATGTCTAATAGACATCTCATTTTTAACATATTTAAAGCCTAATTCCCCACAATCCCCGACTCTGCCCACCTTCCTCCCTACTTCCCCATACAGTTTTCCTCATTTCATAAATGCAGCTTTACCCTTCCACTTTTTCCTCTCTTTATTTCAAAGTACATCCAACAATGAGGAAAACCAACTGGCCCCACCTTCAGAATATATTCAAAATCCATCTTTATTCCCACAGCCTCCAAAGTGGTCTTCTAGCTTCCCCGTGGACCGATTCTAGGCAAAGTCAAGTCAGATTACTGTTCTCAACACCCTCAGTGTCTTCCTTTTTCACTGAGAGAAGCCAAAATCCTTACCCTGTCCTTCCAGGCCCTACACTGCAGGGCCTCCCTTCCTCTCAGAGCTCCAGCTTTGTACTCCTCTTCCTGCTCATCGCATCCCCAAGCCTACCATGATTCCTCCCACATCAGAGCCTCTGCACACCCTGTTGCCTCTGACTGGAACAGTTTTCACCCAGCTCCTCTAAATACCTCCTCTTCTACTGGACTTCCTACAGGGCTCTGCTGAACACCTTATTCAAGAGGCCCTCCCTGGGTACCTTATATAAAATAGGAAACTTTCCTCTCAAAGCCTCTGACATACTGCATACATTTGTTGCTGTTCAGATGCTCAGTCCTGTCTGACTCCTTGAGACCCCATGGACTGCAGCATGCCAGGTTCCCTGTCCTTCACCAGCTCCTGGAGCTTGCTCAAACTCATGTCCATTGAGTCAGTGATGCCATCTAACCATCTCATCCTCTGTCACCCCCTTCTCCCCCTGCCTTCAATCTTTCCCAGCATCAGAGTCTTTTCCAATGACTCAGTTCTTTGCCTCAGGTGGCCAAAGTATTGGAGCTTCAGCATCAGTCCTTCCAATGAATATTCAGGGTTGATTTCCTTTACAATTGACTGGTTTGATCTCTTTGCTGTCAAAGGGAGTCTCAAGAGTCTTCTCCAACACCACAGTTCAAAAGCATTAATTCTTCAGTGCTCAGCCTTCTTTACGGTCCAACTCTCACGTCCATACATGACTACTGGAAAAACCACAGCTTTGACTAGATGGACCTTTGTCAGCAAAGTAATGTCTCTGCTTTTTAATATGCTGTCTAGGTTGGTCGTAACTTTCCTTCCTAGGAGTAAGCGTCTTTTAATTTCATGGCTGCAGTCACCATCCACAGTGATTTTGGAGCCCAAGAAAACAAAATCTGTCACTGTTTCCACTGTACACATACTGGTTTGTTGTCTGTGTCTGCCCATTAGCATCAGTCTCCACTAAGTCAAGGGTATTATCTGTTTTGGTCCTTGCTGCACCCTCAGTGCCTGACACAGGGCGAGGACACAGAAGCTCCTCGGGAAGCACATACTAAACAAATGAAGTTAAGAGGGCCACGTGAAGACTTCACCCACCTTTCTCATCACTGAGCCCGAGCTGCCCTGCATTATTCATCCCCCAGCCAAATACAGCTCCTGAGAGTGACAGGGCAAAGCTGTGGGCCCCTCCTGCGACCACCTGCGCCAGCGGGATCCCCTCCAGGGATCTCACCCTCTGTGGACTGGCTTGGGAAGGGAACTCCTTCCCCAGGCCCAACTGCCCATGGCTGTTTCTCCCCCACGTGAAGAACTGGCCATCTGAAATCAGAAGAAGATAACTGGTATTACCAGAAAGATACAAGTTTCATTCACAAATATAAACTTATTAGAACAACGGAGTTCCCGTAGGGCTCATTTGTTAGTTGCCCACCCCACCCCCCACCACAACACATACCCAAGAGCAAGGAAGCAGACACACTGCATGGTGTGAGACTCTCACAATCAGAACTCCCACTTGTCATGACAACACAGAGATCAACACCCTTCAAAGGCTATTAATATTTACGCAAAGGAAAAACTAAATGTTTAAATCAGTTCAGTGTTGAATAGGCCAATTATCAGGCTTAGATCCACTAAGCAAAGGAAAGTAGTTCTGACCATACCAGGACTACAAGAGACCGGAACTTCACAGGGTCCAGCTATGACCTGGACAACACCACAGAGAACAAAGCAGGACGTGTTAGTACTGACTTCCCCACAAATTTATCCTAACAGAATATAGCAGCATATGTTGGCTTAGGTTTTCCTAACTTCACCTTCTTCATTTATTTGGGTGCTTTATGGTGGAATATGGAGAAGGCAATGGCACCCTACTCCAGTACTTTTGCCTGGCAAATCCCATGGACGGAGGAGCCTGGTGGGCTGCAGTCCATGGGGTTGCTAGAGTCAGACACAACTGAGCGACTTCACTTTCACTTTTCACTTTCATGCATTGGAAAAGGAAATGGCAACCCACTCCAGTGTTCTTGCCTGGAGAATCCCAGGGACAGGGGAGCCTGGTGGGCTGCTGTCTATGGGGTCGCACAGAGTCGGACACGACTGAAGCGACTCAGCAGCAGCAGCAGCAGCATGGTGGAATAGCCATATGAGTTGTAGCTAAGAAAAACCAACCCTCTGTTCAAGTACACTGATGAACAGTCTTGCCTCCTGCTGATTTTCCCCGAGAGAGGTGGAACAGCAGTGATAACCATCTTTTTCATCATCCACACCCTGAGAAAAGTATGAGCTACACAAGGGCTATCTCAGAACTGTCGCTGTCCAACAGGAATGCATAGACCTTAACTAGTTAAATGTATCTGGTTACATAACATCACATTAAAATACGAAGAGAAATGGTTCCCAAATTAACCCAACACTAGCATAGATTTTAATGTTACATTACCAGCTGCAAGAGCCAAGCAATGCCAGTTGCCACAGGAAACTTGTAATATTGTCTGCTGGTTCAGCTTTTGTATTAACCTAAAACAGAAAAGATTTTCCTTTTAAGAAGGGCATTCACAATGATTGGAAATATTCCCAACTAAATAAAATAGTTGTAATAAATAACATGTTTCACAAAACACTTTTTAAAATCAAACATATGATCTTACATGATAAAGTTCTATTAAGTCTTTCACTAACCTCCTGCATCTTTGGTAGTTACCGTTTAAAAGGAAGAAACCCTGCTCTGCACTTAAACCCATTACCACAACCCTGTGTTAATTTCTACCTTGTCATCTCCAATTCAGAGACAAAAGGAGTAAGCAGCCAAAGACATACCCTAAGAACACGGCTGATATCTAAATGGCTTTCAAATGAGAGCAATGGCATGATCTGGCAATCTCACTTCCAGGTATATAACCAAGTAAACTGAAAGCAGGGTCCCAAAGAGAGATTTGTCCACCCACACTCATAGCACCATTATTCACAAAGGCTATAAGGTGGAAGCAACCCAACTGTCCATCAACCGATGACCAGAAAAACAAATGTGGCATATACATTTGGAATATGTATGCACTGGAATATTCATCACTCTTTAAGAACGGAAATTCTGACACGTTACAACATGGATGAAACCTGGAATTATGCCTAGTGAAACAAGCCAGTAACAAAAAGAGAAATGGTCTATGGTTTCATTTACGTGACGTATCTAGACTAGCCAAATTCATACAAATCAAAAGTCTAATGGTGCCTGCCAGGGGCTAGACGAAGAAAAATGAGGAGTTTTCATTTAATGAGTGTAGAGTTCTATTTCTACAAGAAAAACAGTCTGGAAATTGGTCACACAACAGTGTGAATATACCTAACACTATTAAACTGTACACTTAAAATGGTTAGGATGATAAATTCTTTTGATTTTTTATGTGTTTTTGGCTGTGTTGGGTCTTTGTTGCTGCGAGAACTCTTCTCTACTTGCAGTGAACAGGGGCTACTCTTCATAGCCTTTCATGGGCTTCTCATTACAGTGGCCTCTCTTATTGCAGAGCATGGGCTCTAGACGCATAGACTTCAGTACTTACAGTGCATGGGCTCAGTAGTTGCGGTTCCTGGGCTCTAAAGCACAGGCTCAGTAGGTGTGGCCCATGGGCTTAGCTGCTCCATGCCATGTAGATTCTTCCACTCAGTGGATTCCTTACCACTGAGCCTCCAAGGAAGCCCAAGATGGTAAATTTTATGTTATGTGTATTTTGCCACAATTTTTAAAAATTACTAAGGGCAATGCTTCTAAAACTCTTGATTCCCTAGGATGGTAAAGAGGAAGATCATATGACCACTTTTTAAAACTCAATCCTCTGCTTGCTTATGGGAAACAGATAAGAACAGTACCTATTCACAGGGTTGTGGTGAGAATTAAGTGAAAAAAATGTCTGGCACTGCCCAATAGAGTTTGACAGCCTGAGAAATATCTCCTGTTTCCTATTTTAATAAATTCATAGGTTGCCATGTTCCTCTTCATTAAGTGTATTTCATGGGAACAAAAGATTCAGAGGGGCATTTTACAAGATAGATGTCCAACAGGGAAGTCGGGGGTTATTTAGAGTAACAGGTAAATGTTGCTTTAACAGTTTATTTTCTCAGATATAAAAAAAGTTCATAGAGTCCACATATACATTTAGTACCAAATAGAACCCAACTATTTTTTTATGGAGATAATTGTAAATTCACACGCAGCTGTAAGAAATAATACAGAGATCCCTTGCAGGCTTTATCCAGTCTCCCCCAGTGATGATATCTTGCAAAACTATAGAAAAAAAAAATCATAACAGGGATACTGACAAAAATACAAACTACCAATCTCACTTCTTTGTCCCCAGTTTTATTTGTACTTATTTCTGTGTTTGCAGTATTTCTGTCACCTACGTAGGCTCATGCATCCACCACCATATTCAACGTTTCTAACACAAGGATTCCTCATGTTTACAACCACCCCTCCCCTCCTCCATCATAGCCCCTGGCAATCATTATTCTACCCGCCATTTCCAAAATGTTGTCACTTCAAGAATGTTATGTAAATGCAATCATATAGTAGGTAGCCTTTTTAGGATTGGGTTCTTTTTCACTCAGAATAATTCCTTGACCATTTAATATATACACAGCAATTTTTTCGCTGCGTATATCAATAGCTTGTAGAATTCCACTATTTTTAAAAAATATTTATTTTATTTATGGCTGTGCTGGGTCCTCCCTGGTTGGGGCCAGCAGGGGCTACTCTCCAGTCGCAGTGTGGAGGCTTCTTACTGCGGTGGCTTCTCCTGTTGCGGAGCACAGGTTCTAGGACATGCATGGGTTCAACAGCTGTGACCCCCAGGCTCTAGAGCACAGGCTCAACAGTAGTAGCACAGGGGCTTAGTTGCTCTGCAGATGTGGGATCTTCCCAGACTAGGGATCGAATCCTTGTCTCCTGCACTAGCAGGCAGGTTCTTTACCACTGAGCCACCAGGGAAGCCCAGAAACCCACTATTTTTTAAAACTGAAAAAAGTCATCCTGTCTTAGGGACCAATGTTTCAGAACTTTATGCAAAAAGAGTCCTTTTCCTGGCCAGTTTCCAATCAAATTCCCCACACTTCTCCCTTTATGGGTCACCATTACCCTTATCACAACCTTCATAATCACAGTTACAAAAGAAAAAAGACAATAAGAAATTGTACCATAAGATGGAGAAAAGGATATATATGCACAAGCATACACTGTGTTTTACCTACTCATCTTACTCCATCCTCCCAACAACTTGGTAAAGGTATACAATACTATATAATTTCACTTTTAAGTTAGGAAACTGAGGCTCAGATAAGTTAAAACAATTTGTCCAAAGCAACTCACCTAATACAAATAGAGCCAATACTGGAATCTGAGGCTGTCTGACATCAAAGCTATGTTACTTTCCACAATACTAAGATAGGAATTGATAAATTTATCTTAATTAACTTATAAAATTTTATACAAACTAAAGCCTCAGAAATCATCCATAATTTAGGCATAACTAATAGAAATAATGGCAGAAAGTGAAGAAGAACTAAAAAGCCTCTTGATGAAAGTGAAAGTGGAGAGTGAAAAAGTTGGCTTAAAGCTCAACATTCAGAAAACAAAGATCATGGCATCTGGTCCCATCACTTCATGGGAAATAGATGGGGAAACAGTGGAAACAGTGGCAGACTTTATTTTCTGGGCTCCAAAATCACCACAGATGGTGACTGCAGCCATGAAATTAAAAGATGCTTACTCCTTGGAAGGAAAGTTATGACCAACCTAGATAGCATATTGAAAAGCAGAGACATTACTTTGCCAACAAAGGTCTGTCTAGTCAGGGCTATGGTTTTTCCAGTGGTCATGTAGGATGTGAGAGTTGGACTGTGAATAAAGCTGAGCAACGAAGAATTGATGCTTTTGAACTGTGGTGTTGGAGAAGACTCTTGAGAGTCCCTTGGACTGCAAGGAGATCCAACCAGTCCATTCTGAAAGAGATCAGCCCTGGGATTTCTTTGGAAGGAATGATGCTAAGGCTGAAACTCCAGTACTTTGGCCACCTCATACGAAGAGTTGACTCACTGGAAAAGACTCTTATGCTGGGAGAGATTGGGGGCAGGAGGAGAAGGGGACGACAGAGGATGAGATGGCTGGATGGCATCACTGACTCTATGGACATGAGTCTGAGTGAACTCCGGGAGTTGGTGATGGACAGGGAGGCCTGGCGTGCTGCGATTCATGGGGTCGCAAAGAGTAGGACACGACTGAGTGACTGAACTGAACTGAATAGAAATAATAATAAATTGCTACTGTAACACAGACTACTTCATTTTTTGAAATGAAATGCCAATAATGACTTGAGTATTTGTTCAACAAATATTTTTGTCATGAATGTTATAAATCTTTTCCTTAATATTACATGCAATTTCACTAAAATAAGCCATCCCTTTTTTTATATTTCCACTCACCCTCTTCTCCCAAAATTAAATTAATTTTTGAAAGTAATGAACCCAAGACATTACCTGTTCTAACTCAGGAAATGAATCAAATTACTCTTACCTCTGTGTTTCTCTTTTCCCTAAAACAGCTTTTGATTAAAGACACAAAAATCTAAGAAGGGCAAAGCAGAGGAGGAGGGAGAATGTACTGTGCTTTAAAAGGGACAATACTTGGGCAGGGAAGGAGAGGCCATTTATTAACCAGACCTATACTGAGCAATGCACATGCTAGAGCACCCTCAGCAATGGTGATGCTAAAATAAACAATCCAGTTCTCCTGGCATCAAGAGCTCCCAGCTTTGTACCAAAATTAGTTATTAAATTAAAAATTGCAATGAATGTGACTAGTACTGCAACAGGAGAACGTTGTACATTTGAAGTACAAAGGAATAGCAATTAAATGAAGGATTTAAACCAGTGGCCTCTTTGATCATTAAGAACCCTCAACAAACAGAGACGCCACCCCCAAATGTCCACTTGAGAGTAACTTCAATACTATAGACATTTTCTTAGTGGTGAAGCATCTGTTAGATACTTAGCCAAATCATCTAAGATTTTGTTGTTGTTTAGTCGCTAAGTGGTGTCTGACTCTTTTGTGACCTCATGGACTGTAGCCCACCAGGCTCCTCAGTTCATGGGATTCTCCAAGCAAGGATACTGGAGTGGGTTACCATTTCCTTTTCCAGAGGATCTTCCTGCCCCAGGGATCAGACTTGAGTCTCCTGCATTGGCAGATGGATTCTTTACCACTGAGCCACCGGTAAAGCCCTTCATCTAAGATTTAGAATTAAGTAAATACTTAAGGGACTAAAAACCATTGTATTAGTACTTCTGTGTTAAAGAACTTATGTATATTTGGTATATTTGCTGTTGATAATGCTGAAGGTAATTTGGCCTATTATTAAAGAGTAACAGGTCAGCTTTGTGACTGAACTTTAAAGCGTCTAACCGAATAATTGATTTAGGCTTGCAATTTTAAGTTAAAGGTTAATAAGTGCAGCATGTAAAAAGAGGTTTTTTAATTCAAACATTTAATGAGCTCCAAACACTACCAGCAACAGGCTATTGGAATAAATGAAGTATAGTTCCCAAACAAAGCACATTTTTTAACTGGAGATAAACACTTCTATCATACTTCCCTTGTGGCTCAGCTAAAGAATCCTCCTGCAACTCGGGAGACCTAGGTTCGATCCCTGGGTTGGGAAGATCCTCTGGTGAAGGGAAAGGCTACCCACTCCAGTATTCTGGCCTGGAGAATTTCATGGACTGTGTAGTCCATGGGCTCGCAGAATCAGACATAGCTAAGCAACTTTCACTTTCAAACACTTCTACAATAACAATTGTGGGGACAAGTGTTGTAACAGTATAAGTCATGACAGTGACTCAAAGGAAACAACAATTATTAATTAAAGAAGAAAGCAGAACCCAAACCAAGGAGTCTTAACAAAGAAACTAGCAGGAAATAACCTTTACAGTAACTGACATTCTTACCTGGGTACTGCCACAGAATCCTCAATAGTCATGAGTCCCAGCTGCCCATCACTACCTGCACCCCAGGAAAACAGCTGGCCCTGGTCACTGAGGGCCAGACTGTGAGACTCGCCACATGCCACATGGACAATGTGCTGATCTGCCAAAGCTCCAATTTGCTCTGAAAAAAAAGAAAAAAAAATCAAAGGAGGAAAATGTAAAGCCCAGAAATAGGAATTACACAGAATTAGCATCCTAGGCAGTTGCGTTTTTCAAAGAGAACCACTACATCTGTATAGAGAATATAAATTTCCTACGTTTCTGAAAGCTGTTGATCCAGACCCCAGTTACACTAGGTGGCACACAGACCTGGAGCAGTGTCCACACTCCAGATGTTCTCTCCGGTGTCTGGTGCTTCTCCCTAGAGAGATGCCTTAAAGGTTCAGTATTTGGAGGTGTGGAACCAGAGAAGACTCAGTGTAAATAGAAGTGAGGCTTCTTACTAAAAGCAGTGGGACTGAGGGAGAGTCTGCCTGGGAGCAATGAGCCCTTCCCCATCCACAAAAACACTCTTCTCTCCTCTGTTCTGTAACACAAATCTGTCTATATATCTAGCCAGGAGGATTTCTCTGAGAAAACTGAGAAAGTTTCTCAGGCCCAAAAGAAAAGACCCACAGCTACTGGCAATCCTGGATCCCCCTAGGAAATGTCCCGCTTCCCACTAGTTAACGAAACTTGCCCGTACACTGTTCTGCTTACATTTTAGTACCTCACTTTTAAAAAGAAAAGGCTGGACAAGGACAATCATGTATGTGAAGACAATTTAACATAAAAGTTAAATAGCAAAGAAAACAGAAGGAAGGAAACTCTGAAGAAAATGATCAAGCAAGGAACAGGAAAAAAAAATCTTTAGATCATTAGCAATATAAGACAAGAAGATTCCAACCTTCAGAAAACAAACAAAATTACCTTGGAAAATGAAAACATAACAGCACAAATTTAAAGGAAAAAGCTTCAGAGCAGGATGGGGAATAATAACTGAAATTTTCTAAGAAATAGAACAAGAAGTCAAAGAGCAAAACAGGTGGAAAAAGAAGAAAGAAATGAGACTATTTCAAGAATCTCAACAATGGAAAAATAAGAATCTCCAAAACAGAATGGAAAAAAACAAAGTAGAAATTTTCAAAGACAGGATTGCTCATAACTGAAAAACATGAGTTTCACATTGAAAAGATTGATTTAAAACCTCAGAATAAAGAAAATAAGGACTGAATTTTAAAAAGAAGAACTACTTCAGAACACTACAGCCTGAAATTTCACAACATCAAAATAGATTCTAAAATTTTCTAGAAAGGACAGTTTATATACAATTGAACAGGGATCAGAATGGCATCGTATTTCTCAGAAGCAATAATAAAAGCCAGAAAGACACTAGAGCAATGCCTTCATAATTCTAAAGGAAAATGACTTCTAACAGAGAATTTCATATCTAGCCAACCAAAAGGTCTTCCCTGGTGGCTCAGTGGTAAAGAATCTGCCTGGCAATGCAGGAGACATGGGTTTGATCCCTGGCTCAGGAAGATCCCATAGAAAAAGAAATGGGAACCCACTCCAGTATTCTTGTCTAGGAAATCCCATGGATGGAGGAGCCTGATGGGCTGCAGTTAATGGGATCACAAAAGAATTGGACATGACTTAGCGACTAAACAAGAACAACAGCCAACCAAAAATCTGAGAGGAGAGGGGAAAGAACAATTTTCAGGGATGTAAAGTTCTCAAAATGTTTTACCTTCCATGCCTATCTCAGTTACATAATATCATGCCTGCAGAACAACAACAAAAAGATTTTGGATTCAGGAAAGGGTAAAAACTATTTCCATGACAGCTATGTAGCAGCCAATGAAGGAAAATTGGAAGGAATGTCTCCAAAGTGAAAAATGACATACAATCTGATGAGTTTATATTATATGAGTTTTACAGTTCTGTCAGAGAATAAAGATTATATGCAAATGAAAAAAATGAAATAATTAACTTCAGGAAACACTAAACGCTTTACCAGTGATAAGAACAATCATGGTACACAAAGTCATAATAACCAAATATCATTTATTAATTTACATAATTAAATCTGCCAATCAATTTAAAAAATCAACTATATGGGAAAAGATGAGCATCTAGGAGTAAGAAAGAGGAAAGGCTGGGCAGAGAATATAAAAGCAGAGTAATCTTTCCCAGTATGAAGCCTCTAGATTATGTCCAATATTGAAAAAAAATCAAGAAATAGCATTATAAGCATGTTATTTATAAATATAAAGGCAAACTACCCCCAAAAAGTTTCAAGAATTGAAAGTGATGGTCTCTGCAAGTGAGACTCAAGGATGGGGACAGGAGAGGTAAGGAGGTGTTATTTGACCTAAACAGAGGTCAAATAATATATAATATTTCTTTTTAATTAAGCAGCTGAAAACATGCTCATGTCAGAGAAATCTCCTGAATTATCTCAACTCCGTTCATTCCCATGACCATCTCCTTTACCCTCTACTCGTAGGCCCTAACTCCCAACTCACCCTTGTTCCCCACACTAAGAACAGTCCTGTATTTACTTTGGGAAAACTAAGAAACTCCTACCAAAGTAGCTCAGGTGAATCAGATTCTTTCTTCCTTCACCAAATTTCCACATTGTACTGTAGTTCTAGGACTTCGGCAGCTTTTACGTTCTCTTGTGCCTGAGTGCCAGGCCTGATACCTCAGCCAGAACCAAGACCTGCGCCCCTCATACCTGACCTCCTATGCCAACCATTAGCCTTTCCTGCCTAGATGTTAATGTACAGCGTTGTTATGATTGTTATTCAGTTGCCAAATCACGTCTGACTCTTTGCAACCCCATGGACTGCAGCACACCAGCCTTTCCTGTCCTTCACCATCTCCCAGAGTTTGCTCAAACTCATGTCCATTGAATTGGTGATGCCATCCAACCATCTCATCCTCTATTGTTCCCTTCTCCTCCTGCCCTCAATCTTTCCCAGCATCAGGGTCTTTTCCAATGAGTTGGACTTCGCATCAGGGGGCCAAACTACTGGAACTTCAGCATCAGTCCCTCAGATGAACATTCAGGATTACATTCCTTTAGGATTGACTGGCTTGATCTCTTTGCTATGCAGGAGACTCTCAAGTCTTCAACTACCTGCCAATCCTGATGAAACTGGAAACTTTACTGATGAAGTAAGCAAGCAAAGTCAAGTCAAGAGACAACAAACTCATCTTTAAACTTGGAAAGGAGGATTGTGTCAGCCTTCTTTATGGTCCAATTCTCACACCCATACATGATTACTGGGAAAACCATAGCTTTGACTACATGGACCTTTGTTGGCAGTGATGTCTCTGCTTTTTAATACACTGTCTAGGTTTTGTCACCGGAGAAGGCAATGGCACCCCACTCCAGTACTCTTGCCTGGAAAATCCCATGGATGGAGGAGCCTGGTGGGCTGCAGTCCATGGGGTTGCTAAGAGTTGGACACGACTGAGCGACTTCACTTTCACATTTCACTTTCATACATTGGAGAAGGAAATGGCAACCCACTCCAGTGTTCTTGCCTGGAGAATCCCAGGGACGGGGGAGCCTGGTGGACTACCGTCTATGGGGTCACACAGAGTCGGAAACGACTGAAGTGACTTAGCAGCAGCAGCAGGTTTTGTCACAGCTTTTCTTCCAAGGAGCAAGCCCTAGGCAAACCAATTCCTGTCTCATCATACATCAGCCACCAAAACAGACAGGGAAGGAACCCCTATTTCACCACAACACAACTTGCAGCCCCAAAGGCAGAGGTTCCATTCAGTAACGCAAAGATTTGTAGAGAATTAAAATCCTAGTTGTATCAAGTCCAATTTATTTCATTTCTCCTAGCCAGAAAACTAAGCTCATCTGATTCATACTAGGAATCTGTTACAGTAAAATTTTAATTGCTCTTCTAGAATCTACTCCCTGGGTCAACTGGGAATGCTTCGTGCACAGCTCTCACTGAATACACCCCTGCTCCAGTTGGGAACACTCAGGCTGCAGTGCACATGTTCACACGTAATCTCTTCTGATTCATTCTGTCAAGACTGTATGCTATATTTTGCAGATCATGACAGAAACTCAACCCACACATTTAGATAATTAAACACACTGAGGAAATATTTGGCATTTTTTGACAATAAAAGTATATTTTATTTCTGATCCTTTCACAAGAAGCAATTTAAGCTCTTTAGAAGTCTTCAGCAAGGTTAGCGACTCTGAATGAGCCAAGGTAATAGGGCAGAACAGCAGCAAATGTGGAATGATGCTTAGGGCAAGGCAGCAATTCAACTGCACTCAGTTTTTTAGGATTACTGCTAGTTGGCTTTTGAGCCCATCATAATTTTTTAATGTGTTTTCAAACTAACAGTAAGTTGGGCAGTGAACCATCACAGAGTGGTAATAAAGAAGGATGTTATGTGCCTGGAGGGTAGATGGATGCTGCTCATGTGAACTTAATCCTTGCAACAATCCTGTAAGGTTCCATCTCTCTAATAACCCCTGCTGAGAAAAAGTGTGTTATCTGGTCAGAGTACACAACTAAATGAGTGGTGGAGCTAGGACTGGATCCCAGGTCTTCCTGACTTCCAAGCCCATTATACCCCCAAGTCTGTATCATCTTCCCTCATGGAAAAGAACTAGGTGATTTTAATCAGTAACAGTCACTACTCTTACTGTCTGTTCCAATGAGAAATGTTATCGAGTAGTTTACAGTTAACAGTATGAGCAGTTTGGGTGAAAGGTATACAGAATATATAAAATTAGTAATCAATATTTGGTACTCAATTTTTCATAAAACTTAAAGTCAAGTAAGTTTAAAATGTCAGCAGTTAGCATGACAAAAGGGATTAAACTTTCGTCACTTAGATGTCTCCTGAGTTGCCCCAAACTATCTACACTTTCTTTTTAATAGTGGTCAACAAAGACAGAACCACACTGTAGGAAACACACGCTCCGAGCTGCCATTCTGTGGATTCCAAGTCCTCATATTCACCCCAACCCTGATTTTCATTTCCCACTGAACTCTCTAGTTCACATCTTGCCTTCTGCTGCTATACTCTACTCTCCCTGGACAGTTTTTCTCCAAAGTACTATCAACCTAGTCTGAGGGGTACAGCAGGCTTTTATTGAAGGTTTGGGATAATGGAAATGAACTCAGCAAACCACTCAGAATATAACCAAGTTCCCTGCAGATCCCATCAAACAGAATTTCCTAGTGCCCATCTTTCCTCCTAGGGGCCCCTGGATTTCTACAACTTGGCAAGATTCGCCCTCATTTTCTTTGCTTCTGTGTCTGAAAGGTCTTATTTCCAAGCCATATTCCAACTACTTTCTAATTTTCATCTAAACATTTTAGGGCAATCTGGGCTATGCTTAGTGGGATCTCAATGCTAACACAACTCACTTTCAAGTAACCACTCCCTCCCTTAAGAGTGTTATTACCATAGAAGAAATTCTACCTTGTTCCTGAGCCAAAGCAATCAAACTAGAGTCAACTTTTTAAAAACCTTTTTATATTGTCATGCAGTAAAATGAACCTTTTTTAGTGGACAATTCTACGAATTTAAGCACATGCAGTCAGTGCCACAATCAAGATACAGAATGGTACCATCACCCAGGAAGTCCCTTAAAGTGTTATCTCTAAAAGACAAAGAGTTTTATTCCTTAGTCATGCTCTCCTCATCCCTAACTCCTGGCGACTACTGATCTACTTTCGATCACTACAGTTTATATTTTCAATATAACAGAATCACAGATTCACATAATAGAATCATATAGTATGTAACCTTTTGAAATTCTTTCACTCAATATAACAACTCTGAGATCCATCCAAGTTGTCATATGGATCAACAGTTTGTTCCTTTTTATTAGTATTAGTCAGCAGTATTCCATTGTATTATGGATGTACCAAAAAAGACTTTTCCCATTTTAAGCAATTATAGAGATGAAATTAACATATGTGCACAGGTTATTGTATGAAAATAAGTTTTCGTTTCTCTGGAGTAAATACTCAGGAGTGGGTATTTTAACTTTCCTGTTCAGTGTTGGGTTATTTTAAAAATCTAATATGATGATCTCTGCACTGATTGTTTGGCTTAGACTATTTAGATTTAAAATAATTATTGATATGTTGGATTTTGTGATCTTTTTAAATCTGCTGTTCTTCCCTGTTTTTCACCCTTTTACCTCATTTCTCCATCTGTACTAAACATTTTCTAGTGTTCCATTTTTATTTATTGTGTTTTTATTATATCTCTTTGATTAGTTACTTGTGATTGCTCTAGAGATTACAATATAAGTATTTAGCTTTTCAAAGTGTAATTAGAATCAATCACTTACCATTTAAAGTGGAACTGAGAAACTTTACCACAATATAGCTCTCTTTACCTCTCTTTCCTTTAAGTTACAGTTATCTTAAATATTACATCTGTATATACTGAAATCTCTGTAACCATTTTATAATTTTTTATTTTAATCATCGACATTTTTAAAGAATTCAAGAATAGTCTATTATATTTATTGAGATATCTACTATTTCTGTTGCTCTTCCTTCATTCAGCTCAGTTCAGTTCAGTTGCTCAGTCGTGTTCAACTCTTTGTGACCCCATGGACAGCACACCAGGCCTCCCTGTCCATCACCAACTTCCGAAGCTTGCTCAAACTCATGTCCATCGAGTCGGTGATACCATCCAACCGTTTCATCCTCTGTCACCCCCTTCTCCTGCCTTCAATCTTTCCCAGCATCAGGGTCTTTTCCAGTGAGTCAGTTCTTCGCATCAGGTGGCCAAAGTATTGGAGCTTCAGCATCAGTCCTTCTAATAAATATTCAGGACTGATTTCCTGTAGGATTGACTGGTTTGACGCCCTTTCTGTCCAAGGGACTCTCAAGACTCTTCTCCAACACCACAATTCAAAAGCATCAATTCTTCAGTGCTCGGCTTTCTTTATGGTCTAACTCTTACATCCATATAAGAATACTGGAAAAACTGTAACTTGGACTATGTGGACCCTTGGCGGCAATGTCTTTGCTTTCTAATATGCTTTTCTAATATGGTCTAATATGGTCATAGCTTTTCTTCCAAGGAGCAAGCGTCTTTTAATTTCATGGCTGCAGTCACTATCTGCAGTGATCTTGGAGTCCCCAAAAATAAAGTCTGTCACTGTTTCCATTGTTTTCCCATCTATTTCCCATGAAGTGATGGGACCAGATGCCATGATCTTCGTTTTCTGAATGTTGAGCTTTAAGCCAACTTTTTATTCTCCTCTTTCACTTTCATCAAGAGGCTCTTGAGTTGTTCTTCACTTTCTGCCATAAGGGTGGTGTCATCTGCATATCTGAGGCTATTGATATTTCTCCTGCAATCTTGATTCCAGCTTGTGCTTCATCCAGCCTGGCATTTCACATGATGTACTCTGCATATAAGTTAAATAAGCAGGGTGACAATATACAGCCTTGATGTACTCCTTTCCCAATTTGGAACCAGTCTGTTGTTCCATGTCTGGTTCTAACTGTTCCTTCTTGACCAGCATACTGATTTCTTAGGAGGCAGGTAAGGTGGTCTGATATTCCAGTCTCAAGAATTTTTCATTTTGTTGTCATCCACACAGTCAAAGGCTTTAGCGTAGTCAATGACGCACATGTTTTTCTGGAATTCTCTTGTTTTATTAATGATCCAACAAATGTCGGTAATTTGATCTCTGGTTTCTCTGCCTTTTCCAAATCCAGTTTGAACATCTTGAAGTTCACAGTTCACGTACTGTTGAAGCCTGGCTTGGAGAATTTTGAGCATTACTTTGCTAGCATGTGAGATGACTGCAATTGTGCAATAATTTGAACATTATTTGACATTGCCTTTCTTTGGGACTGGAGTGAAAACTGACCTTTTCCAGTCCTGTGGCCACTGCTGAGTTTTCCAAACTTGCTGGCATATTGAGTGCAGCACTTTCACAGCATCCTCTTTTAGGATTTGAACTAGTTCAGCTGGAATTCCATCACCTCCACTAGCTTTTTTCATAGTGATGCTTCCTAAGTCTCACTTGACTTTGCATTCCAAAATGTCTGGCTCTAGATGAGTGATCACACCATCGGGGTTACCTGGGTCATTAAGATCATTTTAGTACAGTTCTTCTGTGTATTCACGCCACCTCTTCTTAATATCTTCTGCTTCTGTTAGGTCCATACCATTTCTGTCCTTTATCGGGCCCATATCTGCATGAAATACTGCCTTGGTATCTCTAATTTTCTTGAAGAGATCTCTAGTCTTTCCCATTCTAGTGTTTTCGTCTATTTCTTTGCACTGATCACTGAAGAAGGCTTTATCTCTCCTTGCTATTTTTTGAACTCTGCATTCAAATGGTATATCTTTCATTTTCTCCTTTGCCTTTTGCTTCTCTTCTTTTCACAGCTATTTGTAAGGCCTCGTCAGACAACCGTTTTGCCTTTTTGCATTTCTTTTTCCTGGGGATAGTCTTGATCACTGGCTCCTGTACAATGTCACGAAACTCCGTCCATAATTCTTCAGGCACTCTATGAGATCTAATCCCTTGAATCTATTTGCCACTTCCACTGTATAATCGTAAGGGATTTCATTTAAGTCATACCTGAATGGTCTACTGGTTTTCCCTACTTTCTTTAAGTCTGAATTTTTCAATAAGGAGTTAATGATCTGAGCCACAGTCAGCTCCCAGTCCTGTTTTTGCTGACTGTATAGAGCTTCTCCATCTTCCTCTGCAAAGAATACATAATCACTCAGATTTCGGTATTGACCATCTGTGATGTCTATGTGTAGAATCTTCCTTCATTACTGATGTAACAATATTCCCTCTGGTATCATGTCACTTCTGTCCAAAGAGCTTCCATTAACTATTATTTAGTAAAGGTCTGCTGGCTGTGAATTTTCTGCCTTTTCCTTTGTCTGAAAATGACTTTGTTCTGTTTTTTTTTTTTTGGCTGAATATAGAATTCTGGGTTGATTTCATTTGTTTCAGCACTTAAACACTGAACCACTTATGGCCTCCATAGTTTCTGGGGTGAAATCCACATTCCCCTGTAAGTAAAATGTTGTTTTTCTTTGGCTCCTTTCAAGTATTTTCTTTGTAGTTTTCAGAAGTTTGATTATAGTCTGTTGTCACATAAATTTCTTTGGATTTATCTTGCTGGTTTACTGACTTCTTGAATCTGCATATTTATGTCTTTCACCAAATTTGGAAAATTTTCAGCCATATCATTTTTAGCACTGCCTTCTTTCTCTCATCTCCTGCTAGGATTCCAATGGCATGAATGTCAGACCTTCTGTTCTTGTCTGACAAGCCCCGAAAATTCTGTTAGTCTTTTTCTCTGCCTTTTTAATCTTTGTTACTCAGTTTGCATAATTTCTATTGATCTTCAACATCACTGATTCTTTCCTCTGTCATCTTCATGCTGCTACTCAAACCATCCGGTTTTTCATTTTTATTATGGTATTGGTTCTTCTTTATATCATCTATTTCTTCGCAAAGAATTTCATTTGTCCATTTGTTTCCCAACAGTGTGAGCCAACTTCTTGGAAAATATGTACCATAGCTACTCTAAATCAAGTCTTTAGATAGTCCCAATACCTATGTCATTTCAGCATCTGTTGTCTCACATGTTTGTGGAGATTTTCCTGGGTTTTCCGATGCTGAGAATGATTACATTATGAACATTCTGAATATTATAAGATTCTGGGTCTCATTTAAATCTTCTGGAGAACATTAACAATTTTGTTTTAATTTTCAAAGTCTTTGCATGTTAATTGGGTTTGTGTCCTGCGTGTGCCACATAGTGGCTAGCCTGAAACCTGAGTGGCTGTCTACTTGTTAGGTAAGTTCTCAAAGTCATTTATATGCTAAGCAGGATCAGATTCACACATGTACCTCAGGGATGAGCCCAAGAGTTCATAGATAACTATGTGGAGTTGCTTTCCCACGCTCCTCCTCCTCTGCCATCTCTCAGATACTTTCAGGTTTCCTGGGGCTCTCTATTTAGCTCTCCAGCCTACATACTGTGCTTCCACAGCTCCCTCATGCCAAATGGCAAGGGGACCAGAGGGGGGAAATGGTAAACTCATTGCCAATTCAGTGGCACTTTAAATTCTGGTCTTCTTTCCCAATCCACCTGCCATTATTTGCTTTTCAGAGTCCTCAAAAGGCTGTTCCATGCACTCTATCCAGGTTTTACAGTTGCATTCAGTAGGAGCAACAGGAAGGAAGGTGCTTAGTCTGTGAACTGGAACTGGAAACCCAGAGTGTGATGTTTAAAATAATATTTTTTTTCCCTACTATGTGTGTGTGTCCATAAACTCATTTGTTCCACTTGGCTAGAAAAAATAAATAAATCAAAGGCACAGCTCTCCCACAAATGCTCCAACTACAATTGTGTTTAACCTAAAAGCTTGATTCCCAATGGCAGGCAGTATCTTTGAGCAGTTGACGCTTCCATTTAAATTATTTGAGCATATCGAACACTTATTTGCATAATCTTATGTTTGCCCAAGTTTAAACAATCATTCAACCAAATATTTTCAACTAAAGAATTAGAGAAAAGATTAATTACTATTGTAATTAGAGTCTATTGTAATTAAAGTCTATTGACTTTAGAGCAGTAGGTCTCAGTTCAGGACCAGATGACTAATCCTGGGCTTTAATCCTCACATACAAAGCCTGAAAACACTTATACACTATGAAACATGTTTGAGAATAGTTTCTTTTTAAAGCCATAAATCTAAGTTTACCATGTATGTTTTCAGATGCAATAAGCCAAAATCAATGACTAAGTCAATTAAAACATATGGAGAAAAATAAATAAAACATATGGAGGCCTGTCACAGGCCATGGGAGGGGAGAAGACTTTGTGAGTCTGAGTCATTAGCACTTCACTAGTCAGAATAATATCAGCTGCAATCTGTGACTCAGTTATTTTCAAGATCTCAGAATTGCCAACTATGGCATAATCTAATGCTGTAAGACGATTTTAATAGAGAAAGATTAAATTAGGAAACTACCTGAGAGCTCTGATAGAGGCAATCCTAAAAGCCCAAGGGACCACTGAAATGGTGAGACAATAAATGTAACATTGTGTAGTTAAATGCCTAAGTCCTCCAGGTGATAATTTAAGATCATTCCAAGAAGACTGAAATCTTAATCCTCAGTTCAAAATATTAACAGTCTCTCAGAGTTCAGCTCACAGCTTACCGTGGATGCTTTCTCTCTCACAAAGCATTTTGGCACCAGAGCATCTGTTTGGGTACCTACAACAATTAGAATATAAGCTCCAAGAAGTCTGTCTCTCGTTAAAAAAATGCTAGGGAACACCTGTTGAATATATCAAGTCTCAGGTAGCAAAATGCAAAGTCAGGCTTTAAGATGTCTCAAATGACCAAAAAAACCTACAAATTCTGGTGCTATTGTTCCTATTAAAGGAGAGGAAAACAAACTAGTTATTTCAAATTACTAGAGGAGTTTGCTTGCTCCTTGGAAGAAAAGTTATGTCAAAACTAGACAATGTATTACAAAGCAGACATACCACTTTCCCAACAAAGGTTCATACAGTCAAAGCTATGGTTTTTCCAGTAGTCATGTATGAATACAAGAAGGCTGAGCACCAAAGAATTGATGCTTTCCAACTTTTGTGCTAGAGAAGACTCCTGAGAGTCCCTTGGGCAGCAAAGAGAGCAAACCAGTCAATTCTAAAGGAGATCAACCTTGAATATTCACTGGAAGGACTGGTGCTGAAGGTCCAATACTTTGGCCACCTGATGGGAAGAGCTGACTCATTGGAAAAGACCCTAATGCTGGGAAAGATTGAAGGCAGGAGGAGAAGCAGGTGACGGAGGATGAGATGGTTGGATAGCATCATCATCGACTCAAAGAACATGAGTTTGAGCAAGCTCCGGGAGCTGGTGATGGACAGGGAAGCCTGGCGTGCTGCAGTCCATGGGGCTGCAAAGAGTTGGACACAACTTAGCAACTGAATAACAAGGGGAGTAAGGGATATCATCATCATCACCCTTTATGGGGGAATGGAGAAAATAAAATAGTTTCAAAAGATACATGAATCAGAGAAGTGACAGATCCATTCAGAAAAAATAAAATTAATCTGCACCAGATTCACTAAATAGAAGATTGTTAAGAAAACCCAGCACCGTCCCCACCCCGGGCCCATTGCCCTCCCCCAAGCCTTTTCTGTATGTCTTCTTTACTACGTGAGGCTTCCTCACATAGGTGTGATCAATTACGACTTCCATTTCCAGCCCTTCTCCCCTCTGGAGAATACGGGGTCGGCTAAAAATTCCAAGCCTCTAATCATCACTGGGTCGTTCTGGTGACCCATCCCGGCCCAGAAGCCCAACCAAAGTCACCACATTAAAACAAAAGATGTGAGTTCCCTGGTATCCTATTGGTTAGGATTCCAGGGGGCCCAAGTTCAAACCCTCATCAGGGAACTGAGATCCTTCAAGCCCCCCAGCATGTCCCCTCCTCCACCAAAAAAGATGCTCCTAGTATCATAGTACGCTCTTATCACCTAGAAATTTACAAGGGTTTTAGGAGCCCTGTGCCAAGGAACAGAGATATATATAAAAAACATTCTTACATATATATTTTCTCACATATATATTCTCATCCTCCCAATTTTCACCACATACTACACTTAACACTAGCTATTTTACTCCTTAGAGCTCAAATATTTCAACTCCCTGCAAGGCAGCCAAAACCCATGGATGATCCAAAAGAGAATTAAAAAACCCTCTATAGGAAATCACAAAATACACTGAGAAGCTGACATGTTTTACCTGTGCAACCACAACAAAATACTTTCCACTCCCTTTCTTTTCCAAGACGCTGTGTTAAAAGTCTCTCTTTTTTTCATCATTTAAACTGTGGTAGATGTAAAAACTGTCTTTGATTAAATCAAAATAATAGAAATAAGTTGATCAGCTTTTAGGGAAAAAAATGAAGGACCAGAAAATCAAATTTATGGTACAAATCCAATTTACATCTCCCAAAAAAGTAATCAGTAGACACCTATGTTAGTATGGGCTTCCCAGGTGGCACTAGCGGTAAAGAGCCCATGTGCCAATGCAGGAGACATAAGAGACACACGTGTGGACCCCTGAGTCGGGAAGATCCCCTGGAGGAGGGCATGGCAACCCATTCCAATATTCTTGCCTGGACAATCCCATGGAAAGAAGAGCCTGGCGGGCTACAGACCATGGGGTCGCAAAGACCTGGACGTGACTGAGCAACTAACACTAATACACTACCAATCAGTATAAACTTTAAGGCAAGCATTTTGACAATACTCCAGAAACTTTAGAATTTTGCATGTTCCTTAATCCAACAGTCAAATTTCTAAATGTATTCTAAAGAAATACTATATACTGCATTGCTACTAACAAAAAATATAGAAATAAATTGGGATTATACACTATAAATTGAAATATGCAGCCATTAAAAAGACTGATATAGATCAGTATGAACATCCAACATGGAAAAATATTCATATTAAGTGGAAAAAGAAAGTTACAAAGAAGTATTACAAAGTGACTTCATTTGAAAATTACACTGATGTTTAAAAAATATTGGAAAGGTATATTTCAAAGTAATGTTTTATCATTCAGAGTGATAGAATTAAAGAGTAAAACACTCTTATTTGCTTCTCCTTGCTTATGGGTATTTGAACTGTGTGCAATATACATGTATTATTTTTGTAACATGGAAAAATTTTAAACTTTTATAAAAGGACTTTTTACCACTTCCCTTTCTTATTCACATCTTTTTTCAACAACTCAAATCTTTTTCATTCAATGTGATATAGCAACAGAAGACCATTTCCAAGACTGCCATTGCTTACTATTTTAGACTATATGCCACCTTACAAATAGTATCACTGTGTAATCACAACACAAGACAAGCTGCTTCTGGAGAGGCTTCATAAACACTTGCTTGCTTTTATAGACTGAGTAAAGTTTTATCACAGCAGACAAAACATCCCTGCACTGAGATCAATCTATGGAATTATAGCTCTCTGTCCATTTTCTCTTAAAAACATACATGTATATAAACTCACAAATCAGAATATAGAGATAGATTGATTGCAAGACCCAATTCTATTCAGTCTTTAAAAAAGAAAAAAAAAAACCTCTAAATATAAACACATAGAAAGATAAAAAATAAATAAAAAGATGGAGAAAGATATGCCATGCTAACACCAATCAAAAGAAAGCTAAACTGCTATATTCATACCAGGCAAGGTGGATTTGAAAACAATGAATATCATCAGGGATAAAGTATAATATTTCATGATGTTAAAAGGAACAATTCTCAACAAGATCTGATGATCTTAACTGTGTGCACACTTACTAACAAAGCTTTAAAATGCATATAGCAAAATTCAAAGAGTCAGAAGAAATAAGCAAATCAGTAATGATAGTCCAAGATTTCACCACTATTCTCTCAGTAAATTATAACAAGTAAACACAAAATCAATAAATATACAGAGCTTAACACTATCACCCAACTTGATCTAATTGACATTATAAAACATTATCCATCAACAGCAAAATACACATTTTTTTTAAATGTACACAGTATTTTACCAAGATAGACCATATTCTGGGCCATAAAACAAATCTGAATAAATTTAAGAGGCCTGAAATTATATAAAGTATGTACTCTGACCACAGAATATTCAACTAGAAATCATTAACTGAAAAAAAATCAGTAAAATCCCTATATATTTGGATGTTAAACTACCCACTTCTAAATAACCCATAGGTCAAATAAGAGAAACTATTACAAAATATTTTGAACTGAATAAAATCAAAAACATCCAATGAAAACTTGTGGAATACACCTAAAGTGATGCTTAAAGGAAAATTTTTAGCATGAAATGCTTATCAAAATAGAAATGGCACATCATTGATTTAAATGTCTACATTAAGAAACTAGAAAAATACAGCTAATTAAGCACAAAGTAAACAAAAGGAAATATTAAGAATATAAAAGCACAAATCAATGAAACAGAGAAAACCAAGAAAGATTAAAAACAATGACTGAAATAAAAATTTTTTCTTTGAAAATATTAATAAAACAGGTTAGCCTCTAGCCAGTCTAATCAAGAAACAGAGAAGACACAAATTACCCATATCAGAAAAGCAAATCTTACAAACATGAAAAGGATAGTAAGGGAACATTTTGAACTATTTTTTGCCAATAAATTTGACAACTTAGGTGAAGTGGACAAATTCCTTAAAAGACATAAACTATGAAAACTCATCTAAGATGAAACAGATAATCTAACTAGTACTACATCTTTTTTAAAAAATTGAAATTGTAATTTAAAAATGTCCACACAAGAAAACTGTAGCCTCAGATGCTTTAACTAGTGATTCTATCAATCATTTAAGTAAAAGATAATAACCTATAATAAACCTATATATAATATAGACAAACGCTTCCAGAAAACAGAAGGCGGAACACTTCCCAACTCATTTTATAAGGCTACCATGACCCACAAAACAAAACCTAAGGCACTACAAGAAAAGGAATCAATAATCCTTATGAACACAAATCCTTATCAAATTTTTAGAAATCAAAAGCAACCAAGTGCGATTTAGTCCATGAGTCTAAGGTTGGTTTAACAGTCAAAAATAATCAATACAACTTATCACTTTAAAGTCTAAAAATGAAAAGAGAAAAAAGAAAAATAATACAATCATCTCAATCGATTCACTATAGCACGTAACAAAATTCAACAGTCATATTTTTTAAATAGAAAATCATTATATTTAATGGTTAAAAACTAATGCTTTCCCTCTAAAAAAAGGAACAAGGTAAGGATGTCCTTTTTTATAACCTCTTTCACTGACTAGAGTCCATTCAGTAATATAAGGCAAGAAAGTAAAAGACATACACAGACTGGGAAAAAAGAAATAAAATTGACTTGATTTATAGACATTATCATTTATGTAGAAATTTATAAGGAGCTTACAGAAAACGTAACCAGGACTATTAAGAGAATTTAGCAAGGTGATTCAAGACCAATACACAAACAATTAACCATATTTCTATAAACTACAAAAAAATTATAAATTATTTCAAAATACTTCAAAATATTATAAATTAGGAAAAAACTATGTGCAAGAGCTGTATAGAGAAGTACAAAACATTGCCAAGAAAAATTAAAGACCCCAAAATGGAAAATATACCATGTTCATAAATCACAACAGCCAGTATCATTAAGATATCAATTCTCCCCCCAGATTGAGCTATAGATTCAATGTAATCCTAAGGAAAATCCCAGCAGGCTTTTGATAGAAATTGGAAAGCTGATTCTCAAGTTTATATGCAAAAGCCAAGGACCTAGCATGGCCAAAACAGTTCAGAAGAAGAAAAATAAAGTTAGAAGATTTATATTATTGCACTACATACTCTGACGATTTACCAAAAAGATACAACAGTCAACAGTGTAGAACTAAGGACAGACATGCATATAGAAAGAATAAAACGTCTCAAGATAGACTACCACACATACGGCCAATTGGATTTCAAAGGTGCCAAAGTAATTCAGAGTAGGATACAGTCTTTTCAACAGTGGTCCTGAAAACTGGATATCCACAAGCAAAAACTGAACATTGACCATATTAAAATGGATCACAGGCCTACATGTAAGAGCTAAACAATAAAATCTGAATTAGAAAACTTACAAGAAAAATCACTATAATCCTGAGTTAGGCAAAAGTCTTAGGTCTCAGAAAACATGAATCATAAAAGCTAAAACTAATAACCGGATTTCACCAAAATAAAATTTTTGCTCTTCAAAAGACACTATTGAGAAAATGAAAAGGAAAACCACTGACTGAAAGAAAATATTGCAAAATATCTCTTTATAGAAGACTTGCATACTGAATAAAGAATGATTACAGCTCAAAAGTAAGACAAGCAATTTGATTTTTCTGTAGTGAATATTAAATGAATTTATTCAAGTAAAACTCTTAAAAGAATGCCTGGTAGGTAGAAAATGCAATGTGAGTCTTTATTACTCTCCTCCAATGGCAATTTGATATTTTTTTAAACAGGCAAAATATCTGAACACATACTTTGCCAAAAATAAGACATCAGTTCAGTTAAGTCGCTCAGTCGTGTCCGACTCTTGCGACCCCATGAATCGCAGCACACCAGGCCTCCCTGTCCATCACCATCCTGGAGTTCACCCAAACTCATGTGCATCGAATCGGTGATGCCATCCAGCCAGCTCATCCTCTGTCATCCCCCTCTCCCCCTGCTCCCAATCCCTCCCAGCACCAGGGTCTTTTCCAATGAGTCAACTCTTCGAATGAGGTGGCCAAAGTATTGGAGTTTCAGCCTCAGTCCTTCCAATGAACACCCAGGACTGATCTCCTTTAGGATGGACTGGTTGGATCCCCTTGCAGTCCAAGGGACTCTCAATACAAATGGCTAAAAATAGTCTCATGAGAAGTTGCTCAAGATTGTTACTCATTAGCAAAATGCATATTAAAACCACAAGATTTCATTATATATCAATTTGAATGGCTGAAATTAAAAAGACTGATGGCACCAAGTGATGGGAAGAAATTGCAGCAACTAAAACTCTTACTGTGAGGATAAATGAAAATCACACAGTCACTGGAATACTGACAGTTTCTTATAAAGTCAAAGATATACCTACTATATGAACCAGCAATCCCAGTTCTAGGAAACTGCTCAAGAAAAATGAAAACACATATCTACACAAAGACTTGTACTCATATGTTCATAGCAATTTTACTCAAAAGAGCCCAAACCTGGAAAAAAACCCAAATGTCCATCAACTGGTTAATGGATAAACAATGTCATATGTCTGTAACAAAGAATATTCAGCAAAAACAAACCACTGAATCAACAATGTAGAAAGAATCTCAAAATCATTATTCTAACAAGCCAGACACAAACCTACTTTATGCATGATTTCATTTACATAAAATTCTCAAAGTGTCAAAACTATGGGGACAAAAAGCAGATATAGGGAAAGTAATTGGTGTGGAAATGGAATAGACTACAAAGGGCATAAGAGAAGTTTTGGTGGATGAAAAAACGTTCTGTGTGATGACCGCAGCGGTGGTTATTTGATTCTCATGACTTCAAAACTCATTAAATTGCACACTTAAAATGAGTTAATCCTACTGTATGTAAATTACAGCTTTAGAGCTGTTAAAAATACAGTACACCAGAAAAAGTACGAGTTTTTCAAAGTTTTTTTAGATATCAGGGATCAGAAAATAAACAAGATTGGTTCTGCACTCAAGTTCACTCTGACTAGAGGCAAACAAGTTATATGAACTGATGTTACAGCACAATGTGATGAAAGACACACACAGAGACTGCTAAAAGCAGCCCACATGAGAGGCATCTAATCCAGCCTCAGTGAGAGAGTCAGGAAAGGCTCACTGCAAGAGGTAACATCCAAGATGTGCCCTGAGTAACAAAGAGCTAGTTCCTTATTCATTTACCTACCCATTCCAAGTGACCCAAAGTCTGTAACAGTAGACGTAAAGATTACATTTAGTGTGTGAGTCCAAAGACAAAAATGTGCAAAGCACATGAGTAACAAAATCAGCCTGAGAGGGCCTAGGGAAAGCTTCTTGGAGTAAGCAGTCAGAGTCGAGTCTCTAAAGCAGTGATTCACAACAGAAAATGAGCAGCAGAAGCCCTCAGGAAGTTTCAGTGTATGTTTCTAAATACATATACCTGCATCAATCCCAGCTTCCAGAATCAGAAAATTCAGGAAAGAAGAACAGACATCTGTTGTTGTTGTTTTCTTCCTTTTTAAATTGCCCATGTGATTCTGATATTAAGAAACAATGCACTGAAAAGCTTTACAACACTACCTTTGACAACAAAACAGAAAAAAGAGACAAATTTAAATATTTTGTGCATCAAAAGATACTATCAACAGAGTCAAAAAGAAACCCACAAAATGAGAGAAAAATTTTCCAAATGACATATTTAATGAGGGAATAATATCCAAAATATATACAGAACTTCTAAAATTCAACAAAAAACAGCCCAATTCAAAAATTGGCAAAGGACTTAAGACATTTCTCCAAAGAACACATACAAATGGCCAGTGAACATATGAAAAGATTCTCAATATCACTAATCATTTGCATGTATGCTAAGCCGCTAAATTGTGTCTGACTCTGAAACCTGCGGACTGTAGTTCCACCAGGCTCCTCTGTCCATGGGATTTTTCAGGCAAGAACACTGGAGTGGGTTGTCATTTCCTCCTCCAGGGGATCTGCCCGACCCAGGGACCGAATCCATGTCTCCTGCACTGGCAGGCAGACTCGTTACCACTGAGCCACCCAGGAAGCCCTCACTAGTCATTAGGGAAATATAAATTAAAAGGACAATGAGATACCACCTCACATTCATTAGGACAGCTACTGTCAGAAATATTAAAAAATAAAAGTGTTGGTAAGGATATGCAGCAATTGGAATCCTTGCGCAGTACTGGTGAGAAAGTAAAATGGGACAGCCCCTACAGAAAACAGTATGGCAGCCCCCATCAAAATTCACTATCTAGCAAGTCCACTTGCAGGTATATACCAAAGAGAAATGAAAGCAAGGTCTCCAAGAGATTGGTGTATCCATTCTCTCGGAGGTACCACAATAGCTAAAGAGAAAAAGCAACTTAAATGTCCACTGATGGATGTATGGATAAAAAAATGCAGTATATCATAGACTGACTATTTTTCAGCTTTAAGGAACTTCTGACACACGCTACAATATAGATCATATGAAGTATATAGTTACAGTATTCAAATTCATAGAGATAGAAAATAGAGTGGTGGTTGGGGGTAGGTGGCTTGGGAAGGAAATGAAGAGCTACTGTTTGAGTTTTACAAAGTAAAGAGTTTTGGAGATAGACCGTGGTGATAATAGAACAACATTAGGAATGTATTTAATACCACCAAACTGTACACTTAAAATGACTAAGATGGTAAAATTCATGTTATGTATATTTTACCACAATTAAAAAAAAAAGGAATCACTGCATTGATTCTGAACTTGTTATATACATGGAGTACCCACTGTATCAGTAACAGTAAAATAGCCAGCACTTACTGCCTCCTATGTGCCAGGAACTGTTTTAAGTGCTTTATATGTTTTATCTCCCCAACAATCCTATTAGCCAGGCACTCTTAGGAACAGATTTGCATTTTAAAAAACTCTCAAACCCTCATACACTACTAGCAAGAATGTAGAATGGTTCAACCACCACTGTGGACAATATAGATAATTGGCAGCTCCTCAACAGACTAAACATCGAGTTACCTTATAACTCAACAATTTCACTCCAAAGTATGTGTCTAAGAGAAATGAAAACCTATACTAACACAAAAACTTGTGCACAAATGTCCACAGCGTCAACAAACTGATGAAACAAAATGTGGTATATTTATACAATGGAATATTACTTGGCAATAAAAAGGAATAGAGTACAGATACATGCTAAAGCATTGATGAACCTTGTTAACAACATGCTAAAAGAAACCAATGATAAAAGACCACATACTGAATGATTCCATTATATTTACATGAAAAGTCCAGAACAGGAAAATCTAGAGAGACAGGCAAGTAAATTAGTGGTTGCCTAGGGCTAAGGGTTGGGGGAAAAGAGCTGTGTGACTGCTAATGAGTATGGGATTTCTTTATGGAGTGATTAAAATGTTTTAAACTTGATTGTACAACTCTGTGAACATAATTTAAAAAAAAATGAACTGTATGCTTTAAGTAGGTAAACTGTTTAACATGTGAATCATATCTCAAAAAAGCTATTATTAAAGAACAAAAATACCTCAGGGTGGGGAATGGTTCCAAACTTTAGTCAGCAGGCTGTCATAGCAATAATCTACTACCGATGTAATTATACGTGCTTCTCATTCTGGAATACTTACAGTTTTACGGTTACGAAAGAAGCTTCAGACATACTTGGGTAAAGGAACTAACACACCGCAGCATATCCGTGCTCAATATATTTACGTGCCTAGCATAGCACCAACAATGTATTTGCAGCTGACTCACGAAACACTGCAGACCCCAAAAGCAAACCCAATGAACCTGATGCAGGAGAGAGCAGGCCAGATTTCTAGGGGAGACCTTTCTGTCTCAGGTCCTTCACATGTGAAGACATGCAGATCATCACAGCCACCAAGCAAAGGTCTGATAGCTGCAGCTGTCTACAAATGAATCCTAAATACCAGCCACGGGAAGGAAAAACGAGAGGTATACAGTTCATTAAAACAAAGTTTGGGCTTGATTTTATTTATACAAAAAAGAGATTCTATACACAATTAGTAACTTCTTTCTTGTCACAGTATAGTCATTTATTCAAAAAATAATTAGTAAAGATTGCATTTATTATGTGCAATATATTTTTATATATTTTAATATAATATATATTTAATATAAAAATATATTATGTGCAATTATTCTAGATAATGGGGATACAAAACAAAGTTATGACCCTCATGGACCCTAAACAAATATGAGGGGGGGATATAAACAAATTCTGAATATAGTATATCAGATAGGGATAAACCATGAAGCAAAACAAAGCAGGGAATACAAATAAGAAGTGCTGGGGGGAGGGGGGAGTTGTAGGAAATACACAGGGTAGTGAGAGGAAGGGAGGAAGGAGCAGAGAATTAAAGATGACTTTCAAGTTTTTTGCCTGAAGAATGGAACTGCCATTTACAAACAGAAAAACAAGGTAAGGAAGAGGTTTAAGGGGAAAAAATCAGTTTGGTTTGGATATTAAATTTAAGATGCCAATTATACATCTAAGTGAAGATTTTAAGTGGACATAAAGCTTGAAATTCAGTAAAGTTGAGGCTGGAAATAATTAGTGAGTCAACAGTGTAAAGACAGTACTTATAGCTTTACCTCATGACTATCCATAATTCAAACTATTCCCTAGAGATGAATAAGCTGATACTGATATTTTGACTTTAAAAACACTGCTGCAATAAGCATCCTAGAAATATTTCCTTATGCTACATATTGACATTTTTGAGTAAGGAAGCCTCCTAAAAATGGAACTGCTGATTCAAAAGGTATGACCATGTTAAATTTTATTAAAAACAGCCAGTTGATTTACAAAAGGATTATAGAAGCTCATACTTCTTCAATTAGGACACAACTGCCCCTTTTCCAAGACCAGTGAGCAGTGGATATTACTCTTAAATTTCTGGTCAACCAAATGGCTGAAAAAAAAATGCTATCTTGTTTTAATTTCTCTGAACATATCTGCATATATTCGTTGGCTATCTGTAAGTGCTCCTCTGTAAAATGTTCATTTTATTACAGGATGGTTTATCTTTTCAATTTGAAGATGCCCTGATATATCACAAATATGAAATCTTTATCTGGTAGTTTGTGGTAATTGTTTCTCCCAGTCTACCACTTGCCATTTTGTTTACAAATGCCTTATAGAAAAAATTTTATGTTCATACAAGTCATTTACTTTATGGCTTCTAAACCACCTGTCTCACTTTAGAAGTCCCAGGGTTCGAAATACATTCCCCTATTATTTTTGTACTTTTACTTTTTACATGTATGTCTTTCATACATCTGGAAGTTACTTTTGATTCCAGAGTGAGCTAAGGCGTCTAGGTGTATTTGGAGGTGAACTGCCAATTTGATCGGCAGTTTATTAAGGAAACCGTCCATTCGTTCCCACATAGTAAGTGCCTGATCACAGGCCTGACTTGCCTGCGTAGCCATGCAATCTCGACCAGAAAAAAATTCTGCATAAAAGCATAAGGGAAGTCAAAGCGCCCCAGTACTTTATATAAATATGCAAATTACACAGAGCAGTGACATAAAATTCTGAGTCAAGAATGAAGTGAGGGAAGGAGAACAGCAGCAAAAGTGAGAGAGCACAGCTTCTTCTTGTCTTGCTGGCTCTGGCCTCACTGTGATGACCCAACCAAAGGAAGGGACAGAAGACAGGCGATTAAACTGAAAACAGAAGAAAAGATTCCCTCTATCTTGAGTCTTGGACTCCTTCCAGTCTCCCCTGTCAAAATGTTTTCAGCGGTCGGTTTCATCCATAGGCACTAAAGCCTGAAGCCCTCCTCAGCTAGACACGTTCGGATGAGTTCTAGGAAAGCTCCAGACAGCGCTGTTTGGCTGCGACGTGTGTCTTCCCAACACTGCCAAAGCTAACTGCTCCTTTTAATTGCGGACAAACTTGAAATAGGCGTTTTTCTGACACAAAATATCTAAATCAGGTCAGTTAAATGGTATTCATTACATGCCTTAACAGAGACAGCAGTGAGGAGATGAAATAAGAGTTTGGTTTTTCTTGAGCTCATGAAACAAAGAAGAGAAAACTCTGTAGGTCAGGGGTCCTGCCCAGCGCTGGGTGAAATGAACTGACACTCTCCCCTCCATTCAACCTATGTCTGATAATTCTGTGTGTGCATGTGAGAGAGAGGGAGAGAGAGGGAGAGAGAAGAAAAGAGAGACAAGAGGGAAAGAGAGACAGAGGGGGAGGGGAAGAATGGAAAAGAAAGCAGAGGGAAAGAGAAATATCACTCATTGCTCTGGTCCACCCCTTCCCACTCCTTATCACATTTTGTCAATTTAGATATATAAAAAGCAGCTATTGGGAATTCCCTGGCAGTGCAGTGGTTAGGAGTCTGTGCCTTCACTACTGAAGCCCCAACTTCAATCCTTGTTCAGGGAACTAAGATCCTACAAGTCATGCAGCATGGGAAAGAAAAAAAAAAACAGCTATTTACAAAACCTGTATAAAACCTAAAGATGAATCCCCCTCCATTCGAAATGCTTTATAATGAATCAGAACAGTCAAGAAGAAAGAAGACAGGCACCTGCCAGTCTGAGCGATACCCTCAGTGACCAATGGGAAAGCGTGGAACAGAATGACGAGACACTGTTTATCATGAATGTCTCTGCATCGCATACACTAAAGGTGTCACCAAAGCGCTTCCGTTACTTTCAGGGAAGAATGAAAAATTGAAGGGTGGGTAAAACATTCAAGTCAACTCTTCTGTCCTTCATCCTTGAAATTCAGCGAATTTCTTTAAACACAAATCACTCTAATCTTTGTTGACCTAACCCTAGCAATCTCCCAGAGCTCACAGAGAGCATGGTAACATAACTAAATAATAAAACCCATGAAGCACTGCATACATTTAATAAGTTACCTACACTATGTGCCTACCACATGATGCTTAGCACTAAAATACATAGGTGAATAAGATACTAATTTTTCAGAAACACACAATTTCGCATCATATATCACATAATAAATACTACAGAGAAAGCCCTGCCTCATGATAGTAGCCATTTTTGTTCTAAAAGCAGATGTGAAGGTGTTGAGTTCATAAAAGGAACTATAAATCATAACATGTAGCAAAACATAGACTTAATGGTTCAAAGAAACAAGTTTGCATGCACTATGAAATCACACACTATGTACTGCTTACTTGTCAGCCGCTGACCCCTCTTCGTTGCACCAGAACCCTCACGGCTACTGGGCCCTCCCCAGGCCTAGGCGATGAGCCCTAAACCAATCAAATGATCCTCATTTCACTTTTCAGGCCTGGCCCATGAGACTAAAGATGATGTATGCTGGGGGTTCCTGAGAAAGATTTTCCCCATTGTGAAAGGCAACACAAGCAACTCCCCTCCCTGTCTGTCTCTGAACGCAGCTGTGTGGGGATGTGGTACCTAGAGCTGTGGCAGTCACCTTGTGACCATGAGGGGACAAGCCCAAGTATGATTAACACAGTTAATGCAGATGGCAGAATAGCAAGGTGAGAAGCACCTTGATGCTTGGGTGGCTTGACGGTGTCAGTGTGCCCTTGCTCTAACCAACCCTGTACCTCTCTATAGACCTTTCTGGGTTTGAGATCAGAAATTTCACTCATTGTTTAGCCACATTTAGTTTAGTATTCTGCTACTTGCAGATAAAAGCATCCTGAGTGACAGAGGCCCATTAAAAAATAAGTAAAACAAGGACCAGATAAATTCAGACTCCAGGGTGATTGCTTCTTAGGCAACTGCAGAATGCAGAAAGAAAACCACTTACCTTTCTTCAGGTCATGGATATTCTTGTCCAAAGATTCACCTCCATCAAAGCTAACCGGAAGCCTAAAGTGACAGCCCACAAAATTCAACTGGGCTCAGTATCAATGGATTGCAGTCTATTTTCTGAAACTGTGGTAAGATCGTATCACCTGTCCACATGTTGGCAAACCACTTCAAGTCCTCTAGGAGCACCACTAAGTACCCCTGGTAGGCCACAATGTCCACAGTGGCCTCATTTGGTTCCCTCATCTTTGCAATTTTGAACCAGAATGCTGGAGGCAATGTAAACCATGGTGTAGAGATAAGATACATGTATATATCTCCACGTGTGGAAAAGCAGCTTTTACAGAGTTCCTGAATTTATCTAAGGTATTTTTCTTGGGACCAGTAAGGTAAAAGACACCACGCCACCCCCCCCCAACCAAAAAAAAAAAGAAAAAGAAAACAGACTGTCCTTTAAAAATCAAAATAAGTCTCTCTTAACATCCCTAACCTATATCACCTCCCTCCCCTGGATATATGTAGCATTTATTAGATCCTACAGAGTTAAGAGAACCTATAAAAATGATTAACAGTTACTTATTTATGTATAGAAGATCCAACCAGTCCATTCTAAAAGAGATCAGTCCTGGGTATTCTTTGGAAAGACTGATGCTAAAGCTGAAACTCCAATACTTTGGCCACCTCATTCAAAGAGTTGACTCATTGGAAAAGACTCTGATGCTGGGAGGGATTGGGGGAAGGAGGAAAAGGGGACGATGGAGGATGAGATGGGTGGATGGCATCACCAACTCGACGGACGTGAGTTTGAGTGAACTCCGGGAGTTGGTGATGGACAGAGAGGCCTGGCGTGCTACGATTCATGGGGTTGCAAAGAGTCAGACATAACTGAGGGACTGAACTGAAATGCTAAAGAATGTTCAAACTACAGCACAACTGCACTCATCTCACATGCTAGCAAAGTATGCTCAAAATTCTCCAAGTTAGGCTTCAAAAGTACATGAAGTGAGAACTTCCAGATGTTTAAGCTGGATTTAGAAAAGGCAAAGGAACCAGAGATCAAACTGCCAACATTCGTTGGATCATTGTAAAAGCAAGAGAATTCCAGAAAAACATCTACTACTACTTCACTGACTACACTAAAGCCTTTGACTGTATGGATCACAACAAACTGTCGAACATTCTTCAAGAGATGGGAATACCAGACCACCTGACCTGCCTCCTGAGAAATCTGTATGCAGGTCAGGAAGCAACAGTTAGAACTGGACATGGAACAATGGACTAGTTCCAAATTGGGAAAGGAGTACATCAAGGCTGCATGTTGTCACCCTGCTTATTTAACTTATATGCAGAGTACATCATGTGAAATGCCAGGCTGGATGAAGCACAAGCTGGAATCAAGACTGCTGGTAGAAATATCAATAACCTCAGATATGCAGATGACACCACCCTCATGGCAGAAAACAAAGAGGAATCAAAGAGCCTCTTGATGAAAGTGAAAGAGGAAGAGTGAAAAAGCTGGCTTAAAACTCAACTTTCAAAAGACGAAGATCATGGCATCTGGTCCCATCACTTCATGGCAAATAGACGGGGAAACAATGGAAAGAGTGACAGACTTTATTTTCTTGGGCTTCAAAATCACTGCAGTTGGTGACTGCAGCCATGAAATTAAAAGACACTTGATCCTTGGAAGAAAAGCTATAACCAACCTAGACAGCATATTAAAAAGCAGAGATATTACTTTGCCAACAAAGGTCCATCTAGTCAAAGCTATGGTTTTTCCAGTATCCATGTATGGAAGTGAGAGTTGGACTATAAAGAAAGCTGAGCGCCAAAGAATTGATGCTTTCGAACTGTGGTGTTGGAGAAGCCTCTTGAGAGTCCCTTGGACTGCAAGGAGATCCAACCAGTCCATCCAAAAGAAAACTAGTCCTGAATATTCACTGAAAGGACTGATGCCTAAGAATAAGCTCCAATACTTTGGACACCTGATGGGAAGAACAGACCCATTAGAAAAGACCCTAATGCTGGGAAAGACTGAAGACAGGAGGAGAAGGGGATGACAGAGAACAAGAGGTTGGATGGCATCACCGACTCAATGGACATGAATTTGAGCAGGCTCAGGGAGTTGGTGATGGAAAGGGAAGCCTGGTGTGCTACAGTCCATGGGGTCATAAAGAGTAGGACACAACTGAGCAACTGAACTAAATTGAACATATATGTAATTAATTTATGAATTTGTTCATATGCTGGAATAGCAGGATCAAAAAATTTTTCTAATAGAATATGTTAAGACAAATTACTACTACCAGAAGTAATAATGTTGTTGTTTAGTCACTAAGTCATGTCCAATTTTTGTAATCCCAGGGACAGAGGAGCCTGGTGGGCTATAGTCCATGGGATTCCCCAGGTAAGAATACTGGAGTGGGTTGCCATTTTCTTCTCCAAGGGATCTTCCTGGCTCAGGGATCAAACCAACGTCTCTTGTGTTTCCTGCACTGGCAGGCAAATTCTTTACCACTGAGTCACCTGGGAGGCTAGCAGTAATAAGAGCTGCTGCTGCTGAGTTGCTTCAGTCATGTCCGACTCTGTGCGACCCCAGAGACGGCAGCCCAACAGGCTCCCCCGTCCCTGGGACTCTCCAGGCAAGAACACTAGAGTGGATTGCCATTTCCTTCTCCAATGCATGAAAGGGAAAAGTGAAAGGAAATCGCTCAGTCGTGTCCAACTCTTCGTGACCCCATGGACTGCAGCCCACTCCGTCCATGGGATTTTCCAGGCAAGAGTACTGGAGTGGGATGCCATTGCCTTCTCCAAATAGCTAGGGCTAATTAAATGCTTACTTTCAGCCAGACATTATTCCAAACATCTGACTGATATACAGCTTACTAAATCCTTACAACAGTCCTAATAGGTAGACGTTATTAACTATGGAATGAGGTTCGTGACATTGTACAGGAAACAGAGATCAAGACCATTCCCATAGAAAAGAAATGCAAAAAAGCAAAATGGCTGTCTGGGGAGGCCTTACAAATAGCTGTGAAAAGAAGAGAAATGAAAAGCAAATGAGAAAAGGAAAGATATAAACATCTGAATGCAGAGTTCCAAAGAATAGCAAGAAGAGATAAGAAAGCCTTCTTTAGCAATCAGTGCAAAGAAATAGAGGAAAACAACAGAATGGGAAAGACTAGAGATCTCTTCAAGAAAATCAGAGATACCAAGGGAACATTTCATGCAAAGATGAGCTCGATAAAGGACAGAAATGGTATGGACCTAACAGAAGCAGAAGATATTAAGAAGAGATGGCAAAGAATACACAGAAGAACTGTACAAAAAAGATCTTCATGACCCAGATAATCACGATGGTGTGATCACTGACCTAGAGCCAGACATCCTGGAATGTGAAGTCAAGTGGGCCTTAGAAAGCATCACTATGAACAAAGCTAGTGGAGGTGATGGAATTCCAGTTGAGCTATTCAAATTCTGAAAGATGATGCTGTGAAAGTGCTGCACTCAATATGCCAGCAAATCTCGAAAACTCAGCAGTGGCCACAGGACTGGAAAAGGTCAGTTTTCATTCCAATCTCAAAGAAAGGCAATGCCAAAGAATGCTCAAACTACCGCACAATTGCACTCATTTCACACGTTAGTAAAGTAATGCTCAAAATTCTCCAAGCCAGGCTTCAGCAATATGTGAACCGTGAACTTCCTGATGCTCAAGCTGGTTTTAGAAAAGGCAGAGGAACCAGAGATCAAATTGCCAACATCCGCTGGATCATAGAAAAAGCAAGAGAGTTCCAGAAAAACATCTATTTCTGCTTTATTGACTATGCCAAAGCCTTTGACTGTGTGGATGACAATCAACTGTGGAAAATTCTGAAAGAGATGGGAATACCAGACCACCTGATCTGCCTCTTGAGAAATTTGTATGCAGGTCAGGAAGCAACAGTTAGAACTGGACATGGAACAACAGACTGGTTCCAAATAGGAAAAGGAGTACGTCAAGGCTGTATATTGTCACCCTGCTTATTTAACTTATATGCAGACTACATCATGAGAAACGCTGGACTGGAAGAAACACAAACTGGAATCAAGATTGCTGGGAGAAATATCAGTAAGCTCAGATATGCAGATGACACCACCCTTATGGCAGAAAGTGAAGAGGAACTCAAAAGCCTCTTGATGAAAGTGAAAGTGGAGAGTGAAAAAGTTGGCTTAAAGCTCAACATTCAGAAAACGAAGATCATGGCATCCGGTCCCACCACTTCATGGGAAATAGATGGGGAAACAGTGGAAACAGTGTCAGACTTTATTTTTTGGGCTCCAAAATCACTACAGATGGTGACTGCAGCCATGAAATTAAAAGACGCTTACTCCTTGGAAGGAAAGTTATGACCAACCTAGATAGCATATTCAAAAACAGAGACATTACTTTGCCAACAAAGGTTCATCTAGTCAAGGCTATGGTTTTTCCTGTGGTCATGTATGGATGTGAGAGTTGGACTGTGAAGAAGGCTGAGCACCGAAGAATTGATGCTTTTGAACTGTGGTGTTGGAGAAGACTCGAGAGTCCCTTGGACTGCAAGGAGATCCAACCAGTCCATTCTAAAGGAGATCAGCCCTGGGATTTCTTTGGAAGGAATGATGCTAAGGCTGAAACTCCAGTACTTTGGCCACCTCATGCGAAGAGTTGACTCATTGGAAAAGACTCTGATGCTGGGAGGGATTGGGGGCAGGAGGAGAAGGGGACGACAGAGGATGAGATGGCTGGATGGCATCACTGACTCGATGGACGTGAGTCTGAGTGAACTCCGGGAGTTGGTGATGGACAGGGAGGCCTGGCGTGCTGTGATTCATGGGGTCGCAAAGAGTCAGACACGACTGAGCAACTGATCTGATCTGATCTGATTAACATTATCCACACTTTACAACTAAGAAAACTGAGACACAAAGAGGTTAAGCAACTTTCTCAGAATCACACAGCCAGCGAGTTGATTCCAACCCATAAGTCACTCCAGAGTCCATGCTCTTATTCATTATATAGTCTGCATAGTTAGCTAACACTAAAATCACTCACATAACAACTTCAATTGCTCTGAGTTAGTTAGTAATTATGTATAATAGAAATTGAAAAACATATCTGAATAATTAGAGAAAAATTATTTTAAATCTGTAAGGATATGAGACCATATCCGTTGCAGAATTGCCAGAGATTTCAATATTACATGCCATCAAAGGGCATTTACTCAAAGATTGCAGTAGCTCCTAAATCACTGAAATACCAGCTGACTAGATATACCCCATCCAGACTGATAAATTTAGAACCATTTACCTATCCTTGATCAGTCCAGATCACAGATCACCAAGCCAGACAAGAGTTCATCAAGACTGCCAGACAAGGAAGTCATTATTACAACATAAACATTCAAGGGTGGACTTACTAAAATCACGAAACATCCCTGGAGCACTGACGCCATTACCAAAGGTGCCCTGTCTTTGGCACCTTGTAAAGCTCTTGTAAAGCTCACTCCTCCTGCAAGCTCACAAATCTGCAGTAAACTTGAACTTCATATGTGTGTTGGTGGAAAAAAATTCTTAGAAATCAGAATTCAGCACTGTTGGTGACCCGACTTAGACTTAACTCTCCACCACAATTCTAAATTTGACACGCTTGGGACCTCGATCACTCTCTTGGCACAAGATGAACTGCATTGTGAAGCCTTCATAGGAACACACCTTATTCCCACCTGGCCTATAAACTACCAAAAGGCAGCTGTGCACTGAGCATGTTGTGTCCTGGCAGTGTCTAGAACAAACGTGGGACCTGGTAGTCTAACCACTCCGTAAGTATCTGCTAACCCCATGACTTCATGAGAAGTAAGTAATTCGAGGAAATAAAGGAACAAAGAACAAGAGGTAAATTTCAAGGCAAAAATGTAACTTCCAATTATGTGTTCTTTTTCCCCAGATTATGATATCCAAAAAAGCACAAAAGCTTTTTTGTCAGCTGACAAACAGTCATCTAATGATTTTAAAGATGAAAAGGAACTGCTTCTCCGCACCTTTCATCAAAACACCTTGATCAGATGTGGTATTCAACCTGTAAATTAAAGATACAAGCTTCTTGGTGGCCAACTTATCTTTTTGTTTCTTTTTACAAGGACTAAGTGGAAATTAAATATAAACAAGAAAGACACCTTGGAAATAAAATTCTATTGGGCCTTCCCAAACAGCCTGAGGTTAAAAAGATGTCTGTGAACAAAATTCTAGGATTATTAAAACCAAACTGTTGGTACCCGACCATGACTCACAGTCAACTCTCTTTCCTCTTCTTTACATACACCTGAGATAATACTGACCTACTTTACAGGACTATCGTGAGAAGTATCAGCTTAAAAATACTCAGCATGTTGAGATGAAGAGAGCTTGTAGTATGTATACTTAACCACTTTTAAAATTGACATGAATTGAGACTTATGTCATGATGCAAACCACTGTGTTAATTACTTAAAAGTAAACTGCAAATATTTAGAACACAAACATTATCTCACATTGAAGAATATGCTCATTAATAAGTATATATTTTCTAAAACATTCAAAATGTCTTTCAAGAAAGTAGGCAGAGTACTTTAGACAGAAAAAAAAGTGACTTTTCACTAACCACACCAGGAAATAAAAAGTATTGACATTTGCTCCCAATCCCTAGGCCTCTGGACCAGAAAGCTGTCCACTCAGCTATGAAAGCAGTCAACAAATCAACAGACTCTACGGAGGTTGATAACTACCCTTCTCCTCCTCATCAGAGAGGGCTGTGCAGCCCCACTCCCAGCCCCAACCACCTGCAATTCCTAATGAGAAAGAGATGGGCTCCTAACAAGGGCAGAGTTGAGATATGAATATTTGCTACAGCACCTTCTGCTTTTTATATCAGAGTTATGCCCACGGAAACGCGTGTTTCAATATTACAAAGTCACCACAGGATTTCTTCTATTTCCTTTCAGCTCAGTTAGTTTGCTTTTCGGCAAAAGCTGATTAACATGACAGAGTTATTGCGTCCTTCAGACGCCCTACAGCAACCTGATAAGCTGGTTCAAAGTGCTACTTCTCGGGGTTAGCAGCAACTACAGCTCTGGGAATTGAGGCTTTTGAGATGCTCTGCTTTATAAACCTCATTTATCAAACAGCGGGAGAGCTGTTACATATGGTGATGGGCATTATGGAAATACTCTGATTGAATACAAAATGTGAACTGGATTAAATTACCTACAAGAAGGAAAGAAACTAAGGAGGAGGTAAAAGGAACCAGTCACAAGTATGAATCAAATACCGCTGCACAGAAGTGTTAGTCTGTTTATAATTAGTTACCCTTTGGGTTTGCTATGGAAAGGTTTCCTGGGATATCTATGCAGAATTTTTTAAATTTAACATAGGTTAAACTAAATAATTACATCTACCATAGTTTTTGCCTACTCAAGACAGGAAGAAAGGTTAGAGGAGGTTTACATAAATTCAGACATCCCTGACAACACAAGGATTAGCTTATGCTAAAAATCCCAGTATGGGAAATCAGAGTATGTGCGGGAAAAGAACTGTCCCTTACAACATGGATGGGCGGGAATAAGAGAAGCACAGTAAAATAAGGCAAAATTTTTGAACATTTTTCTGTGGGCAACTAGTTTCTACTTTAATTTAGTAAAATACTTCAAGATTTGTTTAATGTTCAGTTACGGATTAATTACTTAAAAAATCATTTAAAAGAAAACTCATGTTCTGTTTGCTTGCTTTATTTAAAAAAACAAGGAGGCACACACATCTTCCCGTAACGTAGCTCTAAGTTGCGATGACTTCATGGACAAAAACATGAGAAAATTAGTAATCATCCTATGCTGTCCTAAGCACTGAAACTCCTTGATTTTGGGGAGGAGACAGGCTGATACCACAACGTGAGGGAGAGAATAAAGGAGAAAAAAGTCCTATGGGAGATGAGTACGCACCACAGTAATAAGCCTGACACTTATTTTTAAAAGTTGGACACTGAGTTTAGATGGGGCTTTGAGATCCTGCTGATAAAAAATGCTTCTGGGAAACGCAGGCCTCTACCTCTGGCCGAAGAACAAATGAATGAATCATGGACACACCCGAGCTAGAAGCCCAGGCCGTCTGACACACTGGGAAGACATCGGGGCCTGCATAACCTGGAGTTCCAGTACTGGCGTGGCCTGGAAACACCCTCCCTGCGCCCGGCACAGAGACATAACTGACAGGTCACACAAGGGCCGCGTCAGGGAGCAAAGAAATCCGAGTACAAAGAAAGCACAGCAGCCTCAGAAGCAGCAAAAGCCACAGGAAACAATCCGATGTTCTCAAAGAGAGGGGGAAAAAAAAACTTTCAAACTGCTGTGGAGGGCTTTACGCCACTGCTCTGCTGACAAGGACAGGATTCCTCCTCCCCCTAAGAGTGAACTCAGGTGCCCTGCCACTTTGCCAGCTAGAGACAAAGTGGAAAAACTGGTGTCTCACGACTGGCAGCACAGACTCACGGCACACGTTCACCTGCAAGGGTTCTGTCCCTGTGCATCCCCAACAGCACCACCTTCTCCCACCTTTCCTGCCCCTCACTCTTTCTAACCCTTCCTACTGCTAAATCCTTTGAACTGGGTACTGATGCTGACCTGAAATCGCAGACCTGCCCGCTGCGCCCAGAAGCAGACTCTCTGGGGAGGTGGCCTTCTCGCAAGCTCCCTCCCGAAGATCGCAGGGGTGACTCAGGGACGGCGTTCCCGTGGGCCCGGCCAGCCCAGGCTTCCCGAAACAGGGCCCCTCTGTCACTGACGTCCCTTCCGTGCCTAGCAGCACCCCAGGTCATGGTTCTCAATAAACACATATAGGAAACAAGCTCATTCTCTTTTTCCCACTCCTTAAAAATAAACCCAACGGCACCCAGATTTAGAGCACACCTACCGAAGAAAAAATTAAAGAAAGGGAGGTGCCCACCCACAGAATCTTTCCATTCAAAGAGGCACTATTCTGCAGCTGCCTCAGAGTTTATAATTAACAGGCAAGCTTAACCAGCAACAGAAATTTCTGGAGTCCACTGTAATTTACACTAGAACCTGGCTTATTCCAAATTTGGATTACAAGCACGGGCTGGATTCCATGATTTAATCCGAAAGCTTTCTTGGCACACCTCTAGCTCAAGTCTCTCGCCATCACTTAGCCTAGCCTCCAGGGAGTGGGTGCAGGCCAAGCCAAGTCCAGGAAGACGCAGGCTGACCGCTCCCAGGTCGCACACCAGCTTCCAGAGCCCCACCAGCCGCCCAGCGCCAGCCCCGGGGACTCTGGCCGGAGGGCTGGCTAGAAGAATGGCAGATGGCACTCAGGTGTATTCACCAGGGTGCCATCTGCAGACCTTTGCTATCGCTGGCCTGCAAGGGTTTCATTTCCTTTTTCAGCTGCCACCGCAGGTCCAATCCTCCAGCTCCAGCTCCTAGGACCAAGGAGGCAGTGAGGCACCTCTGAGTGCTGGTGGCCTGACAGAAGGCAGTCACAGAGAAAACAGACTAGAGGGGGTAGAGGAGACGGAGGGGACGGCAACCACACAGGCTAAAGTGGCTTTGGGGAGACTTCTTTATCATTAGAATCTACTTCATCAAGAGCCACAGAACGGTAGGAAGTCTCCTTTTAAAGGAAAAGAGCCTGGGCTCAGAAACAGAGTCAGAGAGAGGTAATGCCTCCTGCACGAGGTGTGTCTGACTCCAGGGTTCACACTCACCATGGTGTCTCTGCAGGAGTTACTGGAAAGATCTCCTCCTGATCCCAAAACACGCCCTTCACAGGCTGGCCACGGTGAGCACAAGTCCGTGCAGGTTCACTGGTACAAAGGGGGCCCAACGTATCTTTTAATGTATACGTGTGCTCAGCCATGCCCAACTCTTTGCGGCCCCATGGACTGTAGCCCACCAGGCTTCTCTGCCCATGGAATTTTCCAGGCAAGAATATTGGAGTGGTCTTAATATTCTCCTCCTCCAGGGAATCTTCCCAACCCAGAGATAAAGTGGGTCTTAAATGTAGACATTCCCCCACGAAGGAGCACGCCTTTGGGTTGGGACCGCCCATCAACCCCTCTGCAGGTGTTAGCTGTTAGATACTGGTTCTCACCTGGGAACAGGGTAAGCAGAGAAGCTTCATGTAAAACACAAGTTATTACAGGAAGAGTGGGGAAAAAGACCCGTTTTTTTTCCCAATATGAAAAGTGTTTTTAAAAGTCAAAAACCTTGCCACCACCATAATAGCTATATATTATGATTCTGTATTATATTAATTGGTTAAACACATGATTAGGATTCATTAACTCAAATAATGAGCCAGTAGCACTGTTAATTGAATTATTTCAGTGAACAACAGGATTTACTTCCATTTGAAAATACGTAGTTATCAGGTGGGCTGTACACATAAAGGTGTACATACGCATGGCCCATACTACAAACCCCTTCCCTGAACTCCCCTGAGTCCAGGGCCCACTGGTTAGGAACCCCTATAGAACGCTGGGTGTTGCTCCAGGTGGGCAGGCCTAGGGGTTGGAGGGTGGTTCTCAGGGAGGTTCTAATGAGGGAACCTGGAGGCAAAGAATGGGTTAAGAGCCCAGAAACCATGCTTCACACACTTCATAATTTATCCTTAAGACCAGCCTTGCAGCCGTTTAACCAAGGGTCAACAAAAAAATTAACAAATGTAAATTAATACTAACACTTGAACAGGGGAATTATAGAACATAGCCACTTTGCCATGGGAGGGAATAAATATGAAAAAAGAGAGAAGCAGTCACATCCTGATGCCAAACTGACTTTCCTAAAAGAACACAAAAGAGAAAAAGCACCTAGACTAAAAACACCAAGGCTCTTCTTTCATGAAGCTTTGGAATCTTGATTTGGATTGAACTAAAAAAGACAGCAAATAAGAAAACGGCACGTGCTATTGTGAAAAATACTACCAAGTCACAATTTAAGACCCTCCCTCACCATTTCTCACCAAAAGGAGAGCCTCCCTAAAAGGTCAACACTCGGTAAGAAAATCTTCAACCAGCTCCTCAGGTCCTCAGCCTGACTCCCCAGTCATCGAGGCCGACAAGGGCCACTTACCCGGCTTGTTGCCTTCCCTCTCGTGGCCCAGCTGCCCCTTGGTGTTCACACCGCACGTGTAAACTTCGCCATCCTCCAGCAGGAACACGGAGTGGTTTCCTCCACAGGCCACCTCCTTGACGCTTCTGTCGGATATAAATCCACACACCTGTGGCTCAGCCACAATGCCCTGCAGGTTAGGGCTGATCCCAGGTTGGCCCAGAGACCAATATCCCCAACATAACATTGTTCTCGTTGTTCAGGAAGTCATGTAGCCTAGAAGAAAGCTTTAAAAAAAAAAAAGGGATGGAGGATCAGAAAAAAGTCACTTTAAATAAACATCATCAATTTTAAAAAGCTTTCCCCTTAATAGTCTTCATATACCTTGGATCTCAAAATAAAACATATTAATATTGCTTCAGTAATTATAGTAATAATGCTATTTTGTGTTTTGGTAAGAGTTTTTAAAATTTCTAAATAAATTCTGCTTTCTGTCAAGGAACAGTGAACACAGAACGTGGTTTTCGGATCACTGATGAAGAACTGAGTTCAGGTGACTTGCTGAAACAATCTATGCAGAGCACGATGGCAATACCTATTTTGAAATTACCCTCATGACTTCACCTTGCCCTTTCTTGTTGTACCTTTCCTTTGAGTTTTCTGGAGGAGGGTGGGGGAGGGTCTTTTTTTTTTTTTAATTAAGTTTGAACTAATTCCTTTATGTAGCCAATTGTTAGCTTGTAATAATTCACCACTCAAACATGAGCAATGAGAAAAAATATGTTATCTTCTCTGCCATTCCCTCTCACACATGCTTCAGGATGTGGGTCAAGCTTCACTTCCTACCTGAGAGCCTCTGGGGACCATTCCAGCCACAGTCAGCCTGCATTCCTCTGACACATTTACTATACTGCCTTGATGGACTCTTTCTCTATCTTTTACAACTGAACTCCTCAGCCAGATTTTAACTGCCTCAGGCACAGACCACATCACAACATATACCTCTCTGATTTAGCAGGTGTTCAACCTTTGGCTGATTATAGCTGACTACCCCCAACGTTTTGCTACCATTTAAAAATTCATGTTTCCCTTGTATATAAGCAAAAACAAAAGCTCATATCTCTCTCTCTACCAGTTTGCACCCACTAGGAGGGATATAGGGCTTCCCTGGTGATTCAGTGATAAAGAATCCACCTGCAATGCAGGAGACTCGGGATTGATTCTTAGTTAGAGAAGATCCCCTGGAGGAGGAAATGGCAACCCAGTCCAGTATTCTTGCCTGGGAAATCCCATGGACAGAGGAGCCTGGCAGGCTACAGTCCAAGGAGTCGTAAAAGAGTCAGACATGACTAACTTCTAAACAAACAACAACAGGAGGGCTATCATCAGAAAAGAACAGATAATAACAAATGCTGGTGAAGATGTGGATAAATTAGAACCCTCCTACATTGCTGGTAGGAATGTAAATGTAAAACAGTCTCAAAGTTCCTCAAAAGGCTAAACACAGTTACCTTCAGTTCAGTTCAGTCACGCAGTTGTGTCCGACTCTTTGCAACCCCATGAATCGCAGCACGCCAGGCCTCCCTGTTCATCACCAACTCCCGGAGTTCACTCAAACTCACATCCATCGAGTCGGTGATGCCATCCAGCCATCTCATCCTCTGTCATCCCCTTCTCCTCCTGTCCCCAACCCCTCCCAGCATCAGAGTCTTTTCCAATGAGTCAACTCTTTCCATGAGGTGGCCAAAGTATTGGAGTTTCAGCTTCAGCATCATTCCTTCCAAAGAACACCCAGGACTGATCTTTAGAATGGACTGGTTGGATCTCCTTGCAGTCCAAGGGACTCTCAAGAGTCTTCTCCAACACCACTTAGAATCCAATAATTTCACTCCGAGGTATATATACAAGAGAATTATAAACATATTTCCACAAAAAATTGGTACATGAATGCTCACAGCAGCACTGCTCATAGTACCAAAAGGTGAAAATAACAAAAATTCCCATCAATTGATGAAATGAAGTGTGAGGTTTCCAAACAACGGAATGTTATCTGACTACCTATATAATACTATATGACTGTTTGAACTCTTCAGGCTTTCTGGAAAGGCATAAAAAGGCCCAAAATAAAATATAAAACTGCATCTTAATTTACTGTCTTAATCAGGAAGCTCTCCTTCTGTTTTTTATTTCTGTGTAGAGACTAAAACTAAAATAAAATCTTAAACTTAAATATTATTCTTTGAGTTAAATGCAGTGATGGGAAAGATGGGAGGAGAGATAAAATGCAAACTAGGGAGGGAATGGGGATGGAGAGGAGGTAGGACAGACATTTTAAATGAGAAGCAAGATCATATAATCTAGTCATTAATTTAATTTTCCCAGTCTGCTCAGCTGCTGTATTTATACTAATTTCTTTCTTCATTTTTAATGTTTCATGAGTTTATCTTCTCTCTCCTACCAATAATTATATAAACAATCATAGTGCTGCCCATACCACAGTCACTGTGCTAATAAGCCTTTCATATCATTATCTCTTTTCATCTTAACTACTCTGCCCTAAGCACTATTTTTAGCTTCATTTTCAGATAAAGCAAGGCTCAGAGAGATTAAGAAGCATTCCCAAGGTCACAGAGCTGGAAGGAACAGAACCAGGCTATGAATCTAGGCCTGATGCTAATGTGCACACTCTTACCCACTGGGTTACACTGCCACCCAAGCAGATTTATATGTCACCTAAAGAAGCAAGAACACGCACAAAAACATATGGAGTCAGTACACAACACAAGGTGTCTTAGAAACTTAAAAATAAAATTGCCCTCTGAGAGTGAAAGTACTCCTCATTGAGAGATACAGGATGAGATTAGGCAGCAGCAGCATTAACCCATCCCCTTAACCAGCCAAGTACAATATGTCTAGAAATATGGTATCAAGAAGCATGACTGTACGTCTATATATGCAAAGATCTATAAACAATGCTCACAGCAGCTTTACTCATATGAAACTAAAACAGCAACAACCCACATATCCATCAACAGACACTACTCATCAGTAAAATATAAAGGAACATTATGCATCAAATAAAAAGGGGATAGAGGCCATGGCTAAAAAGCAAAAGAGAAAGCTGCAACCCAAGATGGTGCAACCTTTCTGAAGAAGGAAGCTTTGCTCAAAATAAATTCCTCAAAGGTGTTATCGACTGCCCTTTTGTCTAATCTCTGTCTGTCTTTGAGAACCCCATAAACAGTATGACAAGGCAAAAAGAGAGGACACTGAAAGATGAACTCCCCAGGTCAGTAGGTGCCCAACATGCCACTGGAGAACAGTGGAGAAATAACTCCAAAAAGAATGAAGAGACGGAGCCAAAGCAAAAACAACACCCCGTTGTGGATGTGACTGGTGCTGGAAGTAAAGTCCGATGCTGTAAAGAACAATATTGCATAGGAACCTGGAATGTTAGGTCCATAAATCAAGGTAAATTGGAAGTGATCAAACAGGAGATGCCAAGAGTGAACATCGACATTCTAGGAATCAGCGAACTAAAATGGACTGGAACGGGTGAATTTACCTCAGATGACCATTATATCTACTACTGTGGGCAAGAATCCCTTAAAAGAAATGGAGTAGCTATCATAGTCAACAAAAAAGTCTGAAATTCAGTACTTGGATGCAATCTCAAAAACGGCAGAATTATATCTATTCATTTCCAAGGCAAACCATTCAATATCACAGTAATCCAAGTCTATGCTCCGACCAGTAACGCTGAAGAAGCTGAAGTTGAACGGTTCTATGAAGACCTACAGGACTTTCTAGGACTAACACCCAAAAAGATGTCCTTTTCATTATACGGAACTGGAATGCAAAAGTAGGAAGTCAAGAGATACCTGGAGTAAGAGACAGATTTCACCTTGGAGTACAGAATGAAGCAGGGCAAAAGCTAACAGAGTTTTGCCAAGAGAACGCACTGGTCATAGCAAACACCCTCTTCCAATAACACAAGAGAAGACTCTACACATGGACATCACCAGATGGTCAATACTGAATTCAGATTCCTTATATTCTTTGCAGCCAAAGCTGGAGAAGCTACATACAGTAAGCAAAAACAAGACTGGGAGCTGACTGTGGCTCAGATCATGAACTCCTTATTGCCAAATTCAGACTTAAATTGAAGAAAGTAGGGAAAACCACTAGACCATTCAGGTCTGACCTAAATCAAATCCCTTACGATTATAGGGTGGAAGTGACAAATTGACTCAAGGGATTATATCTGATAGAGTGCCTGAAGCTCTATGGACAGATGTTCGTGACATTGTACAGGAGGCAGTGATAAAGACCATCCCCAAGAAAAAGAAATGCAAAAAAGCAAAATGGCTGTCTGAGGAGGCCTTACAAATAGCTGTGAAAAGAAGAGAAGCGAAAGCAAAGGAGAAAAGGAAAGATATAAGCATCTGAATGCAGAGTTCCAAAGAATAGCAAGGAAAGATGAGAAAGCCTTCCTCAGTGATCAGTGCAAAGAAATAGAGGAAAACAATAGAATGGAAAAGACTAGAGATCTCTTTAAGAAAATTAGAGATACCAAGAGAATATTTCATGCAAACTAGGCACAATAAAGGACAGAAATGGTATGGACCTAACAGAAGCAGAAGATATTAAGAAGAGGTGGCAACAATACACAGAAGAAATATACAAAAAAGATCTTCATGATCCAGATAACCACGATGGTGTGATCACTCACCTAGAGCCAGACATCCTGGAATGTGAAGTCAAGTGGGCCTTAGGAAGCATCACTACAAAAAAGCTAGTGGAGGTGATGGAATTCCAGTTGAGCTATTTCACATCTTAAAAGATGATGCTGTCAAAGTGCTACACCCAATACACCAGCAAATCTGAAAAACTCAGCGGTGGCCACAGGACTGGAAAAGGTCAGTTTCATTCCAATGTCAAAGAAAGGCACTACCAAAGAATGTTCAAACTACCACACAATTGTAGTCATCTCACACGCTAGTAAAGTAATGCTCAAAATTCTCCAAGCCAGGCTTCAACAGTATGGAAAAGTGAACTTCAGATGTTCAAGCTGTATTAAGAAAAGGCAGAGGAACGAGAGATCAAATTGCCAACATCCGTTGGATCATCAAAAAAGCAAGACAGTTTCAGGAAAACATCTACTTCTCCTTTATTGAGTATGCCAAAGGCTTTGACTGTGTGGATCACCACAAACTGTGGAAAATTCTTAAAAGAGATGGGAATACCAGACCACCTGACCTGCCTCCTGAGAAATCTGTATGCAGGTCAAGAAGCAACAGTTAGAACTGGACATGGAACAACAGACTGGTTCCAAATTGGGAAAGGAATACATCAAGGCTGTATATTGTCACCCTGCTTATTTAACTTATATGCAGAGTACATCATGAGAAACACTGGGCTGGATGAAGCACAAGCTAGAATCAAGATTGCCGGGAGAAATATCAATAACCTCAGATATGCAGATGATACCACCCTTATGGCAGAAAGTGAAGAGGAACTAAAGAGCCTCTTGATGAAAGTTAAAGAGGAGAGTGAAAAAGTTGGCTAAAACTCAACATTTAAAAATGAAGATCATGGCATCCGGTCCCATCATTTCATGGCAAATAGACGGGGAAACAATGGAAACAATGAGAGACTTTATTTTTGGGGCTCCAAAATCACTACAGATGGTGACTGCAGCCATGAAATTAAAAGATGCTTGCTCCTTGGAAGAAAAGCTATGACTAACCTAGACAGCATATTAAAAAGCAGAGACATTACTTTGCCAACAAAGGTCCATCTAGTCAAAGCTATGGTGTTTCCAGTAGTCATGTATGGATGTGAGAGTTGGACCATAAAGAAAGCTGAGCACCAAAGAATTGATGCTTTTGAATTGTGGTGTTGGAGAAGACTCCTGAGAGTCCCTTGGACTGAAAGAGATCAAACCAGTCCATCCCAAAGGAAATCAGTCCTGAATATTTATTGGAAAGACTGATGCTGAAGCTGAAACTCCAATATTTTGGCCACCTGATGCAAAGAACTGACTCATTGGAAAAGACCCTGATGCTGGGAAATATTGAAGGCCGGAGGAGAAGGGGAAGACAGAGAATGAGATGGTTGGATGGCATCACTGACTCAATGGACATGAGTATGAGTAAGTTCCAGGAACTGGTGATGGACAGGGTAGCCTGACGTGCTGCAGTCCATGGGGTCGCAAAGAGTCGGGCACAACTGAGCAACTGAACTGAACTGAACTGTCTCTCTTTATCTGATAACAACCCTATGTCCTCCTGCACAGAGGTGAGCATGACCCTGGCCAAAACACTCAGAGAAGGCCAAAGATAATATATGTGATAGATGAGCTCTGTTCATGCATGAGTTCCAGTCCTGCTGCCTGTGAGTCAGGGCTAATTAAAAAAAAAAAAAAGAGGAAATTCACTGATCTGTACATGTGACCATTTAGGAAAGTGCTAAAGTAACATCTATAGTGCATAATGAAGCCACACAAGTGATAGAAAAGCAACTTAATCTGTAGATTTATGAGATGATGCCTGATCATAGAGTGCATTAGCAGCGTTGCAAGGCTGAAACCCAAAGAAATTTATCCAGCATTCAGGAAAATATTTTAAAAAAAAAGAAACAAAAACTCTTCCTGACTAGTGTTTTATTATAAAGAAATACTGTATAGAGTTAATCATTTGTAAGAAATATTCATCGAATAAGATATCTAAACAGAAACCCCCTCACCCCCACCATTGGCCATACCAAGAGACTGTGGGATCTTAGTTCCCAAACCAGGGATTAAACCTGGGCAGTGAAACCACATAGTCCTAACCACTGGATTGCTAGGGAATTCTCCCCAGAAACACACTTAAATTCACACAATACAAAGTTATGTATTGATCTTAGACATAGAGGCTCTCAGCAGGAAACTAACTAACCCTGTGTCTCCCTGGGAGCAAAATGGCTCAGTCTTCACTAATTTGGTCTTTGCAGCAACCTCATACAAGTTAACTACTACAAGAATCAACTCTATACAGTTTAATGAGACCCTTCTTTGTTTGCTTAAGTTTGTTTGAATTGGATCTCTGTCACTTGAGGGGAAAAAAAAACAGCTCCTGACTCATAGTAGAAAAATTATACTTTAATAATAATAGCAGATAACACTTCATCTGAGCTTATGCTGAGTCCAGCACTTTTCTACATGATTCACAGGTATTAAATCATTTAATCTCCTATGAGGTAGGTACTACAATTATCAACTCAAATTTGTAGATGAAGAGAGTGAAGACAAAAAAAGAATAAAGATAAAGAAAATGAGACAGAAAGGACTGAAGTGACTTGCCTAAATCACAAAACAAGGTAGTGGCAGAACTAGAATTTAAGTCCGAGAATATGCTCTTGACTAGTATGCTAGAGCCTAGAAAAAGGACAGCCAGACAGTCAGAACTCCCCAGTATCTCTGGCACTGTTCAGGGTAAAAGGGTACCATATTCAGTCAAGCTGACTGATCTGCTAAGTAATTACTTTCCAGTAGTAGAGATGGGTAGATGAGACTCCGTAACACTAATCAATAAATTTACCCAGCCACTTGCCCCACACAGATTCCATGATTAATAAGCAAGCTCAAACAACTGATTTCCAAAGCAGATCCTAGTATGGGAAAAGGATACCATGAGTAGCTGACCAAAGCATCCCAGCCTTCCCGAAGTTTCTACTTCAGGAAGTTTCTACTTCACTATTAATTTGGCATCCTGTATCCATCAGTCTCTTACAAGTTTGTTTAAAAGTGTGAAAGTAAGAGTGTTAGTTGCTCAGTTATGTCCAACTCTTTGAGACCCCAGAGACTATAGCCCACCAGGCTACTCCTCTTGTCCACAGGAGTCTCCAGGCAAGAACTGGAATGTATAGCCATTCTCTTCTTCAAGGTATCTTCCTGACCCAGGGATTGAATCAGGTCTCCTGCATTGCAGGTGGATTCTTTACCATCTGAGCCACCACAGATTCAATCCTTGAGAGTCAGCTGAACTCTGGGTGCTCTGGACAACCGCAAGCCTTGGTAAGCAGCCTGAGGTACAGCCTCATCCCTTACTGACTAGTAGAAACCATTTATGGAAAAAGATAAACAGGGCTATTGTTAAAATTCTTCCCACCTGAGTTATAGTAATGCAATCTTCAAGTAGTCAAATGAAAACTACTAATTCAGGGGTAACTAAATAGCAACCACAGATAAGATATATTTCTATGAATGAATTATTAACCTTCAATGGAGATACAGTCCAGCTCATCACAATGCTCTGCCAAAACTAGAGCAGGAGGTACTAAAATCATCTAGCTGTCAGGAAAGAAGTTCACTGTGTCCAAGAGATGCCAGACATTAACATAGCTTTCACTTAAAGTACACTCTGGTGGAACCCCCATATCTAGTAGCTACTGGTGTCCATAAATTTAAAAGTCTGCCTTTGGCAATGTTCTTCATAAATTTGCATTTTGATCTCCTGTGTCCTTCCTCCCATTTTTCCTCACTCATTGTCTCTCCCTTGCTTCTAGAGGAGTAGAATCTTTTACTTCTCTTCAAAACACACCATTACAAAAGGTGCTGCTGGAAAAAAAGGGGCGGGGGTGCGGAAGCGTTCCCTGGCTGTCCAGTGGTTAAGACTCTGCACTTTCACTTCTACGGACTCGGGTTTGACCCCTAGTTAGGAATCTAAGATCCTGCATGCCACGCAGTTAGGAAAAAAAAAAAAGGCTGCAGAAGAATATAGGGCTATACGCTGGCTCAGCACCCAAACCAGCCACCTTGGCTGTCCTGTGCCACTTCAGCCTGGCCTCTTACCTCTCTCTATCACAAAACAAAAGGAAGAAAGGTGAACCTTCTGTTTCCTCCACATCACACCTCCTACTTTTCCCAGTGCCTCTCCTCATCTATTCTTGGTTAAGGTGGCTCAGACAGTAAAGAATCCGCCTGCAGTGCAGGAGACCTGGGTTTGATTCCTGGATTGGGAAGATCCCCTAAAGAAAGGAAAGGCTACCCACTCCAGCATTCTGGCCTGGAGAATTCCGCGGACTATACAGTCCATGGGGTCACAAAGAGTCAGACACGATTGAGCAACTTTCACAAGGGTCAAAAGGACCAAAGTTCAAGTCCTGAATTAACCATGTGCTAGCTGTGAAACTTTGGGGAAGATGTTTAAACACTCTAAGCCCATTACCTGTCCCTAAAATGGCAAAAAGATTCGGGGCTGTAGCGAGTGCTGAGCCTGGCGCTCAGCACTCAGGGTAACTGTCAGAGGCTGCAGGTACTGTGACTCCTACTCCACGTGCTCTTTGGAGGCCTCAGAACACAGGGCAGCTCCCCAGTGGGCTGGGGTTGTGACTGCCTTCTTCCTGTGGTTAGCATCTGCTGTTTCGCCAAGGCTGCACTACCGCTGGCAGGCAGAACTTTCACATAGGAAATCTGAGGTTGCAAGGACAAGGTTTTTACATGTTTTTTCTCTGCGCTTCCACTGCACGGGGCTCAAGATAGGTACATCAATCTCCTTTTATCAGGCTTAGAGTTGAACACTAAAAGACAAGCTGCAACTCCTAAACTCTGTCTTACTAATCAGACTATGCAAACATCAACCTAAAAACTGATTCTTGGTTCTTTGAAAATCACTAAAATCTAAATATAAATAACACTCAGGCAGGACTTCTAATCTCATTTATGACAGGGATAAGCTCCATTTCAAATAAACTCAGGAGCCCTGTCCTGAATGATATGTGGGAAAGGGAGGGTCTTTTCCAATAGCAGGAAAAGGGAATGTCCCAATCTCCAGTGCTCTGCAGGCACTCCCCAGATCCAAGCTTTAAATAAATCTGGAGCCAAAACTTAAAGGAACAATTAACTTCAGTAACAAAGAAGATTTATTCTAATGACATACTTTACTGTCAGAAAGTTTACTACCACAGGCAGAAATAGCCCAGAAGGCAGAGAGAAGTTTTCAACAATGTGAATCCACTCCTCGTTTCCAACTTCAACTGGACTTTGGTCTTCTGACCCTTTTAGCCGACACAGGAAACATTCCTACCCCTCCCTTGATGACTCTGCCCCAGGTGGCACCTTCTTTATTACCTGGTGCTGGGCTTCGTTCTAGAAGGATGATCTTTCCATTGTGTGCATAAGGCATAAGCTGCCTTCAGAAAAAAACACTTGACCAGACAGGCAAGCATTAAAAAGTCTAACAGTGCCAAGTCAAGGACACAAAGCAACCAGGACTCTGACCCACAGCTGGTGGAAGTATAAGTTGGCACACCCACCTTGGAAAACAAGTGCGCATTATTACCTAGTGAAGATGAAGATGTACATACCCCATGGCACAGTATTAAATTCCTAGATATATGACCAGCACTCTCCAACTTACCAAAGACCTACAGTGTCCCTTCACAATGCTGAGAATTGGAGATCAAAAATGAGATAAAACCTGGAAACTGAGAATTTTGTGATGGAAATGTTATGTATCTGTCCTGTCCAATATGGGAGCCACCAGCCATATGTGACTACTGAGCACTTGAAATGTAGCTAATGATGAGCTGAAATTTTAATTTCATTTAATTTTAATAATTTTAATATAAGCAGTCACATACGGCTAGTGGCTATTCTAATATATAATGCAGCAAGAAACTCATAATATACGCCCCAAGACATATGCACAAGAATGCTCATTTCAGGATTATTTGAGATACATAGAACAGAGACAACCCAGATGTCCACCTGTAAGTAAATGGATAAGCTGCAGCACATGCATAAGATAGAATACTGCACACCAGTGAAAAAGAAAATTAATTCCATCTATAAGCATCAGTTCTGCTACATCTTAAAAATGGTGCTGAGGCAGGGAAAAAGTCACAAAAGAATTCAGAATGTGATGCATTTTTACAAGGTCCAAACACAAGTGTAACAAGTATTTGAAGAAAAACATTAGTGGTGCTGAAGTTAAAAAAATTTAAAAAACAGTCAATATTAATACAGAGACCAAGAGAGATTTCTGTATTAATATATGTAGCAATGGAGGGTACCATCTGGAAGGAGCATAGGGGGAGCTTCAGGACGTGGCTGACGTTCTGCTTCTGCCCTTTGATTGTTGTTTGCAGCACATATATTACACATATTGCTTTATGCTTTCAGATACGTCACAATATAAGAAGAAGAAAAGTACTATTAAGGTAGGATCACTGCTTCCTGCATTTCACCCACCAATTCCCCATCCATGTGTACACTGAGAGCTACTCCATGAAGGGAACCAGGTTTCACTTATCTGTACATCTCCAGTACCCAGCAGAGCAAAGGAGCACAGTAGATGCTACTTAAGCACCCAAAGAACAGAACCCAAATCTGAGAAAACCAGAATTCTCACAATCTAAAGTTGCTAGGTTTTGTCTGCCAGGTAATATCAGATACACATTCCCTAAGCTGTAACCAAAAAAATGTATTTCCTCCATTCTAAATGTGCTTTCCCTCACAGATCTGAAAGCAGAATGCCTTTTACAATCCAAGCTGTCTTTAAAAAGCGGTGTTCCTCAATGCAAAAGCTGAGGAATGGAAGCTCCATTAAGGAAGGACTGAGTCTCTCTGTTCATTTCTCTACCCCTAGAGGCTAGAATAGTGTTTGGCACACAGGAAGAGCTTGATAAGTAGCTGTTGAATGAAGAAAAAGCAATAGTTACCACTATTGCAAGCCTACTGTGTGTCTGAGTCTGTGCTAAAAAACTTCACATAGAGTATTTAATTTGTCCTTTACAATAACCTCAACACTTAGCAAGGTTAAGTTACTTGCCCAGGAACATACAGATAAGTACTAGCTATGGTGGATAAGTACTAGCTGTGGTGGATAAGTACTAGCTGTGGTGGCAACTTACTTAAAGTGGCAAAGGCAGGATTCAAATATCATCTCCCAGACTCCAAAGCCCATGCTCTTATTAAACACAATGCTATATCACCACTCAAATAAAACAAAGTCAAGCTATCTTCCTTCTCAGATTTTAAAAACAAACATTAAAAGAAGATGTTGCACACAGTAAGTGAGTTCATATTAGCTGACTCATATTAGCTGACGGTGATGTTTACAGGGAACTTGAATTAGAACTTGTGTCAGCCAGAGACAGAAGGGATGAGCAAGGCCATCTCAACAGTCAGCCAGGCTTCTCCCCATGTCCACCCAACCTCATAATAAAATTAGTTCACTTACTGGCTCTTACACATAAACACACGCCCTTGACACCAGCAAGTACTATTTCTAAATGTTATAAATGCCTAAAGGGGACAGAGTTATCCCATCAAAGGGATCATCTTATTATAGAGAACTTAAAAGTCCATTTGATCCAACCTCTAGGCAAGAGACTGACATTTTTAACCTCATTTTCATGGCAGCTGAAGTTAACTTCAGTCCTCTGAGAAGTAACTGGTTGAAGCTGAGACCAGAAACTAGGTCTCCTACTTCCTGGGTTCACCTTGTTCTCTTCTCTCAATCACAGTGGAAGAAGCCAGTCAGGATTTGTTAAGGTCCCTCTCTAGGCAGCTATATTAATCTAAGTCCTTTATGTAGATTATCCTCTTTAAATCCTCTTACCTGTTCTGGGAGTTAGATATCATCCCAAGTACAAGATGAGGAAACTGAGGTTCAGAAAAATAAAGTAACTTACCACGGGTAACACACTTGGCATCAGTTACTTAAGCCAGACTGGTTCCACCTCACCCTGCAGATCTGCAAAGTAAAGGAAAAAACAACGAACATCAATATATTAACAGAATGCTACAAAGTGCTTTCAAGTTACTGAAAACAAAAGGAAATGTAAACTTCTGAAAAGAAAATATCTTTAAATTATGCAAGCTTGAATATGCCCCAAATATTTTCACTCAGGACCGGAGTTTGGTTAAATGCTAATAATGTAAGCACTAACCAACTATGAAGATGTCACCTCTAAAAGTGAACTTACAGTTAGCTCAGTTGGTTAGAGCATAATGCTAACAGAGAACCTAGAGACATAGATTTAAAAATTCCTAGCATTTGTAAGTAGATGTAAAAGTAAAAATAGAGTTACTTTTAAATCTCCCATTTAGGTTAAAAAGATAACTTTTGAAAAATAATTCAATTTTTTCCATGTACCACACATATTATAGCATATTTTGCCACAACTGTTTTGAAGCCTTCCTTATTTTTCCTTCCTTCTCATCACATCCTCTTTCATGCAAAACAAGATGGGACTATCTAAGAGGCACCTTAGTCTCTCAAAAAAAAAAAAAAAGTGCTGTATGATTTTAAGATAGTGTAATCATAACTTTATTTCTACATAATGTAAGCAACTGCCATGAAATTTGGAGAATATTACTTTTATTTCTGAAATGGAAACAAAACTATCTTGTATCTCTAATAGTGGTGCAACTCTCATTATGTAAAGGGAAAAAAGCTTCTATTATGTGGATTTTAAGAAATTTAAATTTGTTACTCAGAATGAAATGCTATAACCAATGGCTCCAACCACACCATTTGGAACGTTCTGAAATCTCTTTTTTCACAAATAAGATCCCAACTACTCACTGAAAAAGTAAAACTGGCTGCTAACCAACTGTGTTTCTTTCTTTCATGCCAGAGGAGTTCTGTCAAAGAGGTTTCTAGTCTTCCTCTTTGATTCCTTCATCCTTTCTCCAGAAGGTTCCTAGCCTCCATGCGGTCAGACAATGATGTGTAATTTTTCTATTTTGCTTTAAAAGGGGGTTAAATATATTACTCTATTTTTCTAACATACAATGCCGCCCCCCGTAAAAGAAAGTAGGGAGAGAGACAGCTTCACAGTAATCGCCTACTAAAACAAGACAGCATCTCTCTTCAGAGTCACTGCATTTTAAAAGGGTGTTAATTCCCATTTTATTTCGCTTTTCTTTCTTCTCAGTCTGGAGTTTAAAAAGCAGCCCACTTGATGTTATCAAATCATCAGATGAAAGGTTCTAGAAATAGCTTCCTATTTGTGGAAAGAGTCAGGAGACACAAAAATGGAAGAGAGCGCTTGAATCGTCTTTCCTAAAGCATTCGTGCGTAATGAATGCAAGCAAAATCCTGGAAGGCTTAGCTCTGAATTTAAGATACTTCCAAATGGGGCTGACTTAAAAGCTAAAGTGAAGTGCAATCAGAAAACAATCAGAAACACTGAGACACCAAAAGCAAAGTTCAAATACACATTTTCCCGGTGCCACGGAGCATACCCCGAACCAAACCACAGTTGCTTTAGGTGCGGTCTCTACAGCAGCTCCGGGTTGGTCTGTTTCAGGTTACACCTGCCCGGTGTGCCCACTCCACACGTTCATAAATGGCTCAAAGTGCCACCTGCCCCCGAACGTCCCAGTTCCTGACACCCCCGCGACCGTCCGCGCACTTACGTGTCCGCACACACACACGCACACACACGTGTCCACACACACCCTCGCCCCAGCTCCGCCCAGGAGGCGGACTCCGACCAGGCGAACCCGGCACGGAATCGGCGAAGTGGGTGTTGCCGGGAACCGCGGTCGCCGAGCCCCCAGACCGCAGAGCAAACTCCTCGCGGAGCCGGAGTCCCTCAAAACGCAGAGGCCTCGGCGGCTCCCATTTCGCCAGGAAGCTTCCGGGCCCTTCACCGCAACGGTGTCACCCGAGCCCCGGAATTTAAATAGGGGCAGGCGAGGAGGAAGGGGAGGATCCTCTTTTTGACTTTCTGCGTCGCAATTCCTCCCAGTTTGCAGGCACCCTAGTCGGGGTGGGGGGCGCTCCCGTCTTTAAAGAGGCTTCCGGCCTCTCCGGGCGCCTGGGCTCTTCAGGTCAGAAGGAGAGCTCTGAAAACGCCTGGAAGGCGTACACGAGGCAGAGGGGCACCCTGCCCGCCCCGCCCCGGCGCAGCCCCGCCGCCCGCGTCCTGCAGGCACTGAAGGCGCCTGGCCCCGACCTCCCCGCGCGCCCGGCTCCGGGTCGCCGCGGAAAGCGCCTGGCAGCCGCAGCCGCGCCTCCGGGAGCCAAGCGCTGACAGCTGAGCCGCGCCGAACGCGGCGGGCGCGCGGCTGCAGGCGCGCGGCTGCAGCCCCGCGGTGCCCTCCTTCCTAGAACCCCAGCCCCCGCCCCGCGCACCTCGGCAGCAGCCGAACCGCCGCTCGGGATTCCGGCTGTGACAGCTCCACCGACCCGGCTTAGGGTTTCTCCGATTTCGGCGTCACAATAATAAGGAAGTTTCCTCGCAAGCCTGCGGGCGGCGGAATGCGCTGGGTAAAGGACGGCCCGGCCGGCCAATGGGCTTCCTTCTGGGGCGGACCTACACCAATGGTGGCCGCGGTGGAGCCGGAGGCGGGGCGGCGAGATCCGCGGGCTGGTAGCCGGGAAAGGCCCAGGCCCTGGAGGGAGGCGGGGGCAGCCCACGGTGACAAGACCACCGCAGGCTCGGCGAGGGAACAGCGGCGTCGGTTTGTATCGGCGAAGATCCGACTGCAAGATACAGAGCATTAGCGCTGGAACTGGATTGCTTTTCACTGGCGGAGAAGGGAGGGACACTAATCAGCGGTTGGTTTTTCAGGTTCTGAGCTCTGAGTCTTAATATTTGTGCGGAGGTGGTCAGAAGCCTTGGGCATAGCGGGTAAAGCTAGAGGTGATAATTGAGGGTGCGTTGTTAAGCACTGTATTCCATCCACAATGGAGGAGTCTTGTTTCACTCGTCTTCGGAGGACTGGAGGAAGCGCCAAGCCGAAAGCCGGGCTGCGCAATGGGACAGGCGGGAAGGAGGTCGGCGCTTTCCTGGGAACCTCGCAGAGAGTTGGGGTGGAAGAGAAAAGCGGCGCAGCAACAGCAGCAACGGACTTGGGGAAGACTAGCGGGGTTGCTGAGAAGCATGAAAAGAAATCAGCGGGAGATCTGAGAGGCACTAAGTGGCCTAAAACCCAGTAATAGATAAAGAAGTTTGTCCTCCCCTACTTTCCCTGGCGCTGAATCTCAGAGCTTCCGTCTCCTCCCCAAGGTCACAGTGCTTTCCGAGTTACCCTGATCCTTGTCTGATCCACAGATAATCTTGTGAAGAAAACATTCTCATAAAAGTGACTTCATGATTCTACCGCACCACCTCCCATACCCCTAAATATGCAACACAGAACAGAAATACAGGGAAAGTACTATTTTAACTCAAAGGAATGACTTAACTCCTGGAAGAATTTTTGTAACCTACCATTTGAACTGGGAAGGTCCTGTGAGGCCAGATTCTTCCCAAGGACATTCAAATCAGGTCAGGTCTGCAGTTATCTTTGAGAATTAACTAGACTGACCAAGCAGAAAAGAAGTTTTGGGGAGTAATACATCCTGGGGATGGGGCACTGTTGGCTGGCATATAAGCTGTCACTGACATGTGGCAAGTTGTCATACGCTGCTGTGACAAGGCAAGAAAGCAAGATCGCAGTTACCAGGTAGCTAACTGTCATCTATGAAAATGATTCCCACCTTTGAAGTTTGAATCACACTGGATACCTTTTTAGAAACTCCAGGGACAAGATTAACACAATTCCCTTATGCTCCAGAGATGTGGCGGCTTCACAAAAGTCCAGGTCTCTTACAAAGACATAATCCCAATTCAGCGATGGTATCACCAAAAAGAATTGGAGGAATGGCAAAAAGAAATCACTGTGGGAAGGAGGTTTCCCCATGGTCGAGAAGGAAAGAATAAGAGTCTATTTTCATGTCCTGTATATGAGGTTTGTAGTAGCATTTAGGTCAATATCTCTGACTCGTGGTTTTTCATATGAAATTTTATCTTGAAAAAAAAGTTGGTTACCTGAGGCTCAAGTATGGAGTTGGGATAGTAGTCAGAATTACAAACTGAGGTACTATAAAGGTCCTTACCAAATAAACATCCAGAACCCTGGGAACTTACTTTTATAGAATAATCAGTGACTGTACACACTCCACTTCATTTTAATTTCTTAACTGAACCAATGTAAAATTGCAGTTTCCTCAATAAGCATGTCCTGCTCCATTTACCAAAATGGCTTTAAATGACCCCAGCAACAACAATAGTCCTAAGAGCAGATATTTAAACTGGCTTGAAGAGGTACCATGGTTTACTTTTTCTATTTCTGTAGCTCTGTCTTCCATCCATTTTTTTCTGACTTCCACATGTTCTCTACCAGATACACTCTACACTGAGCATCAAAATGGAACAGTCCCTATAGTCTTGGAGGGGGAGGCAAACATTAACCAAATAGTCATAATAAGAACTAGACAGTCACTAATCATAAGAAATTGTCCAAAAGAAAAACATTCATGTTAAACATATTTAACCCCAACAAGAACTGTAAACAGAATTGAGCTCCAGTTAATGCTATGTATGCTGAAGTATTTAGGAGGCAATATCTGATGTTGGCAACTTATTCTGAAAATATTTTTATTTTAAAAGATGGACTGACAGATGAATGAAGGGATGGATAGATATGTGATAAATCACGTACAGCAAAAATGTTAAGTATAGATTAACATGGTAGGTAGATGGGTGTTCACCATGCATTACTGCCAACTTTTTTGTGTGTTTGGAAAGTTTATATTAAAAATTGTTGTGAGTGAAGTGAAAGTTGCTCAGTTGTGTCCGAATCTTTGTGACCCCATGGACTATGTCCTATACAGTCCATGGAATTCTCCAGGCCAGAATACTGGAGTGAGTAGCCTTTCCCTTCTCCAAGGGATCTTCCCAACGCAGGGATTGAACCCAGGTTTCCCGCGTTGCAGGCAGATTCTTTACCAGTTGAGTCACAAGGGAGGCTCCCCCAAAAACTGTTGGAACACCAAAAATAAATAATCAAACAAACAAATAAATAGTGGGGTAAAGTCTAAAATAACCTTTGACAAGCAGAAGGGATCACATGGTCCAGCTGAAGCACTGAGCATCAATAAGGCATCTCCAATGGCAAGGGCCATTCCCAAGCCTGCTGCACCTCCACCTGAACGGACATTGATTTGCTCCGTTCTTCACAACTTCTTGAATGCATATGCCTATTTTTGAATTGAAAGAAATTTTAGCGCAGTAAAGCGCAGTAGGAATAAAGTTCTCTGTATTTACTTACACTGCAGACAAACTTTAACTTGGTAAAATTTTGACAGAGACAAACTTCTGGTAAATCAGATTAAACACGTGGGGAAACAGGGAGTTTCCTGGCTGTCCAGTGGTTAGGACTGGGCAGCTTTCACTGTGGTGACCCAAGTTCTACCCCTGGTCAGGAAACAAAGATCCCACAAGCCTCATTATGTGGCCAAAACCAAAAAAAGGGGGGAAAAACCAGGCCATCCACAATATTCTGTCCTACAGGCATATTTTTGAGGAACAGGTGTCTTCATCTCTAGAAAGGGAAAGCAATGATTATTTAGCAGGTAATGGGTATGCACCCTGTAAAAGTACACAATCACAACAGTGTTTCTTGGTACCACAGAGCCTCCAACAAATTACACATTTTGTCAGTCAAGTCAATACTCAACGGAAAAATTGGTTGTAAAACAGTTCTCATATTTTTTTGGTTGTTTAATAGAGTTTATCAAAGAGGCCTATATATTCCCAGGATGGTTGTCTGAGGAGCCCTTACAAATAGCTGAGAAAAGAAAAGGAGCAAAAGGCAAAGGAAAAAAGAAAGATATACCCATTTGAATGCAGAGTTCTAAAGAATAGCAAGAAGAGATAAAAAAAAAACCTTCCTCAGTGATCAGTGCAAAGAAATAGGGGGAAACAATAGCATGGGAAAGACTAGAGATCTCGTCAAGAAAATTAGAGATACCAAGAGAACATTTCATGCAAAGATGGGTACAATAAAGGACAGAAATGGTATGGACCTAACAGAAGCGGGAGATATTAAGAAGAGGTGGCAAGAATACATAGAAGAACTGTGCAAAAAAAAAGATCTTTATGACCCAGATAACCACGATGGTGTGATCACTTACCTGGAGCCAGACATCCTGGAATGCACAGTCAAGTGAGCCTTAGAAAGCATCACTACAAAAAAGCTACTGGAGGTGATAGAATTCCAGTTGACCTATTCCAAATCCTAAAAGATAATGTTGTGAAAGTGCTGCATTCAATAAGCCAGCAAATTTGGAAAACTCAGCAGTGGCCACAGGACTGGAAAAGTTCAGTTTTCATTCCAATCCCAAAGAAAGGCAATGTTTCCAAAGAACGTTCAAACTACCGCACAATTGCACTCATCTCACATGCTACCAAAGTAATGCTCAAAATTCTCCAAGTTAGTGTTCAACAGTATGTGAACCTAGAACTTCCAGATGTACAAGCTGTATTTAGAAAAGGTAGAGAACCAGAGATCAAATTGCCAACATCTGTTGGATCATTGAAAAACCAAGAGAATTCCAGAAAAACATCTACTTCTGCTTTACTGACTATGCCAAAGCCTTTGACTGTCTGGATCACAACAAACTGTGAAAAATTCTTAGAGATGGGGATACCAGACCACCTTACCCACCTCCTGAGAAACCTGTATGCAGGTCAGAAGCAACAGTTAGAACCAGACATGGAACAATGGACTGATTCAAAATTGGGAAAGGAGTACATCAAGGCTATTCTTTGTCACCTGCTTATTTAACTTATATGCAGAGTACATCATGTGAAATGCCAAGCTGGATGAAGCACAAGCTGGAATCAAGATTGCCAGGAGAAATAACAATAACCTCAGATATGCAGGTGACAGCACCCTTATGGCAGAAAGCAGAAAGGAACTAAAGAGCCTTTTGATGAAAGTCAAAGAGGAGAGTGAAAAAGTTGGCTTAAAACTCAACATTCAAAAAATGAAGACCATGGCATCCGGTCCCATCACTTCATGGCAAATAGATGGGGAAACACAATAAAAAGAGTGACAGACTTTATTTTCTTGGACTTCAAAATCACTGCAGTTGATGACTGCAGCCATGAAATTAAAAGATGCTTGCTTCTTGGAAGAAAAGCTATGACAAACCTAGACAGCTTATTAAAAAACAGAGTCATTACTTTGCCGACAAAGGTCCATCTAGTCAAAGCTATGTTTTTTCCAGTAATCATGTATGGATGTGAGAGTTGGAACATAAAGAAAGCTGAGCGCTGACGAATTGATGCTTTTGAACTGTGGTGTTGGAGAAGACTCTTGAGAGTTGCTTGAACTGCAAAGCGATCCAACCAGTCCTGAATATTCATTGGAAGGACTGATGCTGAAGCAGATGCTTCAATACTCTGGCCACCTGATGCAAAGAACTGACTCACTGGAAAAGACTCTCACGCTGGGAAAGATTGAAGGCAGGAGGAGAAGGGGATGACAGAAGATGAAATGGTTGGATGGCATCACTGACTCAATGGACATGAGTTTAAGGAAACTCCAGAAGTTGGTGATGGACAGGGAAGCCTGGTGTGCTGCAGTCCATGGGGTGGCAAAGAGTCAGACATAACTGAGTGACTGAACTGAACTGAAATTATCTAGGGTTATTGAAAACTGTCCTGTAATACATCACATTAATTTATTAATGTGAAAAAATAACTTGGAAGAAAGATATGATAAATCAATATTTCCATCAATAAAATAATCCTTAAGTATTTATTAAAAGTCTTCTATATGTAGAGGACAAGAAGCATCCTTCCTGACTACAAAGATCCTACAGTCATTATGACTAATCCTTTGTTTTTCTTGAAACTATTCATAATTTATGTTTGTATTTGTTCTTATCAAGCCATTTGGATGAGACACAAGCACCTTAGATATAAAAAACTCACTACTGTCATATAGGTGGAAATTAATTAACATTAACAAGATTTGATGGTTGAGCATTTCCTAAGAATGCCTTTAGGGTGAGCTTTGGTTTGTCCCTGAAGATTGCGTGAAATAGAACCTTGGAGCAATTGCATAGTTCATGTTGCAATGAGTGTGATTCATTAATACTTTTCTTAATCCTAGCAGAGGCATCTGCAGTGTGTTGCCTGATTTCTCCCTCTCATTTTTACTAAATAAACCTATACTTTTAGCATACTCCAGAAGAAATAAGTAATCAATGCAGTTACATCTGTAAAGTTGATGTATACTATAACATAATGTAATTTACTTAATATGTCTGTAAAAAAATAAAATAAAACAGTATTGTTTGTGTTTCCAAACCTTATGGCTATCCCCTTGTATAAAGGGGAATGTATTAACTGGTATATAACTTTCTATTGGCCTTTGGCATTTTGTTTTCATCCTATATGTATACACCATGCTTTCTGAATTTGTGTGCCATTAGACACAACCAAGCATGCAGTGAAAGGTGTTAGTCACTCAGTCAGGTCTAACTCTGCAATGCTATGAACTGTAGCCCACCAGGCTCCTCTATCCATGGGATTCTGCAGGCAAAAATACTGGAAAAGGTGCCATTTCTTTCTCCAAAGGATCTTCCCGACACGGATGGAACCTGCATTTCTGGTGTCTTCTGCACTGGCAGGCAGATTCTTTACCACCAGTCCAACTGGGAAGCCTTTTCTGGATTTAACAATATATTAAACGTCTTCAATAGATTTAAATACTATTCTACATCAGTTTAAACAATGCAAATATCCACAAAATATACTATAAGTTAATCTGTTTTCCACTTATTGAATGTTTAAATTATTTTCAATCCTTTGCCATTATAAACAATAGTGCAACATAACTACACATGATGAACACAGCAAAATATCTGCCCTCAGTCTTGATTATTTCCTTAAGATAAATTTCTAAAAGTGCAAATGCTAAGTTAGGCAGAACACAGTCTCTTTAAGTTCTTGTAATGTATTGCCAATATATCTCTAACAAAGGATAACACCAGCCAAGTACCTATGCAGTATTTAAGTAGCCTCTGTCCACTTACCAGTAATGAGGTTGTTTTGTTTCGGTTTGTTTTGGTTTACATTTTTCTTTATGGTACTAATTTTGTAAGCCACCATAAGTCTCAACTAGAACAAAAAAAAAAATCTTCTAGTAAAGTAAAAAGCCCTGTGGTACACATCTAAAAATCAGCTTAACTGTTTCTAAATAGTCATATCGAAAATTAGCTACATGCATAAAAATGTATGATTGAAGTGGCTGGTCTTTTGCTGAAATTCTGTCTGAGATCATATGAGTCCCCCAATCCTTCCATATATCTGCCAAAAATAAAAGATTCCAGAAAGGAAGTTCTGTACAAATTCAAACTGTTGTTAATCATTTTCATGTTCAATGCATTGAACAAGCTAGTAACAATGGGTTGCATTACACACAAGCTAGTAACAATGGGTTGATGGTTCACCGAGTTTCATAGCAAACTAAAAAGCAAAACATCAGAATTTGTGTCATCCAGCAATAGAACGGTAGCTGGAGAAGGTATTTATTGTCCCTTTCTAAAAAAAAGAAACTTTAGTGTAATGATTTCTAGCATCCATTATGGTCCAATCACGTTTGCCATCAACTACCTTGTTACATGTACCAGTGTGTCCCACGTGTTATCGAAGAAAGTGTTCTTACTAACCAACCATCAGGTAGGCATTCACTTTCATAGCCTTTAGGGGTAGATTTGTACCATTCCATCCAAGTCCTTGCCTTTTTAATTACTTGGATAAAATTTCAAGGTAAATATCTAACTGTCAGGCTAGAACCAACTAAACTGACCTGTCCAGTACCTGAAATGAAACATACACCCTGGGCCTTATTAGCACTAAGTTCTGATGAAATGTACTGATATTTCTGAGGGTAAATGGGTTGGAGGGTGTCGTGGATTAAATATTTCCCTCCAAAATTCATGTCTACATAAAAATTTCAGAATGTGAACATATTTGGAATAGAGTCCATTAAGATGAGGTCATACTGGATTAGGAAGGCCCTAAATCCAACAACTGGTATCCTTATAAGAAGGCCATGTGAACACACAGAAACACACAGGTAAAGCATCATGTGACGATGGAGATAGAAACTGGAGTGACCAAGTCAAGGAATGCCAAGCAACCACCAAAAGTGAGGGAAAAGGTACAGAGAAAAGATTCTCCATCAGAGCTTCTAGGAGAAACCAACTGCAAAACTGTTATTTTGAGCTTCAGCCTCCAAAATCATGAGATAATACATTTCTGCTGTTTTAAGCCATCCAGTTTGTGCTACAAAAGTAATACCTACATATATATATATATTCTTTTTTAGATTCTTTTCCCTTCAGTTCAGTTCAGTCGCTCAGTCATGTCCGACTCTTTGCAACCCCATGGACTGTAGCACACCAGGCCTCCCTGTCCATCACCAACTCCCGGAGTTCACTCAAACTCACGTCCATCAAGTCGGTGATGCCATCCAGCCATCTCATCCTCTGTCATCCCCTTCTCCTCCTGCCTTCAATCTTTCCCAGCATCAGGGTCTTTTCAAATGAGTCAGCTCTTCTCATGAGGTGGCCAAAGTATTGGAGTTTCAGCTTCAGCATCAGTCCTTCCAATGAATATTCAGGACTGATTTCCTTTAGGATTGACTGGTTGGATCTCCTTGCAGTCCAAGGGACTCTCAAGAGTCTTCTCCAACACCACAATTCAAAAGCATCAATTCATCAGCGCTCAGCTTTCTTTATGTTCCAACTCTCACATCCATACACGACTACTGGAAAAACCATAGCTTTTACTAGACGGACCTTTGTCGGCAAAGGTCTTTTCCCTTATAGGGTATTATAAGATATTGAGTATTATTCCCTGTGCTATACAGTAGATCCTTGTTGTTTATCTATTATATATATAATAATGTATATATGTTAATCCTAAACTCCTAATTTACCTCTCATTACCCCTGCTATCTTTGGTACCCATAAGTTTTTTATTTTTAATTGGAGTATAATTGCTTTACAATATTGTGTCAGTTTCTGCCCTATGTTAATCAGGCATAGGTATACATTTGTCCCCTCCCCCTTGAACCTCCCTCCCACCTCCCACCCCATCCCACCCCTCTATTTTGTCAGAGATCACCAGGTTGAGCTCCCTGCATCACACAGCAAATTCCCACTGGCTATCTATTTTACATGTAGTAATGTACGTGTTTCAATGTTATTCTTTCAAGTTGTCCCTCCACCTCCTTCCCCCAAAGTGTTCACAAGTCTGTTCTCTATGTCTGCGTCTCCACTGCTGCCCTGAAAATAGGTTTTTCAGGACCATCTTTCTAGATACCATATATATGTGTTAATATACAATATTTGTTTTTCTCTGACTTATTTCATTCCGTATAATAGGCTCTAGTTTCATCTACCTCAGTAGAACTGACTCAAATACTTTCCTCTCTATGGACGAGTAATATTTCATTGTATGCATGTACCACAACCTCTTTACCCATTCATCTGTCAATGGACTTCTAGGTTGCTTCCATGTCCTAGCTATTGTAATTAATGCTTTAATGAACTCTGGGGTATATGTGTCTCTTTCAATTACGGTTTTCTCAAGGTATATGCCCAGAATTGGGATTGTTGGATCATATAGTAGTTTTAGTCCTAGTTTTTTAAGGAATTTCCATACTTTTCTCCATAGTGGCTGTATCAATTTATATTCCCACCAACAATGCAAGAGGGTTCCCTTTTCTCCACACTCTCTACAGAATTTGTTTGTAGATTTTTTGATGATGGCCATTCTGACCAGTCTAAGGTGATACCTGATTGTAGTTTTGATTTGCATTTCTCTAATAATGAGTGATATTGAGCATCTTTTCATGTGCTTACGAGCCATCTGTATGTCTTCTTTGGAGAAATATGTTTTTAGGTCTTCCACCACTATTTCATAGAGTTGTTTATTTTTCTGGTATTGAGCTGCATAAGCTGCTTGTATAATTTGGAAATTAATCCTTTGTTAGTTGTTTCATTTGTTATTATTTTCTCTCATTATGAGGGTTGTCTTTTCACCTTGTTTATAATTTCTTTGCTGTGTGAAAGCTTCTAATTAAGTTCCACTTATTTTTTGTGTTGTTGTTGGTTTTATTTCCATTATTCTATGAGGTGGGTCATAGATAATTATGTCAAGGAGTGTGCTATCTATGTTTTCCTCTAGGAGCTTTTTGATTTCTGGCCTTACATTTAACTCTTTAATCCATTTTGAGTTTATTTTTATGTGTGGTGTTAGGAGGTGTTCTAGTTTCACTCTTATACATGTAACTGTCCAGTTTTCCCAGCACCACTTATTGAAGAGGCTATCTTTTCTCCAATGTATATTTTGGCTTCCTTTTCAAAGATAAGGTGCGAGGGTTTATCTCTGGGCTTTATATTTTGTTCCATTGGCTATATTTCTGCTTTTGTGCCAGTAGTATACTGTCTTGATGACTGTAGCTTTGCAGTATAGTCTTAAGTCAGAAAGGTTGATTCTTCTAGCTCCATTTTTCTTTCTCAAGATTGCTTTGGCTATATAAGGAATTTAGGAAAATGGTACTGAAGAATTTATTTGCAGGGAAGCAATGGAGAAACAGACAGAGAACGGACTTATGGACATGGGGAGAGGGGAGGAGAGGGTGAGATGTATGAAGAGAGTAACATGGAAACTTACATTACCATATGTAAAATAGATAGCCAACGGGAATTTGCTGTATGTCTAAGGAAACTCAAACGGGCTCTGTATCAATCTGGAGGGGTGGGATGCAGAGGGAAATGGGAGGGAGGTTCAAAAGGGAGGGAATATTTTATACCTATGGCTGATTCATGTAGAGGTTTGACAGAAAACAACAAAATTCTGTAAAGCAATTATCCTTCAATTAAAAAATTAATTAATTAAAAAAAAAGATTGCTTTGGCTATTCGGGATCTTTTGTGTTTGGTAACCATAATTCTTTTTTTCAGTGTCTGTGAATCTATTTCTGATATGTTGCCCTTTCTGTTTCCTCTTGCTCTTTGCCTATCCCCTTCTGTCCTCTTATCAGATCAGATCAGTCGCTCAGTCGTGTCCGACTCTTTGCGACCCCATGAATCGCAGCACGCCAGGCCTCCCTGTCCATCACCAACTCCCGGAGTTCACTCAGACTCACGCCCATCGAGTCAGTGATGCCATCCAGCCATCTCATCCTCTGGCGTCCCCTTCTCCTCCTGCCCACAATCCCTCCCAGCATCAGAGTCTTTTCCAATGAGTCAACTCTTCACATGAGGTGGCCAAAGTACTGGAGTTTCAGCTTTAGCATCATTCCTTCCAAAGAAATCCCAGGGCTGATCTCCTTTAGAATGGACTGGTTGGATCTCCTTGCAGTCCAAGGGACTCTCAAGAGTCTTCTCCAATACCACAGTTCAAAAGCATCAATTCTTCGGCACTCAGCCTTCTTCACAGTCCAACTCTCACATCCACACATGACCACAGGAAAAACCATAGCCTTGACTATGCATACTATTAATGCATGATTCTCAATTTTCTTTTTTGACCTTCTATCCTTTTGAGAATCTGATGAAACTTATATGCTGTCCCCACAAAATTGGTGCATATATTCACATAAGATTTAATAATAACTCACATAAGATTTCTAGATTGTTCATGGACTCTTTACCTCAACCATTTACCAAATCTAAGAATCTTCTAAGCTCATTCATACTAATATGTAATAATAATACATGTAATATGTAATAATACTTGGCCATTCTCTCCCAGAAGGGAATTTTAAATGAAGTGAGTTCATCTCTAACTAATATAACATATCTAAAGGATATAAGCATCATTGGGCAATGTGGGGGCTGCATTTTCCTCCTAAGGGCCCCTCCCTGAAGCCCCCAAATCAAACCCTCATATAAGGTAGGCTTGATTTTACATACCCTCCCTGGAACACAGGCAAAAAAATATAATTGACTCATGTTTTCCCCCAGAAATTAATGCCACCATAATCTAGACTCAGAATCTTGGAATTACTTTGATTCTCAGAACTTCTCCTTTCATCTAGTCATTCGTCAGAAACCATTTTTCTTTATAAGGTCTTTCATATCCATCTCTTCCTCCATGTATTAATTTCCTATTGCTTCTATTTCTTTGAGCCCCTTTTTTATAACAAATTGCCAGCTACTTAGTGACTTAAAACAACACAAATTTATTCTCTTCTATAGGGATAAAATCAAGGTTTTGGCAAGGCTGATTCCTTCTAGAAGCTCCAGAGGAGAATCTGTTTCTAACAGCAGCTTCTAGAAGCTGCTCACATTCCTGAGCTTGTGTCCACATTACTCCAATCTCTATTTCCATTGTAACATAAAGTTCTCCTAACATTGACCATCCTGCCTCTCTCTTATAAAGACCTTTGTCTTTATAATATCCAGATAGGCTAGGGTGATTTCCCATTTCAAGATTCTTAATCACCTCTGTGGGGCTTCCCAGGTGGTGCTAGTGGTAAAGAACCTGCCTGCCAAGGCAGGAGATATAAGAGACACAGGTTCAATCCCTAGGCTGGGAGTACACCCTGGAGGAGGAAATAGCAATTCACTCCAGTATTCTTTCCTGGGAAATCCCATGGACAGAGGAGCCTGGCAGGCTACAGTCCATGGGATCACAAAGAGTTGGACACAACTGAAGTGACTTAGCACGCACACATGCAATCACATCTGCAAAGTCCCTTTTACCATTTAAGAGAGTATATTCACAGGCTCTGGGCATTAGGACATGAACATCTTTGGGGGACAATATTCTACATCATTTCTTCCTCAGCCCCAGTTTTGGTCCTTATCTGTACCCCTGGAATATGTCAACATTTTCCTAATTGGCTTTCCTGACCCCTGCCTCTGTCCCAATTCCTTTGGTCATTCTAGATGTGATAAATATTCAGCAAAAATTAGTTCTTCATCCTGGTCTTCACCCATTCCAAGACCCTGACCTTAGTTTACTTTGGTCCAATATTGTTCACTCCAATTAAACTGATCTCTACACTCTTCCCCTACACACACACACACACAAACACATTAATGGAGAGACCTATCCAGCATTTTCAGGGAATTCCTCCCTGAAGAGAAAACCTATAAGGTTAAATTTTAAGGATGTAAAGAGATGCCAAATAGGGTAAGAGCATCCCTGGCAGAGGGAAGAGCATATGTGAAAGTTGTGTGGCTGAGAAGAGCTTGTCCTTGTTATGCAATGAAAGGAGTGCCAGATTGCCAATGTGACTGGGGCAGAGTGAGCAGAGAAGGGAGGGGCAGGAGATCACTGCAGAGGAAAAGGCAGGGACATATCATGCCGAGCTTTATAGGGGTTTTAATTTTATTACAAGTGCAATGAGAAACCCCTGGAAGGTTTTGAATAGATCACTAGTTCCTGGTGAGATGGCAAAGAACGGAAGGGGAACAACAGTAGAACTAGAAAGACCAGTTAGGGGGTTATTGAGGTGATTATAGGAATCCAGACTAGAAACAGCCGTGGCTTGGGTTCAGATAATGGCAGTCGAGTTAAGAGAAGTAGATGTAGCCATGATCTATTTTGGAGGTAGCCCAGAAGGGATCTGGAGGGTTGAGAGAGGAAAACCAAAGAGAAGTCCTAGATTTCTGGCTTCAGCAGCTGGTTAGATGGCCGTGATGCACTTACTAAGGTGAAGAAGGTTGAGAGACAAACAGGTTTTAGAATGTAAACACCGTCCTCTAAAAGTATAAGATCCTTATGGGAGCGGCTATGTTTAAACTTTGCTCACCAGTATATACCAGCACCCAGAACACTGCCTGAAGAGCTTCCCAGGGGGCTCAGTGGTAAAGAATCTGCCTGCCAATGCAGAAGACAAAGGTTCGATTCCTGGGTTGGGAACATCCCCTGGAGAGGAAACGGCAATCCACTCCAGTATTCTTATCTGGGGAATCCCAGGGACAGAGGAACCTGTATTCTTGTCTGAGAAATACAATGGATAGAGGAGCCTGATGGGCTACAGTCCACAGGGTTGCAAAAGAGTCGGATATGACTTAGCAATAAACAACAACCATAGCACACTGTATGACATGGGGAACATTAACTGAACTAAGTTTGTTGACAGTCCTGTAACATTCTGATGATTCACTGCTTATAAAAGGGGATACGGTACACTTAAGTGAAATATTAAACAGATATGGAATATAGTGAAAAGATTCGTATTTCAAAGGTATGAAGTGACAATAGCTTATGTCTTTCACATATATGAGCCTTATGTAAAGCAATTTCATAGAATGTCTGATGTAAAGAAAGTCTGATGGTATAAGTTGATATTTTAGAAAGGAAAAAGTCATAAGAACTCCACTGTAGATGAAGGTTCCTTGTTATTACCTGAGTACTTAAATTATATTGTTTTAGAGAACTGATTCTTAATGACATGGCGTCAGCCTTGCACTACTAGCTTTTAGTAGTCAGGGGAGAAAACAAGAGAGACAGTGACAGCTGTTGATGTTTGTCAGATTTGACAGGGTAAGGAGGAGCCCTCAAGTGACACTGAGACTAAATCAGTATTCATCTTTTAAACTCCGAGGGCAACATGATGTTTAGCATAGTCACGTTGACATGCTATTCGTGTGGCCCAACACTACTAGAACATGGACTATTCATTGTGAGGAAAGGAGAAATCCTATACAAAAGGATACAAAAATATATATCTTCATTGGTGTTTTACCAATAGGTATCTAGTATCTTTAATACTTTTCAGTACATAATTGGCATCTGGTGCTCTTACTATTCCAAGATAGGCTTTTCAAAAATTGGCACTAGCCATCAACAAATATCAGATTTGATAAGGGAGATTACAAACTCAGCTAAATTTATCTAGACCTGAAATTTTATACCTTGTCTGCTGCTGCTGCTAAGTTGCTTCAGTCGTGTCCGACTCTGTGTGACCCCACAGACGGCAGCCCACCAGGCTCCTCTGTCCCTGGGATTCTCCAGGCAAGAATACTGGAGTGGGTTGCCATTTCCTTCTCCAGTGCATGAAAGTGAAAAGTGAAAGTGAAGCTGCTCAGTCATGTCCAACTCTTTGAGACCCCATGGACTGCAGCCTACGAGGCTCCTCCGTGCATGGGATTCTCCAGGCAAGAGTACTGGAGTGGGTCGCCATTGCGTTCTCAGATATCTTGTCTAAGTGAGATCTAAAACAAAACAAACAAGCAAACAAAAATGCTCTAGGAGAGCCAAGCAATACATTTTTAAAAAACATTCTGAGGGATTAAAAATAATTATTAATTCCTTACAATCTAGCAATTCCAGTTCTGGGTATATACCCAAAATAATTGAAAGTAAGGTCTCAAAAAGATATTTGCACACCCACATTCATAGCAGTACTATTTTCAATGGCAAAAAGCTAGAAGTAACTCACCCAAGTGTCTATCAACAGAAGGATGGATAAACAAAATGCAGTATGTATGTACAATGGAGTATTATACTGCCTTAAAAATGATGGAAATTCACACATGCTATAACATAGATGAAGTCTGAACACAGTATGGTAGATGAAATAAGCCAGTCACACACAAAAAATCAACTATTGTATGATTCCAGTTATATGAGCTACTTAAAGTAGTTAAATTCATGGCGACAAAGTAGAATGGTCACTGTGAGAGGCCAGGGGGAAGGGGAAAGGGAAGTTAGTTGAATGGACACAGAGCTTCAATTTGGGACAATGAAAAAGTTCTGGAGATGTATGGCAGTGACCATCATACAATAAAGTGAATATATTTAATGCTGGCCAACTGTACATTTAAAATTTGTTTAAATGGTAGATTTTACCTTTTGTGTATTTGACCTCAATCAAAAATAATAACTAACTTTAAGTTGTAAGTGGTCAGTCACATGAGCAATATTATAATTTGACAGGATAAGACATGTTAAGAGTGGGATCTTAGTCTCTGCACTACCTTCAGAGCACCTGGCACTATGGGTTTTAGGTAATAGTAAGGTGAGTTTGAAACAATAATGGATGAATGTGGTCTCCAAAAAGCAAAATAGTTCTAATGCCCTGTAGAATTATTTTATCTAAAATGAGAGAATGATAGTTCCACTTCTCTTCAGACCAGTCCACATCACATGCTTTTCAGCTACAGGGAAACTCTTTCAGAGAATCATAAACAAACTGAAATGGGTTCAGGGAGGAGTAATCAGGAGGAAAAAGGGATCTGAGAAGTTCTTTATGAGAAACAACTGAAGGATGACACACTAGCAATGTTGGAAAAAAAAGTAGTTTGTTTCCTCATGACTGAGAATAGAATTAAGACCAAATTTTGGAAGCTACACAGTAAGACAGTTTTCAGATCAGTGGAAGGAAGAAACTCTCCAACAGTTTCCACAGCACTTTATCAGTAGCCCTCGTATAGAACTTTCCATTCTCTATCTGTAACTAAAGTTGCTCCCAGAAATTACTTCAGTATCCACGTAACATCTGATGATGCACATATTAGGCCCTGAAATACTTGTTTGGTGAATTAAAGAATGTGAGAATGATTAAACAAATGACTGTCAGATCTAGCCAAAGATGAAACTGAGCTGTCCTGTGAGGGAAGGCATTCAAACAGAGGCTAGTTAACTACTTGGCAGAGATGTTATGGAGAAGATCCAAGTTTCGTTTACTTGGTTGGATTAGATGACTTTTAAAGGCCTTTCAAGCCCTAAAGATCTATGTTTTCATGGCCTGGGTTTAAGTGCTGGCTTCGCCACTTCAATAGCGCTGCCATATTAGGTAAAGTCACTGAGCTGCTTTGCTCAAACGGGATCAAAAGATATACGATGCATGCTATATAAATTATTTGGAAGATCAAAATAACTTTTAACAAAAACGAACAACAAAAACCAAAATTGAAGGCTAACTACCTCCCTACCTTGACTGGAGAGAGGTCAAGCGTGAACTTTTAGAGGGCTCCCTAGGGAGGTCAGTGGAAGCCTGGGGTGAGAAGGACCAGACTAGAGGAACTGGCTGTATAACAGGGTTTGTCCCTGAGGGTAAGGCAGTATTAACCCTAAATACTGTGGACCAAGGGGCACAACCATTGCAGGTTTGATGAAGGTCAGTGTCCATCTTTGGCAAGTCAGTCCAACGAGGGGAGCAATGCCTCAAGAGTACACTCTCATATACTGCTGAGGGGGCACGGAAATATAACACCACTGGGGCAGGTGATTCTAGATTGATCAAATCTCAGCCAAGTGGATGGGATTCAGGTTGTCTAAAACACTTAAAAAGAAAATAATACAGGAGCCAGGGGAACAGGCCAATGTAGAAGAAAGTTGGGGAAGGCTGTGGTTCAACTCAGACATTCCAGAGTCTAAATAAAAGGACTGAGATGAGTGCCAGGCCCCAGCGGATAGGTCTGGTGCTACAATTGTACTGCTGCCTTAGTCAAAATAGACTCTTAAACTGCCTGAGGTTAAGCCTGTAGGAAGAAACCACCATGGAATATAGGTGAGTCAGGGAGAGAGGCAGGATTAAACTGGGAAAGTGCCCCACAATTTATAAAGGACTGTACAGGCATACATGGTTATAGCTTAGTGATTAGAAAGCTGCCTCTGGAGTCAGATTATCTGGGATTGAATCAGATTTGACTCAATTTGACTTGAGAGTGGGCCCATGCCCTACCTTTCTGTGTCTCCATTTCTTCTGTAGCAAAATGGAGATGAGAGTACCTACCTCATAGCACGATCTGGGGATAAATGAAATAACATGGCAACATGCTTAGAACAGCACTTGGCATACAATGTGTTCACAGTAAATATCAGGAGTTAAAGATCTTTATCTAGAGCTCAGTGATCTGTTCTGATCTACATACCTAGGTCATTTTTTCTTGCTGAATAACCTCTTCTTAAATTATGTCTTTGTTTGTCTTCTTCCAGTGGTTCTCAACCAGGAGTGATTTTGCTCTGAGGGACATTTAACATAATCTAGAGACAGTGTTGGACATCTCTTCACAGGGTGGGGCGGGGTGTGGGAGTGGGGATGGTTACTGACATGGTTACTGGTCTGCCCAGCCCCAAATGTCAATAGAAAAGAGGTTGAGAAATCCTGGCCTAGGCCCATTTCTAGTAGCAAAATGTCATTTAATGCAGCTCTGAAGGAAAAAGCAGTATCTTCTCTTTCCTTCACTTTCCAGAGCTCTAAATCCTCTGAAAGCATGTAATGTACACAAACGTGCATCCTGCAGTGGGCACTGCCACAAAGACCCTCCTTATCCTTGTCCCTTCTTTTACTGCTCTGGAGCTGGGGGCATGGTGGGCGCTATACATCCCAGAAAGCAATGGACCATTTAGTTCCTTCCTAAATCCTGCACAGTTGCTTTCAGGGGCCTGCAATTCTCATATGGATATTGATGGACTTGTGGGGTGGAGGTGGACGGGGATAGAGAACCTGCAATCTGGCTGCCTCAGAAAGCAGTGCCTGCACATTCAAGGCATGGTAGAGAGGGAAAACAAGGGTCTTCATATCTGCATTCAATTAGGATTATGCTGTTTCTGGCAGCATAAGGTAGGTGGTCTGTCAACTATTTGAATTCTTCAATTGTGTCTTGTTGCTTCACAGATGGTGAAAATTCCTTCTAGTGGAGGCTGAAGAGATTCAGAAATTCTACCATTTTTAGAGGGGGAGTCTGAGATTTGCATCATTTTTGGAATATCACAGGCGTGTTTGCCGACAGCTAGCAAAGGCTGTCATGGCTACAAATCAGGTGTCCTTTCAAATCATTACTTTCTCTTTACTCCTGCTGACTTGATTTGGAAAGATTAAGGCATGAGCATCTCCTTTGAGGCAGTCGATAAATGTGTAGTGGGGATTTTCCTTTTCTAGATACTCAGAGTCATTAGATTAGATTTTGAATCAACGCAAAGATGTGGGAGTGAAGGGAAGCTCTGTGCTCTTCGAGTCACCATCTTTTCATCCTACCCCAGAATTGCCCAGAATTCCAAAAGTCAGAGTGAACGTGTGGTCATGGTTCATGGGTCTTTAGTGATGCTGCCTTGTAGCAATGTGGATAAATGATTATATTGTACAAATTTCTAACTCTGGGTATAAAATATTCAACTAAAAATGTCATCTAATCAAGAGATTAAGTGTTCTAAGAACTGGAAGTGGCTGGGTTATAAACCTGATGAGCTTATGTTCCATGTGCCCATAAAGAATGTTTTGTACAGAATGATGAGCAAGCTAACTTTTCATTTTCTTCTCCAAATGGTTATAGATTTTCCTTTTCTCAGTGAACACTGATCTTAAATACACACAAATGCTAAAACCCAGCTGTTTCTCTTTGTGAGCATAGAGTAATCTTAAATTAGTTTTTATAACATATACATTCCTTTCACTCTAGAAAAGTGCAACTCTCAACAAATAATGTTTTAATTAAAATCCAGTAAATGCTTTTCCTGTTCTTTTTCTCCCTAGTCTTACACCATACTTTTTGCATCTTATATCCAAGAGGTATTACCAAAATATAACTTTTCAAAAAACAGTATCAAATTACCAACTTTATTTTGATTGTAGAGTTTATGATTAAAATGTTTCCATTTATGTAACTTTAATTACAGTCTTCATGAAGGAGAAGACTGCAATTTTACCATTTTTACCTATTGATAAATCAGGTTTTTTTGGTTAGAAAATGGCTTAAAGCCACGTGCACTTCATTAACTGCCACCAACTGAACAGTGACCATAACCCTGGATTTCTGAGCACCTATTCCTTGGTGCAGTAAAACTGATGCTATCAGGAAAACTACACTGTCAAAATCAATTATTTTGGAGGACTTCCTCTTTGGTGCAGTACTCTATTCAATTTAACTTGAATGTGTCCTCATTGGAAACACAAACCTTTCAGCACACACTTGGAAACCAACTGTAGTTTTGCTAGGGCTGCCGTAACAAAGTACCGTACCACAGACAGAGTGGTTTAAACAACAAAAACTTGTTTTCTCACAATTCTGGAGGTCAGAAGTCTGAGAGCAAGGTGCTGGCAGGCTTGGCTTCTTCTGAGGTCTCTTTCCTGAGCTTCTAGGCGGCTGTCTTCTCCCTGTGTCTTTACACGGTCTTCCCTCTGTGTGTGTCTCTGTCCCAATTTCCTCTTCTTAGGAGGACACCAGTCAGACTGGATTAGAGCCCACCCGACTCATTTTAACTTGACTGCCTCTTTAAAGACCCTACCTCCACATAGAGTCACATTCAGAGGTACTAGGAGTTAAGGCTTCAGTATATAAGTTTCAGAAAGACACTGTCAAAAATCCAGGAAGAGCAAAATTAAAACCACAAGATCAGTAAGTAGTATTTAGTAAGAATTTATTGTGCATATAAGAAAATTTGAGAACTGGGAACTTCCAAATGTAAAACTGACGTGAAGCTCAAGGACATGATGTTGCTGCTGCTGCTGCTGCTGCTAAGTCGCTTCAGTTCTGTCAGACTCTGTGAGACCCCATAGACGGCAGCCCACGAGGCTCCCCCGTCCCTGGGATTCTCTAGGCAAGAACACTGGAGTGGGTTGCCATTTCCTTCTCCAATGCATGAAAGTGAAATGTGAAAGTGAAGTCGCTCAGTCGCGTCTAACTCTTAGCGACCCCATGGACTGTGGCCCACCAGGCTCCTCCGTCCATGGGATTTTCCAGGCAAGAGTGCTGGAGTGGGGTGCCATTGCCTTCTCCGACATGATGTTACAGGATGGCTAATAAAGTGAAAATCAGGAAGTTAATTTTTATAATGATTGGTTATTTTCAATGGGAATTTCCAGATACTAGGGAGTTGATTATAAGTGATTTTATATCATATTTAGGAGGATAATTTTTTTTATGATTATCCAGGGATTTTACAAGAGATAACCTAAGTTAATTTTTACTTGTGTTAACAAAGTAATTCTGATTTAGTTTTGCTTATGTGGCTTAAACAGTTTTGTCTGCCAGGGAATTTTCAAGTCTAGTCTCCATTTGTATTTAAACTTAACAATATCAAATCACAGACTTTCCATATTTTTCATTTGGTTAAGGTGGAAAAAAGTAGTCCCAGATGACCATTTCTATACAGAAAAATTAAATCTAAGTTATATTCGAACAGGAATCAGGTTATAGCATAAGCTATAGGTTGTTGGAGATTCCTAAACATTATTGTTAAAAATGGCAAATATTTGCACCAACAAATCTCAGAAGGCTGAGGATATGAAAGGCCTATCAGAAACAATGAGGTCCCAGGTATAATGGAAATTAAACACTTGCACGTGTAAAAGCTTTGTTTGATGTATCTGAGACTTCGTACCTGAGACCTACTGTTTGCATACCAAGTTCACCTTCTTGATCTTGTTTAGTTGCTAGGTCATGCCCAACTCTTTGCAACCCCATGAACTGCAGCCGGCCAGGCTTCTCTGTCCATGGGATTTTCCAGGCAAGAATACTGGAGTGGGTTACCATTTCCTTCTCCAGGGGATCTTCCCAACCCAAAGATTGAATTGGCAGGTGGATTCTTTACTTCTGAGCCACCAGGGAAGCCCAACCAGGGAAAAAAAAAACTAAAGAGTGAATGAGAATTCAGAAGAAAACTCGAAAATATTATCAACCAAGGTAGTTTCTTTCCTTCTGCTACTTAGTCTAGAGCCAAGAACATTCAAAGTCCATAGGGGCTACCATTTCTCTAAAGAAAAAAGAAAGAAGCCTTAATGGTTTGCAAACACCTGCTCAGGCCTTGACTTTGCCTCCTTCCCCACTGCCTGTCTGCCATTCTGGAAAGGTGTGATAGGTGTGATGTAGAGATGACAAAGTTTAAAAACAAAATAGGGAGAAGTGGGCAGTACCCTAGACAGAGATGTGTTCCCCCACCCATTCAAAATTAAATTAGGGGAGCAGAATGATAACTGACAGAGAGAGCAGGGGAGAGCTGAAGTTCCGCACTGCCTCATCACAGCACTGTCCTAGAGGCACCCTATGACTAGATAACACCATTTTCTAATAGAGACTGGCAACTTCTAGTAAAGAAAACTTCCTGTTGAATTTGATAAGGAAATTATGTAGTCATTATTAATAAATTTTAAAAAGGAAGAAAACAACATATTACTGAGTAGAAACACAAGAGATTAGAAATTAAAGCACAGAAACGGTCACTGACTTACCATCATACTGGCAGGAAGGCTCAAAAGGCAGTAACCAGAGGTCATCCCTTTGTGAATATCATTTAATATTTTTTTGTTTGAACTGAGATAGAGCAATAACAAGTGCACGCTTATGTGGTTTGTAAACACTAGGGTGAAAGGGTTGCTAATGTTTTAAACAAAGAAAATTCAGAGTGACTGTAAGTAGTAGATGATCAGAGGAAGTTTAACAGGAATAATTTCAAGACTGTACAGATAAGGAAAATGGTATCAGCTTTAGCAATATAGTGTATTAGCTGGCACACAGCTAGTATCCAAAAAAATGTTTCTTGGAATGAATATGAATGACACTTCTGTTCTGTGCCTGTTGGTTAACTGAGAGCCTAAAACCCACTGAGAGTAGATCAGCAAAAAGTCTTTTAAAGCAATTGACACTAGAGATGAAGAAGTAATAAAATTGCATTTTAATATATCCAGTTGTATCAAATATGTCCTTCATTTACTGGTCTAACAAATCTTTATTGATCTAATTGGACAAATGAACAGGACAGAATCCCTGGCATTAAAGAATTGCACAGGAGAAAGCCTGGGAGGACAAGTGTTACAGTACAGTGCTGGGGGCAGGGCAGACTGGGTGCAGCCGCAGAACTTCTAAAAGGATGTGTCTCGTAGAGGATGACTAGGAGTTAGCAACTGTGGGGTGGGAGAAGAAAGCATGAGCAGAGTAACCAAGTGTGCAGAGGAACAGAGGCTAGAAAGTAAGGCATTTTTGGAGTACAGCACGTGACTGGGTTGAGGAGTCAGGGTAGATGATGAGACTAGAGAAGGACATAAGAATTTATCCTGAATGCCTTGGAATGGTTTCCTGAAGAGTTGGACTTTATTCTTTTCTTCCCCTAACTTTATCAAAATATAACTGACATATGTTGTTCATGCACCCAGTCATGTCCGACTCTTTGCGACCCCTGGAGTGCAACATGCCAGGCCTCCCTGTCACCATTTCCCAGAGTTTGCCCAGGTTCATGTCCATTGCATCAGTGATGCCACCCAGCCATCTCATCTTCTGACGCCCTCTTCTGCCCTCAATCTTTCAAGCATCAAGGACTTTTACAATGACTTGGCTCTTCATATCAGTTGACCAAACTACCAGCTTCAGCATCAGTCCTTCCAATGAATATTCAGGGTTGATTTCCTTTAGGGTTGACTGGTTTGATTTCCTTGCTATCCAAGGGACTCTCAGGAGTCTTCTTCAGCGCCATGGTTCAAAAGCATCAATTCTCTACAGTTCTGCCTTCTTTACAAATCAGTTCTTACAACTGACATATACATTGTGTAAATTTAAGGTGTGACATGCTGTTTTTATACACTCATAAATTGCAAATCGATTACCACCAGAGTATTAACACCTCCATGATGTCACATAGTTACCATTCCCTTTTTGTAGTGAGAATATTTAAGATTCACGTTCTTGGCAACTTTCAAGTATATAGTACAGCACTGTTATCTATAATCACAATGCTGTACATTAGATTCCTAGAACTTTTTCACCTCCCAACTGGAAGTTTCTTCTCTTTGATCAACATGGCTCCATTTTACCTACCCGTCACCATTCTACTCTTTGTTTCTATAAGTTTGGCTTTTTTAGACTTTATTCTTAAATATAATCAGGTGACACAGATAATTTTAAGGTATTCAGTAAAATGATCAGATCTATGTATTCAAAATATTATGTTAGTAGTGATAGTATGAAGAATTAATTGGCACTGGCAAGGACTAAAGACAGTGGTGATAAAGGTTGTTTTAGGATCTAGATGAGCAACACTGACCTGACTTAAGACAGTGGTGGCAGAAATGAAGATGAGGAGAGATCTATGAGAGATACTAGGTAGACTTGATTGCACATATGACCAGTTAATGAGCCCATGATATGAGCCAGGCACTGTGCCAACTGCTAAGGAAATGGAAAGAAATATCTCTTGTGTCTAAGTAACTTCTAGTCCAGCGATAAAGGGCTTCCCTGGTGGCTCAGCAGGTAAAGAATCCACCTACAATGTGGGAGACCTGGGTTCAATCCCTGGGTTGGCAAGATCCCCTGGAAAAGGGAACGGCTACCCACTCCAGTATTCTGGCCTGGAGAATTCATGGACTGTATAGTCCATGGGGTTGCAAAGAGTCAGACATGACAGAGCAACTTTCACTCAGTCCAGTGATAAATGTAAACAGTTAAACCAATTACAAGTCAACATGAAAGGCATTAAAATAGTGGTATGAACATGTGCTGTGGCTGTCCTGAGAAGATGTGATTAACTTAGACTGAGAAAAGAAAGAAAAAGAACCAAAAGGATGAAGATGGGGGAGGAAAGAAAAGGTGGGCGCTTCCAGATAAAATTAATCTGAAGAGAATGCACAGAGGAAAGGGAGAGGCATAAGATCATTTTGCAAAACTGCAAATAGTGTGCTGTGAGCAACTATAAGGTACAGGGGAACAAGTGCTGAGAAAACGGCTGGAGAACCAAGTTGAGAATAAGTAGGGTTTGTGCCATGGAAAGGAGTTTGAAATTAATCCTGGAGGTTGCAGGGCACAGCTGAAGAAGTTTAGGCAGGCAGGCTCCGTGACGTAATTAGTGTTTTAGAAAGATAGCTATGGTGGCAGGATGGAGAATGGATTGTAGAAGGATAAGCAAGCGAGATCAGTAATGAAATGGAACTGAGTGCAAGTGAGAGTCTAGATCAAGGCTAGGATAAAGAGGTAGAATTTATAGGATTTGTGATTAATCTGACGGAGAGGCTTCAGAAAAGGAAATACTTGAAGAATGTCTGTTCTGTAACTTGTGTGTGTGCACACTGAATCACTTCAGTTGTGTCCATCTCTTTTTGACCATATGGACTATAGACCACTAGGCGCCTCTGTCCATGGGATTCTCCAGGCAAAAATACTGGAGTGCGTTGCCATGACCTGCTCCAGGGGATTTTTCCCGACCCAGGGATCAAACCCAGGTTTCCTGCATTGCAGGTGGATTCTTTACTGCTAAGCCACCAGAGAAGGGAAGGGAAGTTGCTCAGTCATGTCCAACTCTTTGCGACCCCATGGACTGTAGCCCACCAGGCTTCTCTGCCCATGGGACTTTCCAGGCAAGAGTACTGGAGTGGGTTGCCATTGCCTTCTCCACCAGAGAAGCCCCTAACAAATAACAGCAGCAACATTAAGCAACATACATTTTTTCCTTCACTACTCCCCAAATAATTTCCATTCACTTTTCCCATTAAGAGTTCTCTTTAGAGTTTTTGTTCTTTAGAGTTCTCGCCACTTGAAGAAAACAATTACTGTCAAATGTAACAAGTTTATGCTGAATATTTTTAGTTATTTCTTTATCTACAAGCAACAAAGACCCTTTCAAATTAGTTCATGTCGAATAAAAAGGAAATTAGGATTTCATGGAAATTCAAAAACTGAAGCAGGAAATTGGTTTTGGATTCAAGCTCATTCTAGAAACTTTATATGCAGAAATTCAAGAATTTTTCCTTTACTACTCTGCTGTTAATGTTAGTTCTATTCTATTTATCTACTTCTTTCTATCTTGCTTTAATACCTGTTTCTGCTTTTTATAACTTCTGCTTCCCCATAATTTTAGCTTATATGTGGTACATTATAGCCTCCCAAGTCCTGATTTTGTATCATATTCAACTAAAGCTTCCACCAGGAACTGAAAATTTCTTTCTTTGCTTCTTAGGTCTGTTCATGAGAAAGAGAGTTCATTTGGCCAGATGAAGTTTTTTGAATCTGGCCTTAGAGGGTGAAGATTACTTTATCACCTACGGATTAGTTTTCTTGGGTCAGAGGGTTATTTCAGTCCAAAAGTGGGGTGAAGGATGGAGAAAGGAGGGAGATATCACCATACCATATATGACTCCTGAGACAGCAGGGTCCAAGAGCGGGTCAGTTTCCTTGGTGAAGGTTATTAACAAAACAAGCACAAAAAATGAAGCTGGCTAGTACTTACAGATAATACAACAAGATGTAACCCTGCTGCTGCTGCTAAGTCACTTCAGTCGTGTCCAACTCTGTGTGACCCCATAGACAGCAGCCCACCAGGCTTCCCCGTCCCTGGGATTCTCCAGGCAAGAACACTGGAGTGGGTTGCCATTTCCTTCTCCAATGAATGAAAGTGAGAAGTGAAAGTGAAGTCACTCAGTCATGTCTGACTCTGTGCGACCCCATGGACTGCCTCCTACCAGGCTCCTCCATCCGTGGGATTTCCAGGCAAGAGTATGGAGTGGGGTGCCATTCTTAATACTTATCTCAATTTTGTTAAATTCTATTATGCTATTGCATTTAGGAAACGCAACTGTGTCAGAAAAATATAAGAATTATAAATACTTTTAAAGGTCATTATAGCACCTACAAAATAACCCATATAACATAATAACTTAATGATGAAAGACTGAATATTTTCCTCCAAAGATCAGGAAGAAGGCAAGGATGTCTGCTTTTGTCACTTCTATTTGACATCATACCGGAGATTCTAGAAGGGCAATTAGGGAACAAAATAAAGTAAAAACCATCTAGATTGTAAATGAAGAAGTAAAACTATCACTATTACAGATGTTATGCTGTTGTATATAGAAAATCCTAAGGAATGTAGTAAATAAACAAGGCACATGAAAAGATGCTCAACATTGTTAGTCATCAGAGAAATGCAATTAAAACCACAATATGATATCACCTCACAACTGTCAGAATGGCTATCATCAAAAAGAACGCAAATAACAAATGTTGGTGATGATGTGATAAAAATCAATTTAATAATTTAAATATAAATTCTCTTATGAAAAGATACAGAGTGGCTGAATGGATTAAGAAAAAAGTAAAGGAAGACCCAACTATATGCTGCCTACCTGAGACTCACTTTAGCTTTAAGATAACACACAAGCTAAAAGTAAAAGGATGGGAAAAGATATCCCATGCAAATAGAAAACAAAAGACAGAGGGGCAGCTCTACTTATATATATAAAAAAAGTCAAAACCTGTCATAAGAGACAAAGGAGTTCATTATATAACAATAAAGCGGTCCACTCATAAGGAGGATGCACCTGAGCGTCCCTGATGGTCTAGTGGTTAAGAATCCACCTGCCAATGCAGGGACACAGATTCAATCCCGGGTCAGAGAAGACTGCACATGCTGCAGAGCTAAGCCCATGCACCATAACTACTAAGCCTGTGTTCTAGAGCCCATAAGCCGCAACTGCTGAAGCCCACGTACCTAGAGCCCGTACTCCACAAGAGAAGCCATTGCAGTGAGAAGGCCATTCATCACAATGAAGAGTAGCCCCTACTCACCACAACTAGGGAAAGCCTGTGCACAGAAACAAAGACCGAGAACAGCCCCCCAAAAGGAAATAAATAAATCTTAAAAAAGAGAAGGGGATGCATCCAACAATGGAGCACCTAGACATGCAAAGCAAATATTAACAGAATTGAAGAGATACTGACAGCAACACAATAATGGTAGGGGACTACAATGCCCACTTTCCTCAACTGATATATCATCCAGACAGTAAAGAAAGAAACAGCAGGCTTGAACAACACTGTATACCAAATAGGCCCAACAAATATATACAGACCATTCCATTCAATGGTGGCAGAATACACATTCTTTTTAAGTACATGTAAAACAGTCTCCAGGATAAACCATATGTTAGGCTATGATACAAGTCAACAAATTTAAGAAGATTGAAATCATACCAAGTATCTTTTCCGACTACCATGTTATAAAACTAGCAAAAGGATCAACAGCAGAAGGATTATTAGAAATTCACAAATATGTGGAAATAAAACAACATACTCCTGAACAGTGAGTCAAAGAAAAAAATCAACATTATCCTAGACAAATGAAAATGAGAACACAATATACCAAAACTTATCAGAGGCAGCAAAAGTTGGTCTGAGAGAAATTTATAGTAATAAATGCCTATGTTAAAAAAAAATTTCAAGTAAACAACCTAACTTTACACCTCAAGGCTACACAAATAAGAAAAAAAACTAAGCCTAACATTACAAAACAAGAAATTAATACAGATCAAAGCAAAAATAAATGAAATAAAGACTAGAAAAAACAATAGAAATGATCAATGAAATCCGGAGTTGTTTTTCCAAAAAGATAAAATCAAGAGTTTTAGTTTGGCTAAGGAAAAACAGAAGATTTAGATAAATAAAATTATAAATGAGAAAGGAAAGATTATAACTGATACCACAGAAATGAAAAGGATCACAAGACTACTAGGAACAATTATATGCCGACAGATTAGATAACCCACAAGAAATGGATGAATTCCTAGAAACATATAACTTACTGAGACTGGGGCTTCCCTGGTGGTTCAGTGGGTAAAGTCTGCCTAAAGTGCGAGAGAATCATGTTTGATCCCTGGCTTGGGAAGCTCCCCTGGAGAAGGAAATGGCAACGTACTCCAGTATTCTTGCCTGGAGAATCCCATGGACAGAAAAGCCTGGTGGGCTACAGTGCATGGGGTCACAAAGAGGTGGACACGACTGAGTGACTAACACTTTACTTCACTTTACTGAGACTGAATTATAAAGATATATATATATATAAAATAAAACAAATAGACCAGTAACAACAACAAAGGAGACTGAATCAATAATCAATGTCTCCAACAAAGAAAAGTCCAAGACCTTATGGTTTTACTGGTAAATTCTACAAATATTTAAAGAACAAATGTCAATCATTCTCAAACCCTTCCAAAAAACTGAAGAGGTGGGAACACTTCCAAACTCATTTTATGTCACCATTACTCTTACATCAAAGCCAAATAAGGATAAGGCAAGAAAAGAAAATTACAGGCTAATATCCCCAATGTAAAAGATTTCAACAAAATACTAGCAAACCCAATTCAGCCGCGTGTTAAAAGGATCATACACCATGATCAAGTGAGACTTATCCCTTACATACAAAGATGATTCACCATATGCAAATCAATAAATGTGACACAGTAATAGAATGAAGGATAAAAATCATATGATCATCTCAGTAGATTAAAAAAAAGGCATTTGACAAAATTCAACACCATTTTATGATTAAAAAAAAAATACCACAGCAAATTTGGTACAAAAGAAATGTATTTCAACATAATAAGGCCATATATGACAAGTCCATCGCTAACATCATACTCAGTGGTGAAAAGCTGAAAGCTTTTCCTCTAAGATCAGGATCAAGACAAGGATGCCTACTTTCACAAATTTTATTCAACATATGATTGAAAGTCATATATATACATACATATAAATATATATATGTGTGTATATATATATATATATAAATAGTAGTTTAAAAACATTCCATTTATTGTGCTAGATTTATAGCTCTGGAAAAAAAGAGTAAACATGGATCAAATTACCCATACAGTTTCAGCATCAGATCAGGTCAGTCGCTCAGTCATGTCTGACTCTTTGCCACCCCATGAATCCCAGAACGCCAGGCCTCCCTGTCCATCACCAACTCCTGGAGTTCACTCAGACTCACATCCATCGAGTCAGTGATGCTATCCTGCCATCTCATCCTCTGTCTTCCCCTTCTCCTCCTGCCCCCAATCCCTCCCAGCATCAGAGTCTTTTCCAATGAGTCAACTCTTCGCATGAGGTAGCCAAAGTACTGGAGTTTCAGCTTTAGCATCATTCTTTCCAAAGAAATCCCAGGGTTGATCTCCTTCAGAATGGACTGGTTGGATCTCCTTGCAGTCCAAGGGACTCTCAAGAGTCTTCTCCAACACCACAGTTCAAAAGCATCAATTCTTCGGCACTCAGCCTTCACAGTCCAACTCTCACATCCATACATGACCACAGGAAAAACCATAGCCTTGACTAGATGAACCTTTGTTGGCAAAGTAATGTCTCTGCTTTTGAATATGCTGTCTAGGTTGGTCATAACTTTCCTTCCAAGGAGTAAGCGTCTTCTAATTTCATGGCTGCAGTCACCATCTGTAGTGATTTTGGAGCCCAAAAAATAAAGTCTGACACTGTTTCCACTGTTTCCCCATCTATTTCCCATGAAGTGGTGGGACCGGATGCCATGATCTTCGTTTTCTGAATGTTGAGCTTTAAGCCAACTTTTTCACTCTCCACTTTCACTTTCATCAAGAGGCTTTTGAGTTCCTCTTCACTTTCTGCCATAAGGGTGGTGGCATCTGCATATCTGAGGTTATTGATATTTCTCCCGGCAATCTTGATTCCAGCTTGTGTTTCTTCCAGTCCAGCGTTTCTCATGATGTACTCTGCATATAAGTTAAATATACAGGGTGACAATATACAACCTTGACGTACTCCTTTTCCTATCTGGAACCAGTCTGTTGTTCCATGTCCAGTTCTAACTGTTGCTTCCTGACCTGCATACAGATTTCTCAAGAGGCAGATCAGGTGGTCTGGTATTCTCATCTCTTTCAGAATTTTCCACAGTTGATTGTCATCCACACAGTCAAAGGCTTTGGCATAGTCAATAAAGCAGAAATAGATGTTTTTCTGGAACTCTCTTGCTTTTTCTATGATCCAGCGGATGTTGGCAATTTGATCTCTGGTTCCTCTGCCTTTTCTAAAACCAGCTTGAGCATCAGAAGTTCACGGTTCACATATTGCTGAAGCCTGGCTTGGAGAATTTTGAGCATTACTTTACTAGCGTGTGAGATGAGTGCAATTGTGCGGTAGTTTGAGCATTCTTTGGCATTGCCTTTCTTTGGGATTGGAATGAATACTGACCTTTTCCAGTCCTGTGGCCACTGCTGAGTTTTCCAAATTTGCTGGCATATTGAGTAGCACTTTCATAGCATCATCTTTCAGGATTTGGAATAGCTCAACTGGAATTCCATCACCTCCACTAGCTTTGTTCATAGTGATGCTTTCTAAGGCCCACTTGACTTCACATTCCAGGATGTCTGGCTCTAGGTCAGTGATCACACCATCGTGGTTATCTGGGTCATGAAGATCTTTTTTGTACAGTTCTTCTGTGTATTCTTGCCATCTCTTCTTAATATCTTCTGCTTCTTTTAGCTCCATACCATTTCTGTCCTTTATCGAGCTCATCTTTGCATGAAATGTTCCTTTGGTATCTCTGATTTTCTTGAAGAGATCCCTAGTCTTTCCCATTCTGTTGTTTTCCTCTATTTCTTTGCATTGATAGCTGAGGAAGGCTCTCTTATCTCTTCTTGCTATTCTTTGGAACTCTGCATTCAGATGTTTATATCTTTCCTTTTCTCCTTTGCTTTTCGCTTCTCTTCTTTTCACAGTTATTTGTAAGGCCTCCCCAGACAGCCATTTTGCTGTTTTGCATTTCTTTTCTATGGGAATGGTCTTGATCCCTGTCTCTTGTACAATGTCACGAACCTCATTCCATAAAAAAATACGTGAGTTAAACAGAGACTGAAAGTTAGGACTTATCACTTTAACATCAATATAAATCTGTTCTTTTGACTGTAAAGTATGACTAATAGCCTAGGACATTAGCTTCCTGTCAGAGGTTTTTGAACAGTGATCCAACAGTGAGCCAAATGCATTCAGCATTACAGAGACAACAGTTCTGTTGCTATTCAAACTTCATCCCCTTGAGGAGCTGCTGAATGCAGAACTCTGGTTTACCTAAGGCTTTAATATTCAGCCCTGTAGAAATAAGAGCTATATCTTGTTTCCTTAAAAATTCTGCGACAAAAGCACTGAAAGTGTCAGAAGACTACAATTTTAAACAGTTTTCTAGCTTTTACATGTAATCTCTAAGAAGGTCAAATAACAGAGCTTATAATTTCCCATTAGATCACTTAGGGAAATGTGTGCTCTCTCTTTATTTAGCCTTAAATATAATCTCATCCCCATATAATATTTATTAATTACATACAGAAAAAGTTACTTACAGCAGAAACAACTTGCAGGCACCACCTTAATAAAATGTTTAGAGTTAGCATCATTGGTAATGCTTCTTGGTTAATGCGCTGAGAAGGACAAAGCCTCTCTCTGTGGTATTCTTGGCAACATGTATAACCTAAATCTAATCATGAGGAAATATCAGACAAGTCGAATCAAGGAATGAACCTGCTGTGAATTAACTGGCCTGAAAGCTTCATAATGTAAAGATCATGAAAGACAAAAAAGATGAAACAACTATTTCAAATCAAAAGAGACAAATGAAAAAAGAGAGAGAGACAAATGAAACATGACAGCTAAATGCAGTGTTTGATCCTGGATTGGATCCTGGACTAGACTTTTTTTTCTAGTAATGTTTTTGCTACAATGAGACAACTGGCAAAAATGGTATGAAATCTGTATGTTATACAATAATATATCAATACCAATTTCCTGATTTTGATTATCAAACTGTGGTGACATAAGTTAATGTCTTTTGTTTTGAAGGGTTTAAGCCTTAGGTCTGCAAGTTACTTTTAGTTTTTTTTTAAATCTAGCTATTGAAACCTATTAATTTAGGAAATCTAAATGAGAGTATTCTTTGCTCTATTTTTATAACTTTTATAAAAGTCTAAAATAAGAAGAAAGATCTCATATAACACTCCTTCTAGTACCACCAAAAAAGAAAAAAACAAAAACACAGCATAATTAACTTTTCTTTTTCAGTTTAGAGAAATTCTAAACACATAAAACTCTTTTCTAAGCTTGACATAATTTTTAGCAACATAAGTCAGGGTGCTGGTACTAGACATGAAGCTGTAGAATAGTATATTAGTGAGATAGCAAACAGTCCAGAACGGCTGACTCCAAGATGGGGAGTGGCCACACTGAGAAAAGACACTAAAGACAGGCGGAGGCCAGTACCTTGAAAGCCTCATAAGCCACTGTGCCAGTGGCTTTGCACAAAAACTTTGCACAATCCTATGGAAGTGTGGTTGTGAGTTCTTGGCATTTGTCTGCATCTGTGAATATCTAACTTGTTAAACTATCACATAAAAGCAAGGTACATTGAACTAGGTCATTCCATTCCCATAAGATGATTTTGTTAATTATTAATATAACAAGGGAATGGAACAAAGAATGGGATGTTCTGCTATCTTTATATCTTACACTCCTATTTTAAATTTATTTATTTATTTAAAATGAAACAAAGATGAATATTTTTAATGATAAAAGGTACAATTCACAAAAAAGATAGACATTATAAACTATTATACACCTTAACAACAAAGAAACAAAGATACACAAAGCAAAAATAAGAAGAAATATAAGGGAAAAGAAAAACAATATAATCATAGTAAGACATATTAACATCTCTGAGACTATTTTATCAAATGCAGAAAAAATAATAGGAGCACTGTGAATGATGTCATTAATAATTTAAATATAATAGATCTATAATTAATTTATATTCATATCTTACACAAATATATTTTAAATTTTGTATCTCACATGTTATTAGATGTCCATAAGACATTTAGAAAAACCGGCAAAAAGATAAAAATTCTAAATTTCAAAAAGTAGAATTCCTTTTTGTATTTGTGATTCAGTTATACACATATGTTATTTTGAAATTATTTTTCATTATAGGTTATTATAAGATATTGACTATAGTTCCCTGTGCTATACAGTAACTTTTGTTGCTTGTTGCATATCTATTTTTTAAATTAGAAACCTAGCATTCTATTCATGTTAAGTCAAACAAGTGGAATCAAAATGTCATAAATTTTTAGTTAGGCAAAAATTCTTAAATATTCTTAAAAATATATATTATACATATTATTTATATGTATGTATACAAAAGCTTTTCTACAGCACTTGATAAAGGCTTGAGAAAGAACATAAAAAAAAGAGATGAATAAATTGGAAAACAAAACTAAATGAAATGGGAGTACTGAATATGAAATAGAAAACAAACTAGATAAAAGTAAAAGATCCTCATACAGTCCAGTTATTTTTAAACATGGCTGCTCATTAGAAACATATCTGAACCTCTGGCCAAAAAAAAAAAAAAAAAAAGCAATACTTGGACATTTGTATTTTTCAAAAAATTTCAAGCTAATTCTGATATACATCTGGATTTTAAAAAGTGATTACAGGATTTTCTATTAAATGGTAGTTTTGGTGATATAGACATCTACAATTTTTCTGTTGACCAGTCATTATACAATGGTATTAAGTGAGTGAAAGTGAGAAAGTGAAGTTGCTCAGTTGTGTCCAACTCTTTGCGACCCTATGGGCTGTAGCATACTAGGCTCCTCTGTCCATGGGATTTTCCAGGCAAGAATACTGGAGTGGGTTGCCATTTCCTTCTCCAGGGGATCTTCCAGACCCAGGGATCGAACGTGGGTCTCCCACATTGTAAGCAGATGCTTTACTGTCTGAGCCAACAGGGGAGAGACATTAAGTGAGTAATAATTACATAATCGCAATAGTAAAAGATGTTTATCAGTTTTCACAATCAATAGCCAGATAAAAAAGATAATTACAGCTGCAAGCCATAATGGAAGCATGATTAACCTAACAATGTAAAATAATTAGATACATTCTGGGGGGTCAGGCAGAGTGATGTGTTAAGTGGAAATGCATACATACACGTTTTCATCTGCTCAGCCAGTCTGTCTTTCAGTTGGTGCATTTAATTCATTTATATTTAAGGTAATCATTGATATGTATGACCCTACTACCATTTTCTTAATTGTTTGGGGTTTACTTTCTGTAGGTGGGGCTTTTCCTTCTCTTCTTTTCTGCCTAGAGAATTCCTTTAGCATTTGTTGTAAAGCTCGTTTGGCGGTGCTGATTTCCTTTAACTTTTGCTCCCCTGGAAAGCTTTTGATTTCTCCATCAAATCTGAAGGGAAGTCTTGCTGGGTAGAATATTCTTGTTTGTAGGTTCTTTCCTTTCATCATTTTAAATATATCATGTCATTCCCTTCTGGCTTGTAGAGTTTCTATTGAGAAATCAGCAGATAGCCTGATGGGAGTTCCCTTGTATGTTATTTGCTGTTTTTCACTTGTTACTTTTAATATTTTATCTCTGTATTTAATTTTTGTCAGTTTGATTACTATGTGTCTTGATGTGCTCCTCCCTGGGTTTATCCTGCCTGGGACTCTGTGCTTCCTGGACTTGGTTGACTATTTCCTTTCCCATGTTAGGGAAGTTTTCAGCTATTATCTCTTCAAATATTTTCTCAGGTCCTTTCTCTCTCTATTTTCCTTCTGGGACCCCTAAAGTGCAAATGTTCATACATTTAGTGTTGTCCCAGAGGTCTCTTAGGCTGTCTTTATTTCTTTTCATTCTTTTTTCTATATTCTGTTCTGTGGCAATGATTTCCACCATTCTGTCCTCCAGGTCATTTATTCGTTCTTCTGCCTCAGTTATTCTGCTAAGAATTCCTTCTAGTGTATTATTCATCTCAGTTTGTTCTTTAATTCTTTTAGGTCTTTGGTAAACATTTCTTGTATCTTCTCAATCTTTGCCGCCATTCTTTTTTTGAGATCCTGAAACAAATTCAGTATCATTATTCTGAATTCTTTTTCTGGAAGGTTGCCTATCTCCATTTCATTTAGTTCTTTTTCTGGGGTTTTATCTTGCCCCTTCATCTGGGATATAACTTTCTGCTTTTTCATGCTGATTAACTTTCTGTAATGTGGTTTTGTTTAGTTGATGTGGGATTGTGGTTCTTCTTGCTTCTTCTGTCTGCCTTCTGGTGGAGGAGGCTAAGCTGCTTGTGTAAGCTTCTTGATGGGAGGGACTGGTGGTGGGAGAACCTGGGTCTTGCTCTGGTGGGCAGGGCCTTGCTCAATAAAGCTTTAACCCAATTATCTGGTGTGGTTCGATCCCTACCTGGTATAGTTTTTTTGCCTGAGGCGACCCAGTCCTCTAAGGTCAGGTTAATGGCAAGCTTCAGGAGGATTTTCATCAAAGGGGAACTTCGCAGACAGCTGCTGCCATTCGCTCCCTGCCCCACCCTGCCCCCCATCGTACCTGTGGTGAGTCTCTGCCAACCCCCACCCCCAAAGGAGATCCTCCAACAGGAGATCCTCCAACACTAACAGGTAGTTTTTGTTCCATTTCCTATTGAGTCGCTGCTCCTTTCCTCTGAGTCTTGGTGTGTCCAAGGTTTTGTTTGTGCCCTCCAAGGCTGGAGTCTGTTTCCCCCATTCCTGTGGGAGTCTCATAATCAAATCCTGCTGGTCTTCAAGGTCAGATTTCCTAGGGATTCCCAGGCCCTTTGTTGGGTCCCCAAGCTGGGAAGCCTGATGTGGGGTTGCAAACCTTCACAATATTGGGAGAACGTCTTTGTTATTATTGTTCTCCAATTTGTGGGTCACCCACTTGGCAAGTATGAGATTTGATTTTATCATGGTAGTGCCCCTCCTACCATCTCATTGCAACTTCTTCTTTGTCTTTGGATGTGGGGTATCTTTTTTGGTAGGTTTCAGTGTCCTGTTGATGGTTGTTCAACAGCTAGTCATGCTTTTGGTGCTCTTGCAGAGGAGATGAGCGCACATCCTTCTACTCTGCCATCTCGAACCTATATCTTACACTCTAACATGAGAAAGACTTGCATTCTTTCTAGTTTGCAATATCACTGTAAGAGATTGGAGGGGATTCACTCTCAATGTGCCAAATGAGAAAGTTTAAGCTGTAATTGAATGTCATGACTTCAATTATCTTGCAGAAAAATAGTGGCTCAGCCAAGACAACAGCGCTTGACCTTGGGTGCATCTCTTTTTTGTTTACTTCTCATAAATCGGGTGACAAGTGGCCAAAAATCTCTGTTCATATCTTTGAAAGGGTTTAACAATGAGGGAGAGAAGCCTTGCAATCAGAAAATTAGGGAATGAGTGCAGAAAATAGATGTTGGATACCAAAGAATATTTTGAGTAAAAATAAAAGATCTTTTCCCTTAAGGGAAAAAATATTTCTAATTTATACCTGTCTCAGGATTCTAAACTTTCATTTACTATCATATACAAAAAATACATATGAAAAGAATGAGCAGATGAGCCACAGACTGGGGGAAAATATTTACAAAAGACATATTCGATAGTGGACTGTTATCTAAAATTTTAAAAGAATTCTTAGAGCTCAACAACTCAATTTAAAATGAACAACTCAATTTAAAAATGAGCAAAAGATCCCAACAGATATCTCACCAAAGGTGACATATAGATGGCAAAAAACATGAAAAGATGCTCCACTTCATATATCATTCAGTTCAGTTCAGTCGCTCAGTCATGTCCAACTCTTTGCAACCCCATGAATCACAGCACGCCAGGCCTCCCTGTCCATCACCAACTCCCAGATTAGGGAATTGAAAATTAAAATAATGAGATACTACTACATACTTCTTAGAATGGCAAAAATCAAAAACATTGACAACACCAGATACTAACGAGGATGTAAAGTAATGAGAACTCTCATTCACTGCTGGTGGGAATGCAAAATGACACAGCCACTTTAGAAAACAGTTTGGCAATCTCTTACAAAACTAAATATATTCTTACCATATGATCCAGCAATCACATTCCTTGGTATTTACCCAAATGAGTTAAAAACTATGTCCACAAAAAAACTTGCACAAGAATGTTTACAGAAGCTCTATTCATAATTGCCAAAACTTGGAAGCTACCAAGATGACCTTCAGTAAGTGAATGGATAAACAAACCATGGTACATCCAGAAAATAAAATATTTTTCAATATTTTATTGAAAAATATTGTAAAAAGAAATGAGCTATCAGTGCATAAAAATAAAACCTTAAATGCATACTGCTAAGTGAAAGATGTCAATTTGAAAAGGCTACATACTATGATTCCAACTATATGACATTCAGGAAAAGGCAAAACTATAGAGACATTAAAAAAAAAAATTCAGAGGTTGCCAGGGGCTTTGGGGAAGGATTAGCAAGTGAAGCACAGGTGATTTTTAGGGCAGTGAAAATACTTTGTGTGATACTATTAATATAATGGTAGATACTTGTCATTACACATTTGTCCAAATGAGTCGGTCACGACTGAGCAACTAAGCACACACACATGAAATGTACACCAACAGTGAATCCTATTAAAAACTATGGATTTGGGGTGATAATAATGTGTCAATGTAGGTTCATTGATTCCAATAAATGTGCTACTCTGGTAGGGGATGGTGATAGTGGAGGAGGCTGTGTATGTTTTTTGGGGAGGTGATATATAGGAACTCTCTGTACTTATCACTCAATTTTACTGTGAACTTAAAAGTACTCTAAAAAATTGATCTATTAATTAAATATATATACTAACTGTATTGTTTATATATATATATTATATATTTTTACATTAAAAGAATATTTTGGCAACACTGAATTGAAAAAAGAAAAGACTGGAGGCAGGACCTGTTGAAAACTAGGACAGAAGTCATGAGGACCTAGATTAAGGGATGCAAATGATGGGAACTGGTGACCGATTGCATGTGGGTGGTACGGAAGGGAGAAGCATGGGATGACTGCAGTTCTGGGGCCCAGGTGATGCAGGGGGTTTTGGTATCATTTACTAAGTTTAGCAAAGAGGAGGGAGAGTTGTGGGGGGAGTGAGATATTAACTTTAAGAGGATCATTCTGTCTGATTTAATCACCTTATATAACATTTTTCAGTTTATGAGTTCTATTAATATAAGTTGGTGAGTAAATTATGTTTCGATGAGTCTGTTACATTAAAAGAAAATATCCTCAGAGACAAGTCTAAACACTGTTTTAAAATGTGGAAAGAAAGCAAGAAGAAACCAGAGCAGAATGAATCCCAAGGCTGTGTGTGCCTCGGGTGCTGGCAGGCCACATGGTAAGTGTCTGGTGGGAAGTTCAATGTTGGGCTATGAGTCATCCAGAGATGCCCGACAGGCGAGAAAACCAGGAAAAGCAGGCTTTCGAAAACTTGGAATTATGACCACAGTTTACATAAAAATACTTTTATTTTAATTTAATCATGATTCTAGTAAAAGCATCATATTTTTCATAGGCAATAAGTCTTTCATGTGGGCTGTGTTGCTGGAGAGTCAAATAATTCCCAAATCTCTTCAACCATGGAAAATATAGCTTCCTACAGTCACAGTGAAGATTCTTAGAGCCAGTTCCCATCTTGCTCAACCTAAATACAGGCAAAGGCTTCTTTTAAGGTTCATTACTATTTATATAATTGACTATTTGATTTATACAATCTGAAGATTGTCAGGAAACACACATACCATAAAACATCTATTGATTATCATTTTAAGAATCACTTCAGCTGTTTTCTAAGACTCCAAAAAGCACCAATAAATATGGATAACACAAAAGCCATATAAGGTCATATATTTCAAGCTTATAAAGTTGCTGCCTTAATTTTTCTTCATCCTTTTCTAGGATTACAAGGCTTTTCAAATCATGTTAATACCATGAAAAACTCTATTCATAATTTTCAGTTAACAAATTGGAAGGGCAAAGATGATGCTGTTAAAGTGCTGCCCTCAATACACCAGCAAATTTGGAAAACTCAGCAGTGGCCACAGGACTGGAAAAGGCAAGTTTTCATTCCAGTCCCAAAGAAAGGCAATGCCAAAGAATACTCAGGCTTCCATATAATTCTGTTGACTTCACATGCTAGCAAGGTAATGCTCAAAATCCTTCAAGATAGATAGGCTTCAGCAGTACATAAAATGAGAACTTCCAGATGTTCAAGCTGGATTTAGAAAAGGCAGAGGAACCAGAGATAAAACTGCCAACATCCTTTGAATCACAGAGAAAGCAAGGGAATTTCAGAAAAACATCCATTTCTGCTTCACTGACTACACTAAAGCCTTTGACTGCGTGAATCACAACAAACTGGTAAATTCTTAAAGAGATGGGAATACCAAACCACCTTACCTGTCTCCTGAGAAACCTAAATGCAGGTCAAGAAGCAACAATTAGAACCTTACATGGAACAACGAACTGGTTCAAAATTGGGAAAGGAGTATGTCAAGGCTATATATTGTCATCCTATTTATTTAACTTATATGCGGAGTACATCGGAGAAGGCAATGGCACCCCACTCCAGTATTCTTGCCTGGAGAATCCCAGGGACAGAGGAGCCTAGTGGGCTGCCATCTGTGGGGTCGCACAAAGTCGGACACGACTGAAGCAACTTAGCAGCAGCAGCAGGAGACTTTTGAAAGAAAAAAATTCTTCTTGATATTATGTAAAAAACCCTTTCAGGAGCTGGCTTAGAAGAGGGAACCTATAAGGCCTCATTGGGAGCAACCTGGAAAGCTTTTTCCTACCAACTAACCCCACTACCACCTCCAAAAAAAAAAACTCTCAAGAAAACCTGTTAGAGTCATAAAAGATACACATCAGGTATTTACAGTGTTTAAGATCATTGTAGAGCAGGGTTCTTGGCCTTAGCACTATTGACCTTGAGGTTGAGATAATTCTTTGTTGTGAGGGACTATCTTGTGCATAAGATGTAAGATGTTTAGCAGCATTCCTGGACTCTACCCAGTACACCACCTCAGCTGTAACAAAGATGTCTCCAGAACATTGCCAAGTGTCCTCTGGAGGCCAAAATCATCCCAGTTTGAGAATCAGTGTTCGAAATTTTTGCTACTGAAAGTGTGATCTGAAAGTCAGTAGCATCATCTAGAAGCTTTTAAGACATGAGGATTTCAAACTTCCTATTCAATATGATCTCAGCCATACTGAATCAGGATTTGCATTTTAACAAGATACCCAGGTGACTCATATGCACATTCAAGTTTGAAAAGTGCTGTCAGATGATACGGATCATATGTATCCAGGAGCAGGAAGGAAATGGGGAAGAAAGGAGTGGGAGGAGGTATACAGAAAGAGGGAGACAAGGAGTAAAGAAAAGATAAAAAAGCTAAGACACGTAGTTAAAATTGAAAACACTATAGAACTTTAAAATCAAACATAAAAGTAGGTGGAACAAAGAGGAATTTTAGGGCAGTGGAGAAACTCTGTATGATACCACAGTGGTGTGAACACGCCATTATGCGTGTCTGTGTGCTCGGCTGCTCAGTGTCATTCAACTCTTCGTGACCCCATGGACTGAATTCCACCAGGCTCCTCTGTCCACAGGATTTTTTAGGCAAGAATACTGGAATGGGCTGCCATTTCCTTCTCCAGGGATCTTTCCAATCCAGGGATCAAACCCACATCTCCTACATTTCCTGCACTGGCAGGCGGATTCTTTACCACTGAGCCACTTGGGAAGCGTACATGCCACTATGCATTTGCCCGGATCCACAGACTGTACAACACCAAGAGTGAATCCTAAGGTAAACTATGGACTTTGGGTGATAATGATGTGTCAGTGAATCTTTTGAAAAGTAGTAAGTCAAGCATAAATAATTTTTCTTTCTGTGAACATTTTAACACAGTTGCCAATGAGAAAGAAACAGAAAGTTTCTAAACTTGAATTTTAAAGGAGAAAAACTAAAAAACAAGGAATTTAGGACTATCTTCAGTTAACCACACTTTTAAAATATCTGAGGCATGGATTCAAACAGTGACTATGAAGATCAAAGTGAGTGAATGCCAGAGAATTTATGAAGAAACAAACTGTAAGAACTAGGGACCAGTTGGGTAAGAAAGAAGCAACACAGACTTCTGGTTGGGTTGCATGATCCAGAAGCAAACCTTAGGAAGTGGCTAGGGTCCATGCTATGAATGCTACCAAATTACTTGCTGAGGCCTCAGGTGACATCAGTTTTGCCTCCTTTGATTCCTCCAATTTTTATCTATAAAATCAGAATTTTGCATGTACCATATCCTCCCCACTCCTTAATGCTCTATTTTGAACCTTTGCAGAAAGAAAACTTCCCAAATGGTTTTTCCTAACTATGACAGCTCTTGTCAAGAGGATGACAGTTTCCACAAATGCTTCCTAGTCCTCATACTCCTCATTGTTTTCCATAGCTTTGATCAGGGGTAAGCAAATATTTTCTGTAAAGGGCCAGAGAGTCAATACTTTAGGCTTTGTGGTTGATTGTTTCTGTTGGAACTGTGACCTTGAAGAATGAAAGCAGCCACAGACAACATGTAAACAAATGATAGTAGCTGGGTTCTAATAAAACTTCTTTATTTACAAAAATAGTTGTGGGCTCAATTTGGCCCTCAAGCCATAGTTTTCAACCTCTGACCTACATTGTTCTTTGCATTTTTAACTCATTCCTGATAAAAATTTTAATAACTATCATATATTGAGTACAAAGTGTCAGGTCCTATTCTAAGTGATTTACATATATTATTATGTTGTATTCTTATATCAACACTCTGCCATAGTTTATCACTCAGGATTCAGGATGGGAAAAATAAATTATTCTAGGTATTTCCAATATAAAGGAATTTAATATAGTGAAATCCATGCTTATAAATTCATTTGAAGAGCAGGAAAAGCAGAAATAGGGGGCTTGCTCTGAGGTTTGGCATTAAGGTCACGCCCTCATAGCTGTGATTCGGAGCGCAGAAAACTCTGCTGCTACCACTGCTATTGCTGCCACAGCTGTCTCATATTTGAGATCTGTTCAGAGAGAAACATGGAGTCAGCCCATGCAAAGCCCATGCAACCCACCTGTCAGCACTCCCTTCTGCAGGCAGCTTGCTTCTGCTCTGTTTCAAATCTCATGTGTGTGCACATCCATAAGCCTAGTTGCAAGAGTCTGTAAAGTGTACTTTTATTTTTTGGAAAATGTACCTTTAGCTTTCCAATTTCTCCAACTAGAAGGAGGGTGAAAAGGAGGTAGGGAGGGCCCAAGTACTCAGCACAGATGGGCACTACCACTATTCCTATTTAAAGCCAAGTTGGAAAGAACTTTCTGCCATTTTTCCTTGACTTCCTTTATTCTAAGTAGATAAATTATTATGAGAAATTGCTTATCTGGTCACTTTCTCTTTGATACATTTGTTTTAATGACCTCTTATTTTTTAAATATTTCAAAATATGTATAAAAAGAATATTTTAAAGAACAAAATAGTCCTGATAAGACTTTAAGAAATACTATTCTGCTTTTCACATGTTTGCCTTCCCTACTTATGCTGAACTTTTAAGCTGAAGATCAAATCTGGACATTTTTTTAATCAGTTTTGAAATCTGATGCTTATATATACAAGCTGTTAAAATGTATTTTAACATTTAGCCCTTCAATATCCCTGATGGCTCAGACGGTAAAGAGTCTGCCTGCAGTGCAGGAGACCAGGGTTTAATCCCTGGCAGGGTAAAATCCCCTGGAGAAGGAAATGGCAACCCACTCCAATATCCTTGCCTGGAAAATTCCATGGATGGAGGAGCCTGGCAGGCTACAGCCCATGGGGTCTCAAAGAGTTGGACATACTGAGCAACTTCACTTTCTTCAATATCAACTCAAATCCATATCATTCATTCTTATCTGAGTTGCTGTATAGTCTTGATGGTTGTTGTTGTTGTTTGTTGTTATTCAGTTGTAGATCAGATCGGATCAGTCACTCAGTCGTGTCCGACGCTTTGCGACCCCATGAATCCCAGCACGCCAGGCCTCCCTGTCCATCACCAACTCCCGGAGTTCACTCAGACTCACATCCATTGAGTCAGTGATGCCATCCAGCCATCTCATCCTCTGTCGTCCCCTTCTCCTCCTGCCCCCAATCCCTCCCAGCATCAGAGTCTTTTCCAATGAGTCAATTCTTCGCATGAGGTGGCCAAAGTACTGGAGTTTCAGCTTTAGCATCATTCCTTCCAAAGAAATCCCAGGGCTGATCTCTTTCAGAATGGACTGGTTGGATCTCCTTGCAGTCCAAGGGACTCTCAAGAGTCTTCCCCAACACCACAGTTCAAAAGCATCAATTCTTCGGTACTCAGCTTTCTTCACAGTCCAACTCTCACATCCATACATGACCACTGGAAAAACCATAGCCTTGACTAGACGAACCTTTGTTGGCAAAGTAATGTCTCTGCTTTTGAATATGCTGTCTAGGTTGGTCATAACTTTCCTTCCAAGGAGTAAGCGTCTTCTAATTTCATGGCTGCAGTCACCATCTGTAGTGATTTTGGAGCCCAGAAAAATAAAGTCTGACACTGCTTCCACTGTTTCCCCATCTATTTCCCATGAAGTGGTGGGACCAGATGCCATGATCTTCATTTTCTGAATGTTGAGCTTTAAGCCAACTTTTTCACTCTCCACTTTCACCTTCATCAAGAGGCTTTTGAGTTCCTCTTCACTTTCTGCCATAAGGGTGGTGGCATCTGCATATCTGAGGTTATTGATATTTCTCCCGGCAATTTTGATTCCAGCTTGTGTTTCTTCCAGTCCAGCGTTTCTCATGATGTACTCCGCATATAAGTTAAATAAACAGGGTGACAATATACAGCCTTGATGTACTCCTTTTCCTATTTGGAACCAGTCTTTCTCCATGTCCTGTTCTAACTGCTGCTTCCTGACCTGCATACAAATTTCTCAAGAGGCAGATCAGGTGGTCTGGTATTCCCATCTCTTTCAGAATTTTCCACAGTTGATTGTCATCCAGTCAAAGGCTTTGGCATAGTCAATAAAGCAGAAATAGATGCTTTTCTGGAACTCTCTTGCTTTTTCCATGATCCAGCGGATGTTGGCAATTTGATCTCTGGTTCCTCTGCCTTTTCTAAAACCAGCTTGAACATCAGGAAGTTCATGGTTCACATATTGCTGAAGCCTGGCTTGGAGAATTTTGAGCATTACTTTACTAGCGTGTGAGATGAGTGCAATTGTGCGGTAGTTTGAGCATTCTTTGGCATTGCCTTTCTTTGGGATTGGAATGAATACTGACCTTTTCCAGTCCCGTGGCCACTGCTGAGTTTTCCAAATTTGCTGCATGTTGAGTGCAGCACTTTCACAGCATCATTTTTCAGGATTTGGAATAGCTCAACTGGAATTCTATCACCTCCACTAGCTTTGTTCGTAGTGATGCTTTCTAAGGCCCACTTGACTTCACATTCCAGGATGTCTGGCTCTAGGTCAGTGATCACACCATCGTGATTATCTGGGTCGTGAAGATCTTTTTTGTACAGTTCTTCTGTGTATTCTTGCCATCTCTTCCTAATATCTTCTGCTTCTGTTAGGTCCATACCATTTCTGTCCTGTATTGAGCCCATCTTTGCATGAAATGTTCCTTTGGTATCTCTGATTTTCTTGAAGAGATCTCTAGTCTTACCCATTCTGTTGTTTTCCTCTATTTCTTTGCATTGATCGCTGAAGAAGGCTTTCTTATCTCTTCTTGCTATTCTTTGGAACTCTGCATTCAGATGTTTATATCTTTCCTTTTCTCCTTTGCTTTTCGCTTCTCTTCTTTTCACAGCTATTTGTAAGGCCTCCCCAGACAGCCATTTTGCTTTTTTGCATTTCTTTTCCATGGGGATGGTCTTGATCCCTGTCTCCTGTACAATGTCACGAACCTCATTCCATAGTTCATCAGGCACTCTATCTATCAGATCGAGGCCCTTAAATCTATTTCTCACTTCCACTGTATAATCATAAGGGATTTGATTTAGGTCATACCTGAATGGTCTAGTGGTTTTCCCTACTTTCCTCAATTTAAGTCTGAATTTGGCAATAAGGAGTTCATGGTCTGAGCCACAGTCAGCTCCTGGTCTTGTTTTTGCTGACTGTATAGAGCTTCTTCATCTTTAGCCACAAAGAATATAATCAATCTGATTTCAGTGTTGACCATCTGGTGATGTCCATGTATAGAGTCTTCTCTTGTGTTGTAGGAAGAGGGTGTTTGTTATGACCAGTGCATATTCTTGGCAAAACTCAGTTAGTCTTTGCCCTGCTTCATTCCGTATTCCAAGGCCAAATTTGCCTGTTACTCCAGGTGTTTCTTGACTTCCTACTTTTGCATTCCAGTCCCCTAGAATGAAGAGGACATCTTTTTTGGGTGTTAGTTCTAAAAGGTCTTGTAGGTCTTCATAGAACCTGTTCAACTTCAGCTTCTTCAGCGTTACTGGTTGGGGCATAACTTGGATTACTGTGATATTGACTGGTTTGCCTTGGAAACGAACAGCGATCATTCTGTCGTTTTTGAGATTGCATCCAAGTACTGCATTTCAGACTCTTTTCTTGACCATGATGGCTACTCCATTTCTTCTGAGGGATTCCTGCCTGCAGTAGTAGATATAATGGTCATCTGAGTTAAATTCACCCATTCCAGTCCATTTTAGTTCACTGATTCCTAGAATGTCGACGTTCACTCTTGCCATCTCTTGTTTGACCACTTCCAATTTGCCTTGATTCATGGACCTGACATTCCAGGTTCCTATGCAATATTGCTCTTTACAGCATCGAACCTTGATTCTATCACCAGTCACATCCACAGCTGGGTATTCTTTTTGCTTTGGCTCCATCCCTTCATTCTTTCTGGAGTTATTTCTCCACTGATCTCCAGTAGCATATTGGGCACCTACTGACCTGGTGAGTTTCTCTTTCAGTATCCTATCATTTTGCCTTTTCATACTGTTCATGGGGTTCTCAAGGCAAGAATACTGAAGTGGTTTGCCATTCCCTTCTCCAGTGGACCACATTCTGTCAGATCTCTCCACCATGACCCGCCCATCTTGGGTTGCCCCATGGGCATGGCTTAGTTTCACTGAGTTAGACAAGGCTGTGGTCCTAGTGTGATTAGATTGGCTAGTTTTCTGTGAGTATGGTTTCAGTGTGTTTGCCCTCTGATGCTCTCTTGCAACACCTACCGTCTTACTTGGGTTTCTCTTACCTTGGATGTGGGGTATCTCTTCACGGCTGCTTCTGCAAAGCGCAGCCATTGCTCCTTACCTTGGATGAGGGGTATCTCCTCACTGCCGCCCTTCCTGACCTTCAACGTGGGATAGCTCCTCTAGGCTAGATACAACTTTCAGTTGTAAGTTGTACCCAACTCTTGAAACCCCATGAACTACAGCCCACGAGGGTCCTCTGTCCATGGAATTTCCCAGGCAAGAATACTAGAATAGGTTGTCATGCCCTCCTCCAGGGGATCTTTCCAACCCAGGAATCAAACTCGCATGTGCTGCATTGGCAGGTGGATTCTTTACCACTGAGAAAACATGGAAGCTGGTCATACTCATCTCTGCCAGTAACCATCTATATCCTCATTGCAAAATTAAAATTTGTTTTCATGGATTAAGAGAGATTATAAAAGGGGCTAAAATGGGTGTCTCCTTAGACCTAAGTACGTAATTTGATAGTCTATAAAACCCATACTTTACTGATACTCCCTCAGCCCTTCCATCAGGCACAGGTATCACTCCCTCCTTTGTGTACCTGATGCACAATACAAATTCAACAAATGCTGAATAAACACATAAAAATGCATCATGTATAAACCAGGTTTTTTAGTTAACTTTATCCTATGCTATATACTGCCCTTAAGATCATGAACTTTTTAAGTCCATAATTTGGATCATATCTTTCACATTTTTATGCCTCTTCTTTTTACCTCCTATTATCATACTGAGAATACAGAAAGTGCTTAATAAATATTCACTGACTGAATCAATAGTTTTGAAATAAGATACACATCTATCAATGATTAACCTCAAATATTAACTGGTAATACTTAGAGTTTAAAACTACTTTATTAAAGAAATAATTCAAAAGAGAAAAAACAATGAAAGAACAATTCAGTAATATCCCAACAACCTAACAACAATCAATAATTGATTTTTATTCTTTTTTTCTATCCCTAAACTCTTGGTTAAAAAAAATAATTGGACTAACAGAAAGAGACTCACAGACTTAGAAAACACATTCATGGTCGCCAGGGCGGGGGCACTTTGGGAAGGTCACGTATACAACTGCTATATTCAAAATGGATATCCAGCAAAAACCTACTGCATAACACATGCACCTCTGCTCAGTGTTATGTTCCAGCCTGGATGGGAGCAGGGTTTGTGGGAGAATGGATACATGCATATGTATGGCTGAGTCCCTTCACTGTTCACCTGAAACTATCACAACATTGTTAATCAGCTAAACCCCAATACATAATGTTTCTGGTGTTAAAATAAAACAATAAATATAATTGTACTCATGAATAAAATTAGTATCCTTGTTTTTTTACTTATACTTAATAATCATTTTGGTATTGTGATGAGTTTTTATTTTCAAAAACTGTATTACAGTGTATGCAGAGGATAGCTCCAGCCTCTAGGGCAGTGTGATATTAACTTTTTGTGTCAACTTGACTGGGTCAAGGGCTGCCCAGGTTAGACATTATTTCTGGGTATGTCTGTGAGGTATAGATGAGATTAGTATTTGAATCAGTAGACTCAGGAAAACAGATAGCTCACTGCGATGTGGATGGGCATCATTCAATCCACTGAAGGTCTGAATAGAATAAAAAGAAGGAGGAAGGAGGATTTCCTGCCTTTTGCTTCCTACTTGGCTGCTTGAGCTCAAACATCTGTCTTCTGCCCTTGGACTAGGATTTATACCATCCATTCCTCTGGCCCTCAAGCCTTCAGGGATTCCGAATGGATTTCACCACTGGCTTTCCTGGGTCTCTCAGTTTCCATAATCATGTGAGCCAATTCCTCATAATAAACTCTTCCCTGTATACACACACACATACACACACACAACAGAATCAATTTCTGTTTCTCTGGAGAACTCTGACAGTATCTGCTACATAGTGGGCACTCAATAAACTAATAATTGAAAGGCAAATATTAATTACATTTCTAAAATATTTATAATTTTATAGGTGAGAAATGGAAACTTCTTTGATGTTTGAAACTTACATTACTACTGAGGATGAATAATTATGTGTTTATTGATCAACTGTTTTTCTCAATTGTGATTTTTTTCATACTTTTTGTACATTTATCTGTCAGACCCTTGATTTTAATGAACTCATTACAATTGCAACTAACTAATAAAATTTTTGTGACTTTTGTTCCTAAAATGTTTGTTGCTGTTCAGTCGCTCAGTCATGTCCGACCCTTTATTCCTAAACAGATGTCTTCAAATTTAGGAAACAACTGGCAAAATAAAGACAAATTTGTAATCACAGAAATAAAAGTATAAGCGGGAACAAATGTTAGTTCAAATATTGGTTGATGCCATCTAGTGGAAAAGTGATTTTAACTTCTCTCTCTCTCTGAATCAGAGATTCCCAAATATCAATGCCCCAAATTTGGCATTTATGGGACTTTACTAAAATATATACTCTAGCCTCACCTCTGCCTATGTTTTCTAACTCCTTCAATGTATATGATAACCCAAGAGTTGTGTTTCAATATTATCCATATTGTAAAGTATAAATTTGGATTCCCAGTGGTACCCGATACTTTCCTTTTTCATCAGAATTTTCTCCAGCTTCCTCACAATAGGAGATTATGCTGCTCTGATAACATTCTTTAAATGTGTACTCTGGGGCTTCTCTGGTAGCTCAGTGGTAAAGAATCTATCTGCCCATGGGTTTGATCCCTGACCCAGGAAGATCCCCCATGCTGCGGAGCAACTAAGTCTGTGCACCATATCTACTGAGCCTGGGCTCTAGAGCCCGGGAGCTGCAGCTACTGAAGCCCGCACGCCCTAGGGCCCGTGCTCCACGAGAGAAGCCACCGCAATGAGAAGTCTGAGTACCCCAACCAGAGAGTAGCCCCCACTCGCCACAACTAGAGAACAGCTCACACAGCAACGAAGACACGACACAGCCAAAAACAAACAAATGAATAAATATTTTTAAAATGTGTACTCCATGCTAGCCCCTGCGCTAACTACTTTCCTTGTATTAATATTGCTCTATTTAATTCCCTCAACAACTCTAATAAGGTAAGTAGTATTATTATACTATTTTACAGAGGATAAGATTGAGGCAGGAAATTTCCCAAGGTCACATAGCTAATATGGTACCTGAGTTCAGATCTCTGTGACAGGAATGATCATAGCCACACTAGCAGGAAAAAGCATCAGTGACTTTACAATTCTATACGGTCACCTGTTTTCAGCTTTGTATACTACATGCAGAAATGAGTTAGAGAAATGAGTTAATTATCAAGGGCTGTTTAGGGAAATTTTACAACTTAATATTTACATGGTTTGGACTAATGCTTTACACACTCAGATGTTCTTTAAATACTGGATGTTGATTTGGGGTGTTCTAAATTTGAAGACATTTTCAATATTTTGCTGTCACTCTCCATTTTTCAAATACTAATGTAAGTTAAACTGATCTGCTTTAAACCTTCTATGTGGATGAAAACTGAAACTAACTTATAACTGGTTCAGTTCAGCTCAATTGCTCAGTTGTGTCCAACTCTTTGCGACCCCATGAATCGCAGCACGCCAAGCCTCCCTGCTGCTGCTAAGTCACATCAGTCGTGTCCGACTCTGTGAGACCCCTTAGATGGCAACCCAACAGGCTCCTCTGTCCCTGGGATTCTCCAGGCAAGAATACTGGAGTGGGTTGCCATTTCCTTCCCCAATGCATGAAAGTGAAAAATTAAAGTGAAGTTGCTCAGTCATGTCCAACTCTTAGTGACCCCATGGACTGTAGCCTACCAGGCTCCTCCATCCATGGGATTCTCCAGGCGAGAGTACTGGAGTGGGGTGCCATTGGCCAGGCCTCCCTGTCCATCACCCAAACTCATGTGCATCGAGTTGTTAGAAAACCCAGTTGATCAGAGTTGTTAGAAAACCCAGTTGATCAGAATCTATCAGCCATGTGAGGTGCATTGAAGCTAATGAAGCTGGTTGTAAGCATGGGTGCCTGGCTCTACCCAACAGGGGTCAAGGTTCTGGCCAGCACAGCCAGGCCTGAGATCATTCAATGCTGGCAGAAGTCAACCTCTGTGTCCCCATATCTCACCCTCATATCTACAGTTCACTCCTTCCCTAGGTATCAACTAACTACACCTGAAAAATTAATTCCTACTACTGCCCTAGTAGGAAATAATGGGAAGGTAACATAGGGACTTTACAATAGGCCCTCTTAAGGCTACATAGGAGAAGGCAATGGCACCCCACTCCAGTACTCTTGCCTGGAAAATCCCATGGGCGGAGGAGCCTGGTGGGCTACAGTCCATGGGGTCGCTGAGGGTTGGACACGACTGAGCGACTTCACTTTCACTTTTCACTTTCATGCATTGGAGAAGGAAATGGCAACCCACTCCAGTGTTCTTTCCTGGAGAATCCCAGGGGCGGGGGAGCCTGGTGGGCTGCCCTCCATGGGTTGGCAGAGAGTCAGACATGACTGAAGCGACTTAGCAGCAGCAGCAAGGCTACATACCTGACAACTGCCTAGGTTGAAGTCTTCTGAGCATTAGTGAACAAAGAGTATCAAATAATGCAAAGAATTTTCAAAAATAAGAGCGAAAAAGCAAAATAAAAGTTTCTTCACTTTTACATTGCTGAGAGGAAGAGAAATTTGAAAATATAATCTTGTATTTGTGTCTCTATATTCCTCACTCCCACCTCTATCTCTGAGGAACTCCAAGTGTGACTTGGTAAAGCCCGATGACATGAGAAAAGGTTAAATATTTACCAAAAAAGAGGGAAAAGAATGATGAGTAACAAAGAATCTCCTAGTACACTGCACTAGGAAGAATAGAGAAAAATAAAAATAATTGTAGATAACATTAATTGAGAATTAATTTTCCCAGGCAGAAATTAATTTTCAAAATGCTCTTTGCATGCATTTGCACATGGGGATTAAATTAGGTAAGTGAAGTATGTACAGTTATTAATCTTATTATACAAATAAGGAAGCAGGACTTAGGGCATATGCTGGAGTTATACAACTAGTAAACTATGAACCCCAGAGCCCAAGAACTTATCTACTACACTATAAGAAACAGATCAAATCTGCGTCATTTCCTTGGAGACTAAGAAGCCGACATGGGGTGAAAAATCCATTGAATGGTTCACTCATTTAACTAACAGACGCAGTTACGTAGACTTCTGGAAGTTTCCAAGCTCATTTATAGAAGCAGATCAGTTGTGCTACTGTTAATCCACTGAGTTCAGGGTGAGTTCCCCCGGGTAAGAATATGGACATCTTAGAGGCTAAAAGGACTAAGCCAATCTTTTCAGATTCTTTTTTTTTTTTTTTTTAATGAAAGAATTAAAAAAAAAAACAAACACGAGGTTATAGAAACCTTGGTAAAGATTTACATAAAAACAAAGTAGTGTTTTTTAACATACCCAATATGACAGTGTGCTTGAAACCTCATTTTGGTGATAACCGCCTAGGTCCAAGAGTCACTGTGTGACTTTGAGGTCCGGCCACTTGCTTCTTGGCAACTCTGTGACAGGCTCCGGTGAAAACTCAAGTCACCTCCACTTAAGCATTGGTTTTCTTTCTAATTTGCAAACGCGCAGGAACAGCTCCAAGAGTCTCCGGAGCCCGTCAACGACCAAGCGGTGTCGTGGGAAAAGCAGTCGCGGCCTAGGAACCAAAGCGCTGGTCTCCACCTGTCGGGGACAGCGTTTCCAGAGCACCGGGGGGCAGGGCCAGGCCCGTGGGGCTGGATTCACTGGTATCGATTAGAGCTGCCCGGGTGGCCGAGGACGTGCTCGGTCGCAGCTGCCAGACCATGCTGAGTGGAGTGTGCGCCCGACTCGCGTCAGCGCTGCGAGGGACACGCGCGCCGCCGTCCGCGGTCGCCCTGAGGTGTCTGCACGCGTCCAGCTCGCGGCCTTCCGCAGACAAGAGCGATAGGACGGAGAAACCGCCCCGCGCCTTCGACCAGGCCTTGCTGGAGTTCCTGGTGTGTCCGCTCTCCAAGAAGCCGCTCAGGTGAGATTCGCCCGCTGCGGGTTTTCCTTCGTGGCCTCAGTCGAGGGGAGTGGGCAGATAGACCGCATGGCCGTTTACAGCCATTGAGGAGTCTTTTAGGTGACTCTGGGTAGTCTTCGCTGCCATTTTTTGGACCTGGGCCCGCCAGCTCCCAAATCTTCCCTCTGCGGGGGGAAGGGAGACTGAAGACCAGAGGGGAACCGAGGCCTCTGAAGCCAACCGCCGACTCGCAGGCTTGGGTGAGGCGCATATAGATTAGTCACTCACTGGCTGCGCATTAGAATCGCCAGTTGCTGCTGCTGTGTTCAGTCGTGTCCGACTCTGCGACCCTTTGGACTGTAGCCCACCACGCTTCTCTGCCTACGGAATGTTCCAGTCAGGAAGAGTGGAGTGGGTTACCGTTTCCTCCTCCAGGGGATCTTCCCCACCGAGGGCTCGAACCCGTGTGCCCTGTCTCCTGCGTTGCTGGCAGATTTCCAGGCACCACCCAGGGCGGGGCGAATAGGGAGGCCTGGAGGCGGGGCCTGAGCAATTGTGTATTTTCCTAACAGGACCGCTAGTGTTTCTCACGTAGACCCAAGTTTATGAACTATTGGAAACCCAAGGCATTCAGATTTTTAAGCCAAGATGATGAAAAATGTAGTAGCCTCCAGATTCTTGGGAAAATGCCATGTACGATCTTAAGCATGTAAACTACGTGTGCTGCCCTTTGGCTTTTAGTTCTCAACTAGTTGTGTTTTTGTTTTGTTTTAAGGCCTTCTTAACCTTTAACCCAGAGTCTTGAGGGTAAACAGCCCTACTGTCTCAGGCTACTAAAACTGAACATTCACAACACTAGTAAACACCGAAATGTTATCAATAGCAGTCTTTGGGTGGTGGATTGCTAGTAATCTTTATTTTCATCTTTTTCACTTCTCTTTCTGAATATTTTTCATAATGAACATATTGCTCATTCAGTTTTCTTAAACCTTGAAATTACCACTTGATCTGCTTTTTGGCTAATTTTGTAAATAGCACATTCGCAGACATAACATTCTGAAGTTTGCTCATTTTTGCCCTCTCTTTCTCAGACTTGTGTATTTTGATTTTTCAGTGGTTTCCTTTTTAATGGGTCAATAAGGCTGCTCTATTAAGCATGTAAAAGGAAGAAGTTGAAATTTCCTCTAGTGTCTGTTCCAGTAGTAAATTAATGGGGATTGTTTGGGGTTGAAAAGAGTAATGAAGGACTATTTGGATGAAAAGGGCAAGATCTTTTCTGACTGGTATTTTTAAAAATTAAGGCATAGCTTGAGGATAAAGTGAAAAAAAAAAAAGAGAAACTGACTAAAATGGGAACAATTAAGAGATTTATTTTCTAAGAGAAATAGTACAATTGGCTATTACTGCTTTTAAAATGAAAAGCCGTCTAATTCTGCTTTTCTTGGATTAACTCCATGTTTAGAATTGGATAAATGTTACTGTTTATTGAACATCAAGCTCTTCCAAGCATTTTGTTTTCCATGATTCATTTTGGTTTTTTTTCCCCCTCAGATATGAAGCATCGACAAATGAATTGATTAATGAAGAGTTAGGAATAGCCTATCCAATTATTGATGGGATTCCTAATATGATACCACAGGCAGCTAGGATGACACATCAAAATAAGAAGCAAGAAGAAGTGGAGCAGCATTAGATCATACTTAAAAACAACACACACAACTAAATATTCTAAATACCACCTACCTTTTAAAAAGTCAGAGTGGCGGGTATTAAGTGGAGAAGAATGTTTCTGTCTCTTCCTATGCTGACTGTCCTGATTCCACTGGTATCTTTAGCAGGACTGTTTTACTCAGCCTCTGTGGAAGACGACTTCCCTCAGGGCTGCACTAGCACCACCAGTCTGTGCTTTTACAGTCTGCTCTTGCCGATTACCATACCTGTTTATGTGTTCTTCCACCTTTGGACTTGGATGGGAATTAAACTCTTCAGGCATAATTAACGCAGCCAGAGCCAAGATGGTATATTCTAAAGATATGCTTGAGTGCCTGTCTCTGAAGGCTCGTCTACATGGGAATACTGGAAACCCGCTTAATTTGCAGGAGAGATGCTTTGCCTAGCTTTCTGTCAGGGGTCTAGGGTCTATGAGAGGCTTAAGCTGCAGAGGCGTCTTTATTGTACTTTGGTTCTGCCCTTGTTTTTTGAAGGTTCTCATTTATACCTGGAATATCAAAAGGAACATTACAAACTGTCTTTTTGGAAATTAACAGCCCCAACCATCACTTGATGGCTTATCCCATTCATAATTAAAAATTACTATTTTGAAATTTTATGTTTATTTTAGATTAAAGGCTTTGGTAATGTCACATGTTAACGATGACTAAAATAATTCCGAAGGAGCTATGTTGGAGTAGTTGTAGAGAAATGCATTTGAACTAATGTGATATAAAACTATAGTAAAATGGAAATTTCATGGACTTGCCAAAATTCTGAGTTTTTAAAATCACCATCATTTCTTTGGCATCAAATGCTTACATTAATTTTAATAAAATAATAAATAAAAAGATATTGACACTTGCCATAAAGCAATTTGCAGTTTTGTGTTTTTTCCTCCTCCTTTGGTCACAAGAGTATGATTCTAAGAAAGGGGAAATGTAAAATAGTCTGAATTTCAAACTATAGGCTATGTTTAGAGAGACACTTAACTAACCCAAAGTAGAAAAATTTCCCAGGAAAATACGTGCTTCTGGGGGTAGAGATGGGGTTGAAAGACTTGAAAATAGCTGATTATGTCCTAGAGTTTAATGTTATGCCTCACATTTCAGTTCCTTTTCCTGCCATGGACCTACTTAGCGATACAAGAGCATGAGCATTTGACATATTAATAGTTCCTGATTTTCCAGAACTTCCAACAAGGCTGATTAGTAACTATTTCAGAGGTGCAACATGTTTCAGTAGTTACGAACTGAATATACTTTAATTGATTCTAAATAGACTCTTAAAGCAGTTTAACAGAAACTTGAGATAGTGATTCCTCTCCTTCAAAAGAAAATTAAAATGAGTTTAGATGTGTTTTCTAATGCGTAACTTCAACGTATATACTCTAGTACAAGTCTTGTTTTAAAAATTACTCTTCTGGCAATATACAAATAACACAGAAACTGAATGAGGGACCCATCCCTTCTGGAAGTGGTTTTACTCTTTAATTTGCTCCAAATTTCACTGTGGTCAGTGTAAATGAAACAATTCTGAGAAAACAAGCACTGTATTCTAAAAAGTCAATTTTAGCTTTTTCAAGCTAAGCATTTTACCGTATTAGAGGGAACTGAGTAGCAAAGCCCTGGGGGACTATAGTATGAACTCCATCCTTTCACTAGTATTTATTTAGCAGTCATTTGTATAGTACAAACTATACACTAGGTACAATTCTAAACATATTACACATATAAAATCTCATAATCTAAGGGGTAGGTGGGTGATATAACAATTTTACAGATGAGGAAACGAAAGCACACAGGTTAAGTGATTTACCCAGAGTAACGGACAATAAGTTGAAACCACTCAGGAATGCAGTTTTGGTCTGTCTTCTGAATCACTGTAATAGTACTGCTTTATTTTGTGCAAACTCATCCTTTCTATTTTCAGGAAAAATAGAATGAGATATCAAAATGCTTGGACTCTAATTCTTAGTCAAGCCTGATGACCTTTGTGTTTTCCTAAGTATATTGTTGCACTGTAAACCCATCATGGAAATACTGCCTGATTCTTTCACTAATTGGAACTCTTCCCTACTCATTCCTACCCACAGCCCCAATAATGAGCTGACTTCACAATGGCAGGACCTCTTGCCTCCTCAGAGCCTCCCTGCTGTCCTCACTGCATCACTGACAGGGATCATCTTTAAGACCTATGAATAAGCTCCTTGCCACCAACTTTGTACGTGGGGATTTTCCACCCTGAGGGAGCAAGAAAGGACTTGTCATGACCTACTTTACCTTTTCATTTTCTTCCATTCCTGCAGAGTGGGCTTTTAAGGAAGCCTCTCTGAACTTCACATCCTGCCCATCTGTGACATGGAAATGAGACCAACTTTCAGGCCTGGTAGAGTTTTAAATGAGGCAGGAAATACAAAATTACCTGTTACAGCCACAAGCCATAGTAGATTCTCACTACTATGTGTAGTTATGGAGGGAAAGTCCTGTTCCCTTTTCTAAGTTTTGCCCAGCTTACTGAAATTCTCCATTTCTAAGTGGCTGCTGTTTTCCGCACAAGCCACTAGGTGGCACTCTCAGCCAACTCACTGGCAGGTAAGCTCTCAGGACACTGGAAGACTAGTTGGGACATTGAGCTAGATAGCCATATCCCACAAACTTAATTCACTCTCATGGCATGTACTGGACAGCCATGATAGCTGTAGTGAATCCTGACAAATGGAATAACCCATGCAGAGAGGGAAGTAGAACTGAAGACAGGAGGTGAGGAAGCAGCAGGGGTAGAGGTGGGATGAGACAAGGGTTCCAAGCAGAAGAAAAACCATACAAACATAGGACTGTGGCCTGTTGAGGAAACTGAGCTAGTCACAAGTGACTAGAACATGGTACATTGTATATGCAAGGCCGTGGTGGGGGACCAAGAGGCACATCAGGTTGGATTTTCGAACTAGAATAACCGTGTTAATGAACATTATTGCTTGATTTTTAAATTGTCTTGCTGTATGCAGCTGATAAACACTTCCTAGAAAAAGAAAAAAGAACATGGAAATTTGCAGGGGTTTTGTGTGTTACAGACCCCTAAGGTGGCAAGTGCTCACATTTGCACTAATACAGTAGCCACCAGTCACATGTAGACACTGAACACTTGAAATGACTAAGGAATTTTAAATCTCAGTTAAATAGCTACAAATTATTGGACAGCATAGCTCAACACTTTTTCCCATTACTACCGATGAAAGTTTTCTCTCTTCAAAATTCAACAACTAAACCTTATCTACAGCAGGGAGTCCATCTTCTTCAGCAGTACAGATCTACTGAAGTTTCTGCATGTGTGCTAACTGGCTTCAGCCGTGTCTCTTTGCAACACTATGGACTGTAGCCTGCCAGGCTCCTCCATCCATAGAATTCTCCAGGCAAGAATACTGGAGTGGGCTGCCATGCCCTCTCTAGGGCATCTTCCTGACCCAGGGATCAAACACGTTTCTCCTTAGTCTTCTGCACTGGCAGGCAGGTTCTTTACCACTAGCGCCACCTGGGAAGCCCATCTAGGTCTCTAGCCTTACAGAAAGTTCTACTGGACAGTGTTGGTCTAGATACAGGGAGACCAGCTGAGAGAGGACTGCAGTGATGGGACAGGAGATGTAAGAGCCTGAACTAAAGCACTGGCAGTGGGCTTAGAGGAAGATGAAAAACAAGAATTGTCAAAACCTGATATTTCTTAAATGTGGGGGTGAATAAGAGGGAGGAAGGGAAGATGGTTGAAGGATGTGTTAGTGGTACCATTTTAAGCTGCAGAATACAGGAAAGATGATCATATTCTTAAACATGTTGAGATGAAGGAGCTGAGAAGTATGCAGGCAGACACAGGCCACGTAGGAGAAATGGCTGTGGTGCTGTATTGTCAGTTCCTGTTGGACAGAGAGAGATCTGGGGATCATCAGCATGGACATAATAACTATGCCACAGCAACAAGAAGGAATATGTGTAGAGTGAGAAAAGATGACCAGACGAGCACTTAAGGTCAGGAAGTATAAGAGAAGCATGCAACATGTATACTAATTAAATAATTAAAAAAAAAAAACATTCAAAAAACTAAGATCATGGCATGCAGTCCCACCACTTTGTGGCAAATAGATGGGGAAACAATGGAAACAGTGAGAGACTTTAAAAAAAAAAAAAAAACTTTTCAAGTGCATTCATCTGATTGTTTTCCAGAATATCTATGTTTTGTTATATAATAAGTATTTTCAAACAAAATCAACATGTATTAATGTCCTTAAACCATCCAGGCTTCATTAAAAAAAAAAAGAAATGGGAAAGCAGCCACGAAAAAGAAAACCTAGCAGTTCATTAAGAGTTTTGAGGAGAAAGGAGTCAATCGTTTCAAATGTGATAAATATATTTAAGATAGAAATGTGCAAGTTTCCATTGAAATTTGCAACAAAAAATTCATCTAGGTAACCAGAGTAATTTAAGAGGGAGAAGAATCACTTAAGCCCTGGACAAACTACCCAGACATTTATGAGAAAAAACTCTGCTGTCTCAATGCATTGTGTTTCTCAATGCACTTGTTTTAACAGCCTAATCTATATCATTGTCAATACATTTTACAAGCAAAAATAGGAATTCTAAAAAAGCAAGTAAACACACTGAACAGTCAGCAAGATTTTTATGTTAATTTTTAAGTTAATTTTATTTCTGAAAATATTTCCCAAAAGGGGTACAGAGTGTGAGGTAGGTCAGCCAAATCCTCTCTTGTTGTTGATGGCTGCTTGGAGTGCTTCTTCTACTCTTTCCATTGTAGAATATTTAGGGAGGTAGAGGACACTGAAACATGTCTGTGCTCTTATGGGATCTTTTTCATTCAAATTTTCAGGACAGTGAAATGTTATTTTCATATTCTTTAAACCTTTTACTTGAATTCTGTCGGTTCCTGTAAGAAACACTAAAAAAAAAAAAAAGAAAAATCAGTGCTATCTGCTTCACAGAAACCAAAATTTATATAGAGAAAATGTGTTTATTCAAAAACACTAATTGAGGGCCCATGTGCTTTGGACTGCATTGGGGGCCACTGTTAGGACAAAGTCTGAAAACAGTCACTGCCCTCAAGCAGCTTACAGTCTGGTTGGGAATATTAAATTATTGGGCAGGAAAAGACAAACAGAGAAAAATAAAAAGGGTGTAAGACAGCTCATGGAATTAGTCCCTCATGAGTGTAAATGCTGTGGCAGAGCAGGGAGAGATTTAGGCTGGGATAACCAGGAGGACTTCCAGTTCAAAGACTGGAAAGGTAGGTTGGGTTTCTGGAAAAGTCTGGATACCTTTCAACATCCATGTTATCCAAAGAAAAAAGAAGATAAATGTTTCTCAAAAATAAGTAAGGAAATTGAGTAAGGAAATGAGGGAGGCAATCATTAAGTCTCAGGAAAAGCACTCAGTTCAGTCGTTCAGTCATGTCTGACTCATTGCGACCCCATAGACTGCAGTACACCAGGCTTGCCTGTCCATCACCAACTCCCAGAGCTTACTCAAACTCATGTCCATAGAGTCAGTGATGCCATCCAACCATCTCATTTCTGTCGTCCCCTTCTCCTCCAGTCTTCGATCTTTCCCAATATCAGGGTCTTTTCAAATGAATCAGTTCTTCCCATCAGGTGGCCAATGTATTGGAGGTTCAGCTGCAGTATTAGTCCTTCCAATGAATATTCAACACTGATTTCCTTTAGGATGGACTGGTTGGATCTCCTTGCAGTCCAAGGGACTCTCAAAAATCTTCTCAAACACCACAGTTCAAAAGCATCAATTCTTTGGCACTCAGCTCTCTTTATAGTCCAACTCTCATATCCATACAGGACTACTGGAAAAACCATAGCCTTGACTAGATGGACCTTTGTTGGCAAAGTAATGTCTCTGCTTTTTAATACGCTGTCTAGGTTGGTCATAACTTTCCTTCCAAGGAGTAAGCGTCTTTTAATTTCATGGCTGCAATCACCATCTGCAGTGATTGTGGAGCCCAGAAAAATAAAAGTCTGACACTGTTTCCACTGTTTCCCCATCTATTTCCCATGAAGTGATGGGACAGGATGCCATGATCTTAGTTTTCTGAATGTTGAGCTTTAAGCCAACTTTTTCACTCTCCACTTTCACTTTCATGAAGAAGCTCTTTAGTTCTTCACTTTCTGCCATAAGGGTGGTGTCATCTGCATATCTGAGATTATTGATATTTCTCCCAGAAATCTTGATTCCAGCTTGTGCTTCTTCCAGCCCAGCGTTTCTCATGATGTAGTCCATTAAATAAGCAGGGTGACAAGATACAGCCTTGATGTACTCCTTTTCCTATGTGGAACCAGTCTGTTGCCATGTCCAGTTCTAAGAGGTGCTTCCTGACTTGCATACAGCTTTCTCAAGAGGCAGGTCAGGTGGTCTGGTATTCCCATCTCTTTCAGAATTTTCCACAGTTTATTGTGATCCACACAGTGATTAAATGGCAAATGACTATGCCATTGACTTTGGCATAGTCAATAAAGCAGAAATAGATGTTTTTCTGGAACTCTCTTGCTTTTTCCATGATCCAGTGGATGTTGGCAATTTGATCTCTGGTTCCTCTGCCTTTTCTAAAACCAGATTGAACATCTGGAAGTTCACGGTTCACGTATTGCTGAAGCCTGGCTTGGAGAATTTTGAGCATTACTTTACTAGCATGTGAGATGAGTGCAATTGTGCTGTAGTTTGGGCATTCTTTGGCATTGCCTTTCTTTGGGATTGGAATGAAAATAGTCCTTTTCCAGTCCTGTGGCCACTGCTGAGTTTTCCAGATTTGCTGGCATACTGAGTGCAGCACTTTCACAGCATCATCTTCCAGGATTTGAAATAGCTCAACTGGAATTCCATCATCACCTCCACTAGCTTTATTCGTAGTGACGCTTTCTAAGGCCCACTTGACTTCACATTCCAGGATGTCTGACTCCAGGTGAGTGATCACACCATTGTGATTATCTGGGTTGTGAAGATCTTTTCTGTACAGTTCTTCTGTGTATTCTTGCCACCTCTTCTTAATATCTTCTGCTTCTGTTAGGTCCCTACCATTTCTGTCCTTTATTGAGCCTGTCTTTGCATGAAATGTTCCCTTGGTATCTTTAAATTTCTTGAAGTGATCTCTAGTCTTTCCCATTCTATTGTTTTCCTCTATTTCTGTGCATTGATCACTTAGGAATGCTTTTTATCTCTTCTTGTATTCTTTGGAACTCTGCATTCAAATGGTGTATCTTTCCTTTTATCCTTTGCCTTTCACGTCTCTTCACAGCTATTTGCAAGGCCTCCTCAGACAACCATTTTGCCTTTTTGCATTTCTGTTTCTTGGGGATGGTCTTGATCACTGCCTCCTATACAATGTCATGAACCTCCGTCTATAGTTCTTCAGGCCCTCTATCAGATCTAATCCCTTGAATCTATTTGGTCAATTCCACTATATAATCATAACGGATTTGATTTAGGTCATACCTAAATGGTCTAGTGGTTTTCCCTACTTTCTTCAATTTAAGTCTGAATTTGCCAATAAGGAGTTCATGATCTGAAAAGCAGTGCATAGGCATAAAACAGACTGAAGTCTGAAGGTTGAGTTAAAACCATGGAGACAAGTGATAGTGTACAGCTTGGCTCATCCCATGGGGCCTGGGTAACTGAGTGATGATACAACTACAGGAGTCTCAATATTTAGCTCAAAGAAGCCAAATTTACAATAGGCAGAATTGAAAATGACTGGAAAAAATCAATATTACCATTTTTTTTTTATATTGGGACAACCTATAAAGAACATTCCACTGGACTATGAGTGACTCTGACTTCACAGGCAAGTGATGCCTGTGAAGAACAAGATTTCCTTATCCCACAAAAAGGACACAAGAGTACAGACTTCCTCCTGATGTAACACTCACCAAGGAATTTTTTCTTTTCCTCCAAAGTCAATTTGTGTAAAGCTTTCCAAAACATCACTATGGTGGGATGTGAACTGTCGTATCCATGTTCATAATGTGCATTCTATAGAAAAATGCAAAAAACACAATATTCAAGAAACAAATACAATTTTAATTTAAACCACTCAGCCTTTATGATGTACCTTTTCAAATGTTTCCCAGTCGTAATCTGTATTTCCGATAATCACATCCTTGAGTTGTTCTGGATGGAAAAATTCAATAATCTCCTTGTCACACACTTTGTAAAATCCTCTTTGAAATTCCTCATAAACTGCCTTTACAGAGATGTTGAAGATGTAATTGACATACTTAGAAACATAGTCTCTCCTTTAATGAAACAAAGAATGATTTCAGTTTACAGCAATACTCCAAACAAAACCGAGAGAGGGGTGAAAAGAATGATATAAATGGAGGAAGAGATGGTGACCTTGGGATCTGCCTGGTAACTGCTGCAGCACCTTCTCCAAATAAGGGGAAGACGGTCGCCTGCACCATCTCCACACCACTGCTGGTGTGCAGGGCCCTTATTCTCAAAGAAGGATCCACAGTGCCACAAGGGGTTTAAGATCCACAGTGTACTATTATTCAGACTTCCCTGGTGCCTCTGGGCACACCTGCCAGTTCTTTCAGGGGAAGGGGCCAGGCAATCAATAATTCTATGGACAAAATTGAGGTATACTGATTAAATATACCACAGAGCTAGAAATGTTCCATTTCTTGATCTGCATACTTATAACTTTGAACTTTTCTATATGTTATAATTCAAAATTTTTTTAAATAAAGATTTTAAGAAAAACACTGGGCTTTAGGCCAGAATGCTCACTAGATATTTCTTTGCCACTCTGACCAACTATCGGGAATATTCTATGATCCCAAACTCTATGGCTTTAAATGGCATCCCATAAGGTAATGGGAAGTCAAGATACCACAGTAAGATCTAATAATATTAACAAAACTAAGTGTCTGCTATGGACTGGGCACCACTGTGAACTAGGTACTGGACAAACAACAGTGAGCAAAACAGACCACGCTCTTGGCATCACACACTCCTAAGAGCTGGGGGAAACACTCAAGTAAAAATAAAGGCAGATAATGTGTGACATGGAAAGGAAAAAGTAAAGCCGGGTAAGGAGAAAAAGAGGTATTTATCCCCTAGACAGAAAGATAACAGAGGGCCTCTGCAAGAAAGCCATTTCCATCCCTGCCGGCAGCAAACTTGGAGACACACACACGCACACAACATGCACTGATCCTCGCCTTACTGGAAAATGGTTAAGAGAGGAAAATTATAATGACAAGGAATTTTAAGAGCCCAGTGAAATAAACACTGCAAAAAATCGGACACGATTAAGCAAGTAACACTTTCTCTTTTCAGACAAAACAATTATTTCTTTATACTTACTTGTTAGTCTGGTCAACAATTACGTGACTTCCATCAGGAATTAAGTCTACATCATTTTTGTCCCAATGCACCTGTAACCACAAATGAACTCAGTAATCTCCAAGAGAATCCCCAACAATCTACTGTCAACAAAAATACTTTATAGCATACCTCTTTTCCTCAAGAATTTGTGAAAATACATATTTTTGTTATAAAAACCAGCAAGGTGGTAAAAAAAAATTTACCACATTTATCACAGAGAATGAAAAATAAACTTTAAAAAACCTGAATTATCTATTTTAACTGATCATACTGAAAGAACTACTGGGAAAATTGCCACCTCTCGGTATTCACTTCACACAGTACAGACCCAGCACAGTAGATTTGCAAAACTGGTCAAAAATTCCTCCCATCCTGGTATTTATGCCATATAACTTTGCAACAGCTCCCATCAAGAGGGGGCTCTATTTCTTCAGCTGGTGAATCTGAGTGCAGAAGTGTGAAGATTTTGACCAGTGGGACCTGACAGGAGTAAACGCTTGAAAGGAAGCTGCGTGTTGGGGCCTGCCATCTCCTCCTACTTTCTGTAACTCTTCACTCCGTGAAGAAGCCTCAGCTAGTCAGCTAGGACAGACACAGCTGTTCCAGCTACACCCCCTCAACCAACCAGCCTGCTAACGAACAGGTGTGGGAGCAAGGCCACTGTGATCCACCCAGAACAGTCAAGTCAGGCCGGTCCAGAAAGCCCCAGACTCGTGTTTGCTGTTTTACACCACTGAGTTTAGGTGTTATCTGTCACTCAGTAAAATCTAACTGATAATACACCCAGCTCAAGAAAAATGAGAAAAAATACCTTTTGTACTACCTTAATTTATAGTTTGGTTTTTTATTAAAAGTATATAAATAGTTAACCCAATTATAAAGTCTATAACTTTATAGAGTATACAAATTTATAAAGCATATACATTTATAAGGTATATAAGTAGTAAAAGAGATTAAATATGACATTTCATTTTATTTTTACTGTTACTTACATTAAAATGGATGTGAAATACTTCTTCTAAGTCATCGCCATCATCATCCAGAAGTGTCTGCAAACTCCTAAAGAACAGTCTTATTGTCAGTAATCATGATGGCTAGATACATCATCTAAAAATGTCAAGGGCATGCCTGTTCTCAAGGTGGGAGGTCAGGTTTAGTTCATGTCACTTGTTTCTGTATATTGATAGTCTAACTAGGGCCAGACTGCAGCCAAAAGTGTGAGGTTTGGACGTTTATTTGTAATTCTGCAGGCTCCCCACCCAATTCTCAGCTCTCTTCCCTCCACCCTAGCTACAGTGGTGTCGGATAAGTACCACTAGAAACAGCATAACTGGTACAGGTACAACATGGGAGAGCTTTGTTAACTCTCTAAAGGGATGCTTGTCATTGGGTAAGGCCTCTGGGAGAAGGTGCAATCAGTTGATTTTTTCCCCTGCTGGATTTTTTATTACTAAATTTTGCCAAAACTGGATCTTTTTTTTTTGGCCACACCATGCAGCTTGCAGGATTTCAGTTCCCCGACCAGGGATTGAACACAGGCCATGGTGGTAAAAGCACCAAGTCCTAACTACTGGACCGCCAAATAATTCTCTAAAATGTTGGATCTTTTAAACAGTATCATGGTAAAAACAGACCATGTTTTATTGTGTTTTGGGGGTGCTGAGAGAGACTAATGGGAACTCAGCTGACAAAACTGGATTCATCATAGATTTGGTTCATGATGCTTTGTCACTGTATGTCCATGGTTGGTTTATTTGCTTATTTATGGGTGTGTTTATGAAGAACACTTCCCCAAACAAGAACTAAAACACGGCCAGTATCTTATATCTACGTATAAAGGGTATGTTTCTTATCTCACTTTTCTACCACCCTCAACATGTTATACACATATCTACAGTTTGAAGAATACCTTTTCTCTTTGCTAAGGTATCTCTGGGAGAAGGCAATGGCACCCCACTCCAGTACTCTTGCCTGGAAAATCCCATGGACGGAGGAACCTGGTGGGCTGCAGTCCATGAGGTCGCTAAGAGTCGGACATGACTGAGCGACTTCACTTGCACTTTTCACTTTCATGCACTGGAGAAGGAAATGGCAACCCACTCCAGTGTTCTTGCCTGGAGAATCCCAGGGACAGGGGAGCCTGGTGGGCTCCCATCTATGGGGTCGCACAGGGTCGGACACGACTGAAGCGACTTAGTAGTAGCAGCAGCAGCAAGGTATCTCTTTATGAACAAAGAATTTCTTTCATCTTACTGCAGTTAAATGTATCAATCTTTCCTATAATGTTGGTATTTTTATGTCTTGCTTGAGAAATTGCAATAGTGTGAAATAACTGTCCATATTTCCTTCATTTTTACATTCAATATTTAAGTCCTTAATCCACAGAGTTGGTTTCGGTCCATGGCCTAAGGTATCTGCTCTCATTTTTTTTCCCCAGATGCATTACTTGAAGAGTACTTCTATTCCCACTGATCTAATAAACTACCTCTAACAAAGTGCTATATGTATATGGGTCAGGTTCCACACTCTCCTGTTCCATTGGAAAGCCAGCACCAAACTCATACTGCCCTAATTAATACAGCTTTCTAATGATTCTTGATATCTGGGAGGCCAAGTTCCCCATCCTTATTCACCTTACAAATGATCTCTGGCTATTCTTGGCCCCTTGCTCATCCATATAAACTTTAAATCAGCTGGGTTTTCTTTCTTTTTTTTTAAGTCTTCTAGGATTAAAATAGTAGTTTTACTGAGTACAGAGATCAGGGATTCTCAAAGTGTAACTACAACTTCTGGGAATCCCTGAGGCCTTTACTGGCTGGGTGGGGTAGGGTCTGCAAGGTCAAAACAAATATTATAATAATACTCAGATGTTACTTGCCTCCTCACATTCTGTCATGAGCACAGAACAGTTTTCCAGAGGTGATATGATAGCTAATAAGTACGTATTCCTATATTTAAAACTCTTTACTTTTAATTTTTAATATCATAAATACTGACAAGTTTACTTAATATGAGCAAAAGCTCTTCAAGGTCCTCTATTAATTTTTGAGAATCTTAAGACCTAAAAGTTTGAGAAATGCTAATATGGATTTAACGGTCTTTACTTAGTTCATCTATATGAAGTTCGGAGAAGGCGATGGCACCCCACTCCAGTACTCTTGCCTGGAGAATCCTATGGATGGAGGAGCCTTGTGGGCTGCAGTCTATGGGGTGGCTAAGAGTCGGACACGACTGAGCGACTTCACTTGCACTTTTCACTATCATGCACTGGAGAAGGAAATGGCAACCGACTCCAGTGTTCCTGCCTGGAGAAGCCCATGGACAGTGGAGCCTGGTGAGCTACAGTCCATGGGGTCACAGAGTTGGACACAACTGAGCAACAAACACTTTCACTTTACTAAAGAACATTTAGGTAGTCTACGTATTACAAACTAATACAATGTGCACTAGCCGGCATACGTCCTTGTGTGATTGTGTATTTCTGAATGTGAAATGTCTAAAGGTACAATTGCTGGGTCAAAGTTGTCTCACCTTATCCCTGATTTTGCTTTTTACAGTTTCAGTTATCTGTGGTCTACTGCAATTGGAAAATGTTAAATGGGAAATTCCAAAATTAAATAATTCATCAGTTTTAAATTGTAGGACGTTCTGAGTAGCATGATGCAATCTTAAGCTGTCCCAGGATATGTGAATCATACCTTTGTCCAACATATCCCACCTGTTAGTCATTTAGTAGCTGCCTCGTGACCACTGTGGTATCACAGCCCTGCATCCATGGAACTCTTATTTAACTTAATAATGGCCTCAAAGAGCAAGAGTAGTGATGCTGGCAATTGGGATGTGCCAAAGAAAAGCTGTAAAGTATATCTTTTAAGTGAAAAGTTGAAAGTTCTCAATTTAATGAGGAGAGAAAAAAATCATATCCTGAGGTTGCTATAATCCATGGTAAGAAGAATCTTCTATCTGGGAAATTGTGAAGAAGGACAAAGGAACATACTGGTTTTGCTGTTGCCCCTCAAACTGCAGCATTCTGGCCACAGTGCATGATAAAGCTAGTTAGGATGGAAAGGCATTAGATTTGTACATAAGATATTTTGAAAGATAGGAAGACTGCATTCCACATTCAGGTAACTTTTATTACAGTTGTTGTTCACTTGCTAAGTCATGTGTGACTCTGCAACCCTATGGACTGCAGCACACCAGGCTTCCTTGTCCTTTACTATCTCCCAGAGTTTGCTCAAATTCATGTCCATTGAGTTCATGATGCCATCTAACCATCTCATCCTCTGTCGTCCCCTTCTTCTCCCGCCTTCAATCTTTCCCAGCATCACGGTCTTTTCCAATGAGTCAGTTCTTCACATCAGGTGGCCAAAGTATTGGAGTTTCAGCTTCAGCATCAGTCCTTCCAATGAATATACAGGGTTGATTTCCTTTAAGACTGACTGGTTTGATGTCCTTGTAGTCCAAGGGACATTCAAGAGTCTCCTCTAGCACCACAATTCAAAAGCATCAGTTCTTTGGTGCTTAGCCTTCTTTATGATCCAATTCTCACATTCATACATGACTACTGAAAAAAACATAGCTTTGACTATACAGACCTCTGTCAGCAAAGTGATGTCTCTGCTTTTTAATATGCTGTCAAAGTATGTCACAGCTTTTCTTCCAAGGAGCAAGTGTCTTTTAATTTCATGGCTGCAGTCACCATCTACGGTGATTTTGGAGCCCAAGAAAAAGAAATCTGTCACTGCTTCCACTTTTCCTCCTTTTATTTGCCATGAAGTGATGGGACCAGATACCATGATTTTCATTTTTGAATGCTGAGTTTTAAGTCAGCTTTTTCACCCCATCAAGAGGTTCTTTTGTTCCTTTTCACTTTCTGCTATTAAAGTGGTATCATATGTATATCTGAGGTTTTTGATATTTGTCCCAACAATCTTTGACTCCAGCCTATAATTCATCCAGCTTGGCATTTCACATGATGTACTCTGCATATAAGTGAAATAAACAGGTTGACAATATACATACAGCCTTGTCATATTCCTTTCCTAATTATGAACCAGTTAGTTGTTCTATGTCTGATTCTAACTGTTGCTTCTTAGCCTGCATACAGATTTCTCAGGAGACAGGTAAGGTGGTCTGGTATTCCCATCTCTTTAAGGGTTTCCCAGTTGGCTATGATCCACAAAGTTGAAGGCTTTAGCATAGTCAATGAAATGGAAATAGACATTTCTCTGGAATTCCCTTGCTTTCTCTATGATCCAATGAATGTTAGCAATCTGATCTCTGGTTCCTCTGCTTTTTCTAAACCCAGCTTGTACATCTGGAAGTTCTCAATTCAAAGAGTGCTAAAGCCTAGCTTGAAAAATTTTGAGCATAACTTTACTAGCATCTGAAATGTGAAACTGTGTAGTAGTTTGAACATTCTTTGGTATTGCCCTTCTTTGGGATTGGAATTAAAACTGATCTTTTCCAGTCCTGTGGCCACTGCTGAGTACAAAATTTACTGACATACTGAGTGTAGCACTATAACAGCATCATCTTTTAGGATGTGAAATAGCTCAGCTGGGATTCTATCACCTCCTCTAGCTTTGCTCATAGTAATGCTTCCTAAGAACCATTTGACCTCACACTCCAGAATGTCTGGCTCTAGGTAAGTGATCACACCATCATTGTTATCCAGGTCGTTAAGACCTTTTTTGTACAGTTCTTCTGTGTATTCTTGTCACTTCTTCTTAATATCTTCTGCTTCTGTGAGCTCCTTACCATTTCTGTCCTTTATTGGGCCCATCCTTGCTTGAAATATTCCTTGGTATCTCCAATTTTCTTGAAGAGATCTCTAGTCTTTCTGATTCTATTGTTTTCCTCTACTTTTTTTTTTAAAAAAAGGTCTTCTTATCTCTCCTTACTATTCTCTGGAACTCTGCATTCAGTTGAGTATATTTTCCCTTTTTCCCTTGCTTTTCATTTCTCTTCTTTTCTCAGCTATTTCTAAATCTTCCTCAGACAACCATTCTGCCTTTTTGCAATTCTATTTCTTTGGAATGGTTTTGGTCACTGTCTCTTATACAATGTTACAAACCTCTTTCCATGGTTCTTCAGGTACTCTGTCTACCAGATCTAATCCCTTCAATCTATTCATCACCTCCACTGTATAATCTTAAGGGATTTGATTTAGGTCATACCTGAATGGCCTAGTGGTTTTCCCTACTTTCTTCAATTTAAGCCTGAATTTTTTGCAATCATGAGCTGATGATCTGAGCTACGGTCAGCTCTAGGTCTTATTTTTGCTCACTGTATATAAGAGCTTCTCAATCTTCAGCTGCAAAGAATATAATCAACTTGATTTTAGTATTTACTATCTGGTGATATCAATGTGTAAAGTCATCTCTTATGCTATTGGAAAACAGTGTTTGCTATGACCAAGGTGTTCTAACAAAACTCTATTAGTCTTTGCCCTGCATCATTTTGTACTCCAAGGTCAAATTTGCCTGTTATTCCAGGTCTCTCTTGACTTCCTATCTCTGCATTCTAATCCTCTATGATGAAAAGGACATCTTTTTTTGGTGTTAGTTCTAGAAGGTCTTGCAGGTCTTCATAGAACTGGTCAACTTTAACTTTCTCGGCATAGCAGTTAGGGCATAGACTTGGAGTACTGTGATATTGAATGGTTTGCTTTGGAAAAGAATCGAGATCATTCTGTCATTTTTGAGACTGCACCCAAGTACCACATTTCAGACTCTTGTTGACTATGAGGGCCACTTCATTTCTTCTAAGAGATTCTCCCCTACAGTAGCAGATACCATGGTCATCTAAAATAAACTCACCCATTCCCATCCATTTAGTTCACTGATTCCTAAGATGCTGATGTTCATTCTTGCCATCTCCTGCTTGACCCCATCCCATTTACGTTGACTCATGGACCTAACATTCCAGGTTCCTGTGCAATACTGTTCCTTACAGCATTAGACTTTAATTTCACAGCCAGACACATCCACAACTGAGAGTTGTTTCCGCTTTGGCTCAGCCAGCCTCTTCATTCTTTCTGCAGCTATTAGTAACTGCCCTCTATTCTTCTCCAGTAGCATACTGGACACCTTCCAATCTGGGGGGCTCATATTCCAGTGTCGTATCTTTGCCTTTTAATACTGTTCATGGGGGTTCTCACAGCAAGAATCATTTGCCATTCCCTCCTCCAGTGGACCACATTTTGTGAGAACTCTCCACTATGACCCATCCATCTTGGGTGGCCCTGCATGGCATGGCTCTTAGCTTCACTGAGTTATACAAGCCTCTCTGCCACAAGGCTGTGATCCATGAAGGGATATTGTTACAGTTGTCCTATTTTATTATTTGTTATTGCCACTATCATAGTGTGCCAAATTTACAAATTTTTTATCCTAAGTAAAAGGTATGTATATGAAAAAACACGTATGTAGAGGAAAAAACATGGTGTGTGTGTGTGTGTGTGTGTGTGTATCTACATGTATATGTGTGTACACTATCCATGGTTGCAAGCATCCATTTGGGAGCCTGGAATGCATCTCCTGCAAACAAAGGGGGGCTACTGTACTGCCACAGTATTCTCTGAAAAGGAGTTACCACTTTACACTTCCACTAACAATTCCCAAAATCAGAGTGAACCTTTTCCCAAATCCTTGCTGATACTATATAGCACCAGTATTTCCAAACTCTGCCAATGTGAAATCACATTAGCCTCTCATTTTAATATGTATTCTATGGTCACTAGGGAGACTGATTATCTTTTTAAAACAGTTTTTTGGACATGCCACACAGCACATGGGATCTTAGTTCCTGGACCAGGGACCAAGCCAGCACCCCTCTGCACTGGAAGCGTGGAGTCTTAACCATTACATTACACCACCAGTGAAGTCTGAAACCAATCATCTCAATTTATGAGCCATTTCTATTGCTTCCTTTGTAGATTACTTTCTTATATACTCTATCAGCTTTTCTAATGGATATACAGGAACACTACACAGCAGGGATATTAACTCTTTCTATTATATGTTACCAATATGTTTTGTGAGGTAGTGGCTCACCTTTTAACTTAGAAATGTTTTCCTTTGAAAGGTAATGACATGTAACAACTATTAAAATAAACATCACTTGCAGGTTGTGCACCAAGGTGTACTTGTGCTCTGTCATGACTGTTTCTGTACAATGTCTAAAGGTTAATATAAACAGTAAGGGCTAACTATGGGCACTTCCCAAGTAGCGCTAGTGGTAAAGTATCCACCTGCCAATGCAGGAGACGTAACAGACTTGGGTTCAATCCCTGGGTCAAGAATAGCCCCTGGAGGAGAAAATGGCACCTCACTCCAGTATTCTTGCCTGGAGAAACCCATGGACAGAGGAGCCTGGCAGACTTCAGTCATGGAGCTGCAAAGAGTAGGACACGACTGAGCGACTGAGCATCTGAGCACAGCACAGCAAGGACTAACTATATAAAATTCAACTTTTCTTAATTGTTTAGAAAGTTAAATTATTACCTAACAATTCTTGCCTAAGTTAAAATCAATTTAAAGTACCCAGAATGCTACTATTGAACATAAAAATACTACTGAAATGTGTATATGTTTAAATATTTATCTAAATATAATTATGAGATGAGATAGAAGTGCTAATTATATCTACAATGGCAATCATCAGTTCAGTTCAGTTCAGTCGCTCAGTTGTGTCTGACTCTTTGAGACTCCATGAACCGCAGCACCCCAGACCTCCCTGTCCATCACCAACTCCCAGAGTTTACCCAAACTCGTGTCCATTGAGTTGGTGATGCCATCCAACCATCTCATCCTCTTTCGTCCTCTTCTCCTCCCACCTTCAATCTTTCCCAGCATCAAGGTCTTTTCAAATGAGTAAGCTCTTTACATCAGGTGGCCAAAGTATTGGAGTTTCAGCTTCAACATCAGTCCTTCCAATGAACACCCAGGACTGATCTCCTTTAGGATGGACTGGTTGGATCTCCTTGCAGTCCAATCATACTATAGTATAAATATATTTAAGATACATAAATGTATCTGAAAAAAGAACTATGTTAACTTACTCTCCCAAAACAGGACTGAGTTCTTTCAAGTCTTCTAGTGATGGCGTTTGGTCCAAAAGTTTCTTAAATAGAGCCAGTGGAAAAGGGATGTCAGCAACATTACAATTGAATAGAGAAAGTCCACATAGAAGCCCAAAGAAGAAATAACTCTTCTTTTCAAATTTAGGCTGAAAGGAGAAAAAAAAACTTAATGTATTGTAAATTTTTACCAGTACAATGGAATATTTACATTAATTGAACCTTTTTTCCCCTTTTAAAATCAAAATCAAATCACAAATTAAAACCAAAAATCTTGAGATAAGAATATTTAGGTTTTATACTCAATCACCAAGTCAATTTAAATCTCTCCCACAGTTTTGGTTACTAAAAGATTTAACAGGATGGGGGTGAGGGGATAGGAGAGATGTTATTTAAGGGGAGAAACTGCAAGGAGTAGCAAATAAATCCCAGAGGTCAAATGCAAAGTATAGTGAGTATGGATAACAATACTGTGCTGTTTAATCACTAAGTCATGTCCATTTCTTTGTGACCCCATGGACTATATAGCCCGCCAGGCTCCTCTGTTCATGGGATTTCCCAGGCAAGAATACTGGAGTGGGTTGCCATTTCCCTCTCCAGGGGATCTTCCCTACCCAGGGATTGAACTTGGGTGTCCCACATTGCAGGCAGATTCTTTATCATCTGAGCCACTAGGTATGTGCAACAATACTGCATTATAATCATCAAATTTGCTAAGGTAGTAGGATCTTAATTGATGGTGGTGGTGGCGGTGATTTAATCTCAAAGTTATGTCCAACTCTTATCTGATCCTTGCCAGGCTCTTCTGTCCATGGGATTTCCTAGGCAAGAATATTGGAGTGGTTTGCCATTTCCTTCTTCAGGGGATCTTCCCAACCCAGGGACTGAACCTGAGTCTTCTGCTTGGCAGGTGGATTCTTTACCACTGAGCCACCTCGGAAGCCCAGATCTTAATTGCATGTGTGTGTGCTCAGTCAGTCAATCAGTCGTGTCTGACTCTTAGCAAACCCCTGGACTGTAGTCTGCCAAGCTCCTCTGTCCATGGAAGGCAAGAATATTGGAGTGGGCTGTCATTTCCTACTCATAGAGGTGCTAATGGGATTCTCTGGTGGCTCAGATGGTAAAGAGTCTGCCTGCAATGTGGGAGACGTGAGTTGGATCCCTGGGTCAGGAATATCCCCTGATGGCAACCCACTCCAATATTCATAGCCTTTGTCTTTAAATTCATTGAAGAAAAAGAACTAAAACAAAGAATGAATGCCTAAGAAAGGAAGGGCTCATTTTTACCTATACATTCTATAAATGATCAAAAATATATATTGCTGAAGTTCTCCTGTGTGGACTGGAGAATCTGGGGGAAGAGGACCCCAGTTTAAAGAAAAAAATATCACCTTTTAGAATTAAAATTTATCTCCATAATTATAGCAATAATTCTTCTCCTAAAATAAAACAGTCCTAGACAACCTAATTTTCTATGGTATATCCCTACACCTTTTCTCTCAAGAAATACCTACACCAAGAAAAGAGGACTTACCCTGACAGGAAACCACATGTAGGAAGCCTCTTCAGGATATGTGAACATTCCGTATTCTGGCCGGGTCATTTCTTGAAAGAGACAGTAGAAAAACTCTGCCCTGACTCCTCCAAAATTATATCCAATTTCTCCACTAAATGAAACCTAAAAATACAGAGGAAATAATGCATCACTTCCAGAGCTCTGTACTGCTATGTATTAAATCTCATTTAATTATTATTTGTAGACCCAGTATTCAGAGATTTATGTACAGCAACTTATAAAAATGTTTCTCCACTTAAGTGCTTCTCTCCAAGAGGCCTAAGAATCCATGAATTCCCAGTTCTAAGGACTTGAGTTTCTTCTGTCTCATCTTGATTTCACCAAACTTATTTTACACTTCTGAACCACCTCCTCTTTCTTAACACTCTTTTTTTCCCCTTGCTTTCTCTTATGAAGCACTATTTAAGTTTTTATTTCTCTCTTATTTTTCATGTTGCTTTAATACCCAAGATTCCTGCAGCTCTATGCTGGCACCTCTATTCTTTCTCTTACCCTGCCCCTTTATATGAGCAAGCTCCTTAATCTCACAAAGCCTATTTTCCCACAAGATTGTCAGAAAGGTTAAATGGGATAACAGAAGTAAAATCCATCACAGAGTCTGGAAAATAATAGCTATTTATCAATTGTTACCTAAATTTTAAAAATGGGTGAATAAAAATTAAAATAACTCAGGGGACTGGCTGGATGACACAGGTTAGAATCATATAATGAATTTACCAGGTTTTTAAACATTATCTATGTGCAAAGATATTTAGAAATGCCAGCTCTAACTGCAAACTCCACACTTTTAAAACAGTATCTTGAGCTTTGGTCAAGTCAATCATTCTTTAATCTGAGTAGGACAAATGGTAAACTAACATCTCCCATCAAACCATTCTAATAAATATTATCAGGAAAATCTTTACTTCTTTTGATTAAGTGGAAAGTCTAGAGCCTGATGTGCGTTTATGTGTTAGTCTTGTTTGACTCTTTGAGACCACATAGACTGTAGCCTCCGTCCATGGAATTCTCTAGGCAAGAATACTGGAGTGGGTAGCCATTCCCTTCTCCAGGAGATCTTCCCGACCCAGGGATCAAACCCAGGTCTCCTGCATCGCAGGCAGATTCTTTACCGTCTGAGTCACCAAGGAAGCCCCTATAACCTGAAGGTTGGGCTCAAATCCTGGCTCTGATACTTATCAGTTGTTTCACTCTGGGATAAGTTATCTAATAGTTTGTACCTCAGTTTTCCCATCTGTAACAGGAAGAAAAAACCTTCTACACAGTGTGGTTGAAAGGGTTACACAAGTAGGTGTAAAGCTTTTATAATAGTTCCTGGCATAAGGAAAACATTCATTAGATCTTCTAGTGATTATTATTCTATGTCAAGTATCTATTAGTAAGACAAGTTACACAGTAACTAGACCAAGGATCATTAATGAATGTTCAGGACATGGTGATACCTATAATTATACCCTCAGAAAACTGTGTAATCAATGAAGAGACTGTTCTCTCTTCAACAAAGTAATCTGGGTTCTTGAAGGAGAGCAGAAACAAACTCTCAGTTCTCCTCTGTGTCAACCCCATCTCACTGGAACCTTTAAAAGGTGATGACCAGCCAGGCTTAGACAGGCCTCAAAAGGGAACTGAATATCTTAGGGCTAGTACTGGAGAGGGCAACCATTTCCCCTGCTGCCCCTTAGCCAGAGAACAATGGCAGCTTCTCACCTGGAATTCACAAGTAACTGAGGAAAATTAGGGGACCCGCAATACAGACAACTCCAGCGTAAAAGGGATGTAATTCCCTCTCTGTAAGGCCCATTGTTACGTTCTTTTACGTTTTCCTTTTCTCAGCAGCAAAAATATTAAGAATTATACTTTACCATTAACTCCCTCCTCAGATCTTCATTTTCAAATTGATTTAGCTGACTAAAAACATCCTCAATCAAGTGACTCCTTCTGACTATCAGATTAAAGGTGGGCAGTGAAGATAATGCAGACCGTTCTTGGTCCACAATGCCAGCCAACCTCATACAAGCTCGAAATTTCTTCTCCTGGGAAAAGAAAAGTGTTTCATTTCATTTCACCATTGACTCTAAGTAGAAATTTTCAAAGTGGAATAAACCAACTCAGTTTATTATAAGCACATGTCACACTTAGGATAAGAGCTCTATATACTCCACTGACTATATACACCACATGACTATACAGTCCATGGAATTCTCCAGGTCAGAATACTGGAGTGGGTAGCCTTTCCCTTCTCCAGGGGATCTTCCCAACTCAGGGATCGAACCCAGGTCTCCCACATCGCAGGTAGATTCTTTACCAGCTGAGCCACAAGGGAAGCCCAAGAATACTGGAGTTGGTAGCCTATCCCTTCTCCAGGGAATCTTCCTGACCCAGGAATTGAACGAGGTCTCCTGCATTGCAGGTGGATTCTTTACCAACTGAGCTATCAGGGAAGCCTATACACCACTGAAGACAGGCTATATATTCAGCATTTACCCACTGAGAACAAAAGGTACATGAGCCGTAGGGAATGAAAAGCTTGTGGGGTCAACTTGGGTGAGCAGGAACGTGACCAACTGTAGGCTCCTCTGGACCACTGTACCATGTAAACCAGTGGTCCTTAACCTTTCTGGCACCATGAACCAGTTTCACGGAAGACGTTTTTTCCACAGACCGGGGGTGGGGGTGATGGCTCAGGCAGTAATGTGAGTGACAGGAAATGCTAGATAAAGCTTCCCTTGCTTGCCGGCTGCTCACCTGCTGCGCTGTGCAGCCGGGTTCCTAACAGACCACGGGCCAGTATCGGTCCACAGCCCGGGGGTTGGGGACCCCTGCTGTAAACACAAATATGAACACTTCAGTGACCAAGCTAAAGACCATCAGTCTTTAGCCTGACTAAGGAGCCTGAAGCAGTAGGCTGAAACCTAATACTCTCATCGGGATGAAAAGTTCAGACGTTTAGAAGAGAAGCCAGCTGGAGGATGAGAGACCTCTCTAAAGATATCCTTTTCTCGGGGGAAAATTCAGACTGATTTTAGGGGACAGATAATCTAGGAAGTTAACATGAGAGAGACAGACAGATTCACAGACTGACATACAGACTGTCCATTTGGAACCAAATGACAATTTGGTATAATGTCTATGTCTCTTTGCAAAAGAGAGAGGAAGCAAATGCCAGTTAAACTTGTTTAAAATCAAGAGAGAAGAGTTAGAGTTGAAGCAAAATAAAGTTCTTATATCTTTTTTCCTTCCAATATCCTTTTTAAAATATTTCATCAATGATCTTACTTGGAACTCTTACATCAGTTTCCTATTTTGTTTATTATGGTAACTGTATTATGTAAAAGTTATCTAGCTTTATGACACATATATTATTCATGCAAATACATATGCAGGCACATATACATATACAGATGCATATACAAGGGTAAAAGCTACAGTTTTGGGCACTTTGTGCAAGGCACTGTTCTAAATGCTTTACCTGTATTAACAAATTTAGCCCTTATAAAAATGCAATGAAGTACGTTTTCTGAGGCTTTCTCAACTGTTCAATTTTAAGTTCAAAACCACTTTGCTGGATATGCTGACAAACAGAGCCAAGTCAGTTGATGACAGTTAAGTATACATGAAAAGGAAACACTTTTTATAAACCCATATTATGGCACAATCACAGAGTACTAGCCGTTTATTTATTGTGTCCAACTGTGGCTCAGTGGTAAAGAACCCGCCTGCCAATGCAGGAGACATCGGAGATGCAGCTTCAATCCCTGGGTTGGGAAGATCCCCTGGAGTAGGAAATGGCGACCCACTCCAGTATTCTTGCCTGGAGAATCCCATGGACAGAGGAGCCTGACAGATTACAATCCATAGGGTCGCAAAGAGTCAGACATGACTGAAGTAACAGCACACACGGTCATTTATTTGAGTCTGAATTTCAAGACTCCTCCATCACTTCTATTCCCACTACTATGTCTTCCCATTAGATTGGACCTTCCTACATATATTGCTAATCCCAATCAAGTGCACATCTGCTATGCCTCTCTGAGCACCATTCAGAAGGCTACTGGTGCTATTCTCAAGATAAAAGCCCTATAACTAGGCCCAAGCTCTATCCTTTACTACTGAGGCCCTAATATGCCTCAAGGCCAACCCAACCTAAATTATGACAGTCTCTCTTGCCTTCTTTATTACAGTATAAGCTCCATGAATGCTATGACCACCACTGGTTTCACTACTGAGTGGTTCCCTAATCACCCAGCTATTGTGCACTGAAAAAGATACTCATCCTTTGATTTGATAACAAAGACAAAGAAATAAGCATGCATACCTGTATTTTTAAAAGTGAGTCTGCATACAGTAGTTTTATTTTCGACAGAATATTAAAGATAAATGGAAAATGACTGAATATGACAGGATACTCGACGTCTACTGAAATGTCCTAAAAATGGAAATGACAAAAATTTTGATAAATGAAAGGATAGAGAAATCTTACACCTTACTTCTTAGCCTTAAACCCCTGATGGTTTCAGGTCTCAGTACTTACAGTCAAAGGAATCCAAAATGTTGGCCAGTGGTGCTAGGATATATAAAATTCTAAGAAAATGTTTTATGTATCAATGAAAGGTACATAAACCTAGTATTTTCGGTGCTCATTTAATTTCACCATTAATTATGAACTCCAGACACTTTCCCAAAAGTCTGTTCTGCTCCTACCTTGACTTATGAAATGTGAATTAGTTCACATGTATTTAGTAAATAGGGGAGTGATAAAATATAGAAAACTGGTTAGCTCAGACCTGATTTTTGCCAGGCAAAGGACGATGTGCTAGTAGAATGAGAATCTTCAGAGAAAAGGAGAAAAAATAGATTAGCTGCTGAACTGGCAGCCAGAGCTCTTTAGCTTTATTTTAGTAAAAAAGGCCTACTAACACCCAGGGAACCCTCACCAAAGTTACAACCTTGTACTGTTGGCCCCTGGTGAGTCACCTGCCTCCTATGCCCACCTTAAGAGAAAAGCTCCACTCCCATCAGTTATCTCAGTACCACTGGTCCCCTAATTAGCCTGTGGGTAGAGTTCTATCCTTAGGTTTTTGTGCATTTTTTATCTTCTCATGGCACTCTCCATGTGATCCGAGCTATCTCCCCAGCTAGCAGGCACTTTTCTGCCATAGTTCTGGCTATAAAACTGCATAGGTTTTGAGGGGCCTGCCTTGTTTTTCCCATAAGCCCTGCTATTTCTATTGGGCAATTTTGCAGTGTAAGAATTTTTGGAAATTCGTACAAAGTTGTAGCACAAGTGCCTATATTAACTTACCAATGATCAATACCCTCTTTAAATATGCCATACTTACTGAGTCCACTTTCCAGGAGGACCTTTTATATGCATCTACATAAAAATCAAGCCACTGTGTGAGTTCATTTATTTCAAAGATATTTTCAGGCACTTGACATTTAGTCTGGTTTACCTTAAATAAAATATGACATGTGAGAAAGTTTTATATATAAACACAATTTTGCTTAATAGCTATAAATTAGATTATCAGAATAAATAGCAAGTTAAAGATACTTTAATGACCAGAATTTAGTTCTATCCAATTACCCCATCGCCAAAGCCCCAAACTTTCAGGAGCATAAAGAATACCTATGACTTAATTGTAGGAAGTGATGGTATGATGACAAACTTCTACTTACTTTTAATCCCTGGTCTGGGAATTAGATACCACATGCTGCAACTAAGATCTGATGCCACCAAATAAATAAATATTTAAAAATAAGTAAATGAATGAAATTTATATGGAAGAGCCAAATGCCAAAAATAGCCAAGATTCACTTTAAGAACAAGGTAGGAGTATTTCTCTTAGAAAAATGTAAATAATACAGAGCCACATAAAATGACTAACAGTGCAGAAGAGAGCCTGGAAATGAATCTCAGACACAGAAACTTGTTTTATCACAGTTCACATCACCTATCAGTGTAGAAAGGATGGGATTTCAGTTAAGTGGTGCTAGGTAATTGTTTGCATATGGAAAATAATGAAAATAAATTTTCAATTGGTTTAAACAGCTAACTGTGAAAGGCAAAGCTAACCGCAATACTCCCTTTAGACCTGGACAAGACTGACCTCTGCCCTGGGTCTCTGATTTAAAGGTCTTTGCTCTGGCCCTTCTCCAGCCAATCCCCTTCCCACAAAGGGTATGCTGGGTCAAGGGCTGTGTCTATGCAGCCCACATATTCCCATCTACACTGAGCTCGAGAACCCAAGATCTTCAAGTCCCTGCTCAAATGGCTCCAAGAGCCCTAAGACCTGCACAGGCCTCTCCCTCCACTTGCTCTCTCAGGAGTGGAAGTCACAGGTGAGAACACCCCAAAGCTCCAGCGCACCAGGGCTGCTGCAGAAGGTGGGGACAGAACAGAGACAGGAGGTGAGAGGTGCACACATGGCCATGGGACACCCCTGGTGTGGGATAAAGCCAAGGCAGGAGAGGCAGGGCAGAGGCCCTGAGATGGGCCAGGGGGAGGGTCCATCGGCACCTCTGCTTTCACTGCAGAACTCTGCAAGGAGCTGATTTTTCTAAGTTCAAATCTGGCCTCCTCTGACACTGTGCTTAGTCCCTTCAGTCCCATCTGACTCTTTGCAACCCCATGGACTGCGGCCCACCAGGCTGCTCTGTCCATGAGGATTCTCAGGAAAAGAATACTGGAGTGGGTTGCACGCCCTCCTCCAGGGGATCTTTCCAACCCAGGGATCGAAACCAGGTCTCCCACATTGCCCGCAGATTCTTTACCATCTGAGTCGCCAGGGAAGCCCTTCCCTGTCATCAGGAAGATTTATTTGTCAAGATGGGAGGACAGACTATACTTTATTTCATTCAACAGGTTGTTAGCTAGCTTTCTAACCTTTATACATTAGACATATGGTACAGGAGCCTTTGTTTGTATTCTCCCGCTGGTCCCAGGTATCATCTCTGTTAGAAGACTATCTGGAGCAGCTCTCAGGGCTAAATTAGGCCCTCTGCTTACTTTATAAATCTCACAAATGCCTAAAATAATTACCATCTGGTCCCTTCCAAAAAGAAGCCCTGCTGATCCCTGATTAAGGTGAATAGTTTAAAACTCTGAAGTGAAAGAAAAGTTTAAAACAAAACAGGTGGAGTAAAGATTATAAAGGAATGGATTGACAGCATCATCTACATTAAAATTAAGAATGTGGGTTCATCAAAAACCACCAACACAAGCTGCAAACTGGGACTTGATATTTGCAACACGTATAACAAAGGACTAGTGTCCAAAATAAAAAGTGCTCCTATAATCAGTAGGAAAAAGTTGAATGTATTTAAATTGAGCAAAAGGACAAGCATTTTACAGTAAAGGAAACAAGTACTACAATTATAAAGATGAAAATATGCTCTAATGCATTAGAACCAGGGACAATTAAAATCATAATTCGCCATCATTTCAATGTGGTACTAAATATATTTTCCAAATTTTAAAGTCAGACATGGGGCAATAGAATTCTCATCATCTCCTGGAGATGATTTAAACTGGTCCAACCACTTTGGAAGACTGTTACTACCAATAAAGAACAACATAATTCAATTCTATCAATTCCAGAATTAGGGATAGCAACTAAAAACTAACATTTGATACATAACACGTACCTTTTACTATACATATCTCTTAGTGATGAACTCTAAGAGGTATGTACAAAAATGTAGACAGTAGTGTATTTACTCACAGAGAAACCCTCTTCCCGCCCCCCGCCCCCAGCAAATAGAATTGCAAACAGTACATACTACATATCAATCAATACTGGAATGGGAGGGGAATATGTATACCTACAGCTGATTCAAGTTGATGTCTGGCACAAACCAACATAATTTTGTAAAGCAATTATCCTTCAATTAAAAAATAAATAAATTTAAAATTAAAAAAACCAAAGCAACAAAAAATATATTCTATCTTTAGAATATAAAAGCCAACATGTCTTAGTTACATTAGAGTCTGACAGTATTTTGGAATTTTTTGACATGGAATTTTGTTTTATAATTATTTACTATACTCTCTACAATGTTTTCGGAGAAGGCAATGGCACCCCACTCCAGTACTCTTGCCTGGAAAATCCCATGGACGGAGGAGCCTAGTGGGCTGCAGTCCATGGGGTCGCTAAGAGTTGGACACGACTGAGCGACTTAGCAGCAGCAGCAGCTACAATGTTTTTTCTGTTTGTATGTTTTGCTTGACAAATGCGAAGAACACTCTTTTTTCTATTTGTTACACTAAAAGTTGAAAAGTATTTTAAAGTTTTCCTAGTAATTAAAATTTAAAATGGCTGTATTCTTTGTGTACTTTTAGCTTTATGGTTTGAACCTGCTGCTGTTTTTTTGAAGCTGCTGCTGTTGTTTTGAAGCTGCTGCTGTTGTTTTGAAGCTGACTGGTTTCACAAAAGATAAATATTCATGGTAGTTCATAATTTAGCAATAAAAATAAAGTACATATAATTTTTGTCTGGATTAAAAAAAATACCGGAATGGGTACTTATGGTAGAGACATACTATAAACTCAGAAGTGAAAATGAGTTGAAATACAGACAGATGTATTAATCTGGATGAATCTATAAAATGAAACACTATGTAAGCAGCGTAGTCTATTCATATTAAATTTTTTTGAGGTTATTATTTATTTATTTATTAAATTTTATTTTATTTTTTAAACTTTACAATATTGTATTAGTTTTGCCAAATATCGAAATGAATCCGCCACAGGTATACCTGAGTTCCCTGTCCTGAACCCTCCTCCCTCCTCCCTCCCCATACCCTCCCTCTGGGTCGTCCCAGTGCACCAGCCCCAAGCATCCAGTATCCTGCATCAAACCTGGACTGGCGACTCGTTTCATACATGATATTATACATGTTTCAATGCCATTCTCCCAAATCTTCCCACCCCCTCCCTCTCCCACAGAGTCCATAAGACTGATCTATACATCAGTGTCTCTTTTGCTGTCTCGTACAGGGTTATTGTTACCATCTTTCTAAATTCCATATATATGCGTTAGTATACTGTATTGGTGTTTTTCATATTAAATTTTGAAAACAGCAAAATTAAACAGCAGTGTCTAAAATTACATATAGCTATAAAACAATAAAGAAGTGTTAAGGGAACAAGTAACTGAAAATCCAGGATCCTGGTGGCCTTCAGGAGATGAGAAAGTACAGTCTGTGAGACATACACAGGTATTCCTGAAGTTTTCTTTTTTAACATGGGTGATAGTTACACTGATGTCTGTTTTACCACTTGTCTTTAAACTGTACATAAATACTATACACACTCTATATGCATGACTTCACAAAAAAACATTTTAAAAAAGCAATATCAACTTCATGCTTTGTAAGAGTCTGCTTAAGATTCAAGCCAGGTGAAATCAAGGAAATTCTTATTGCAAAATAAAGATGTATGGGTTTCTAAATCAGCACTTACCCTATAGAGCTTTTTCAACACTTCGAGGAGAGCTTTAATGTGACTGTTATTCTCAGAACTTTCAGTCCAATAATGCAGTTGAGCAATGACAGCTCTTTTAAACATCTGGACCAGATTGATGAAAATAGATTCTTTCAGAGATGCCCAATATTCCTCTGAGGGATACAAAGGTAGATAACTGTTAGCATGTAATGTTTCTTGGATTCTTTCAATATTTTCTAAAGCAGTCAAAAAATTATTTTCTAAAAGTAGTCAATATTTTCTAAAACAGAATATTTTCATATGTATCATAGGTATCAATATAAAAACACATTTGTAATATACTTTTCAGTAAATATAATTGCAATTGAAAGTTTAGATGTCCTCAAAGAAATGAGTTGAAAGTTTCGTGTCCTAAAAAAAAGGATGCCTTAACAGTAACAGAACCACAAACCTGATCTAATTAATTTGTGAAGGGGGAAAAAAGCTAGACAAAATTAATTAGTCACATTTTTTTGCCCCAGTGAAATAGCATACCGTATGAAAAACCAGATAAAAAACTATTTGTGATGATGACTCTTTTTTCACTCTGAGCATGAGTTTTTAACTCTTAAAAACCACCTTTCAGCATTGTGAAAAAGAAAACTGCTTTAAACAACTGCTTGTTCACTTACAATGTGACTTAAGAAAACATAAGAAAGGGCTTCCCTGAGCTGATATGCTAATTGTGTCGAAGACCGCAACAAAGTTTAATCAAGGCCTAGACCTAACTTCCAGTGTACTAGAAACACAGGGAAAAGAATAAACAATCAGACAAAACTAGATGTGAAACACTGTACAGAAAAACTGACCCAGGCTCTTCTTAAAAAAAAAAAATTCTGCAAAATACTTTTTGAGACAACTGCAAAAATCTAAACATGGCCTAGATATTATATAATAGCATGGAATCATGTCTAATCTTATTAGGTGTGATAACAAAGTCATTGTAATACAGGATTCCATATCCTTACGAGATATGCATGCAAATATTATGGGTAAATGTCTCCAATTTACTTTCATATAGTTCAAGAAAAATGAAACTTAATCTGTACATCAAGAGGGAGATGCTTACACAACAAAACTGCTACTGACTGTCAGAGAGTATCTGGGATTTACTGTACTAGTCTTTCATTGTCTGGGAATGAAGTTTTTCTTAATGAAAAGTAGGGAGCAATGGACCTCATGACCAAGTCACACATGTATCATCACAAGATCACTAAAAAGTGACTAGAACAATCCATTTTGGATGACCGCAGTAATGATTACAGCATGTTTATATGCTAAGAATATAAACTAAAAAACAAGAATATGTTTACAATATGTTTCCATTGAGAAGATTGTTATGTATTTTCAAGTGTAAACCATCAATCTTACCCAGAACCCCTGACATCTGGTCATTCATTTTACAAACAGCTTCTGCAAATGGAACCACCAGGCTCTCCCAGTTGTTACTATCATGCATCACAGGACATTCTGGGAGAAGGAAGAAAACTTCTAAAGCTTCTTGGTGTGGAGAATTAAATGGAAGATTTTTGAGCAGATTATCCTTGAGACATGAGGTTATCTGTGGTCAAAAAGGATCCGGGAAAAGACAAGTCAAACACAGCAGGAACTGGGTGCAGTTACTCTAATAAAATAACGTGTGGAACCTGGAGTTTCATTCCACCATGAAACTGGAATGATCACTTGTCTTTCTAAACCCCATGTTTACAATTCATCTCATCTACCCTCCCAAGTACCTAGGAGTACGTATTTGACAAGTATTTTCCCCATCCATTGGTTGGCGTTTATGAAGGAGATCAAGAAGAAATCACACGTGCAAGACTGTACTAAATGCACAATGGACTCAGAATTAAAAAGCAGCCCCCTAATAAGTTCCATAGTCTTCCCTCCAGCTCCACTATCACACCTCATTTATTAAAGAGGAAGAATATGCCAGAATCTCCCAAAGTAAAACAAAAATTAAAAAACAAAAACAAAAAAAAAAGGAACTACAATGAAATCAACATGGTTTCCTGCTATCTTCTTACAGAATCACCTGTCTCATCAAACTCTCTCCACCAAACTCTAGTTTCTCTCTCTCCCAATATTCTTTCAATTTCCCCAATTCAGAATGCAAGTTGAAGAAAAATCTGAAGAAATGTGAAGAAAAAAGTTGAAGAAAAATTCAAATGGAATTGTGAATTTTTATGTGTTATGTGGGCTGAGGTAACAGTAATAATTTGTCTAAAAGCCCACTAAGAAGATAAGATAGTGTTTCTAGGGTTCTTATTATTTGCCAGATATTCACATATATAAGGTCATCTATTCTTGTCATTTCTCTGTATAATAGATATTATGATGCCCGATTTATAAATGAGAACTCTGCATGTCAGAGAAATTAACTTGCTCAGGGTCACAGAGCTAAGTAAGAATCTCTCCTGGTTCTTTCTGAATCCAAAGCTCAATCACTGAATTAGGAGATACTAGCAAATGTTATCTCTAAATATACAAATTCTTATAACCATCTATTATAAACATTATATTGGGTTCCCTCTACTAGGTTCAATCTTCAGAGTCATGCACACCTGATTACTACACTGTAACCCATTTCCATGCCTCCCTCTTCCTCTGTGCTCTTCATCATCCACACCCCCAAGCCTCCCAGCTCTTTAGAACCCCTGCAAAACTCTGGAGCCAGTTACAGAGTTTCACATCTTAGGCCCTGGTGCACACCCTCCTGGATTGCCTGGTATGTCTTTCCTCTGTAGGAACCTGGTACAGTCTCCCTCCACCTTGGGCACCTTGTTTTGAGCACTCTAAATAGAACCAACCATTTACAGCCCAGAGTAATGAATGAATTCATTCACCCAAAAATGTTTATTATACACTCACTATGTTCTAAGCTAGGCATTTGGGAAGACTAAGTGTAGTTGCTCAGTCATGTCCAACTCTTTGTGACCCCGTGGACTGCAGCCCACCAGGCTCCTCTGTCCATGGGATTCTCCAGGCAAGAATACTAGAGGGGGTTGCCATTTCCTTATCCAGGGGATCTTCCCGATCCAGGGATCAAACCTGGGTCTTCCGCATCACAGGCAGATGCTTTACCCTCTGAGCCACCAGGGAACCCAGTGAAGACATCCAGTCTTCACACTGACATCTGCACAAAGGTATCTGTTTCCCTTCATGAACTAAGAGCCTCTAAGAATGGGGAGCATGTCTCTCTCATCTGCATCAGGAATCCCACCACAATGCCCTACTCATGGCAGTATTCAACTGTTGGCTGAATAAATGAAGGAAGGCCAAGTCTGTGAGTTCATATCACAGAAACCTCAAAATAGAAAGAAACATTATAGGTCTTTTGATCCAACTATCTCGTCTGAAACAATGGGAAACTGCTCCATGATTATGTTGCTTGCACTGTATGTGATACTGTTCTGTCACAACCAAGGTATATTAACCTTAGTGGTGAACTAGTCCAACTTCTTCATGAATGCAGAAATGGTTTTCTATTTTTGGTGATCTTTCCAAGTGCTGCAGAGTCCTGGATAAAGGTGCTTAATTAGGGATCCATTTTACTTCAGACTCCTAATTGGGCTGTGGTTCTGCCAAAGTTAATATAATTAAATTTTCCATCTTCCCTTGAGAGAAAAGAGTGTATGTAAGAGAGAACTTGCAGCTAAGATACAGAATGTGGATTGTGACAGAGCCAGAGAGCAGGTGAGAGAGCTGACAGCAGGGAGGGAATGAGTGGATATGGAGGGAAAGAGAACGAGAGCCACAGAAGCAGAAGGCAAGGCCAAATCGGGGAGGGACAGAGAAGCAAAGAGAGGAGAAGTGGAAGTGGGGGAGAGAAAAGAACCAGAGACTTAGGAAGAAACAGATTGAGCGAAGCACACAGATAATACTACCCCTAGATCAATCAGTACAGTAGAACAGGGAAATAAATTAATAAAAGCTATATATTAGGAAAGGCTATATTAAAAAAGGAAGTATATTTGAAGCATCTCCAAGTGCGAAGCCTAAGGATAGTAATAACAGTGCTGAAACAAAGAAAGAACAATCCCAGAAAGAATAAGAGCATTCTAGAATCTACAGAAAAGGAACAGCAATGCAACAAAACACAGAAGAAGAACCCAAGAAAGAAGCCCTTTCTGAGGGGGACAGTCACATTAGAAAAGGTGTTCTCATTTCTATACTTAAGTGTAAAATAATTGCAAATAATATGCTGCTCTTATTCTCGTGTAACCGTCTCAGCAAATATTTTAATAATCTTCCTAAAGTCAGAGTTGAAAACATTCCCTCTAGGGGAGTCTGTGCATATACGTGTAAACATGTGTGCATACAGATAAACTGTTTTGACTATCTGTAACCTATGTTCCTACTATTTCACCCTATGTGGGGAAACTCCTGAATACTATTGGAGTTTAACTTAATTTATATAAGCCACAGGGCTTCAGAGAATATATGAAAACAAGATACTTCTTCTGAAATTTTGAGTTCTTATAAAAATGTTTCAGTGTATTTTCTTTTTCCAAGTAACAATCTGAAGAATACCACCGTGTTAGTAATCCAGTCCTTTTGGGTTAATTCCTTAAAGGTGTTCCTTGCTGTATTCAAGTCCAAATGAATAGATATCATTTTTCCATCTATTCTGTGAAGGAAGATAAATGAAAGATAGATAAGTAAGTAAATGAAAAAAGAGGCTTCAAGATTAAGTATTTTATTATTTATCCAGATGAAAAGTTTATTCTAAAGCTTGCTTCATTTTAATAAAATTATTTTTTCTCACCTTTACAATAACATATGATTGTTTCTAAAATGCCAAAAAAATATCAAGTCTGCATTAACAATATATATGCTATCAGACTTTATATCAGATACTGTCTCACCTTAAATGAGTAATCAATAAATATTTATTTTCCCGTAAATTAAAAAAAAAAAAAAAAAAAAACAGCCAAAGATAAAAGGTAAGTTTTTCTTGTTTCCCAGTTTCATGAACCAGAAGCAGGAACCAAAAAAGGGGTCTCCAAGCAGTAAATTTGTAGTAATCCAATAGAAAATTACTAATGAAATGACTATCTTAACCCAAGAATTATACTGGATTGAATATATTACTAAAACAGACACATTCTTTGTGAAATAATATATTTAGTGTCTGAAAAGAGACAAATTCTTTTAAATAAATATTATACCAATATTTAGGAAAAGAAGTACAAAGTCATTCTTTCATATACTTAAAAATACAAAGAAACCTAAGTATCCAGAAATAAAGAAACAAATCAATTAAGATATGTCCTTCCCATGGAATACCTTGCAACCATTAAAATGATGTTATGGAGACATACTATTATAAAAATTGAATAAAATAGAAAGTGGACAAAACATTAAGTATAAATAAATATATAAAACAATACCATTTTTTGTAAAAGAACACATTTGCATAGAAAAAGATATTTATACAAACTCTAGCTATTATGTGTAAGTGCTGAATTTTGGCTGATTTTCATTTTTGTTGTTCTTTCATGTCATTTTTTTTTTACATTTTCTACAGCAAACATGTATGTGCTTTTGTAGGGGAAAAGGTAATTTTTTTAAATGAGATATTATTTTACCCTCAAACCATTTTATCATTTTTTAATAATTTTAATGAAAAAATTTTATAAACATTTTAAATAAAATTTTAATAAAATATAATTTTATAATTTTTCTTTATAATTTCTTTCACAATTTTTTAAATGAGACATAACTGACACGTAACATTATACTAGTTTCAGGTGTGTACAACATAGTGCATTGATACATGTAGAGCATATACTGTGAAACAATCACTACACAGTTACAAATTTTTTCCTTGTGATGAGAACTTTTAAGATCTATTCTCTTAAGGAAGGAAGGAAGGAAAGTCGCTCAGTCGTGTCCGACTCTTTGCGACCCCATGGACTATACAGTCCATGGAATTCGCAAGGCCAGAATACTGGAATGGGTAGCCTGTCCCATCTCCAGGGGATCTTCCCAACCCAGGGATCGAACCCAGGTCTCCCACATTGCAGGAGGATTCTTTACCAGCTGAGCCACAATTCTCTTAGCCAACTTTCAAATATACAATACAGTATTATTAATACTAATCATAGTAACCATGCTATCATTACAGAATACTTTTAACAAAATTTTAAATTTATTATAATATATATTACCTTTCCCTTAAAAAACTTCCAGTCAGACATGCAGGAGATGAAAATATCTCTCTTATTTCCCTATATTAGGAATAAGATTGTGGTTAAAACAAATCAGAATATGTCTCCTTATACAAGAGGCATAATAATTGTCCTTCAAACTCCTCCTGCTATCTCTGAGTTATCTGAATACTGCCATGTGCATCTGAAAGTCTATTTCATTTGTGAAATCTCAAAATTTCAGAGGCAAACAAAGAAATAAAAAGATACGTATTCAGAGAAGCAACAGGAGAAGAGAAGGTTTGACCAACGGTCAGTATTGTAAGACAAATAAAACACTCCCAACATACCCAGTTTCCCAAGCCTTATTTATTTCTATTCTACTGAAGTGGAAACAAAATAGAGGGTGGGGGAGTATGCTCAGTTCCATCTTAGAAGTAACTGCACAAACAGTTCTTGACCATTCGTGCTCTCCAAGTCAAGATGCAGCTATTTGGTGTAACTACTTTCCAGAATTATAAAGCAATACCTAAAGTGTCTCTAAAAGGAAATGCTTGTAAAAATGAGTACAATCTTTAACGATGGTAGGAGTTCTATTATTTACAACAAGGTTGCCTAAGATGTTCAGCTGTGAGTAAGAATTCAACAAACAAGAGACCCAAAGTCAAGCAGGGCTGGGAAACTATACACTATATTTCCTGCTCAGAGTCACAATTACACAAACATATCAAAGGCCCAGAGAGGTCCTGCAATAAAGAGAGCTGCCCTCATGGAGCTTAAGTGCTAGTTGTGATGATTAATTGTATGTATCAACTTGGCCAGAGAATTGGTCAAACACCAATCTAGATGTTGCTGTGAAGGTATTTTTTTAGACAGCATTAACATTCAAATCAGCAGAGTTTGAGTAAAGCAGATTACCCTCTATAACGGGGGTGTGCCTTATCCAATCAGCTGTAAAGGTCTTAAGAGGAAGTGTTAAGGAAGAGGAAATTCTGCCTTCAGACAGCCTTGGGACTCAAGCTTAATATAATTCTTCCCTAGATCTCCAACCTGCAGTCTTGTCTCACAGATTTTGCACTTGCCACCCCCTACAACTGAGTGTGTGTGTGCTCAGTTACTCAGTCGTGTCTAACTCTTTGTGACCTCCAGGGCTATAGCCTGCCAGGCTCCTTGGTCCATACAATTTCCCAGGCAAGAATACTGGAATTTTCACTCCTTAAAAATCTCTCTCTACACACACACACCCTCTTACTGATTCTGTTTCTCTGAAGATCACCAAGTAGTAGACCACTGTGTGATGATTTAGTCACTAAGTCATTTCCAACTCTTGTGACCCCACAGACTGTAGCCCACCAGGCTCCACTGTCCATGGGATTTCCCAGGCAAGAACACTGGAGTGAGTTGCCATTTCCTTTTCCAAGGGATCTTACTGACCCAGGGATCAAACTCTCATCTCCTAAATTGTATGATTCTTTACTGCTGAGCCCCTAGGGAAGCCAAACAGACTACTAATGGACCACAAAATCTTACATCTTTGTACTGTGCAAAATCAACTGGGAAAACACTGATTTAAAGAGCTATATGAGCAGACAGACACTTAGGTTGTACCTTTTTGTATTTTGCCATCGTTTAGTCCCCACATCAGCAATCCATCTCTTTACAGTGCCTTCATTCAAGGTAGGAATTTTCCTCCTCAGATTCACATAGGAATTCTGTAAACAAAATAGTAGAATATAGTAATCTAGATACAAATGAAATAGGTCTTCAACTTTTAGGCACCTTCTAAGGATAGAGCATAATACTAAGTATGGATAATATAGCTCTGGAAAATCATAAAGATTCTACCAAGGAACAATTAATCATTTGCCTGGTTGCCAGTTTCTTGACCAAGGATGTTTAGATCCAAAGTAAACTTCTCTGAATGCCCCAACACTGAACACTTTATACGGATATGACCAGATTAAATTGAACATTAGAGAGTTTGGGGAGATCCTGAAAGGACTGGGTACAGAAGCAGCAAGAACTCAATTTGCCTTGGTGAAGTAGGATGTGGAGATTATGGACTGATTATTCATAAGACTATGAACCTCGGGTCTTTATTAATACTGGCTGGCAACGTCACTTCAAAATGTTAACCCATTAGCTTCTTAAAACCCTAACCAAAATGCCATTTGCAAGGAGCTTCCTGAAAGGTAAGTAGAATCTAGGGAAATCACACTTATTTGACATACAGTATGGGAAAAATCTGCCGATTCTTGTTGAGTAAAGATGCATGCGGTTTAGACAATAAAGGGTCAATAACGTCTAGCCATTCCCCAACATGAGCCTAGGAACATCATGATTTTGGAATTCACCAAATCTAGATTCTGAAAATTTTTGTTTTACTTAGATACCAACTTATAAAACTTCTAGTCTCTAGTCTCCTAAGGTAATACAAGTAACAACAAAAATAAACAAACGGGACCTAATCCAACTTACAAGCTTTTGCACAGCAAAGGGAATCATAAAAATGGAAAAGACAACCTATGGAATGGGAGAAAATATCTGCAGACAACATGACTGACATGGGCTTAACCTGCAAAGTATACAAAAAGCTCGGCAACTCTATTAAGGTCCTCTGCCCATTTCCTCATTTGGTTGGTTGTTTTTTCATTGTTGAGTTGCCGAGCTCTTTGTATACTTTGAAATTTCTCTAATGAAGACATATAGATGGCCAGTAGGCACATGAAGACGCTGAACATCACACATATTAGAGAAACGCCAAGCAAAACTACAATGAGGTACCACTTCACACTGGTCAGAATGGTCATTATTAAACAGTCTACAAATAACAAATGCTGGAGAGGATGTGGAGAAAAGGGAACCATCCTATACTGTTGGTAGGAATGTAAGTTGGTGCAGCCACTATGGAAAACAGAATGGAGGACCCTCAGAAAAGTAAAAATAGAATTACTATATGACACAGCAATCCCACTCCTGGGTATATACCCACAAAACACTGTAATTCAAAAAGCTACATGTACCCCATGGTCACAGGAGCATTATTCACAATAGCCAAACATGGAAACCACCTAAATGTCTGCCAACAGAAGAATGGATAATCAAGAAATGTGACACGTTTATACAATGGAATATCACTCAGCCATAAAAAGAACAAAAATCATGCCATTTGTAGCAACATGGAAGGCAACTAGAGATTATCATACTAAGTGAAGTAAGTCAGGAAAAGTACCATATGATATCACTTCTATGTAAAATCTAAAATATGGCAAAAATGAACCTACCTACAAAAGAGAAACAGATTCACAGGCACAGAGAATAGACTTGTGGTTGCTAAGGAGGAGGCCAAGAGAGAAAGAGGGGTGGACTGGGAATTTGGGGTTCGTAAACGCAAACTATCACATTAACATGCATAAAAAACAAGGTCCTACTGCATAACACAGGCAACCGTATCCAGTCTCCTGGGATAAACCACCATGGAAAAGAATAGTAAAAGAATGTATATACATATGAAACTGAAGTCATTCTGCTGTACAGCAAAGATTGGCACAATATTATAAATCAACTATACTTCAATTAAAAAAAAAACTTCTAGAGATCTTTTTTTACCTCTTTTTCCATCCAAATCAAAATGCTTTGATTCCCTCCAGCAACCATTATTAACTCCTTTACTGAGGTGCTGCTTTCTGAAAGGAATTTACAAAAAATTAGAAACTCATGTGATACAAACATACATACACAAGTAACTTTAGCTCCTTCTTAAACTGAGTCCTTTTATCTTTCTGACAGACAAAGACTCAGTACACTTCCCACTCACAAAGCAAAAATACATATCTACTTCAGGGTGAAGTCTAGTTGGCAAACAGGTGATTCGGAAGGCTGACAACGTGGTATCAGTTTAATATACATGGTTACTATAAATGCTTATATATTCAACACAGTCAAACAAATACTTGATTAGTTAACTGTTCCCTGGTTTAATTTAGCACCTATTACTAAAAACCACATTCTAGGAACTTCCCTGGAAGTCCAGTCATTAGGACTCCATGTTTCCACTGCAGGGAGCACGGGTTCGATCCCTGGTCAGGGAACTAAGATCGTACAAGTCACCTGATGCAGCCAAAAACAAACAAACAAAAAGCCCTTTCTACAACTCAAGATTTTATCAGTGACTATTGGCTCTGAAGAATGTTAACAGTACTTCAAAGGCCTATGTACGTGGTTATAAGAAATTAGATATAAGATACAAACTGCTTATGGAAATAACCGTATCGTTCATTTCCCCAGAAGAACTGAGAGAACTTTAGTACTTTAGGTCACCACTAAGCTTTCAGAAACAAGTGACCCAAGTGCTCCAAGGCACTTCTATAGTGAAACCTTTCAGAATTAAGCCTCTGAAGTTACACAGTGCAAACACAGTTCAAGTCTAGCCCAAACTGCTTACAGGCTAACCCTTCACTTTCCAAGTCTCTGTGCCCTCCAGTAAGATGGGACTGAAAGCTCACATCTCCTGATGCTGCTTAAGGACAGGTAAGAAGACACAAGCAAGTTAAGTACAGTTACACTGCCTGGTGTATGTCAGCTGCTTATCATTCTGAGGGTTTTTTATGATTAGGAGTCAGTTTAGTCAGGTAAGAAAACCAATCATCATGGAAATGATAGGTCCCTTGAAGACTGGAATCAGAGACTGCAAAGGCCTCTGAACCCATATAGTTGGTTTTTTTGTTTTTTTTTTTTAATGTTCTATCATTCTAAGTTCACATTAATCTTAACCTGAAGGGCTTAGAAAACTAATGGCTATTCTGACTTGATAAATTAGATACGGTATGTTAAGTTATTTACAAGTAAACATGAAATCAGTAAAATTCCATTCATAGTCTACATTTTTCTTGGTACATTACACACTTAGGAAAATCAGGTTTTCAACAAAGGCATTTATGCCAAATCCTGTGCTCCCACAGAATTTACCAGATTTGAGTTCTTCACTTGATAGCAATTTCATGGGACGTGGTATCAGCTGATTACGTGTCCCACCGTTTCCCAGTTGTCCTTCTTTTCCAGAACCAAAAGAAAAGACCTTTCCCGTATCAGAAACATAGGCAAGTGTGTGCTGCCTAATAAACAGAAGCACATACAGTCAATTCTCAATTCTCCATAATGATCAGAATATGCAGCAATCTGGTAAAACTTCAGAATAGAAATTATGCTACCCAGTGAGTGAAACTAGTTAACAAACTCCAAGTGGATGAAATTAGCCATGTGGAAACTAAGAAATCACTAATGTGTAGCTGAGGTGATTTTGGAACCCCAAAGTCCACTGAAAGCCATGATGCTGCATCCTGGCAAAGGATTTCCCTTGGTCAGAACAGGCACCACCCCTAGCATTCTACTCCTTTTTTAGGCCTTGGCTTGAGTCACCACCTCCTGGAAGCCATCTCTGAGCTCCTCCCCTTCCCCATCCTAGAAGATGGAATCAGGTGATCCTGAGCTCCAACTCTACTTCCCAAAGACCTTTAATTATGCTGATTTTCTTACCAATCTGATTAATGGCCTCTCCTATTATACAGATGTATAAGGAAAGAATTTGGCCTTGCTCAGAGCTCTGGCCTTTATTCTCACCTCTAGGGAGGTGATGTCTAACCTCTTAGAATTTCCCAAGTGATAGGAGTGTCTCGGTTATTCATGGCAGGCCCCTTGACCACACCTAATAGTTTATCAAAGTGGCTCATAGAGGCCCCTTCAGCTATAGGTAAGCTGAACCTCTGGGTACACAGAGGCTGGAGTCTGAGTTCAGTCACATGGGCAATAATTCAATCAATCATGACTAAGCAATGAAAGTCTGGACTTGGGTGAACTTCCCTGATTGACAATATTCTTCACAGTCATGTATCAGGCTGGGAGGAGGTAACACTGTCCATGCCTCCAAGGGGAGTGGACATCAGAAGCTCCTCATTTGCACCTCTTTTAGACTCTGTCCTATGCAGCTCTTCCTTTAACTCTATCGATAATTTGTATCCTCCTCTTAAAATTGACCATCAGTATAATAGCTTTCAGTGAGCCTTGTGTCTTTCCAGTAAACTCGCCTGTGTTAGTAGGGGTGCTTCTCTGGTTTGCATTAAGACATGTCTAAGGTGAGGATTCCTCCTGTAACACATGCTACTCAGAGGAGTGTGTGTCATGAAAAATCCAAAGTGGTGACAAAGTTTCTTTGGTTAACACAGATAGAGTGAGGATATCAATGAGTAATCCTTTCTAACTCGTTTATTCATTTTTTCCAAATAAATAATTTTTTAAAAGATAAAGTGCATTTTAATGTTTACAAAGGTATTTCACTGAAGGACCAACAGAAAGTATATTTACATATTTAAAAAATCAATTAAAATAAATATGTATACTAAAATAAAGATTATGATTGTCTAACAATGTGAATTAAGCATTTTCACCTATCTGAAAATGTTTGATAGTTTTAACTCAAAGAAACTGAAGAGAAATTTTATTAAACTACCTATCTAAATTTATTATATTTATCTTATCAATTTTTATTGATACTTTACAACTTACCTTCCACATGCTATCTGGGTCACTCTATTTCCAACAAGCCCAGTTACCAAACGGGGTCTTAACTCATTCTGTGTTGAATTGTGACCGAGTTGCCCGTACTTTCCATCACCAAAAGTAAACACCAGTCCACTCTAAGAAAGGGAATTTCTTATCAGAAATTAGAGAATATGACACAGAAGTAACACTCACTTCTGTGGAGGCATCAGTGAAAAATCAATAAAATCACCATCAGAACAAAGCCCCCCAATTATCAGGACAGTCCTGCATGGGGAAGCAGTGACCTTGCTTCCCCAGGAAACACCAGCTGCCCATATCTCCATGTTCTAGTGCTCTCTCCACTACAAAGTGCTCTTCTGGAACTGCAGTCAAAGAGACAAGGGTACACTAACCTTTGTGAGCAGCGCAGTGTGACAGCCACCACAAGCAAGAAATTCAACTTTCTGATCATCCAGTGCTTCAATACAGGAAGGAGACTCTTTATCTACACAAGGAAAAGAAGAGTTCAAGTAACCACAAGGAAACATTGAATTTCATACTGGAGTTCCACGCTACTGATAAAACACCCAGATTACTTCCTCTAGGCCCATCACAGTAGCTCCCAACACACTCTGACAAGAAAGGCTCTATGCTGGTAGATTTAGGTCTGAAACTGGAACAGGGGTGGTGGTCAAAGGGCCACACTTGGGGGTACTCACCTGTGAAGTGTCACTTTCACTTCCCAGAGCCCCTTCTTCTCTTTTTAAACCTGACTTGATTAGCTTTCGTTGCAGCATATCTGGTATTTCCAATTCTAGTCTAGCATTATTACCCTTCTAATGAACCTAAAGCTTCTTATTTTTCTTTCAAATTCTCTAGTGGAGAGAATTGCCTTACACTACCTCTTCTCTCTATCACGATTACTTCCTTATCCCAAAGAGATTCAGCAAAAGTAAGTTCAGCGGTCCTTTATTCCTTTTCCTCCTGTGAAATGACTTATGGGTTCTCCTGAGTAACTAGCACGGGGACATGTGAGGCAGAAATGCAGTATCTGACCAGTAACCCTAGGCAGAATGTGTATATTACCACGGCTGATAAAGCATCGGAGTTTGCCACACCTGAAATCTCTAACAAGGGGTTTGGGGTCATCAGAAATATTGACTTTTTCTTTGGGGAGGTAGCTCAGTAATGCGAATTACATGTTTATGTGTGTCTACACACATGTAATTAAAACCTTACCACGATTGTATTAATAGATATTTAAAGTCCACAGGTACCTTAAAGGTCACTTCATCCAAACTCATCACTTTACAGAAAAAGAAAATGAGACATGGAGAAAAATGAAGTGACTTGGGTAGGCGAAATTAGTTAATGTGGAAGTGGGCATCACAGCCCAGATATTCCGATCTCTTGTCCAACGCTCTTTCCCTTTTTCCCACTTGACCCAGACACTCATCTCAATTACAGCCATGACCTGCACACTGCGTGTGTTGTTTAGACCGATTCTACACTGAACACAGAGAGATAACCAGGCAAATCAGTGCTAATGAAAGCGGGAATCTGAACCATTTTTGGTTCAGATTACATTCCAATTATATTCATTTCTCTTATATGTCAAATATATTTGTTTATAATATGAAATTTTAAAATATATTTCCATACTGTAGGTGTGGCCCAGGCCCAGCTGTCCACAATTATTTCTTCCCCAAGAGTAAACATTTCCGGACATGGATAAGGCCATGCTGTGGGCTTCTCCTGCAGAAATCTGAACCAAGGGGACTCCTGAGAGGTTCTCCACAATCTCCGGTGTAGAAGTTGAGGCAAATATTCTTCCAACTCCAAGCTGGCCATCTAAGTTCTGTCCCCAAGCAAAAAGCTCACCACCTTGACATTAACAGAGAAAATGCTGTCTTAGTAAGTTTAAAATGCAGCAGACATCACCCTAGGACATTATATTCTATCCATACTACACCATTACAATCTCGTCCATTCAAACTGACAGGACTGCTCAGATCTCAAGACTCAGTCAGAAAAACTAGAAGAAACTTCTCTTCAGCAGTAAAAGTTACAGTTCCTTATCTCCTACCTCAAAGGGTAGTATTAAGAACTGGATGTCTGTGTTCGCCCAAAACTCCTATGCTGAAATCCTATCCTTCAGTGTGATAGTATTAGGAAGTGGCCTTTGGGGTGGTGACTAAAATTGGATGAGATCATGATAGGGGGAGCACTCATGAATGGGATTAATGCCCTTATAAAAGGGTCCCCAGAGAGCTCTCTTGTCCTTTCCACTTGTAAGAAGACTGCCCTCACTAGATACCAAATCTGCTAAAACCCTGAACTGGACTTCAAATTTCTGCTGTTTAAATCACCTACTCTATTTTTATTATAGCGACCCAAACAGACAAAGAATAAAGCTATTGGAATATATTACAATCAAATTCAAGAAATACTTATTTTTAAAAACTCACAGGATGGGCCTATGAAAGACAGAAATACTCTACTTTTGAAAACTAAAAACCCCAAACTACCTTTCTTTCTCTCCCTCTCCATGTGCCCAAAGATGCTAAATAAATAATGTAAACATACATTTGAAATTGCAGTACAGTATCATGAAGAGTGAGCATCTTCTTCCATGAATTAAATATATGGAGCATATTTTCATTTTATTTATCTATTTTAAAAAATTTTATTGGAGTATAGTTGATTCACAATGTTGTGTCAGTTTCAGTTGTACAGCAAAGTGAATACACATATTGGAACATATTTTTAAAGAAAAGTTCTTAGATGTTATCTAACAGAGATGACAGTACCTAATAGAGGCTGAAAAAATATATCAGAGACTTAAATTTTAGTGAGTACTACTCTGCAAGATACTATGCAGGAACAGGTGAGAGGTAGAGATTTTCCTTCAAACCTAACTACCAAGTGCCTATCAGTCGGCAGGAAATACCAAAATGAGAAGGATGAGTAGTTCCCTTTCTTGCTTTCCCAACTTTCATTCTTCCTACATCGTATTATGACTTACCAGTAATAAACCCTGAACAATCCCTTCCCCCCACATCCATACATCCTAGGCTTCTTGAAGGCACATGTATCTGTTTCACCTTCACAACCTGAACATGTACTCAAAATGAAAGAGTTGTTCATAAATGGATCATGTCAAACAACCAGCTTTTTCCAATACAAATTAACACTTAAACCTTAACAGAGCCCTCAGTGTAAGTCAAATACATGATCACTTACTTCCCTTGAATTTCAGCTTTCATTCTAAAAGTTTGTATCTGTCCTATGTATTTAAAAAATTTCCTTGATCCTGAATTCCACTATTCCTTATCACCTGCCTGTCTTAATTAGGTCAAGTGGCTTCAGGAAATAATTCATATTCACTACTTCCCTTTCCTACCATTATGGCATCTGATAAAAAATGTTAAGTAATACAGGGTTGAGGAGAATCCCCAAATTCAAAAGTTAATGTTAAAACATGTCAGAGGCCAGCAAACTGGCCATAAAAGCAGACCCAAGGGATTCTGAGCTCCTATCATGGGAGCTGGAAGAACCCTAGGAAAAGGGAAGAAAGTTCTGGAAAAGGGTGGACCATTCCTAGTCTTGATTCCAGAGAGAATGATTTTAATTATTTAGAATATTTTCATTGTTTCGTATTTGAGAAATAGAAAACAGAACTGCTGAAATAAATCTCTAGGCCCAAGATGGCACCCAGGTGCCATGTCACCAAACCAAACTTTCACACTCTGAACGCTCAGCCTAACCAGAAACACAGTACATCCAGTCAGCCAATCCCCAAACACCAAGTTTACTCTGGGCTCTATACTTATTTCCTTGATCAGATATGCAACCACAGTCAATCATGCCCTGTTTCCATATTGAACCTTCTGACACTCTACAAAACTTGCCCTTGCTCAAAATCCCTTGGGAAGAGCATTCCATTGCTTATGAGCTCCTGTACGCTTTCAATCAATAGGCTCTTTTCCCTTAAATAAAGAACATCAAACTCATTACCAAATTGCTTTAGTTTTTTCATTTGAGAGAATAAAATGTAGGAAAAGTAATTATGAAAACCGGAAGATTTTATAGGTCCAAGAATTCTGATTTTGTATCTCTTTTAGTAGTGTTCTAGACCGTACCACATTCAAAACCATATTTCGGTCCTGGTACCAAATGAAGCACATACATTCTCTTAGTTCTATATACACATAGATTTACTCTCTTTTGAAAAAACAATATTTAGAAAAGTACCTTTTGAGAGTGCAAGAGAATGATAATCTCCACATGTGATCTGAATTATATTTTTTTCTTGTAAAATGCACTGAAACCTGATGAAAGGAAATATATTTTACATTGATCACAAATAAGTCACAACAGTTAAGAATTATTAACTGTATTTAATTAGGATTGAAACTCCAAAAAGTTAACTTCACATTCAGCACATCTAAAATTATTATAGTAATAATATGCTTTAATTAGTGGTTTAAAAGGAAAATAATGTTCATTCTAAAACTGTGGTAAGATGATTCTAAGACTCTTTTACAAACCATAATTTTATGATGCAGGAATAATACAAGATGAAAATAAGTTCTAATTCACAAGATCTACTAGGAAAAAGTCTCACAAATCATTCCATGATAATTCACTTTTCTCTGGGGTTGAAAACTACTTTGGGGTTAAATGAGTTAATTACTATGTAAGTCCAATTTGGGGATACGTGGACTAACCAATCATTTCCTTTAAGTGCCAAATCAACATGGTACATGCCCTGGGAGATACAAATTGATTTACAGTTCACTAGTCAGTTCAGAATTCGTCATTTACTTAAGATACCACCATATAAAGCAAAGATTGTATAAAGTAACATTTTCCTACAAAAATTATGATGCTTTTTGAGTGAAATTTACATCATTTTTAATAAAAAGATAAAAAAAACTTTCCTACCTTGCATGTTCTATGCTATACTTGTACTCAAATGGTTTTCCATCCGAGGATAGAACCAGCATGTGCTCTTCTCCTTGGTCCATGGAATGTATCTTCATTTTTTTCCCTAACTTAATGCACTCTGCAGAGCAAATCCAACAGGAACTATCATCACTCACTGTGACCCACTACTATTACTCACTTAATTATAATGCACTTAAAACACCTGGGAAAAAATGTCAACTACACAACTTAACATGAACGTCTAAGAAAATTCAACCATGCACCAAGCAGACAAAATAGCAATGACTATTGTCTTGACAACAGATTTTTTTTTTTAATTTGGGAAAGCATCGATTTATATACTGTTTTAAATTGAATATATCTTTTCAATTAAAATAGCTAACTATTTGCTTTTAGATTCCTGTTTAATAAGTTCAAGGAGAGAAACTAAATTTGAAGTGCTAGAAATGAAAAAGTCTGTAAGAAACTATAATTTAATTTTTGGAGAACATACTTCATTTTAAGAGTAAATGAGGAATTGGGTTTGGGGGACAATTTTTTAAAAGGATGCTATTAAAAGAAATTGTACTGCCAGTGCATATTTAGCGCTTTCTCAAAGTTAAAGATTTAAAACTGTCCACTAAACCCTTTACTTTTATCTCATTTAATTTGTTCACAAAAAGTAGGTAGAGTTGGGACCTTGTTTCAGTTTTCAGTTCTAATGAAATAAATCTATTTACGCGAAAGATCAAAGCACAAACCACTTCATAATACAAATTCTAAAGAGAACCAAACCAGTCTGGTAATAAAGAATGGCCCAATAGACTAAAGCTTTTTTAGAGACTCAGCATTTCAAATCAGTTGAAAAAAAGGAGGGTTTATTCAAAAAAGGTGGGTTTATTCAAAAAAAGGTACTGGAACACGGCTAGCCATTTTGGAGAAAAAAAATAAATCAATCCATATTCCTCCCACCTCACTCCTTAAGTCAAAATAACTGCTAAGTGTATTTAAAATGTTAGGTTTAAAAGCAAAATCTTAAAATTAGGAAAAAGATGAGAACATTAAACAAATTTGGATTGAGAATAGCTTTCTAACATAACACGAAATGCTTAAGTCTCCTTAAATGAAAAGACTGATGCAGTAAACTATAAAATAACATTAGCAAACGGCAAGTCGGGTAAAATTTTACTGCGTATATGACCGACAAACGGCTACTCTTACTCAATACACAAAAACTCTTCCAAATAAACAGGAAAAAGATAAACAACTCATCTTTTTTTTTAAAGCGAGGCAAAGATGTCAATGAACTGGCAGTTCACACACCCCCAAAAACCTCAAATAACCTACAGAAAAAAAGGTTCTCGACTTCCCTCAAGTTAAAAGCAAAACGAACAAAAGTAAAATATCATTTTCTTCACGCAATAGATGGGCAAACTTTTTAAAATTAAATGTGTGGTCATTTACAACCCCATCCATCTGTAAAATCTGGAGTCAGGGTCACCAGAGCTAAGAAATCTCTACAGAGATTACCAAAGTGCAACTGAAAGCCCTCTTTAAATTGCTTGCACACGTAAGACATTATCACTGAGAACAAGAAAACCCAAACAAGGTTCTCCAAAGACTCACAAAATCAAACCGGTATGTTCTAAAAGGCGTAAGTGAAAAACACACTTTGAATAGAAACCAAAGATAGAGGCAGACTGGCTGAAATGCTGCCGGGAGACTCCCTCCATGAGGCGGCGGGCGGAGCGGACCTTGTGTTTCTCGCCACCGTCCGGCCCCAACTCCGAGCCCGCGAGGAACAAGGCTGGAGAACTCAGGGGTGCCAAACGCGAAAACACTCCCAGCCGGGCGCACTTCCACGGCCCGCGCGGGCCGCTGCGCCGTCGGGTCCCTCTGAGTCTCTCACGGTCAAAGAAGGACCGCACACCCACAAGTCGGGCCGCTCTAGAGAGAAGCGTCCGTGCGGGCCCCGGCCAGGACGCCCACCGCACTCACACCCCTAGTCCGCGGAGGGGATGGCTGAGAGGGCGCTGCGCGGCCTCACTCACTCGGCTTCCTGGCGCCGTCGCTCCCCGCCGGCAGCTGGTGGACTTCGACGCCCGCCCCGCCGCGCTCCAGCACCGCCAGGCGCCGGCGCGTGCAGCACATCTGGCGTGTCGCCTCGGGCCTCTTGGATAGCGCGCTGCGGAGCCCGGCGGCGCTGGGGAAGAGCCAGAGCTTCGCTCCCCAAGACACCGCGGGCACTGTCGCGGAGGGCCGGGACGCGGGGGGTCGGGACGCGGGGGGTCGGGACTCGGAGACCCGCCCGGGTACCGGGCGTGCGCCGCCCCGCGACCTCCTCCGTGGCCTCCCCTCCATCACCAATTTCCCGAGCTCCTCAGCCGTGTCTCAGCTGTCCGAACCTTCGAAGTAGACCGAGCTGAGGCGAGGAAAAGAGACGGCCAGGGCCTGAAGGCTGCCCCCGGCCGTCGTGGTGTGGAGCCGCAGCGAGCGGAACGCACACCGACGTCTGGGAGCCGCAGTCTCCCTACCCCGCCCAAACGCTGGGTCCCGACGTGCTGTTTGGGGGCGGAGCCGGCAGTTTCTGAGAGAAACGAAACTGATTGTTGTTGTTTTTTTAAGGGAGCGGAATCGAAAAGAGAAAGGGAAACTTCATGATTTTAAGACTGGCTTGGACGGTGGCCAGAGTAAACAAGGCGCTAGTCTGTGAAGAGGTGGGAGGCGGGGCTGAGAAGATGTCCTCAGGCGGGCAGTGGCCACCTGAACTGGACCAGGTGGCCTTCGAAGAAGTACTGCAAATTCCACTAGGAGGAGCCTTGGCACAGGCGGACTTGCAGAATTTCCAGAAACTACTGTGACGAGGAAAGCTGAAGTTTGCTAAGCACTCGGCTCCAGGCTTTGCCACAGCATCATGGTAAAGCTGAAGAGAGCTATCCCATCCCACGGCCCACACGACGGTGCCTGCAGCCACTGCTGTCCATATATTTTTGCCTTTTCTAGAGTTTCTTAGGAATGGAATCAGATTTGTGCAGTCCTGTGTCTGACTTTTTTCACTTAGCATAAAGTTTTAAGATTCAGCCTGTAGTGTTTCATCAGTAGTTCTCTCTTTGTTATTGTTGAATGGTAGTCTATTATATGAATATACTACAATTTTCTTTATCCATTTACCTATAGGCAGGCATTTTAGTCCTTTCTGGCTTGCGGCTCGGATGAATAGAAGTGCTGTGAATACTGTGAACAAGGCTTTGAATAAATGTGGATATGTGTTTTCATTTCTTTGGAATAAGTAACTAAAAATGAAGTTGCTGTGTCATATGGCAAGTACATGAGTATCGTTTGAAGAAACTACCATACTTTTCTAAAATGCTATACCGTTTAGCATTCCCTCCAGCAATTTGAGAGGTCCAGTCCCTCTGTATTCTTCCCAACATTTAGTACTGTCAGTCTTCTTAATGTTAGCAGTTGCGGTAGTCTAAAATACCATCTTACTGCAGTTTTCATTTCCATTAAAACTTCCCTGGTGGCTCAGTGGTAGAGAAGCCGGCTGCCATTTCAGGAGACACCAGCTCCATCCCTTTATTGGGAAGATCCCCTGGAGAAGGAAACTGCAATCCCCTCCAATATTCTTACCTGGGAAATCCCATGGACAGAGGAGCCTGGTAGGTTGGAGTCCATGGGGTCACAAAAGAGTTGGACAGGACTGAGCAACTAAACAACAATGATTAATGATGGGAAATTTTTCAAGTGCTTTTATTAGTGCTGATCTCTGTCTCCTCTTTGGTGACGTGTCTGTTTGCATCTTTTGCCTATTTACTGATTCCATTGCTTATCATCTAAGATTGTTTTTTTTTTTTTTTAATGTATGAGTCGTCTATGTTACATATAAAGTTCTTTACTAGATACATGTTTTGAAATATTTTCTACCAGTCTGTGGCTTGCCTTTTAATTTTATTAAAAATGTCATTTTAACTAACATAATATTGTACATCAACTATACTTCAATAAAAAGAGGAAAGTTATGATAAAACTAAAACAAAAAATAAAATTACATGAAAAATGTCATCTAAAGAGCTAAAGTTTTAATTTTGATGCAAATTATTCATTTTTTCTTTATCCATTCTTTTTCTCTTACCAACATTATTCCTGCTTTTTTTTTGACGTTAAAAAATCTTTGCCTAACCCAAAATAACAAAGATTTTCTCATACATTATCTTCTAGAAGTTTTACAGCTTTAGGTCTTTGTTATATTTCAAATGAATTATTCTTTATGGTGTGAAATAAGGGAAGAGGTTCATTTTTTTAATCCATTTCCACCTGTTCCAGTTTGCCTTTACTCATTGAATTGCCTCAGTGTCCCTGTCGAAACTGTTGACTATATGTGATTGGATTTATCTCTGGACTTTTTATTGTGTTCCATTGTGTATTTCGGTTTTTTACTCCAGTACCACACTGTGTTAATTACTGTAGATGCTAATTGACTCAAAATCAGTTCACCTAAGTGTTTGACCATTGTCCTTCTTCAGTTGTTTTGTCTATTTTAAGTTCTTTGCATTTCCATAAATATTTTAGAACCACCTTACCAATTTCTACAAAACAGACTGCAAGGATTTAGCAATTACTCTAAATTAGATCAGTTTAGGAAGAACTGACCTGATGATAATATTGATTCTTTTGTCCATGAGCATCTCTCGCCATTAACTAAAAGCTTCTTAAACTGTTGCAGCAATATTTTCAAGTTTTTTGTGAGCAGTCAAACATACTTTGTTAAACTTATCCTTATATATTTATTTTTTGATATTACAAGTTGTACTTTTAAAAATTTCAGTGTTTGATTGTGAGTATATATGTGAAATACAAGTTCCTTAGTCGTGTCCGACTCTTTGCAACCCCATGGACTATGCAGTCCATGGAATTCTCCAGGCCAGAATACTGAAGTGGGTAGCCTTTCCCTTCTCCACGGGATCTCCCCAACCCAGGAATTGAACCCAGGTCTCCCACGTTGGAGGCTGATTCTTTACCAGATGAGCCACAAGGAAAGCCCATGAGTATATATAAATGCATTTAACTTTTATATATTGCCTTGAACCATGACACCTTTCTATATTTACTTAATAAATGGTTCTAGTAGATTTTTTGTGTGGATGCCTTTTAATATCCTACAGATAACTATGTAATTGATAAATAAGATAGTTTTACTCTTTCCTTTCCAATCATTATGGCCTTTCTTTTTTAAGTTTGGCCTGATGTATGGACTAGTACATCTAGTATAATGTTGAACAGAAGTGATGAGAGACATCTTGGACTTCTCAATTTTAGTAGGAAAGCATTCTTTCACCATTAAGTATGAAGTAATCAGGTCAAGTAAGTTCCTAGTTTGCCAAGAGTACTCATCTTGCATGAGTGAGTACGGAATTTTGTCAATTTTTTTCTACCTCTACTGAGGTAATTACACGATTTTTGTCTAATATGGTGAAAACAATGCATTTTCAAATGAATTTCTGAACTAACTCCAAGTTGGTCACAGATATTATATTTTACTGAATGTTTTATGTGTTTAAACTTTGTAAAAGATTTTTTTATCTGTGATCATATGAGAGATACACGTAGGTTTCTTTTCCTGTAATGTCTTTATCTGGTTTTGGTATTAGAATAATGCTGGCAGAAGAGAATTAATTGGGAAGTGTTCCCTCTTCATTTTCTGAAAGAATATATAAAGAACTGGTACTATCTGTTCTTAAAATGTTTAGTACAGCTCACTCATTTGCATAGAAAAAGTAATGTTGGCGTTGAAAGGCCTGAATAACAAAATCCAAAAGTCAGGTGCTTAAGGATCTCTTCTGTACAATGTCAGTAACCTCTGTCCATAGTTCTTCAGGCACTCTGTCTATCAGATCTAGTCCCTTAAATCTATTTCTCACTTCCACTGTATAATCGTAAGGGATTTGATTTAGGTCATACCTGGATGGTCTAGTGGTTTTCCCTACTTTCTTCAATTTCAGTCTGAATTTGGCAATAAAGTTCATGATCTGAGCCACAGTCAGCTCCCAGTGTTGTTTTTGCTTGCTGCAAAGAATATAATCAATCTGATTTCGGTATTGTGATGTCCATGTGTAAAGTTGTCTCTTGTGTTGTTGGAAGATGGTGTTTGCTATGACCGGTGCAATCTCTTGGCAAAACTCTGTTAGCCTTTGCCCTGCTTCATTTTGTACTCCAAGGCCAAATTTGCCTGTTATTCCGGGTATCTCTTGACTTCCTACTTTTGCATTCCAGTCCCCTGTGATAAAGCACATCTTTTTTTGCTGTTAGTTCTAGAAGGTCTTGTAGGTCTTCATAGAACCGTTCAGCTTCTTCAGCATTAGTGGTCGGGGCATAGACTTGGATTACTGTGATACTGAATGGTCTGCCTTGGAAATGAACAGAGATCATTCTGTCATTTTTGAGATTGCATCCAAGTAATGCATTTTGGACTCTGGTTGACTGTGACAGCTACTCCATTTCTTCTAAGGGATTCTTGCCCACAGTAATAGATATAATGGTCATGTGAATTAAATTAATCTATTCCAGTCCATTTTAGTTAACTGATTCCTAAAATGTTGATGTTCACTCTTGCCATCTCCTGTTTGACCACTTCCAATTTACCTTGATTCGTGGACCTAACATTCCAGGTTCCTATGCAATATTGTTTTTTACAGCATCGTAATTTACTTCCATCACCAGTCACATCCACAAAGGGCATTGTTTTCACTTTGACTCCATCTCTTCATTCTTTCTGGAATTATTTCTCAACTCTGGTAGCATATTGGGTACCTACCAACATGGGGAGTTCATCTTTCAGTGTCATATCTTTTTGCCTTTTCATACCGTCCATAGGGTTCTCAAGGCAAGAATACTGAAGTGGTTTGTCATTGTACAGGAGGCAATGATCAAGATTATTCCCAAGAAAAAGAAATGCAAAAAGGCAGAATGGTTGTCTGAGAAGACCTTACAAATAGCTGAGAAAAGAAGAGAAGCAAAAGGCACAAGAGAAAAGGAAAGATACCCATTCTTGAATGCAGAGTTCTAAAGAATAGCAAGGAGAGATAAGAAAGCCTTCCTCAGTGATCAGTGCAAAGAAACAGAGGAAAACAATAGAATGGGAAAGACTAGAGATCTCTTCAAGAAAATTAGAGATACCAAGGGAACATTTCATGCAAAGATGGGTACAATAAAGGATAGAAATTTTATGGCCCTAACAGAAGCAGAAGCTATTAAGAGGTGGCAAGAATACATACAAGAACTACACAAAAAAGATCTTAATGACCCAGATAACCATGATGGTGTGATCACTCACCTAGAGCCAGACATCCTGGACTGTGAAGTCAGGTGGGCCTTAGGAAGCATCACTACGAACAAAGCTAGTTAGAGGTGATAAAATTCCAGTTGAGCTATTTCAAATCCTAAAAGATGATGCTGTGAGAGTGCTGCACTCAATATGCCAGCAAATGTGGAAAATTCAGCAGTGGCCACAGGACTAGAAAAGGTCAGTTGTCATTCTAATCCCAAAGAAAGGCAACGCCAAAGAATATTCAAACTACAGCACAATTGCTCTCATCTCACATGCTAGCAAAGTAATGCTCAAAATTATCCAAGTGAAGCTTCAACAGTGCGTAAACCAAGAACTTCCAGATGTTCAAGCTGTATTAAGAAAAGGCAGAGGAACCAGAGATCAAATTGCCAATAACCATTGGATCACTGGAAAAGCAAGAGAGTTCCAGAAAGACATCTGCTTTATCCACTACGCCAAAGCCTTTGACTGTGTGGATCACAGCAAACTGTGGAAAATTCTTAAAGAGATGGGAATACCAGACCACTTGACCTGCCTCCTGAGAAATCTGTACGCAGGTCAAGAAGCAACAGTTAGAACCTGACATAGAACAACAGACTGGTTCCAAATTGGGAAATAGTATGTTAAGGCTGTATACTGTCACCCTGCTTATTTAACTTATATGCATAGTACATCATGAGAAACTCTGGGCTGGAAGAAGCACAAGCTGGAATCAAGATTGCTGGGAGAAATATCAATAACCTCAGATATGCAGATGACACCACCCTAATGGCAGAAAGCAAAGAAGAACTAAAGAAACTCTTGATGAAAGTGAAAGAGGAGAGTGAAAAGGTGGCTTAAAGCTCTACATTCAGAAAACTAAGATCATGGCACCCGGTCCCATCACTTCATGGCAAATGGATGGGTAAACAATGGAAACAGTGAAAGACTTTGTTTTGGGAGGCTCCAAAATCATTGCAGATGGTGACTGCAGCCATGAAATTAAAAGATGCTTGCTCCTTGGAAGAAAAGCTATGACCCACCTAGACAGCATATTAAAAAGTAGAGGCATTACTTTGCTGACAAAAGTCCATCTAGTCAAAGCTATGGTTTTTCCGGTAATCATGTATGGATGTGAGAGTTGGACTATAAAGAAAGCTGAGCACCAAAGAATTGATGCTTTTGAACTGTGGTGTTGGAGAACTCTTGAGAGCCCCCTGGACTGCAAGGAAATCAAACCAGTCAATCTTAAAGGAAATCAGTCTTGACTATTCATTGGAAGGACTGATGCTGAAGATGAAACTCCAATACTTTGGCCACCTGATGTGAAAAACTGACTCACTGGAAAAGACCCTGATGCTGGGAAAGTTGAAGGCAGGAGGAGAAGGTGACAACAGAGGATGAGGCGGTTGGATGGCATCACCGACTTGATGGACATGAGTTTGATCAAGCTCTAGGAGTTGGTGATAGACAGAGAAGCCTGGTGTGCTGCAGTCCATGGGGTCACAAAGAGTCAGACATGACTAAACGACTGAACTGAACTAAGGATCTCTAAGATGCAGAAGTTACTTTTTCCCTTAAAATTCCAATAGTGTACATCTGGGCCTTCATTCCACTTGTTGTAGAAACCAGATATATCCAAAATAACTATGAGAATTTGCTGGGGGCTTACGTTTCTACTAACTACCTCACAATCTAGGGTTTTTGGTGAAATCTCTCTCTCTGTCTGGTCTGTCCTCAGATTTCAGACCTCCTTCCACATCAGCACCTAGTGTGGACGTCACCCCATAGTTTCCTTTCCCACAGCACCACTGATACAAGATACACAGGCTTCTGTGTATGATACAAGGCTTCTGTGTATGGTTTGGGATGACCATAGGCATTTATAGAATAGCTTACAGTTTTAAACTTAATATGAGATAGAAATGGCTCACAAAATTCATTTCCAACATGCTTATATCTCTCCTTTAATTCATTCTATAGCTATAATGCTGAAACATATTTCATGTTCTTCATTTTTTTCCAACTGTAATTAGACAGGAGTTCCTGGTTGGGCTCAGCCTTTAGCCAAAATAATGTTATTTTCATTTAGAACGATTCTTAGAACACAGCACTGAACACAATATTTAGATTTTTCAAAAAGATTGTTTGGCTATAATCAAAACTCTGGAGACATCCCAGAATAGGAAAAAAAACAAAACAAACAAATATATATATATATATATATATATATACACACACACACACATACATGCCTCAAAACATGGTGAATTCAATTACAGCTTTATTTTTTCAAACTTCATATTTGTAAATTGTTTATTAGAGTTTCCCTGGGGCTCAGATGGTAAAGCGTCTGCCTGCAATTTGGGAGACCAGGGTTCGATCCCTGGGTCAGGAAGATCCTCTGGAGAAGGAAATGGCAACCCACTCCAGTACTGTTGCCTGGAAAATTCCATGGATGGAGGAGACTGGTAGGCTACAGCCCATGGGGTCACAAAGAGTCAGACACGACTGAGTGACTTCACTTTCACTTATTAGATGTACAATATTTTTAGAGTATCTTTTAGCTTTTAATATTCAGTACATTTTAAAATGCTAATTATTATTCAGGAAATAATTCAGTAAAAAGCAATCATTCTCATAGCAAATTTAAGGACCAGGAAATGCTGGTTTATTAACAATATTATCCTTGACTCATCATGTCATTGTTTATCCCAGCATTTGTCAACTAATTCTATCTAAAATGCATCAACCTTTGTACTAATCAGACCTAAAGAAGAAACTGTACTCCTGTACTAAAGAACAGAAGGATCGTAGGGTGAGAGGACCCGAGATGTGAGCCTCTCAGAGGTCACTATCACCCTGTGACTGTGGCTGAGATAAATCCTTTGTTGCTGTTGATGGCTCTTCGAAGTGCTTCCTTCACTTTTTTCATTGTAGAATATTCAGGGAGTTCCAGAATATTATGACATGTCAGTGATTTTGGGAAATCGCTTTCACTGCAAGTCTCAGGACAGCGAAACCGGATTCCTGGTTTCTGTATGCCTTTTACATGTAGTCTATCATTTCCTGTAAGAAAAACTAAAAAGAAATAAGCTTCAGTTAAGGTAGTTCACAGAAAGAACAAAACTTAAAATGAAAAGGAAGAAATTAATCATTTCATTCAAAAATATTTATCAGGTCCCCCTTGTGCAAAGAGAACTACATGGGACCATGTGGGGTGAAGAAAAATCATGACATTTGGTCTTTGTCTTTGGTGAGTTCACGATCTAGTTGGGGGGAAATTACGTATGTGAAAAGATAACAGCAAGATACAAGGAGTTTAGTCGAGCTCAGCTAGGAAGTATGATGTGAAGAGATAATGAAGACACTGAGCCTCAAGGCGGGCAGAGAGGTGCCAGGTTAGGGTGACAGGGAAGCTTCAGGCAGAAAGAAAAAACCAGAGGAGAAGATGTATGTGAACTCACTGAATGTACAGCCAACAGAATCCCTGGACTGAAACAAAAGTTTCCCATTAAGAAAGAACATTGGGAAGGTAGTTTGGGCTTGTGGAGAAGTAGTTAAGTTTGTGGAAAAGTTGTCCTCAAACATCCTCAGTAGCAACAAAAATAGCAAGAAAGATGTGTACGCATCTCAAGAAGAACTAAGAAATGGGATGAAAGATAAGAGAATAAGGCATTAAATCTGTCCTATACTAAAGCTGAAACTCCAATACTTTGGCCACCTCATGCGAAGAGTTGACTCATTGGAAAGGACTCTGATGCTGGGAGGGATTGGGGGCAAGAGGAGAAGGGGACGACAGAGGATGAGCTGGCTGGATGGCATCGCTGATTCGATGGACATGAGTCTGAGTGAACTCCGGGAATTGGTGATGGACAGGGAGGCCTGGTGTGCTGCAATTCATGGGGTCGCAAAGAGTTGGACACGACTGAGCGACTGATCTGATCTGATCTGATGGAAACCCAGGTTTCCCACTAAGAGAGGTTCTTATGTCTTAGTGGTCTTGAACACGGGCTTTGAATTAGCCTGCTGGGTTCAAATTCTCATTCTGACACTAACCAACTGTCAGAACATAGGCAAGCTACTAAATGCTGCAAGTCTCTTTTTCCTCATATCTGAAGTGGGGGGAAATAAAGGTACCTGCTTCATAGGCTGCTATTAGGATAAAGGGAAGTAATAGTTATAAAATGATCAGGACAGTGCCTGGTATAGAGTAAGCACACAATATAAATGCTGTTATTATTATCATCATCAGTGGTCACTGGAACTATAATCATTAATAGTATTTGAGATAGTTGACATTGCCCTAATTCCATAGGACTTTAGATAATTAAATAAAGGTAGGAATGTGAGATAAAAGGCTCAATTAGGAGCCAACTAAAGTGAAGAAAGAAGACACAAACTGGGTCAGTGTAGACAAGGTAGTAAAATAACAGTATCTTTATTACTATCATTTTTTAAAATGGAAAACAGGCTTAAGTAAGAAAATGAACACTGGTCTAGAAGCTAGGGGACCTGCATTCTAACCCTTGCTTTGCCATTAACATTTGTGATACACTATTAATGACTTTATCTCAAATAAGATATTTTAAAAGATATGTAATTATAGATTCATCTATTTCTGCAATACTTACAGAGGAATTTTCTCTTTTCATCCAAAGTTAAATTATGGAAAGCTTTCCAAAACATCAGTATAGTAGGATGTGACTCATGGTATCCTTGCTCATAAATAGAATTCTTGAAAAAAAAAAAAGGAGAAATTTGGTTTTTAGGGGTAATTTTTGCTTGGAAGACTTGGGGGCACTTTAGTTATTACCTACCTTTTCAAATTGTTCCCAGTCATAGTCAGTATTTCCAATTATTGCTCTCATTAGTTCTTCAGGCTTGAAATGTTTAAGTATCTCTTTGTCAAAAAGTTTATAAAATCCTCTCTGAAATTCCTCATAAACTGCCTTTACAGAGGTGTTTAAAACATAATCAACACACTTAGAAACATAGTCTTTCCTGAAGGAAGCAAAAAAAAAAAAGGCCAATAATATACTTAACCAGTGACTGAACTATTCTCTACTTTGCCTTTTCATCATTTCTATTAAGAAAGAAAAGTAAGTTACATCTGCCAAGCACACAACGCTATATGACACAGGGCTACGAAAACATCCAGTCAGCTGGAAGAAGAAAGCGTGGAGAATATGCAGAAGCATGAAGGCTTTGTTTTGCTCCCATTGCCTGGACCACATTCAGGATGATATTTTAAAAACACCAATCTGAATATGTCATTCTCCTGCTTAAAATCTTTAAAAGACTTCTCATTGCCTTGAAGGTAAATTTCAAACCACTTTAGCAGGATTAAAAAGGTCTCCATGGGGGAAGGGGGTAAAAAACAATGGGCTCCATGACGTGCCCTTGCCTGACTCAGCAGTCTCTTCCCACTGCCATTTGAACCTCCGGCCATGCTGACCTTCAGTTCACTGGCCTCACTGTCTCCCTTACAGTTAGGCCACAGCAGGCAGAGCTTCCTTTTCACCTGGCAACTTCCGTCACTCATCAGAATTCAAAATGAATATGACTTTCTCAGGGTTGGTCCTCTGTTCTTCTCTCTCTCCCCTCTCACAACACATCACTGTGTGTAAATTACATCTGCAGATTGTCTTCTCCAATTTGGATGAATTTCCTGAGAGCAGGTGTGCTCCTGGAGATATTTCCACCAGATATCACCCTAAAACATGCTAATCTCCTACCCTTTGAGCATCCTTCAAGGACCATCATTTCTGAATCAACCTCCTCTGTCCTCCCCTGTAACCAGTGGTGTGCTGGTAAATGTTCTACAACCAGCTTTCTTAAAAGGTGAGGGAAAAAGATGGAACCCTCATTTGCAGCATTTGCCAATTTCTGTGGTTTACCTGTCACCTTCTAGTTTCTTAACTGGTTTTCATTTTCTTCAGAGTGTTCATCCTTATCTGACTTTCTATTACATAATAATTTATTGACTTTCTGCTCCACTGTAATTTCTGCTCCAGATTTTGCATCTTTTTTTACTGCCATATCTCTGACACCTAGAATAGGGTCTAGTTTAGAGTAGGGGCTCAAAAACTAATAGTTAAATGAACAGTGAAAAGTGCTGCAAAGGAAATATTTAATCTTGACTCCTTTCGTCCCTTCTTTTCCCTGTAACCTTTAATCCTTTGAAAAAGATCAGAAGCTAAAATGATCATCTGGAAAGACTGGGTAGCTCAGACGGTAAAGAATCTGTCTGAAATGCGGGAGACCTGGGTTCAGTCCCTGGGTTGGGAAGATCCCCTGGAGGAACGTATGGCAACCCATTCCAGTATTTTTGCCTGGAGAGTCCCACTGGACAGAGGAGCCTGGTGGGCTACAGTCCATGGGGTCACAAAGAGTCGGATACAGCTGAGCGACTGAGCACAGCAAAAGACAAAATATATTTATAAAGCAAAGTGATATAAACATTTTATGTGTATTCAAAACAGATGTGCGATGTCTCAAACTTACTTGTTGCTTTGGTCTACAAATACAGAAATCCCATTTGGAATTAAATCAACATCATTTTGGTCCCAGTGTATCTGTAACCAAAATATATTCAGGTACTAAACATGAAAGAAAGTCTGAATAGTCAACCACAAGACCATTATTGCTAGTACATTCTTCCCTATAAAACTTTAAATAACTAGGCATTAAATAATTATTTATATAGTTCAATCATCTAACTATATATATAAATAAAAACACACCATAGTATATGCTATATATTGCTTTATGCATATATCATTCCATTTAATTTTTTACAGTGTTCACATTGATTGAATAATTGCTATCTTTTCACTTTGAGAGTGTATAGACATAAGGCATCAAATGAGGAGCAAGTGGGGGAAAAGTCTTACAGTACCGAAGTATAATACCCTTCAAAAAACACATCCAATATATAAGATACTATAATAAAAAACATTTTTAAAAACATTAATCTAAACTATAATCTGATTTTCATTAGTACTCACAGAAAAACGTAGGCCAAATTCTTCTTTAATGTCATTAGCATCATCATTTAGAACTTCTTGCAAACACCTAATGAAAATTTTGGTTTAAAATATACATATTATTCCTACACAACTTCAAAAGAAATAAATGGTCAATGGAAAAAAATGGGAACAATATAAAAATTTATAAAGTGTATTAAAAGTCATGTAAATTTCTTCTTCTCCACCTTCCCATTCCCTCTTCCTAGAGTTAACCTTTACAAGTTTGATTGGTCAGATTACTGCCTATCATGTGGACACTGCTGAATCTTGGTGGAAATTTTCAGAAAGGGGCCCCTTCCCCTAGACCAGCCCTTCCCCTGAACCAGGCCTTATTTTGTCTCCCAGGGGACATTTGGCAAAATCTGGAGACATCTTTGGTTGTCACAATTAAAGGGAGTGTTATGATTAAAGGGGGCCCCTTGGACTGCAAGATCAAACCAGTCAATCCTAAAGGAAATCAGTCCTGAATATTCATTGGAAGGACTGAAGCTGAAGCTGAAACTCCAATACTTTGGCCATCTGACACAAAGAACTGACTCGTTGGAAAAGATCCTAATGCTGGGAAAGATTGAAGGCAGTAAGAGAAGGGGATGACAGAGGATGAGCTGGTTGGATGGCATTACCAACTCGATGGACATGAGTTTGAGCAAGCTTCCCTGATAGTTCAGTTGGTAAAGAATCTGCCTGCAATGCAGGAGATTCCTGTGTTAGGAAGATCCTCTGGAGAAGGAATAGGCTACCCACTCCAGTATTCTTGGGTTTTCCTTGTGGCTCAGCTGGTGAAAAGAATCCACCTGCAATGCAGGAGAGCTGGGTTCGATCCCTGGGTTGGGAAGATCCCCTGGAGAAGGGAAAGGCTACCCACTCCAGTATTCTGGAGAATTCCATGAACTGTAAAGTCCTCGGGGTCGCAAAAAGTCTGACATGACTGAACGACTTTCACTTAGTACTGGCATCTAGTGAGTAGCAGCCCCGTATGCTGCTAGGCATCTCCACAATGTCCAAGTCAGTCTTTCACAACAAAGAATTATCTAGCCCAAAATGTGTGTACTGCCAAGGTTGAAAAGCCCTGCTCTATACTGTCAGAGTATATGGTATAAATCTAGCCAGTGTTTTCTTTCACTAACAGTACACAGGAAGAGAATCTTTTTCTTCCATCTATTGCCAACTCTATGCTGTATGAAAAACTCTGTAACAGTTGTCAGTCTATAAGCAGAAAAATTATATCTCATTTTCATCTGCATTTTCTTGGTTACTAGTAAGATTGAGCATATTTTTTGAGTTTATATATATACATATAGTCATATCTATATTATACAAAGATATTAATCCATTGTCTATCATGTGTTGCCAGTTTTTTCTTTAGAGAATATAGTTGGCCTTTTAACCTAGAACAAGTATTTTTCAATCCTTAAAAAATAAAGCTCATGGGCTTCCCTCCTGGCTCAGTGGTAAAGAATCTGCCTACAAATGCAGGAGACATGGGTTCGATCTCTGATCCGGGAAGATCCCACATGCTGCAGAGCAACTATGCCCGTGCACCACAACTATTGAGCCTGTGCTCTAGAGCCTGGGAGCCGCAGCTACTGACCCATGTGCTGCAGCTACTGAAGCCTGCATGCCCTAGAGCCCATGCTCTGCAACGAGAGAAGCCACTACAATGAGAAGCTCGAGTACTACAACAGGAGTAGCCCCCCACTCGCTGCCTCTAGAGAAAGCCTGCCCAGCATGAAGACCTAGTACAGCCAAAAAATAAATAAATAAAAATGAAAAACCAAAGTTTGTGACATGCTGATTTAGTGAAATAAGTGAAATATGATTAAATAGGATTGACTTAAAATCAGTATAGCATGCATGATTCTCATTACGAATATCATGTTCTATCCAAAGCAACTGTTTCCATCTGGATAAATTCAAGAGACTAGACCACAGCTCTGTTTATTGTGCCATTGCTAATTAGAGGAGCATTTGGCTTTTTTCCACTTCTGAAGGTTTACTTGATTATAAGTTATGCTAAAATTCAAACTCATCTAAAAAGCATGCACATTTATTGAACCTGAAGACCTTATCTGTGTGTGTGTATGTGTCTGTGTGTAACATTATTTGTGGCTAAACAACTGAGAAGGACTGAGACTGACTAGATACACAGTCCTAAAAAAAAATTATATTTACTCACTTTCCAAAAGAAGGACTGAGTTCTTTTAAATCTTCCAATGATGGCTCCTGGTCCAAAAGTTTCTTAAACAGAGCCAGTGGGAAAGGGAGGTAGACAACATTAAAATTATATAGGGAGAGTCCACACAGCATCCCAAAGAGGAAATACATCTTCTTCTCAAATTTAGGCTAGAGAAGAAAAAAAAAATCCTTTATGTATTAAATATAATCAATAATCCAAACAGATAATTAGATTAGTAAAAAGAAGTTTGGTTCCTTTATCTAAGAGTCAGAAATTAGAAACAAAATGAGCTTCAGGAAAATAAAAATTTGAGGTTCTTATATAGGTTATAATACAATATACAATTCTTCTGTAAGTTAAAATACAAATTTTAACAGTTCAGAATGTTAAACAAATGAATTTGCTTTTTGTGACTGACAGCATATCTGGAATATGAAAAAAAATGCTCAGTGAACCTTAAAAATGAAGGTTTTCACTATTGAATTTTTTTTTTTAATTTTATTTTATTTTTAAACTTTATAATATTGTATTGGTTTTGCAAACATTGAAATGAATCCGCCACAGGTATACATGTGTTCCCCATCCTGAACCCTCAGTGTTTGTCTTCAAATTCATGTAGAAAATGACACCAGGAAGGAAGGGTGTACTTTATGCCTGCAGCGGGCGTCAGTCATGCCAGGGGTGTGTCAGAGGAGTGCTGGTCCCTTCAGCAACGCAGCCCTCAACCCAGGCGTGCTTACAGGGACAAGCATATGGGTCAGGGAAGGTGACTGATGCTGTTGAGTATGAAGGTCTGTGGAAGGAAGAAGGAAAGAGTCCTGATAAAATTGGCTTCACTCTTCTCTGCACTGTGAGGTCCTGGATGAAGTAAACCCTGGCCACATCTGGCCAGGCCGTCACTGCAGCCCAGCCGACAGGTCACGATTCCAAGACTTCAATTCCAGTGCCGGCTTTGCTGTTAGCTGATCACTGACTTTAGGCCACCCATATAGTAATCTGTGCTTCAATCTACTTGCTCTATTTACTTCCTAGTGTAATTGCCTAGGAGAAACGTTAAAAATGCATTTGAATTTTGAAAAGGAGTTAAAAGTTCAATACAAGTACTCTCCAAAGGAGACCTCTTCTAATCTAATCAGTCTTACTTCCTGTATTTGTAAGGTATCCCTGATTCTAGTGGATTTTGCCTCTTTGTTTTCTATCCAGCAGTATAGTATTCAGTAACGCTTAAGGGGGCTTTGGGATCACTCTTAAATTTATATCCTTACTTGGTCACTTGCAAGTTGAATATCCATTCAGTTCAGTTCAGTTCAGTCTCTCAGTCATGTCTGACTCTTTGGGATCCCATGGACTGCAGCATGTCAAGACACCCTGTCCATCACTAACTCCCAGAGTTCACCAGAGTTCATTCAAACTCATGTCCACTGAGTTAGTGATGCCATCCAACCATCTCATCCTCTATTGTCCCCTTCCTCTCCTGCCTTCAATCTTTCTCAGCATCAGGGTTTTTTCAAATGAAACAGTTCTTCGCATCAGGTGGCCAAGTTATTAGAGTTTCAGTTTCAATATCAGTCCTTGAAATGAATATTCAGGACTGATCTCCTTTAGGATGGACTGGTTGGATCTCCTTGCAGTCCAAGGGACTGTCAAGAGTCTTCTCCAGCACCCCAGTTCAAAAGCATCAATTCTTTGGCACTCAGCCTTCTTTATAGTCCAACTCTCACATCCATACATGACCACTGGAAAAACCACAGCTTTGACTAGATGGACCTTTGTTGGCAAAGTAATGTCTCTGCTTTTTAATATGCTGTCTAGGTTGGTCATAACTTTCCTTTCAAGGAACAAGTGTCTTTTAATTTCATGGCTGCAGTCACCATCTGCAGTGAATTTCGAGCGCCCCAAAATAAAGTCTCTCACTGTTTCCACTGTTTTCCCATCTATTTGCCATGAAGTTATGGGACTGGATGTCATGATCTTAGTTTTCTGAATGTTGAACTTTAAGCCACCTTTTACACTCTCCTCTTTCACTTTCATCAAGAGGCTCTTTAGTTCTTCTTCACTTTCTGCCATAAGGGTGGTGTCATCTGCATATCTGACGTTATTGATATTTCTCCTGGCAATCTTGATTCTAGCTTGTGCTTCACCCAGCCCAGCGTTTCTCATGACGTACTCTGCATATAAGTAAAATAAGCAGAGTGACAGTATACAGCCTTGACGTACTCCTTTCCTTATTTGGAACCAGTCTGTTATTCCATAGAGACTTCCCTGGTGGCTCAGACGGTAAGGCGTCTGCCTACAATGTGGGAGACCTGGATTCAATCCCTGGGTCGGGAAGATCTCTTGGAGAAGGGAATGGCAACCCACTCCAGTATTCTTGTCCTCCCCCACGAAAAAAGGGGCTCAAAGAAATATGTGACTTCCCTGGTGGCTCACACGGTAAAGTGTCTGTCTACAATGCGGGAGACCTGAGTTTGATCCCTGGGTTGGGAAGTTCCCTGAAGAAGGAAATGGCAACCCACTCCAGGGTCTTGCCTAGAAAATCCCATGGACAGAGGAGCCTGGCGTCCATGGGGTCGTAAAGATTTGGACATGACTGAGCGACTTCACTTTCACTTTCTTTCTTTCTTGTTGTTCCATATCCAGTTCTAACTGTTGCTTTCTGACCTGCATACAGGTTTCTCAAGAGGCAGGTCAGGTAGTCTAGTATTCCCATCTCTTTAAGAATTTTCCAAAGTTTGTTGTGATCCACACAGTCAAAGGCTTTGGCATAGTCAATAAAACAGAAATAGATGTTTTTCTGGAACTCGCTTGCTTTTTCCATGATCCAACAGATGTTGGCAATTTGACCTCTGGTTCTTCTGCCTTTTCTAAATCCAGCTTCAACATCTGGAAGTTTGTGGTTCACATACTGTTGAAGCCTGGCTTGAAGAATTTTGAGCATTACTTTATTAGCATGTGCGATAAGTGCAATTGTGTGGTAGTTTGAACATTCTTTGGCATTGCCTTTCTTTGGGATTGGAATGAAAACTGACCTTTTCCAGTCCTGTGGCCACTGCTGAGTTTTCCAAATTTGCTGGCATATTGAGTGCAGCACTTTCACAGCATCATCTTTTAGGATATGAAATAGCTCAGCTGGAATTTCATCACGTCCACTAGCTTTGTTCGTAGTGATACTTCCTAAGGCCCACTTGACTTCGCATTCCAGGATGTCTGGCTCTAGGTGAGTGATCACACCATTGTGATTATCTGGGTCGTGAAGATCTTTTTTGTATAGTTCTTCTGTGTGTTCTTGCCACCTCTTCTTAATATCTTCTGTTTTTGTTAGGTCCATACCATTTCTGTCCTTTATTGTGCCTATCCTTGCATGAAATGTTCCCTTGGTATCTCTAATATTCTTGAAGAGATCTCTAGTCTTTCCCATTCTATTGTTTTCCTCTATTTCTTTGCACGATCACTGAGGAAGGCTTTCTTATCTCTCCTTGCTATTCTTTGGAACTCTGCATTCAAGTGGGTATATTTTTCCTTTTTTCCTTTGCTTTTTGCTTCTCTTTTCACAGCTATTTGTAAGGCCTCCTAAGACAGCCATTTTGCTTTTTTGCATTTCTTTTTCTTGGGGATGGTCTTGATTCCTGTTTCCTGTACAATGTCAGGAACCTCCATCCATAGTTCTTCAGGTACTCTATCAGATATAATCCCTTGAATCGATTTGTCACATCCACTGTATAATCGTGAGGGATTTGATTTAGGTCATACCTGAATGGTCAAGTGGTTTTCCCTACTTTCTTCAATTTAAGTATGAATTTGGCAATAAGGAGTTCATGATCTGAGCCACAGTCAGCTCCTGGTCTTGTTTTTGCTGACTGTATGTAGCTTCTCCATCTTTGGCTGCAAAGAATATAATCAATCTGATTTTGGTGTTGACCATCTGGTGATGTCCATGTGTAGAGTCTTCTCTTGTGTTGTTGGAAGAGGATGTTTGCTATGACCAATGCATTTTCTTGGGAAAACTCTATTAGCCTTTGCCCTGCTTCATTCTGTACTCCAAGGCCAAATCTTCCTGTTACTCCATGTATCTCTTGACTTCCAATTTTTGCAACCAGTCCCCTATAATGAAAAGAACATCTTTTTGGGGTGTTAGTCCTAGGTTTTGTAGGTCTTCATAGAACCGTTCAACTTCAGCTTCTTCAGCATTACTGGTCGGAGCATCAGATCAGATCAGATCAGTCGCTCAGTCGTGTCCGACTCTTTGCGACCCCATGAATGGCAGCACGCCAGGCCTCCCTGTCCATCACCAACTCCCGGAGTTCACTGAGACTCACGTTCATCGAGTCAGTGATGCCATCCAGCCATCTCATCCTCTGTCGTCCTCTTCTCCTCCTGCCCCCAATCCCTCCCAGCATCAGAGTCTTTTCCAATGAGTCAACTCTTCGCACGAGGTGGCCAAAGTACTGGAGTTTCAGCTTTAGCATAATTTCTTCCAAAGAAATCCCAGGGCTGATCTCCTTCAGAATGGACTGGTTGGTCGGAGCATAGACTGGGATTAATGTGATATTGAATGGTTTGCCTTGGAAATGAACAGAGATCATTCTGCCATTTTTGAGATTGCATCCAAGTACTGCATTTCGGACTCTTGTTGCCTATGACAGCTACTCCATTTCTTTGAAGGGATTCTTGCCTACAGTAGTAGATATAATGGTCATCTTATTTAAATTCACCCATCCAGTCCATTTTAGTTTGCTGATTCCTAAAATGTCGACGTTCACTCTTGCCATCTCCTGTTTGACCACTTCCAATTTGTCTTGATTCATGGACCTAACATTCCAGGTTCTATGCAATTTTGCTCTTTACAGCATCAGACTTTGCTTCTATCACCAGTCACATCCACAACTGGATGGTTGTTTTTGCTTTGGCTCTGTCTCTTCATTCTTTCAGGAGTTATTTCTCCACTGATCTCTAATAGCATATTGGGTACCTATCGACCTGGGGAATTCATCTTTCAGTGTCCTAATTTTTCGCCTTTTCATACTGTTCACGGGGTTCTCAAGGCAAGAATACTAAAGTGGTTTGCCATTTTTTTCTCCAGCGGACCATGTTTTGTCAGAACTCTCCACCATGACCCTTCCTTCTTGAGTGGCCCTATAAGGCATAGCTCATAGTTTCACTGAGATAGACAAGGCTGTGGTCCATGTGATCAGACTGATTAGTTTTCTGTGATTGTGGTTTTCAGTCTGTTTGCCTTCTGATGGAGAAGGATAAGAGGCTTATGGAAGCTTCCTGATGGGAGAGACTGACTGAGGGGGAAATTGGGTCTTGTTCTGATGGGCGAGGCTATGCTCAGTAAATCTTTAATCCAATTTTCTGTTAATGGGTAGACCTGTGTTCCCTCCCTGTTATTTACTTGGGGCCAAACTATGGTGGGGCTTCCCTGGTGGCTCAGAGGTTAAAGCATCTGCCTCCAGTGCGGGAGACCTGGGTTCAATCCCTGGGTTGGGAAGATCCCCTGGAGAAGGAAATGGCAACCCACTCCAGTATTCTTGCCTGGAGAATCCCATGAACAGAGGAGCCTGGTAGGCCACAGTCCATGGGGTCGCAAAGAGTCGGACACGACTGAGCGACTTCACTTTCACTTTCAAACTATGGTGGAGGTAATGAATATCTGTAGACAGTTTATTTAATCTCTCTGTGCCTCAGTTTCTTCATCTGTAAAATGGGGCAAACCACCTATCTCATAGAGTTGATATGAGGTTTATTTTCTTCCTTTCCATTCCCTACTTGCATTGTTTTGATATATTTAGTCCCTATCCTTCGTCATTAACTTCAGGGCTCCATTTTCCAATGACACTTTTTCCAATCACTTCAGTCCCCCTTGATTTCTTTAGGTCCTAAGAAAGAATCCCTTAAATTTGTATAGTGACCTAAAGTTTTCAGGGAACTTCACACTTTGACATACCTTTTATCTTGTTTTAATCTCACAATAGCTCTATAAAGCAGGCAGAATAGAAATTAGTTTTGCTAGTACTTAGGCATTTTTACCGGAGAAGGCAATGGCAACCCACTCCAGTACTTTTGCCTGGAAAATCCCATGGACAGAGGAGCCTGGTAGGCTGCCGTCTATGGGGTTGCACAGAGTCAGATACGACTGAAGTGACTTAGCAGCAGCAGCAGCAGCAGGCATTTTTACAGTTGAGGAAACTAAAAACTCAGAGAGGCTAAATTATATACCCACCATCACTCAAGACTAGATCTCTGGGCTTCTCATCTCACAAGAGTGCTTCCTTCCCTATCCTACCTATTACCCAACAACTATTACAACAGACCCTGATGCTGGACAAGATTGAAGGCAGGAAGAGAAGAGGACGACAGAGGATGAGATGGTTGGATGGCATCACCGCCTTGAGGGACATGAGTTTGAGCAAGCTCCAGGAGTTGGTGATGGACAGGGAAGCCTGGTGTGCTACAGTCCATGGGGTTGCAAAGAGTCAGAAACAACTGAGCAACTGAACTGAACTGAATTGATTACAACACAAAGTCAGCAGCACAAAATTTCAAAAACTTGCTAAAATTCCTGGTATTTTAGTCTTATTGCTCTATCTACATATATAAAATGTTTTCAAAGCAAAGAGATTGTGTTATCCACTAATCTGAATCATCTATAGTTTTAATACAATGTGGGAACTTCAAGAAACAGCCAGTAAAAACTTGCTGGTTGACCCTACCAATGGCACACCTTAGCCACTCCTATCTTTAGAGATTCATTCTTTCTCAAAAAGATGTTTAGTGGCTAAACATCTAGTCGCTAAATTGTGTCCAATTCTTTCGGGACTCCATGGACTGTAGCCTGCCAGGCTCTCTGTTCATGGATTTTCCCAGGCAAAAATACTGGAGTGGGTGGCTTCTCCAGGGTATCTTTCCCACCCAGGGATCAAATCCACGTCTCCTGCATTAGCAGGCAGATTCTGTACCACTGAGCCACCTGGGAAGCCCTTCTAAAAAGATACAAAACACCTTTTAGTACTTTTTCACTCTCATTCATGTTCTCTTCCTGTACCCTTTTCTTTCTGGGTTCCAAACTTCATCATATCATTTGAAAGAGTATTTGGAAGTTTATGGGAAAGGAGATCAATAAATTGAAGTTCAACATGTGATTCTTGTTAGAATTATTTGCTCTGTGTTACTAACAGAGAAGGCTTCCCTTGTGGCTCAGCTGATAAGGAGTCTGCCTGCAATTCAGAAGACCTGGATTCAATCCCTGCATTGGGAAGATCTCCTGGAGAAGGGCATGGCAATCCACTCCAGTATTCTGGCCTGGAGAACCCCATGGACAGAGAACTTTGGTAGGCTACAGTCCACATGGTCACATAGAGTCTGACACGACTGAGTGACTAACACACACACACACTAATAGAGAAATGAAGTTTTTACTACTTTAAGAAAATGTTTACATATAGAGAATCTTTGTAAAAATATAATTATTGCAGAAATGAATCATCTTATTAGAATTAGCAATTATCTCTAGGATTCTGTTAACAATTTCTCTCCTAGTTTGAAACTCTAGATTACTGCCTCTTAAAATTTAGGAAACCACCCAATATTCAACAAAGTGTAATACATCTAAACTATGGAATACTACTCAGCAATAGAAGGGAATGAACTATGATAGATACAACAACACACATGATTCTCAATATCATTATGCTGAGTGAAAGGACAGATACAAAGACTACTTATGATTCCATTTATGTAAAATTGTAGGAAATTCAAATTATAGTGACAGAAATCGAATCAGTGGTTGCATAGGCATGGGCAGGGAATAGAAGCAGGGAGAAGCAGGATCAGAAAGGAACCTGAGGAAACTCTAGGGGATGATGGATGTGTTCACTGTCTTTTGTTTTCATTGTCTTGAATTTCATGGGCATAGATGTACATCAAAATGTATCAAAGTGCACATTTTATGTACCATTTATCATATCTCAAATATACCTTATTCAAGCTGTTTAAAAATGTAATGTCATATAAATCACCTGGCGATCTTATAAAAATATATATTCTGATCTGGGCCTGAGATTCTGCTTTTCTAACAGTTCCAGGTAATGCTGGAACTTCCGCTTTGTGGACCACATTTTGAGTAGCAAGGTTTTATGTGACCTAATTTTACATTAGCAGGTATTGTGTTCATTTACAGTATATGGTATACTTTTTCTGTTCTGAAAAACCATAAGAAAACAAATAAAAGACTTACTTTGACAGGAAACCACATGTAGGAATCCTCTTCGGGATACATGAACATTCCATATTCTTCCTTGGTCATAGATTCAAATATACAGTGAAAAAACTCAGACTTCACCCCTTCCCCTCCAGAACGAATTTCTTTAATAAATTCAACCTGAGAAAAGAGGACATTGTCAGGTCCAGATTTAAAATATAATGCCTTGACATTTACAGAAAAGTTTCAAGCCTCCTGCCATCACCAGAATTCCCAGAACCCACTCTCCTCACCTAACCGTACTATGCTCTCTCACTTTGCTTCTGATAGTGGGTGCCGTGAGCCTGCTTACTGTCAGATTACTGTATAGTGAGTACATAGGTCCCTCCCATGGCCACATGAACCAAGTGAAGTGAGATTCTGGCAACACTCAACATTCACCAATTATGCTGACCAGCATCTTGAATCAAATTTTGATGTGCTTCAAACCCCTGAGCCCCTAAATTTCTCAATTTTTCTCTCTTGTCTAGCTTCCTCTCATGAGTCAAGCTTTACAACTTAGGCTACGGTCAACAAATATTTGGTTTCTTCTGCCTCGCCCCTCATTAGAACTTCAGATAAACAGCCCTCCCTCCCTGTCAGCCTGGACATGGCACCTTTGTCGGAAATTTCAGAGCTGACTGCCCAGAGCCCTCATCTGAGCATCGACAAGAACTGATCCCTCTTTTCTAAAGTCTACCTCTGGGATTTGCAGTGCGAGTACTATCTTAGATTTCCTCCCATCTCTCTAACTACTCTTTGTTGTAAATATTTATGTATTTATTTGGCTGTGTCAGGTCTTAGTTGTGGCACGTGGTATCTTTAGTTGGGATATGCAAGATCTTTAGTTGCCGCATAGGAACTCTTAGTTGTGGCATGCATAATCTAGTTCCCTGACCAGGCATCGAACCCAGGCCCCCTGCATTGGAAGTGTAGAGTCTTATCCACTGGACCACTGAGCAAGTCCCTCTAACTACTCCTTCTATACTTCCCTTCCTGTTTGTTTCTTTTCATCTTTTTAATGTAAATATCACCAAGCTTCACTGAGAGTTCTCTTTCACTTCTCTTTACCTAGATTTACCTCCTTGGCCTTGTCCATCATCACCAAGGGCCTGCCTCACATTCCATCAAGATATACCAAGAATAAATTAAGCTTGCTTCTGATTTTCTTACTTCCACTCATTTATACAACAAGGTTGTCTTTGCTATGGTCAGGACGTGCTCATAAAGAGCTCGACAACCTTGCCTTGTTGCGAGTCTATATTTTGATTGGATTTCTCTTGAAGTTTACCTTCTTACCTCTTTGTCATTTCCTGTAGGCAGAATCACTTTCTATTGATTTCCTCATAATCAAGATTTAAAGGAAAATAGGTACAGAGGGAGACAAAAACTAGAAAGCCTAGCTTATAAAATCCTTTCCTCATTTTCCATCAGAATCCTGAGACCCAACTCTCAGAGTCTGACTTCCTCTCTGAGAACCTAACTTTTCCCTTCTTGGCTGATATCAGGAAAATACACTCCCCTCTGGACAGATGCCAGCTCTCACCTACAAAGTTAATCTTTATTCTGTGGGCAAAGGATCTGAAGTACCACACAGTAAAAACCCTACAGATGCCCCCAAGGATGAAGTGAAGGATGGCTAGGAAATGGAACCAACACAGTGGAAAGTCTGTGACTAAAACTAGAGCCAAAAGTACCCATTCTACCCACTGCTTGCTGAATGCATTCATTGCCCCAATTCTTCACCCCTCCTTGGCCCAGGTCTTTCGCATGTGGCTTTATAGTTCCTCTCATTAAAAAGGCTGAGTATATTATGCCAGCCCTTGACTTGAGTTCAGCCATGTGACTTGATTTGACTAAACCAATGTTTGTTGTCTAACTGGGCTTGCTATCTTTTTTTTGGCAGTGGCTTAGCAGGTGGGTTCGGAGGGGCCTTGCTATCTTGTACCTCTGACACTGATATGCGAACATGTTTGTGGGTCCTAGGAAGAAGATGGACAACATAGGAGTCAGGGCCAGACTGCCTGAGCCAGGCCAAGCCTAGGTAACCAATCCCTAGCCAATTCTCAAACATGTAAACAGGTACAGACAAAATCTGAAAAGCCACTCAGATGAGTTCAACTTAGAGCAGCAACAGACTGCTGCTGCTCTAAGTTGAATAGTAAAATTACTATTTTAAGTCACTATGCTTTGGGATGGTTCTTTATGAAGCATTTCTGTAGCCAAAGGTAACTAACTATTAGTTAACTCATAGAGCCAATGGTCAATTAAACATCCTGGAGCTTTTCTCTGAAGGGTAAGCAAGGAATCCTGGAAACCATTAGGCTGATAACTATAGTTGCAAATACAGGTTCTCCTTGTACCACATTATATAAATGTTCCCCCGACACACATTAGTAAAAATATTATGAGGAGTTTTAGCGTACCACTAATATTTTCTGGAGGTCAGTGTCTTCAGCTTGGCTTAACTGACATAGAGCATCTTCAACTAAGTGACTTCGTCTGACGCTAAGTGTAAATAAAGGAGATTCATCCCTTCTTTGCAGAATTATTCCCCTAAAATCCATGTAGTTGTTCACTTCAGATTTCTAGAAAAAGAAATATTTTAGGAATCCTCATAGGAATACAAGAAATTGTTTAATATTTCAAATAAACATTTTATATAGCATACATTTATGCCAACCATTGCTATATATACTCATATCGCAATAACTTAAGTAAAAGAACATTTAACTATAATTTGGAAGACAAAGAGATCATAAAATCTATGGCACCAAGGAATTGTGCAAATGATGGAATACTCAGTTCAGTTCAGTTCAGTTGCTCAGTCGTGTCTGACTCTTTGTGACCCCATGAATCGCAGCACGCCAGGCCTCCCTGTCCATCACCAACTCCCGGAGTTCACTTAGACTCATATCCATCCAGTCAGTGATGCCATCCAGCCATCTCATCCTCTGTCGTCCCCTTCTCCTCCTGCCCCTAATCCCTCCCAGCATCAGAGTCTTTTTCAATGAGTCAACTCTTCGCATGAGGTGGCCAAAGTACTGGAATTTCAGCTTTAGCATCATTCCTTCCAAAGAAATCCCAGGGCTGATCTCCTTCAGGATGGACTGGTTGGATCTCCTTGCAGTCCAAGGGACTCTCAAGAGTCTTCTCCAACACCACAGTTCAAAAGCATCAATTCTTCGGTGCTCAGCTTTCTTCACAGTCCAACTCTCACATCCATACATGACCACTGGAAAAACCATAGCCTTGACTAGACGGACCTTTTTTGGCAAAGTGATGTCTCTGCTTTTGAATATGCTATCTAGGTTGGTCATGACTTTCCTTCCAAGGAGTAAGCGTCTTTTAATTTCATGGCTGCAGTCACCATCTGCAGTGATTTTGGAATACTACACAGCCATAAAAAAAAACTAACAAAATTTTGCCTTTTGCAGCAACATGGATGGACTTGGAGGGCATTTTGCTAAGTGAAGTACAACGTATGGAAAAAGACAAATACTGTATGATATCATTTACATGTGGAATCTAAAAACTACAACAAACTAGTGAATAAAACAAAAAAGAAGGAGACTCACAGATACAGAGAACAAACTAGTGTTTACCAGTGGGGAGAGGGAAGCTGGGAGGGGCAATATAGGAGTAGAGGGGAAGGGGTACAAATCATTAGATACAAAATAAGCTACAAGTATATATTGTACAACACAGGGATATAGCCAATATTTTATAATAACTATAAATGAAGTATAACCTTTAAAAATTGTGCATCACTATATTGCATGTCTGTAATTTATATAATATTGTACACTAACTATGATTTAATTTTTTTTTTTTAAAGGTTAATGGGAAATGTTACAGTGGAAGAATGTGGTCACCATCTGAACCCACTGATGAATCTCAGAATGAACAAAAGTGAAACCACCAGAAATAATGCACTGAAATATGGAGAGGTGAAAATAAATTGGGCCTGGAATTTGCTTTACAATACTTAACAAAAATATGGGAATTCCCTGGTGGCCAGAGGTTAGGACTTTGAGCTTTCACTGCTGAGGGTGAGGGATCAAACTCTGTCAGGGAACTAAGATCCTACAAGCTGCATGCCACAGCAAAAAAAAGAAACTTTAGCAAAAATCGTAACAACTAAAAATTTAAAAAATGATAAATGAAGTATGGCAAAACGTTGATGACTGCTGAAAATTTGTGCTGGGGTTTAATACGCCATTATCTCTACTTTGTATATATTTGAAAATTTTACATAATAAAAAATAAGACATACATACCAGCACTCTTATTTGGGAATCAGCTTGCAATAATTTAATTTTGGACATCAAATTAAAGACAAATGGAAAATCACTGAAAATAATCGGACTGAAGTTTTCTGCAGGTATCTAAAAATTAAAAAGACAGAAGAATTTTGATAATCAAAAGAAAAGGAAACCTTCATTCCTTTACCTCACTACCCTAAATTATTTACCTCCATACTTTATAGAATTCATTTTTAAGAATCTAAATTACCTAGAAACAAATTTCTAGGAAAATGCATTTGCTTTGTGGCTGAAAGATACTTTAAGTTATCCAAGAGCATCTACTTTAGCAAATTCAGCATTACAATGAAGACATTTTCAGATCTTAACTTACAAAGAAGCTACATAGCTATTAATGTATTTCCCTTTCCCTTTTAAAGTACAAAAAAATATTCAGAAAGTAAAATATTATTCTTACCAGGTTTTTTTCCCTATTAATCACTCTTATTCTATCTTCATAAAAGTTCAACAAAAAGGAGACTTCATTTATGTGGAACGTATCTTCTGATAATCGACAGTTAGTTTTGTTTACCTTAAAGAAAATACAACCTGTGATATTTTCTATCAATGAGTAACTTAATCTATTTTTATATATGCCTCAGTTCAGTTGCTCAGTTGTCTTTGCGACTGTCGCTCCGACTCTTTGCAACCCCATGGACCGCAGCATGCCAGGCCTCCCTGCCCATCACCAACTCCCGGAGTTTACCCAAACTCATGTCCATTGATTCGGTGATGCCATCCAACCATTTCATCCTCTATCGTCTCCTTATCCTCCTGCCTTCATTCTTTCCCAGCATCAGGGTCTTTTCAAATGAGTCAGCTCTTCGCATCGGGTGGCCAAAGTATTGGAGCTTCAGCTTTAGCATCAGTCCTCCAGTGAATATTCAGGGTTGATTTCCTTTAGGATTGTTGGTTTGATCTTCTTGCTGTCCAAGGGACTCTCAAGAGTCTTCCCCAACACCACAGTTCGAAAACATCAATTCTTTGGCACTCAGCCTTCTTTATGGTCCAACTATCACATCTGTACATGACTACTGGAAAAACCACAGCTTTGACTGTATGGACTTTTGTCAGCAAAGTAATGTCTCTGCTTTTTAATACGCTACTTAGGTGTATCAAAGTTTTTCTTCCAAAGAACAAGTGTCTTTTAATTGCATGCCTACAGTCACCATCCACAGTAATTATCAAAATATCTAATTTTTAAAAATGGGCAGACGAACCAAACAGCCTTTTTTCAAAGAAGACTTACAGATGGCCAACAAGTACATGAAAATATGCTCAACATCATTAATCATTAGGGAAATGCAAATCAAAACCATAGTGCAATATTACCTTATGGCTATTAGAATGGCTATCATCAAAAATACAAGAGAGAAGTGTTGGTGAGGATGTGGAGAAAAAGGAACTTCCATGCACCATTAGTGGGAATGTCAATTGGTGTGGGCACTATGGAAAACAGTATGAAGGCTTCCTCACAAAATTAAAAATAGAACTACCACATGATCCAGCAATCCCACTTTTGGGTATAGAGCCAAAGGAAATGAAATCACCTGCTCAAAGAGATATCTACAGTCCCATGTTCATTTTAGCATTATTTAGAATAGCCAAGATAAATAAACAAGCTAAGCGTCCATGGACAGATGAATGGATAAAGAAGATATGGTGTGTATATATGTGTACGCATATACACTCGTACATACATATATACACAATGGAATTGTATTCAGCCATGAGAAACAAGGAAATCCTGCCATTTGCAACAACATGGATGGATGGTGAGAACATTATGCTAAGCAAAATACTTCAGAGAAAGGCAAATACAATAAGATATCACTTACACATGAAATCTAAAAAAAGCTAAACTCAGAAACAGAGTGGAGTGGTGGTTTATAGAGTTGAGGGTGGGAGAAAAGGAGAGATGTTGCTCAAACGGTACAAACTTGCAGTTACAAGATAAATAAGTTCTGGGGATCTAATGCACAGTATGGCGATCATAGTTAACAATATTGTACTATATAGTTGAAAGTTGCTAAGACAGTAGATCCTAAGTATTCTTACCACACTAAATAAACAGTAACTATAAGTGTTTTGTAATATATATGTGTCTAGAAAGGGAAAAAGTGGAAGTAGTAACAGATTTTATTTCTTTGGGCTCCAAAGTCACTGAGGACAGTGACTGTAGCCATGAAATTAAAAGACTCCTGCTCAGTGGAAGGAAAGTTATGACAAACCTAGAGAGAATATTAAAAAACAGAGATACCACTTTGCTGACAAAGGTCCATATAGTCAAAACTATTGTTTTTCCAGTAATCGTATACAGATGTGAGGGGAACACATGTATACCTGTGGCAGATTCATTTTGATATTTGGCAAAACTAATACAATTATGTAAAGTTTAAAAATAAAATAAAATTAAAAAAAATAAACAAACAAACCAAAAAAAAAAAAAAAAAAAAGAAGACTGAGCGCCAAAGAATTACTGCTTTCATAATGTGGTGCTGGAGAAGACTCTTGAGAGTCCCTTGAACAGTGAGAAGATCAAACCAGTCAATCCTAAAGGAAATCAACCCTGAATATTCACTGGAAGGACTGACGCTGAAGCTGAAGCTGCAATACTTTGGCCATCTGATGCGAAGAACCGACTCACGTGAAAAAACACTGATGCTGGTGAATACTGAAGGCAAAATGAGACGTGGGCAACAGAGGATAGTAGGCAACAGACTTAGTGACTGAACAACAACAAATCAAATTAACACATTGTACACCTTAAACTGACACAATGTTCTATTTCAGTTATATCGTAATAAAGATGGAGGAAATACACTACTTTAGAAATATGAGTGCATTATTACTTCTGAAAAGCACTAACTTTTGCACATAATACCTTCTCCTATTGAGACTGATATTTTGTGGTGAAACAGTACTCTTGCCTGGAAAATCCCATGGACGGAGGAACCTGGTAGGCTATAGTGCATGGGGTCGCAAAGATTCAGACACCACTGAGTGACCTCACTTTCACTTTCTTTTTGTTTTGGTTACTGATTGAGCAATTTATATTTATAAAAGCATCTATTTTAGCTAATTATTTTTCAATTAAACAATACCAATTTAATTCTGCTCTTCTATTTAAAATGCTCTGGTTCCTTCCTGTCCTCCAATAATTATTAGATTTATTAATAGCCTAATCTTAGGTTACTTCTGGATTATGTTATATACACTAATGAAAATGCTGAATCATTGTCATATCTGAGTATTTGTGCCTGTAATATATTACATATACACTATATACATATTATATGTACTATGTAATATATTCCACCAGAGTCTATCCAGTTAGCAAAACAAACAAAATTCTAAATATTTAAGGTCTGAATCAAATATTTTCATTCTTGTTGTGGAAAATAAAATAAGACTTCAACTGGCTAAGAACTAAGGGAACTTGATTTAGTAAAATGGTATATACATGAACCCTTACCTTATACACGTCTTTCATCACTTCCAGAAGAGTTTTAACATTGTGGTTACTCTGAACAGTTTCAGTCCAGCAAACCATTTGAGAGATGATGGCAGTTTTCAGCATCTGGACAAGTGAGTTGAGAGAAGATTCTTGCAAAGATGTCCAACACCGCTCTGAGAGGTGTAAAATCAGCCATAATAAATATCCACCTCCAAAAAAATTCTCTCAGTTTTCTTAGTTCTTTAATGTAAGAAATAGATCATATTTTCCAGTTCTGATGGCATAACCCATAAATCATGGGATAACCTTTTTGAAGGATAACATCCTGGACAATATTTATTACTCACAGATGTGGAAAAAATTTTTGCTCCCTGATTAAGTATCTTTGGAATTAAAAGCTCAAATTCAGGTTTCTGAAAAAAATGTGTTGATAGTTCATATTTATGCTTGATTACTTGATTGATTTCATGATTTTCAAACTGAAAATTCCACAGGGTATTTATAAGGTCTGAAAATACACACAGGTGAAAACACAGAATACATATGCACACACACACATATACACACAAAGACACGAAATGTGATCAAAGACAATTTTAATCTGAAAAAAAAATTATCTATGTTTTCAGACTTTATGATCACCTACGATAGATGGATATATTTTTAAATTAGTTCAGTAACAATATTTTAGTATCACTGAGTTACAAACTGAATTTCTGTACCTTTAAAAGAAAATTCTCAGAAAACAAACAAGTCAAATGTTAAAATGTATTTTCAAGTTAATGTAATTAAAATAGTATGACCCAGATGCATGAAAGGCAGACAATGTAGCAGACTTCACAAATGGAATCAAATATACATGAGACATTGGTATATGATGAAAGAGGCATTGTGTATTATCAGGGAATGAAGCAGATCACTTAATAAATGTGTGACAACTGGAAACTGATCCAAAATAATGAAGTGTAATCAAGATAAACTCCATATAGTTCAAAGATTTAAACATAAAAATTAAACAATGGGGGGACGGATATATTGGGAGATGGATTGATATAAACACATTACTATATATAAAATAGATAACTGATAAGAACCTACTGTATAGCACAGGGAACTCTACTCAGTACTCAGTAATGGCTTATATGGGAAAGGAATCTAAAAAAGAGTGGATTTTTGTATAACTGATTCACTTTGCTATACAACAGAAACTAATACAACATTGTAAATCAACTATATTCCAATAAAAATTAATTAAAAGAATAAAACAATGAATATTCTAATAGGAACATGGGAAATCTTTAAATTTTATCATGAGGTAAACTTTTTGAGGAAAGATCAGAAACCATAAAAGAAAATGTTAATACAGTAGGCTGCATAAAAGTGTTTAAAAATAATTACGCATGGCAAAAATACCAAAAAGTAAAAAATTTCAGTAACCTAAAGGAAAAAAATTGCAACTCATCTTATGGATAAAGAATTAATTGTTGGGACTTCCCTGGTGGCCCAGTAGTTAAGAATCCACCTGCCAAGGCAGGGGATACAGATTCGATCTTTGGTCCAGGAAGATCCCAAATGCCAAGGAACAACTGAGCCCGAGAGATACAACTACTGAAACCCTCATGCCTAGAGCCCATACTCCACAACAGGAAGCCGCCACAACGAGAAGTCCTTGCATTGCAACAAAGAGTGGTCCCCGCTTGCCTCCATGAGGAAAGCCTGCACGCAGCAATGAAGACTCAGCGCAGCCAAAAATAAATACAAGAACTGTCTTAGTAGTTTAAAAACTTCAAATAGAAAAGAAAGATACTAACAACAAATGGGAAAATAGGTAAGAGGAGAGAACTGATGGTTTGTAGAGTATGATATACAAATATAACTGAATATAGGGAAGAAAGCACAACTTCACTCATAATGAGACAATTTAAATTAAGATATTCTTAAAAATTCCCTGGAAGTCCAGTAGTTAGGACTTCACCCTCGCACTGCATGGGGCATGGGTTCCACAAGCAAGCCATGTGGCAGGGCCAAAAAAGAACAAGAAATAGATTCTTCTTTTCAGAGTGGTATAGACCAAAGTTTGGTTTACACTGTGGAGAAATGGGCGGGCTGACGCTTTCATATTAATTGATGATGTCTAAACGGTACATCTTCTGTCAGAGCTGCCATGTTGCCCAATTCCAAGGGTGGGTGATAATGTGAATGGTGACCACTTAAGTTGGGCAATATGGTGGCCCTGATGTCTGTGGAGGGTCACTTGGCAAAATCTCTCAAGATTTAAAATGCACACACAATCTGATCCAGTAATTTTGCTTTCTGAAAATTTCTCTGCTTGTGTAAATATATATATAAATATATTCATATAAATATATATTAAATATGTATAACTATAATTGTAAGAAAGCAAAATTATTGGGTCTATATATATACAAAGAAATGTATGTTAGAACTGTTATAAGAGCAAAAATTTAGAAACAACTATTCACGTACATGAATAGAATACTATTCAGCCATAAAATTGGAATAAAGCATTCATATAAGTCAGGTAATGTAATGATTTCCACAAATCACAATATAGTGATTTGTGGAACAAAGCAAGTTGCTGAAGTATGTATGCTACCATTTGAAAAAAAAGAATACATTTCTATATGTTTTTATAGAGTACCTTTCAAACATTATGTAAGAAACTCTACTCTGTAACTGCTTTGTGGGAGGGAAATTAGGTGGCTATTTCATATATCATCTTTGCATCTTTTAAGCTTTGGACCTTGAACATTAGCTCAAAGTCATAAAAGGACATCTCAAAGCACTGAATAAAATAAAAAACAAGAACACAAAGATAAACATTGTTCCTCTCATGTCTGATCAAAATACCTAAAGTTTTAAAACACCATAAACAAAAAATTTTAAAGTATGGTTTTATCTTGACTGAATTCTCTATGGTTGTGAAATTCTGAGGTCGAGTCCATGACCAAGTCTAGGAATTACACATGTTTTGTAATAATAAGAGTAGTGATTATCTACTCAATCATGTCTGACTCTTTGAGACCCTGTGGACTGTAGCCCACCAGGCTCCTCTGTCCATAGGATTTTCCAGGCAAGAGTACTGCAATGGGTTGCCATTTCCTTCTCCAGGGGATCTTCCCGACTCAGGATTTGAACCCATGTCTCTTGTGTTTCCTTCATCTCCTGTGTCTCCTATATTGCAGGAGGATTCACTGAGCCACCAATGAAGCCCATTATAATAGTTTCGAAATCAAGCAGGATCCTGTGTGGTCCTCCTTAGTACAAGGGCCTTCTTGTGTCTCCTTCCTGCGTCTTCCCTGCTTCTTGTTTGCAGGGAAAAGGCTTCAGCCTCCTAGACCTTCCCTGAGTTTCAAAGGGCAGAGTCAAACTGTTACTCATTAGAAAAGTGAGGGAATGCAGAAACAAAGGGAAAGCAGTCAAGAAACAATAGTGGAGGGATGGGGTGGGGTCCTGGTTCCACCTCAAAGGATATATAAGACAGTTTGACATATATCTCTGAGTTCTACAGGAACTAAGACTCTCACTCAGGTGGAGGATGGTAACTTCAGGCTGAGCACAAGCACTTGAACCCCAGACTGTTGACAACCAGAAGGCTGAAGACTGAGATTCCTAGAGCACCACCCTGTTACCTCACCACGAACCAATCAGAAGAAAGACACACTCAGCAGCCCTCCATGAAAATTTTTCTTTAAAAACTCTTTCCTGAAACCCATGAGGGGGTTTAGGTCTTTTGAGCACAAACTGCCCATTCTCCTTGCTTGGCACTTGAAATAGACCTATCTCTGCCCCAAACGCCAATGCTTCTGTTTGTTTGCCCTCAATGTGTGTCGGGCACACAAACTTGAATTTGACAATAGCTTTAGGTTAATCTTTTCAATAATACACATATCACATACTCAAACATTTGTATAGTGTTTTCAAATCTATCTAAAATCTGTTACAAATTCTATTTCAGACAGTATTCTATTGAGAATACAGATAAAGTGACATAAAAGTAATCAAGCTTACTCAGGATTTTTGAAGATTGATTGGTCATTTTACGAATAGCCTCTGCAAATGGAACCACCAGAGTTATATAGTTCCTGGAATCAAGCATGACAGGACACTCTGGGAGCAGAAGGAAGACTGATAAAGCTTCTTGGTGTGAAGAATGACATGGAAGAGCCCCAAGCAGATTATCCTTGAGACATGCGGTTATCTGTGGTTGAAAAACAATCAGGGAAAGGCCCAGGACATATTAGATACAGTATCATAAGAAACAAGATATAAGAAGAGAGGTTTCATATCTACTATATTCCTAATGGAATAATAATTTAGTTTTCCTAAAACCTACTATTCAAACTCCATCACTCCTTGATATCCCAAATCCCCCTAAAGTAGTATGTGAGAACCGTCTTCCCTATTTTATGTTGGAGTCAATTAAAGAAATAAAAGTGAAATCACATGCCTGGACCTACTGAACAAATCGTGAAGGTTGCTCAATTAGAAGGGATCCATACCTAAATCTATCTCACCTAAAATATACCGTAGCAGAGAAAATGGCACATGTTCACCTCACCAATCCTGTTTCATCTTCCTTCAGGGCTCACAGGAAGATGGCATTGCCCGGCCTTCCTGCAGTTAGGTGGAGCCATGTGACCAGGTTCCAACTAATGGAATGTGAGGGAAGGTGATATATGATACTTCCAGGCTTGACCCCTGAAGCCTCTCTGTGACCTTTCACACCCTTTTTCCTCATCTGCCAATCAACATGAAAGATCTACCGGAGAATTTTATGGCCCTGGGGCCTAGAATGCCACAGAGAATGAGCCTGAGTCACCCCTGAATGAGCTTGGGTGGAGTTGGGGAGGGTAACAGAATCTGCCATGCCCAAATATGCCACTCTGACATGACAATTATTTTAAGCTGAAGGCAAGTAAGAAAAAGTAGACACAGAATGAGCTCTCTGGCCTCCCCAATCTTCCTGAAAACAGAACATAATTCCCCTCATCAAGGTGTCCTCTTGTCCACAACTTCCCATATCAGGAAGGGCATAACAGTCTCACTAGCAGAGCTGAGCTGGCCCGCCACACAGCAAACCTTACTACCTAGCCCTTATCTACCATTACTTTCTTCATATATCTGCCTTCCACCATTTGCCATCTAAGAAGCTCAAAGTCCTTTTCCTTTGTCTTTTCACTTCTCTACAAAATTATTGTTCTTCATTTGCTAAGTTGCTATCATGAAGTGAAAGTGAAAGTGAAGTCGCCCAGTCGTGTCCGACTCTTTGCGACCCCGTGGACTGTAGCCCACCAGGCTCCTCCATCCATGGGATTCTCCAGGCAAGAATACTGGAGTGGGTTGCCATTTCCTTCTCCAGGGGATCTTCCTGGCCCAGGGATCGAACCCAGGTTTCCCACAAGCAGGCAGATGTTTTAACCTCTGAGCCACCAGGGAACCATGGACTGTATAGTCCATGGAATTCTCCAGGCCAGAATACTGGAGTGAATAGCCTTTCCCTTCTCCAGGGATCGAACCCAGGTCTCCCACATTGCAGGTGGATTCTTTACCAGCTGAGCCACAAGGACAGCCCCATAATACTGGAATGGGTAGCCTTTCCCTTCTCCAGTGGATCTTCCCAACCCAGGAATCAAACCAGGGTCTCCCGCATTGCCAGCGAATTCTTTACCAACTGAGCTATCAGAGTTGCTAGAGAGGCCCCAATTCTAACCACTCCTTAAAGTTACTTATCACTGAGTATTTCCATCTATATGCAGGATGCACATGTTAATAAACTTGCTTTTCTCTTGTTTGTCTATCTTTTCTTAGTGTAATTTGCAAGGTCCCAGCCAATGAAGCTAAGATAAGGAGAGAAAAAATAATATTTTTTTCCTTCCCTACAGGTGCCTCCTACCTCAACCCTCTTTGGACTTTGGTGTGAGAAAAAAATCTTTACTGTGTGAATAAGCCATTGAGATTTCGAAGCTGTTTGGAGGAGCTTATGTTTGGAAGAGGTAATCAAGACGATGTTGCCCCTTGAACTGGACCTGGGCAATCAAAGCCTCCTCACCCACTCCCACGTGTTTGGAATGTATGCTCTGCCCACTGTTTCCACAGTTGGTATGTTCCAAGGACCCTGGCTTCAGAGAGTAAGGTATTCTGAGACCATCTGGATGGTATATGTGACTGAACCCAGCAGTTAATGCCTCTGTATGAACTTGAAGATTCCAGGGGTTGGGTGTAGAGACCTACTCATCTCGATGTCACCCAAGACAAACCTTGTAAGTTCCCTGGCTTATTAAACCTGCCACCTTCCAATCTGGAGTGGCTGCCTCTTTCTTCAGTCTTTCCTGGTCCTCTGATCACAGGAGCCAGTTTCTGAACCAATAGTTTATTTATTCTAACAGATCTTAGATACTCTTTAACTATGAATGTCTGCCTCTACATAAGGATTAAGTATGATGATACATAAACTGTGAAGTACTGTATATTATTGTTATTATTACATTAATGTTCTTGCAATTTGTTTTTTCATATATTCAGAAGAACATGACTTCTGTTGAATGCTATTAGGTATACATGAGAAAGGTGTACAAAGTCACAAAACATCAAAATAGGGTCAAAAAAGCTAGATTTCTTTTGGCGTATAACATCACAGAGTATTTGATTTACCTGTGTGCATCATGACACCATAATAGTATGCAGTGGTCCCAAAGCTGCTTCACTAAGAGCCCCTTTTTATAGAGTATTCTTCAAAACTAATGTTTCTTAGCACTTATATTAAGTATAGCACACCAAGTAATCTCCCACATCACCTAAATATTTTTGTTAAAAATATACTTGATCACATTTACTATTCTTACTTTTTCACGTTGAAAATTAAAATAGTTTCTACTGCATATTAAGAAACTCTCTCCCCCTTTCCCTTCAAAATGTAGGGACCCACAACAGTATAAAGATGATTTTAGACTGAAGACGTCAGAGATACAGCTAATAGAAGAATGAACGGAAAGAAGCTTTCAGAGCTTTCCTCATCTGACTAAAGGCAGAGGCTTCAAGAATGAAGCAGCCATACATTTCCTCCTAACTGGGCAGGCAAGTGAGCTACACTGCCAGGGAAAAGACCCTGCACTTGAGCTTGGATGAGAAATTGCATAAACAAACCTTACTGCAAACTATCCTATCTTCCATGTATCTGCCTAAAAGCCCCTCTGTTTCCCTGAAAAGTTCATTTGTTTTCTCACAGAAGCCCTTTCTATCCTTTCCCTAAAATTGGTGTATAAACCCTTATTCCTAGCTGTTCTGTACAAGAGTAGAACTTTTCTTTTCTGTCAATCCATCTATTGTTATTTGGTAGGTCCCCAAACATATTGGAGGAGGAAATGGCAACCCACTCCAGTGTTCTTGCCTGGAGAATCCCAGGGACGGGGGAGCCTGGTGGGCTGCCGTCTATGGGGTTGCACAGAGTCGGACATGACTGAAGCGACTTAGCAGCAGCAGCAGCAAACATATGAATCCCATAATGCTCTTTTCATAAATTATACTTCTTAAACATTGTTTTTCTCATACTGAAAAAGAAAACTGTATCTACTGTATATTTAAGCATTCAGTAACAAAAGTGCGTCTAGTCAAAGCTATGGTTTTTCCAGTTGTCCTGTATGGGTGTGCGAGTTGGACTATAAACAAAGCTAAGCGCCGAAGAATTGGTGTTTTTGAACTGTGATGTTGGAGAAGACTCTTGAGAGTCCCTTGGACTGCAAGGAGATCCAACCAGTCAATCCTAAAGGAAATCAGTCCTGAATATTCATTGGAAGGACTGATGCTGAAGCTGAAACTCCAATACTTTGGCCACCTGATGCAAAGAACTGACTCACTGGAAAAGACCCTGATGCTGGGAAAGATTGAAGGCAGGAGGAGAAAGGGACGACAGAGGATGAGATAGTTAGATGGCATCACCGACTCAATGGACATAATTTGAGTAAACTCCAGGAGTATGATGGACAGGGAGGCCTGGCGTCCTGCAGTCCATGGGATTGCAAAGAGTCAGATATGATTGAGCGACTGAACTGAACTTTAGAAAATACTGGAGTAGGTCGCCATTTCCTCCTCCAGGGGAATCTCCCTGATCTCCCTAGAGATTGAACCTGCATCTCTTGTGTCTCCTGCATTGGCAGGTGGATTCTTTACCACTAGTGCAACCCGGGAAGCCCTGGAAAATAAAATGCCAGCACCTAAATCAGTAGTATTTCTCCTTGTGGCTCAGATGGTAAAGAATCTGCCTGCCATGTGGAAGACCTGGGTTTGATCCCTGGATTGCAAAGGTCCCCTGGAGAAGGAAATGGCAACACATTCCAGTATTCATGCCTGGAGAATTCCATGGACAGAGAAGCCTGGTGGGTACAGTCCATGGGGTCTCAAAGAGTCGGACACAACTGAGCAACTAACACACACACACCATATAGTAACTGCATAATAAACACTAGCCCCTCCTCTATCACATTTCTATCTCACTCAACTCCTAAGAAAATTAACTGTTGGTTAATTGGTTCCTGTAAAAAAATTATATTGCTCTATTTCTAAAGTGAATATTGTTTATTACCATCGAAGAAATCCATTCTTTTTCTGTTAACTTCTTGAAGGTATCTCTTGCCATTTCTAAGTCCACATCAATGGAAATCATTTCTCCAGGTTCTCTTTGGATGCAGGAAATGCAAAAATAAATAAACAGATTAAAAGAATATTTCTAACTTCATATATCATTATGTGTAATTTTATTTATCCTACAAAATTAGATATAATCTTTTTTACTTAAAGTTTGCATTCTTTTGAAATCATCGATTTACTTGGCACCAAAAGTTGTTTTTCTTTTTTTTAAGTTTATGTTTTCCTAAAAGAAAACAGGTAACAATTTATTATCTCAAGTTTGGACAGTTAACAATAGCAAAAGTTTACATGCTGTGTCTGAGAACTGAGATCCTTTACCCTTACACTCAGCCTGCACTATGGGAGTTGAAACTCCCTAACCCCATCTATTTTCCATCGATATTTACATTACTTTGGGATTCCACTGGGATTCCACTGTTTCATTAGCATGACTTTATTATTCCAAGACACTCCTGCCCAGGCCAATGGCTTGACTGTTCACTTTAGGAACTTCCTGGAACACAATCAACAGTTTATGCCCTAAAATTCTTTGCATCTCTTGTCTCAAAATCCTTGCCTTGATGTTTCCATCTGTCCTGGATTGTGGTACCTTTCCTCAGTCCTAATCAAATCCCCAACCCTCCCCTCCCACATTGAAAAGACCTGCCTTATTCCAAATTGCTAATTTTTAAAAATCCAAACCTGGCCATGCCCCTCAGAAATACTACAAAGGCTTTGTTTAGGTGTGGCATTTCCCTGGGTTGTGTTGATAATATTTGAGGAGCCTGCATTCTATATAACAATTTGTCTTTATAATATATTATTTAAAAATATTTCAAGTTTACCGGATTAACCAACCAACTGTAATACTAGGGCTAAAACATTCATGCAAGTACTAAAACAAAGTACTATAAATTCCCCTTTAAAATAAATCTTCCTTTGCAACCTTTGGCATCTTAAGATCAAACCTTGAGGTTTCTCACTCCTGAGAAGGGAACATGGAAATTTTAGAAAGATAATATTCTTAGTGTAGAAAAGATTATCCTCTATGTAGTGAGAACTAACTTAAGGCTACAGTGGGGAAGAAGGAGAATGAGTTGCATGGTAGAATCCCCTCCTTTGCTGCCTGGAAAGACGGAAAGAAGAGGAAGGCAAATGGGAGAGAAAGAGAGCAGAGAGAAGCAACGTCTTAATTTCTCATCTCCTGTCTTTGGCTAAATATGTGGAGACAAACAGGGATGCCCTGTGGGACTCTCAAATGACAACTGCCTCATGAGCTGTGGAGGTTAGAAGAGGGGGTGAAGGAAGCCATGACATTCAGCTTCCCTGGGCTTCTCTGGTTCCCAGGTGAAGCCTCTGGATCCAGCAGTTCCTCCAGTCTCCCTGAGGAGTGGCTGAGCATGCAGCTGGGTTAAGAAGCAGAGCTGAGAAATACCTGCAATAGGGATTAAGTGAATACAGAGTACCGCCTAGTGGCGGTTGTATACAGGTATCTTCTGAACCTGTGAGCCAACCTGAGGCCAAATCAACAAGGGAGGGACAGGACGTGACCTAGCAAAGGAGGACTGGGAGGAGTTCCCACCAGCTGCAAGCAGACGTGTAGGCATCAGCCTCCAGAGAAGACAGATGGCAGCCTAATGTTAGTCGCTGTCATGTCCGACTCTGCGACTCCATGGACTACAGCCTTCCAGGCTCCTCCATCCATGAAATTTTCCAGGGAAGAATACTGGAGTGGGTTGCCATTTCCTTCTCTAGGGGATCTTCCCAATCTAGGGATCGAACCCAGGTCTCCCGCATTGCAGACAGACATTTTACTGTCTGAGCCACCAGGTAAGCCCAAGGGCAGCCTAAGGGCCCCTTTATGCTGCTACCCACCCCACTCCCTTGTTATTGCTAAATTAATTATACAAGGAGGCCATCACACTGCAGTGGATCTCAGGCCACGGTGGCCTACAAAAGCAAACCAAAATCTAAGCCTGTAAATTCCTCAAAGTTATGAAATCAAGCCTAAGGACAACCAATCAAAAAACAAACAAGAAAAGCCGACTAGGCTTTAAGATACAGCTAATCAAAGGCTTCCTTTCTTTCTGCGCCTTCTCTATGTCTTTCCCTGAGCTCTTACCACTGGAGCTCTCCACCAGTTCCAAACTGGTGCTGTGTGATGCAGATCGATGTTCACTCTTATAAACTCTTACAATTTTTAACCTGCCTCACTTTATCTTTCAGTCATTCCCAGGTATATTATTGGAGATCAAACAGGGAGGGCAAGGAACAGTTGACCCAGTGTTCAGCATTTAACAAAGGAAATGATAAAACTACTAAGATCAAGTGTCAAACCAAGTAGCAGAGAACTTGGACTCTCCTCTGTGGTAATAAGACTGTTAATAGTTAAAATAAATAGGATGTGTTTTCCTTACTGGGCTCACAATAAGACCTTCAACGTGCAGCCCGGGCCTCTAAGTACATAAGTGAAGTTAGAATGAGTTGATCACTCCTAGATACAAAGATTCTGGAAAAAACACCATTCTTGCCAATCAGATAACACAGGAGGGCAGGGCAGAGGAAGGAACAATGTAAATTAGAGATTACAATTTGTAGTAGTCCAATGGGAAATTCCTTTATAAAACAGAATTCTGTAACAATCCATGGAGTTTTCTATGTTGGATTTTTGGTTCATAGATAACAAAATTCACAAATTAAAATGACTGAGTCTAAATATTTCATTTAAAATATTCTCCAGTGTTTTAAATAAAGGTAAGTCTCTTTAAATAAAGGTAATTATAAATATTACCTCTTCTTTAAAAAACTTGCAGTCAGACAAGCAGGAGATGAAAATATCACTCTAATTTCACTGCAAAAATAATAAAATAAGGTTAAGTCACAACATACTACTAGCATGTTACTTTTATTTTACTCAGTATATAACTGGTGATGTGGAATCATTAATAATGATAATAACTGCTCTCTTAAGAGTTTTCCAAATTCTTGCTATACTTTGTGCATGGTCTGCTAGATCTCATAAAAATCCTTCATAGCTGATTTGATCAAGTCATCTAGATTTAAATAAAATCCACCCTTTTGAAAACAGAAATTTGTGGAGCTGCAGAGAATAAACTGCTGCTGCTGCTGCTAAGTCGCTTCAGTCGTGTATGACTCTGTGCAACCCCATAGATGGCAGCCCACCAGGCTCCCCTGTCCCTGGGATTCTCCAGGCAAGAATACTGGAGTTGGGTGCCACTGCCTTCTCCGGAGAATAAACTATGAAGCTATAAAAAGAGTCAGTCTTGGGGATGGCTTTGTGGGACAGACAGAAAGCATTTTTGATTCACTCCTGAATTTCCCTCACCTATCAAAGCACCTGGCACATTGTACATCTTCAATATAGCCCAGTTAAATGAAGAATCAGTGAATATGTCAATGACTTCTTCAAACTACAGATGGTTTAAATCAAGATTAAAATGCAAATAATTTAATGACAAAGCCAACCCCTCTATCTTATGTCTATGATAAAATGAACCAAGGCTTCAGAACCAAGTAAAAGTGGTTTCTACTTTATCAGATAGAGCCACCTCTTAGCCACTTCATCTTCTATACTTCTTTTTGCCACTGCCATCCATTTTTCTGTCAGAGACTGGTTAATTCGGCTTATTTCTGGCAGGGTTTTCCTGGGAACACTGGTGGAACTAGTATCCTTCTAGGAAGAAAAAAAAAAGAATGATCAGGAAAATACACACACACTCCAAGTAGTAAGTAAGACACAGGTGGGAGACACATGGAACCTGCTCAGGCAGTGGGATTTGGTGGGAGAAGCCTTGGCATCAGACTGGCTGGCTGTTCCATTTCCCAGCCTGGGCCACTTTGATTGGTCTGAGCCTTAGTTTTATCATTTAAAAAGTGAAATAACACAAAAGAATTGAAAACAGAGACTCAAACAGATATGTGTATGACAATATTCATTGCAGCATTATTTACAATAGCCAAAAAGATGGAAACAACCCATGTCCAGGAACAGCATCAATGGATGAATATGGAATACTGTGTGCTCAGTTAGTTAATCATGGCCAACTCTTTTGAGCCCATAGACTACAGCCCACCGGGCTCCTCTGTCCATGGAATTCTCCAGGCAAGAACACTGGAGTGGGTTGCCATTTTTCTCCTCCAGGGAGTCTTCCCAACTCGGGGATTGAACTGGTATCTCTTACTTACATCTCCTGCGTTGGCAAGCAGATTCTTCACCACTAGTGTCATCTGGGAAGCCCATATGGACTATGACTCAGCCACAAAAGGAAGGACATTCTGACACACACTGCAACATGGATGAACTTTGAAAACATTATGCTACATGAAATAAGCCCAATATAAAAACATGATTCCACTTATATGAAACAGGCTAATTGATAGAAAGGATATTAGAACGTACTTGGGGTCAGGGGTAGAGGAGAACTCAGAGTTATTATTTAATGGTTAAGAATTTCTGCTTGAGGGGGAATAAAGAATTTCTGCTTGGGGTGATGAAAAGTTTTAGAGATGGTTAGTGACCATGGTTGGGCTTCTCAGGTGGCACAGTGGTAAAGAATCTGCCTGCCAATGCAGGAGATGCAGGAGACACAGGTTCAATCCCTGGGTCAGGAAGATTCCCTGGAATAAGAAATGGAAACCCGCTCCAGTATTCTTGCCTAGACAATTCCATGGACAGGGGAATCTGGTGGGCTAGAGTCCATGGGGTCACAAAGAGTCAGACATGACTCAGCAACCGAGCAAAACAGTGGTGATGACTGTACAACACTGTGAGTACAATTAATATCACTGAATTGTACATTTTTAAATGGTTAAAATAGCAGATTTTATGTTATGTATGTTTTACTACAGTTTAAAAATGAGTTAACGATGACCACCTCTCTAGGCTCCCATTAAGACTAAAATACATTAGGTATACAAAGCCTTTCAATTCTAGGAAGAACTCAATAAAGACTAGCTTCTTTCAGCCCTTTAACCATCCACAGAGTTTTGCTTTTGTATCAGGGGCTTTCAAACTTATAACAGAATCATCTGGTGATCTTGTTAAAGCAGGGCCCATCCCCACAGTTTCTGATTCAATGGTCAGGAGTGGAGCTCAAGAATTTATATAGAGCAAATTTCTAGGGGATACTGATGCTGATGCCTGCCGATTTGGGAGCCACACTTTGAGAACTGTGGTTCTTTACAATATTTGAAGCCAAATGGTTCAGTCAGAGGTGTCAGAGAAATTTGGGGAAAAAAATCTGTCTTTAATATATTATTTGAAAGACATCAGTGCTATGACTCCATATTATACCTCTGCTTTTGCTAAATTTATAATAAATCAGAGAATTCTGCATCACTTTTGTTTAATGCTTAACTAAAGACCTCTTGAGAAAGATGTATAACCATAATTCCCTTCACTTTCTTGATCTGAGTCCTGGGTGTCCCCTGGAGTCCAGTCATAAGGAAGCTTTTTTCCTCCAACATCCTAGGAACCTCAGGACAATGAGGTGCTTCGTATTGGCACTCACAGACCATTTCTTCTACTTTATTCTTCAAAATCTCGGCTCTTCGTAAGTGCGTGACATCAGACTATATCACCTGCCTCCCTGTCTTCTATGATAATCACCTGCCAAATTCCTAGGCACCACCCTTCAATAATTGAAAACTTTAGCATCTTGTTGACTGTCTTCCTCAGCACAACCATGCCTGTCACCATTCTTTCCGTCATTCTTGGCAACTTCAGAATTAATGAACATAATTTATTTCCCTCCATGACCTCTCAATTCTTGATCTTATCTGTGCTCTTTTCCTCTGCTCCATCTTAGCCATCCAGGCCCTGGATCAGGGTTTCTAAACCGACACAGTGGACATTTTGCATCAGATAACCCTTCTTGTGGCAGGTGTCTTGTGCATTGTAGAATGTCTAGCAGCATCCCTGGCCTCTACCCATTAGACATTAGTAGCAGCCACTCCAACGCACATGGCCCTCCCTCAGTTAGGACAACCTAAACTGACAGACATCTCCAAATGTTTCCGGGTGTGCAAAATTACTCCTAGTGGATTGCCCCAGATACAGGTGATATTTTGTTCTTTATAATTATCAATAATTGTTCTACCTTCTAAGTATCTGCTGGAAACATACTCCTCTCGGATCATCATACACCATCCTTCCACTTCACTGACTTCACAGTGGTACTCCAGTCTAACATTCTTTGATACGGAAATGAGTTAAGACTTTGGGGCTGTTGGGTTGAAATATTCTGCATGTAGAAAGGACATCAATTGACTGGGGGCAGTGGCAGAACGTTACAGACTGAGCGTTTCCCACCTAAGTTCATATATTGGAATCCTAGCCCCCAATGTGATGGTGTTAGGAGGTAGGGCATTTGGGAGGTGATTGGGTCATGACGGGGGAGCCCTCAAGAATGGGACTAGTGTCCTTATAAAGACCCCAGAGAGCTATTTTGCCCTTGTCCCTTTTGCCATGTGAGGATATACGGAGAAGACAGTCATCTATAAGCTGGAGGCAGGCCCTCACCAGACATCAAATGTGCTGTCATCTTTTTTAAGTCATACTGCATGGCTTACGGGATCTTAGTTCCCTGACCAGGGATCAAACCTGAGCCACGGCAAGAAAAGAATGAAGTCCTAGCCACTGCACTGCTAGGGAATTCCCAAATGTACCATTATCTTAATCTCAGGCTTCCCAGCCTCCAGAACTGTGAGAAATAAAATTTTGCTTATAAGCCACTCAATCTACAGTGTTTTGTTAATAGCAGCCAGAACAGACTAAGACACTTACTTTAACAGTGGAACCCACTCCAACATTTTCTGAGGCCCTTGGGCACTCCGATCTGTCAACTCTATTGTTTGCTCATTATCCATCACCCTCCTCATGTCTTTCTTACCCAGCTATGGTCAGCACTATAATCAGTCCTTTATAAATACCTTTAAGTCTTCTGTCTTGAGTCACCTGGGAAAAGTCCACCTATAGTTAATCTCAACTCTGAATTACTCCAAAGGAATCCAAGCAGCTTAACATCAGTGGAAAAAAATAAACAGTGCTGACTGACTTCACCATAAGCCTACGACCACAGATTTCAAATGGACACTCTATACTGGCTAGTAATCTCCCATAATGTTCACCTTTTCACTCTGAGACATGATTGCACACATTCCTTGTATTCCTAAACCTGTAGTGATCATCCTCTGCTTCTCCAAGTTTTAGATAAGGATTGTACATCACTAAGACCTTCCCTGGTGGCTCAGAGGATAAAGCGTCTGCCTGCAGTGCAGGAGACCCAGGTTCGATCCTTGGGTTGGGAAGATACCCTGGAGAAGGAAATGGCAACCCACTCCAGAATTCTTGCCTGGAGAATTCCATGGACAGAGGAGCCTGGCGGGCTACAGTCCACGGGGTCGCAAAGAGTCGGACACGACTGAGCAACTTCACTCAACACCCAAAAAATATATCCTTTTCATTAACAGGGGACTGGAACGCAACAGTAGGAAGTCAAGAGATACCTGGAATAACAGGCAAATTTGGTCTTGGAGTAAAAAACGAAGCAGGTCAAAGGCTAACAGAGTTTTGCCAAGAGAACACACTGGTCATAGAAAACACTCTCTTCCAACAACACAAGAGAAGACGTTACACATGGACATCACCAGATGGTCAATACCGAAATCAGATTGATTATGTTCTTTGCAGCCAGAGATGGAGAAGCTCTATATAGTCAGCAAAAACAAGACTGGGAACTGACTGTGGCTCAGATCATGAATTCCTTATTGCCAAATTCAGATGAAATTGAAGAAAGTAGGGAAAACCACTAGACCATTCAGGTCTGACCTAAATCAAATCCCTTACGATTACCACTAGACCATGCAGGTATGACCTAAATTAAACCCTTATGATTATACAGTGATCGTACAGATTATACAGGATCTATTTGAAGCAACAAATAGATTCAAGGGATTTGATCTGATAGACAGAGTGCCTGAAGAACTATGGACAGAGGTTCACGACACTGTATAGGAGGCAGTGATCAAGACCATCCCCAAGAAAAAGAAATGCAAAAAGGCAAAATGGTTGTCTGAGGAGGCCTTACAAATAGCTGAGAAAAGAACAGACGCTAAAGGCAAAGAAGAAAAGGAAAGATATACCCATTTGAATGCAGAGTTCCAAACAATAGCAAGGAAAGATAAGAAAGCCTTCCTAAGTGATGGATGCAAAGAAATAGAGGAAAACAATAGAATGGGAAAGACTAGAGCTCTCTTCAAGAAAATTAGAGATACCAAGGGAAATTTTCATGCAAAGATGGGTTCAAAAAAAGGACAGAAATGGTATGGACCTAACAGAAGCAGAAGATATTAGGAAGAGGTGGCAAGAATACACAGAAGAACTGTACAAAAAAGATCTTCACGACCCAGATAACCATGATGGTGTGATCACTCACCTAGAGCCAGACATCCTGGACTGTGAAGTCAGGTGGGCCTTAGGAAGCATCACTACAAACAAAGCTAATGGAAGTGATAGAATTCCAGTTGAGTTATTTCAAATCCTAAAAGATGATGCTATGAAAGTGCTGCACTCAATATGCCAGCAAATTTGGAAAAGTCAGCAGTGGCCACAGGACTGGAAAAGGTCAGTTTTCATTCCAATCCCAAAGAAAGGCAATGCCAAAGAATGTTCAAACTACCGCACAATTGCACTCATCTCACATGTTAGCAAAGTAATGCTCCAAAGTCTCCAAGTCAGGCTTTAACAGTACGTGAGCCATGAACTTCCAGATGTTCAAGTTGGATTTAGAAAAGGCAGAGGAACCAGAGATCAAACTGTCAACATCTGCTGGATCATCGAACAAGATCCAACGAGAATTCCACAAAAACATATACTTCTGCTTTATTAACTACACCCAGGCCTTTGACTGTGTGGATCACAACAAACTGGGAGCATTCTTAAAGAGATGAGAATACCAGACCACCTTATCTGCCTCCTGAGAAATCTGTATGCAGGTCAAGAAGTAACAGTTAGAACTGGACATGGAACAACAAACTGGTTCCAAATTGGGAAAGGAGTACATTAAGGCTGTATATTGTCATTCTGTTTATTTTATTTATATGCAGAGTACATCATGCGAAATGCCAGGCTGGATGAAGCACAAGCTGGACTCAAGATTGTCAGGAGAAATAACAATACCCTCAGATATGCAGATGACACCACCCTTATGGCAGACAGCAAAAAAGATCTAAACAGTCTCTTGATGAAAGTCAAAGAGGAGAGTGAAAAAGTTGGCTTAAAGCTCAATGTTCAAAAAATGAAAATCATGGCATCTGGTCCCATCACTTCATGGCAAACAAATGGGGAAACAATGGAAACAGTGACAGACTCTACTTTTTTGGGCTCCAAAATCACTGCAGATGGTGGTTGCAGCAGTAAAATTAAAAGACACTTGCTCCTTGGAAGAAAAGCTATGAGCAACCTAGACAGCATATTAAAAAGCAGATACATCATTTTGCCAACAAAAGTCCATGTAGTCAAAGCTATGGTTTTTCCAGTAGTCATGTATGGATGTGAGAATTGGACTGTAAAGAAAGCTGAGCACTGAAGAATTGATGCTTTTGAACTGTGGTGTTGGAGAAGACTCTTGACAGTCCCTTGAACTACAAGGAGATCCAACCGGTCCATCCTAAAGGAAATTAGTCCTGAATATTCACTGGAAGGACTGATGTTGAAGCTGAAGCTCCAATACTTTGGCCACCTGATGCAAAGAACTGACTCATTTGAAAAGACCCTTATGCTGGGAAAGATTGAAGGTGGGAGAAGGTCACGACAGAAGACAAGATGGTTCGATGGCATCACTGACACAATGGACATGAGTTTGAGTAAGCTCTGGGAGTTGGTGATGGACAGGGAAGCCTGGTGTGCTGCAGTCCATGGGGTCACAAAGCGTTGGACACGACTGAGCAACTGAACTGAACTGAACTGAACTGTACATCACTGAGAAAATGGAAACAGGCAAGACCTAACCTTGCCTTCCTACCTCACCTCCACTGTTCCTCATCAAAACAGAATAAAAACTTCTGCCCAAAGCCCTATATTCCACATTGGACCCTGGACCCCACTTCCTCACACCTATTCTAGGACATTAGCTCTGCAATTATTCTCTTTCTCAGGAATTATCACTTTTTCCTCCTGAACTGGACTATTCTCATTAGCACACAGACATACCTTAACATCACCACTCCTAATAACAATAAAAACCTCCCAAGGTCCTCTACTCCCTTTCACAACAAAACTTCTCAGAACTTTCACAGTCATTGCCTCCACTTATTCCCCTCTATTCTCTGTCCATCCCACTTAGTCAGGTTTCATCCTCTGTCCCCTGAGACGACTCAGTCTTGACAAAGCAAAAACAAACTCTGTGCTCATCTTACTTGACCTCTCAGCAGTATGTGTCAGGTTTGGCCACTTCCTCTTTCTGCAAAGACTTTCTTCTCTTGTCTTGATGAGCCACGCTTTTCTGGTTCTCTCCACCTCAGAAACTGGTTCTGCTCAGTTCTTCTGGCCCTGCCTCACTGCCTGACCTCCTCATGGAGAAGTCCCTCGAGGCTGGATTCTGTCCCCTGCTCTTCTCGTTTCTACTCTCACTCCAGGCAACTTTTCATCCAAGCCTCTGGCTTAATAACAGTCTGTAGTTTAACAACTATCATGTTTATTTTCCAGTGCTAGCGTCCTCCTTGAGATCCAGAGTTGAACACGCAATTAAGACTTTAGATCTCCTCTCCAAGGACATTTCAAATGAACCTCATCTCCCGTAACTGAGCCCATTTCCATACAACTCCAGCTCATATAACTCTTTCACGCTTTCCTACTATACTCTGTCTGACTGGTTTCCTTTTTGTCCCTCACACATGCTAAACTTATTCTTGCCCCAGGGCCTCTCTATTCCAGAGAGAGTGGTCCCTCTCTCTGGAATGCTCCTCCTGTGGATTTAAGCATGGCTAAGAGTGTATCTACTACTGCGGCAGGAATCCCTCAGAAGAAATGGAGTGGCCATCATGGTCAACAAAAGAGTCCGAAATGCAGTACTTGGATGCAATCTCAAAAACAACAGAATGATCTCTGTTCGTTTCCATGGCAAACCATTCAATATCACAGTAATCCAAGTCTATGCCCCAACCAGTAACGCTGAAGAAGCTGAAGTTGAATGGTTCTATGAAGACCTACAAGACCTTTTAGAACTAACACCCAAAAAAGATGTCCTTTTCATTCAGGGGACTGGAATGCAAAAGTAGGAAGTCAAGAAACACCTGGAGTAACAGGCAAATTTGGCCTTGGAATACAGAATGAAGCAGGGCAAAGACTAACAGAGTTTTGCCAAGAAAATGCACTGGTCATAACAAACACCCTCTTCCTACAACACAAGAGAAGACTCTATACATGGACATCACCAGATGGTCAACACCGAAATCATATTGATTATATTCTTTGCAGCCAAAGATGGAGAAGCTCTATACAGTCAGCAAAAACAAGACCAGGAGCTGACTGTGGCTCAGACCATGAACTCCTTATTGCCAAATTCAGACTTAAATTGAAGAAAGTAGGGAAAACCACTAGACCATTTAAGTATGACCTAAATCAAATCCCTTATGATTATACAGTGGAAGTGAGAAATAGATTTAAGGGACTAGATCTGATAGATAGAGTGCCTGATGAACTATGTAATGAGGTTCGTGACATTGTACGGGAGACAGAGATCAAGACCATCCCCATGGAAAAGAAATGCAAAAAAGCAAAATGGCTGTCTGGGGAGGCCTTACAAATAGCTGTGAAAAGAAGAGAAGTGAAAAGCAAAGGAGAAAAGGAAAGATATAAACATCTGAATGCAGAGTTCCAAAGAATAGCAAGAAGAGATAAGAAAGCCTTCTTCAGCGATCAATGCAAAGAAATAGAGGAAAACAACAGAATGGGAAAGACTAGAAATCTCTTCAAGAAAATCAGAGATACCAAAGGAATATTTCATGCAAAGATGGGCTTGATAAAGGACAGAAATGGTATGGACCTAACAGAAGCAGAAGATATTAAGAAGAGATGGCAAGAATACACAGAAGAACTGTACAAAAAAGATCTTCACAACCCAGATAATCATGATGGTGTGATCACTCATCTAGAGCCAGACATCCTGGAATGTGAAGTCAAGTGGGCCTTAGAAAGCATCACTATGAACAAAGCTAGTGGAGGTGATGGAATTCCAGTTGAGCTATTCCAAATCCTGAAAGATGATGCTGTGAAAGTGCTGCACTCAATATGACAGCAAATTTGGAAAAGTCAGCAGTGGCCACAGGACTGGAAAAGGTCAGTTTTCATTCCAATCCCAAAGAAAGGCAATGCCAAAGAATGCTCAAACTGTAAAGTAATGCTCAAAATTCTCCAAGCCAGGCTTCAGCAATATGCGAACCGTGAACTTCCTGATGTTCAAGCTGGTTTTAGAAAAGGCAGAGGAACCAGAAATCAAATTGCCAACATCCGCTGGATCATGGAAAAAGCAAGAGAGTTCCAGAAAAGCATCTATTTCTGCTTCATTGACTATGCCAAAGCCTTTGACTGTGTGGATGACAATCAACTGTGGAAAATTCTGAAAGAGATGGGAATACCAGACCACCTGATCTGCCTCTTAAGAAATCTGTATGCAGGTCAGGAAGCAACAGTTAGACCTGGACATGAAACAACAGACTGGTTCCAAATAGGAAAAGGAGTTCATCAAGGCTGTATATTGTCACCCTGTTTATTTAACTTATATGCAGAGTACATCATGAGAAACGCTGGACTGGAAGAAACACAAGCTGGAATCAAGATTGCCGGGAGAAATATCAATAACCTCAGATATGCAGATGACACCACCCTTATGGCAGAAAGTGAAGAGGAACTCAAAAGCCTCTTGATGAAAGTGAAAGTGGAGAGTGAAAAAGTTGGCTTAAAGCTCAACATTCAGAAAACGAAGATCATGGCATCCAGTCCCATCAACTCATGGGAAATAGATGGGGAAACAGTATCAGACTTTATTTTTCTGGGCTCCAAAATCACTACAGATGGTGACTGCAACCATGAAATTAAAAGACACTTACTCCTTGGAATGAAAGTTATGGCCAACCTAGATAGCATACTCAAAAGTAGAGACATTACTTTGCCAACAAAGCTTCGTCTAGTCAAGGCTATGGTTTTGCCTGTGGTCATGTATGGATGTGAGAGTTGGACTGTGAAGAAGGCTTAGCGCCAAAGAATTGATGTTTTTGAACTGTGGTGTTGGAGAAGACTCTTGAGAGTCCCTTGGACTGCAAGGAGATCCAACCAGTCCATTCTGAAGGAGATCAGCCCTGGGATTTCTTTGGAAGGAATGATGCTAAAGCTGAAACTCCAGTACTTTGGCCACCTCATGTGAAGAGTTGACTCACTGGAAAAGACTCTGATGCTGGGAGGGATTGGCGGCAGGAGGAGAAGGGGACGACAGAGGATGAGATGGCTGGATGGCATCACTGACTCAATGGACGTGAGTCTGAGTAAACTCTGGGAGTTGGTGATGGACAGGGAGGCCTGGTATGCTGCGATTCATGGGGTCGCAAAGAGTCGGACACGACTGAGCGACTGATCTGATCTGATCTGATCTGAAGATCTCTGCTCATATGTAACAGCCTCTGGGAGGCCTTTCCTGACCGACATTTCTAAAGAAGCCCATCTCATCTCATCAGTCTCAAATGGCCCATTTTATTTTTTTTTCAGAGGAACTGTCGCTCTCTAACACAACTGTATTTATGTGTTTCTTGTCTGTACTTCCCGGTAGAATCCAATGCCATGAATGAGGACATACTTGTGTGTATTATTCACAGTACCCAGGGACCCAGAGCACAGTCTGAGACAGAAGCCTGATCAAACAGCTGTAACAAAGCAACCAAGCACAATCTCCTGACTATCCCCAGCAGCACAGACTTTTGCCTTGCTTACAGTTTTCTGTCCCAGAGAATACAGTTAAGAGTCTATATGAGTGTTGTTTAAAACATCCCTAATAATAGAAAAAAAGTACAAATTATTAAAATAGCTATGTATTCTTTTTCTCTCTCAAACATTTCAGAACTCGTTCAGAAATATAATAATATAAACCTCTCTGTTAATAATTAGGAGGGTGCTAGAGCATGGTGGGTAATGGTGGGAATGGTGGGGCTGGATTGCTTAGGTTTGAATCCAGCTCTGTCAGTTCTTAGCAGCATAATTTTGGGCAAGTCCATGTCTCTGAGACTCAGTTTTTTCATCTGTAAAATGGGAGTGATGATAACAATCAGAGTTGATTTGAGGATTAAGTGTGTTGATCTATTTACAGTACTTTGGTTGCTAACTCATGGGTGACAATTAGTATTAGTCATTGTTAGCACCATTGGTATCTGTTAGGAATCCAAATGAGGAAGTGAGAATTACATAATATTTTTAAAGAAGAATTCTAACAGAGGAACTTACTAGGTTAGTAAAAAAAATGTAATATATACAAATGACATAATGTTTCAAATACCACCATGAAATCCAGAAGAAAAGATAATTTTTAAAAGTAACAGAAATTGTAATAGATACCTGGGAAGTTGTCACAAAGTTGGCATATGTTCCAGCAAAAATATGTTTGACTTGAACATCCGCAAGGTCTAGAAGAAAGTCATAAATCCATGCTTATTGTTTTTTAGATGTAAAAAGTATAAATCTTTTGTTATAAACATAAAACTGCTTTTAAAAAGTCTTTTAAAAAAACTAATGTATTACCAAGCTAAATTTACTTATTCTTTGGCTTCTAAATAGATTTTGACTACAAACAGCATAAAAGATTAATACTGATCAGATTACACATTATATATTCCCTTATCTTAAAATTTAATTTTCCATGTATTTACATAATGAAACCAGGCTGGTGTGCTTTAGTAGAGATTTGATTAAATATATAAAAAGTGTGCTATTCTGTTGAGGTTTGACAGAAAACAATAAAATTCTGTAAAGCAATTATCCTTCAATTAAAAAATAAATAAAAATAAAAAATAAAATAAAAGTGTGCTATTCTGAAGTGTAAATAACTGATTCTTTTGTACTACCTTAATCTTTAGAAAAAATTACTTAATATTCCAGGAAGCATTACATTAAAAAAATGCTTATTCTACAAATCAAAGATAACGGTACCAAAAGAACCACAGTTCTATGCATTTTTGAAAGGAAACTGAATAATATTTTTCCTCCAATGACACCAATTAAAACAAAATGACAAATCGTGGGACCACTCATACCCTTAGCAGAAACCAGGCAGCTAATGTCAGAGCTCTCTGCCCCCGGATGTGGTGATCTGCTTGCACAACCTGGTCCACGACCAAAAGACACCACCTGACCCGTGGTATAGATGTATGCAAGGGTGTGATCGCTGCAGGAGACAGAATATTGTGAAGACTTATTATAAGGAGTCATGCTTTTTGAGAAAGATGATGTCTCAACACAAAATAACAGATTTATTTTATACTAAGTACCCAGACCCCATTATCACAATGTCAGAGTTAGAGAGTACCAAGTCATATGGCCAAACAAATGGTGGGTGAATAGTGACTTATTACCAACCCTAAAGGCAGAATATTATTGATGGGTCTTTGCTATGGTTTCTATCATTTGTGTTTTAAATGTAAGTTCTTTTTGTCTTTTGCTCTTTTTACTAATTGGGTGGATAATAGCCAAAGTGTCCTCATGCTGCTGTTGCTGCTGCTAAGTCACTTCAGTCATGTCCGACTCTGTGCGACCCCATAGACAGCAGCCCACCAGGCTCCCCCGTCCCTGGGATTCTCCAGGCAAGAACACTGGAGCGGGTTGCCATTTCCTTCTCCAATGCATGAAAGTGAAAAGTGAAAGTGAAGCCGCTCAGTCGTGTCCGACTCCTAGCAACCCCACGGACTGCAGCCTACCAGGCTCCTCCATCCATGGGATTTTCCAGGCAAGAGTACTGGAGTGGGTTGCCATTGCTTTCTCCTAAAGTGTCCTCATAGGGAGGGATAAATTAGGAGATTCGGATTAATACACACACACTATAAAATAGATAGCTAAGGACTTACTGTATAGCACAGGGAATTCTACTCAGTACTCTGTAATAGCCTATATGGAAAAGAATCTAAAAAAGAATGATATATGTATAACCAATTCATTTTGCTGTATAGCAAAAACTAACACATTTTAAATCAACTATACTCCAATAAAAATTTTTTTTTAAGTTCTCATACTTAGGTTATGCAAAACTCAGAATGCACATGCAAATATACATCATCTTCTACTTGCATGAGGGTAATTTTGTCTAATGAACTCAAGAAGATAAGCACCACTATTTTTGTTATATACAAACTCCCCTCACCCTAGAATCTAGTAAGGTGGTCTATGCCCAGTACATTGCCAATAAATTCTTATGAAATAAAAGAAATGCCTAGAATAAAGAAGAAAAACAGAAAAATTAAACCATATTTGAAAGGAGCAAATTTTCAGAAAGGAAAATGATCTATAAAAAGAGTAATCACATATTTTAGTGTTTTAAGGTTTCAAAACATTTCATAAAAGTTATTTCTAAGTAATAAAATACACCACTTTCTTCTCTCACTTAAAAAGACCTAGTACCTTCCACAGTCTATCTGTGAGACGAGGCCTTCAATTCTTTCCACAAGTTGTGGACCCCTCTTCTCAGCAGTGGGATCATGTCCCAGCTGTCCATAGCTATTGTCTCCAAATGTGAATACTTTCCCATCCTGTTTAAAAAAGGAAGAATCAGACTAATTTCAGGCTAAAAGTGTAATTAAAATTTAAAAGATTAAGTCCCATAAGAGAGTTTTATGAGAGCACTATGGTAAATATAAGCTTTATATGAAGAAGGGTCTTATATTTATTATTTCTACTAGTGAATAAAGAGTTAACATATTAAACTTGAAAAATCACTGGCATTCCCTTCAGAACTGGGTACTTACTATGTATTTGTAGAAAGAATTGATGGAGAAATTAACTGGTTCAAGAGTAACACTAACACTTAAATATAAGGTTGCTTTATTTATTTGAGCATTTCTCTGAAAATAAATCTCTTTTCAAAAGATGATTCTGGATTAAACAATTCTAGCTCTTTCCTGCCAACTGATACTATAATCCAAGCATATTTTTAAAACAAACAAAATATAAATTATTTTATATATTTTGCTTTAAATAAACATTTCAACCACACAAATAGTTTTCAAATCTATTCATTACAGCTATGGAGAGAATCCATCTTGTCAGAATGAATTGCATGGCCAGTATAAGACATTCAGGATGCTGATTCATAACTGTGCCAAGTAAGAAATGGAACATAGAATGTTTCGTTCTGTAATGTAGGCCACTGAAACCTATAAAAATTACTTTGTTACTTCTACAATATTTTTCATATGTAGAGCTATATTATGACAGAATAATTGCTAAAGGGATTGGCTCCTAATCTATAAGAGATTTTAAAATATCTAAAAATATTTCCTGAAGCTGAAATTAGCTTTTGTTATAGGATCTTAAAAATTCCATGGCTTGGCTAACTTCTCCTCGTTAGAGATCTGTATGCTGAATGGGTATCTTCAGATAGTAATACACATATTGTTTTCCACAATAATTAGTACACGTACCTTACAGTAACAGTTTCTCTGGGACTTAAAAAAAATAGAAAAATGGGAATTCCCTGATGGTCCAGTGGTTGGGACTCAGTGTTTTCACTGCCAGGGGCCCAGGTTTGATCCTTGATTGAGGAGTTAAGATCCCACAAGCCACAAGGTATGGCCAAAATATATATATATCTCAAGATGTTTTGGTTTACCTGGGTAAGCACTGCAGTGTGCTTGTAACCACAGCTGATAGAAACCACACCGAGAGTCTTCAGTGCACCAATTGATACAGGCTTATATCTTTGAACTGTGGAAAGAAAGCAGAGTCTCTCAAGTATAAGAAATAATCATGTATCATGAGTTTTTATATATTTTAATATTTTTGTTATCTTATTATAATTCATCAACATAATTTAAAATGTGAACAATCAGAAGTATTATAAAACAGAAAGAAAGTCCTACACTGGAAAAGAAAAGCAGTCCTTTAGCATTTATTTTTGGAAAATATTTAATTTTCTGGAATGACTAAGGCTATTGGCCAAGAAACCTAAGGTTTAAGACCCCACTTCCCAATAATATTTCCATTATGCTGCATTCATTTTTGTCACATTATAGATGTTCTGCAAATATGCAATAATAATTGAGAAAATAAGAGGACCCACTTCCTGTTGATGAAGTTAAATGAAATGAGATGTAAGAGATCAGCATGGTACAGGTATGGGGTCATCCAGCCACTAAGTCGAGTCACAACTCTTTGCTTCCCCATGGACTGTATGTAGCCTGCCAGGCTCCTCTGTCTATGTGATTTCCTTGGTAAGAATACTGGAGTGGGTTGCCATTTCCTTCTCCAGGAGATCTTCCCGACCCAGGGATCAAACCAGCTTCTCCTACATCGGCAGGTGGATTCTTTACCGCTGAGCCACCAGGGAAGCCGTGGTACTGGTATGTAACAGGAGCTAAATATACATGAGCTGCATGTAAAGAATTGAATAGAAGGGCTCATCAGGAAGACATCACAGTGAGTTTTTTTGAAAGATTGTCAGAGGAACTGGTTGTTTCTCATACTGCTAGCAATTGTCTGAAAAAGGGTTCCCAAACTTTGTTGTGCAAGGGCACTACCTGTGCAGTCTTTGGTAATGACTGATGCCTGGCTTCCCTCCCCAGACATTCTGATTTAATGGTCTGGGATCCAACCTGGGCACTGGGATTTTTAAACATTCTTAGAGTAACAAAATAATGGCCTTCCAAAGATGTACAAGCTCTTTTCCCAGAGCTCAGTGGTAAAGAATCCATCTGCAACACAGGAGACACAGGAGACTCAGGTTTGATCCCTGTGTCAGGAAGATCCTGTGGAGGAGGAAACAGCAGTCCACTCCAGTATTCATGCTAGGATAATCCCACGGACAGAGGAGCCTGGTGGGCTACAGTCCATGGGGTCACAAAAAGAGTTGAACATGACTGAGCACACAGAGGTGAATATGTTAGAGGACATGGCAAAGAGGAGTTACGAAAGCACGTGAATTTAAGGTTTTGTTAATCAGTTGACCTTAAAATAGGAAGGTTAGCTTGGATTGGAGAAGGCAATGGTACTCCACTCCAGTACTCTTGCCTGGAAAATCCCATGGACGGAGGAGCCTGGTAGGCTGCAGTCCATGGGGTCGCTAAGAGTCAGACACGACTGAGCAACTTCACTTTCACTTTTCACTTTCATGCATTGGAGAAGGAAATGGCAACCCACTCCAGTGTTCTTGCCTGGAGAATCCCAAGGACGGCGAAGCCTGGTGGGCTGCCGTCTATGGGGTCGCACAGAGTTGGACACGACTGAAGAGACTTAGCAGCACCAGCAGCAGCAGCTTGGATTATCTAGCTGTGCCCAATGCAGTTACAAGGGTTCTTTAACTGAGGAGGAGGGGGTCAGAAAAGTCAATGTCAGAGTAATATGACTTGAAGAAGGCTTCACCAGCCATTGCTGGCTTTGAAGAAGAAAGGGGGCTATAAGTCAAGAGTGTAGGTGCCAGTAGAAGCTGGAAAAGGCAAGAAAATGGTCTGTCTTCCTCCAGGAAGCCCCTGTTGACACTTTCATTTTAGCCCCGTGAGACCTGCATCAGAACCATGAGATAATACATCTATGTTGTTTGAAGCCACTAGATTTGTGGTGATTTGTTATAGCAGGAATCAAAAAAAAAAGTTAATAGAGTGATTCTAATGTGTCCCAAAGTTTGGGAACCACTGTTTTAACCTTTAAGAGTGCCTTTTGCAGAGCTGGTCTTCCAAGTAGAAAGAAAGAAGGACTTACTATAAGCCTAACCCATTACCTGGGGCGTTATTCCCACTGAGGGCCAGCTGCCCTGCACTGTTGCTTCCCCAGCCAAATGAAGTCCCAGAGAGTGACAGGGCAAAGCTGTGGTGCCCTCCTGCAGCCACCTGTGCCAGCGGGATCCCCTCCAGGGACCTCACCCTCTGTGGGCTGGCTTGGGAGGGGAATTCCTTCCCCAGGCCCAGCTGTCCATGGCTGTTCGTCCCCCATGAAAACACTTGGCCATCTGCAAAAGCAAAGAGGAGAAATTCAGAAGTGCAAACATTCTGAATGTTTAATAAAGTGTAATACCAAATTCAAGGAGAAACTACCACCTTAATTCTAAAAATCTTTAGAGAATAAAACAGGAGTAAAGGAGGTTAAAGCACCTTTACTAAAGGCAAAGTGAATGGCCAAGGTCACATTTAAAAATCTCTTCCAACAACATCCACTCTTCTTTTCCCTCCCACTTAAGAATACCCATGATCTTTCATCTGCTCCAGTTAAAAATCCTGGAGTCATCCTTGACTCCTCTCTCTTTTTTTACAGCCTTCAACCCAGCAAATACTGAAGTCTCTGCTTCAAAATCTATCGAGGATCCAACTGCTTCTCACCACTTCACTGTTACCCCCTTACCTGCCAAGTTAATGTCACTTTTCTCCTGGAAAATGGCAACAGCATCTCACTGCACTCCCACATCGTATCCCTGCCCCCAGCAGTTTCTGCTCTCATGAGCAGCCAGAGTGCGCTTTTAAAAACATGTCTGATAAAACCCTTCAAGAGCTTGCTTTCTCACTCAATAAAAGGCCAGTTCTTACCATGGTTCATAAGCCCCCACAGCTACTTCTCAGACTGCATCTCCCCTGGCTCCCTTCTCTTCCTCTCCAGAGCCTCTGCTGCTCCTGAGCACCCTGCTAGGCATGGTCTTGCATCTGCATCATTCCATGGCCTTAGCATCATCTCTCTCTCTCCTCTCCTTTTGGTCTTTGTTCACGTCTCACCTTATGAGGATAGGTTCCCTGATCTCCTTTATAAAGTAGAAAGACCCCTTCCCTCCACCTACCCCTTCGCTCTCTGTCCCCTTTCCCCGTCTCACTTCTCTTCACATCCTTATCCCTATTATACCACACAATTATTCGTCCCTGTGTTTAAGGCTCACTTCCGCTACATCTCCCCAGAATACAAGCTTCATGAAAGCAGTCTTAGGTTTATTCACTGCTATATCCTCTTTGTTGGATATACTGTAGGCACTCAATAAATACTTGTGGAATGACCGGTGGGGGTGGGGGTAAGCAACATTTTATGTTGAATTTGACTAGAGATAGATCATTTACAAGAGGTAAAAAATCAAGCTCTTCTAATGCTAAATTATGTACCCAGAGAAATGCTAACACATTTCAGATTTCTACAAGTTATTATATCTAAGTTTTCTTTTTAACTTTAAATGCATTAAAATGAACCCCAATGCATTAAAACTCAACAGGTACTATTTGTATTCAAAAAATTACTTCCTGATGACACTTACAAGATCCAAGAAGACTTTTTTACCTTCTGATAATGCCACGGAGTGGTAGTGTCCACAGGCAACTTGTATAATTTTGATACCAGCCAGAGTTTTTATCTTCCTATAATAATAATGGTACAAAATCTATTAATCCTTCTTCAGATTGGGTCACCAAGTGGACTACAGATATTTTAAATTACTTTCTTGCATTTCTGTAACACATTTATCCCAAAGCCCTCAAACTGTTCTCAGCATGACATCAACATGTATAAAAATACAGGGCAGAATCCAAAATAATATATAATGCAAAAGTGATTTTTATTGGGCTTTTAATGTATTGTATAAAGTTCTAAACTTTATACTATACTTACCAACCTAAAAGAAAAATAAATTTCTTTATGCACATATAGTGTAGGGTTTTAGAATTTATGGAGCACTGTCACCTACACCACCTACCTTAAGCCCTGTGAGATAAAGATACTACTAGGTTGATTCTTATTAAATTGCTGTTTTTGTAGATTAGAACATACTCTTGCAAGTCCCTTGGACTGCTAGGAGATCCAACCAGTCCATTCTGAAGGAGACCAGTCCTGGGTGTTCATTGGAAGGACTGATGCTAAAGCTGAAACTCCAGTACTTTGGCCACCTCATGCGAAGAGTTGACTCATTGGAAAAGACTCTGATGCTGGGAGGGATTGGGGGCAGGAGGAGAAGGGGACGACAGAGGGTGAGATGGCTGGATGGCATCACTGACTCGATGGACTTGAGTGTGAGTGAACTCCGGGAGTTGGTGATGGACAGGGAGGTCTGGCGTGCTGCGATTCATGGGGTCGCAAAGAGTTGGACACAACTGAGCGACTGAACTGAACTGAACTGATTAGCAATTTTATACGGTTGAACCTAGAAGAACTCAAAGAGGTCAACTGGTATCAAGCTACAGAACAGATTCAAACCTTGGGCTTTTCTTTACAAGTTCAATGCTTCATTCCTCCGAGCCACAGCCATCTCTTATACAATTTAATGACCAGAGAAGGTAACAAGAGGTAACTTCCTAGCATTAAAAAACATGTTTTTGAAATTTCTCAGTGTATGTAATTCATGAACACACAGTTCAGACTGCTTATCATATTATTTGGCCTAGGAAGCTGTGTGTGAGGATATGATTTTCCCCCAATTTTACTAAGTAAAATATTAGGATCCAAGGGCTTATGGCAAGCCAAAAGATTATGTTGGGAGTAACACCTTTCCTCTTTCAACTTGTGTTCTCTGCTTGGGGAACCTGCAAATTAACTGCCATAGATTAACAGGGAAAAAAAGACAAAAAAGTTTATATGTGCAGATAGAAGCTCCCAAGTAATGGAAAATTTGTACAATAACCTGAGTAGAGGTTTAAATATATTAACTTAGCAAAAGGGTCTTTTTTTTTTAGGGCTTCAGTGGTAGAGTATGAAAGGTTCTATTGGGTTTTTTGATGCAAATTGGGCATTTTATTTTTAAGACAGCTGAATTCATAGGAAACTCCCTCAAAGGAGGGTTAATGGCAGCTTATGTATTTTCAGGAGGCCCTGTTTTAGTCAGATAAGTTATCTCTGTGAATCTTCTGGAGCTCAAATATTTTCCCTTTAAAATAATCTTTATACTAACTCTGGAGGTCCAAGTGTCATTCCTGTACATAAGATTAAGATCAAAGCGTCACAGGTTCTCACATCATGTGGCCCTTCTCTTTCACAGATCCTAATTAAGTAGTAATTGGTGTTCTATGTTATTTTCCCTGCCTCCTTCCGTCACAACACTGTAACCCTTCAGGTTAAGTAGTGTGTTTGTTATAGTCATCTTTGGACCCTGGCAATCTTGCATGGTGCCTGGCACATGAAACTCAAAAACACTAAATGAATGAACTAAAATACGTACTTAGGTATAAAAGTTGTTTCCTTAAATTCTCCAATTCCCAGCTGTCCTTCAGAAGCAGCTCCCCACGCGAAGACCCTTCCTTTGTGACAGACAGCCAGGGAGTGCTCCTTTCCACAGCTCACCAGAGCCACGTTCAGAGTTTCCAATGCCGGAATTCGTTCTTTAGGGACAAAAACAAAACAACCCACACCAAGATTGCTAATTTAATACCAAGTTTAAGAAAGTACTTTTCTTCAAAAGGAAGAGTCACTGGGGTGTCTCATCTCTTCCAGTGATTTTTAAATCAAGGCCTAAAGTCCACTTTAAAGGAGAGAAGAAAATAGGCTCATCGTGTGGCACATCTTTATGGAATATCGCTACTATTTAAAAGGATGGGCATGTGGAGGAATGGAACCTGTAAGGACTTGATGCTTGGCCTAACACTTCCTTGTGATGGTGGAGTAAAAAGCTCAGCTAGATAAAGGGAGCCAGAGAAAGGATGGGCTCACCCCTACTCCATTCCTCTGACTTCCCAGCCTTCAACAGTGAGAACAGTGAATCCTCTGCTCAGGAAGAGATGGGCAGGGAGCCTGCCTGAGTATGAGAGGCAGATGCCAGATGCCCTCCCAATGAAACTCTGGGCGAATTACTTAATATGCCTCTGGATGGGTCAAATACGCCCACAGTTGAAACTCTGAGCATTTTTCCCTACAGGACAATCTAAACTGTTTTCCCAAAGTGTTTGTCTCTGAATTATTAGAGGCTTGGAGTTAAGCACATCATTACCAGTCAACTTTTTGTTAATATTTAAGTTTTCTTTTTTAGTCTTGTGATCTTATTCTTTTCAGTGATTTACTTTTCAAACTGTGCAACAAGGAAAAAAAAAAATTCCAAAGATGCATACACTCATAGAATAGAACCTGGTACCTCATTGCTGGAGAAGAATTTGGCTTTAAGGATCACATTGTCCCTTACTTCCACTTTACGGGAATCAGGATATACCACCCCAAAGCATGCCACTTTGGCATAAGGATAATTTTGAGCTGAAGGCAACTGAGAATCAACAGATGCAGGAAGAGTTCTCTGCCTTTCCCTATCAACTTAAAAACACAAATGTGGCATTCTCTTCTGAAGGTGTACCCGCCTCCCCCTTTCATACCAGGAAATGTGACTCATCACCAGAGTTGGTACTGAGATAAGATTGCATAAACAGCCTTAAGTAAAATAACCCTTAAATTTCATTAGTTTCCCCCATATATTTCAAAATCATTTCTCCACAATTATCAATTCCTCAAAACCCAAACCCTCTACTCTTTGTTAAATGGCACATAAGCTCCTAAGTCTAACCCCTTCTTTTCTGTGAACTCCTGTGCACATATTAAAACTGTAAGGTTTTTTCCCTCCTTAATCTGCCTTTATCAATTTAGTTCACAGGTCCTCAGGACAGAACTAAGGGTAGAACTAAGGGTAGAGGAAAAGTTTTTCCCCCCCAGACATAATTTTTGGAATTTAAGTAAATAATCAGAAATGTGACATTACTTACAATAATGTCAATCATAGTATTATTTACAAAAGCCCCTGATGAGAAAAAAAACAAATTTCCCTAAAAGAAGAATAGTTATACTGTCAGAGCCTAGAACACTATGCAACAATTCAAAATCTGTTTTTAAATAGACTATAATATAGTATAGATTATAATATATTATATACATAATAAAAGGGCAACGTTTGTGATATGCTTGATGAAGAACACAACTTACAAAGTTATATAAATCTGCACATACAAAGCTTATAAAGACATAATTTTATAAAGATTAAATATGTAATAGGAAAATAAGGCAAAAAAGAAATGCATCAAAATGTAAGTTGTCTTTGGGTGTTAGACTAATAAGCGATTTCTTTTCCTGTGTTTCTACAATAATCAATACTAGCAAAATGCTAGCATACATTATTTTAAGGGTATTTCGGAAGGAGTTACAGTGTTCAAACTACAAACTACGTTTGGAAGGTCACTCTGTTCCAGATAGGTTCGCATAGGTAAGGACTGGTCTCAAAAGGCATGTCTGTTCAGAGGAACGCGGTCCAGTTTAGTTATGCTCTCAGTTTCCTTTCGAAGATAAACCTACTGGAAACCGAAACAAACCTGAGGCGCGAGGAGGAAACGAAACTGATGGACCTGCGCTCCGGCAGCGCGGAACCCTGTTCTCCTGTCGCCTGTGGTCCAGCAGACCCACGGCTCCAGCACCGCCACCCGTCTGATCCCTTGCCCCGCATCTGAGTCCAGGAGCTCACCTGGCTGCTCCCCGCGCGGCGTGCCTTTCCGGCCCAGCTGGCCTCGGCTGTTGTCCCCGCACGACTGGACCGTGCCGTCGCTCAGCAGCAGTAGCGAGTGATGCTCCCCACTGGCCGCCTGCAGTAGCGTGTTGCCGCCAGCACACACCTGGCGCTCCCGCAGCGGCCTTCGGCCGCCAGCGCGCCAGCAGAAGTACATCGCCTTCCCGCGCTCCGGCCGCCTGCCCGAATCTGTGAGCTCTGCTAGCCCAGCACCCTAAGGCTAGTGACGAGTGCGCGCTGTTACTCAGAAAACCGGAGGCTGCGTGAGCCGCGCCTTCGCTGGCATCTCCCTTCGGCCCCTCCTCTTCCTCCGTTCCCCAACAGTCTCCCTCCTCCCACTTTCCCTTCCTCCCGCCAGCACTGACCTGACCTCTTCGTCGCCTCTGGCGAATGGCTTTCAAGAATTAAACTTGAGCCCCAAGCTCAGAGGAGCAGATGAATGAAGCCTAAATTTGCATCCTAGCTAACCCACTTAATGGAGAAAGAAATGGTAACCCACTCCAGTATTCTTACCTGGAGAATACCATGGACGGAGGACCCTGGTGGGCTACAGTCCATGGGGTCGCAAAGAGTCGGACACGACTGAGCGACTTCACTTTCACTTTCACTTTAAACCACTTAAATGCTGTGTGACTCTGGGCAAGTTACTTAACTAATCTGTGTCTCAGCTATCACGTCTATGAAATGTAGACAGTTCAGTTCAGTTCAGTCGCTCAGTCGTGTCCGACTCTTTGCACCCCATGAACTGCAGCACGCCAGGCCTCCCTGTCCATCACCAACTCCCGGAGTCCACCCAAACCCATGTCCATTGAGTCATTGATGCCATCCAACCATCTCATCCTCTGTCGTCCCCTTCTCCTCCTGCCCTCAATCTTTCCCAGCATCAGGGTCTTTTCAAATGAGTCAGCTCTTCGCATCAGGTGGCCAAAGTATTGGAGTTTCAGCTTCATCAGTCCTGCCGATGAACATTCAGGACTGATCTTTAGGATGAACTGGTTGGATCTCCTTGCAGTCCAAGGGACTCTCAAGAGTATTCTCCAACACCACAGTTCAAAAGCATCAATTCTTCCGTGCTCAGCTTTCTCTATAGTCCAACTCAGTACAGCAAATTTAATGTGTTAGGATAAGGTAACAGATAATACAGCGTGTTAAAGTAATGTCTAGAGTACTTATAAAAGTATCATCGAAACTGTTTTTGGCACTGCAAATGCAAATCCTCATGGTGCTTACATTCTTTTGTGTATAAACAGATAAATATTTTGTATAATGTCAAATGGCAACATGAAAAATAAAACAGGAATAGAGGGTGAGGACAGACGGCACTAGCATTTTTTAAAATAAGATATCAGGGAAGACCTCTCTGATGAAGTGACATTTGAGCAGAATCAAGGGGATCTGGGAAATGAGGGAATGAGTCATGCTTATGTCTAAGGGTGGAGGGTGAAGTGGAGCATCTGGAGGCTTCTGAACAGAGAAATGATATGATCTGACTTTAGTATCAAGAGAATTATTCTGGCTACCATGTAGAAAATAATAGAACAGAAATGGAAACAGAAAAACCAGCTAGGGAAGGCTACTACTGTCAGAGTGCATGATAGTAGGGTGATGCTGAGTCCAAGACTAAGGTGACATCCAAGAGGGGGAAAAAGAAGACATGATCATATTCAAAATGGTTTAAAAGCCAGAATCTACAGAGCAGCTGATGAATTGGAAGTGAGAGGAAAGAAGAAAAGGGATTAGGATTACTTGAACGTTGGCCTGAGCGACTGAGGTGAAAGGCGGTACGCTTTACTCGGGTGGGAATATCGAGAAAGGCACCAGTTTGGGACTGATGGATCAGGAGTCCCGTCTGGTAATAACTGTGAGATGCTTGTTATACAAGGAGGCAATAAAATCAATCATTCTAGAGTTGTGGAGAGAAGTTGAGGTGGTCATAAAACTGGGAGTCATCAGTGTACAAATGATAGTTAAAGCAAGAAGACTGAATGAGATCACCTGGAGAAAAGTGTGTTAAGCATGGAACAGAGGACTCATCCTGGGAGGAAAACCAGGAAGGGGAGTGTGCACAAGCAAGTGAAGAATCAAGGAATGATTAACTCAGTCAGTTGCTTTTTGAGCAAGGTTAAGTGTTGATCTTTAGATTTGGCAAAATGGAAGTCATTGGTGACCATCAGCATTAGCCATCATCTGCATTATTTTATTTTATGACAGCATCCATTTTATACTCTCAGCTCACCTCTCTTTACTACTACATTTTAAGTTCTCTAAAGATGACAATAAATGTTATTTGTTTTTCTACCTCAATAATGTCTAGCTCGTATTAGAGGCTAATAAGTACATATTAGACAAATGGATTGGTAAGTGGTGATTTCATACTTTTGGTTTCATTTTATTGCATGCCATATATAACCTTTCTCGGAATAGTAATTTCCTAAATGTTTATCACTTTCCTCAGGCATAAGACACCAAGTCCTCATATTGTTTCTTTTTTTTTTTTTTTAAAGCAGTCTACTGGAGAACTAAACTGTAAGTGTATCATTTTATGTCTCTACTACCTAGCACAGTGTGTGTCACTTAAAAAGAGCTCAATAAATGTTAGTGAGATAGTGAATCAAGTAAAGAAATTGAGAACATTTGAGAAAGATATAATTCTCAATTAGTCTGTGTTCATGCACTTGAAAATAGTATTTAGCACCTATTTACTGAATGTTTACCATGTGTTAGCTACTTTAAATAAAATATCTAATTTAACTCTTTCACCAGCTTTTCTCAGTTAAGGTTCTTCTGGCTGCAAGTGACAGAAAATATGACCTAAGCTTGCTTAAGCAAAAAGGAAATTTACTGGTAAATTGCATTGTTATTCAAAAATATTTACTGTCCCTCTGCACACTATGGCATCAAGCTTGAGTATGTGAATTTGTTCTGGCCAATGACACGTAAGCAGGAAGCATATGCCAGGCAGATGGTTTAAAAGCCAGTACTTATTTTCCCTACTCTCTTTTCCCTCTATTACAGCAACTGGTGATTTTCTCCAAATAGAAATTCCTCCATCATCCTGAGACCCAGACCAAAAATAATCTCGCAGAGTTGCAGCCATTCTATGGCGCATAAGAGAGAAATAAATCTTTGTTGTTGTAAACCCCTAAGGTTTTTTTTTTTTTTGGCGTGGGGGGGAGGTGGTGGTGGTGTTTATTATTGCACAGAGAACATAACTTAGCCTCTTCTGAAGTTCACATAATTGAAAAGTCCATCAGCCTAGCTGATTTGGGGAAGTACTGTCAATAAGGGCTCATACAATGTTCAAGTGATTCCATTTCTCTGTATCTCTTGCTATGAAGGCTTCATCTTTGGGCCCCAAGCACTGTAGTGCACAGTTCCAGAACCTCCTCTGAGGTGGCAAGAGAGTTATAGCAGCTCTAGAGTCCCTTGGACTGCAAGGAGATCCAACCAGTCCATTCTAAAGGAGATCAGTCCTGGGTGTTCTTTGGAAGGAATGATGCTAAAGCTGAAACTCCAGTACTTTGGCCACCTTACACGAAGAGTTGACTCATTGGAAAAGACTCTGATGCTGGGAGGGATTGGGGGCAGGAGGAGAAGGGGATGACAGAGGATGAGATGGCTGGATGGCATCACCAACTCGATGGACATGAGTTTGAGGGAACTCGGGGAGTTGGTGATGGACAGGCAGGCCTGGCGAGCTGCAATTCACAGGGTCACCAAGAGTGGAACAGGACTGAGCAACTGAACTGAACTGAAACTTTGTATCCAACTCTCAGCTTCACAGCCTGTGGAGAATCTGCTCACAAACAAAAGCCTCGGAGCTTAGCCATAATACTCTCAATGGACAGATTTGGATCGCGTGTCCATCCCTGAGTCAATGAGATCTGCCTGTTGGAAGCTCATGCATGCTCACAATCTGAGAGTGAAGAGTAGGTGGATTCCAAAATGAAAGCTGGGTGTGTTGCTGGAAGAAGTAGAGGATGGATGCCAAGGAGATTAAGCAACAGGGATTCTCTACATCAATCATGTAAACTAAGTAGTAGTATTATTCCCATTTTTTAGGTAAGAAATCAAGTCTCAGAGAGTTTTGGTAACTTGTTTGTTGATAACATGCATGTAAATAGCAGGATTTTAACATTAGCCAATTTGACTAGAAAGCCTATTTAATTTCTACTATAACATACTTGTTGCTGGTTTGCTGGTTTAGACGCTAAGTCGTGTCCAACTCTTGCTACCCCATAGACTGTAGCCTGCCAGGCTCCTCTGTCCATGGGATTCTCCAGGCAAGAATACTGGAGTGGGTTGCCATTTCCTTCTCCAGGGGATCTTCCCGACCCAGGGATCGAACCTGGGTCTCCTGCATTGCAGGCAGATTCCTTACCAACTTAGCTACGAGGGAAGCCCGTAACAACATACTTGTTGGCCTTTAACAAATCAACTGCCATATATTTCTCCAGCAAAGGTGGGTTTGTTTGGAATCAGTGAAGAATTGCAATTCAGAGTCTGCAATCATGGTACACCATGTGCAAATCCCCCCATGGCAAGCGAAGAACAGTTCTATGGAGGGGAAAAGGAAGTTGGGAGGACTATAGTAAGCTAAGAGCCCATGGCTTTTCATTGGCTGAGTCCTTTTTCTTCCTGCTGGGCTCTGCTATGGTCTAGAGCCTGAGAGCTCCCACTTCTGGTGTCCCAAGTCATTTAATTGAGGTTTCTATTTATTAATTTTTACACTTTTGAGTCCCTGATCTTTGGGCTATCTTTGGGCTGATGGCACATCCTCACAATCCTTCCATCTAGGTAATTTCAATTCATAGTATATTCTTTCTTCATTGCAAACTCCGCCCCTAATTAATAGTTGCTGAAGGATGTAGGCTCATATTAGCAACATCTCATTTTCTATACACTTTGTATCTCCAGCATCCTACTCTAGTTCAGTTATTTTGCATATTTTGTGATAATATCTCACATTATGTTTTCCTAAGAGTTACATGCAAAAAACACAGCTCTGATCATGCCATTTAACTGTTTTAATGGTTGTGTCAGACTCTTTGCGACCCCATGGACTGTAGCCCTCCAGACTTCTCTGTCCATGGGGATTCTCCAAGCAAGAATACTGGAGTGGGTTGCCATGCCCTCCTCCAGGGGATCTTCCCGACCCAGGGATTGAACCCAGGTCTCCCTCGCTGCAAGCGGATTCTTTACCATCCGAACCACCAGTGACACAAAATTCTTTGTGTATAATTAAGGCCCTCCAAGATCTGCTTGTAACGGACATTTCCAGGTGCATTCTATCAACAGTTAAAGGTGTATCTCGTTCTCTCTCTCACTTGTGTGTACACACACACACACATATACACTCTTTCAGTCTGCTGTTTCAACAAACAACTTGCCTCTTTCTCCCAGATTTTTCCAAATCCATGTCTTTGTTCATTCTGAGAAGACGAGTTTTCTTTTCTCTATTTCTGTTTATGAAAATATGTATGTCTTAAATGCCTCATCTCTGTAAAGTACTTCTTGGACTCCACAACATCAGTTACTCCCTCCTAGGCTCCTACCACAAATGATGACCTCAGTACACGCGCACTCCCCAACATGATACTGTCGCAGTGAAAAGGGAAAAAAAGAGGAATGACTTTTTTCCTTTCCCTTTCCTGAGAACAAAGATGAACGAAAATGGTAAAGAGAACAGTGAGCAGGCCTGAACATCCCTAGTTCTTTTACTTTAACTGCTCCTAACTCTGCATATCTGTAACTAAGTTTGCTTTCCTGCCCCCTAACTCTGCAGGAGCTACACATCACACTTTTGTGACGCCTTTGACTCTATGCTAAATATATTCTCTGTTTGGTGTTTACCCTTACACTACCCTTCCCCTTGTAGTTACACATGAAAAAGAAGACCACAGAACCACTGAACTGCCAGACTCAATTACTGGGTTACTGATGTCAACCTATGACTGTCTTTGAAGCAAAGAAAGAGGAAGAAATCAAGATCCTAACACTTTTGTTCCTCATCACTGACTCCTGACTGTGAGCCTTCAACTTACATAAGCCACTAGACACCTCAAAGAGGGTGGGGGGCAGAGTTCTTGAGGCATGAGCCTACTGTGTCCCCATCTGTCAGCTGAGAATTAAAACCACCTTTCTATCTCCTCCAAACTCTGTCTCCATATTTTTCATTTGGCTTTGGTGGGCAGTCAAGTGGGCCTTAGGAAGCATCACTACGAACAAAGCTAGTGGAAGTGATGGAATTCCAGTTGAGCTATTTCAAATCCTAAAAGATGATGCTGTGAAAGTGCTGCACTCAATATGCCAGCAAATTTGGAAAACTCGGCAGTGGCCACAGGACAGGAAAAGGTCAGTTTTCATTCCAATCCCAAAGAAAGTCACTTAATAAGTTTTCAATGACTACTAGGTGAATTAATTAGGTAAAATTCATGGTTAATATTTTTCTAATAGTTACTGAATGTCCACTATGGGTATAACAAAGAGGAAACAAAAGATAATAATTACTGTTTACATTATCATTTACTATTTACATTAGTGTTTACTTTAGACTTCACAAAATCCCTCCAGCTATTTTCCCTGCTATGTCCTCATAAGCCCTGAGTAAGCAGGCATGAGAGGGAACACTGTCCCTGCTTCACAGGTGAAGAGTTTAGGCTCAGAGAGGTCAAAGTGATTGGTCACAAACTACAGATCAGTAAGTGGAATAGCCCATGGTTTTCCCTTCCACTTTATGACCATATCTGATGAACTTCCCTTTCTCAGAGAACAAACAGGTTAAAAAAACAGAAAAGTAATAGACACTGATTGTCATTGTATCTTTAAAATCACACTTTGAAGGTAATGTATACCTAATACCTTATACCAACAGCCTTTTTTTCTTTTTTACTAATTTTTCCTGACAGTGATTTATGGAGGACAAGAGGATGAGAAAAGGGAAAGAAAATACAATTTCTTAACTACTCACCACATGTCAGTTTCTCTCACAATATATTTCCCCATTTGAGTTTGGTATCCATCCTGTAAGATCCATGTACTGTACCCCCGAGTGAGTAAGTGAGTGAGTGACGTCGCTCAGTCGTGTCCAACTCATTGCAACCCTATGGGCTGTAGTCTGCCAGGTTCCTCCACCCATAGGATTTTCCAGGCAAGAATAGTGAAGTGGATTGCCATTTCCTTCCCCAGGGGATCTTCGGGACCCAGGGATCGAACTCAGCTTTCCTGCATTGCAGGCAGACTCTTTACCATCTGAGCCACCAGTGAATCCCACTGTACCCCATACAGATATGATTAACTGGAGTCTCAGGAAATTATAAGTGACTTGCTTGAGATAAATAGTAAGATAAATGGGGGACCAGACTCAAACCATGCCTTCTTCTCTACTGTCTTTCCACCACACAGCGCTGACCAAGGTGAGATGAGAAGGAGGTTAGAAAGGGGATAAGAGAGAAGAAGAGCTTACAAAAGGTCATCATGGACCACATGAGGTTGAGGAAAGCAGAATAAACCAGGCAGAAGGAGGGGAAATGGGCCTGAGGTTAGTCCTTGAGGATCAGCTGGAAGGACATTTGAGAAGAGGGAGGCATTTTGCACTTCCGTTGCTTTCCCCTGTCATCCTCTTCCAAGACCTACTTCTGCCTAATCCTCACGCTTCTGAGTTCAAAGCCCATCTCCATGCTCCTCAGCAGGACAGCCCTTAGACAGGAATAACGGGAAGTATACGGCACTCCATGTATCATTTAGCTTGATTTATGATCACAGCCCAGCTGCTACCCCAGATACCCCCAGGATGGTCCCTGGAAAATGTCATCTAGTGACTCTTCATAAATGGGCAAGACAATTAGGATAGATAGTACTAACTAGTCAGTGGGAGAAGAAACCACCTGCTCAAACCCCAACCTTTCAGGATCCTTAGAGATAAGCAGGTGGTGCTAGTGGTAAAGAACCCCCAAGCCAATGAAGGAGACGTAAGAGTTGCGGTTTGACCCCTGGGTAGGGAAGGTCCCCTGGAGGAGGGCATGGCAACCCACTTCAGTATTCTTGGCTGGAGAATCCATGGACAGAGGATCCTAGAAGGCTCCAGTCCAAGCATGCAGAGATAAGAAATGGTAGTTTTGAATCTTAACTCTAGGTGGCAGTATTACTCAACCTGATTTCTTTGCTCTGAGGCAACAACTTGGGCTTTCCAGATGCTGCAATGGTAAAGAATCCGCCTGCCAATGCAGGAGACCCAAGTGATGTTGGTTCAATCCTTGGGCTGGGAAGATCCCTTGGAATAAGCAATGGCAAATACTGCTCTAGTATTCTTCCCTGGAAAATTCTATGGACAGAGGAGCCTGGTGTGCCTGGTGGGCTAAAGTCCATGGGGTTGCAGAGTTGGAGGCGACTGAGCACACACACAGATGCAACAACTTGATCTATTTTTTTATGGTTGACATTACTTTTCTATAGGTAATCTTATAATTGTTAACAAGGATGTTTATGATTTTCTTTCCTATGATCATTGTAAGATTGGTATTCAAATTATTAAATTCCCTTATCTAGGGGATCTTACCAACCCAGGGATTGAACCCTAGCCTCTTGCATTGCAGGCAGATTCTTTACCAGCTGAGCCACAAGGGAAGCCCAAGAATACTGGAGTGGGTTTCCTATCCTTTCTCCAGCAGATCTTCCCGACCCAGGAGTCAAACCAGGGTCTCCTGCATTGCAGGCAGATTCTTTACCAACTGGGCTATCAGGGAAGCCCTAAATTATTAAATACAAAAATTAATATTTAAATTACTTAGAAAAATTACAAAATTCTACTCTCACATTATTATTTTATCACTACTTCACTGCCATAATGCATTACTTTTATAACACTGCATTTATCTGGAGTCTACCTGCAATCTCAGAGCTCCAGAACAGAGTCCTGAACAGGAAAAAAAGAGAAAAAGTTTTTCTCCAGCCTAGAAATGGGTGCCACTCAAGCTAGGGTATGGGTTACCCAATAATAAATTGAGGATTGCCTGAAGTTTGTCTTTAAAACATTGCTTAAATTAATTTGTTAACCTATGTGAACTAGTGAATCTGTCCCTGTAAGTTAGGCTTAATTTCATCTGCATATAATTAAACCATCAAATAATAGTGATTAACAAGGTACAAGTTTTTCTCTTACACATTAAAAGTCTTGTGGTGAGCAGCCAAGGGCTCATGTGGTGGCTCCATGATCTTACAGGGAATAAGGCACCTTCTATGTATTTTATTTGAGAACCTAACTTCCATCTTCAAGGTTGCCTCATGTTCCAAGGTGACTGCTGGACTTATAGTTCTCATTCTACTCCAAGCAACTGGAAAGGAGATCTGATGCTCCTGTCCCCTAAATCCCAGGCAATACTTCTGAATACATTTGGTTAACCAAAACTTGTTCACAAGTAGCTGCATAAGATGCTAGAAAATGTCATTTTTAGCTGAGCATCTTGTATATGTGCTTGGTCACTCAGTCATGTCCAACTCCTGGTGACCCCATGGACTGTAGCCCACCAGGCTCTTATGTCCTTGGAATTTTCCAGGCAAGAATAATGGAGTGGGTTGTCATTTCCTACTCCAGGGGAAAAGCAAAGGAGAAAAGGAAAGGTATACCCATTTGAATGCAGAGTTCCAAGAATAGCAAGGAAAGATAAGAAAGCCTTCCTCAGTGATCAGTGCAAAGAAATAGAGGAAAACAATAGAATGGGAAAGACTAGAGATCTCTTCAAGAAAATTAGAGATACCAAGGGAACATTTCATGCAAAGATGGGCACAATAAAGGACAGAAATGGTATGTACCTAACAGAAGCAGAAGATATTAAGGAGAGGTGGCAAGAATACAAAGAAGAACTGTACAAAAAAGATCTTCACGACCCAGATAATCACAATGGTGCAATCACTCACCTAGAATCAGACATCCTGGAATGTGAAGTCAAGTGGGCCTTAGGAAGCATCACTACAAACAAAGCTAGTGGAGGTGATGGAATTCCAGTTGAGCTATTTCAAATCCTGAAAGATGACACTGTGAAAGTGCTGCACTCAATATGTCAGCAAATTTGGAAAACTCAGTAGTGGGCACAGGACTGGAAAAGATCAGTTTTCATTCCAATCCCAAAGAAAGGCAATGCCAAAGAATGCTCAAACTACTGCACAATTGCACTCATTTCACACGCTAGTAAAGTAATGCTCAAAATTCTCCAAGCCAGGCTTCAGCAATATGTGAACCGTGAACTTCCTGATGTTCAAGCTGGTTTTAGAAAAGGCACAGGAACCAGAAATCAAATTGCCAACATCTGTTGGATCATGGAAAAAGCAAGAAAATTCCAGAAAAACATCTATTTCTGCTTTATTGACTATGCCAAAGCCTTTGACTGTGTGGATCACAATAAACTGGAAAATTCTGAAAGACATGGGAATACCAGACCACCTGACCTGCCTCTTGAGAAATCTGTATGCAGGTCAAGAAGCAACAGTTAGAACTGGACATGGAACAACAGACTGGTTCCAAATTGGGAAAGGAGTACGTCAAGGCTGTATATTGTCACCCTGCTTATTTAACTTATATGCACAGTACATCATGAGAAACGCTGGACTGGAAGAAGCACAAGCTGGAATCAAGATTGCCAGGAGAAATATCAATAACCTCAGATATGCAGATGACACCACCCTTATGGCAGAAAGTGAAGAAGAACTAAAGAGTTTCTTGATGAAAGTGGAAAAGGAAAGTAAAAATGTTGGCTTAATGCTGAACATTCAGAAAACTAAGATCATGGCATCTGGTCCCATCATTTCATGGGAAATAGATGGGGAAACAGTGTCAGACTTTATTTTTGGGGGCTCGAAAATCACTGCAGATGGTGACTGCACCCATGAAATTAAAAAACGCTTACTCCTCAGAAGAAAAGTTATGACCAACCTAGACAGCATATTAAAAGGCAGACACATTACTTTGCCAACAAAGATCCGTCTAGTTAAGGCTATGGTTTTTCCTGTGGTCATGTATGGATATGAGAGTTGGACTCTAGAGAAAGCTCAGTGCCAAAGAATTGATGCTTTTGAACTGTGGTGTTGGAGAAGACTCTTGACAGTCCCTTGGACAGCAAGGAGATCCAACCAGTCCATCCTAAAGGAAATTAGTCCCGAATATTCATTGGAAGGACTGATGTTGAAGCTGAAACTCCAATACTTTGGCTACGTGATGCGAAGAACTTACTCATTGGAAAAGACCCTGATACTGGGAAAGATTGAAGGTAGGAAGAGAAAGGGATGACATAGGATGAGATGGTTGGTTGGCATCTCCGACTCAATGGACATGAGTTTGAGTAAACTCTGGGAGTAGGTGATAGACAGGGAGGCCTGGTGTGCCTGGCGTCCATGGGGTCACAAAGAGTTGGACGTGACTGAGTGACTAAAATGAACTGAACTGAACTCCAGGGGATCTTCTTGACCCAGGGATGGGACATGTGTTTCTCGCATCTTCTGCATTGGCTGGCAGATTCCTTATCACTAAGCCACCTGGAAAGCCCTGAGCATCTTAAATCCCATATAAAATTTGCATTCTGATACCAAGAAGGAAGGAGAGGATTATTAGATCACAATGAGCAGTCTTTCCACAACCAGCAAGAAATTTAAGATGTTTGGTTCAAGCACATATAGCAGATAAAGCAGCTTCATGGGTGTGTGACCAGTGTACTCAGTTGCATGAGGTTCTGCTCTCAGAAGGCCTTGCACTTAGTTTAATGTTCTCTCTTGAAATTCTTAATAATTTTATCTTTGAACTTGTGTTTTGTAAGTGAAGTCAGATTTAAAACTGGAGTATGCATGTGAGCAGGGGAGATACATGCAATATGTATGCTATTTCTTGACACCCTATTCACATATAGTGTTCAGGATGCCCCATTAGCACAAAATCCCATTGGGTCCATAATTTTGATGATTTTTGCATACAAATTAAATGCTTATGTTTGCATTTAAACCTGGTATGCACAATGTAAAGGTGAATGGCAAAATTTATGCTAATAATTTATATATATATGGAGAAGGAAATGGCAACCCACTGCAGTATTCTTACCTGGAGAATCCCATGGACAGGGGAGCCTGGCAGGCTATAGAGTCCATGGGGGTCGCAAAGTGTCAGACATGACTTAGCAACTAAACAACAGCAACAACTATATATATAGAGACACATATATGTGTGTCTATATATATATTTCCTTAGAATAACATTAGTTTAAAAAAAACACACACACAACAAATTGAAAAAGAGATTGTGGAAGATCACCTTACTGTTACCAAAGAAACATCCAAGCAAAAAAATGGGAAAGTAAATCACCAAAATGTGACTGTTACGATGTTTACAATTATTCTTTTAATTTTATTTTATTTTTAAACTTTACAATATTGTATTAGTTTTGCCAAATATCAAAATGGATCCGCCACAGGTATACATGTGTTCCCCATCCTGAACCCTCCTCCCTCCTCCCTCCCCATACCATTCCTCTGGGTCATCCCAGTGCACCAGCCCCAAGCATCCAGTATCGTGCATCGAACCTGGACTGGCAACTCGTTTCATACATGATATTATACATGTTTCAATGCCATTCTCCCAAATCTTCTCACCCTCTCCCTCTCCAACAGAGTCCATAAGACTGTTCTATACATCAGTGTCTCTTTTGCTGTCTTGTACACAGGGTTATTGTTACCATCTTTCTAAATTCCATATATATGCGTTAGTATACTGTATTGGTGTTTTTCTTTCTGGCTTACTTCACTCTGTATAATAGGCTCCAGTTTCATCCACCTCACTAGAACTGATTCAAATGTATTCTTTTTAATGGCTGAGTAATACTCCATTGTGTATATGTACCACTGCTTTCTTATCCATTCATCTGCTGATGGACATCTAGGTTGCTTCCATGCCCTGGCTATTATAAACAGTGCTGCGATGAACATTGGGGTACATGTGTCTCCTTCCCTTCTGGTTTCCTCAGTGTGTATGCCCAGCAGTGGGATTGCTGGATCATAAGGCAGTTCTATTTCCAGTTTTTTAAGGAATCTCCACACTGTTCTCCATAGTGGCTGTACTAGTTTGCATTCCCACCAACAGTGTAAGAGGGTTCCCTTTTCTCCACACCCTCTCCAGCATTTATTGCTTGTAGACTTTTGGATCACAGCCGTTCTGACTGGTGTGAAATGGTACCTCATAGTGGTTTTGATTTGCATTTCTCTGATAGTGAGTGATGTTGAGCATCTTTTCATGTGTTTGTTAGCCATCTGTATATCTTCTTTGGAGAAATGTCTATTTAGTTCTTTGGCCCATTTTTTGATTGGGTCATTTATTTTTCTGGAGTTGAGCTGTAGGAGTTGCTTGTATATTTTTGAGATTAGTTGTTTGTCAGTTGCTTCATTTGCTATTATTTTCTCCCATTCTGAAGGCTGCCTTTTCACCTTGCTAATAGTTTCCTTTGATGTGCAGAAGCTTTTAAGTTTAATTAGGTCCCATTTGTTTATTTTTGCTTTTATTTCCAATATTCTGGGAGGTGGGTCATAGAGGATCCTGCTGTGATGTATGTCGGAGAGTGTTTTGCCTATGTTCTCCTCTAGGAGTTTTATAGTTTCTCATCTTACGTTTAGATCTTTAATCCATTTTGAGTTTATTTTTGTGTATGGTGTTAGAAAGTGCTCTAGTTTCATTCTTTTACAAGTGGTTGACCAGATTTCCCAGCACCACTTGTTAAAGAGATTGTCTTTAATCCATTGTATATTCTTGCCTCCTTTGTCAAAGATAAGGTGTCCATATGTGCGTGGATTTATTTCTGGGCTTTCTATTTTGTTCCATTGATCTATATTCTGTCTTTGTGCCAGTACCATACTGTCTTGATAACTGTGGCTTTGTAGTAGAGCCTGAAGTCAGGTAGGTTGATTCCTCCAGTTCCATTCTTCTTTCTCAAGATTGCTTTGGCTATTCGAGGTTTTTTGTATTTCCATACAAATTGTGAAATTATTTGTTCTAGCTCTGTGAACAATACTGTTGGTAGCTTGATAGGGATTGCACTGAATCTATAAATTGCTTTGGGTAGTATACTCATTTTCACTATATTGATTCTTCCAATCCATGAACATGGTATATTTCTCCATCTATTAGTGTCCTCTTTGATTTCTTTCACCAGTGTTTTATAGTTTTCTATATATAGGTCTTTAGTTTCTTTAGGTAGATATATTCCTAAGTATTTTATTCTTTCCATTGCAATGGTGAATGGAATTGTTTCCTTAATTTCTCTTTCTGTTTTCTCATTATTAGTGTATAGGAATGCAAGGGATTTCTGTGTGTTGATTTTATATCCTGCAACTTTACTATAATCATTGATTAGTTCTAGTATTTTCTGGTGGAGTCTTTAGGGTTTTCTATGTAGAGGATCATGTCATCTGCAAATAGTGAGAGTTTTACTTCTTCTTTTCCAATTTGGATTCCTTTTATTTCTTTTTCTGCTCTGATTGCTGTGGCCAAAACTTCCAAAACTATGTTGAATAGTAATGGTGAAAGTGGGCACCCTTATCTTGTTCCTGACTTTAGAGGAAATGCTTTCAATTTTTCACCATTGAGGATAATGTTTACTGTGGGTTTGTCATATATAGCTTTTATTATGTTGAGATATGTTCCTTCTATTCCTGCTTTCTGGAGAGTTTTTATCATAAATGGATGTTGAATTTTGTCAAAGGCTTTCTCTGCATCTATTGAGATAATCATATGGTTTTTATTTTTCAATTTGTTAATGTGGTGTTTTACATTGATTGATTTGCGGATATTGAAGAATCCTTGCGTCCCTGGGATAAAGCCCACTTGGTCATGGTGTATGATCTTTTTAATGTGTTGTTGGATTCTGATTGCTAGAATTTTGTTAAGAATTTTTGCACCTATGTTCATCAGTGATATTGGCCTGTAGTTTTCTTTTTTTGTGGGATCTTTGTCAGGTTTTGGTATTAGGGTGATGGTGGCCTCATAGAATGAGTTTGGAAGTTTACCTTCCTCTGCAATTTTCTGGAAGAGTTTGAGTAGGATAGGTGTTAGCTCTTCTCTAAATTTTTGGTAGAATTCAGCTGTGAAGCCATCTGGACCTGGGCTTTTGTTTGCTGGAAGATTTTTGATTACAGTTTCAATTTCTGTGCTTGTGATGGGTCTGTTAAGATTTTCCATTTCTTCCTGGTCCAGTTTTGGAAAGTTGTACTTTTCTAAGAATTTGTCCATTTCTTCCACGTTGTCCATTTTATTGGCATATAATTGTTGATAGTAGTCTCTTATGATCCTTTGTACTTCTGTGTTGTCTGTTGTGATCTCTCCAGTTTCATTTCTTATTTTATTGATTTGATTTTTCTCCCTTTGTTTCTTGATGAGTCTGGCTAATGGTTTGTCAATTTTATTTATCCTTTCAAAGAACAAGCTTTTGGCTTTGTTGATTTTTGCTATGGTCTCTTTTGTTTCTTTTGCATTTATTTTTGCTCTAATTTTTAAGATTTCTTTCCTTCTACTAACCCTGGGGTTCTTCATTTCTTCCTTTTCTAGTTGCTTTAGGTGTAGAGTTAGGTTATTTATTTGACTTTTTTCTTGTTTCTTGAGGTATGCCTGTATTGCTATGAACTTTCCCCTTAGGACTGCTTTTACAGTGTCCCACAGGTTTTGGGTTGTTGTGTTTTCATTTTCATTCATTTCTATGCAAATTTTGATTTCTTTTTTGATTTCTTCTGTGATTTGTTGGTTATTCAGCAGCGTGTTGTTCAGCCTCCATATGTTGGAATTTTTAATAGTTTTTCTCCTGTAATTGAGATCTAATCTTACTGCATTGTGGTCAGAAAAGATGCTTGGGATGATTTCTACTTTTTTGAATTTACCAAGGCTAGATTTATGGCCCAGGATGTGATTTATCCTGGAGAAGGTTCCATGTGCACTTGAGAAAAAGCTGAAATTCATTGTTTTGGGATGAAATGTCCTATAGATATCAACTAGGTCTAAATGGTCTATTGTATTGTTTAAAGTTTGTGTTTCCTTGTTAATTTTCTGTTTAGTTGATCTATCCATAGGTGTGAGTGGGGTATTAAAGTCTCCCACTATTATTGTGTTATTGTTAATTTCTCCTTTCATACTTGTTAGCATTTGTCTTACATATTGCAGTGCTCCCATGTTGGGTGCATATATATTTATAATTGTTATATCTTCTTCTTCGATTGCACTTGATCTTAGCCAAAAGGCCGAGAAGCGATTTCTTCTTGGATTGATCCTTTGAACATTATGTAGTGACCATCTTTGTCTCTTTTCACAGCCTTTGTTTTAAAGTCTATTTTATCTGATATGAGTATTGCTACTCCTGCTTTCTTTGGTCCCTATTTGCATGGAAAATCTTTTTCCAGCCCTTCACTTTCAGTCTGTATGTGTCCCCTGTTTTGGGGTGGGTCGTGTAGACAACATATGTAGGGGTCTTGTTTTTGTATCCATTCAGCCAGTCTTTGTCTTTTGGTTGGGGCATTCAACCCATTTACGTTTAAGGTAATTACTGATACGTATGATCCTGTTGCCATTTACTTTATTGTTTTGGGTTCGAATTTATACACTGTTTTTGTGTTTCCTGTCTAGAGAATATCCTTTAGTATTTGTTGGAGAGCTGGTTTGGTGGTGCAAAATTCTCTCAGCTTTTGCTTGTCTGAAAAGCTTTTGATTTCTCCTTCATATTTGAATGAGATCCTTGCTGGGTACAATAATCTGGGCTGTAGGTTATTTTCTTTCATCATTTTAAGTATGTCTTGCCATTCCCTCCTGGCTTGAAGAGTTTCTATTGAAAGATCAGCTGTTATCCTTATGGGAATTCCCTTGTGTGTTATTTGTTGTTTTTCCCTTGCTGCTTTTAATATTTGTTCTTTGTGTTTGATCTTTGTTAATTTGATTAATATGTGTCTTGGGGTGTTTCTCCTTGGGTTTATCCTGTTTGGGACTCTCTGGGTTTCTTGGACTTGGGTGATTATTTCCTTCCCCATTTTAGGGAAGTTTTCAACTATTATCTCTTCAAGTATTTTCTAATGGTCTTTCTTTTTGTCTTCTTCTTCTGGGACCCCTATGATTCAAATGTTGTAGCGTTTAATATTGTCCTGGAGGTCTCTGAGATTGTCCTCATTTCTTTTAATTCATTTTTCTTTTATCCTCTCTGATTCATTTATTTCTACCATTCTATCTTCTAATTCACTAATCCTATCTTCTGCCTCTGTTATTCTACTATTTGTTGCCTCCAGAGTGTTTTTTATTTCATTTATTGCATTATTCATTATATATTGACTCTCTTTTATTTCTTCTAGGTCCTTGTTAAACCTTTCTTGCATCTTCTCAATCTTTGTCTCCAGGCTATTTATCTGTGATTCCATTTTGATTTCAAGATTTTGGATCAATTTCACTATCATTATTCAGAATTCTTTATCAGGTAGATTCCCTATCTCTTCCTCTTTTGTTTGGTTTGGCGGGCATTTATCCTGTTCCTTTATCTGCTGGGTATTCCTCTTCATCTTGTTTAAATTGCTGATTTTGGGTGTCCTTTCTGTATTCTGGCAGTTTGTGGAGTTCTCTTTATTGTGGCGTTTTCTCGCAGTGTGTGGGTTTGTACAGGTGGCTTGTCAAGGTTTCCTGATTAGGGAAGCTTGTGTCGGTGTTCTGGTGGGTGGAGCTGTATTTCTTCTCTCTGGAGTGCAATGAAGTGTCCAGTAATGAGTTATGAGATGTCTATGGTTTTGGGGTGACTTTGGGCAACCTGTATCTTAAAGCTCAGGGCTGTGTTCCTTTGTTGCTGGAGAATTTGCTTGGTATGTCTTGCCCTGGAACTTGTTGGCCCTTGTGTGGTGCTTGGTTTCAGTGTCGGTATGGAGGCATTTGATGAGCTCCTGTCAATTAATGTTCCTTGGAGTCAGGAGTTCCCTGGAGTCAGGGTTTGGACTTAAGCCTCCTGCTTCCAGTTATTGGTCTTATTTTACAGTAGTTTCAAAATTTCTCCTTCTATACAGCACCATTGATAAAACATCTATGTTAAAGATGAAAAGTTTCTCTACTGTGAGGGTCACCCAGAGAGTTTCACGGCGTTACATGGAGAAGAGAAGAGGGAGGAGGGAGTTAGAGGTGACCCGAATGAGATGAGGTGGAATCAATAGAGGAGAGAGTGGGCTAGCCAGTAATCCCTTCCTTATGTGCACTCCACAACTGGACTGCTCAGAGATGTTCACGGAGTTATACAGGGAAAAGAAGAAGGAGAAAGGAGACAGAGGTGGCCAGGAGGATAAAAGGGGGGAATGAAAAGGAGGGAGACAGATCCAGCCAGTAATCAATTCCCTAAGTGTTCTCCACCGTCTGGAACACACAGAAATTCACAGAGTTGGGTAGAGTAGAGAGGGGTTAGGGAGGAGACACAAAACTTCTCCTTCTATACAGCACCATTGATAAAACATCTCCTTTCGAAGACTTGGGTTGCTTTTCTGGGTGCCTGATGTCCTCTGCCGGCATTCAGAAGTTGTTTTGTGGAATTTACTCGGCGTTTAAATGTTCTTTTGATGGATTTGTGGGGGAGAAAGTGTTCTCCCCGTCCTACTCCTCCGCCATCTTGGCTCCTCCACTACAATTATTCTTTATGTGACCAAAAATAAAATAAAAATAAAAGGATTACAAACCATGATCATGTGGGATTTATCCTAGGGTACAAGGATGGTTCAGTATCTGCATATCACTCAATGTGATAACAGACTGAAGAATAAAAACCATATGATCATCTCCATAGATGGAGAAAAAGCTTTTGAAAAGATGCAACATTCATTTATGATAAAAACTCTCAACCAAGTGGGTATAGAGCCATATATGATAAACCCACAGCTAGCCTGGACCTCTGAAGTAGGAAATGGCAACCCAATGTAGTATACTTACTTGGAAAAGTCTATGGACAGAGGAGCCTGGTGGGTTACAGTCCATGCAGTGGCAAAGTCAGCATGACTGAGCATAATACAACATATTCAACAGTGAAAAGCTGAAAGTATTTCCTAAAGATCAGCAATCAGAGAAGAAAAAGAAATAAAGGCATCCAAAATGAAAAGGAAGAAGTAAAACTATCACTGCTTGCAGATGATATGATTCTACAAATATAAAATCATCATGATACCATCAAAAAACTACTAGAGCTCATCAATGAATCTGGTAAAGTTGCAGGATATAAAATTAATATATAGAAATCTTTTCCATTTCTATGCACTAACAATGAACCACAAGAAAGAGAAATTAAGAAATTAACCTCATTTGCCACTGCATCAAAACAAGTGGAATACCTAAGAATAAATCTAACTAAAGAGATAAAAGACCTATTCTTAGAAAACTATATGATACTGATAAAAGAAATTGAATACAACACAAACAAGTGGAAAGATATACTGTGTCTATGGATTGGAAGAGTTAATATTGCTAAAATAACTATACTACCCAAGGCAATCTACAAATTAAATACAATCCCTGTCAAATATTAATGGCATTTTCCACAGAACTAGAACAAAGGATTCTAAAATTTGTGTGGAAACACAAAAGACTTGTAAGAGCCAAAACGACCCTGAGAAAGAAGAACAGATCAAAACAGTGTGGTACTGGGACAAAAGCAGACAGATAAATCAATGGAGCAGAATAGACAACCCAAGAATAAACCTACACACTTATGGTCTATCAATCTATGCCAAAGAAGGCAAAAATATACCAAAAAAAAAAAAAAATGGGGAAAAGAGTCTCTTCAATAAGTAGTGCATGGAAAACTGGACAGTTACATGCAAAAAGGATGAAATTAGAACATTTTCTAACACTATGTACAAAAATAAACTCAAAATGGGTTAAAGACTTAAATGTAAGACCAGAAACTATAAAGCCCCTAGAAGAAAACATAGCTAGATTACTCTGTGATATAAATTGCAGCAATGTGTTTTTGGATCTGTTTCCTAAGGTAAAAGAAGTAAAAGCAAAAATAAGCAAATGGAATCTAAATTTAAAGGCTTTTGCACAGCAAAGGAAACCATAAACAAACAAAAAGACAATCTACTGAATGGAAGAAGATATTTGCAAATGATATATATGATATATTTAAAAATTAAAATCCAATAATATTCAATATACACAAACATATACACTTAACATCAAAAAACCCAAACAGCCCAATTAAGAAAAGGGCAGAGTATCTGAAAAGATATTTTTCCAAGGAAGATATAGAGATTGCTAACATACATAAAAAAATGCTCAAAATATGAAATTATCAGGGAAATGCATATCAAAACTACAATAAAATATCAACTTAAAGTTGTCAGAGTGACTATTATCCAAAAAAACAAAAAATAGCAAGTGTTGCCAAAAATGTGAAGGAAAGAGATGTCTTTGCATTGTTGGTGAGAATGTAAATTGGTATAGCCACTTTGGAAAACAGTATGGAAATACCTCAAGAAATTAAAAATAAAACTACCATATGATCCAACAATTCCACTCCTGGGTATTTATCCAAACAAAACAAAAGCACTAAAAAAATATATGTACACCTATGTTCATTGTGGGCTTCCCTGGAGACTCAGTGGTAAAGAATCCACCTGCCAATGCAAGAGCTACAGGTTTAAAACCGTGGTTAGGAAGACCCCTTGGAGAAGGAAATAGCAACCCACTCCAGTATTCTTGCCTGGGAAATCCCATGGACAGAGGAGCCTGGTGGGCTACAGTCTGCTGCTGCTGCTGCCAAGTCTCTTCAGTCGTGTCCGACTCTGTGCGACCCCATAGACGGCAGCCCACGAGGCTCCCCCGTCCCTGGGATTCTCCAGGCAAGAACACTGGAGTGGGTTGCCATTGCCTTCTCCAGTGCAGGAAAGTGAAAAGTGAAAGTGAAGTCGCTCAGTCCTGCCCGACTCTTAGCAACCCCATGGACTTCGGCCCACCAGGCTCCTCCATCCTTGGGATTTTCCAGGCAAGAGTACTGGAGTGGGGTGCCATTGCCTTCTCTATGGGGTCACAAAGAGTTGGACATGACTTAGTGACTAAGCAACAATAACGTTCACTGCAACATTATTTATAATAGCCAAAATATGGACTCCAAAGTGCCCGTCAACAGATGAAAGGATGAAGATGTGGAACACTGAAATACAATGGAATATTACTCAACCATAAAAAAGAATGAAATATTGCCATTTGTGACAAAATGAATAGACCTGGAGAGTAGTATACTATGTGAAATAAGACAGAGAAAGAAAAATGCTGTATGATTTCATTTATATGTGGAATCTAAAAAACAAATAAACAAATTCAGAAACATAACAAAGCAGAAAAAGAGTTATCAATACAAAAAACAAACAGTTGGTTACTAGAGGGAAAGGTGGTTGGCGGAAGAAAAAATCGGTAAGGGAGATTAAGACGTAAAAATTTCTAGCTGCAAAATAAATGAGACATGGGTATGGAATGTGCAAGGGACTATAGTCAATAACTGTGTAATGTCTTAGTACAGTGACATATTCTAATTAGTCTTATTGTGGTGATGAGCTTGAAATGTGTAGAAACATTGAATCACGGGGCTGTATAACAGTAATGAACATAATGGTGAAGTCAACTGTATTTCAAAAGCAAACAAGGACTTCCCTGGCAGTCCAGGGGTTAAGACCCAACCTTCCAATGCTGTGGGTGCAGATTTGATCCCTAGTCGAGGAGCTAAGGACGCACATACCTCCCGGCCAAAAAAAATATACATATATAAAAGAAAAAAGGAAGCAATGTTGTAACAAATTCAACAAAGACTTTAAAAAAAAAACTTAAAAGATAAAACCACTCAAATAAATAAACTCATAGTAAAAGAGATCAGATTTGTGATTACCAGAGACAGGAAGTGGGCAGGAAAAATTGGATGAAGACAGTCAAAAGGTATGAATTTCCAGGTATAAGACAAATAAGTATTAGGCATGTACTTATATACCACATGTACAACTTGATAAATATACTTAACATTGCTGTATGTTATATATGAAAATCCTCAAGAGAAAAGAGTTCCCAGCAACAAGAAAAATAATTTTTTAATTAAAATTTTTTTTGTTTCTTCAATTTGTATTTATATGAGATAATGGATGTTCTCTAAACTTACTTGGATAATCATTTCATGATTTATGTAAATCAAATCATTATGCTGTACACCTTAAAGGTATGCAATGCTGTATGTCAACTATATCTCAATAAAACTGGAAGAAAAAATGAATACATACAATGAAGTACAAAACCACCTTTGTCCACCTTGTAACCATGGCTGTGTACTTAAAATATTTTTCTCCACGCCCTTGTCATCAGAAGTAGGTTTGTATCTCCCTAGTTTGCCACATCAGAAGTTGAGGATTATTTCTTCTAAGATCCACAAGTTTGAAGCAGGAACTTCATTATTATTTACTCACCACTTTCTTCTCCTTTAGGAGTAGTGCTATAAATTAAAATATTCTTATGGTGGGTGAGCTGACAATACATAAACTTTGCTTCTTATTGTAACACTTCCAGTAATTAACATGTTGACACTTTTTCTCATTTTCTGAACTCAAGCAGAACTTTAAAATATTTCCTTCCAGGGACTTCCCTGGTGACGCAGTGGATAAGAATCCATCTGTCAATATCAATGCAAGAGACACCGATTCAATCTTTGGTCCAGGAAGATCCCACATGCTGCGTGGCAGCTCAGCCCAGGCACCACAGCTACTGAGCCCATGCCGAGAGCCTGTGCTCCACAGCAGGAGAAGCCACAGCCATGAGAAGCCCGCACACCACAGTGAAGGGTAGCCCCCGCTCACAACATCTAAGGAAAGCCTGAGCAAAGCAACCAAGACCCAGCACAGCCAAAAAGAGAAGTGGAAGGGAAAAAAAAATTTTTTAATTTCCTTTCAAATTTCACACTCCATCAAAAGAAACTGTTTCCTAGCCAATGGGGGGGGGGGGGGGGAATCCACTCTCTAGTTAAGGAAGTGTTCATTATAAGTGGTTGGTAGAGTAGTTTAAAGTCCTTTCCCTAAAAGGGGAGGAGACTCCTTACATTGTTTCTGTGTTCAGTTTCCATTCACTCAATTTCCCTTTACTGAATACCCCACTTATACAAGGCACCACTTGAGAAATTTCATGGAATTTGTGCCTCAAGATGATTAAATCTCACAGACCAGATGAGACGAAGAGTATCATGGTTGGGAGCAAAGAGGTATAGGCATTCAGAGAGAGAAAGGAGGTCAATGTAAGTTTCATGGAGGATGTTGTCACTGAAAAAAAACATAAAAAATGTGGAGGGACTCCCTGGCAGTACAGTGGTTAATGTTTTGCAGTTCAGCCAAAAAAGAAAGAAAAGACATGGAGAATTTCAACTTTTAGATATGGAGGCAAGGGAATTTGAAGTGGAGAATTGGCATAAGCAAAGAAACACAGGTACAGTGAGATACATGGTGTGGTTTCCTAAATAACAGTCAAATTTTAAAGTCAAAATGCCAAAGATCTAGATCTTTAAACCCTTCTATCTGAGGAGGCTGACTAGGCCCATTTACCTGGGGCCTGAAATGCAAATGGAAGTATAGATAACCAGGTGGAAAGAGAGGAAGCCACCCGTAGGCTTGGGAGGCCAGGCACTCAAAATAAATTCTATTATTCAATAGGGAACCATTGAAAGGAATGGAACACAGAAGCACCAAGATTTCAGCCAAATGTAAAACCTGATTATTTTGTATTTAAATCTAGAAAAAGTTTTCAAATGCCAATTTAGCTCAACAAGCAATTGCAGAGTACCGAGCACAAATACCAGTTCCTAGGTTACATGCTCTAGACTCATACATGTAAATATTTACCTTTCTGACGCCCTACCTTAATGTAATCTGATAAATCATAATATGAATTACAATGTAGGCATAGAAATAAAATAGCCATTCAATTTTAAAGTGGTCTGCAGAGGTTGGGGGATAGAAATAGAAGAGATTTAAGAGAAAGAAAACAGGACACCTTTGGAGTGAGTGTCATGTGTCAGACTCTGCTGGGAACTTTATACATTATCTCATCAATGAATATTAGACAGTTGAGTAGGAGTGAGAGTGGGAAGGTGAGATACAGAGATGAGGGAAAGAGAGAGAAACCTGATGTCTCAGTCTTACTAGTGAGGTTAAACTTCTATACATTCCTTTACAGTTACCTCCTGTGTGTTTCATTTCATTTCCACCACTTAGGTTCACATGAGTTAGTGAACTTTCTGACCCTCAGTCCCCTGATTTGACAATTAAGAAGAATTCCTACCTTTTGTAAAATCCCTAGGACACTGCTTGCTACCTCAGTAGGTGTTTAAACAGTGACTATTTCTTTTTCCTCTTCTACTAATTCAAAGCAGTCAAACAGGTCTCTGTTTAAGCTGAGGGTTTCTTTTAGTAAACTGGTGAATCAGGAGCAAGTACAAGCTGTGACAGAAGTACATCTGAAGGCAATGAGATAACAATCTTAGCAATCACATGCAACAAAATTGCTGCTAATCACAGGGTAAAGGAGGCAAGAGAGTATAGATAATCTGTACATCCCATCTAAACAATCACCTCCCTCAGATTCAGAGGGCATGTCCTAAGAATGTCATCGGTCCTGTCTGACTCTTTTAAGAGAAGACATCCTCATACTAGATAGAGTCCGTCAATTCCTGAGTGTCGAGCTTCCATCATACTCTCAGCTCTGGACTAGGCACTTGGAAGGATTTACAGAGGATAAGGAATCTCATCTGGAACAGAATGCTTACACATATAAAACAGAGAAAAACAAAGAGAAGCTAGAATTAAGAACTAAAAGAAGTATTAGTGACACCTGTGGTAGGAATTCCTGTGTATTCTTGCCACCTCTAGAATTTTCATTCCAATCCCAAAGAAAGGCAATGCCAAAGAATGTTCAAGTGAGTGAGTGAAGTCACTCAGTCATGTCCAACTCTTTGCGACCCCACGAACTGTAGCCTACCAGGCTCCTCTGTCCATGGGATTTTCCAGGGAAGAAGACCGGAGTGGGTTGCCATTTCCTTCTCAAACTACCGCACAATTGCACTCATCTCACATGCTAGCAAAGTAATGCTCAAAATTCTCCAAACCAGGCTTCAACAGTACATGAACTGAGAAATTCCAGATGTTCAAGCTGGATTTAGAAAAGGCAGAGGAATCAGAGATCAAATTGCCAACATACATTGGATCATCAAAAAAGCAAGAGAGTTTCAGAAAAACATCTCCTTCTGCCTTACTGACTATGCCAAAGCCTTTGACTGTGTGGATCACAACAAACTGTGGAAATTCTTAAAGAGATGAAAACGTCAGACCACCTTACCTGTCTCATAAGACATCTGTATGCAAGTCAACTGTATGCAAGCAACAGTTAGAACCGGACATGGAACAACGGACTGTTCCAAATAGGGAAAGGAGTACGTCAAGGCTGTATATTGTCACCCTGCTTGTTTAACTTATATGCAGATTACATCATGAAAAACACTGGGCTGGATGAAGCACAAGCCGAAATCAAGATTGCCAGGAGAAATATCAATAACATCGGATATGCAGATGAGACCACCCTTATGGCAGAAAGAGAAGAGGAACTAAAGAGCCTCTTGATGAAAGTGAAAGAGGAGAGTGAAAAGGCTGGCTTAAAACTCACATTCAAAAAACTAAGATCATGGTGTCCGGTCTCATCACTTCATGGCAAATGGATGGGGAAACAAGGAAACGGTGACAGACTTTATTTTGGGGGGCTCTAAAATCATGGCAGATGATGACTGCAGCCATGAAATTAAAGGACGCTTGCTCCTTGGAAGAAAAACTATGACCAACCTAGACAGCATATTAAAAAGCAGCAACATTACTTTGCCAATATTACTTTGCTCTGTCTAGTCAAAGCTATGGTTTTTCCAGTAGTCATGTACGGATGTGAGAGTTGGACCATAAAGGAGGTTGAGTGCTGAAGAATTGATGCTTTTGAACTATGGTGTTGGAGAAGACTGTTGAGAGTCCCTTGGAGTGCAAGGAGATCCAACCAGTCCATCCTAAAGGAAATCAGTCCTGAATATTCATTGGAAGGACTGATGCTGAAGCTGGAGCTCCAATATTTGGCCATTTGATGTAAAGAACTGACTCTTTGGAAAAGACTCTGATGCTAGGAAAGATTGAAGGCAGGAGAAGAAGGGGACGACAGAGGGTGAGATGTTGGATGACATCACTGACTCGATGGACATGAGTTTAAGCAAGTTCCAGAAGTTGGTGATGGACAGGGAAACCTGGCGTGCTGCAGTCCCTGGGGTTGCAAAGAGTTGGACATGACTGAGCAACTGAACTGAACTGATGGTAGGAATTCAGAGGAAATGAAGAGGCCACACCTGTTTGGTGGAGTCAGGAAAGAAGAGTGACTTTACAGGAACGCTAGAGAGAGAAGGAAGGGTGGATTCTAGACAGAAAAAGAAACAAAGTCAAAAGCAGGTAGCTAATAATGAACCTGCTTTATTTAGGGGACAGTGAGTCTGTGCGTATTTTTCGGGGGAGGGAAGAAAAACAAGTTTCAGTAGAAAGCAGGGTCAAACACAGAGGCCCTGAAAGTCTGCACTGACTGTAGTAAACTGGAGGTGTCTGAGCACCCGCAAGAGGTAAGCAAACAGTGCCATTAAAAGAGCCTCCTCGGGGCCTCAACCCCTCAGTTCAAGGCTTCCCAGCCTGATCTGCCAGCTGTTTTTGTATGGAGTGTGAGCTGAGATTGATTTTTACATTTTTTAAATGACTGGGGGAAGATCTAAGGAAGAATAATGTATCATGACATATGAAAATTACATGAAATTAAATCAACTATATTTCAGTTTAAATTTTTTGAAAATAAAAATTAAAAATAAAAAGTAAAATAATAATTATAACTTAGTTAGAAAATTTAACCTAAATCTGATCAAGCTTCTAGATTAAATAAAACAAAAAAAAAAGAAAATTAAATGAAATTCCATTTTCAGCATCTACTAGTAAAGTTTTATCAGAACTCCATCGTTCTCACTTGTCTGCTTACTGTCTTTGGTTGCTTTTGTGTTCCAGTGTGACAGAATGTGACAGAGACTGGATAGCTTGAAAAAGCTGTCTGGCCATTACAGAAAGTGTCTACAAACCCCTGTGGAAACAAGGGGAAGTGAGAGAGAGCCTCAGCGTGGGGACTGGGATGTGGTGATTTAGGCACTTCCCTTGGGCACAACATTTAAGGGGAAGGGGTACCAAAAACAGTCAACCAAATAATATTTTAGTGTAGTATTTTAAAAAATCAAAAATAATGTCCAAACCTCAGGACAAAGTGAAAAAACAAAATTTACATAAAGATAGGATCAGTAACAGTGCTGCCCTGTCCCATATCAGAGTCTGAGGCAGAGGGAAAACCGGTGACTCCTGAGAGTGTTGGTGGCCCCTTAAACTTTACATGGGAGGCAAGGGCTTCTCTCAACCCTAATCTTGGCCCTGGTTTTATGGTGATCTTCTGGAGGGAGTGGGAATGAGTAAAGACAAAACAGGGTGGCAGAAGGTACGGAGACTTAGGAGAGGATTTCAGACCTTAGATCTCAGATCTCCCTTTAGAGAAGAGAATTTCACCCATTTCATCCACAGTAAAAGCCACGGCCCACGAGACCCTACAATCTAGCCACATGCCCCTCAACTCTCCAGCATTCCTAAATGCTTCCTTGCTTGCCTCCTTGAAACCATCAGGGTTTCTTACAGTCCCTTCACAATGCCAAGCACATATCATCTCAAATACCTTTGCACCCTCAGGCCCCCTTCCTGAAGACCCATCCCTGACATGCTCAGGGCTCATGTTTCCCCTGCTTCAAGTCTTTGCACAAGTGTCACCTTCTTAGAGTGGCCTCTCCTGACCACATTTGTTTTAATGCTAGACCCACCCCTTCACCATTATCCTGTCCCTGCTTTACTTTTTTCATTGCATCTCTCAGCCTCTAAATATTATAGAATATACTTATTTACTGGGTTTAGGGTATCCCTTTCTGCCCAACTGTATGCTCCAGGAAGGCAAGACTTCTGTCTGCCTTGCTACTGAGGATGCTGAGTGCCTAGCTGAGAGCGGCCCTCCATCCCTACCTAAAGGCTGACTGAACAGCCCCAGCAGAAAGTGTGGTGCAAAGCGAAAGGGGGACTGTTTTCCTTCAGGATCTACGGCATTATGGCTACTAATAGTGAGCAATGAAGCTTCTCACTGAAACAAAGATGACATTGTCCAAAAGCTGAAAATTTTTCACAGCTGCCCCCTTTGACCTATTGACTGGTCTTCCTGTACACTCGGTTTTCCTTCCTCTTGAAATTCTTGATTTCCTGAAAAATCCTAATTGCTTTCTTTTCTCAAAAGCAACTTTAATCATAATGGCCAACTTTAGAGACACATCTACAGAAAAGGCAAATCAGTTATTTTTCTGTTGTGTAGCTGTAAAAGATATCTTTTTTTTTTTTTTCCTTTGACATTTTCCTTGGCTCTATTATCACGCACAACTTTCTGTTCAGGGCTGAGGCAATCCATCTGCAATCCAGTATCCTCCTGCTGATTCTGCCAAGAATTTGTCATAAGTCAGTCAGCCTGTTCATTTACACTTGTTAACCTGCCTTCTCTCACTGATTCCCTGCTTATTTTAGCCTGGTGTGCAAAGTAGCAGCTGGTTGCCTGGCAATCCCCAGGCAGCTGAAGGCATTGTGGGTAGGGGAGACATGAAGAAGGAAGGAGTAAACTGAACTGAACTCCAAGGTTTCCGTCCTTAGTCTTAGAGTTAAAGAAACAAAAGTCTTTTTTCCTAACTGCAACTTATTAAAAGAACCTATCTTCCCATCACACCACATATTATACTTATGCTAATAGTTATTAAAATTTGAGCATCAAATTTATTCTTATACAGAGGTAATAATCAGTATATATACTTTTCTAATATGGACTTAAATACATCACCAAATTTCTTGGCTATTGATTTTGTTTTTCCCTCTCCTACCCTAAAATATATGTATTTTCTAATAGTTACCCATCCATTTAATAGCAATAAGAAAAGTACATCAATTGCCTAGGTCAGGTGTCAGTAAGCATCATTTGTGTACTGATGGGCCAGATATAGAGCCAGATAGTAGATGTTTTAGGCTTTGCAGGCCATACAGAGATTCTATGATGAAAGGAAATATGGTACCTTTGAGAAAAAAACATTAAAGAGCCTGAAGAGAGCTAAAATGTACTGAGAGCTAACATTTGTGGAGTACCTACTATTAAGATCTAAGCACTTTACATTGGTCCTCACAACAATGCTACGTGGAAGACATTGCTATTATTCCCAATTTACAGACAAAAAAACTGAGGCACAGAGAAGTAACCAGTCCACAGTTATAGAGTTAGTAAGTGGTAGAGCAGAAATAAGATTAATTTGGAGAAGTAGGATAGGACCAGGACATGCAGTGATGCATAGGCCTTGGTTTTTTATTTTCATCATGAGAAAAAGGAAGTCACTGAAATGTTAAAGAAGGAGGAAAGCTCTGTGTGTGTATAGCATGAATATATTTGCACTTCAAAACAATCATGTGACCTGTAGCATGAGAACTAGTTGAAAGGATGGGAAGAAGGGATACTGAGAAACCCAGTTAGGATGTAACTGCTGTTGTCTGGGAAGGAGCAAGAGGTGATGGCAAAGGACAAAGTAGTATGAATGAGATACATTGTGGAGAGAAAATGGGTGAGAAGTGATGAGGAGATAAGGAGAGTGAGGTATCAAGGATGATCCCTAGATGTCTGGCTTGTGTAACTAGGTGGATAATGTTGTCATTATCTCACATAGAGAACACAGGAAGAGGAGAAATCCTGGACATGGAAAAGAAGATCACACATTTGAGACGTCTCTAGTTGGCGACATTCAAGAAGACAGTCGCATTTGTGGATCTGAAGTTCAGATAGGTCTGTGCTAGCGATTTGAATTTGGGACTATCTATGAAAAGTAATTAGAATCATAGAAATGGATGGGATTGAGTAAGGAAAGTGAGCAGTAAGACTGTCCAATATGTAGTGAGGAAACCCAAGTTTTCCTTGGACTTCATTCAATCTTTCACACCTTTCCCCCACCTTTTCACTTCCTGATCCACACCTCCTTTTTTGTGAACACAAAACAAGTCCAACTTGTAATCAGAAGAAGAAACATTATTGAATATGAGAGGGTAGCAGGGTCAGCCAAGTCAGTATTTCTGGACTGTTCAACCAGTAGTATTAACAGAGCAAATCATTGTAACTCTAGCTTTGTGATAATCTGATTGCATCTATTAAGAGTGTATATAGAGTGAGTTAGACACATTCCAGCAGGAAACAGGAAACAAATGGTTCACTCAAATTGGGATAGTCCGAATAGGTGTCTGACTCTTTGCGACCCCATGAACTGCAGCACACCAGGCCTCCCTGTCCATCACCAGCTCCCGGAGTTCACTCAAACTCACGTCCACTGAGTCGGTGATGCCATCCAGCCATCTCATCCTCTGTCGTCCCCTTCTCCTCCTGCCCCCAATCCCTCCCAGCATCAGAGTCTTTTGCAATGAGTCAACTCTTCGCATGAGGTGGCCAAAGTACTGGAGTTTCAGCTTTAGCATCATTCCTTCCAAAGAAATCCCAGGGCTGATCTCCTTTAGGATGGACTGGTTGGATCTCCTTGCAGTCCAAGGGACTCTCAAGAGTCTTCTCCGACACCACAGTTCAAAAGCATCAATTCTTCGGCGCTCAGCTTTCTTCACAGTCCAACTCTCACATCCATACATGAGCACTGGAAAAACCATAGCCTTGACTAGATGGATCTTTGTTGGCAAAGTAATGTCTCTGCTTTTGAATATGCTATCTAGGTTGGTCATAACTTTCCTTCCAAGGAGTAAGCGTCTTTTAATTTCATGGCTGCAGTCACCATCTGTGGTGATTTTGGATCCCCCCAAAATAAAGTCTGACACTATTTCCACTGTTTCCCCATCTATTTGCCATGAAGTGATGGGACGAGATGCCATGATCTTCATTTTCTGAATGTTGAGCTTTAAGCCAAGTTTTTCACTCTCCTCTTTCACTTTCATCAAAAGGCATTTTAGTTCCTCTTCACTTTCTGCCATAAGGGTGGTGTCATCTGCATATCTGAGGTTATTGATATTTCTCCCGGCAATCTTAATTCCAGCTTGTGCTTCTTCCAGCCCAGCGTTTCTCATGATGTACTCTGCATATAAGTTAAATAAGCAGTGTGACAATATACAGCCTTGATGTACTCCTTTTCCTATTTGGGGTCGCAAAGAGTTGGACACGACTGAGCGACTGAACTGAACTGAAATAGGTTGATTAAAGGGACTCTTTTACAAAAGTGTGGGAAATATAGAGGAAAATATTGAGGTCAGTGCAGTATCCTGAGGCCTGAAGGGATATGTGAGAGAATGGTTAACAAAACCCAGCAAGAGGAACTCAAAAAAAGTACTTTGGAGAAGGTCACCTTGAGAGGATCTCTAATCTTTGATGGAAGGACACAGCCAGCTTTAAGCTATCCTGCAAGGAGGAAAGCAGCCAAGTAAATACCCTGAATGCCCTATCCTTGCTGGGGGCCCCATCAGGCCAAGAGCTGATTCAGACCACTCCTGGGTCAGAAAGCAGGGTGAAGAAGGGTAGGGCTAGGGGGGATTGAAGAGAGAACAAAAGATATTAGTACAAAGAGGAAAACTGGCAAATAAATAGCTAAAATCAGTGAATAGAAATTATAGAAGTAGGGATGGGCGGGGTGATGGTGGAAATGGTTTCATATAAAGGAAGTCCAAGAGGCTGGTTCAAAACTCACATATTAGTTTTATGTGTCCATAATAATATGGCAATAGCAATTCTAAAACCAGTGGAAGTGATCAGACAAAAAGCAGATGACTATCTCTTGGACATTTTATAGAAATTAGGCAAAACCAAATTACTTCTAAGGTTCCTTTTGGAATTGTATACTGTGATTATATATTTGTTGAATAGAAAGTCAAGTAAAGTTAACATCATGGCAGAGGTACTAAAAGAAAGATGTATGTTTTCTTTTTTTTTAGTGAAATGGATATTTGAAAACCCATTACTAAACTGAAAAATTCCTATACACAAAAATATTCATCACAGCAAAGAGCAAAATGCCACTTGTTGTTCAGTCATTAAGTCCTGTCTGACTCTTTGTGACCCATGGACTGAAGTACTCCAGGCTCCTCTGTCCTCTACTTTTCCTGGAGTTTGCTAAAATTCATGTCCATTGAGTCACTGATGCTAATTAACCATCTAATCTTCTGCTGCCCCCTTCTCCTTTTGTCTTCAACCTTTCCCAGCATCAGGGTCTTTTCCAATGAGTCGGCTCTTTGCATCAGATGACCAAAGTATTGGAGCTTCAGCTTCAGCATCAGTCCTTCCAATGAATATTCAGGACTAATTTCCTTTAGGATTTACTGGCTTGATCTCCTTGCAGTCCAAGGGACTCTCATGAGTCTTCTCCAACACCACAGTTTGAAAGCATCAATTCTTTTGTGTTCAGCCTTCTTTATGGTCCAGCTTTCACACCCATACATGACTGCTGGAAAAACCATAGCTTTGACTAGATCGGCCTTTGTCAGCAAAGTGATGTCTCGGCTTTTTAATACACTGTTAGGTTAAAAAAAAAATCAGGATTTGAGCAAGTGCTCTCTGGTCCCTCAGATATCTCTCTTCAACAATGTTTGGATGGAACAGACCCAGAGATGCCCCTTACTCTAGCCTCTGACCACTCTCCAACATTTTCCCAATCACAACCTTTGGAATCAGCCACTAAGCTATCCTCAGTCACTAGGATCAGCATCGCCATTTTTTGACCTTAATGCCTTATTATTGATCAGCCATGAGCTCCTAGATTCATCAGAATTATTCAGTCCAGGTGGAGGCCTCTGTCCACTGTCTGGTCAACCTGCATCTGGAGGCCTCGGATGCCAACCTGTCTCTGAGCTTCTACTTTGACCAGGAAGGATGTGATCTTGGAGGGCATCTGCCACTTTTCCCATGAATCAGTGGAAGAGAAGCAGGAGGATGCGCATTGTCTCCTGAAGATACAAAACCAGCTTGGAGTCTGTGCCCTTTTCCAGGACATGAAGGAGCCATCTCAAAATTAGTTGGCTAAAACCCAGGATGCTGTGGAAGCCGCCATTTTCATGGAGAAGAATCTGAACTAGGCCCTTTTGGATTTGCATGCCTAGGGTTCTGCCTGCACAGACTCCCACCTCTGTGACTTCCTGGAGAGCAGCTTCCTGGAAGAGCTGGTGAAACTTCTCAAGAAGATGAGCACCCAACTAACTCCCTCAGGTTGGTTGGTCCCCAGGCTGGACTGGGTGAGTATCTTTGCAAGGTTCACCTTCGAGCATAACTAGGAGCCTCTGGAGCCAGAGTCAGTCCAGTTCAGTTCAGTCGCTCAGTCATGTCCGACTCTTTGCGACCCCATGAATCGCAGCACGCCAGGCCTCCCTGTCCATCACCAACTCCCGGAGTTCACTCAAACTCACGTACATCGAGTCAGTGATGCCATCCAGCCATCTCATCCTCTGTCGTCCCCTTCTCCTCCTGCCCCCAATCCCTCCCAGCATCAGAGTCTTTTCCAATGAGTCAACTCTTCGCATGAGGTACCCAAAGTACTGGAGTTTCAGCTTTAGCATCATTCCTTCCAACGAAATCCCAGGGCTGATCTCCTTTAGGATGGACTGGTTGGATCTCCTTGCAGTCCAAGGGACTCTCAAGAGTCTTCTCCAACACCACAGTTCAAAAGCATCAATTCTTCAGCACTCAGCCTTCTTCACAGTCCAACTCTCACATCCATACATGACCACAGGAAAAACCATAGCCTTGACTAGACGAACCTTTGTTGGCAAAGTAATGTCTCTGCTTTTGAATATGCTATCTAGGTTGGTCATAACTTTCCTTCCAAGGAGTAAGTGTTTTTTAATTTCATGGCTTCAGTCACCATCTGCAGTGATTTTGGAGCCCCCCAAAATGAAGTCTGACACTGTTTCCACTGTTTCCCCATCTATTTCCCATGAAGTGATGGGACTGGATGCCATGATCTTCGTTTTCTGAATGTTGAGCTTTAAGCCAAAGGAGCCCCCTAATGTCAATCAAGGCTTCTACCTGAAGCCCCTCTCTGCAGCTACTAGGCAGCTTTTTAACCACCTTGGAGCCCTTTCCCAACCCTTGAACCAAATAGAAACTGTTAGGTAGTTAGAATAGGAAAAAGGAGTCCAGAATGGTGGTGGCTAGAAGACAAGGAAGGGAAAAGCACTCAAAAATAGAACAAAGGAAGGTCTGAGGACTGAAGTGAGGATCTCAGGTAGAACAAACAGCACACCTGGCCAGCCCAATTTACATAGGGCAGGCCCAAGGGGAGGAAAAAAGCTATAGAAAGAGGAGCCAAAGGGCTGGGGTCTCTCTCCTGTGCTCTCTCTCTCTCTCTCTCTCTCTCTCTCTCTCTCTCCTGTTTGCGTCTTTTGGGTCCGCATGCCCTCATGCCTGGAGGATGTATTTTCCTTTATTTTCTAAATAAAACTGATCTGTCCGAGAGCTATAACATGGTCTGTCCGAGAGCTGAGCACTATAACACGGACTGTCCAAGAGCTGTGATGTGCCGAGGGCTTTAATGTCCATCTTTTCAAATTTTTGTTGTGATGAGACAGAACCAGAGAAATTACACACTACCCTGACATCTATGGTGCCATGACTCGGATTTAACCTGGCTGAAACCACCTTCGTGTGGCCTCCACAAAGAGGAAGCCAAGCACAGCAGGAACCCAACTCTGACAAAAGCTCCTGCAGTAGAAGCGGAACACGAAGAAAACCCAATGCAGGGGAAGTGACAAGAAGCTAAGCGTGCTGGAAACTGGGACAGTGAATAATGAACTCAGTATAAAGCTCATGCGGCTCAGTCTCAGCTCTGAAAAGATCTCTGGTTAAGGTAGGCAGTCCTTGCTGCTATGGCTGGAGGGACATATGCCTAACAAAATCTTAACTCCTTTATAATCTCTCGTTTCTTGTTTCCTTGAACCCTCCTTGAACCCCCCGCAAACAGGTGAGTGGCAGTGGGTGCAACTGAGGGACTCTGGAGAGGCTACTCCTCGATATGTCCCAAAGGCACTATCTGCTGAGCCCCAGTAGCTGTTACCCAAGCCGGTGGGGGGTTTTCTGTCCTAAATCTTCTCTGTGCCACGGATCAGGCCCATGAAAACTGTGAGCACAGTTCAGGTATTTAGCAGATTTTCCGGGAGGTTATGAAGGGGATTTCTTGGCATGTTTTCCCCACTGCTTTTTCCTCCCGTCCTTCAGCTCCTCTTTCCCGTGACTTGAGCCTGGCCAAAACCCATGATGCTTGGCTTCAGGACTTAATGAAGCTCAGGCTCTGATGTCTTATTGCAAAAATTCAGTGAGAGATACAGTGATAGGTAAGAGGTGGATTTGTTAGGATTCAGAGGAAAGCACACTCTGCAGGGTGTGGGCCATTGCAGAGGCAAGGGCTTAGGCCTTGGACTTAGGCCATGGAATGTAGTCTGGTTAGTTTTTGCGAGCTGGGTGAATTCACAGGCTTATGATTGGGAGGATCAGCCCAACCATTGGGGAACTATTGGTTCCCATCTTTTGACATTGCCTTGGAGCAGTCCTGCCACATCTGGGTGTCATTTAGCTCACAGATTGGGGATTAAGGTTTACTTGAATTTGACTTGTCACCTTGGACCCAATTGATTTTAATTGGTGTATGTTATGCCCTTGTGCTATGTCATCCTTTCAAAAGTTGTTCCCTGCCCCCTTCCCTCCTGTTTTATGCTTTTTTCCTGAGCCCCATCCAGGCCCACAATGTGGCCTCTACAATCTTCTGGAGAGACAGCTAGAAAATAGCTGGGCCTTGGGAGGGAAGTACTGTGTAATATCCAATCGCTGTAGATATTCAGGCCTTCATCTTCCATGTTTCCTACAACATGTGCAACATCAGCATCCCTCAGTGAACCTGCTAGGGCGGACGACAGGCACACGATGCCTGCTAGAAGTCCATCTGTTGGCATGGTAAGGCCCAAACCCTTACCACCCTTCTAAGTTTACGAACATACCCCAGGATCAAATCTCCACTCCACTTTTATATAACATCTTGCCTGTTGCCTCTTACCAATTTATTCTTAAGCCTACTAACTCCTACAACCAGGACGCTGCCCCCTTCTAGGCAACATTGCTCCACCCAACCTATTATTAAAACACTTTAATGCCCTTAACAGGGCCAGATAACCCACTCCTTTGTCATTATTTCTGTTATTACCTAAAGTGGGTCTATGACAACGAAATGCTTACTATTGGAGACACCTTAACCTGCTCCTATGGGGGACTAGGGAAGGAAATCAGTGACTTACAATCCCTTAGAGCAGTAAGAAGATAAAGCTTATGACCATTTCACCAGGTTCCCGGTCTCAGGGCACAGGCTTGGATTCCTTTACATCATGATATCTATTCCCATCTGTGGTGAACCAACTGGCAATGAGTTAAAATTACAACCCCTTAATCCTACCCAGCACTAGTCATGCTGGAGATCTTGGGAATGCCCAACTCCAATCCAGGGGTCCCAGGAGGTCAACTGGTCTTGACCTGCCTAGGGATCTTGTCCACAAAAGGTTGTCATGCCTCAACCTGCTCAGGGATCCGCTAGTCTAGGGGTCCCAGGAGGTCATCATGCCTCAACTGGCCCAGGGACCCAATTCTCGGGAGGCTGACCTGCCTTGACCTGCCTGGGGATTCAATCTCCAGGAAGCTGTCATGCCTCCGCCTGCCTGGGGATCTGCACCCTGACCCGGGAACGCCTGGCTCTCAGGTTGCAACAGTTCTGGGTAGGATAAGCTTCAGAAAGACTCACCCCTAAGGAATTCCACCCATGGAAATAGAAGGAAGCCTATTATTTGTGGGACTGTGCCCAGTCTCAGCAATAACTCAGGAGCCCAACAAGAACCCCATTGCCTTCTGGAAAGGCTAAAAGAAGCCCTCCAAAACTTTACCAATCTGGACTTAGACTCTTACAAGGGACAGGTGATTTTAAAGGACAAATTCCTGCCCCAATGTGCACCAGATATCAGAATAAAGTTGAAACAACTACAGCATCAAAACCTTGCTTCCTCTTTAGATGAGATGGTCCACACAGCCACCAATACCTTTTATAATAGAGAAGAGGAGAAGGAGGCCAAGGCCCAGGAGAGGGAGAAAAGGAAAGAGACAAGGCATGCCCAGATGCTGGCCGCCCTCCGGGGAAGCCCTATGGCAAACCCCAAGTCCTTGAAGGACAAGGCATGAGGCAAATGCCTAATCTGTAGACAGGTGGGGTAATGGGCCAAAGAATGTCCAAACCATGAAAAGTCACCTAATAGGGCTTGCTATAAATGCCATCAACTGGGACATTGGGCGGCACTCTGCCCTGGGGACCCAAGAGCCTCAAGTTCTAGCACCAAGCCTTCCCTCACAATGAGTCAACAGGATTAAAGCAGCCTGCTACAGCCAGCCCGCCTGTCACAGATAACCATCACGGAGCTGGAGCCAAGGGTGCAACTGGATGTGGCAGGTAGGCCTGAGAATTTCTTGGTTGACACAGGAGCTACCTACTCTGTCCTAATCTCCTACTCTATAGCCTTCACCTCCCAAACCTGTACCATTTTGGGTGCTACAGGAAAAACAGTTACAAAAAGATTCACCTGAGCACTTTGCTGCTGGGATGGACAAATATTTTCCCATCAGTTTCTAGTGGTCCCTGACTGTCTTCCTCCTTTATTGGGAAGAAATCTCTCCCTGCCTTTGAAACCTTGCAGCTATTGCAGTCCTGATAGAAGATGCTTTAAAACTCTCTTTTGGGGGCAAACTATCTATTTTTACCAGCCACCAAGTGAAACAACTAAATGGGAGAGGCCATCTATGGATGTCCAATCAAAGAATCCTCAGATATCAAGTAATGCTGATGGAAAATCCAGGCCTCACTATATCCCCTTGTGAAGTTCTTAACCCAGTCAGCCTCCTGCCTACCCCTGAGGGCTCTCTCCCCATTCACTCTTGCCTAGGAACCTTGGACCACTGGACAAAACCCTGAGAGGGATTGTTGGAAGATCCTCTGACCAATCCTGAGGAAATCTGGTACACTGATGGAAGCAGCTTTGTCTTGGATGGAAAAAGAAGAGCCGGGTATGCAGTAGTCTCCAATTTTGAGACCATAGAGGCTAAGCCTTTGCCACCAGGTACTTCAGCCTAATTAGCTGAGCTCATAGCCCTGACTCGAGCTTTAGAGCTGGGAAAAGAAAAAAGAATAGCCATTTACACTGACTTCAAGTATGCCTTTCTTGTGTTACATGCACATGCTGCTATTTGGAAAGAAAGAGGCCACTTGAGGGACCCAAGGGTCCCCAATCAAATGTGGTGATCAAATTCTTAGACTCTTGGAAGCAGTCCATCTGCCCTCTGAGGTTTCAGCCTCCTACTGTAAAGGACACCAAAAAGGGAGCAGGGAAGTGGCAGGAGGGAACCAAGCAGCTGATCAGGCAGCTAAGAGAGCAGCATTACAGAACCATGACCTAATAGGGGTTGCCACCTGAGTTCCACAGTCTAATTTGCCAGAAATTCCTTCATATACTGAGGCTGAGACTCTTAAAGCTAAGAGTGAGGGCTTTCAAGAAGATCATATGGGGTGGCTCCAAAAGGAGGGACTCCTTTTTCTGCCTGGGAACCTCCAATGGAAGTTGGTTAACTCCTTACATGCCACCACTCATTTAGGGGAAAAGGCCTTCCAAAGATTAATTTGTCCCACTTGCCAATTAAACAACCCCCAAAGGCAATGGCACCCCACTCCAGTACTCTTGCATGGAAAATCCCATGGAAGGAGGAGCCTGGTAGGCTTCAGTCCATGGGGTTGCGAAGAGTCAGACACGACTGAGCGACTTCACTTTCACTTTTCACTTTCATGCATTGGAGAAGGAAATGGCAACCCACTCCAGTGTTCTTACCTGGAGAATCCCAGGGACGGGGGAGCCTGGTGGGCTGCCGTCTATGGGGTCGCACAGAGTCGGACATGACTGAAGTGACTTAGCAGCAGCAGCAGCAAGGAGCTTGAAGACCCCCAGCTGGCCCAGCCCGTCCAACGACGTGGGGCCTACCCAAGAGAGGACTGGCAGATGGACTTCCCCCAGATGCCAGTTTCTCAAGGGTATAAATACCTATTAGTCATGATAGATACATTCACAGGATGGATTGAAGGCTTTCCCACCCAGACCGAGAAGGCTGAGGAGGTGGTAAAAAACTGCTCCATGAAATCATTCTGAGATTTGGTCTGCCCAGGTCATTACAAAGTGACAATGGGACATCATTTACTTCTAAGGATACCCAAGAGGTCTCTAAAGCATTGGGTATTACTTATTATCTCCATTGTGCCCGGAGGCCTTAATCTTCAGGAAAAGTAGAAAGAGCCAACCTATTCTTAAAATCAATGATAAAAAAGATAACCCAGGAGACCTCGCTGGGATGGAAGGAGGCTTTACCAATAGCTCTCCTCCACACCCGTATTGCCCCTAAGGAACAGGTTGGTCTTAGTCTTTATGAGATGCTATATGTGAGACCTTTTGTTTATGTCAATGACTTCTTCCTAGATCCAGAGGCTCAGACCCTCCAGTCTTATACCATGGCCATTGGGCAATTCCAACAGGATATATGCTTGTGGGGTGTGAACCAGGAGCCAAAAGATTCTAAGGAGTCACCACTATATGTTCCAGGGACTCAAGTCCTAATTAAAGTCTGGAAAGATGGGTCCCCAAAGGCTCAACTCCAGCCCACATGGAAGGGCCTCTACCCTGTAATACTTTCTACCCCCACAGCAGTCAAGGTACCAGGACATGACTCCTGGATTCACTACTCATGAGTCAAGCCATGGAAGAAAACAGAAGAGGACACTCAATACACCTGTGAGCCCCTGGGAGATCTCAGGTACCTGTCAGAACTACAAATGAGTGCCATTCTAATGAACACCCCTAAAATCTAGTTTCTGGGATTAAGGTCAAATTTTGCTGGAAGTGGTGCTGGGAAAACAAGACAACTCAATTTAAAAATGAAACTAGAACATTCTCTAATACCATAAACAAAAATAAACTAAAAATGGATTAAAGACTTAAATGTAAGACCAGATACTACAAAACTCTTAGAGAGAAACAGGTAGAACACTCTTTGACATAAATCTCAGCTATACCTTCTTGGATCCACCTCTATAGTAATTAAAATAAAAACAAAAACAAATAAATAAGACCTAGTTAAACTTACAAGCTTTTGCACAGCAAAGGAAACCATAAACAAAGCAAAAAAAGAACCCACAGAATGGGAGAAAATATTTATAAATGAAGTGACTGCAAGGGATTAATCTTCAAAATATACAAGCAGCTCAAACAGCTCAATATTAAAAAAAAAAAAAAAAAAACTGATCAAAAATGGCCAGAAGATCTAAACAGATATTTCTCCAAAGACATACAGTTGGCCAAGAAGCACATGAAAAAATGCTCAACATCACTAATTATTAAACATATGCAAATCAAAACTACAATAAGGTATCACTTCACACCAGTCAGAATGGCCATCATCAAAAAGTCTATAAACAATAAATGCTGGAGCAGGTGTGGAGAAATGGGAACCCTCCTACATTGTTGGTGGGAATGAAAATTGGTATAGTCACTATGGAAAACAATATGGAGGTTCTGTAACAAACTAAAAATATCATATGATCAAGAAATTCCACTCCTGGGCAGATATCCAGAGAACACTATAATTTGAAGATACATGTGCCCTAATGTTCATTGCCTCAGTATTTACAAGAGCCAAGATATAGAAGCAACCTAAAGGTCCATCAACAGAGGAATGGATAAGGAAGATGTGATACACACATACAATGGAATATTACTCAGCCACAAAAAGAATGAAATAATACCATTTGTTGCAACATGGATGAACCTAGAGATTATTATACCAAGTAAAGTAAGTCAGAGAAAAGCAAACATCTTATCACTTACATGCAGAATCTTAAAAAATCGTACAAATGAACTTATTTATAAAATAGAAACAGACTCACAGACTTTGAAAACAGACTTGTGGTTGCCAAAGGGGAAAGGTGGGGGGAGGATGAATTAGGAGTTTAGAATTAACATACATTCACTACTATATAGGGTTTCTCAGGTGGCGCTAGTGGTAAAGCACCCGCCTGCCAACACAGGAGGTGCAGGAGACGCAGGTTCAATCTCTGGGTCAGGAAGATCCCCTGGAGAAGAAAATGGCAAGTATTCTTCAGTATTCTTGCCTGGAGAATCCCATGGACAGAGAAGCCTGGCAGGCTTAGCACACACACATACTACTATAAATGGGCTTCCCTGGACACAACTGAAGTGACTTAGCAAACATGGAGACTCACCGGGTTCCACCCCTGGGTGGGTAAGATCCCTTGGAGGAGGAATTGGCAACCCACTCCAGTACTCTTGACTGGGAAATCCCATGGACAGAGGAGCCTGGTGGGCTACAGTCCTTGGAGTCACAAGAGTCAGGCACAACTTAACGACTAAACCACCATCACCACCACCACCACTACTGTACATAAAATAATCAACAAGGACCTATTGTATAGCACAGGGAGCCCTAATCAATATTCTGTAATAATCTATATGGCAAAAGAATCTAAAAATGAATGGATATATGCACATGTATCACTGAATCACTTTGTTGCACACCTGAAAATAACATAACATTGTAAATCAACTATATTTTAATATAAAGTAAAAATTAAATTTAAAAAGTATTTGTCAGAAATCAGCAATCAGAGACAGAGTTAAACTGTGAGAGTTTTTCAAACACAGTCCCGAGATTCAGATGCACTAGCTATTCTGTGCTTTTTTTTTTTTTAATTTATTTTTGGTTGTACTGGGTCTCCGTTGCTGCACCAGGGTTCCTCTAGTTAGGGTGAGCATGGGTTACACTTGGTTGTAGCACACAGGCTTCTCATGGCAGTGGCTTCTCTTGTTGAGAAGCACAGGCTCTAGGCACACAGGCTTCGGTAGTTGCAGCACAAGCGCTCATTAGTTGTGGCTTGAGGGCCCTAGAGCACGAGGGCTCCAGTAGTTGTGGCACATGAGGCATATGGAATTTCCCAGACCAGGGATCAAACCCGTGTCCCCTGCATTGGCAGGCGCATTCTTACCCACTGAGCCACCAGGGAAATCCCTATTCTGTGCTTCTTTGAAGGGCCAGGTCTCAAGACTATCAGTCTTCTCAGTGGAAGTTGTCTTTTTATTAAAGTTGATGTCCGTGTAAATGTAAACGTTTGAATCATTACCAGAAAGAGTATGTCTAATAATGCAGATTCTGGATAGCAATCACTCCCTAAAACCACCTGACTGGAGTTATTTCCTGATGAACAGGGATATTCTAATTCAAACAAACTGTAAACTTCAGAATTGTTTTCTTGCACACAGCTTAGCTTACTCTCTATGACCTGAAACAGTGCCCATTTGGAGATGTCAGCATAAAATGAGAAGAGTTATATAACTTTGTACGGTACTTTTGGCTTGGTTTCCAGTGTAGGCATAAGACTTTTTCACTATGAGCTTGTAAAGTAAGTCACTTACTTTCCCATGTTTCTCATTCTTCATGATTATCACACAAGATGTTTGAAAATATTAATAATATTTGAAGACTGTAAATGTCAAGTGCCCAATTTTTCCCCTTTCTTTTTTCCCAGCTTTACTGAGATATTATTGACATATAATGTAAGTTTAAGATATATAACATGAAGATTTGATATCTGTATAAATTGTAAAATGATTATCACAATAAGGTTAGCTAACATACACCCTTCCGTGTGTGTGCTCAGTCATTTCAGTTGTGTCTGACTCTTTGCCACCCTATGAACTGTAGCCACCAGCTCCTCTGACAGTGGGATTTCCCAGGCAAGAATGCTGGGATGGGTTGCCATTTCCTTCTCCAGGGAATCTTCCTGACCCAGGGATGGAACCCATGTCTCCTGTATTGGCAGGTGGGCTTTTTACCCACTGAGCCACCTGGGAAGCCCCTAACACTTCCATACCCTTCCATAATGATCATTCTTGGTGTATGATCCCTGATTTTCTTTTTTTTTTAATTATTTTATTATTTTTAATTTAATTTTTTTTTTTTTTTTTTGCTAGCAGGGTTGCATTCCTTTCAGGAGGCTCTAGAGGAGAATCTGTTCCCTTGTCTTCTCAGCTTCAGGAAAGAGCTTACCAGAATCGAGTGCTAGGACTGACTCCCCTGTCTCAGCCTGGGTTGTATGCATACCTCTGAATCAATCATAATATAGCCAGGAGAATCTGTTACTCTTCAAAGGTTGGCCTGGCTAACATTCTAACTTCTGGGGCCAGTGAGTAGCTTTAACTCCATCTGAACTATACAATTCTTGGAGGGAGTAGTTCTCTAGAGCAAATAAGGAAAATGAGATGTTTTTAGCAGTAGTAGGATTAAACACTGGTCATGCAAAACCCAGCAAAAACAAAAGCCAGTTGTTGGACTCACAGAGATTAAGAGAAAATACCTTCACATTTTTGCTATACAGTCAGCCAGGCTGCTCAATCCAAGAGTTACTGAGTAGTGAGCACTTAGTATTGCAAAAGATGCAAAGATAATAAGCAAGACAAACACCTACTCTCTAGGAGCAATTGTTCAAAACTTTGCTTTCAAACTTTAGTGCATATAAATTTTCTTAGGGAACTTGTTTAAAAGAAAGACTCTGGGCCCTTTTCTAGACTTATTAAACAAATATTTGGCCCTGAGATCTGATAATCCTCATTATTTTAAAGCAGGTGATTCTAATACAGGTTATCTCTGAACAATACTTTGAAAAACACATGTGCAGAAGATGTTAACACATAAATAAACACAGGAAAAAATCATGATGCAAGGGAGAAGTGAAAATACTTGACAATTTCAAATTGTGTGCTCCAAGAGTAGAGCAAGCAGGGCTCAGTCTCAGCTGTGACAGATGAATGAAGATTTGGTGGCCATAAAGATATATATTCCAGTTTTTAACAGGCAGGCGAAAGAACAAAGCATTCTAAGTGAAGGAAACGGTGTGAGCCAAAGCACAGAGTCCTAGGACCCTTAGGAGTCCCTTTTAGAAAATGGTCTGAAGAGGATAAAAATTACATTCTTGGCAATAAGGCTATAAAAAATAACTTAATTCCACTGAATTGTATACTTAAAAATGGTTACATGGTAAATTTTGTTATGTACATTTTACACACTTTTTTAAAGTAAGTTAAGACCTATTGGTAGAGGGATTCTATGTATATCGTAGAAATTTGGTTTGCATCTGGAAACCTTGATAGCTGGACTCCTCTCAACAGCTAAAAACGTCAAATGATCAGAGTCACGGTCTTTATCAGAAGGAATGTTGTGCAAATATTTTCTCCTTGCTTAGGCACAGTTATCAGAAAGGACGCGGCGGGTGGGGGCGGCCGGTCCTGGGGCAGGACTCTGAAGGCTCCTGCTGTGCCAGCTGAGACCTTCTGGCAGAGGTCCTAGGGGAGGGACAGGACATCTAGGGCAGTGAAAGGGCACCTGGAGGTTCCTGGGAGTAACACTTTACCACCTGAAGTGGAAGAGTTCAGTATTTTCAGAGCCGGTCTGCCTGTATCAGTGTAGACTGGATGAACATCAATAGCATTCCTGGGTGTTTGCGGCATTGTGTTCTGTTCCTGGCACCTATTTAGCTGCAGGAAAGCTTATAAAGAAGGCTGAATCTGTCTTTTCCTGGCGTATCCTAGAGAAATGCACCTTCTCCTCCACAGTATCACTTTTCCTTTCTCCAAACTTCCTACCTGCCAACAATCCCCAAAAACACACCCCTAGATACCCACTTCCCACAAGTATACCTCAACACCAACACCAGAGTGTGTTCCATGTTCTTCCCAACTCCCCAGATCAGTCCTTCAGCATCTCCCTTAGACACCTACCCAAGCTTTTCCCTTAGATCAACTTGCCTGGTAACCCACTGAAGAAGCAGACCTGATAAATCAAGAGGAAGATTTGTACTTCTAACGAAGACATGTGAAGGCCTCTGCTATCCAGAGTGATAAACATATCCCTGTTCCTAAAATTTTCAGGAGAATGTTGGTGCGGTTAGGAGCTATTTTTGAAAAAAGAGTCATGTGTGACATTGCTCATCTCTTATATCACACCATAAGGATTTCCATTCTTGGATGACATTTGGTACAGCCAACCCCCAAATATTTTTGCCCAAAGGAGAAAAGATGACTAAGTAAAATAACGTTCACCAAGAATCCCCAAAAGCCAGTGACTGTAACCTTTTGCTAACATGATCATCACATGCGTACGTGTTCTGTCTCTACCCTCCTTCCTTTCTCAAAATCTCTGTGAGGCAATGCAATAGGGAATTAAAAAGGTGAAGTAACTAGATATAATCAGGTATCCTGAACTGGATCCTGGAAAAGGAAAAGAGTATTAGTGGAAAACCTGATAAAATCCAAATAGAGTCTGCAGTTAAAAGTATTGTACCAATGTTAATTTCTTAGCTTTAACATAGTATGTTATGGAAGATACTGACTTTAAGGGGAAGCTAGGTGGTATACATAGGAACTCTCTGTATTGATCTTTGTAACCTTTTTGTTAGTCTAAAATTATTCCAAATTAAGATGTTTGTTTTTAAGAAAGGTCAAGAAAGAAGAGAATCTAGTGATAATTAGAAGCTATTCAAAGAATGACTGCATTCCAATGATACCACTAATACCCTCAGTGTAAAATCTTCCCTTCAGATCATTCAAAGCAAGGCAAACTGGCATTCTGGTGTTTTAGCAACTTTTCACAATTCATAATTGCTAAAAACATTGCACAAAAAAGCAGTCTGAAAAACCATTTGAAAAAAAAAAAACTAAAACACTTTAAAGAAAATATGTTTATACTGATTTAGGTTATAACTATGAAGAAAAAAATTAAGCCCAATAATTACTTTATTTTTGGAAATTCTTGTGGACTTCATCAAACTGTTGCTTGAAGTACCTCCAGGAATGAGATCAGGGAAAGGAGAAGAAATGTATGTGTTTCACTCTATATCCTTTTGCATTACATGACTTTGAATTTGAATTTTTTCACAATGAAAATGTAATATTTTTTATAGTTATTTAAACAAAAAAATTTTTTTCAGTAGCAGTCTTTGTACTATGTGGAAGAGATGGCTATGTTCGAAATGGAACACCAGCAACAATAATAACTATAAAATAAAAGAAATATAGTAATCAAAAAGATAGCAAAAGAAGGGAGGAAGCTTGCTAGAGAACACATCCAAAATGTTCATGGTGCTTACTATATAGAAGATGAATTTTTTAACTTCTTATTTCTTATTTTATGTTTTGTACATGTCTTAGCGACTAAACAACAACAACAATGATCAACATGGGTTTTTCATAATTAATAAAATTTTTCAAATTAAACTTACAACCTATATATACTTGTATTTATCGAATTTTGGATAGATATATAATGATGCATGCTTCTATGTGGGTCTTTACACTTGAGTAAATGGCAAGTTTCAGAATATGGATCATAAACTAGTTCCAGAAAAAAATCTTATATATATAAAAAAAAATAGGCCTCAACATCTTGGTCACTGATGTCTAATTGGTTTAGTTTCCTTTCCAAAGTTATTTAGAAAAAAATATTTAGCTGTGTACAGGTCTGCTTTCCAAAACTCTAGAAGAAATGACCAGGGAGACACTGTTTGAATATTCCTATGAAGTATCTGAAACCAAACATTGGGTCAGTATTTTCCAAATAAAAACTTCAAACTTCTGGTTTTCTCTCCTCTTGAGTATCCATGAGAAACCACAAGCAAAACAAGCCCCAATCAAATCTAAACCCTTAGCTCCTTCCCATTCCCAGAATTCTCCTCCTCCTCCTACCTTGCCCTGCAATTAAAACAGGGCTTGATTTTCTCCAAAAATAACAGATCCAAAGGGTATTTTACTTGTCCTATGAAGGCACTGGAGCAAGAGGGTCACATTTTCAGAGGTAAGTGGCACATACACACCAGGCAATGTGGCAGCAATAGCCCCTAGAGCAGAGAGAGAGATTAGCAGCTGGAGTGAGCATAAACTTCAGGAGGATTTTTTTTTTCCCCTTGGCACTCTGGTTTTTAACCTTTTTTTTTCTTTAAAAAAAAAATTAATTAATTGTAATTGGAGGATAATTACAATATTGTGTTGGTTTTTGCCATACATAGACATGAATCAGCCATGGTGCACACGTGTCCCCCTATCCTGAACACCTCCTCCCACCTCCCTCCCCACCCCATCCCTCTGGGTTGTCCCAGAGTCCCCAGCTTTGAGTGCCCTGCTTCATGCATCAATCTTGCACTGGTCATCTATTTTACATATGGTAATATACATGTTTCAATCCTATTCTCTCAAATCATCCCACCCTTGTCTTTTCCCCATAGTCCAAAAGTCTGTTCTTTATATCTGTGTCTCTTGCTGCCTTTCATATAGGATCATCGTTACTGTCTTTGTAAGTTCCATATATGTGTGTTAATATACTGTATTGGTATTTCTCTTTTTGACTTACTTCACTCTGTATAACAGGCTTCAGTTTCATCCACCTCATTAGAACTGACTCAAATGTGTTCTTTTTTATAGTTGTGTAACATTCCATTGTGTATATGTACCACAACTTCCTTATCCATTTGTCTGTCAGTGGACATCTATGTTGCATCTATGTCCTAGCTATTGTAAACAGTGCTGCAATGAACATTGGGGTACATGTGTCTCTTTCAGTTCTGGTTTCCTTGGTGTGTATGCCCAGCAGTGGGATTGCTCGGTTGTATGGCAGTTCTATTTCCAGTTTTTTAATGAATCTCCACACTGTTCTCCATAGTGGCTGTACCAGTTTGCATTCCCACCAACAGTGTAAGAGGGTTCCCTTTTCTCCACACCCTCTCCAGCATTTTTTGTTTGTAGACTTCTTGATGGCAGCCATTCTGACTGGCGTGAGATGATACCTCATTGTGGTTTTGATTTGTATTTCTCTAATAGTGAGTGATGTTGAGCATCTTTTCATGTATTTATTAGCCATCTGTATATCTTCTTTGGAGAAATGTCTGTTTAGTTCTTTGATCCACTTTTTGAGCAGGTTTTTTGTTTTTCTGGTATTGAGCTGCTTGTATATTTTGGAGATGAATTCTTTGTCAGTTGTTTCATTTGCTATCATTTTCTCCCATTCTGGAGGCTGTCTTTTCACCTTGCTTATAGTTTCCTTCATTGTGCAAAAGCTTTTAATTTTAATTAGGTCCCATTTGTTTATTTTTGTTTTTATTTCCATCACTCTGCGAGGTGGGTCATAGAGGATCTTGTTGTGATTTATGTCAGAGAGTGTTCTGCCTACATTTTCCTCTAAGACTTTTACAGTTTCTGGTCTTACATTTAGATCTTTCATCCATTTTGAGCTTCTTTTTGTGTATGGTGTTAGAAAGTGTTCTAGTTTCATTCTTTTACATTTGGTTGACCAGTTTTCCCAGCACCACTTGTTAAAGAGATTGTCTTTTCTCCATTATATATTTTTGCCTCCTTTGTCAAAGATAAGATGTCCATAGGCATGTGGATTTATCTCTGGGCTGGCTTTCTATTTTGTTCCACTGATCTATATTTCTGTCTTTGTGCAGTAACATACTGTCTTGATGACTGTAGCTTTGTAGTATAGTCTGAAGTCAGGAAGGTTGATTCCTCCAGTTCCATTCTTCTTTCTCAAGATTGCTTTGGCTATTTGAGGTTTCTTGTGTGTTTCCATACAAAGTGTGAAATTATTTGTTCTAGTTCCATGAAAAACACCACAATATAGGAATTGCTTTGAATCTATAGATTGCTTTGGGTAATTAAAGAGGATTTTTTTGGGACAGTTTGCCCTGTCATGTGCTGCATCCCCTAGACCCACCCCAGCAGATCAGTCCACCCTTGTTCCCAAAGTCTCTAAAACATCTGAGTCCTCCATTTATTGGCTATATGTTCCTAGTCAAATCAGTGTACCTCTCTGTTTATTCATTTCCTCATCTGTAAAATTAGGATATGACTGCACCTACTTTATAGGAGTTGTTAAGATTAATTGAATTAATCCTCTTCTATAGCTCAAACAATGCCTGACTACATTGTAGGAGCTGCAAAGCAATGTATGAGTTAGCTACTGTTTTTCTGGGCCCTCATAGTTCAACAAAGCCTCCTTTAAATGTACCCTGAGCAGACTGGCTAAAAAGTAACCCTGCAGAATTTGAACTACTATTTCCAGTTGGGTGATCACTGTCTACCCAGTTAACTGATCACTCCTTGCTCTGACCCTTAAGCGGTCACCCAGTTCTATTGCTTCATCTTTTGTTTGTTTTTTGGCTGTGGTGCATCTTTGTTGTGGAGTGCCAGCTTCCTCTAATTATGGAGACAGGCTCAAGAGCACATGGGTTCAATAGTTGCGGTGCAGGTTTTGTTGCCCCACGGGATGTGGGATCTCAGTTCCCCAACCAGATACCCAACCCATGTCCCCTGCATTGGAAGGCAGGTTCTTAACTGCCGGGTCACCAGGGAAGTCTCTGTTGCTCCATCTTTTAAAATGTCTCCATCTGCTCCTCTCCAATACCTTAGTTGATTCACTGACTCTTGCTCAGATGGCTACAATAACTACCGACATGTTCTTCCTTTCCTCAGGACCTTCTAGCCTTGATGTCCTTCAAAATGGTGATAGACGATTCTCTAAAATCCACACCTGTATGCTCACTCCTCTGAGTATATCAATAGTCACTGTTTTCAACACAACCTCTGATCCTTAAGTCCTGTTCTTTTCCACTTATCTACATCATCACTGTCAGTAAATATTTTTCACTAGCATGACCCCAGGCCTTTCCATGTGTCCTCTCCTTCCTCTGGATTGATTTTCCTATTATTCTTTAACTAATGAGTTACTAATTACCTTTAAGACACTAATAAAAAATGTTCCTTCTGTGTACAACCCTAGGCAAAGTTCATCATTTCTTCCTCTTTCTTCCATTTCACCTGTTACATAGCCCTGCCTTTGCATGTAAAAGGTTAAGCTGGAATTACGGGTTCATGGGTCTTTCTCAGTAGACTACGATCTGCTCAATGACAAAGACTATGACCAATTCTTTGTTTACCAGAACCATGCCCACATGACTGGCACATCAAAGATGTTTAATAACAGTGTGATGAGTAGATAAATGAATAAATGAGTGGATCAGAATAACACCCCAGGTGACATCTACATTGGAAGGAGAGTAAATATAGTTTTAAAAAAAGTACAAATAGTATACAGGATCCATCACCATAGTCCTGTGACTTGGCAAATTTCTTATTCTCAGTGTCTGCTTCCTTATCTATGAAATGGCAACAATAAACCCTTTAAATTCAGTAATAAATGTAAAATGCGTAGAAGAGTGTCTGCCATATAGTAAGCACTCTGCATGCATTAATTGTTATTGTTGTTATAATGGAGAGAAAGTCATTGTAAACTTAATGAGAGAGAGGTACTATGTCCTGACTTAGCATTTAATTTCTAACATCTGCTATAATGCTTCATATAAAATAGGCACTCAATAAAGATTTTTGAATGAATATCAAAATAATAAAAATGAACAAAAAAGAAGGGAATAAAGTGGGGGGGAAAGGGGCAAACAGGAATGCATTTGCCACAAAGTACAAAGACGCCACTAAGTCACCTCAAGTCCTCACCACAGGATGAACAGTGTACTTTGAGCTCCTGAATCTTTCCTTTAACCCTCATTAGAACTTTGACTCTATCCACCTCAATCAGAGTGGTGTTTTTTGTTTTTTTTTTTTAAAAAAAAACACTGTGAGGGGTAAAGGGATGCGGCATACAGGAAGTGATTAATGACAAGACATTAAGAGCCAGGAAAGCTGTGAAATCATGACCTGCCAAAGCCTCCTTTTCCAGTCCTCAGCTTGATCTGTAAAAATCAAACTCTAAGTACTTGTATGCCTACCTGCAGCCAGACTATATGATCATGACTTAAGAATCAACTGTCACTCACATTGCAAGAACAGTCAAAATGAGATATTTAACGGTGATGTTTATTTTACACTACTAAACCAAACTGGGCTTCCCCAATGGCTCAGCAGTAAAGAAACTGCCTTCTAATGCAGGAAACACAGGAGAAGTGAGTTCAGTCCCTGGGTTGGGAAGATCCCTGGGTTGGGAAGATCCCTGGGGGAGGGCATGACAACTCTCTCCAGTACTCTTGCAGGAAAATCCCATGGACAGAGGAGCCTGGTGAGTTACAGTCCCTGGGGTCGCAATGAGTCGGACACAACTGAAGTGACTGAGCATGCACACATACCAAATTATCATAGACTACCATGGGTCATTTAACAACAGAAACTTATTTTTCACAGTTCTAGAGCCTAAAAGCCTGAGATGAGGCCAACGTGGTTAGGTTCTGATGAGAACCTTCTTCTGTTACAAATTGTTGACCTCTCAATATGTATTCATATGGCAGAAACAGAGCCGGTTCTCCCGCCTCTGCTTAAAAGGGCACTAATCTCATCATAAGGGCTCTACTCTAATGAAGTAACTATGTTCCAAAGACCCCACCTCCAAATACTATCACACTGGGATTATGGTTTCAACTTATGAGACTTTGGGGTTAGAGCAGGAGCTGCTACTGCTGCTGCTAAGTCGCTTCAGTCGTGTTTGACTCTGTGCAACCCCATAGATGGCAGCCCACCAGGCTCCCCCGTCCCTGGGATTCTCCAGGCAAGAACACTGGAGTGGGTTGCCATTTCCTTCTCCAATGCATGAAAGTGAAAAGCGAAAGCAAAGTCGCTTAGTCGTGTCCGACTTCCAGCGACCCCATGGACTGCAGCCTTCCAGGCTCCTCAATCCATGGGACTTTCCAGGCAAGAGTACTGGAGTGGGGTGCCATTGCCCTCTCCGTAGAGCAGGAGGAGGGGATACAAACATTCAGTCCATTGCCAGTGATTTGTTTCTTTATGTGTGAAGAAGAGGGGCAAAACATGTCTCCCCATCTTTGCTTTTTAGGTTTTCAGCTGGGCTCTTTAACAAAAGACAGATTAATAAAAGAACAACAATTTATTAAAGTGTGTAGTGCACATCATGTGTGGAAACTTAAAATGAGGATTGACTCAAAGTGGTGGCTTAGAACTCTGGCCTATATAGCATATTCAACAAAGAACAATACATTTGTAGGAAAGTCACAGGACAAAGGAAAATCGTTTTAGGTTTCCAAGTACAGCAAACTTTGGAAAGGTAAATATATGGGATGAAACCAATGAAATAAGCTTTGTTTGTGGATTTCTCTGTTGCCATCTCTGGGCTCACACAGTTTATCTCCAGAAAAAGAAGAATTTATATCCTGCCTAGAGGCAGAATAGGAGGCAAGTAGGGAAAGCCTTTCCTGTTCATTGCTTCTTAACTGCCATAAGCTCAAAATAATTTTTAGGTCAAAGAGGCATATTTTGTTGTGACGTATTTGGTCCTCTTCATTTACTATCCAAAAAGGCAAAGAGAAGAAGAAAAATGAATGGGAAAAATTATTCTCAGTCCACCAGTTTGAACCCCAAACTAGAAAAAGAAAGCAAAGAGAGAAAATATAACCAAATTTTAAACTCCATGAAGAGACTGTCAAGTATAAGTTTCAAAAAGTTAAAAATACCATTCTCATAAAAATATATAACAAACACAAGTCAAAGATTTTATTCAACTAATTAATAGGGAGCCAACAAGATGGTAAGACTGGTTCCTATAGAATGAAAGATTGTTAGAATAAGATAGCTACACTAGATATAAAAATGGTTAATGCCCAATGGGCTTCCCCTTGTGGCTCAGATGCTAATGCGTCTGTCTACAGTGCGGGAGACCTGGGTTCGATCCCTGGGTCAGGAAGATCCTCTGGAGAAGGAAATGGCAACCCACTCCAGTACTCTTGCCTGGAAAACCCCATGGACGGAGGAGCCCGGTAGGCTACAGGTCATGGGGTCGCAAAGAGTCGGACACGACTGAGCGACTTCACTTCACTTTACTTCGCTTCAAGGTTCTTCAAGGCAATTAACCCCTTTGGGGTTTTCTTTTCTAATGGGCAATAATTATTTGCATCTTTATGGGAAAAAAACATGTAACTTCACTATGATTTTGGCCTTTAATTAAGAGCAAAGTGTTTTGAACAGGGTATATTCCCCTAGATTATGACATATTCCTTGATTTGCCTGATAAACAATGCCCTCCCAAAGACACTGAAAGTACACGCAACTCATGCTTTTGCTTTATTTCCAAGGTTTAAATAATGTTTCTTGACAGAAAGGATTTTATGCCATTTTTTTCACTGTGGTATTACTAGCACCTAGAAATAGCACTTGAAACTAGAAAGCTAACAAAAACGAATGAAATAATGCCATTTGCAGCTATGCAGATAGACCTAGAGATTATCTCACTAAGTGAAGTAAGTCAAAAAGAGAAAGACAAATATCATACATCACTTATATGTGGAATCTAAAATATGACACGAAAGAACTTATCTACAAAACAGAAACAGACCCACAACATAGAGAACAGATTTGTGGTTGCCAGGGGGAAGAGGGGGTGGGTGAAGGTTGGATTGTGAGCTTGGGACTAGCAGATATAAATTATTTTATATAGAATGAATAAGCATCAAGGGCCTATTAGATAGCACAGGAATTGTTTTCAATATCCTGTGATAAAACATAATGGAAAAGAATACAGAACATGTGAAAAAGAATATATATACATATATAAAGGGCCTCCTTGGTGGCTCAGATGGTAAACAATCCGACTGCAATGCAGGGGACTGTTTCAATCCCTGGGTCAGGAAGATCCCCTGGGGAAGGGAATGGCAACCCACTCCAGTATTCTTGCCTGGAGAATTCCATGGACTGAGGAGCCTAGTGGGCTACAGTCCATAGGGTTGCAAAGAGTCAGATACAACTGAGTGACTACATTGCCCACTTTCATACATTTATAAAACTGAATTACTATGCTGTTCGCTAGAAAATAACACATCATTGTAAATCAACTATACTTCAATAAAAAACAAACAAAAAAAGAAACTAGTAGGCTCTTGATAAATAGTTGTGGAATGAATGAAGTTATGTTCTAAGAAAGCCTTTGTTAGTTGATTGTTTATAACACAGAATGGGTTTTCCTCTATTATAATGTTAGAAGTTATGGTGGTTAGGTTTCTTGTCAGACCACAAATCTTTCTATTGTCCAATGACACCAAGAGGGCCTGATGCCAAGGGCAAGAATGTTTTCATGAGAAATACATTCATCTATTCAAAATGGAGAACCAGGGAGTTCTCTGGAGGTCCAGTGGTTAGGACTCCGCATTTCCGCTGCAGGGGACACAGGTTGGATCCTTGGTTGGGGAACTAAGATCCACAAGCCATGCCACATGGCCAAAAAAAAAAAAAAAGCAGAACCAGGGCCACATCTCTGCCACCTCTTCACTTACATCCCTTCAACTGCACCTACCAACCTTTACCCCAGAGACATTGCTCCCTTAGGATCTCTATAACTGGGCAGCGGTATCAGGAATTTCATCATAGCAATGCTGGCTGCTTTGTGTGTGGGCGGTAGTTGAAGGAAAAGGAGCAGGGAGCAAGGTGGTCTAGCATTGAGGATGAAGTGCTGGGGAGCCTAGAAGTCTGATGCTATAACTCCAGTATTGTTCTCAGTCACACGTTTTTAACTTTTCTTTTCTTCTGCAGGTTCCAACATGGACTTGCCTGCTTCCCTTTTATTGTCACCATCTTAGGTTCTAAACAGAGGCTGTCTCTACTGCAAACCACTGAAGGACAGAATGATGTCAGAGAGTGGGCCTGAAAGTTCCATCTCTCTAATCGTGCCTTGGTCTTCACTGTGATCAGCCCTTACCCTGAAGCCACTGAGAGCAGACTCATTAGAACAAAAGATGCTCCTATACTCAAGGGATTTAGAAGCTGTGTACCAGTAACCAAGGACAAAAGACAAGCATATATTTATCGTACCCAGCTTCAACACACAAGAACTATTGCTTCACCTATACCTCTGCCTGCTTATCCCTAGCCCTCGCCAGACTATTTTGAAACAAACCACATTATAAAATTTAATTCATAATATTTCAATGTTTGCCTCTAGAAGAACTATAATAATAATACTATTCCACAGGTTTTAAAAAGTCAAAAATAATCCAAAAGATCTGTGTAGTGTAACCATTGTTACATATTGCTAACTTGCCCTCTTAGAGGTGTACAGAGATTTACCCTTTCATCCCCAGTTTAGAGCAGCGCCAGTCCCACAAATATATTGTTCATCTCCACCAATCTATGTCTCTCAAAAATTATGCCTTTTTCTAAATCTCATTTCTTTGACTGTTAATGAGACTGAGCAACTTATCATTTTGTACTGTCCATTTTTATTTCTTCTTTTATAAAACGCCTTTACATGTGTTCTGCTGATTTTTCTATGCATCAATCTTATATTGATGATGAGTTAAAATATTAAGGATTTTAACACACATTGCATCATCTATATTGTATGTAGTAGAAAAGATTTTCAAACAAACTTTATTTTCAAATAATTACTTAAACTATTCATGAATAGTCATATTCATGACTATTGAGTCATATCATGGTATTCCATGAAGTCGTTAAAACATATATTTTTGTCAAAATCCATAGAAGGAACCCTAATGTAAATCACAGACTTTGAGTGACAATGATGTGTCAAGTCGATTATAGCAAATGTAACACTCGGGTGGGGGATGTTGATAGTGAAAGGGGCTGTGCATGTGTGAGGGGGCAAGGGATATGTGAGAACTCTCTTACTTCCTAGTCAATGCTAAGAAACTGAAACTGCTCTGAAAAGTAAAGTCTGTTTTTTCAGAAGTATATATTGATATGGAGAGCTATTATCTAAAATTTTTTTATTAAATGTTCATAGTGAGATCATTTCACTCATTGAGTACACTATTTAAATATGGAAATATTACATTGCAAATATAATCTAACATAGTACAATCCTAGATTCAATAACAATTATGATTTTATTTATTTATTTACCTATCTTTGACCACATCAAGTGGCACGCAGGATCTTAGTTTTCTGACCATGGATCCAACCTGTGCTTCCTGCATTGGCAGCATAGAGTCATTAACACTGGACTACCAGGGAATTAAATCATGAAATTCTATAAACATATTTTAAGTTTCTCAATCATATTTTTGAATCAACTATACAACGGCACCCCACTCCAGTACTCTTGCCTGGAAAATCCCATGGATGGAGGAACCTGGAAGGCTGCAGTCCATGGGGTCGCTGAGGGTCGAACATGACTGAGCGACTTCACTTTCACTTTTCACTTTCATGCATTGGAGAAGGAAATGGCAACCCACTCCAGTGTTCTTGCCTGGAGAATCCCAGGGATGGGGAAGCCTGGTGGCCTGCCGTCTATGGGGTCACACAGAGTCGGACACGACTGAAGTGACTTAGCAATAGCAATACATTTTTCAAAAAAATAGTCTATTATTAAAAGCAGATTTTGGTGCACCACAAACTTTAGTGAAAGGTATAGAGATTTCCCTTTTACTCCCTGCCCACAACATGCATGACAGTTATTATCTATTAATCTATCTATATTGACATGGACAGCAATTCATTATGTGTGTGTTTAAATGGCAACCCACTCTAGTGTTCTTGTCAGAAAAATCCTATGAACAGAGGAGCCTGGTGGGCTACAGTCCAAAGGGTCACAAAGAGTGGGACATGACAGAGCAACTGAAGAATTTATATACAAGTAAAAACAAAATTAACAGAATAAAATGCATAATGAATAGGACATAATTTGAGCTTCAATATATACATTTGTATATACAGAAAATATTTAGACTAGCTGATATATTTTATTATCTCTGTTTAAATTCTTAAAAGAAGATGCTGTTAAAAGTGTTGCACTCAATACATCAGCAAATTTGGGAAACTCAGCAGTGGCCACAGGACTGGAAAAGGTCAGTTTTTATTCCAATCCCAAAGAAAACCAATGCAAAAAGAGAAGCTTCAATCTATCTTGGCTTCCTCTTTTTATTCTTCCTCTTTTTCCTTCTTTTGTCTCCTCCCCACTGAGCCTGCCCTATGCAAATTGGGCTAGCCAAGAAGGGGGCGTGTTTGTTTCACCTGAAGTTTTCACTCCAATCTGTGGATTTTCTTTTGCTCCATTTTCGCAAGCTTTTCCCTTTCTTTGCCTTTTAGCCACTGCCATTTTGGACTCCTTTTTCCTATTCTAATTACCTAACAATTGGAAGGACTGATGCTGTGAAAGTGCTGCACTCAAAATGCCAGCACATTTGGAAAACTCAGCAGTGGCCACAGGACTGGAAAAGGTCAGTTTTCATTCCAATCCCAAAGAAAGGCAATGCCAAAGAATGCTCAAACTACCTCACAACTGCACTCATCTCACACGCTAGTAAAGTAATGCTCAAAATTCTTCAAGCCAGGCTTCAGCAATACATGAACCGTGAACTTCCAGATGTTCAGGCTGGATTTAGAAAACTCGGAGGAACCAGATATCAAATTGCCAACATCCATTGGATCATTGAAAAAGCAAGAGAGTTCCAGAAAAACATCTACTTCTGCTTTATTGACTATGCCAAAGCCTTTGATTGTGTGGATCATAAGAAACTGGAAAATTCTGAAAGAGATGCGAATACCAGACTACCTGACCTGCCTCCTGACAAATTTGTATGCAGGTCAAGAAGCAACAGTTAGAACTGGACATGGAATAATAGACTGGTTCCAAATTAGGAAAGGAGTCTGTCAAGGCTGTATATTGTCACCCTGGCTTATTTAATTTATATGCAGACTACCTCATGGGAAATGCCAGGATGGATGAAGCACAAGCTAGAATCACAATTGCTGGGGAAATATCGATAACCTCAGATATGCAGATGACACCACCCTTATGGCAGAAAGTGAAGAAATAAAGAGCCTCTTGATGAAAGTGAAAGAGAAGAGTGAAAAAGTTGGCTTAAAACTCAACATTCAGAAAACTAAGATCATGGTATCTGGTCCCATCACTTCATGGCAAATAGATGGGGAAACAATGGAAACAGTGAGCTGCAAAATCAGTGGAGATGGTGACTGCGTCCATGAAATTAAAAGATGCTTGCTCCTTGGAAGAAAAGCTATGACCAACCTAGACAAAAAGCAGAGACATTACTTTGGTGACAAAGGTCCATCTAGTCCAAGCTATGGTCTTTCCAGTGGTCATGTATGGACATGAGAGTTGGACTCTAAAGAAATCTGAGCACCAAAGAATTGATGCTTTTGAACTGTGATGTTGGAGAAAATTCTTGAAAGTCCCTTGGACTGCAAGGAGATCCAAGCAGTCCATCCTAAAGGAAATCAGTCCTGAATATTCATTGGAAGGACTGACGTTGCTGCTGAAACTCCAATACTCTGACCACCTGATGTGAAGTACTGATTCATTGGAAAAGACTGGTGCTGGGAAATATTGAGGGCAAGAGGAAAAGGGGATGATAGAGGAATAAGATGGTTTAATGGCATCACCGACTTGATGGACATGAGTTTGAGCAAGCTTCGGGAGTTGGTGATGGACAGGAAGCCTGGTATGCTGCAGTCCATGGGGTCACAAAGAGTCGGACACAACTGAGCAACTGAACTGAACAGATATGCATATGAATGGCAAAATGTGAAGAGGAGCTAAAGAGCCTCTTGACAAGACTAAAAGAGAATTGTGAAAAAGCTGGTGTAAAGGTCACCATTCAAAAAACAACCATCACGGCATGCAGTCTGATCACTTCATGGTGAACAGAACGGGAAAAAATGGAAACAGTGACAGACTCTTTTCTTGGTCTCCAAAATCATGGTGGAGGCATGAAATTAAAAGACACTCCTTGGAAGAAAAGCACTGACAAACATAGACAGCTTATTAAAAAGCAGAGACATCACTTTGCTGACAAAGGCCCATATAATCAAAGCTCTGGTTTTTCCAGTAGTCATGTATGGATGTGAGAGGTGGACCATAAAGAATGCTGGGTGCCGAAGTACTGTTGCTTTCATATTGTGGTGCTGGTGAAGACTTTTGACAGCCCTGTGGACTGCAAGGAGATCAAACTAGTCAATCCTAAAGGAAATCAACCATGAATATTCATTAGAAGGACTGATGCTGAAGCTGAAGCTCCAGTACTTTGGCTACCCTATGTGAAGAGCTGGCTCATTGGAAAAGAGTCTGATGCTGGGAAAGATTGAGGGCAAGAGGAAAGGGGGACGACAGAGATAAGAGGATTCACTGGTATCACCAACTCAACGGACATGAGTTTGAGCAAATTCCGGGAGACAGTGAAGGAAAGGAAAGCCTGGTGTGCTGGAGTTCATGGGGCTGAAAGAGTCTGACATGACATAGTCAGACATGACTAGCCAACAACAGCGTGAGGCTACTCATGCAGCTATTAGATTCCTGCATGTGCATCATATATGACCTGTCTTCTTCCTTCTTCTCCCAGGATGAGCACTGAGATAGACCCCAACCCCTTTCACCTTGGGCTGTGATGCCATGAATATCTTTGAACATGTTCCCACCTATGTGTGTGTGTGTGTTGGTTTCTCAGTCATGTCTGATTCTTTGTGACCCTATGGACTGTAGCCCGCCAGGCTCCTCTGTCAATGATATTCTCCAGGCAAGAATACTGGAGTGAGTTGCCATTCTCTTCTCCAGGGATGTTTCAACATATACCCATGTAAAAATGTATTTGGAATATATATAGGAGTAGAATTGCTAGATCATAGAAAATGTGCCTTCTTCATTAGACCAAGATATGACAGATTATTTCTCCAGAATGCCCACTGGCGGTGGAGGAGAGTATGTTCCTCTTTTCCCACATCTCTTTCAACCCTTGACAGGATCCACATTTCTGATTTTTTGTCAGGCTTAAAGGTGTGAAGTGATATCCTTGTGAATGTTTCACTTTGCATTTCTCTGAGTACTGTGATTCTTGCTTATGTTAAGTGAATAACCCATGGTAAAGTCCATGAACTGAGAAGAGTCAGATTGAACCATTTTAGGTGCATACCTTGCCCTGTTCCCTGAGAAGGCCGATATCATTTTTTAAACAGCCAGATGGATATATAATTCACATACTATATAATTTACCTGTTTAAAGTACACAGTTCAGCGGTTTTTAATGTATTCACAGAGTTGTACAGCCATCACCACCATTACTTTTAGAATACGTTAATCACCACCCCCCAAAGAAACCCTTTATCCATCAACCCATCAGTATTTATTCTCCACTACTCCTCCAAACTCTGACACTCTTCAGTTCTTGGCAACCATGATGCTACTTTCTGTCTCTATAGATTTGTCTATTTTGGACATTTCATATAAATGCAATCACACCATATGTGGTATTTTGAGACTGGCTTCTTTTACTTAGCATAATGTTTTCAAGGTTCATCCATGTCATAGCATGTATCAGTACTTCAGTTATTTTTATTGCTGAATAATACCCCACTGTATGGATGTACCACATTTTCTTTGTCTACTCATCAGCTGATGGACACTTGGGTTATTTCTACTCTTTGGCTATTATAAAGAATGCTGTTATGTACATGCATGTACATACTGTTGTGTGGATGTGTCTTAATTTCTCTTGAGTATACACTAGGAACTGCTGGATCAAATGGTAACTCTATGCCCAACACTTAGCAATTGCCAAATTGTTTTCCATCGTAGTTGTCCAATTTATATCCTTACCAGCAATATATGAAGGTTAAGATTCTTCCACACTTGTCTACACTTGCTATTGTCCATGTTTTTTATTATAACCATCCTAGCAGGTGGGAAGTGTTAGTCGCTCAGTCATGTCTGACTCTTTGCGACACCATGGACTGTAGCCCACCAGGTCCCTCTGTCCATGGGACTTTCCAGGCAAGAACACTAGAGGGGGTTGCCATTTCCTTCTCCAGCAGGATCTAAAGCAGCATCTTCTAACTGCTGCTGCTGCTAAGTCGCTTCAGTTGTGTCCGACTCTGTGCGACCCCATAGACCGTGGCCCACCAGGCTCCCCCGTCCCTGGGATTCTCCAGGCAAGAACACTGGAGTGGGTTGCCATTTCTTTCTCCAATGCATGAAAGTGAAAAGTGAAAGTGAAGTCGCTCAGTCGTGTCCGACTCTTCTCGACCCCATGGTCTGCAGCCTACCAGGCTCCTCCATCCATGGGATTTTCCAGGCAAGAGTACTGGAGTGGGGTGCCATTGCCTTCTCCAGCATCTTCTAAAGCAGCATCTAATCCTGGCTTTAATTTGCATTTCCCTAATGACTAATAATGTTGGGCATCTTTTCATGTGCTTTAATGGACTATTTGTATATCTTCTTTGGAGAAACATCTATTCAGATCTTTTTCCCATTTTAAATTTGCTTGTCTTTTTATTACTGAATTGCAACAGTTCTTTATATACTCTGAATGCAAATAATCCAGCAGTTCCCAGGTATATACCCAAGAGTTTTTTCTCACAACCCTTCTGACACCAAATGTGAGGTGTTCTTTTTCCCAACACCAACCAGTTCTTCAACTCTCTGGATACCAAATAGGTGTGCCACAATTCAAGTCTATTCTTATATTAATTACCTGGATTTAGTGCAGTCTCACAAGTCTGCTCCCCATTTCAAGTTGTCACCTGTACTTCTAAACAACTTCTACCATACCTGGGAGAGTGGTTCCCATGATCCACCCCACCGCCCACTAGGTTTGGTAATTTGCTAGACTGGCTCATGGAACCCAGGAAAATTGTTTAGCTACTGCTATCGATTTTCAGGGTACAACCCAGGAATGACTAAATAGAAGAGATGCATAGAGCTAGGCAAGGGACAAGGGGTGCAGAGCTACCATGCCTTCTCTGGGACCACCCTCCCAGCACCTCCATGTGTTCACCAATGCAGAAGCTGCCAGAATCTCATCATTTAGGGGGGTTCATGGAGGTTTCATTATGCAAGTATGACTGATCAAATCATGAGCACTGGTGATGAGCTCAATCTCCAACCTCTTTCCCCTCCCCGGGGGTTGAAAGTTGTAAACTTCTAAGCAAGTCTTGCTCTTTTGGCAACTAGTCCCCACCCTGAAGCTATCTAAAGGCCAAGCAAGTGTCATTTCATTAGAACAGAAGATATTCCTCTCACTCAGGAAATTCTAAGGAATTTAGGAGCTCTGTGTTGGGATCTGGGGACAAAGACCAAATATGTATTTCTTATTGTATCACAGGTAGACATAGATTAGACTGAAAAGGAGTAGAGGAAAGAAAACAAATTTTAAGTTGGTTATCAATTCAGTTTAATTTCTCACACCAGTGAATATTTCCCATGTGTAAGCTATTCTAAGTCCATAGAGAAACCTCAAGAAGCTTACAATTCTGACACAAATGAATGGAATGGAGACTGCTTAAACTGCAAAATATTAAAAGCAGGAGTTGCTTGATTATTTTAGAGTCCCCAAGGCCTAGCAAGTATCCAGCATATTAGTTACTCCACAAACATTTGCTCAATATAAGTGAACTGAGGCAAGGAAGTAATTAAAAGATGTGGCATAAAACATAAAGAGACACAAAAGTACGGGCATCTCCTGCTACAGCTATCTACACTAGTCCTTGAGTTTAGATAGGGCCAAAGATGGAAAAAGTGGAGGCAAATGTGAAAGAAATGACAAGGGAGGAAAAGAAGGCCTTTTAAAGACTGATAAGGATACGTGTTATATAAAGAAAACACGGAAGAGAAAGCCAGGTAGACACTTGCCTTCTGATTTAGACTTTTAAAAGGACTCTTGTAGAAATAATCAGGCTGAGCTCTTTCTGCACCAATAATTAAGGCTTCTTCAGACCTGAGGCTTTTTAACCAGCCCTACTATTCTGTGCCACACAAGGTGTGAGGTAAAGAACAGCAAACACTGAAGGGTATAAAAAGCCAAAACTGAAGAGGGAAGCAGCAGAAACCATGTCATGAAGTGAGAAGAGAAGTATTTAGGTTAGTTTTAAATTTCGTTTTCTTTTCTGCTTCCGTGACTCAGAGGTGAACTGACTAACATCCCTTGGCATTTTCTGACAGTGGCCAACTTCACGTGGTATTTGCTTGATGCAGTGTAATGCACTTGCCCGTAGTGTAATCTTCGAAGCAGCAAAGGCTTTGCAAGGAAAAGAAGGAGTCCTCAGTCATTCATTCATTCACCCGTTCATTTAATAAATACACTTAAGCAATTGGCTCTGTTCTAGGTTTGAGGGATATTACAGTTTAAACAAAAATCCACCGTCCACAGAACTAACAGTCTGGGGATGACAAACATGAATCAGTGAGTGAGAAAACATCTGAGGGGCTGATAAATGCTGTGGAGACGCGGACTGGCAAGGGGATAGACGGTGGGGGACAGCTATTGTAGGCTGGTGGTCAGGGAACAGCCCTCTAACGCACTGCTGGGTGATCAGAGACCTGAGGGGAGATAGTGGTCCCTTGAGCTGTCTCATGTGGAGGGCAGGGGGCAGAGCAGAGCTGCCCTAGAGATAGGGGAAGACAGGGTCAGATCAGAATCCAGGAATAAGCACATGACATCATTATTCAAAAGCAGAGACATTACTTTGCCAACAAAGGTTCGTCTAGTCAAGGCTATGGTTTTTCCTGTGGTCATGTATGGATGTGAGAGTTGGACTGTGAAGAAGGCTGAGCGCCGAAGAATTGATGCTTTTGAACTGTGGTGTTGGAGAGGACTCTTGAGAGTCCTTTGGACTGCAAGGAGATCCAACCAGTCCATTCTGAAGGAGATCAGCCCTGGGTGTTCTTTGGAAGGAATGATGCTAAAGCTGAAACTCCAGTTCTTTGGCCACCTCATGCCAAGAGTTGACTCGTTGGAAAAGACTCTGATGCTGGGAGGGATTGGGGGCAGGAGGAGAAGGCGACGACAGAGGATGAGATGGCTGGATGGCATCACTGACTCGATGGATGTGAGTCTGAGTGAACTCTGGGAGTTGGTGATGGACAGCGAGGCCTGGTGTGCTGTGATTCATGGGGTCACAAAGAGTCAGACAACGACTGAGCGACTGATCTGATCTGATCTGATCATTTATATTAATAGACATACTATGGCTTCCTGTCTTCCTTTCTGGTTTGTTTTATGGTTTACATGATTGGATTGAACTTTTTAATCATGTTATAGTATGGTTATACTATTTTTTAATCATGTTATACTATTAATAATTACTCCAACATACTATATTTTAAACAATGTCTTGCATTTTTCAAGGAATTCTGACCCTCTAAATTCTGTCACAGATTCAGATTTTTTTAAAAAATTTATTCCTTTAGGAAAAGAGATTCAAAGATGTATAGCAGCTACCATATGGCCTAGCAATTCCACTCATAGAGATGTACCTCAAAATAGTGAAAACATGTATCCACACCAAAACCTGCAGGTGAATGTTCACAGCAGCAGTATTCATAATTCCCCTGGCATGGCTATCACCTGATGTCTGAAAAAACAAAATACGGTGTCTATCATCTGAAAAATCTGAATGCAAACTAGAACCTTATAAAACATATGTGTAAGTGATCATTTGTCTTCAACAAATGTCAGAAACTTGGTTTCTCACAGCAGACTTGCCTCCATGGTTGTATTTCTTACGAGGTGGCAGGCTTCCAAAAGGCAGGACATGGAAGCTGCCAGGATTCTGAAAGGTTAGGAGTTGAGACAGTGCTGCTTCCCTGTACTTTATTGGTCAAAGCAGTTTCGGGCCAGCCCAGGCTGAAGGGTGTGCAGAAATAGACTCCACGTTATGATAGGGCAACAGTATGTGAGGACAGGAAGGGAAGAACTGAAGATAAACTATCATGAAGATAGAATGGGCTGGGGAGTAAGAAAACAAATTTAAAATGCCCAAAGCCACTAACAACTAAAGATCAATCTATATTTAAAATAATCAAAAGTCAGATATTATACACTAGAGTGGATTGATTTGTTGGTCTCAATTCTTTACGCCTCTCTGTATTCACACATTTATCTGATGCAGAGTATACTTCCCGGTGCCTTGACTCTGGCCTTAGATATATGTATTATTTATCTGTTGCTGCACACCAAACCAGTGACTTAAAATAGCTCTGGAACAATTCTGTGGTTTGAATGGGAATTCTTTTGTTGCTCTGACTTGGGCTCACTCAGAAAGTTACATTAACTAGACAGAGAGCCTGGGGCCTGAGCTTGGACAGTTGGGATTGTCAGGCTTTTCTCCATATGAGCTTTCATCCACGAAGAGGCTCAACTGAGTTGGGTTTCCTCATCCTCATGTGGTGGTTGCAGCGTCCCAAGAGGGTGAGGGTGGAAATACAAGTCCATTTTAAGCTAGGGTTCACTGAGGGACAAGACTTCACTTCCAGACTTCCCTGGTGGTCCAGTGGTTAAAGATCTGCCTGCCAATATGAGGGACATGAGTCCCATCCCTGGTCCAGGAAGGTTCCACATGCCATAGGGCAACTAAACTTGTGCCCCACAACTATAGAGCCTGCGAGCCACAACTACTGAAGCCCATACGCTGTAGAGCCTGTGCTCTGCAACGAGAAGCCACCACACGAGAAGCCCATGCACCTCAACTAGTAGTCCCAACTCGCTGCAACTAGAGAAAGACCACATGCAGCAATGAAGACCCAACACAGCCAAATATGTATATATATAACAAACTTAACTTCTATCAGATTCTATTGGTCAAAGCAAGTCACAAGCCCATCTTCAAGAGGTAAAGAATATCTGTGTAAAGTAAACTACCTCTTGATGGGAGGAGTCAAAAGTAACTGACGGTCATACTGAATCTACTAGACCATGTGACTTGCTTTGGCCAATGGTATGTAGAAAACAGAGACTATGCACGAGTTCCAAGTCTAGGCCTAAACAATCCTTGAGTGTTTCCTCTTTTTGTGCTCTTATCATCATCATGAAAAGAAGGGCCACTTGCCCGAGAAGGAGAGACACTCTGAATACAGCTGATCCAGCTAACCTGCAGAACTGCAGTGAGATGCAGAGCTCCCCAGCTGAACCAAACCTAGGTTGGCTGAACTTCAGCCAAGCTGCAGAAACAAGAACGTAATAATAAATGACTGTTGTTTTAAGCTGATGATTATTTGGGTTACTTGTCACATGCCAATAATTGATACTGAAGACAATTTTTAAGAGCAAATATATTGCAAAGATTTGTGAATAAAATCTATATCCCGTCTTGTATTCACTTCTATACATGTCACTTTGGGGTTTCACTGGTGGCTCAGGTGATAAAAAATCAGCCTGCAATGCGGGAGACCTGGGTTCGTTCCTCGGATCGGGAAGATCCCCTTGAGGAGGGCATGGCAACCCACTCCAATATTCTTGCCTGGAGAATCTCATGGACGGAGGAGCCTGGCAGGCTACAGTCCATAGGGTCACATAGAGTCAGACACGACTAAAGTGACTTAGCATGCACATGTCATTCAGAGGCTCATCTAAAGGCAACAGAAAAAAAAAAAAACCTGCTACATTTGGGGAAATACCATTCAAGTTTCCACTAAAACAGCACTTTCAGAAGCTAAACCCCCATCACAAATAATGGTACTTATTCACCAAATATTTACTGAGTGACTATTATGTGTAAAATACTATGCTAGAGACTGTGGCATCTGCAATGATAAATGTGTGTGCTTGTTATGATCAGATTTTGCAGCTCTAACAGAAAGGGTTGTTATGGTTGGTCCATAGAGCAGTTCACCAAAGATCCAACCTCCTATCTTACTGCTCTGCCATCTCTATCTTGTCATACTATGATCCAAAATGATTCGTAAGTTCCAGCCATTATGTCCACAGTCCAGGAAAGGAAAATGACAGAAAGACATGCCTCCTCCCTTTGTATTGTGACTTTCTGAAGGTCCATGTACTTCTACTTGCATCTTATGGCATGAATTTAACAGCCAGACCAAACTAATTATAAGAGTGGCTAGGAAATAATGTTTTCTTTTTGCCACCAGTATGCCCAGATAAAAATCAAGGAGGGGTCTGTTACTAAGGAGAATAGATACTTAATTTGGTATCTAGCTGTCTGTGCCACAATCCATGGTGGATTTTATTTCCTGGGAGCAATGAAATTAGTTTATTGGTAATGACTACACTAGTAAATCTATTTATTTTCAGGCCTGATTTATACATTTCTGTTGTCAGCACTTTTGTTAATATTTTTGGTATTCCATATATATATATATATATATATATATATATATGGAAAACTCAGCAGTGGCCACAGGACTGGAAAAGGTCAGTTTTCATTCCAATCCCAAAGAAAGGCAATGCCAAAGAATGCTCAAACTACTGCACAATTGCACTCATCTCACACGCTAGTAAAGTAATGCACAAAATTCTCCAAGCCAGGCTTCAGCAATATGTGAACCGTGAACTTCCTGATGTTCAAGCTGGTTTTAGAAAAGGCAGAGGAACCAGAGATCAAATTGCCAACATCCGCTGGATCATGGAAAAAGCAAGATCAGATCAGATCAGATCAGTCGCTCAGTCGCTCCCTTGGACTGCAAGGAGATCCAACCAGTCCATTCGAAAGGAGATCAGCCCTGGGAGTTCTTTGGAAGGAATGATGCTGAAGCTGAAACTCCAGTACTTTGGCCACCTCATGCGAAGAGTTGACTCATTGGAAAAGACTCTGATGCTGGGAGGGATTGGGGGCAGGAGGAGAAGGGGATGACAGAGGATGAGATGGCTGGATGGCATCACTGACTCGATGGACGTGAGTCTGGGTGAACTCGGGGAGTTGGTGATGGACAGGGAGGCCTGGCATGCTGCGATTCATGGGGTCGCAAAGAGTCGGACACGACTGAGCGACTGATCTGATCTGATATATATAGATCCTATAATTTTTCATGCTCAGTCCCCATACACCTAGGATTTATTAATTCTATCTATTTATAGAACTCACTGTGGCTGCTTAATGGTGACTGAAGTCAATTATTAAGATAGTTCACCTTCCCTCATGTTCTTTCTTGTGGAAAATATATTAACAAAGAAGTTAGTAACACAAATTCCAGTCCTGTATTATTTGTATAATATGTCTTGATCTTTCAAGATCAAGTGAGTCTCTACTTCATCTTGCTAGACTTCTGGTTGATGAATAACTCCCTTTTGGTACAGAGAAAGCAACAAGTCACTGCATATTCAGGACCCCGTGGAGCACTGTCAGCCTTATCCTTTTATCAAATGGGGACATCCTTAAATTATATTATTGAGGCTCTTTCCTTCAATATTCTCCATTATCCTACCAAATACTTCTAGAATTTGCCCATTTAGGGATTCATTTCTTTGTGTTAAGAAACATCTTTCTTCTCATTAAATGCATACAAGGTTACTTTTATATGTTATTCACAAATCATTCATATTTTAGAGTATACTGGGAAAAAAAAAGATACTCATATAAGTTTGTACAATGGCCAGTATCCCCAGTCAATTGACTTCACCAGCTTTTTAATTTCCATGACACCACTCATGCCCTCTCCTCTGTTTATCAAGCTTGGATTCCATGGCCCATTGTTATAATTTCTCACTTCCCCACTTTGTTATACCCACGTAGGTAATTCTTACCTATGTAAATCTTATGGACTTCCCTGGTGGCTCAGTTGGTAAAGAATCTGCCTGGAATGCAGGAGACCCAGGTTCAATCCCTGACTCAGGAAGATCATCTGGAGAAGGGCATGGCTACCCATTCCAGTATTCTTGCCTGGAGAATTCCACAGACAGAGGAGCCTGGTGGGCTACAGTCCATGGCGTTGCAAAGAGTCCAACACAACTGAGCAACTAACACTAAATCTTAACCTAGTCATATTTAACTCTTCATCTGATCTGTTTCTGTACCCAAGTAGCTGAATATAGCTGGAGGAGGACATTAATACACTAACTAGTCTCACACCAAATTCATGAACCTAACCTCAAGTGGGTCCTGAGAGCTGTCTAGCTACCCCCTAACTCTTCTAGGTCCTCCAACTCCTCCCCCATCCTAGATGACTAATTTGCTCCTTTCCTTATTTCCTTTTCTTGCAAGTCAGTCTTTGATTTCCTTCAAAATTATTCTCATCAGCATGCATATGTGCTATATGTATAATATGTTACATTTAAAAAGAATTCCCCTCTGTTACTGCCTCATTCCAATGTCCCATATTAAAATAAAACCCATCAAGTACTTTTAGACTGTTTGCTCCCTTTCTACTCATTCTCTCTTGCACTCATGCCAATTAGATTTATGTGCCCCCAGTGCACTGACACTGCTCTTGTCTGGGTCTTTAAAGACCTTTACATGGTCACGTCTAATCATCAACTCATAGCCCTCAACCTCTATCTATATTTGATACAACTGCTTACACTTTCCTTCTTGAAATTTTTTTTATTGCTTTTCTCTCACTTTTTTAAAAAATTGGTTTTCCTCCTACCTCATGGTTATTCCTTCTTAGTTTCCTTTGCCTGGACCTCTTCCTTTTACCAACCTCTAAATTCTACAAAATCCCAGGGCTATGATATCCAGCATCCTCTCTTCTCCATCCATCTTACTTCCTAGGTGATCTCAGTTTCATGGCTTTAAATTCCATCTGCAGGGGCTTCCTTGGTGGCCTAGTGGTTAAAAGTATGCCTGCCAATTCGGGGGACACAGGTTTGACTCCTGGTCTGGGAAGATCCCACATGCCTCAGAGGAACTAAGCCCATGTGCTATAACTACTGAGCCAGCACCCTACAGCCTGTGAGCCACAACCACTAAAGCCTTCACACCAAAAGTACTGAAGCCCATGCTTCATAACAGGAGAAGCCACTGCAATGAGAAGCCACAATGAAGAGTAAAGCCTGTGCAGTGCAATAAAGACCCAGCACAGCCAAATATGAATAAATAAACAAATAAATAAATCTTAAAAAAAAATTCCATTTGTACACTGATGACTTCTCAGTATGTGTCTTTCATCTTGATTTCTCCCTGGAACTGAAACAGGAGGGAAGTAGTCTGGGCATGATCTTTGAAAGAATAACAGCCAAAAGACATGACAAAATCTAGTTAGAACTACCTAGATCTAAGATGGCAGAAGATTTGACTTCCAATGGACCTTGAACCTCATTATATGCTCATTGTAACACATTAGTATCTAAATGACACACACCAGCACCATGACAGTTCTGAGGCTGAACACAGAAGGTCAAAAAGTGGGTGGTGGTCCAATTCCTAAATCTCTGCCCCTTCTCCAAAATAGTTGGAATAATCCTACCAGTCGTTAGCCTATGCAATTATCCAACCCATAAAAACTAACCACCTCATATTTTCAGGCCTCTAGGCTTTCTGTGATGGCCCACACTCTGAAGAGTGTGTTTCTCCCAAGGCCATTCTTGCCTTTTGAGATTGGCCATATTCTTTCCATGGAACGTGAAGTGAAAGTGTTAGGCTCTCAGTCATATCGAACTCTTTGTAACCCCATGGACTGTAGCCCACCAGGCTCCTCTATACATGGACTTCTCCAGGCAAGAATACTGGAATGGGTTGTCATGCCTCCCTCCAGAGGATCTTCCCAACCCAGGGATTGAACCCACATCTCTTATGTCTACCTGCATTGGCAGGCGGGTTCTTTACCAAGAGCACCACCTGGGTTAGTGGTAAAGTGAAAGTGAAAGTCGCTCAGTTGTGTCCGACTCTTTGCAACCCCATGAACTATACAGTCCATGGAATTCTCTAGGTCAGAATACTGGAGTGGGTATTCTTTCCCTTTTCCTTCTCCAGAGGATCTTCCCAATCCAGGGTTTGAACCCAGGTCTCCCACATTGCAAGCAGACTCTTTACCACCTGAGCCACACTCTTTAAATATATTCCCATCCTGCAAGCTTCTTTGCCACTCTGCTGCAGGGCCTTTGCATTTTCCCTTTCCTTTGCGTGGAATATTTTACCTCCAAATATATGTATGCATCTGTTCTCTCCCTTCAATATGGCTTTTGCCCTCCAGTGCTAGGCTTTTGCTCACTTCCTCACCTCAAAGAGCACAAATTCCTTTCTCTAGCCCATTAGTCATCATTTTTTTTAATAGATGATTCATTGTTATAAATATCAAAGAACATATTTATCTTTTTTGTTTTCTATTTCTTTCTCTAGAGTGTATGTTGCACAAGGACAAAATTTTGTCTGTTTCAGTTCAGATCAGTTCAGTCGCTCAGTTGTGTCCAACTCTTTGTGACCCCATAAACCACAAAATGCCAGGCCTCCCTGTCCATCACCAACTCCAGGAGTCCACCCAAACACATGTCCATGGAGTCGATGATGCCATCCAACCATCTCATCCTCTGTCGTCCACTTCTTCTCCTGCCCTCAATCTTTCCCAGCATCAGGGTCTTTTCAAATGAGTCAGCTCTTCGCATCAGGTGGCCAAAGTATTGGAGTTTCAGCTACAACATCAGTCCTTCCAATGAACACCCAGGACTGGTCTCCTTTAAGATGGACTGGGTGGATCTCCTTGCAGTCCAAGGGACTCTCAGAAGTCTTCTCCAACACCACAGTTCAAAAGCATCAATTCTTTGGTGCTCAGCTTTCTTCACAGTCCAACTCTCACATCCATACATGACCAATGGAAAAACCATAGCCTTGACTAGATGGACCTTTGTTGGCAAAGTAATGTCTTTGCTTTTCAATATGCTTTCTAGGTTGGTCACAACTTTTCTTCCAAGGAGTAAGCGTCTTTTAATTTCATGGCTGCAATCACCATCTGCAGTGATTTTGGAGCCCCCCAAAATAAAGTCTGACACTGTTTCCACTGTTTCCCCATCTATTTGCCATGAAGTGATGGGATCAGATGGCATGATCTTAGTTTTCTGAATGTTGAGCTTTAAGCCAACTTTTCCTCTCTCCTCTTTCACTTTCATCAAGAGGCTCTTAAGTTCTTCTTCACTTTCTGCCATAAGGGTGGTGTCATTTGCATATCTGAGGTTATTGATTTTTCTCCTGGCAATCTTGATTCCAGCTTGTGCTTTTCCAGCCCGTTTCTCATGATGTACTCTGCACATAAGTTAAATAAGCAAGGTGACAATATACAGCCTTGACGTACTCCTTTTCCTATTTGGAACCAGTCTGTTGTTCCATGTCCAGTTCTAACTGACCTGCATACAAATTTCTCAAGAGGCAAGTCAGGTGGTCTGGTATTCCCATCTCTTTCAGAATTTTCCACAGTTTATTGTGATCCACACAGTCAAAGGCTTTGGTATAGTCAATAAAGCAGAAATAGATGTTTTTCTGGAACTCTCTTGCTTTTTCTATGATCCAGCGGATGTTGGCAATTTGATCTCTGGTTCCTCTGCCTTTTCTAAAACCAGCTTGAACATCAGGAAGTTCACGGTTCACGTATTGCTGAAGCCTGGCTTGGAGAATTTTTTTTTTTGGCTTGGAGGATTTTGAGCATTACTTTACTAGCGTGTGAGATGAGTGCAATTGTGCAGTAGTGTGAGCATTCTTTGGCATTGCCTTTCTTTGGGATTGGAATGAAAACTGACCTTTTCCAGTACTGTGGCCACTGATGAGTTTTCCAAATGTGCTGGCATATTGAGTGCAGCACTTTCACAGCGTCATCTTTCAGGATTTGAAATAGCTCAACTGGAATTCCATCACCTCCACTAGCTTTGTTCGTAGTGATGCTTCCTAAGGCCCACTTGACTTCACATTCCAGGTTGTCTAGCTCTAGGTGAGTGATCATACCATTGTGATTATCTGGGTCATGAAGATCTTTTTTGTACAGTTCTGTGTATTCTTACCACCTCTTCTTAATATCTTCTGCTACTGTTAGGTCCATACCATTTCTGTCCTTTATTGAGCCCATCTTTGCATGAAATGTTCCCTGGGTATCTCTGATTTTCTTGAAGAGATCTCTAGTCTTTCCCATTCTATTGTTTTCCCCTATTTCTTTGCACTGATTGCTGAGGAAGGCTTTCTTATCTCTCCTTGCTATTCTTTGGATCTCTGTATTCAAATGGGTATATCTTTCCTTTTCTCCTTTGCTTTTCGCTTCTCTTCTTTTCACATCTATTTGTAAGGCCTCCTCAGACAGCCATTTTGCTTTTTTTGCATTTCCTTCTCTTGGGGATGGTCTTGATTCCTGTCTCCTGTACAATATCATGAACCTCCATCCATAGTTCATCAGGCACTCTGTCTATCAGATCTAGGCCCTTAAATCTATTTCTCACTTCCACTGTATAGTCATAAGGGATTTGATTTAGGTGATACCTGAATGGTCTAGTGGTTTTCTCCACTTTCTTCAATTTCAGTCTGAATTTGGCAATAAGGAGTTCATGGTCTGAGCCACAGTCAGCTCCTGGTCTTGTTTTTGCTGACTGTATAGAGCTTCTCCATCTTTGGCTGCAAAGAATATAATCAATCTGATTTCAGTGTTGACCATCTGGTTTGCAGGTATCGACCATTATGGTTTGCAGCATAAAGTGATACTCTATTCTGGTTCTTCTCTAAAAGCACAAGCTGTCATTAATCACAAGGCAAACTTTCACTTTGATCCTTCCATTTCTGAAGGTTTAAGAAAACTAAGAGGAGAAAATTAAGATTTACCTTGAGCAGAGGCTAGGGAGTAAGCGAGCCAGAACCCTTACAGCAGGCATAGTAAATGACATGTTTGGGTGGAGTTAGTGTCTGTTTAGGAAAGTAGTGGGTCAGAAGGTTGTTGAAGGGTATCAGCAGCCCATGGAAAACTGTGAATACCAGCTGTAGAAGCTTAGGCTTTCTTTTATAAATTTAACACTATTGGAAATAGGGCGCTACTGAAGCTTTGTGAAACACTGCTATATGATACAAAATAGTATCAGTGGGTGTAGGATGAAATAGGAGGAGGCAGAAACCAGAGAATGAGAAAACATGTAGAAAATATTCTGTAAGCTTGCACTATGCAGTTACATACAGTTCAAAGAGCACTAAGCATCTGTTTCCATACTGTTTTCATTGGGTCACATTTCAGGCCATCTGGCTGTCCCTCATGTGGGCAGACTGATATCCCTGTCTTGGTCCCTTCCTCTTAGTTCCTTTGCTATAACTCTGCCCTCTTCCCAGTTTTCTGACTGTTCCTTGTGGTCTATGTAAAGGTGGGGTGAGGATCAGGAACACTATTTCTGTTGTCCTTTCAGACCTGGAGTTATTTTTCCTTGTTTCAATCTGGGAAGATAGTCAATTATTATTTTCTTTATATAAAAGCATCCTCAAGAAAACCAATCTTTCTCTCTAGCTAACTTCTCATAGCATAATCATTGTGAGCTATTATTTGAATTTTCAAAAGCTTTTCTGAAGTATTTTTGTACATAAAAATATAGAACATCCAAAGTTAAAGTAACTTTTAAATGATAAATGCTAAAGGCTGGTTTTCAAGTCTATATTTAACACTGCCAGGGAAAGAAACACAATCTCTCCCAGAATATGCTAATTAACTCGGAGAAAAATACTTTCTCTTCTGCCATTGGAAAGGAAACTAACCAATAGAAAAGCAGTTCAGCACCTACACCCACTCTGTGTGCCTAATAAGGAGATGTGTTTGTACACGCCAATAACTCATGCTTTAGGTTGCCTGACAACCAGTGACAAATGTGCCTTTCATCATCTCTTATAACATTACCTTGAGATTCTGAACTCTAATCTAAATGAGACTTAGAAAAGAGGAATGAGTTCAGAACATTAGGTATTTCCAACAAGTTATAAGTGTATACACTTTTGAAATTACAGATTCACAGACAATGGCAGTTTTTAATGCTGCATGCATTTTTTTGTTTATCCACTTGTATAAAACTAGGTATTTGTACATTCATTTCATTCTACTGACAATAAAAGTATTGAATATTTCTTGTGAAGATTACAAGGAAATTTTTGGCATGTTTCAACCATATCCTAATAGCACAACATTAGTAGATATTACTTGGCAATGAACACCGAGTTTAGATTCTCCAAGGTGTAATTCTACCGTGTCATTCTGTAAAATTTCCCACAGCTGGAAGGGTACAATTTTAATTTTAATTTGTTTATCTGTTGCTTTACAGGCAGACCAAATCTTTTTTTTTTTTTTTTTAAACTGGTTCTTTATAGCCTCATCCAATGCATTTCAAGTAAAATCTTCAAAGAATAATAACACTGTTTCTTTTTTATGGGGCACTTAATTCTCTGCTTAATTTAATTATTGTAGTAATTATGAAAGTCTGGCCAGAGGAGGTTATATTTAGTGCTGTTTTACATCTGATCTGTTTTACATCTTTTACACAGCAAAGCTTGCTACTTGTCTGAGGCTGCCCACTGTTCAAAAGCAATGTTGGAATCTAAGTTCCAGACTGGGCAAGGTACATTTCTATGATTCCAAGATACTTCTCAAGAGTTAGAAACTTGTTTTTTTTTTTCCTTTCTCATTCTTTTCTAGGTAGCCTTGCATAATATTCAGTGACTGAATAATCTCTAATTTAAAAGAGAGACAGAAAGGGGAAAAGGAACCACAGCATTCTAAGAATAATACATAGAGAAAGCCATACTTTTCCAATTACAGCATTCATCATACTTAGATATATGCCTAATGTCTCCTTTGCCCTCTTCCAATTTTCATGAGAACAGAGACATTTATATTGTTCGTTCATTGCTGTAAACCCCATAGGAACTTCATGAAAAGTTATTGAAAAACTAAATGAAAATTTCTTTTTGACTAAAATTGCCCCAAGAAAAACTCAACCAAATGACATTGTTGGAGCTACTTGTATGAGTCAGGATAGGCTAGATTAAGTTGATTCAAGATGCAGTAACAAACAATATCATTGGTTCAAAATGATAGGGACAGAATGAAGGGACAAAACAGGCGATTAAATAGTTAATCCCACTAGGAGATTGTAAGTAGAAAAAGTGTGAGAGACCTCTGTAAATTAATGATTACTCAAGAAAGTAGGTTTGCTTAACCACAAAACCAAGCAATCTAGCGTAGGAACAAAATCATGCAACAGAAACATGAGACATGCCCCAAAACAATGAAACAATGGTGGCATGAGACCCATATCCTGCTCATTGAGCTCAGTAAGTTAATGATCCCTAGGACATGCTTTCTGCACACATAAAAAAATAGTAATTTGTGGACCTAGCTTGATCACATAGGGACAAGAAAACTCCCCTGCTCAACCTGGAGGAGGAACTGATGATGGAAGCATGATGTCTACTCAAGAAAGACAAAGAAATTCTGCCCCCTCCCACCCCCACCCTACTGTTCCTTTGATTGTAAAACTGTAGCCCAGTAAGTTCTCTGGGCATGGTACCCCCGTGCCTGCATGCTTCTTAGCCTCACAAGCGTCCTATTCTAGTAAATCACTTCTTATCTATCACTTTGCCTCTTGCTAAATTCTTTTCTGTGAGGAGACCTAAAGCTCTGTGGTACTGGACCTCTTGGGGAGCACCCAAAATGACACCCAATGGTTTCAAAAACAACAAAGGTTTCTTTCTCGCTCAGGCTATCTGGGTATGATGGGTTGGCAGCAGGATTCTGTTCTTCATAGTTACTCAGGGACCCAAATTGAAGATGCAGACACAATCTGGAACTTGTTGGTTGTAATGGCAGAGGGACATAAGCCTTGAAGGATCTTGCAGAAGGACATTAAATGCTGTGAGTGGAGTCACCTCCACTCACAACTGATTGACCTAAACTAGTCACAGGTACCCCGTCTTCCCATAGCATCACCCACAAAGGGAATAGAAATTGCCTGCGAAGTGGAGACCAGGAAATATTTGCAAATGTTGTTAATGACTATCACATTTCATTTCCTTGATTTTGAGCTTTTGCAATTTAAGTAACAAAATGCAATTTTGTTTATAACCTTTTCTACATTTATAAAATGCAGTTTTCCTCACAACAGTTCTATATGAGAGTGATGTATATTGAGATATACAATCACTTGTAGAACCCCTTATTCAAATATTTAACTGAATATTTGAATATTTGCCTGGAGAATTCCACAGACAGAGGCTACATACAGTCTATGGGAACACAAAAAATCAGACACAACTGAGTGACTAACATACTTTTGAAAGGTCAAATAGAAAAGTCAGAGGTAGAAATGGAAAGAGAATTCAGATCTCTATAACACTGGTACTGAGTGAAGCTTATTTATTCCCTATTTGTGGAAAAAGAGAAACAATTATATTCTAAAATAAAATCACCACTACAAGTTTTAATAGGGTTCAAAGACAAGATGTAAAATTTATTTGAGTCAGTGCTTTGACAGTTATTCTGGTGACACGCAGAAGGGACAGCTGGGCTAGCACTTCTGGATAGAACTGCCTGAACTGTGGGAAAATATAGCCTAATATCCCATACTTTAGGCATGAGGCCAAAAGTAGCACATATTCTTACTTGGAGAATTGCCAATTCTAATGCAGCAAAAGAAAAAAATGTTTCCCTTTACCTTCTTAGGTTCTCTGCCTAGGGACCCTGGAAATTAAACTGACAAAAACAAATCAGCAAGAGAAAAGACAGTTTTAATTATGTAAGTATGCACGGAAATTTCATAAAGAAATAAGACGCTAGGAGACCAAATGATTGAGGTTTATGTACTATTTTAGACAAAACAAAGGAAAAGGGGTTTCTGGGTGGAGAAGACAAGTTACAGGAATATGAGAGTAGGGATGTACAGTAAATGAGTGTTGTCTCGTTATGCAGAAGAGTCTCTCAGCTGATAATAGTTATCTCTGAGACTGGTTCTCTTTCCATGCTTCAGAGAGTCAAAAAGCAGAAATAGATAATTGAAAAGAAGTAAATTGCTGGCTTTGTTCCTAAACAACTGTGGTAGGATAAAGAATGATATGATTTTCAAATACAAGGCCAAGGACTGTGTTAGTACCAAACATCTGCACATTCTTCAGGACAGCCTAACCAACCTTGCTTATCATATGACTGTGGTTTACAGTCCATTACAGCAAAGAGATGTAGCAAAGTCATGATGTTCTCAAATCCTGGACATGTAGTTTGTGACTGCTTAAAAAGAAAGTCAAAATGGCAAATGTAATTCCAGATGTTTTAGACTTCCAAACTTAAAATTTCTCACATCAGCAGTTCTTGTTGCCAAAAGTTTTCACATTTGTGAGAGCAAAGTCCTTCATGATCTGGTGTTTATATGTTTGAGATATTGAAATATATAGTACTATGTTACTGACGAACAGATTCAAAAATAAATTACTGCTACTGCTACTGCTAAGTCACTTCAGTCGTGTCCGACTCTGTGCGACCCCATAGACGGGCAGCCCACCAGGCTCCCCCGTCCCTGGGATTCTCCAGGCAAGAACACTGGAGTGGGTTGCCATTTCCTTCTCCAATGCATGAAAGTGAAAAGTGAAAGTGAAGTCGCTCAGTCGTATCCGACTCTTAGCGACCCCATGGACTGCAGCCTACCAGGCTCCTCCATCCATAGGATTTTCCAGGCAAGAGTACTTAATTGTATTTAAAACTCAGCCACCAAAATGTTCCATCAAAAGAAAAGGCCAAAAGATATGTACTAGTATGCTTATAGTAACACTATCTATAATAGCTCCAAACTGAAACCTACCCTAACATCCATTAGAAAGGTAAATTCAAAGGTACACTTATAGAATGAAATAACATCAATAATCGACAACTATATGGAAAGATCTCATAAAGTTGAGTAAAGAAGTCAAGCACGAACGAATGCATACTTTATGATTCTATATATATCTAGTCCAAAAAGAGGCAAAACTAATCTATGGTGTTGGAAGTCAGGATAGGCAATGACTGGAAGGCAGTATGACAGAGTCCCTTGATGGAAATAAGGTTTTGTTTCTTGATCTGGGTAGTGGATACACAGGTGTGTTCAGATTGTGAAAATTCACTGAGCTGTATACACTTAGAGACTTCTCAGCTGGCCCTAGTGGTAAAGAACCCACCTGCCAATGCAGGAGATGTAAGAGATGAGAGTTTGATCCCTGGGTCAGGAAGAGCCCCTAGAGAAGGGCATGGTAATCTACTCCAGTATTCTTGCCTGGGAAATCCCATGGACAGAGGAGACTGGTGGCCTAGGGCTTCAGTTCATGGGGTCACAAAGAGTTGGACACAACTGAGTGACTTAGCATACATATACTCTTAAGATATATGTCTGGATATACGGATATACATACAAACATGGTGGGAGAGGGGCTTTCTGTAAATAAGATTGCCTTCCCTGATGGCAATAAAAGGTTTAAAAAAGAAAACTGCATGTAGCCCATGAAAACAGAATCACTCTCTAAAGAGAATACTCGATGAATTGGATTCAAAACAGTTGTCCTGGGACCGGGCTACCCAATATGTTAAAACAATATGACTGTGGTTTACAGTCTATCACAATAAAAAGATGTAGCTAATAATAATAATTTATCTTTAAAATCTTCAGTCTCTCAGCTTTTCTTTACCTCCAGTGGAATCACCATAGTTTCAGTTCAGTCACTCAGTCGTGTCTGACTCTTTGAGACCCCATTAATTGCAGTACACCAGGCCTCCCTGTCCATCACCAACTCCCAGAGTTCACCCAAACTCATGTCCATCGAGTCGGTGATGCCATCCAGCCATCTCATCCTCTGTCGTCCCCTTCTCCTCCTGCCCCCAATCCCTCCCAGCATCAGAGTCTTTCCCAATGAGTCAACTCTTGAGTCCTTCCAAAAAACACCCAACACTCATGAGTCAACTCATGAGTCCTTCCAAAAAACACCCAAAAACACCCAAAAACACACTGATCTCCTTTAGAATGGACTGGTTGGATCTCCTTGCAGTCCAAGGGACTCTCAAAAGTCTTCTCCAACAGTTCAGTTCAGTTCAGTCACTCAGTCATGTCCAACTCTTTGTGACCCCATGAATCACAGCACGCCAGGCCTCCCTGTCCATCACCAACTCCTGGAGTTCACTCAGACTCGAGTCCATCGAGTCAGTGATGCCATCCAGCCATCTCATCCTCTGTCATCCCCTTTTCCTCCTGCCCCCAATCCCTCCCAGCATCAGAGTCTTTTCCAATGAGTCAACTCTTCGCATGAGGTACCCAAAGTACTGGAGTTTCAGCTTTAGCATCATTCCTTCCAAAGAAATCCCTGGGCTGATCTCCTTTCGAATGGACTGGTTGGATCTCCTTGCAGTCCAAGGGACTCTCAAGAGTCTTCTCCAACACCACAGTTCAAAAGCATCAATTCTTTGGCGCTCAGCCTTCTTCACAGTCCAACTCTCACATCCATACATGACCACAGGAAAAACCATAGCCTTGACTAGACGAACCTTTGTTGGCTAAGTAATGTCTCTGCTTTTGAATATGCTATCTAGGTTGGTCATAACTTTCCTTCCAAGGAGTAAGTGTCTTTTAATTTCATGGCTGCAGTCACCATCTGCAGTGATTTTGGAGCCTAGAAAAATAAAACCTGACACTGTTTCCACTGTTTCCCCATCTATTTCCCATGAAGTGGTGGGACCGGATGCCATGATCTTCGTTTTCTGAATGTTGAGCTTTAAGCCAACTTTTTCACTCTCCACTTTCACCTTCATCAAGAGGCTTTTGAGTTCCTCTTCACTTTCTGCCATAAGGGTGGTGTCATCTGCATATCTGAGGTTATTGATATTTCTCCTTGCAATCTTGATTCCAGTTTGTGTTTCTTCCAGTCCAGCATTTCTCATGATGTACTCTGCATATAAGTTAAATAAACAAGGTGACAATATACAACCTTGACGAACTCCTTTTTCTATTTGGAACCAGTCTGTTGTTCCATGTCCAGTTCTAACTGTTGCTTCCTGACCTGCATACAAATTTCTCAAGAGGCAGATCAGGTGGTCTGGTATTCCCATCTCTTTCAGAATTTTCCACAGTTTATTGTGATCCACACAGTCAAAGGCTTTGGCATAGTCAATAAAGCAGAAATAGATGTTTTTCTGGAACTCTCTTGCTTTTTCTATGATCCAGCGGATGTTGGCAATTTGATCTCTGGTTCCTCTGCCTTTTCTAAAGCCAGCTTGAACATCAGGAAGTTCAACGGACCTTTGTTGGCAAAGTAATGTTTCTGCTTTTGAATATGCTATCTAGATTGGTCATAACTTTCCTTCCAAGGAATAAGCGTCTTTTAATTTCATGGCTGCAATAAACCCGGTCATCTCCCCCCCTTGAAGCTCTTCTGATTTAGTCTCCTAACCAGTCTCCCAATACCCTATTCTGCCTGTTCTCTGCACATTAACCAAAACGATTTACAGTCTAAACCAGATTCTTTTGCTTCTTTGCCTAAAATGCCTCAATAGAGTCTCATTAAATTTAAAATATAAAGGAAATTCCAAGTCTTGGTTACATCAGCAGGCCTCTGTCTGCCTCTCTCCTCCCATCATGCTGCTCTCGCTCTCCCTCTAAACTAGAGCCACACTAGCCTTCTTTCTGTTCTCCCAAAATGTCAAGCTGTCCCACCTCAGGACGTTTGCTCTGTGTCTTCTCTGCCCAGAACAGTCATCTCTTTCCAGGTTCCATGGCTGGACTGATCTTCTCACTCTTCCTTTAAATGTAATAAAGTTCTCTAACTTCAACCTCCAATTATTCTCTATACCCACACCTTGTCTATTTCATTCCTTGTGATGATTTGTTATTATTTTATTGGCTTGTTTACCTGTTTGTCTTCTCCCTCTTCCTCCACAATTAGACTGGCAGCTTTATGAAGGCGACTATCATGTCTATTTGCTTCAAGATTATATCCCAGTGCCAAGTATTCAAAAGGTCCTCCCTAAACAAATATCAATGCCTATACTTGTCAAATGAAAGAATCAACATTCTCAATGAGAATTTCCTGGCGGTTCAGTGGTTAGGACTCTCGCTCCACTATTGGGGACAAGGGGTTCCACCCCTGGTCAGGGAACCAAGATCTCACAACCTGTGAGGCGCAGCCAAAAAAAAAAAGTAAAAAAACCAAAAAACATTCTCAAGGGATCATGAGATGCCTGCCTGCTCAGTCAGGAAGAACGGTTTACTGTGAATGTTTCAAAGAATAGCAATGAAACCTGATGCCTTTCAATACCTTTGCCCTGCAAAGTGCTAAGTGCTGGCATTCCGTTCCTGCTCCTAGTTGTCACAACTACCGCTCTATTGCCCCAAGCGACACACCACCACCTCTCTTCAATCCTATGGCGAGGTACCAAATTTCTCGTCCACTGCCGAGGCGTTCCCGCGTTGGTTTGCGCGCCATGGCCTTCGGGAGGGCGGGCATCCCAACAAGCCACGACTGGCTCAAGTCGACGTCGCTCTGCTGTGAGCTGCTGAAAGTCAGCCAAGTCAAACTGATCTCGCGGGGAGGCACGGTCCTGTCGGAACCTGTGATTGGCTGCGACTAAGGGCAGGGCCGCGGGCGCGCCGCCTCGTGAAGCGTGGGTTGGTTGGAGCTGCCGTCAGTCAGCGGGAACAGACGTCCCCCCTCTCTATTTGGCCTACTGCGGGCGAAAAATTCTCAAGAATTTCCAGCAGATTGAGCCAGTGGCTGTTGTAACTGCTTGCCTCAGAGATTGAAAACATCGGAGAAGGCAGTCTTATTTACAGAAAACCCCTCTCCCGCCCTCCATTAGCTAATTGAACATTTTCCAGGGATATTGCCATCACGAGGTAAGAGGTTGGAGAGTGCACTTCATTTATGTTAACCGTTTATAGTATTATTTACAGGAGGGGGCATGTCCCATTGCTCCCAATCCGCGGAATGGAGAGTAAACTGGTTCCCCAGGGAGAGGAGGGGAAATGTCCGTTTAATTTCTCCAGCCCCTTCAGTGCATGCCCAGCGGTCAGTGTCTGGGTTCGCTGTGCACAGCTTTCTTCCGTTTCGAGGTCTGGAGCAGCATGTCGGGGCGGGGCCCACCTCGGCTGAGCCACCCGCTGCTGGCATTTTCTGCGGAGATTTTACGTTCCGCCTGAACTTGGCCGGAAGGCTGGAGGCTCCTGCCGGTGAATATGCTGGACCGGGATGGAAGGAGGCAATGGAACTTGGAAGGAACGACGGCTGGCGTGCTGCAGTTCATAGGGTCGCAGAGTCAGACACGACTGAGCGACTGAATTGAACTGATAGAGGGGAGGAAGGGGCTCCCAGCCCGCGCTTCCCTTCAGCGAAGCCTCGAATCGCCCCCCGCCTCGCCTCAACCTGCCGGCCGGAGGATGCTGCGAGTGTCAGCGCCTTCTCGCTGGTGCAGCGCCGGTCGGGCTGAGGGAGACGTGGCGACACCCGGAATCTGTACGCAGCGAGGGTGGTTGAGAGGCGGAGACAGGGCGGCGGAAAGTGCTGGAGGGAACCCAGCCATCTGCAGTGCCCGCGGGCTGCGCCGGCCGGAGGGTGTGTTTCCTGCCGTGTTTCGCCCCGGTCGTTCATCTGTCACGGCCAGCCAGCCAAGCCCAGGATCCCAAACTGTCCAAGGGTGAGCTTTTCAGGGGATCGGAGCAGAGAAAGATGCAGAGCCCTGGTTGGTGTCGATCTGAGGACGTGGGTTTTGCTTTGCCAAAAGAGCACTGTAATCTCCAGGCCTTCTGGCCCTTGATGTCTTTTTTAGCAGCCGCTGTCTGTAGATTAGAGATTTCACGTGAGGTGACAAAGACGAGGCTCCGGGTGGCAATAGCCAGGGAATTTGGAGTCTGTAAGGTTCACCGGCCTTTCTGAGCTTCAGACTGGAAATGTGCAGCAAGGCCTCTTCAGTCTTTTGCAGCCCCTTCGCCTGTGCGGAGGAAAGAATGAGGTTGTCCGCGGTTTCAGAATGAGTAACTAAGGTGACAGATTGTAATGGTCTTGAAAGATAACAGTGGCCTCTTAGCCTAGGAAAAAAACACTCCACTGTGTAATAAAATATATCAGTTATAATTTTTCAAGATTTTTTTTCTTGCAACCTTAGTCACTTTCTATTGACCACCAACTCAAGCACCTACTTGACTGGAGGCTTAAGAGAAGAGGAAGGAAGAGGGGAGAGATGTTAGTGATGTAGCATAGAACGTAAAGGAAAATTCTCCTTTTTTTAAAAAAAATTAAATTTACTGAAAATTTAATGTATAGATGTCAACATTGTATTAGGTACTATAGAGGAAATGAAAAATACACACCTTATACTTAGTTGTTCTGGAAAATTCTTAAATGAAGGTTTGGAACATGGTTCTGTGAGTTGTATCCATGTTAACTGAAATGTTTTAAAAAATATTTATGGAATTAGAATAATGAATACTTTTCATTGCTCCCTTGTTCTTTTCTCAGTTTGCACATCTAAACATATGTTCAGGTCAAACATAAGGGGAGTCATTCAGGGTTTCTCTTGTTGGTTTTGTTTTTTCCTTCATTTAGACTAGTACATTTTCTTTCCCTTCCTCCTAGCAGGGTACTGATAAAGAGGATACTGGAGTCCAAATTTCCTGAGATACATTCTGGAGGTTTCTATAATATTTGAATTTATTGTGATAAATTGGTTGTTTTTTTTGTAGAGCCATTAAAGAAACATTCTAAGAATATTAAAATTACCTGTGTTTCCATTGTGGAAGTTATTGATAATGAAAATACCTGAGTGCCACTTTATAATGGGCAGATATGAATACATTCTTAAACATTTTTGCTAGAAATATAAAGCTAAGCAGGTTTGAGCAGTACTGATCCTTAGAACTCCTGAGTAATTTTGGCATGTGCTTAACATGACATCAATAAACTGCCCTTTTGACCTGCTTTCAGCAGTCAAGAGCAGTTTAACTCAAATCCCAAGTGCATCCTCCTGCCAGGGACCGTGAATGCCTCCCTATTCCAAAAATACATTTGGCCAGCTCTGAGGTATTTAAATCATTGCAGGATTATAAAATTGGAATAAGATGAAAGTATAAAATTGGCATAGCAGTCTTGTAGTGGTATATGTGGCTTTTCTTCACCACTCAGTTCAGTTCAGTTCAATTAAGTCGCTCAGTCGTGTCCAACTCTTAGCGACCCCATGAATCGCAGCACGCCAGGCCTCCCTGTCCATCACCATCTCCCGGAGTTTACCCAAACTCATGTCCATCGAGTCGGTGATGCCATCCAGCCATCTCATCCTCTGTCATCCCCTTCTCCTCCTGCCCCCAATCCCTCCCAGCATCAGAGTCTTTTCCAATGAGTCAACTCTTCGCATGAGGTGGCCAAAGTATTGGAGTTTCAGCTTCAGCATCAGTCCTTCCAGTGAACACCCAGGACTGATCTCCTTTAGGATGGACTGGTTGGATCTCCTACTGCTATTATTTTTAAACAAAGTGCATACCTCAGAAGTTTACCAAATGCATTTTTTCCTTTTCCTGATGCTTTTCACCTGAGATTTCCTACACTCAGGCTGTGGCTTTTTAACCAGCACTCTTTTGTGGAATCTCAATGTCTACTCTTGCAGACTCTCAACTTATTTCATTTAACCCTCTTTTCTGAGAATCCCCCCTGCTAGTCAATATTATTAAATCAGGAGTCAACTTTGTTCAATAGAGTTCTGTGTCAGAATCTGATACTTTAATCAGATTAACCAAAGCATTGAGTCAGAGGAAGATGAAGGCCTGGTCACACAAATGAATGTGAAAAAGCAAAGTATTTTTGCTAGTAGAATATGGTGTGTCACGTAATGTGTTCTTGGGCTCTTAGTTCATTTAAATTTTGCTTTGACATTTTGTGTCTTCAAATGGCTTTCAAGCAGAATTACTTGTGCCCTTTGACTCTTTTGGGTTACTTTGACTTTCAAAGATTGAATATAACTGTTAAAAGGAAAATAAGCTAGGCTTGATCTCTGATTGAGAGACTGACATAAAGGGTTCCTGAATAACTATTTTTGGCTTGCAGAAAGATAAACACATGCCAATTTTTAATTCTTCAACTGACAATAAAAGATTTTTTAGGTATTTATCAATTTGTTCTCAGCTCTTTCTGTTATAAAGAACACTGATTTTTTTTTAAGACTTTTGTTTTTTCCTCCACATTATAAATTCTACCTGCTAATCAGTGTCTAATCATTTCCATGGGCATCTGGAGAGCTAGGGGAGGGGAGTGGCAATAGCGGCTGATTGGTAGTTTGAAGCTCTGAAGTAAACTTCTTGATGTGAAAGTTTAATTCAGAGTTATTAATTAGCTTGGGAACAAAGTCCTCTTTGAACTGTTTTCTTGGGAACATGAAGATTAGTATGAATTCGTTATACTGCATTTAGCAAAGGAGACGGAACCACTTCTTTAGACACTCCCTTGCTTGCATAAATGATGCTGACCTAGTTTTGTAAACTGGTGAACTGGGTTATGCTTCATGTATGCCAATAGCCAATAACAGGCCTTAAAGTAAATATTTTCCTGTGACTATTCTGCTCTCTTTCTGAGATGATTGTGCAGATAAGGAATGAGGAAGGGGGCCAAGTTGAAGACTGATTTTAGTTTATGTAGGCTTAAAGAAACTGCTCAACCTGCATTTTTCATTCTTAAGTAATGTTTACAGTAGATGCATATTGCCTCATGTGAATGCAGCTCTGTTCATTCGGAGGAGAGAGTGAGAAATGACAAGAGTATCCTAGAAGAGCTGCAGGGAAACTATTCAGTATTTATTAGTTTGTAATTCTAGAACTCTTGTTTAAAGTACATGTGTGACTGCAAAATGACCCAAGGCTGAGTATGGTATACATGCTTTCAGATTGAAGCCAAGAGAATAATAGTACTTTGCTAATTTCTGGTGTACTCTTCAAATGTGAATGTTTTCTGATAAACATTTAAAGCTTTATTTTTCCTATAGTGCAAAGCTGCCTTGTGAATTATCTCCATCAAGAATTAGTACTTAGTTCTCTTACTTGCAAGATGGTATTACACTTTGAAAGTTCTCTACAAGTTCACCTTTATTTGACACAGTTTTTGTTTTGGAATAAAATACAACCTTCAAACAGAACCAAAGGAATAAACTTTTCTTTTTATTTTGGTAATGGAATGCATTGTTTCTCTTTGATACTTGATAAAGAGGTACTGTGTCTCCTCCACCCCCAGTAATGCAAAAGAAGTGAGTTTCAGACTTTAATACATGATGTTAACTAAAAGGCCAAGAAGGAGCAGCCTCCTAAGTCTTTCATGACCTATTAATTATTTGGGAGGCCATCTTCATTCTAAATTCTTAGAAGGCTGCGCTCATATGTCTTCCATTGCTTAGATTTACAATGGCATTCTTTGAAACCTCATCCTTTCCTTCTACTTCTATTTACTTACTGAAAGGACTAACGGTTCTTCCTATACATAACTAGACTGATTTCCAAAAATTTGTTTGAAAATGATTGTTTAAAATCTGTAATACATTTTCTTATAGATGCACTCAAGCTGGGCTTTTTGTGTGTGTGTGATTGTGCCTTTTGGGGAGATACATTTTTTTCAAATTTATTTCTTATAGAGAGATAATTCAAACATACAATTAAGAATAATATAACACCTGTATACCCTCCACTGGCATTATCAAATGTTGATATTGTGCATTTTTTCAAGTTGGTTTTTAATTCATAAAGTAATAGAATGAAATACTTTGGAGATGAATTTCTGCTTAAACCTTATTTGTATGCAAACTGCCAGCAACACAGTCCTTCCTGCAGGGGTATAGGAATTCCCCCAGCCAACAGCCAGGGGAGGCATTCGGATGAGCCTCAGATGTTAATGTAAATGCATAGATCGGTGGCTCATAAAAAGACTTCTTGTCATAAATGCAGTTTCCCCTAATCTCGGAGATCACACACATGAGAGTTACTTTTTATTTGTGCCTTTGGTGGGTGTTTGCATGAGCCAGTTTATATTAACCAGAGTAATAGAATATGTAAAGTTCAGTAAGTTGAGAAACCTTAAAACAAACAGAACTGATATCCTAAATTGTATCTATGCTAAAACTTGGGCACTCTCTGAGTACAGAACTATCATAATGTTAGGTAGTTAGAACAGGAAAAAGGAGTCCAGATTGGCGGTGACTAAAAGACAAGGAAGAGAAAAGCCTGGAAAGTAGAACAAAGGAAGGTCTGAGGACTGGAGTGAGGACCTCAGGTAGAACAAACAGCACTCCTGGCTAGCCCAATTTACATAGGGCAGCCCTGGGGGGAGGAGAAAAAACATAAAAAGAGGAGCCTAAAGGGCTGGGGGTCTCTCTCTCTCTCTTCTCTTTGCATCTTTTGGGTCGGCATGCCCTCATGCCTCTAGGATGTATTTTCTTTTATTTTCTAAATAAAACTGAGCTGTAACACAGAGCTGTAACACTGATCTGTCCGAGAGCTGTTAACACTGATCTGTCCTGAGAGCTGAGACACAGTCTGTCCGAGGGCTTTAACGTCCATGGCTTCAATTTTTTGTTATGATGAGACAGAACTGAGGAAATTACACACTCCCACGACAATAAATATTCTAATAACCAGTTATTTTTTTTCTAATTTCTACTCTTGTAAGAGACTTTGTTATTGTTAATATTTGCTCCGCCTTTTCTTCAGAGCAATGAAGTTGATGAAGGGAAGACTATTTATTTACACCTGTTTTCTGTATTCTCCCTAATCAAAAGTGTGGGCCTGCCAGAACTGCAGCTTGGCATCACCAGGGAGGTAGTCTGAAATACAGCATCTCAGGCACCACCTGGCAGACTGAATCAGAATCTACATTTTAACAAGATCCCCAGGTGATTGTAGGTTAAAGCTGTAGAAGCACTTCTTCTATGTGATCTGTGCACACTGTCAAGTTTTTATAGAATTTGAACACTGTGAGTGGGTGGGGTAGGTAAATCGATTCATTTTTGAACCACTATTCTCAGGAGTAGCCTGTTAAGTGCCACTTTCTTTACAGACTTCATTCTTGGTAATATCTAATGATATATCAGTTGTATTTGAAATTACTGATGGAGTGTCTCTGTCTCTCTTTCTACTCAGTTGCATCATTTTTCTGGAAGGCATCCCATTATTGTTCCATTGACCTTTCTCTCATTCCCGAGCCCTCTGGAGTTATGTCAACAGCTGCCTTACTTACTTTGGTAAGAAGTGGTGGGAACCAGGTGAGGAGGAGAGTGCTGCTCAGAGCCCGCGGTCTGCAGGATGACAGGTGGGTGATGCCCACGTGCCACAGCTCCACTTCAGAGCCGAAATGGTCTCGCTTTGATCCTGATGGTAGTGGCCGACCAGCTACCTGGGATAATTTTGGCATCTGGGATAACCGCCTGGAGGAGCCAATTCTGCTGCCGCCCAGCATTAAGTATGGCAAGCCAATTCCCAAAGTCAGCTTGCAGAATGTGGGCAGCGCATCACAGATTGGCAAACGGAAAGAGAATGAAGACCGGTTTGGCTTTGCTCAGCTGACCAATGAGGTCCTGTACTTTGCGGTGTATGATGGCCACGGTGGACCTGCAGCGGCCGATTTCTGTCATACCCACATGGAGAAATGCATCCTGTACGTACAATGATACAATGATTTTCACTCTTTGCAGTTTGCCTAATCCTTCCTGTTTAAACTTAAACCTTTTGGCTGAGACAGCCACTGTTAAGGTAGTTATTTGATTGCTTTCATACTATGTTTATGAACAAGCAGTAGCTCAAGCATGCCATTAATTGCTGATGAGTATTACCATTTCAGAAATGTGTATGTTTTAACCACTCTCTTGGTGAGAGCGTTGACCAGAATCTACAGCACTTGTGATCATTTCAAGGGAATTCACATAATAAAGTACATGATCTCATGTACTATGAGAATCTATGAGAAGCACTTATTCTGTCTGTGCATGGCACTTAGTGCTTCAATAAATAGTAATTATTTTTTAAAGTGTTATGAATAGCTTTGAATACTTGTTGAAAATAGCTTTAGATGATTGGCAAAAACATGGGGAAAATGCTTTTAAAGAGGGTGTTTTGGAGCTCTTTAAAAAGTTTTTTACTACAGTCAGTATTTACATATTTTTGAGTATCATACTACTTCTAGAATTAAAAGAGGGGGAGAACATGTAAGAGTTACGACCATGTGACTGTACTTCCCAAGCATAGTTATTCAATGTGAAGAAGATAGCTCAGTCGTGTCTGACTCTTTGTGACCGCCTGGACTGTAGCTACCAGGCTCCTCTGTGCATGGGATTTTCCAGGCAATAATACTGGAGTGAATTGCCATTTCCTTCTCCAGGGACCTTCCCGACCCAGGGATCGAACCCGGGTCTCCCACATTGTAGACAGACGCTTAACCATCTGAGCCACCAGGGAAGTCCCTATAGTTATTCATACTGTTCATCAATTGATTTATGTATATTTTGCATTACTCCACGAAGGAACTCAGTGGCTTAATTTAATATAAAGGAATTCTTGACCTTTCAGGATTATGGTGGTGAGGATTAATATCTTTAGACTGGAGACTTAGGCTTTTATTTTATTATTTTTAGAACTTATCTCTGGGCCTGATTCTTTCTCAATTTGATTTATTAATATGTGGATCGTAAGTGTATGAAAGGCTTCCCAGGTGGCTCTAGAGGTAAAGAACCCACCTGCCAATGCAGGAGACTTAAGAGATGTGGGTTGGATCCCTGGGTCAGGAAGATTCCCTGGAGGAGGAAATGGCAACCCGCTTCAGTATTCTTGGAGAATCCTACGGACAGAGGAGCCTGGTGGGCTTTGGTCCATAAAGTTGCAAAGACTCCCACACGCCAGCTTCTGAAGGGCAAACCTTGGAGGTCCATTGTATGGAGTGACTCTGCTAGCTGGAGGGACAAAGAGGAAGGCAGGAAACCTATTGTAAAGTGATCGGCCTCTTTTTTTCTCTCCCTGAAGGGATTTGCTTCCTAAGGAGGAGAACTTGGAAACTGTGTTGACCTTGGCTTTTCTTGAAATAGATAAAACCTTTGCAAGGCACGCCCACCTATCTGCTGATGGTAAGTAAAACAATCTCAATCCTTAAAGTCCTTGGGAATTTGTGGTAAGAAGGAAACAATTTAAGCCTTTCAGGGGTGGGAATTTTAATATTTATTGTAAGGATGCTTACATTGAAAGTGACTTTTTAAATAACCATTTTAAATGTTGTTTGGAATCCAAACTAGGGGTAGTATCTCACATTTAAATGAAACATATTAGAGGTTGTTTTAGAAATTGAAGCTCCAAAATAGATCTGATGTTGAATTTTGATTTTAAAAAGATTAAACATTAAAAAAAATCTGTTTGTTCATTTGATGAACAAGAGGCATGTACTATGAGAGGGTTTATTGTTTTTGTTTTTTAGAGGAATCTGATGAACGACTATTGAAATTTGCTACAGGGTAATCTCAGAGTAGTTGTCCAGATAAGAAAATTGCTAATTAGTCTCAAAAGGACAATGGTTAATATGCACTACTTTGTGAAATTAGAAGGAAGATGTTTTTTCTTCCACTTAAAAAAGCTTGATCTTGCAGCTTTCCTATGGTAACTAGTTGACATTTTTGTTTTTATTTGTTAAACACAAGACTATAACAGCTGAATTTTAGAATTTGTGTACTGGATGTCTTTATATTTTGAAAGACAAATGTCTCTGATTTTGACTAAATTTATTAAACCATTTCATGAAAATGTAGGTAATGTTTTCTAGTTAGCTGGCCCCCAAATTTATTGCTTATAATTTTTTAACGCTTCTACAGCAAACCATTAAAATGTGTGCATATAGACCTCATAACTGATTTTAAAATGAATCATGCAATAATATTCATCTGTCTTTTGTTCATCCTCTTGTTTAAAGGAGGTCAAAGCTCACCACAGCAATGTTATCTTTGTAATTTTCAGTTGGAGTGTGTAGGGCTGGAAATTCTCCCCATTTTACAGATAAGGAACTGAAACTCAGAGAGAGATAAAAGGTCAGTTGGAGAGTTAGGGCTGGGATTTTCCTGGCACCCACTGTGGCCTCTCTCATGGGCATATTTAATGATGAGTATTAGGATGACTCTAGGATGGCTTCATTTGCCATCTTAAGACACTTTCTTCCTCTTTTTCAATACCTTTATCACTGTCATACTTCTCCGAAAAGCTTTAGAGTCCACTCTTATTGTTCAAGGATTTATTTTCTCATTTGTAGATTACTTAGGTCCATTTTCTCTCTTTCATTCCTTTGGACGTTTTTCCCCTTCCAACTGGCTCCTGAGCTTGTGAAAATAAGAGGTGAGAGAGGGTGGGTTTTAGCATAAGATTCTGTTCTTGTTCCTAATGGGTAAAACATACGAAGGTGAAGAGGACATTAAAACACTTTCTTATAGTTTTATTTTCGTAACTCTGAATACTGGTATGCTCTTATTTCATTTATAAGCAGGTCGGCTGTATCTCACACCATGAAGTTTATCGGCTGTAGTGCAGGTGGTGTGCCCCAGCTGTTGTGTAAACAGGTAGAGCTCACTGGGCAAGGTTTTCAGAAAGGAATGTTCAAGGGTATCTTGGAAATGGTGGCCAACAATAAAAAACCATTAACCTTTCATGGGTGTAGTCAGCCCTTTGTGTAGGATCTAATTGATAAAAGTGCTTAAAACAGTGATAGATTTGGTATAAAATGTGAGAGGACTCCTTTCATTTATGAAATAATAAATACAGTTAAAGGGAATTTTGAATTTAAGGAGAGAATTGATCTAACTTGCTATCTTAAAAGAAATTTTCTACAGACACCTTTCTCACATCAGTTTAGTTGTGCAAAGGAATGAATAAAATAGTTCTTCACTTCTAATAATTAAATGAAAATGTATTCATTTAAACTTAGTTCCTCTGTCATAATTTTTGAGTTAATGAACTCAGAACTTTCATAAGATATTTTAAAGTTTGTTTTTCATTTAATGGCAGTTTGCTTACAAGTATAATGGAGCATGACAGAATGATGGTTAGCGTATTACTAAAAGAAAAAAAATAATCTATTATGACATAGTCCTTGAATTTTATTTTGGATGTATTCTTATAGGTCAATTAGTCTCTGTGGTTTTCTTTTTTTAAATAAGTATTTTGAGAACAATTTTGAAATTTATTCTTAATCAGTTGCCAGGCTTTCAAAGATTTCAAAAATTGGCTCTTGATATTTGGGGCTTATTTTATCAAATATACTAAACTTTTCAATTTGTGGATTTAAAAAGAACATGTACCACTTCAGAATTATTATTTAAATTAAAAAAATTTTTTTTTACTTTTTAGTAGAACTGAAGCAGTATCAGTATTATAAGAGTAGATAATATTCTTTTTGGCACAGCTGTGGGTAGGACCAGTGCTAGTTAAATAAAATTGTGAAGAAGTGCAGTTTGCCCTCTCCAATTTCTTTCACCTTTTCTTTTAGCATAGCTCCACTTGGCCTCACTGAACCCTTTCTGTGAGCAGCTTGAGGGTAGGGACCATGGCTTATTCATTTTTGAATTTCTAGGGTTCAACATTCTGCAAGAGTCTGAAAAGTACTCAATAATATTTGGACTAAACTAATCTCCATTGCTTACTCTTTATCACCAAAGTAATTATAACTTATAACTTGACTGTCCTACAGCCAATTTAACTAAATTATTTAATATATATATTTTTATGTGTTACCACTTCTGGGGGGATTTGAATTTTGAGTAAGGAAAGCTGAAAACAGATTGGTTAAACCTTAGGAATGAATCACTAATGGTGGAATTTCAGGTAGGGAGGAGTGCCCCATGTCATACTATTAGCTTTCTCAAAAGAAAGTGAAAATAATAAGGTGACAATAAAACATACTCATCTTTTTAAGACTCATCTAAAGCTGTCATATCTGCATAAAATACTTCAAGCTTTATCATTAGCATTTAAAATATTTATTATTTCAGTTTTAAATGAGGGTAGTTTGAGGAGAATAAAATCAGAATACCATTTATCAAGAAATAGCCCTTAAGAAATTGCTGGCTATCTTTATTGATTTGTTGTAGATGCATTTTGAATTTACCCTTATTTACAAATAGCTAATTTCATCATCATCTTTGAATATTTTGTATTCATTTTATACCAGTCATGTGTATTTTTACAGCTAATGAAATCAGCCAGTAAGTTCAAATGATGTCTGCCCATTAGTTTATTGTTTAATGGACAAACTGTCACTTAAACCAGATGGTAGAAAACTTAGATGATATCCTATATATCCGATAAACTCTTCAAAGTGTTTCTAGATTACTTAAGATTTGAAAGCAACAAAGCTCCCCAAGAGACAAATGGATCAAAGAGAGAAGATGCTCTGACGTTCAGAGTGGGAGACGTTGGTGGCAGTATTGTGAGTCTTGTTGGAAACTTCCCTGCTCTTCGTATTATTTGATCTCTTTATGGAAGAATTAAACTAAAAAATAACCAGTATGAAAAATGCAATGTGTTTGATTACCCTTGTTATGTTGGAGGCAGCCAAAAGCAAAAAATAGGGACAGCATTGGAGAGATACTCTTATTGTGCTGTTACTGCTTCAACTCGTTCCTCTGATTTAGTGTTTATGATTCACTCATGTCTACAACATCTTTTTGGTAAATATTGAAACTGTATTTGTTTATCCATATTGTTGACACAGTTGAATAATTTCTGGGTGGGGGAGGTTATACTTAGAAAAGTACAGCTTGATTCTTTATGTTGCCATTCAAAATCTTGATCATTTTTTCTTTTGATATATTGACCTGCAACACTGGGGGAAAGAGAGAGCTGCAGAAACTCCCATTTTATGAATTACATAAAATTGTAAACGTTTTTTAGCACTCAAGAGCCTTGCTAGCTTTTATTTAAACAATTAAATTAATCATTCTGTTCAGGAAATACCGTCTAGATCCTAAAATCCCTGCATTTACCATTAACAAATAAGCTACTCCTTGTATCTGGTATAGGAGGTGCTTTGATTCCTTTTGATTTATATTTTAATGCTAGCAGTTTGGTAGTATACTGTAGTTTATATCCTCTCTAGTATGCTCTAGTATGCTATACAAATTATTCAGTGCTCTACCCATGAATTTCCCTTTTGTTACTGGGACAATTCTGATATTGTTACCAAACAAATTTACAGTGTATTTTTTTCAACTCAGTAAAGGTACTGATTTACTCTTCAAGACTAATTGGCTGAGCCTGTGTGTATGTCACCACATATGTGTCTTGGTGCACATACATTTGTATATGGGCTTTCCTACCTTGGGAAGACACAAAACTAAGAAGTGTTATTCTGTGATGAAGAAAACAGACTCAACTACAAAATACCATCAACTTGGTCAAACTGAGTTTTGGAATCATTGACTTGGCATCTCCTGGAATATTATGTAATTTGCTACTGAACATTTCACCAAAATAAAAACCCTTCCCCTTATTTTGCAGCTCTTTCTCTACCCTCCCCTGTGTTGCAGGTTTGTAATGTTTGAGCACAATTCCTGGGTGAATTTCCTATTTGCCTCTGTGCGTGTTATTTGTGGCAGAGAACTGTGCCTGGTCAGCAGCTCTAGACCTGGAGCCCGTGGACACTATATGCTGGGCTTCAGTGGAAAGAGAGATCTGCTTAATTTTGTCCCAGGTGAAGGAGTCCAGCGGTTCCTAGCCTGGACTACTGGAAGGTTCCCACATCCTCTTTGTCCCATTAGTTGAGATGACTTGCAGTAGAAAATGTCCAGTGAGTGTTAAGAACTTATTGAAAGATGTCTTAGTTTTATAATTCTATTGTTAAGGAAAAAAGTGAGAATTTTTACTCCCATGTTAAATGTTAAATGAAACTAAATGCTGATTTAATATTTATATTCTTAGATGCTTAGCAAACCAGAATCAACTGTTTAGAAAACTTTCCCATAAATCCTGGGATTTTGGAACTGTGAAGTTGGGTTGGTTAAAAACTCAAATTCTTTTAAATATCTAGGTGGCAGAGCCATGGATTATAATCCTAAATGGCTAAATTTGAAGTTTTTCATTTATGAAGTATTAACTCTTTTAAGGTAGCCAATTAAAAAACACTTGGAAAAAAGCTGCCACTTACATTTTAAAGAAAGGAGAGGAACATTAAACCCCCTGGACAAGTAGCATCTGAGTAAATGCCTATGTTTTCTTACCAGGCTCTTCTAATCATTTGACAAGATTACAGGGGTTCAACTGTAAAGATTCCCTTATACAATGTTTTATGAAACTCACAATTTAACATTTGTAATATAAACATCACTGATACTTACACTGAAACTTTTGTGTTGTACAGTGACAATATATAATCTACTTTACTATTGCCACAGTGATATTACTTTGGCACAGCAGTTCCAAAATCAAGAGATAAATGGGAAGATAGTGCAATTATAAATGCTACTTCTCAGTAAATTCAGCATGAATATAGGAGATTAAGCAGGGTTTATTCATTTTTTCCCCCATTTTACTTTTCTGATTAAAGCAGGCATTTTAATACATTGATTGGGAAATATATACACATATATCTTTCCAAATGCATTACTGCTGTTTTAAAAATTGTCTTAGAAAAAACTGGAAAGACTGAGCCTCAATCAGTCAATAGCATTTCATTTTTCTTAAATCTGCCTTTGAAGTCAAAATCATCTTTAGATGATCACCTGAATATTTTACTTAGATGCTTTAAAGGATTAACCATGTTACTGAAGATAATACCTGCTTTAACTGTTACCTTTTTAGATTTTTTCAATTTGCTTTACTTTTTAGTCTACTTTCACAGTATTCTCTTTGACAAGGCTCAATGCACCCTCTAAATTCAACAAATAGTGAAGAACTTAGGGAGACAATTTAGAATAAACTAAAGAAAGATGCAAAAATGCACTTTGAATTGGATGAAGGAAACAGCTATGACCTCAGGCCAAGCTACATGTAATTTTGTTATCAGTCAGGGGAAATTAACATTCTTGGAATGCTCTGGGCCCAGGCGGTGACCACAGGAGCAGCACTTGGCAGTACTTTCCTGCATTTGGGAACAGACTGATTGTTTCAGATCCTGCTGGAACCAGAAGTGTGAACTATACCAAGTTTATGGGAAACTAAAATGAATTTCATTCCCTGCCCTCCAGATTTTCTCCTAATATAATGATGGCTGTATCTTTGTTTTACATCTGGGGAGGACAAAGATAATCAAGGAAAGAATATGAACCTTTAACCATTTTAGGATTTCTTTTTTTTTTTTTTTTGGTGAACATTTGTAAAATTAAAGCAGTTATAGAAGGAAAGAATATAAAATACAATTCTTAAAGAGCCAGTGAAACACTTGACATATCTTGCTTAGCCTACTAATTGATAATAGTTTCATAGGATGGGGGTAAGAAATGGAAGAAAAAAGTTGAGTGCGTAGATTACAGAAAAGTTGGCTTGCCTGAATGGGCTCTGTAGACCTAAATCACTCTGCCTTATTAGCCAATCTAATTAAAATGTATTACTTTTAATCCTGACACCTGATGTACACACAGAGATGTCAGAATGATAAATTTGAGTTCTACTTTATATAAATAGAAGCCATTTGGAGATAGTGATGCATTTTTTACCAAATTAGGTTAGCAGCTTTTTCTGTTTGCATAGAGCCTTGTTACTGAATTAAATACTTCTTTTTCTGCATGCTCTTACTCCCATAGTTCATTTGCATTTTATTTGCATAGCTGTAGTTAAATTAGAATGATACATTTCAGCATTAGTTTAACATGCCTGTGTTTTATTTTGTAATAAACATTCCAGATCCAATCATTTGATTGTCACTGACTTGTACTCTTCTTCATCATTTGCAGCAACGCTTCTGACCTCTGGGACTACTGCAACAGTAGCCCTATTGAGAGATGGTATTGAACTGGTTATAGCTAGTGTTGGGGACAGCCGAGCTATTTTGTGCAGAAAAGGAAAACCCATGAAGCTGACCATCGACCACACTCCAGAAAGAAAAGACGAGAAAGAAAGGTACCACTTCCACTAATCGCTCTATAAGGATGATATGTATATAGTTCAAAATAGAAATAAAACCTTGCATTGTAAACTGACTTCATGCTTAAGTTTAACCCTTGGTTTTCTGGGTATCACATCATAGTCTTTTTTAACTTTTTTTGACCAGGATTAAGAAATGTGGGGGGTTTGTAGCTTGGAATAGTTTGGGACAGCCTCACGTGAACGGCAGACTTGCAATGACAAGGAGTCTCGGAGATTTGGATCTTAAAACCAGTGGTGTGATAGCAGAACCTGAAACAAAGAGGATTAAGGTAAAAAAAAGACTTGCAAACACCTGATACACAGGCAGGGAGTGAACACAGGATTGTCTCCAGCTGCAGGCTTTCTTGGAGGCCTTCATTGAAGCCTGTATGACTTCTGAAAAGAAGTGATTAATGGAAGGAAAGATAAACTTTTCAGATAAAGTAAGAAAGATACTTCTTTCCTGGCCTTATATATGATGAAGTGTTGGCTTTGTTTCATCCTGCTATGGAATTTGCCTGGAAGCCTGGTTTTACCGCCCTTCCTCACCAGCACCTCATCATTCAGCATCACCATCATTTGGAAGATATCCTGACTTCCCTTTTCCACCAAGCCAGAGAATCACCCCATCCCTCTTTCAAGGACATCTTCTGCTTGCTACTAATCATTGTCCCCCTTACACTGCACTTCCCCCAGCACATACCTTAGTGGTGAACTGATACTTTACCTATACAACTCCCAGCCTGCTCTAGTACCTAACACATTATATATAAGGATAGGCTCCCGGTAATGGCAGCAAATGATTGTTAATTTATTGAACAGTTTTATGTCTTACAGGTGTCCCACTTATGTTCATTTCATCTAACAAATACTTCTATAGCAGTTTACAATGTGCTGGGCTCTGTTCAAAATAGCCACTCCTATCCCATTTTACACAGAGAAAACAAATCTGAGCATATACAATTCAACTTACCTATGTTTTCCCAGCTGAAAAATAGAGGTGGGCTTCACACCGAGGAGGTCTTAGCCATTACATTAGGCTGCCTCTCAGCATTTAGCTATCTGGCTTCTTCCTCCATGGTGTTACTAAGTAAATGTTAGGTTTGTCCTCCATGATTGATGCTAAATGTTGCTGTTTTTGCCCTAAATGGAAGCCTGTTTTCACTCTGTTTGTCTGTAAGTTCTGAAACACAGATGACTACTCTGTAAACAGATAAAATCACTGAATTATGAAGATTATTCTAAGGCTAAGTCTAGTTTGTAATTCTATACGTTTGGTTCTGATTGCAGCTACATCATGCTGATGACAGCTTCCTGGTCCTCACTACAGATGGAATTAACTTCATGGTGAACAGTCAAGAGATTTGTGACTTTGTCAATCAGTGCCACGATCCCAATGAAGCAGCCCATGCAGTGACTGAACAGGTAACACAGCAGAGCTTCTGCAAGAAAAATCCCTAAGTGGGAAGGAGAGGACAAAGCCAGGTACAGGTCTTGGTGCAGCCAAGAGGGGCTGCCACTGTCTGGAGATTTCTTTGAAATCATGTGTTTTAGCTTTTAGTATTACAGTAAATTTTACACTTGACCCCATAGTATTAACAATTAAAATTTTTTTTTTGCTGGTTCTCCCAAGTAGTTAAGTAAAATTAATCTGTCAAGAAAATGAGCTATGTTTATTTTTGGCTTTGTACCTATCTTGAAACGTTAGTAACATCAATAGTAAATTATAAAATAGCAAGTACTATGTGTCAGACACTTTACTGTTCATATGTATTTAACTCATGTAATCATCATAGTAACCCTCTGAGGCTGGAGCTAGAACTAACTTGTCTTTACAGAGGAGGAGAGCAGAGGCACTGTTACATTCCAGAACTGGGCTTCAAACCCAGATAGCTGAGCTCTCAGTCCAACCACTAGATGATTTGAAACTAGACTGCTCCATGTAAATACCCAATATGAAAACACTATGGTTAAAAAACATACACTATAGCATAATCAACTTCTTGTTTTTAAAAATGGGTGCATGAAAACAAATACATAAAGGTATATGGATGAGTGGTGTGTCAGTGAGCCAATTAGAGCTAAAATTTGGAAGCTATATAATATCCAGTGTAAAAAAAAATGTAAAACTTCCATGTTTTAATATTCTATTTGGATAGATAGCTCTTCTAAGTTCTAGCCATCACTAATCATTAGAGGCACACTTTAACTCATACATACAGCTATTTTTGCATTCCCAATTTTTACATTTGCAATCGGGGAGCCAAATGTGGCCCAAACTTTTAAGTGCTAACATTTGGAATTAAGATATAAGATCTTACTTAAAAAGCATTATTTACTTGGAAACAGATCGATAAGCATGAGTTATTCACTTGGTAACTATATACGCTCATGAAATTAAGAAACAACCCAATTCTTGTGTATGACCACTTCTTTTTTAATTTCAACCACTTGTCTTAAGATATGTATTTTCTAACTTACCAGGGCATACTATGCCTCATCTGAGTACTATTACTCATTTAATACTTACCATAATCAACTAATTTAATTTACATTCACTTTTCCATGTTTTAGAGGGAGCTCTATAATAAACATTCTGTATATATTTGTTCACATTTATTTCCTTTAGATATTACTTTCTTAGGTTAAGTTCATCAAAGCAAAATTGTTAGGTAAAAGAATATACAGCATTCTGAAGCTTTTAATAAGCTTGCCAAATTGCCCTCCAGAAATACTATCCATGTTATACTTTTCACTGGCATATTTTATAGTTTCTCCAAATTCTTATCATAGGTAATATCTTGCCAATTTGATAGGTGGAAAAATCAAATTTTAGTGTTTTAAATTTGCACCTTTTTTCTTTGTTAGTAAAGCTGTTGTGTAAAAATTTTCTTTGTTTTTAGGAACAAAGCATTTGTTCCTAAAATTGACTTACAATTCTACTGTAGAAAGTATAGTTTATGCCAATTTTCCATTTTGTATGAACTGTAGTAAACTATCTTATAGTTTTATATCTTTGTATACTTCCATTTCTTTTTAATTTTTAAATTTTATTTATTTTTGGCTTCATTGGGTCTTCATTGCTGCACACAAGCTTTCTCTAGTTGTGGTGAGCGGGACCTATTCTTCACTGTGGTGCATGGGTTTCTCATTGGGGTGGCTTCTCTTTTGCAGAGCACAGACTCTAGGTGTGCAGGCTTCAGTAGTTGCAGCACACAGGCACAATAATTGTGGCTCATGGGCTCTAGAACATAGGCTTAGTAGTTGTGGCAAATGGATTTAGTTGCTCCATGTTACGTGGAATCTTCCTGGACCAGGGATTGAACCCAGGTCCTATGCACTGGCAGGCCAGATTCTTATCCACTGTATCGCCAGGGAAGTCATCCATTTCTTAGGTTATAATTTCTTTAAGCTAAATTCCTAGAAGAATTGCTAGGTAAGAGCTAACCTTCTCTGAATCCTTAAACTTTCATTCAGTTCAGTTCAGTTCAGTCACTCAGTTGTGTCCGACTCTTTGCGACCCCATGGACTGCAGCATGCCAAGCTTCCCTGTCCATCACCAGCTCCCGGAGCTTGCTCAGACTCATGTCCACCGAGTCAGTGATGCCATCCAACCATCTCATCTGTGTATAACCTTGCATTAGTCCCTATGCTAAATGCTTTATGTGTATTTTCTTCTTCAGGAGCTACATATCTCATACGTTATTAGTTCACTGGTGCAATTTGCCAAAACTGCTACAATGGTATTTACTTTGGGTCATTAGTTATCCTATCACAATCTAAAATTTTAAACTGTGGGCATTGATACCTAGGGAAAGAATCACAAGCCACTGTGAAATAACTTGTAACTGTGTATTAAACTAGTTTGGCCTTCCAGGAAAAGGCTGATTTCTTTTTGTACGGATCCTGATTTCCGTTGTTCATTTCTTCCTTCCTGCCATACCTTGCAGGCAATACAATATGGTACTGAAGATAACACGACTGCAGTAGTAGTGCCTTTTGGTGCCTGGGGAAAATACAAGAACTCTGAAATCACCTTCTCATTCAGCAGAAGCTTCGCCTCTAGTGGACGATGGGCCTGATTGCTTGCTGGGACTTGGAGTTTCTGTGCAACAGTTTTTCACTGAGTGTATCAAGAAACTGATTAGATTTAAAAAGTGAACTGTAAGTGGTGACCCTAGAACTCACTAGACCAGTACATAAATCAACATAAACTTAGTAACCATCTACATAGTAGTTTTTCATAAGTACCTGTGATATTTATGTTCAGCTAACTGTATATACTCAGAATAAATATGTGGAATTCAGATACTGTGAGTGAGCCTCTGTGTTAAGTGAGCAAATGAAACATGGTTTTGATACACTTGCTGAGTGTTAAATTTCTAATTTTTAAAACTTTTAAGCAGCTGTGAGCTTCTTTTGATCATTTCTAATCTTTATTCATTTGACCAGGTTCTTGCCTTCAAGTTCTTCAAAACTAGTCAATATTTTGATGGCTACTCAATGTGTTATCTGCAAGTGTTTACTATATTTTGTATTCTGCATCACTTGCTGGTGAACTTAACAATACAAAAGAAATTAATTCGGCTAACATGACACTGTTAAAATGTATACATATGTACTATAGTGCACTTAGATATTTCAGCTGTGTCACCAGGTCTCCCCTATGTGTGCTGTACTAAGTTGCTTCAGTCATGTCTGATTCTGTGCCCCTGTGGACTGTAGCCCTCCAGTCTCCTCTGTCCATGGGATTCTCCAGGCAAGAATACTTGACTATGTTGCCATGCCTTCCTCCAGGGGTCTTCCCGACCCAGGGATCGAACCTGCGGCTCCTGCACTGCAGACAAGATTCTTTACCTCTGAGACACCAGGGAAATCCCAGGTCTGTCTTGCCCCCGCTCAATTCATTCCTGTTCTTCTGTAGCTAATATATAGCTGTGACTATTCATTCATATTGGAAAAGAATGTCCAATAAAGAGTTCTTTGGTCAAAGCTATACAAAGTACATCTGATAGTATCAGGTATTTTGTATGAAGTTTCTATTTGTTATCTCTAATCCTAAGTTTTGTGTTCTGTATATAGTCTGTTTATATAACTTTTTGTATACAGTAAGCAAGTCCTTAAAGGTAATTTGTCCTTAAAGATAATCCCACATTGACTGATAATTGCTACAGACATAGCTTGAGGTTTATGTCTTCTTTTTCTAAGACTCATAAGAAAGAATAAATCTTAAAGCATTATCTATTTCAGCTTTCTATGTAATTTAGGGGTGTAAAACTATATTTCCTTATATCTGTGTGTAAGTTTACTGTTAAAATGTGAATCCCTAAATATGTGTATGGAATTACATCAGCAGTTTATTTCTGCAGACAGTGTAAATTTGTTATATGTAGGTGTATGTACATATGTATATTTTGGACTAACGGAAAATGAAAGGGAACAATCTTTTATAGCTCCTTCACCAGTTAGCTGTAGATTATTGATACATTTATCTCTAAGAACTCTTGACAAACTGAGGGAAGTTTTGTAGTGGAGAACCAATGGTTACTGGCAGATAGGTTAAAAATTATTGTAGGAGATATTTTGTGGTAGGTAACTTATGTGGAAAAACCTAGGAACAGAACCAGCATGTTGAAGCTACATTGTTATATAGTAATTTGCATATAAAATAATAGGATGTGAGAAGAATGCTTAAATGTTAAGAAAGATGTGGAGTTTTGTTGTAGAAACAAAAGAAATACCAAAACTTTAAAGTTGATATAATTTAAACTCTTAGTTTTCTGGTTGATGTTTTTTTCTTCTTTAAGTTTTACTCAAGGCTTATTAGAAGGAATAGGACACAATATATTCACATCTTCTCACCTTTTTGGGAATAGAAGAAAATAAATCTTGAGCTTTCCTGCCTGTATTAGTTAGGAATTGTCCTTTGGGAAAAAGGGTATGGGAATTTTTCAAGGAAGAAAAAAATTTTCAGGAAAAAAAAAATTTTTTTTTTTTTCAAGGAAGTTGGTAAAAGAAAGGAAAATATTACAAGAAAGAATATGGTCTTCTATTCATTGCCTGGAAAGTGAGGAACCAAAATGGTCTAAGAAGACTGGAAAACTTTCTCCCTCTTTCTGTATAGGGTCCTGGGACATAAACATGGAGGCTACATTTAAGAGTATGAAGGGTTTCCAAACTAGGAGGCTAACAGAAACTCTGAAGCACAAGATGACCTCCTAAAAATGTAGGTTTTATTTTTGTTTTGAATTCTTCACTTTGCTGTTCCTCTCTTTTACTTTAAAAAAACAGGGGTGGGAGTGATGTTGTCAAGTTCAGAGGTCTAAGGGTCACTGATCCATTGGGTGGATAGCCAACTGTGACAAAGAAGAATTTGTAGACTACATAGGCCTTGGTCTGGGGTGGAGTTTGCTCTGATCCCCCTGAAAGTTTTTAAAACCTGAAACTAGTCAGCTTTGACTACAGCATAAAAACACACTGCTAATTGTTTTTTAAGCCACAATGTTAAAGTATAACTTTTAGATTATTGTAACCCATAAAAGATAAGCATACATGTATTAGGCTTTTAAGTCTATTACTGAAAATTATGCAAATAATGGAACAAAATGACTGTTCTAAATAGTTTTTTTAGTTACAACTGTGAATTTGCCATGTGGCTATTACCATGTGGGTATCGGTATGGTGTAAATTATATTAATGTAATTAAACTTAAATCAATCATATTTATGTTGGCCTTTCATTTATATGTAGTATATAAATCATCTTTCTAAAATGTGTTGCCAAACTTTATTTGCCATCATTGATTTGGCAAAATATTCTTAAAATCCTTGTGATTTTCCACAAGTATAAATTAAGTACCTTATATATTCAAGTGTAAATGGAATCCTGCTTTCTATCAACCATTTGCTACAGACCCTTGTGTTAAGTGCTTCAAAGTTTTATGCATTTTTTTCTAGAGAAAAAAAGAGTTTTGGTGGAATCAGTTTTGAATTTCTATACTCTATGATGGAAACATTTCTCAAGTTCCATTTAAAAAATTACTTACTTTGAAGAATTGTTAGCATGTAATTTAAATAGAAATTATTTTTTCAAAGTTGAATTTTATTTTTTTAATGAATCTTGGCAGAGAATGAGTAGGCCTATGTTAACTTTTCAGTATCAAACAGGACATTTAGTTTCCTTTCAAAGAGTGGACAAGGATTAAATTTCATGGTAATATGATAGACAATAAGAAAATGCTTCAAGGTGGGGTGGGGGAAAGGATAGATAAAGTTTAGTATTGCACCCTTAAATACAAACACTTACTTGTATTTTCCTTTAGCACTTAAGTTGTTCATATACCTGTATCTGTGGAAAGTGACATAAAATCTTGGTTGGGTTACATTTTATTGTATTTACTAGATTCACTTCTCTGGATGAGTTCAACAGAAATAAAAACTCATGTATTTAGAAGCCAGACTGTGATGGTCTGCCTGTTGCTTTTGGCATCTGGAATGAGACCGCCTGACTCTCTGGCAGCTCCCTTTGGTTGTTAGATTGTTGAAACGGCCCGTTGATGGTCCTATTGAGCGTTCCAGGCTGTGAAATCATCATGTTGTTCCATCTCCAAGAATGACTCATCCTTCACTGGATTTCTGTATAGAATGTAACATCTTGCTGTGTCCCAAATTAAGTTCTGCCAAAGTGCTCTTGTGTACATTGGTTTTATAATTTCCTAAAGTACTAATTGGGTGTATAGCACTTCTGTAGTATGTTGATGTAATTGCTGCTTTGACCATTGTTTTGAAAGTATGAATTAGAATGACTGTAAGCATACTAAAATCATATAACAGTGTTTAAAACATTTAAATAAAGTACATGCAATAAACACTTTTAAAATCCAACTGTGTTTGTTTGGCATCCACACACTCCAATATATTATGTGGCCTTGTGAACACTGATATAAAGGAGTCAGTGAATGATTGGGAAATTTTTTAGCAGCCAAATTCTGCCTGTTTGCAAAATTAACATGAGACTCTTTGAAAATATTATATATACTTATTTATTCAAATCTTTTTGATTTGATTTAAAACAAGATTTGTCTCTTGCATTTCCCTCATCCAAAAATATTTGTTGGTACATCAGAAGAAAATGGTCGTGAAGATTTCTACAGTATTTTGCCCGTGGTATATTTCACTGCAGCATCTCCATGTATGAAAAATGAGAAACAAATGTTCAGTGGAAATTCCACAAGTAAGCAAGTTTTAATGTCCTCACTGATTGAATAAAATGTCATGGTTGCAGTCTTTTGTCACAAGGATCTCCTCTAGAGTGTCCTCTGAAAGTAACTTGGTAAACACCATGGTAGCAGAGATCTATTTCATTTTGTTGAAACTCCTGACCAAGAACTTTTTATACTTGTAGCAATGAGGATAAAATGTTTGTTGAATCATTAATGTTTATTGAATAAGTGAATTTATTAATTAATGCACTGAATTACATTTTCATTAATTTTATATTAGTGGGGAAATGGGCATTAGCTATTTTAAATATTAAGCCATACATATTATTTAATGGTGAATGAATAGTATTTAACTTCTTTCCATGTTTCCTTAGCCTGTGTCAGTTTTGCCTTGTAAAGGATGTTAGTATAAGTATGGTACAGAATTTTGTTCTGAATAAAACCTAAGGAGCAGTGCTGCGTGGATGACAATAACCTTACTTCTTTAAAAGGTTGAGAAAGGGAAATGATTATTAAGGATCTCTGTGCTATTTTCTTTTGCATATATTATCTCTCTTTTTTTTTTTAAATTTTCATTTTTTGCTGCAATGTGGTACATGCAGGATCTTAGTTCCCTGACCAGAGATCAAACCTGCACCCCTGCAGTTAAAGTGCAGAATCTTAACCTTTGGACTGCCAAGGAAATCCCTCTATTATCTCATTTAATCTTTTTTGGGGGAGTGGAGTGGGGAGAATATTTGTGAATAGTACAGTGTAGGTGTTAAGAATATGGTCCGTAGAGTAAGAAAGACTTGGTTTTGATCATTTAATCTTAAAATCTATTCAAGGAAGCCTTTCTAATGATCATTTTTATAGATGAGGAAATGGAGCCTTTAAGTAGCTAACAACAGCAAGATCTAATCCAGACGCTTTTGACTTTAGAGTCTTTCTTCTATCTTACCACACCTCCCTAATAACAAAAGCAAAACTAATTCACTGCTATCAAACATATTAACATTCACCTGCAGAAGGCTTTCTGGTGGATGTGAAAAAGTCATCAGGACATGATCCAGAAACTGAAGTGGATGAATGAACATAATAGAGACAGTAACTGAGCATTTGTCACCTAAGACTAGGGTAGAGAACTAAATTATGTCCAAGCCAAAGGAGTATGACTGGGGAGCAAATGAGTGAATGCACAGAATAATGCTTTAAACTGCAGGGTTTAGATGATCACTTATGGAAGTCCAATAAGTCAGTTTACCAATGACAAGCATTTTTTGAGAACCTACTATATGTGTCTGTAAATGACACTAGGGTAGTGTGACTAGCAGGATTAGTGGCTGATCTCCCTAGAACTTGGTCAGGAGACAAGGAAGAGAGGAAAGTGAGTTATACTGTTGGGGCCGGTGTGAGGAAAGCAGGAGAGACTCCATCTTGAAGCCTGTCATCCGTCTTAAAGACAGGATGTGAACTGGGCCAGAACCCTGCTTAAGAGTGAGGAAACAGTTGCTAGTGAAAACCAGGTCTCCTGGAGACTTCACTCCCTACAGATGGCAAACGGAGATTGTAGTTGTGGTCAGGCTGCCCCTGTTAGATTAATCATGGAGACATCCTCCCTTGATGTATAATCATTGTTCCCCCCTCCCGGCCCCATCTCCCCCGTTAACCTTAATTGTTTGTTCTCCTAGCACCTACTTGTAAAACTCAATCATATACAACAAAAAGATTGTTAACATGTAACCAGTCACGTGTGTGTGTGTGTGTGTGTGTGTGTGTGTGTGTGTGTGTGTGTAAAACTGGGCCTCTGAAAAACATCAGGGTCCTTGTTGGGAACTGATTCCCCTTGGACCTGCTGGCATAATAAACTGTACTCCAGTCTTGAGTGTCCCCTGAGGTGTGTTTTGCAACTCAGGATTCCACAACATTTCCAGAAGGACATCAGTGTTGACCTAGACAGGTGAAGCAAAAATGTTTGGAGCCAACAGAGATCTAACCAGTGAAGTCACTGAACCTTGTTCACAAATCAAGGGTAGATTCTTTCAAGGACCAGGTGACTAGGAGGCAAGCGACCAAAGGCAGGACTGGTTACATATTTCGTGACAGTGTTGGTCGCTCAGTCGTGTCCGACTCTGTGCAATCCCATGGGCTGTAGCCTTTCAGGCTCCTCTGTCCAGGGGATTCTTCAAGCAAGAATACTGGAGTGGGTTGCCATACCCTCCGCCAGGGAATCTTCCCCACCCAGGGACTGAACCTAGGTCTCTCGCATTGTAGGCAGATTCTTTACCATCCGAGTCACCAGCTGGGTCCTGTGCAGCTGTACAGGTCGTACCCCCGTATCCGGAGGGGAAATACTTTCAAAGCAAACGCGGCAAGTTAATGCAGAGCACGGGAAAAAGTAGGGCGCCCATTCACTGCATCTCAAGGCCTTCCAGCACTGAACAAGTAGCACTGTGGGTGGTGCCTGGCCCCAGGTGGTGACTAAGGCTGCTGCCTCGGATTCCCCAACCAGGTACACCCGGAGCAGCTCGCATCCTGGCTTCATAGGCAGAGACGAGAATAGCGGTGTGGGGCGCTCTGCTCACTCTCAGGAAGGGGGCGAGAGGCTGCGCCCAGACCCTGTAACCCCCGCCCCGCGCCCCTCCATCCCCCGCCCGGAGCCCCTGTATCCCCGGCCCGGCGCCCCTCCGGCCCCTGCTCCACTGGTCTAGCGGCTGCGCCTCGGGAGGGCCTGGCGGAGCCCCGGACCTGCGCCAGAAAACGGTCCGAACAGCTAGCTGCCCTTCCGGTCCTCCTTTTCCGCTTTGTTTCTTCTCGGTTTCCATCCACCCTAAGTCCTTTTCTCCTCTCCTCTCCCCGCCCCGCGGTGTCAATCTCCCCGGATTGACAGAGAACGTAGCCTAAATACCAAAGCTGAGAGAATCGCGCGCGGAGGCGCTCGCTGGTCCCGCCTCCTGCCGGCTTTCTTTTCTCTGTGCGCCCCGGGTGGGCTTGGCGGAACTGGCCTCTACACCCCGACATCCTCCATCGACTGCCGGGGGCCGACTGTTTGGAAAGAGGATGGGGCTGGTGGCGGCGGGGAAGCGCTCATCTGCCCGGGAAAATAGCTGGAGAGGAGTGCGGGATGAGAGCTATGCCCCTCATAGTGTCCCCGCAACCAGCGAGACCCTGTAGTTCCTCGGTCCTGGAGGTATGTTCTGGGCAGCACAACACAGCAACTGCTATGTATTAACTGTCTTTGCAGATAATACTGAAGAGATGAAAGGACTTGTCTGAGGTTTCAGACAAATCCTCATCCCCAGGAACTGCCCTGTTCCTAGCTCTTGCTTAAATGGTGGGCATGAGTGGCTATGTGTGTCCAAACTGACACATTTTTGCTGTCTGGATGGCAGGATCCTGAAGAGAACCATTCCTTAGCTAGTCAGAGACCAAAGTCTATACTAAAGGAAGGATCAGCTCTCTAACTGTATAATGGGAGGAGCTGGTTTTGAGAGATTGTGTCAGCTGGCATGGCCATTTCTAGATAATACACACACTTTTGACTTTGGAGAGAGGAGATACTTCCCCAGAGTGTGACAGGCAAATGGAGGGAACAGCTGCCTCTGCCGTGTTGTGTGTGTGTGTGTGTGTGTGTGTGTGTGTGTGTGTGTGTGTCCTCAGTCGCCTCTGACTCTTTAACACCCCATGGATTGTAGCCTACCAGGGTTCTCTGCCCATGGAATTTTCCAGGCAAGGATACTGGCATGAGTTGCCATTTCCTTCTCCAGGGGATCTTCCAGCCTAGGGATAGAACCCTCATCTCCTGCGTCTCTTGCATTGGCAGGTGGATTCTTTACCACCGCACCACCTGGGAAGCCGCCTCCACCCTATGAGAGTCTCAGTTCCAACCCATGGCTCGTTTGATAGGACTTCTGCACAGGCCTAAACTCCTGCAGGTAACAAAATACAAAAAGTTACTGCCTAAGGGTGCAGCTAGGGATTAAAACACAGCCCTATTACTGCAAATTTTTCCACAACAGAAGTCAGGTAAGGTTAATAAGCACTTATATATTAAGAATTAGGTGGGAAAATATTTCAGAAGGAACTGAGAATGCTGCAGTTGTTCATTGAAAGCCAGGAGGAATAATCGGGAAATGTGTCAGGCTCCCTCTGTCCATTCTCCACATGCTGATCACCACACACTCATGTTTGCATTCTTTCAATCTCACCTCCCAGATAATTTAAAACACTTTAGCATTGCATTAAAAAAAAAAAAAAAAAAGCCCTTCCTTCCTGGTCTATTCCCTGCCTCTACTCCCTTGTCATTTTTTCTAACTTTCCTTCTTAAACTTTATCCCAGCCTGTGTACGTTCTTCTCTCTCCCTGTAACACAATCCCACTTCTGTCCCAGGTAAACTTCAAGTTCAGATGTCATGTCCCATCGGATGTTTTATTCTGCCATTCCTTCAGTCTAAATGTCCCTTCCATTTAGTCCTCTGCCATCCAATATTTACTTCTATTCTAACACCTGTTACCCTGTGTCAGAACTCTTTGTTTCCTTCCCTTTCTTCACCATTAGGGTGAATTCTTTGAGGGCAGGGGCTAGGTCTCTTTCCTAAATAATCCTAACAGCACAGTAGGCATTTGGTAAAGTTTGGAATGCATGAATGACATGCTTAAAATAGAGAAGTTATTATCTCATTCCTGAACTTTATCTTAGTGCTTGAGTGTACACCCTTCCAAAATGATGAATCATGGAAAGAATAAAAATGCACTGTGTTACTAAGAAATGAAGCCTTAAGGTTTCTAAAATTACAACCAAAGTGGGCAGGTGGGCCCAGCACCATTGTATGATCTTATTCAGTCAGTTCTAGCAAGCTAGGATGGCATGGCTGAGGAAGTACGGCAGTGGTACTTGAAGTAAGAAACAATGATAATGTAAGAATATCCAAGTCTAAGGGTTTTTGTAGGTCCTGCAACGTCTTTACACTGTGATATTTCCGTGATGCTAAACATAGGAACTAAAAAGCCTCTTGATGAGGGTGAAAGAGGAGAGTGAAAAAGCTGGCTTAAAACTCAACATTCAGAAAACTAAGATCAAAAACAAACAAAGATCATTGAATCTGGTTCCATCACTTCATGGCAGATTGATGGGGAAAAAGTGGAAACAGTGACAGATTTTATTTTCTTGGGCTCCAAAATCACTGCATATGATGACAGCAGTCATGAAATTAAAGGCACTTGCTCCTTGGAAGAAAAACGATGGCAAATCTAGACAATATATTCAAAAGCAGAGATATCACTTTGATGAGGGTAAGAGGAGGAAGGTGTGGCAGAGGATGAGATGGCTGGATGACATCACCAACTTAATGGACATGAGTTTGAACAAACTCCGGGAGATAATGAAGGACAGGGAAGCCTGGAGTGCTGCAGTTAATGGGTCACAGAGTCAGACATGATTTAGCGACTGAACGACAATAAAACATAATGAGAAGCTTGTCTACTGCCAAAGCCTAAAACCAAGTTCATTGAAGAGAATCCCTGCCTCAAGGTTTCAATTTGGAAAGTCAGAGAACAGTAGAATTTGGTTTTCTAATAGTAAACCTCTTACTTTCAAGGTCACACAGTTTATTAGGTGTTAATCCAGAAATTGTTCCAAGCTGTACCCCATGGGGCTTCCCCAGTGGCTCAGCGGGTAAAGACTCCTGCAATGCAGGAGACACAAGAGAGGGGGGTTCGATCCCTGAGTTGGGAAGATCCCCTGGAGGAGGGCATGGCAACCCACTCCAGTATTCTTGCCTGGAGAATCCGATGGACAGAGGATCCCGGCGGGCTACAGTCCATATGGTCACAAAAGAGTCAGACATGACTGAAGTGACTGAGTGTATACCCGTAGGTCACTGTGCAGTTTTTGAGGACAGGGCCTAGGTGGTTTTACTCAGTCATGCACACACACAGTACCTGTTGCAGACCTGCCACAGTGGGCACTCAGCTTGCTGAATGAAGGAAGAAATGAATAAATGTGCTCTACCATAGGGGTGTAGATGAGAGGGAAAGGCACTGTCATTTCTCCAAAGATGGAAGGCTTTAGAATCTGGGGGAAAATAAATATTTACTTTGAAAATAAACTTATCAAAGTAAAGGCAAAAAACTATTTTAGATGTCACAAAGATCTATGTTAAGTTGCTGAATCAGTTGTTACTATTTCAGAGGATGATGGAAACTTATCTTCTGAAATGTTGGCTTGTCTGCCTAAGAGGGGTCAAAGCAAAATGGTCCAGTCTGGAGTTTCCTGAATCCTGACCTCCTTACCTGAAAAACTGAGCAGTTATTTGGCCCAGTTATTTAACAGATGACTCAGTTTTGTCATTTGTAAAATGGGGATGATTATACCACATGGGTTGTTGAGAGACATTAAATAGTTAATACACAACCTATGAAGTAATTTGTATCCCATTTTCTGCCACTATTTCCTATTTCTCTAGGTGTCATTTTGCCTTTCACTGTGGCATAAAACATCTCTGTTTTTTCTCGGTCCACTTCTGTGCTTTTTTCCCTCTCACTACCTTTCTGCTTTTTTCTTTTTTACTATCTCTCTCCCTAACCAAATTCTTCTTTTTTTTTTTTTTTTCCTTTGGCCATATGAGGAATGTTAGTTCCCTGACCAGGGATGCATTCCTCTCCCTATGCAGTGGAAGAACAGGATCTTAACCACCAGATGGCCAGGAAAGTGCCAATTTCTTCTTAACATTCTCATAGTTTTTCCTCACTCACCTAAAAAAATGACTGAGGGCTATGAACTTCAGTAAACTTATAGAATAAGAAAGTTAATAATGACTATTAAAACACTATTTTCTTTTCCCCAAACTGATTTCTCATCTCTGCCGTGCTTATGCATACTTTTTTTGTATTTGAAAATCAGTGAATACGTTCATGCTAATTTAGCTCTGATTTTCTTCACTTAATATAACTTTATACTGAAAGGGTCAGGATATGTCCTTCCCCAATATGCCACTTTGGCATGAGGATTAATTTGAGCTGAATGCAATTAAGAATCAACAGATACAGAAAGAAGCCTTCTCAGCATTTCCCTTATCTTATTAAAAAGCAGAAATTTTTGAGAAATGAGGCTGTCATAAATTCCCTCTTCAGGATGGGCTTATTCCTAGGAGAGAGATAAAAGTAAATATACCGTAAATCTCTCTGGGAGTTTCATGGCCATGAAGACAGAAAAGACCACTTGCATTTTCACAAACAAATATTATATCAAACTTTATCTCCAGTTTATTCTCCTAAAAATCCTTTTGTCTTTCCTACAGAAACTCACTTGTTCTTTCCATAGAAGATTTTTCTGCATTTCCTTTCTTCCCCTACTAAGTTAGGTACATAAGCTTCTATCTTTAACCAGTGAGCTACTAGCTATTTCCGTATGAATAAGCCCTTTTTTCCTCCTTTTGTCTTTTGTCAGCTTAATTCAGAGGTCCCCAGGGAGGAAACCTAAGAGGGCAGAGCAAACATTTTTCCTCCCATATGCCATGATCAGTGTAGACCATACGGTTGTTATTAATTTTTATGACTGTGGTTCATATACCGCAGTTTGTCACATTCCTCTCTCATGGGGCACATTGATTGATTCTGATTTTTTTACTCTTTAAATATATCCTTCCTTTATGACACTTTCCCTTGCCTTCTCTACTTCATAGATATATACAAACATACACATGTGTAATTATGTAAATATATAAAATTTGCTGCATTTGTTGTCTAAATCTTCAGTTTTTGAGTCATCAGGCAGTGCTTCCCTCTTGAGAGTCTCTCTTTATAGAGGTGATCAAGGCACCAGTCATAAACTATTGTACCTAGATTTCTTAAACTCTAAATATTTATTAACAACCATACCAACGTGGGAGGCAATAAAGAGAGGTGGGGTTGGTTGGTTCAGTAAAAATGATTGCGTTGATTTGAGTCCCTCTTCTCTCCTAGAGTTTCTTGTGCTGCCGGTTCAGTACATAAAAAACATGTATGAAGAATTTACAAGAAAAATCTGTCAGAATTACTGCTTTTCTGCTGTGGTGTTTGGCTTTAAAATTTTTTAAAGCACCATGGAAGCAGATTTGGTGTTTCAAAGTTCTGCCACAAGAGTGATTTTAAGTAATGTTCATAGCCTCTGTTTATATTATCGTATGGTTTATAATTATGACTGTAAGTCTCAGTTAAATGATTACCATGTGAACAGCACCATACTGTGGGACTACAAAACCTAAGATGTGGTCTTTAACTCTGGAGGACCTTATAATTGCAAAGTGAGAAACACAAACTATGAGTTCTGAGGTACTTGTACATAGTAGTCATTGACAGTCTTGATAATAAAAGTATGCAGCATAGGATTTTTGACTCTATAAACAATACTGTCTTGAGTTTGCTTCTAAACCTTAAAGAAAATTTGGAGCAACTTTTCCATACCCTGGAACAAAGGAATAGATCATCATAAATTTGCATGGATGGATTCTGGAGAATTCTGAAGACTCCATCATAAACCAACACAGGTTAGAAAACGAAACAAGTTTTGCATAATATCAAAGGTCCTTCCACCATTTTCAAATAACTGACCTAAGCACTGCTGTCTGTTACAGCCTCTCAGAGCACTGAGGAATGGTTAAAGTCCAGGGAAAAACAAGACTGCAAAAATATTTGCCTGGGGACCATCTTCTTGAACTCCCCACCTCGATAATTTGGATTAGCTTCCTCCCTATTCCATGCCATGGATTCTGATTAGAAAAAAGTCTTCTCTAGTTGAAGGACTTCATTGTTCTTTGAGTTAGAGGATGAGGCTGGCTGTTTGAAACCTTTCTCACTTTTCCTATTCCAAAGTGTTCAGTATCTACTCAAACAAAATTGGGAATTAAACTCTATGTACATTTAAGGGATATACGTATTTGTGAAAGATAAAGGAGGCCTCCAAGAATTAGATAGGATTTTTACTACACCTCTTCACCTGGACACAATGCTTCCTTTATAAGAAATAAGGGATAGTCAGCGGTTCTTTGCCTTTGTAAAGAAATAGCTAGGGATTTCACAGAAGTTCCTAGGAATGATTAGCTTATTCCCAGTTGCTTGGAAAATAGGTGATCCAGGACAAGATAATATGCATTGTTAGATAGTGTGCCCAATAGGTGATCCAGGACAAGATAATATGCATTGTTAGATAGTGTGCCCAAGTCAATAGAAGGGATTCCATTCAAAAAGCTGCCTTCCCGTATATTTTATCTTATTTAATAACTTTAAACCAAAGATGTTCAAATCTTATTTCACAGAACCCAGTGAGTCCTTAAACATTTTGTTCTGACTTTTTGTTTGTGGATTGGTGGATATCTTTTATTTTAAAAATGCACAAATATATTTTTGTGACAATTTGTGAATTGATTAATCTATTTGATCAAGTTCCTACTGGTATACTAGGTACAATCCTAGGAACTAAGGCTCTGTCAATGAACAAAGCAATAAACATTCATACCCCCGTAGAGCTTATATTCTAATGGAATCAGAAATACAGATATAATAAGTAAGGAAATTACATAATATGTTAGAAGGTAATAAGTGCTAGTAACAAAAATAAGATATGGCAGATCAAGAATGCTAGTAGGAGGAATTGCAATTTATAGTTGGTCAGGGTAGTCCTCATGAGAAGTTACCATTTGAGGAAAAACTTGAAGGAAGTGAAAGAATGAGCTAAATAGATGAATAGGGGAAGAATTGCCCAGAGCAGCTAGGGCACTGGCCAGGAAGTGGGTCAGTGTGTGTATATTTGAGCTATAACGGAGATATGTCTCGCTATATTACAATTAGTAAAGGGGAACGTCAGAGTAGGGGTGGAAGATACATATTGTAAAGGTGTTTGGCTTTTACTCTTAAGAGAAATAGGAAAATAGACGAATACATTGTGAGAAGTATTTGAACAATAGAGATATGTATTTTCAAAACAGTATCTCCACTTCCTAAACCTATACTTCCCAGACATTGCTGCCATTTGGGGTCATATCTTTCTAAAGGCTTTTCTCCATGATTACATGCATAGATGGGTACAAATAGAAATACACAATTTTGTTTCGTGAGGATATGTGTGTGTGTCTCTGTCTACATGTGTGCATTTTAACATAAAAAAATAAGGTCACTCAGTTGTGTCTGACTCTTTGTGACCCCATGGAATATACAGTCCATGGAATTCTCCAGGCCAGAATACTGGAGTGGGTAGCCATTCCCTTCTCCAGGGGATCTTCCCAACCCAGGGACTGAACCCAGGTCTCCTGCATTGCAGGCGGATTCTTTACCAGCTGAGCCACCAGGGAAGCCCAGTGAACTTATATTCACTGGGGAGGTAGGAGACAGGGGACCTCTGGGTGGGACAGTTTCCCAGGTGGTGCAGTGGTAAAGAACCCACCTGCAATGCAGGAGACGCAGGACACGTGGATTCAATCCCTGGGTCAGGAAGATCCCCTGGAGAAGGAAATGGCAGCCCATTCAAGTATTCTTGCCTAGGAAAGCCCATGGAAAGAGGAGCCTGGCAGGCTGTAGTCCATGAGGTGACAAAGAGTTAGCCACAACCGAGTGAGCACACACACAGATATCAGGTGTTTGTCAAGCAGAGTAAAATTCAAGCTTTGTTCTTACCCAGACACTTCAAGGACAAAGCTAGTGGCAAAAGCTGAGCTCTGCTAAAGTAAAGAGATAAGGTGCCCTCTCCTGAGGTCAAGGAAGACTTCCCTGTCTATACATGTACAGGAAGGCTTCTTGGGGGTCTAAAAAGGGAGGGGTCCCCACCCCATAAGTGTGGACATGCATCCATAGGCCTCTGCAGTAGGATCTATCTTAGAAAAATATTGTGCTCCGCAAGGACTCTCTTGGAGAGGGTCCTAGGACCAATCAGATGTGAAGAGAGAAACAAGATGATTGGTTAAATATATACAAAGACCCGGAAGGACCGCCCTATATAAGGGATTTGCAGCACCTTCTTACTGTGCTCCTCTTCGCTCAGGATGCCTGCCCTCCTCTCCGGGTGTGTATCTCTGCCTAGTTTCTGACTTCCTGCACTCCTCATGAGAGAGGATGCCCGGACCCTTTCTCTCTGGATGTGTATCTCTGCCCTGCTTTTGACATAAATTAACAATTTTTCAGTGTGCTTTCCCATACATTGTGTTGTATCTCTAATAATAAACTTTGCATGTGTTTTTACAGCTTTTGCCTTCTTGAAACAGTCTTGCTTTCAAATGAGGGAAAACCACAGGGCCATTTTGCTTCTAGCCTCTAGCCCCTGGCAATCTAATGGCTAGGATTCCTAGTTTTCATCCAGGTTACCCAGGTTCAATTCTTGGGCAGGGAACTAAGATCTCTCTTCAGGACCACTCACTGCTCTTCCTCCAAGATCAATATTCTTGTGTTAATTAGCAACTTGGTTTTTATTATTGACGTGTCTTGGAGACCTTTCTTTGTCATGATAGTACACATATTTCTATTTCATTCCTTTTTAACTATTACATAATAGTCTATTGTACACATATGCTACATTTTGTTTAACCATACCTTTATTGGTAAATGTGTGTGTGTGTGTGTGTGTGTATGTGTTTGTGTGTGTGTGTGCTCAGTTGCTTGGTCGTGTCTGACTCTTTGTGACCCCATGGTCTGTAGCCCACCAGGCTCCTCTGTCCATGGCATTTTCCCAGCAAAAATTCTGGAATATTTAAGTTCTAATTTGCCTCGTTGCTTCTTTCCTTTCCATGTTGAATTACTATTGTCTTAATATTACATTTAATAACATAAAATTATGTGTTGCATGAAACACGGGAGGAAACTTAAAAATTAAATTTGTGTTACCTTCTCTCAGAAAAGCAACGTTTCTTAAATTAGAATCATTTAGACTTACCTTAATGGAAACAATGGCTTCATTTACTTCTTCATCAAGGACTTATGTAATGTTTGTTGTTCTGGAACAAATGGCAATTATGAGAGTTTGAGCCCAATTATTCTGAGCTTTGCCTCCCTCGTGGCTCAGGTGTTAAAGAATCCAACTACAATGCAGGAGACCCAGGTTCGATCCCTGGGTCAGGAAGATCCCCTGGAGAAGGGAATGGCAACCCACTCCAGTATCCTTGCCTAGGAAATCCCATGGACAGAGGAGCCTGGCAGGCTACAGTCCATGGGGTTGCAAAGAGTCAGACACAACTGAGTGACTAACACTTTGACATTTCGACTTGCTATGAGTTCACTCAGTCACCTTAACTGAGTTGACCATGGGTCTTTATCAGTAGGGAGTAAGGATCCATTATCCATGATCGGCAATCCATTGACTGCCTGACCTGTGCTTAGGTATGCACCACAGAGAGGAAAATTAGCACTTGATTCCAAAGAGGACTTCTGGCAAGGTTGATTTAGTAATCAGCATTTCAGGGATCTCTTTATATTGTTATGTCAACTCTAAGGAATGCATTATTGTTACCACAGGTTTATATTGAGAAGGCTTGGATTAAAAATAAAAAATAAAAACTTGTCATGGCTGGTAAAGAATGGAGCCAGAAGCTCTTAGTATATGTCATATTTTGTCACTTGACATGCTTCATGTTTTCAGAATATGAAATGCCTGCTTAATACAGCCTTAACTTCCTATTATACTTCTGGGTTAGGACAGAGAACATTAGAAGGATGGTGTGTTCCAAATAAAACTTCTCTCTTCAAATCCCTAGTGGGCTTTTGCAATGCAACCTAACACTGTCTGTGCTTGGTTTCTTTCACTTCCTTTCTGAATTAGTGTTATCTTCCTGCTTGCACACTTTTGCTAGAAGGCAGAGCTTGTAAAAGGAGACCACATTATGTCAGAGGTAGCAGAAGACAGGAAGTTTACACAGAAGAAAACTGTTTGCTCAAATTGCTTTAATTAGTCCTTATTAAAGTTGCCGTTAGTGTCAGAGATGCTGTCGTCGGGATTCTATTGCACAAAAAGTATATCTCTGACACGTGAATTTTTCCTTTTCCCATCTCCTTGCCAGGAATACCAGAAAAAGATCTCAGACTGGTTAGAAGCATTAGGTTGTCAGTTTGAATCCGAGTGATGGAGAAGGAACTGTGGTTAATAACCAGCTAACAGTGGAGAAAAAAGGAAGTCAATTAGATATGAGAACTGGACATTTTCCCAAGACTAGCTTGTTTGGAAAGCCTCAGTCTTTCTGGTAGTTGCAGGGGGCTGATAAGGTTCCTCTCTGATACTTTCTCTTGTGCCTTGAAAGCTGGCAGGAAGGGAAGCTCCTGGACTGTTAACAGATGCAGCTCTTGCTTGAAGTTTCTATGAGAAAGCCGACAAGAGTCGAAATCTCTGTATCCCCACTGCCTCTCTACAGAGGTTTGGGCTGTTTTCCTTCCAACATCACAGATCATAACTGAGGTGAGTTGTCTGTTTTTGTTTTTCAAATGTTCGTACTGAGTGAAGAGTCTTGATTCTTTTTCTGTATGTTCTTTAACGAGTGTGTCATTTTAAAATGGTACTTCTTAAACTTGAATGTGCATATGAACCTGAAGATCTTGTTTAAAAGCAGCAGAATTCAGTGGATCTAGGGTGGCTTGAGACTCTGCATTTCTGAGAAGTGCCCAGATGACCTCAGTGCTGCTGGCCCATGAAACAGAGTAATAATGGCTTAAAACCTTCTAGGTTTATTGCTCTGTAGGGCAAGCAGTTGGGAGATGTTGGCAGAATCAAGGTGTCTGGCTGAGCACATGATTTGTGTAGAGCGCCTGGAAGGAAAATGAGACACTGTTAGTGCCCAGATTGACTTGCTTTGATGGACTAGCTCAGAGTTTGGGGGGTTGTGTTAAATAGTTCCTAGATATGGTAAGCCATGTCACCCCAAGTGAGACAGAATGTTGGTCTGCTCCTTAGATTGCATGGACCACTTTGAGCAGAGCCAGAAATATTTTTGCAGTTTGGGGAATAGTAGTCATATCATGCCTTAACTGGGATAACTAGTGGTCACTTGAATATTTCAGCTTCGATTGAAAATTATGCATCTAGAAAAATAACTGATGTCTTCCTCCTCCCATTTGGAGGTTAAGGTTGTGAGGCATATACATCTATGATATGATTTAAAGTCAATTTGAGCAAGGAATATAATTGATATGTTTTATCATCTTGTGAGAGTGTTCCTCTTTAAATTGAATAGCTCCCTGCCCTAAATGGTACGTGTTTATCTGAAAGTTGCTTTTAATCCAAAAGTGCCAAGCCAAGAAGGAAAAAAATAAATAATAGGAAGTGTGCCTTGCTGAGGGTAGAAAACAGTAGTGGGAGAAAAACAGGGAAAGAAAGGAAAGTGATGGCCGTGGAAGTCAAGTTTGCAAAATGAATAAAAGAAACCCCAGCCTGAAAATAGGATTCTTTTTCCGACATGCATGGGAGTTTTTCTAGAGTGGTAGCTTGCGTCTTCCTCAGCTAGAGAAATGTGCTTAAGATATAATAGGCAAATTAAAATTTGTGTTGTTTTAAAGTACATGCTGAAACTATTTGTCATCGAGTCAAGGATAGTCAGTGGAATCAAAGGTCAGTGGCATGAACAGACCTGGTGAGGCCCAGTATGAATCCATTTAAACTATCTCAGACAGAGGGGAATTGCTTCTGTTTGAAATAAGCTTCAGATAACTTTCCTTTCTATTATGGAGTATAACAGAGGAGTTACATACAAGTTTAACAACCTATATGGCTACTGTTCTGACTAATCAGAACAGTAGCTACTGTAAACAGCCCATATAATGGGAAACCACTTGTAGGCAGTAAGAAGTACATGGGGTTGAACATCAGCCTAAGCTAGGTTTTCATGAACTTTTATTGGGGGGAGAAATTGTAAAGCTACAAATGAGTTCAGAGACATACAACCTATAACATATATTCAGAGTTCAGAAACATATATTCCTACTAGCATCTGTCAGCACGTTAGCCCCATTCTCTCCAGTGAGGCCACTTCCCTGTCTTTCCAAGCTTTCATTCTGGCTGTGTATCTCCTGCAACCTTCACTAAAGAAAGTAGCGTTCTCTTAAGTCATTGTAGGTGACTCAAAAATCCTATCCATTCCCTCAGTAGAGGGAAAATGCCTATACTCTTTTGTAAAGAGATACTGCAGAAAATGAAATGATCACTACGCTATCCTTCCATACAAAGCATGGTCACATACTTTACCTTGCTTGATTTTTCAGAACTATCATGGGGATATGTCATGTCAAGGGGATTTTTGTTTTTACCTGTCATGGAGGAAAATGAAGTTCTTGCTAAGCGATTTGTGAGGAGGCACACAGCCGGTTAGTGGGTGTATTGAAATTAAACTTGCTTGTTTGCTCTAAGTTCAGGTTTATCCTGTACTTTTCTTCATCTTCCCAAGCATCCCCTTAAGACCTATGACAGCCCTTATTGTTCTCTACTAGAGTTCATTGGCTTTCCCTGTCAAAATTTGAAACCTTTGTGCCTTAAAAAGAGTCCTTTTTCTACTTGTTTTGTCAAAATTTTTAGTGTGTTTGTCACAACCTTTATATCCATTAAAACCTTTAGTTCCCAGGGGTAAACATTTTAGAGGAGGGCCTCTAAACTTTATTTTGACTGAAAATTACCTGGGGAGTTTGCTAAAACTCAGATTTCTGGGTCCTAACTTGAGAGATCTGATTCAGTAGATCTAGGACTAGGCCTAAGAATTCACATACCTAAAAGCTGCCAGGTGATTTTAACGCTACCAACCAGAGAGCATGCTTTGAGACTACAGGCATAGCTTCAGTCAGTATCTTGAAATAACACATTTCTGGTTTAGATTCCACGTATGTGATATCATATGGTGTTTGTCTTTCTCTTTCTGACTTATTTCACTTAGTATAATAATCTCTAGGCTCATCTATGTAGCTGCAGATGACATTATTTCATTCTTTTTTATGGTTGAGTCCATGGTATATGTGTACCACATCTTCTTTATGTCTTCATCTGGACATTTAGGTTGTTTCCATGTCTTGGCTATTGTGAATAGTGCTGCTAGGGGTGCATGTTTCTTTTTAGATTATAGTTTTGTCTGAACATATGCCTAAGAGTGTCCGACTCTTTGTGACCCCATGAACTGTAGCCCACCAGATCCTCTGTCTGTGGGATTTCCTAGACAAGAATACTGGAGTGGGTTACCATTTCCTTCTCCAGCAGATCTTCCTGACCCAGGGATCAAACCCTCACCTCTTACATCTCTTGCATTGGCAGGAAGGTTCTTTCCCACTAGCGCCACCTGGGAAGCTCCAATGGTGGGGGGTGTAAAAAAAAAATCAGATGATCAAGAGGATATATTAGTAAATGTCAGGAAGCCTCCTTCTCCAGGTATCCCATCAATGGGTCAATATACAAAGTAGCCACGGCAGCATAGAAGAAAGTGTGAGCTAATAATAAAGTTTTCACTTCCCTAAGTGGCTGCTGTTCTTGTTGTTCAGTTGCTAAGTTGTGTCTGACTCTTGGTGACCCCATGGACTGTAGCCCACCAGGCTCCTCTGTCCATGGGATTTTCCAGGCAAGAATACTGGAGTGGGTAGCCATTCCCTTCTCCAGGGATCTTCCCAACCTAGGGATCAAACCCAGTTCTTCCACATTGCAGGCAGATTCTTTCCTGGCTGAGCCACCAGGGAAACCCACAGCATTGGGTACATGCCTTAAACCAGCAGCCAGTAATACAGAGCCAGAACGTGTGGCTGTGGGGACCACTGAGAGAAATAATTCCTCCATCCACACTGGCTGCCTAGGTGCTTCTCTCACATGTTAGACATACTCCTGCCTCCATTTCCTTTGCCTAAATGTTTTCCTCTGGTCTATTTAAAATTGCAAAACCTTCCTTTGCCTTCTAGACTTCCGCTTCCTTCACCATGTGCCTCTCTCCAGGACTTCTCCTCTAACATACTAGACTATCTAGATTGAGTTACTGTTTATTATCTGTCTTCTTCCAAGACCAGGGTTCTGTTTCATTCACTGTTCTATCCTCAATATCTAACATTGTGCCTGAAACATGCCTTGTTGGTGTTTAGTCGCTAAGTTGTATCCGACTCTTCTGTGACTCTATGGACTATAGCCTGCCAGGCTCCTCTGTCCATGGGATTTGCAGGCAAGAATACTGGAGTTGACTACCAATTCCTTCTCTAGGGGATCTTTCTGACCAGGGATTGAACCCATGTCTCCTGCATTGGCAAGTGAGTTCTTACCACTGAGCCAACTGGGAAGCCGGTGCCTGAAACATAGTAGGTAGACCAACTACATAAATACCATTAACGTTCTTGGAGAAGAGTAAACAAATGTCTCTAGTGTCTGTAGAGAAGTTCAAGGTAGGCGGAGATCAGCATGCTGGGAAAATCACCTATGTGTATACTGAATTCACTGAGAGGTAAGATAGAAGTAGTGTTTGTTAGAGACAGCAATAGTGTCTCAGTTACTGATAAATGGGAAAAGAGGTCACAGAGTCCAAAGATAGCAGCAGCCATGGAAAGTAGCCAGTGATGAAGTCTGGTGACCTGAAACTCAAAAGCTGAGATTTGGGAGAAGTGAGTAGATGATCCACTCTGGGATGTTCACATTTTGCAGTGGTTTCTTCTCTCAAAATAAACAAGATCAGAATGTGAAATTTTCCATCGTAACCTCAAGGAAAGCACTTTTGCTTCTGTAGTGACTTTTTATGCTTTAATCACAAGAGGGCACCAGAGTCTAGCAAAAGATCACTTTTTTCCTTCATCTAAAGCTGCGTGCGTGCTCTGTTGTTCAGTCGTGTCAGACACTTTGCAACCCCATGGACTGTAGCCTGCCAGGCTCCTGTCCATGGGGATTCTTCAGGCAAGAATACTGGAGTGGGCTGCCATTTCCTACTCAGGGGATCTTCCTGATCCAGGGATAGAACCTGCATCTCCTGTGTCTCCTGCATTGGCAAGCGGATTCTTTACCACTGAGCCACCTGGGAATACCCTATCTAAAGCTTTTTGTTGTTCTGTTGCTAAATCCGACTCTGCAACCCCATGGACTGCAGTAGGGCAGGCTCCTCCAACCTTCACTATGTTCCAGAGTTTGCTTGAATTCATGTCCATTGAGTTGGTGATGCTAACTATCTCAACCTCTCGTCGCCTTCTGCTTTTGCCTTCAGTCTTTCCCAGCATCAGGGTCTTTTTTTTTTTTTAATGAAGTTGGCTCTTCACATTAGGTGGCCTTTAATGGAGCTTTAGTTTCAGCATCAGTCCTTCCAATGAATATTCATTGAAGAAGGGGTGCAATTAATAATTACTTGGAGCCATATGTGTAAACAGGGACTTTTCCTATGCAAACTGGGACAAAAGCCCTGCACAATATGAGCATGACCAATTTAATTATGGGGTAGCTCTACACTAAGGGCTCTTATTCTCAAAATCACTACAAATGCTTATGACACACTAATAGATTAGAAAGAAAAGTGACCAAACTTGCTTTTATCTTGAAGCAAAGATCAAGAAAGGCTTTCCCCTGTACCCTACTTCCCTAATTATCTTTATTGCCTATCCTATTTTTCTCCTTAGTGTGATCTTAGTTTGATTATACCCTCAAGTAAGAGAATTGTTTTATCCAAAATTATCTCAATTATTTGAAAGTGGTCCAAAGTATTCTCTAAATTCTCACAGTTCTTTTCTGCATATCTCTTATCTTCTATACTATATATTAATTATTTATATACTTGTTTTATTGTTTTGAACATGACTTACATGCTGAGGATGTGAAAAAATAGGTTTTGAAAATGGCTTTTTTTTTTTCCTTCTAGTTTTATTGAGATACAATTGATATAACTTAGCACTGTGTAAGTTTGAAGTATACAGCATAATGATTTGGTTGTACATCATGAAGTGATTATCACAATAAGTTTAGTCAGTATCCATCATCTCACTTATGCAGAAAATTAAAAGAGTCCTGTTATTAGCATAAATTCAAAGTATGGTTGGAAGGAGATTGTGGTGAATAACAAAAGAAGCTCCTATGAGTCTTATCACTGAATAAATTACAAGAGTTCTAGGGGACTTCCCTGGTGGTGGTCCAGTGGTTAAGACTCGATACTTCGAATGCAGAGGACACTTGTCAGGGAATTAAGATCCCATGCACCACGCAGTATAGCCAAAAACTTAAAAAAGTAAAGAGTTTTAGAAGCTGTGTCGGGAACCAAGGGCAAAGACCAAATATGTATTTCTTACTGTATTTTTTTATGTCGCTCTTGAAAACATACTATCAGCTTATACTAGCTAGCCACCAGAGAATTTAAGGATGAGGGTAATTGCCTGAGAAACCAACCATGGGATTACAGAGTTGAACTTTCAGTCTCAACCTCCAGGAGGATAGAAGGCTGAAAGTTGGGTTAATCAGTAACTGTTGACAATTGATTTAATCGATCATGCCTACGTAACGGAACTTCCCTAAAACCCCCTAATTTAAGGGAGAGTTCGGAGAGTTTCTGGATTGGCGTACACATCAAGGGGCTGAGACGTGGGGGTGCAGCCAGAGACTGCATGAAACTCTACGCTGCTTCTTCTGTCTTGGCCCTATGGATCTCTTCTATTTGGCTGTTCCTGAGTTGTATCCTTTATAATACACCAGTAAGTAAACCGTTTTCCCAATTTCTGTGAGTTGTTCTAACAAATTATCACACTTGAGGAGGGAATGGTGGGAACACCTGATTTGTAGCTGGAAACCTGGGACTTGCAGCTGGTGAACTGGGGCAGTTTTGTAGGACTGATTCTTTTTTTTTTTTTTTTTTAAACTTTACAAATTGTGTTAGTTTTGCCAAATATCAAAATGAATCCGCCACAGGTATACATGTGTTCCCCATCCTGAACCCTCCTCCCTCCTCCCTCTCCATACCATCCCTCTGGGTCGTCCCAGTGCACTAGCCCCAAGCATCCAGTATCGTGCATCGAACCTGGACTGGCAACTCGTTTCATACATGATATTATGCATGTTTCAATGCCATTCTCCCAAATCTTCCCACCCTCTCCCTCTGCAACAGAGTCCAAAAAATATGGAACGCTTCACAAATTTGCGTGTCATCCTTGTGCAGGGGCCATGCTAATCTTCTCTGTATCGTTCCAATTTTAGTATATGTGCTGCTGAAGCGAGCACTGTAGGGCTGATTCTTACTCTGTGTTCTGTTCAGTTCAGTTCAGTTCAGTTGCTCAGTCGTGTCCGACTCTTTGCGACCCCATGGACTGCAGCACGCCAGGCCTCCCTGTCCATCACCAACTCCTGGAGTTTGCTCAAACTCATGTCCATTGAGTCAGTGATGCCATCCAACCATCTTATCCTCTGTTGTCCCCTTCTCCTCCCACCTTCAGTCTTTTCCAGCATTAGGGTCTTTTCCAATGAGTCAGTTCTTTGCATCAGGTGGCCAAAGTATTGCAGTTTCAGCTTTAACATCAGTCCTTCCAATGAATATTCAGGACTGATCTCCTTTAGGATGGACTGGTTTGATCTCCTTGCAGTCCAAGGGACTCTCAGGAGTCTCCTCCAACACCACAGTTCAAAAGCATCAATTCTTCAGCGCTCAGCTTTCTTTATAGTCCAACTCTCACATCTATACATGACTACTGGAAAAACCAAAGCTTTGACTAGACAGACCTTTGTTGGCAAAGTAATGTCTCTGCTTTTTAATATGCTGTCTAGGTTGGTCATAACTTTCCTTCCAAGGAGTAAGTTTCTTTTAATTTCATGGCTGCTGTCACCAGCTGCAGTGATTTTCAAGCCCCTCAAAATAAAGTATATTGTTTCATCTATCTACCATGAAGTGATGGGACTGGATCATGATCTTAGTTTTCTGAATGTTGAGCTATAAGCCAACCATTTCCACTCTCCTCTTTTACTTTCATCAAGAGGCTTTTTAGTTCTTCTTTGCTTTCTGCTATAAAGGTGGTGTCATCTGCATATCTGAGGTTATTGATATTTCTCCCAGCAATATTGATTCCAGCTTGTGCTTCATCCAGCCTAGTATTTTACTTGAAGTACTCTACATATAAGTTAAGTAAGCCAGGGTGACAATATACAGCCTTGACATACACCTTTCCCAATTTGGAACCAGTCTGTTGTTCCATGTCCAGTTCTGTTGCTTCCTGACCTGCATACAGATTTCTCAGGAGGCAGGTGAGGTGGTCTAGTATTCCCATCTCTTTAAGAATGTTCCACAATTTGTTGTGATCCATACAGTCAAAGGCTTTAGAATAGCCAATAAAGAAGAAATAGATGTTTTTCTGGAACTGTCTTGCTTTTTCTATGATCCAACTAGACAGATGTTGGCAATTTGATCTCTGGTTCCTCTGCCTTTTCTAAATCCAGCTCGAACATCTGGAAGTTCTCGGTTTATGTACTGTTGAAGCCTGGCTTGGAGAATTTTGAGCATTGCTTTGCTAGCGTGTAAGATGAGTGCGATTGTGTGGTAGTTTGAGCATTATTTGGCATTGCCTTTTTTGGGGATTGGAATGAAAACTGACCTTTTCCAGTCCGTGCCCACTGCTGAGTTTTCCAAATTTGCTGGCATATTGAGTGCAGCACTTTCACAGCATCATCTTTCAGGATTTGAAATAGCTCAACTGGAATTTCATCACCTCCACTAGCTTTGTTCATAGTGATGCTTTCTAAGGCCCACTTGACTTCACATTCCAAGATGTCTGGCTCTAGGTGAGTGATCACACCATCGTGATTATCTGGGTCGTGAAGATCTTTTATGTATAGTTCTTCTGTGTATTCTTACCACCTCTTCTTAATATCTTCTGCTTCTGTTAGGTCCATACCACTTCTGTCCTTTATTGAGCCCATCTTTGCATGAAATGTTCCCTTGGTATCTTTGATTTTCCTGAAGAGATCTCTAGTCTTTCCCATTCTATTGTTTTCCTCGATTTCTTTGCATTGATTGCTTAGGAAGGCTTTCTTATCTCTCCTTGCTACTCTTTGGAACTCTGCGATCAGATGAATATATCTTTCATTTTCTCCTTTTCCTTTCACTTCTCTTCTTTTCACAGCTATTTGTAAGGCCTTGTCAGACTACCATTTTGCCTTTTTGCATTTGTTTTTCTTGGGGATGGTCTTGATCACTGCCTCCTGTACAATGTCCATAGTTCTGTCCATAGTTCTTCAGTTCTCCGTGTCCCTCTGTCTACCAGATCTAATCCCTTGAATCTATTCATCATCTCCAGTGTATGTACATAAGGGATTTGATTTAGGTCATACCTGAATGGCTCAGTGGTTTTCCCTACTTTCTTCAATTTAAGTCTGAATTTTGCAATAAGTAACTCATGATCTGAGCCACAGTCAGCTCCTGGTTTTGTTTTTGCTCATTGTATAGAGGTTCTCCATCTTCAGCTGCAAAGAATATAATCAGTCTGATTTTGGTATTGACCGTCTGGTGATTTCCATGTGTAGAGTCATCTCTTGTGTTTTGGAAGAGGGTGTTTACCATGACAAGTGCATTCTCTTGGGATTATTCATTCAAAATTGCACACAATATGGCCTCCATTTCAGGTATGCAGGGCTGGTTCAACATTTGAACTAAATTTTTGTAATCTGTCACATTGACAGGCCACAGGAAAAAAAATACGTGATCATATCAAAAGATGATAAAAAAATTGCTAAAATGCAGTATGGATTCATGATTAAGGACTCTTGTCAAACCAGGAATAGAGGAGGACTCCCTCAACTTGGTAAAGAAATCTACAAAAAGCCTACAGTCAACTTCATACTTCTGGTAAGAAAAGAGCTTTCTCACTAAGATCAGGAGCAAGGCAAGGATGATCTCTCTCACACTTTCAAGATCACACTGGAAGTCCTAGCGATGCAATAAGACAAGAAGTCATGGCATTTAGGGAGGGATAAAACAGTTTTGGGTTGCAAATCACATAATTGTCTATGTAGAAAATCCAAACAAATAAACAATAGCAACAACAACAACAACACAATAAAAACTAGAACTAGTAAATGATATAGCAAGGCTGCAGAACAATGTTAATATACAAAAGTCAACCACTTTCCTATATACTAGCGGTGAACATTAAAGACGTAGTACCATTTACGTTAGATCCCCAAAAGTGAAATTGTTGTTGTTTTACTCTCAAAGTCGTGTCCAACTCTTGGAACCCTTGGACTTTAGCCCTCCAGGCTCCTCTGTCCATCAGATTTTTCAGGGAAGAATATTGAGGTAGGTTGCTATTTCCTTCTCCAGGGTATCTTCCTGACCCAGGGTTCGAACCCACATCTCTTGCACCTCCTGTACTGGCAGGCAGATTCTTTATCATGGTACCACTTGGGAATCTTTATAGATTACCAAGAAATACTTTGTTTTGGGGCCAGAAAGCCCTAAAGCAGCAGCTAGACCAAAAGAATTTCTGTTCCTGAAAAGAGAATATAACTGAATAAAGATAATTACATATTTCCTTAATCACTTTGCAGAGCTTCTATTTTTCTATCATTTTCTTCTCTTCAAGTAGGAAAGGATTGTTTGTTTCTGAAAGGCCCAACATACTCTACCTAGAAAGAATTCAAGCAAGCCAGTCCTCTGCTGCAAGAATAACAGGTATTGATTATATTTCTCAGTGTACCATTTGGGTACAAAGGATGATTTTGCTATAGATGGTCAGGAATCAGCAGTGTGAGCATGAAGTTGTTCAGCCACAGTTGCCACATGTATCATGAGTCTGCAGTAGTTTTGTTACATCTTCAGTACCTTTTAGGTTCTGGATCTGTTGGCCTCTTTGGCAGAACAAGAAAGTGACATTTTATTGTATTTGTTCTGCTGCCTACAAATTAAGGGGGTGATTGACAGTGTTTTGAAGGAATAGAGGACTTTGTTTGCTTTTGGTGAAAAACTTTTTATTCTCTCCATAATAGAATGAATAATTGCATGGTTTTAGAGGATTAGGATGCTGATAGGAATATTTGATTTCATAATTTTAAGAGTAGTTGGTGCTATATGGAAATAAGCTTGAAATCCAGATCTTAAGCTGCTATAAAATTTGTCAGTTAAATACAGAATATGTTTGTGATTTCATGGAACAGGAAGGCCAGGCTGGCCTAAACAGTGCTACTCAGCTTCTTAAGAGTGCTGCCAGTTCTTTGTTGTGGCTTTGTTTTCTTAAAGGTGCTTCCTCTTTGGCCAGGGGCTCTTCACCCTTTCCTGAAGCACGTCTACCAGTTGGGACACATTAGGAAATGGCCCCCAAATCTGTTTCCTTCAACTTGCACTGGCAGAGAACCAGACAGCCTGTCCCCTTTCCTGAAACACAATCACCAAAGTTGTTTGTGTCTTGGGCTCTTTTCTACAAAGTCTTGAAAAATCTTCCCGAGACCTCAGCAGATTGCAATATACCAGTTTATCGCTGTGTGCAGTATCCCTCTAGATATGAGTTGCTTGACTCTCTCTGAGCTTTGTTTGGCAAAACCAAGATTCTAATATTAAAATACATAAACATTAAACCTTTTGGGCATGCATTCCAATTACATTTTGAGTTGCAAATGTTCTTTTCTCTCTTGGAAAAGTAGGGGTCTAAACTTTTCTTTTCACACTACCTTCTGATATACATGCTAATTCCAACTCATTTGGTATAAAAAGAAAATATGAAAATATAAACAATGCACAGATACATACTTGATTCTGAAAATTTACTCCCCTCCTTCACTTTCACAAACATACTCTTATCTTTCCTTTGGATGTGATAATCTATCCCATCACTTCTTCCTTTACAATGCTTAAGAAATATGACTGAGTTTAGCCCTTTATTACTTTATTTTTGGGCTGTTTTCTAGCTACTGTATTCTCTGCCAACAATGCTCACTCCTTTAATCCAACCTAAACCCTCCTACACCTTATCCCTAGTATAATCTTTATTCCAGAGCCACCAAACTATTTCACCTATCATTACTGTTGAAAAACCATTCATTGTTCTCCCTGTGGAAAGAATCAAGTCCAAATTTCTGAGCCTGAGAAACATGGCATCACAACCTGGGGCTTAGAGGCTGTTCCCCACTCTTCTTTTTAAAAAATATTTATTTATTTGGCTGCGAGAGGTCTTAATTGTGGCATGTGGCTTTCAGTTCCTTGACCAGGGATGGAACTCGAGCCACCTGCCTTGGGAGCATGGAGTCTTAGCCACTGGACCACCAGAGAAGTCCTTCCCTCTCTTCTTTTTTAAAGATCTGGGCTGCAACGCGAGAGAGTTAACTTGCATCTCACTATCATCTCTGTTATTTTCTTATCATCTCACTTTCATCTTTTGGCACACTCTTACTTCTCAGACCTTTCCCCATTCTTACATCTTCAAATCTAATGTATTTTTCAAGGCCAAGATTTTTTAAGACGAGCTGCCTCCGTGAAGCTTTTCTGACCCCTCTAGCCTGCAGCCATCTCTTACTTTGAGATCTTAATGCTTAATCTCACTTCCATTAATTTGGCCACTTTTCACTTACTTTCTCTTGTATGTCTTCAGAAGCACTGTCTCATATTATCACTTCACTTTGGGATGCTTTTATCTTGTCCCCTCAACTAAATCATTAGCTCCTTCATTCATTTATTAGTATTTACTGTGTTTACTGCCGTGCTGTGCTTAGTCACTCAGTCATGTCTGACTCTTTGCAACCCCATGGACTCTAGCAGTGTCAGGCATGATGCTCTAGTGGAGACTCCTGCCACACTCTTCATCACCCAATGGGGAAATCTGTCAAAGGTTTTAAAGTATATTAAAAGGATAATTTTTATTAACTTATCCTGGGTCTTTAACACCATGGAGTTACCAGCTATTACATGAGGCCAGTTGGACTCCCTACCTACTGGTGCTTTTATAAAAGTTGTATTTTAATATCACCATTAGAAGCAGATTCTGTAAGTGAGGTGGTGTAATGTGGTTAACTAGTAAGTGGTATAAACAAGGCTGGATCCTAGGCTCCTTTTTAACTGGAATCTAAGTGACATGAAACTGTGGTTGATTTGAACAAATGCCCTTCTTCCACTGAGACCAAGACAAGCAGCCTGCTATGGGCTGATGAGATATACTAAATATGAACTATTTTGATCCCCTCAAGGGACTTTTGGGGAGGGGGGCTGAAAGACCTCTTCAAAAGTTTACTCGAGTTTTAGAAATTAATATTTGGCGATCAAAGTTGTAAATTCAAACCTCTAGTTTTCCTTAAGTCTATAAATTCAATTTACCAATGCTATTGCTCTATTTATAAGTCTAGCAGATTTTATTATTTACTTCTAATTGATCTTTCAATGGTGTTTGATCTAATTTATAAACTTAGTTAATTTAACACTTCCAAATACTTTGTATGTAGAGGAAAAATATTCAATTTCTCTAGTGTGTTGGGAGACCCCTAGACTACCGTCACCTTCAGATTCACTGGAAGGATTTATAGAACTCAATGTATAGGTCTACTCGTAGCTAAGATTTATTACAGGAACATAGTAAAGATACACAGATAGTAAGGGAAAGACAAAGGCCGAGTCTGGAGGACGCCATCTATAAGCTCTCTTATGCGTTTCTGCTCAGAATACATGCTATTCCCCCAGCAATAGAAACTCTGCAACATGTGTGCAGTATTTTTTAAATGTTAATTTTATTTTGGAGTATAGTTTATTTACAATGTTTCATTAGTTTTATGTGTGTGGCAAAATGATTCAGTTACTCATGTACATATAATCCATTCATTTTAAGATTTTTTTCCCAGGTAGGTTATTTCAGAGTATTGAGTAGAGTTCCCCATGCTGTGCAGTAGGTCCTTGTTCTGGTGTGCAGTATTTTGGCCTGGGGAAACCACTAGGGAAAAACTAGAGCCCAAGGTTTTTCTTGGGAGCTGAGTATGTAGGCATTCATGCTCTGCCTAGCATGAACCAGAATTCCAGACTCCCAGAAGGTGAGCAGGCATTCTGCATAAACCATATTGCTTGCACAACCAGTTTAGGCAAAGTGAACCATCCTTATCAGTTAACTGTTGCATGAGAATACTCGGTGACTTAACTTCCAAATCCCAGCCAAGGGCCAATCTTGAGAGCAGGCCTTTCTAAGGATAGCAGACTCAGACCTGCTGTGTTACTTCTATTTTCTAATTTAACAAACTAAGTTTTCCCAATTGCTCAAATAATGAATATGAAGCAAATAATTGAAATTATAAATACGATAAACTGTAGTTCTTTTAAATATCCTATTATTTTCTACAAACTTAGTAGGATTTCAACTTTAAATCAAAAGCCTAAATCACTTATTTAATTACATACTTGAAATTGGACAGACAAGATTGATCTTATACTCTAATGGGTCAAATTCTATTAAATAATGTAAATATATAAAATTTCTTTTTTTATGTATAAACAAGACACAAAAATTCTTTAATATCAAAGTATTAACATAGATCTGATTATCTTAAACATTTCTATGATTACTCCCAATCCTTCCTAGAATGAAAAATGCTTTAACACTAAGGAAACTATATCACTCTTAACACTAAGCTAGTAAGGTAGCCTGACCTGGAACTGGAGATTTCTGCAGAGGTTGACTCCTTGCCCTGACCATGAATCGTAGTTGATTAGGTAACTTTAAAATGAGTTATTATCATGTCCCTGAATTTAGGTTATATATTAGCTAATTCTTCTGATTGCTGACTGAAGTCTACAATTTACCCTAGGTTAAGCATTGACTGGAAAAGGCTTTTTAAAAAAAAAAATTGTGGGAGAGAGAGACCTTAATGTAATTGTTATTTTGGTCTAAATTTAAAGCTTTTTGAACTTAAAGGAATTCTTCATTCTTTCATATTGTTGCTATCTTTTAAGACAACAGTTTTTTAGAATATTTATTAGAATACTGAGAGTCAGTTCCTAGGCAGGTTGATAAGAAGTCCGGGAGGAGGAGAAAAGGGTCTGGGACTCTCAAGGAGAAAAGGGCAAATGTTTTTTTCTATATGTCTTAGTCAGTATAACAATGTATCATGCTCAAAAGACATATTTCTCCTTAATAAGAACCTTCTGACTAATCTTTATCTTAAAATGTGTATTATGGAAGTGGGTCTGGTAAGATCTTTCTATTGTTAGTTCTAATCCTGTCATCTTAAAATGTAAATTGTGGGAGTGGGTCTAGTAAGATCTTTACAACCTTGAAACATTCTTTTGATTTATTGAAAAAGTATATAACTCCCTTTTCTAAGACTAGCAAGTGGGGCACTCTCCATCACCCTTTTGATGTCTGTGTCAGAAGCTTTCTCTGTCCCTTTTTCACTTTAATAAAACTCTGCTACACAATGCTCTTGAGTGATCAAGCCCGGTCCCTGGTCCCAAAGCTAAATCATCTTTGGAGATCGTGAATCCGTCATCGTTCACCATGAGCTATCAATACTGGATATGTGTTATGGTTTTACCTATGTAGTCACAACTTTCAAAGTAATTTTTCCCCTAATTTTTTAATATATTAAAAAAAAGAAAACAGTTGTAGGTTCACAGCAAAATTGAATGGAAGATAGACAGATTTTCCATATATCCTCTGCTCACTACCCCAAACGTACTCTCCTCCATTATCAATAGCCCCCACCAGAGTGGTTCATTTGTTCCAATCAGTGAACCTACACGGATTCATCGTCTCCCCAAGTCCATCGTTTACATTAGGGTTTACTCTTGGTGGTGTACATTTTATGTGTCCATAGACTCTGACAAACGCAGCCATCACTGTAGGGTCACACAGAAAGGTTGCCCTGCCCTAAAAATCCTCTGTGCTCCACATTCTTCCCTGTCTCACTGCACCTGGCAACCACTGACTTTTTACTGTCTGCATACTTTTACCTTTCCCTGAGTGTCATGTAGTTGGAATCATACAGTATGTAGCCTTTACATAGTGGCTTCTTTGACTTAGTAATATGCATTGAAGTTTCCTCCTTGTCTTTTCATGGTTTGATAGCTCCTTTCTTTTTGACACTGAATAATATTTCATTGTCCAGTTGTACCACAGTTTATTTATCCGTTAACCAATTGAAGGATATCTTGGTTGCTTCCAGGTTTTGACAGTTAATAACTACATCTGCTCTAATCATCTGTGTTCGAGTTTTGGTGAGGACTTAGCTTTTCAGCTCATTTGGGTAAATACTGAGGAATGTGATTGCTAGATCTGGTGGTAAGGGTATGTTTAATTTTATAAGAAACTGTGACAGTCTTCCAAAGTGGCTGTATCGATGTGAATTTCCACCAGCAATGAATGAAAGTTCCTGTACAGCATTTGATATTGTTTTAGAGTTTGACTTTTTTTTTTTTTTTTGGCCACCTGATGTGAGCAGGATCTTAGTTCCCTGACCAGGGATTGAAACCAGTCCCTGGCAGTGAAAGAGCTGAGTCCCAACCACTGGACTGCTAGAGAATGTGCTGGAGTTTGGCCTTTTTAATAGGTGTGTAACGGTATCTCATTCTTGTTTTAATTTGCACTTCCATAATGACATGATGTAGAACATCTCTTCATATGCTTATTTGCTGCCTGTGTATATATCCTCTTTGGTGAGATGTTTGTTCAGGTGTTTGGTCCATTTTTTAATGTGGTTTGTTCTCTTTTTTGTTGTTGTTGTTGTTTTGTTGTTGTTTTGTTGTTGTTGTTGCTAAGTTATCTCTGACTCTTTTGCAACTCCATGGACTATAGCCCGCCAGGCTCCTCTGTCCATGGGGTTTCCCAGGCAAGAATACTGGAGTGGGTTGCTATGACCTTCTTCAGGGAATCTTCCTGACTTAGGGATCAAACCTGCATCTCCTGCATTACAAGTTTGTTGTCTTAGTATTGAGTTTTAAGAGTTCTTTAGTAAGATGCTCTTTTCCTATGGCCTCTTTCAAGATTGTTTTCTTTGTCTTTGATTTTCTGCAGTTTGAATATGACATGTCCAGGTGTAGTTTACTTGACATTTATTCTCCCTGGTGTTCTCTGAGCTTCTTGTGGTTTGTGATGAATGGTTTTAAATGCCAATTTCTGTCCTCAACAGTGATGGCAAACACATTTTTTTTTTGATGTGTTTCTATGTCTGAATTGGTTACCAAATGATTAATTGATGCTCAAGCAGCAATAATTAGTACTTGGTAGTATTGGGGAAGGGGAAATTTCTTGAGTTCTTTTTACTGGTCTAATAACTGAATTGACACAAGACAGATTAACAAGAGAATAAAACAATTTAATTTGTATGCATGAAGGGTCTCTAGAAATGGGACCGCCTGAAGCAACTGAAGCAGGCTGTTGATATATAAAGACCAAGAAATAACTATTTGCAAAGATTTAACAAAACAATTGGGTTTATGCATGGCGTATCAGATTAATGAAGAAATAACAAAGTTTACACAGCTTTCTTAGCCTCAAATTCCCCAACTCTCTTGACAAGACTGCTTTCTATTCTCCTGGTATAGGGAGGGAACGTTCATGGAGGAGATTCATTTCCCACTGAAGGGAGAAAGAGGAGGGTCTGAGGTTTTTTAAAATATTTTTTCCCACCAGCTGTTTTTCATGGAACTTTAATTCCGTGTAATCATCATGCCATTGAGGCATATTCTGTGGTAGCCTGCCCTAGACCCCAGTACTAAACTGTACTGAGGTAAGAACAACTTAGTTAAGATGCTGGCTTCACTTTGCAGGCTCAGAAATTGGATCTTTTCACTGTGTACTTATGCTAGGTTGGAACTCATAGTTGCTGATTCATGACAGTTAAACTCAAGAAGCTGAGGTGATCAGCTTGAATCAGAATGATAATTAATTGATTCTCTTAAGGGACACTCCTTCCTATGACAGAAGTACTCAGGTCACCTATACAGTCACTTCTGGGTATGAGAGTAAAGATAAGTGTATACGCTTGAGAGATGTTTTATCCAAGTAATGGAAAATGCTTGTGTCAGCTATCTCAACCTATGACAGAGGAAAACATCTTTAGGAACTGGGTGTTTCATGTTGCCCTGCTCTAACGTTGAAAATGTAGTTAAATATTCTCAAACTCTAATAATTGTGACTAGTAACGATAAAGACATGGCTTATCATTTATCATCAGTTCAGTTCAGTCGCTCAGTCATGTCTGACTCTTTGCAACCCCATGAATCGCAGCATACCAGGCCTCCCTGTCCATCACCAACTCCCGGAGTTCATCCAAACTCATGTGCATCGAGTCGGTGATGCCATCCAGCCATCTCATCCTCTGTCGTCCCCTTCTCCTCCTGCCCCCAATCCCTCCCAGGGTCTTTTCCAATGAGTCAACTCTTTGCATGAGGTGGCCAAAGTACTGGAGTTTCAGCCTTAGCATCAGTCCTTCCAATGAACACCCAGGACTGGTCTCCTTTAGAATGGACTGGTTGGATCTCCTTGCAGTCCAAGGGACTCTCAAGAGCCTTCTTCAGCACCACATTTCAAAAGCATCAATTCTTCGACGCTCAGCTTTCTTCACAGTCCAACTCTCACATCCATACATGACCACTGGAAAAACCATAGCCTTGACTAGATGGACCTTTGTTGGCAAAGTAATGTCTCTGCTTTTTAATATGCAGTCTAGGTTGGTCATAACTTTCCTTCCAAGGAGTAAGCGTCTTTTAATTTCATGGCTGCAGTCACCATTTGCAGGGATTTTGGAGCCCAGAAAAATAAAGTCAGCCACTGTTTCCCCTGTTTCCCCATCTATTTGCCATGAAGTGATGGGACTGGATGCCATGATCTTCGTTTTCTGAATGTTGAGCTTTAAGCCAACTTTTTCACTCTCCTCTTTCCCTTTCATCAAGAGGCTTTTTAGTTCCTCTTCACTTTCTGCCATAAGGGTGGTGTCATCTGCATATCTGAGGTTATTGGTATTTCTCCTGGCAATCATAGAAGGTGATAAATCATAGAAGATGTGATTTATCATTTATCATAGAACATGATTCTTCTATGCCAGAAAATTGGCTAAAAACTTCATCCTCACAAAATCTTCAGAGATAAAGATGATTACACTTTGGTAGATTAGGAAGGTTAAATGATTTATTCAAACTCATCCAAACAATTAATAAAATCCAGAGACAGAATTTGAACGTAGTATTCTCTGAGCCCTCCATACACTATCTTAGACCAGTTTTAGTTTCTATTTATTAATAGAACAAACCCTTGTGTTAACACATTAGTTTTTCTGACAGGTTACTCTAATACTAGTTATCAGTGGTTCCTGTTTAGCTTTGGCAAGTTAATAAAGGTGACTGTGCGAAGCTTTCCATGAAATTGTATAACCTGGTATGAAAATTAATAAGTAAAACCTCACTAAAATGAGGTTTTTCCAGTAGTCATGTATGGTTGTGAGAGTTGGAATATAAAGAAAGCTGAGTGCCTGAGAATTGATGGTTTTGAACTGTGGTGTTGGAGGAGACTCGTGAGAGTCTTTTGGACTGCAAGGAGATCCAACCTGTCCATCCTAAAGGAAATCAGCTGAATATTCATTGGAAGGACTGACACTGAAGCTGAAACTCCAATACGTTGGCCACCTGATGCGAAGAGCTGACTCATCAGTAAAGACCCTGATGCTGGGAAAGATTGAAGGTCGGAGGAGAAGGGGATGACAGAGGATGAGATGGTTGGATGGCATCACTGACTCAATGGACATGAATTTGAGTAAATTCCAGGAGTTGGTGGTAGACAGGGAGGCCTGGCGTGTTGCAGTCCATGGGGTCACAAAGAGTCGGACATAACTGAGTGGCTGAACTGACTGACGCTAAAAATGAAGCTGGGAGGCCAGAAGGGGGAGCTTTCATGCAGGACAACTCCACATCCATTACAGGAAGAAATGCCAATGATAGACCCAAAAGAAGCATTAACAAAGACTCATCATTTATAGTCTCCAAAAGGAAAAAGTATACATAGCATCTCCAGGAAAAGATGTGTATCATGCCTCCTAGAGGAAATCCACTTCCTAGCAACTCAGTCAGTGAGAAACCATCATCACTCTGAACTCTCACTTTTCTCCAAGGGACTTTGATTCAAAACAACCTCTTGCAACATCCCCTCTTTTCTCCATGTTTCTTTTTTAAAATAATGTTTCTTTCCTTTGTTCATTGGGCTTGCCTATGGTTTCTGCCATGAGTTGTTTGTCCCAAATTGTAATTCTCTGCTACACCCAGATAAACCCCTCCTTTTTTGCCAGGAAAGTAGTTGACTTTTATTTTTAAAATCAGTAGTAGAATATTTTAAACAGATAAAAATATAGAGCATATTGTAATAAATGGGCTTCCCTGGTGGTTCAGTGGTAAAGAATCCGCCTGCAATGAAGGAGATAAGGATGCGCCGGTTCTATCCCTGGGTCGGGAAGATCCCCTGGAGGAAGGCATGGCAACCCACTCCGGTATTCTCTCCTGGAGAATCCCATGGACATAGGAGCCTGGTGGGCTGCAGTCCACAGGTTCACAAAGAGTCGGACACAACTGAAGTGACTGAGCACAGCACACATAAAAATATGAGCATACTGTAATAAATAGTTATGTACCTACCATGAGGATTTAATGCATTGACATCTGTCTATTTTCTACAAAGAAATTCTTTAAAAATATAAATCAAACAAGTCACTTTTCTTCTTGAAACACTCCACTGGTTTTCTACATTTAAATAAAAGCTCAAAGACCCAGTGAGCCACTAGGCCCTACACCATCTGCCTCCCCATCAGCCGTCACCCTGTCTCCTAACATTCTCTTTCCCATTACAGATGCCCTAGCCTGTTTACCTTGCTGGTCCATGGAGATGCCAAGCACTTCCAGTCTGAGGGCTTTGGGCCTATTGCTCCCTCTGTAGCACCATTCTGATCTCAGTGTGCTCTTTTGAGTTTAGTTGTATGACTGTGGTATAAAACAGTCGTTATATTGTCTCATTCATCTTACAATTTTATGATTTTCTCTGATTATGTAGATGTTTGTCTCTCATGTTCAAAAAATCCAGAGGTAAGCATTCCAGAGACAGTATACCAATTTCCTGGTTTCAGGAACTCACATTCCTTCTATCTTTTTACTTTGCTATCTGTGGTTTCTATTCTGAGTCATCTCACTGTCCATGATAGTGATAGCTATTAGGAATGCCAGTCCTGTTTGAATTTCAGCCCAGAGGAAAGAGGAAGCAGGAAAGAGCATTCCAGGTTTCTAAGAAATGTTGGGTAAAGGAAGAAATGGAAACCTGAGTTTTTTATTTTTTAATGTTTTTTGAAGTTAAAACTTTGATGTCAGAAAAAAAAAAGAATCCCAAAACTTTGTTGTCTAAGTAAAATCTCATCTACCTTCATGGGAGCCTCAGAGGACAATAATAAAGTATTCTTTTAAACTTATTTCTAATCACCATACTAGTAAAACTGTAGTTAAGCTTGATCTTTTTGTGCCACCTGTGGCCCAGGAGAGTTTAGCTCCTTTTTGTTTGTTTTAGCAATAGAAACATTTTTAAAAATTAAAAATGGATGCACAACTTCAATATTTTAAAAATGTATTTTTAAATGTTAAAATTTATATATTTACTTATTAGGAAGTTAGTATAAGCAGTATTTTTGATGAGCACAGAGATGTTGTGTAATTTTTTATAGTTGTAGAAAGTCTCTGAAATAAATTTATTTCTAAATTTGGTTGTGTAGTATTGAGAAAAATCTGATTCAGAGACTAGTAGTCAGAAATGGCTTCAGGTTTTGAAGTTTTGTTCATCTTACAATTTTATGATTTTCTCTGATTAAACAGAGATGAAAAGGGAAAATTTATTCTGAGATACATATAAAAATGACACAGGTTAACACATAGGCTTCCAGTGTGGTAGATAGTACATGAGAAGGCACAGGAAGTGTGTTTTTATACAATTTCTTAAGTGTCTTAAATGAATAGATAAATACACATATATGTTTTCAAACTGTGGTGCTAGAGAAGACACTTGAGAGTCCCTTGAACTGCAAGGAGATCAAAACTAGTCAATCCTAAAGGAAATAAACCCTGAATATTCATTGGAAGGACTGATGCTGAAGCTGAAACTCCAATACTTTGGCCATCTGATGTGAAGAGCTGACTCATTGGAAAAGATCCTGATGCTAAAAAGATTGAAGGCAGGAGGAGAAGGGGCAACAGAGGATGAGATGGTTATATAGCATCACTGACCCAACGGACATGAGTTTGAGCAAACTGTGGGAGATAGTGGAGGACAGAGGCACCTGGGGTGCTGCAGTCCATGGGGTCATAGAGTCGGTAACTTAGTGACTGAACAACAACATATATATATATATACACAAAAATATATATAATATATATGTAATGTATATAATATACTATATATAAAAATAAATATATAAAATGAGCATATTGTTGTTGTTGATTGGCTTGAAACTGCTCTAAAACTGCTTTATTGAAATTTGGATACCACACATGTTAATTGTACAATTCAATGAATTTTCATAAATTTATAGAGTTGTGTAACCATTACTGATCTAATTTTAGAACTTTTCTATTACCTCAAAAAGCTCGCAACAAACTTATGCTTACTGGTGCCAGTTGTACCCTCTCTGCTTCCTTCCCCTCTTTACCTGAGAGGAGTAGATGGTCTGAGAGCTGGTGTCTTAATGCCTGTGTAAAAGTATCCATGATCTGTGTTCCTGTAAACAGTGTCTGAACATAACTGTAGAACTTGTAGTCAAAGATAAAAATTAAAAGTGATTTTGTTGTTGAGAGGCCTGTGAGCTGATTCATTGTAAGTACTGTGTAATAATGCATAACTGGGACTGAATTGTGTTATATGTCGAACTGGAATGTTCATATGTATCAGAGGACAATTCTTCTGATGTCCAGAGTTTTCACTACATAATGCTGTTTTGTTTTTTTGGCTGTGCTGGGTCTTTGTTGCTGCAAGGGCTTTTCTCAAGTTGTGGCAAGTAGGAGCCACTTTCTAATTGCAGTGTGTGGGCTTCTCATTATGGTGGCTTTTCTTGTTGCAGAGCATAGGCTCTAGGCCCGCGGGCTTCAGGGGTTGTGGCACATGAGCTGTAGAGCACAGGCTCAGTAGCTGTGGTGCATGGGCTCAGTTGCTCTGTGGCATGTGGGATCTTCCTGGATCAGGGATAGAATCCGTGTCTCCTGCATTGGCAGGCAGATTCTTTACCACTGAGCCACCCGGGAAGCCCAACGCTTTCTTGTTGACTGGCAAGTTGCAGATGACATTCTCTGTGGCTTTGGATGCCTGCCAGAGGGAAGACTTACAATTCCCAACAAATTTGAAGGCATGCTTGCTAGATACGATACTTGACATTAAGTAAGCAGGTTCACTATACACAGTGTGTAATCAAAGAACTATCTTTCACAAACTCTTATCTTTGTTTCTGACAGAACACTTGCAGTTTCTACAAAACTGCTGTAAAAGTTGGCCTCAGTAAAAGTTGTTTATCTCTCAGTAAAAGTAGTAACACTATACAGGAGTTCCCCCCACCTGCTTTTGACAGATTGACTCCATGGGATTTAAAACTTCCTTTTTTTCTTGAGTTGATAAGGTGACAAAGCTCTTTTGAAACAGATACAGGTGAGATATACCAGGTGGACTAAGCAGGTGTGAAACAGGCCCTGGGGTAGGGTAGCTGACCTTATTGATAAAGTAGTGACAAGGGACAGTCAGTTACATCATAATGTACTAAGGTATGTTACAGAAGGAAAGAAGTGATACAAAGGATGGGTTTGGGCAAAAGCCCGTGAGACTATAGAGACTTCTTCCTTGACTAGCAAATGAGGTCACCCTGCAAGCTGTGCGGGCAAGACAGGAGTGGAGCTCACGTAGTTCTCTGGCTGACCCTGCTGCTGAAACAGCAACCGCAGAGCAACTAAGCCCACTCACCGCAACTACTGAGCCTGTGCTCTAGAGCCCAGGCGCCACAACTACTGCACCTAGAGAGTAGCCCCTGCTCCTTCTGTAGCACCAGTCTGTGATGATCCTCTGTTGGTTGTTGTCAGCTTCCAGTGGCTGGTCACCATGCTCATCATCTTCAAGCCCTCGTCTCCTTTGCAGATCTTCTTAAACTACCTCTGCCCTGTGCGTTCCTTAGGAGTTCCTGGGCCAAATGCCTTGTTGGTGTTGCAAGTTGTCTTGACTGCTTTACGACCCATTTTGAACTTGAGTAAGAAAATTGCTTGAATTTACTTTTTGTCTAACGTCTTTTCCCTAGTCCAAAATAAATATAAAATAAACAGCAACTAATAAATCATTAGCAAAAAACATAAAGTGAGAAATGTGCATTAAAATGACATATAACCACATTTATTTAAGAATGTATTCCAATTTCAAACAGCAAATTTCAACAGTGCAAAACCACAGTTACTTTTGCAACAACCTAAGCATATTAAAAAGCAGAGACATTACTTGACCAACAAAGGTCCAGCTAGTCAAGGCTATGGTTTTTCCAGTGGTCATGTATGGATGCAAGAGTTGGACTGTGAAGAAAGCTGAGCGCCGAAGAATTGATGCTTTTGAACTGTGGTGTTGGAGAAGACTCTTGAGAGTCCCTTGGACTGCAAGAAGATCCAACCAATCCATTCTGAAGGAGCTCAGCCCTGGGATTTCTTTGGAAGGAATGATGCTAAAGCTGAAACTCCAGTACTTTGGCCACCTCATGCAAAGAGTTGACTCATTGGAAAAGACTCTGATGCTGGGAGGGATTGGGGGCAGGAGGAGAAGGGGACGGCAGAGGATGAGATAGCTGGATGGTATCACCGACTCGATGGACATGAGTTTGAGTAAACTACGGGAGTTGGTGATGGACAGGGAGGCCTGGTGTGCTGCCAGGGCAAATCATGGGGTTATTGCGATTCATGGGGTCGCAAAGAGTCGGACATGACTGAGCGACTGAACTGAACTGAACTGAATGGTATTGAGTTGTAAGGATTCTGTATATATTTTGAATACAAATTGTTCCTCTACTCCATACATTTTTTAAAAGGCATAGGTAATATTTGTGTTTAATTTCATTTACAGAATGAAACCAAAATGTATAAATATTATTTATGATGTGGGGGTATCATTGAGGATTAACAACCTCAATCGTAGAGGTTGTTATGAGATGTACAGTTTGCAAATATTTTCTCTTAGTCTGTGACTCATATGTTCTTTTTTTTTTTTTTTTTGGTGGCCAAAGTACTGGAGTTTCAGCTTCAACATCAGTCCTACCAATGAACACCCAGGACTGATCTCCTTGCAGTCCAAGGGATTCTCAAGAGTTTCTCCAACACCACAGTTCAAAAGCATCAATTCTTTGGTGCTCAGCTTTCTTTATAGTCTCTCACATCCATACATGACCACTGGAAAAACCATAGCCTTGACTAGACGAACCTTTGTTGGCAAAGTAATGTCTCTGCTTTTTAATATGCAGTCTAGGTTGGTCATAACTTTCCTTCCAAGGAGTAAGCGTCTTTTAACTTCCTGGCTGCAACACCATCTGCAGTGATTTTGGAGCCCAGAAAAATAAAGTCAGCCACTGTTTCCCCTGTTTCCCCATCTATTTGCCATGAAGTGATGGGACCAGATGCCATGATCTTCGTTTTCTGAATGTTGAGTTTTAAGCCAACTTTTTCAGTCTCCTCTTTCACTTTTATCAAGAAGCTCTTTAGTTCTTCTTCACTTTCTGCCATAAGGGTGGTGTCATCTGAAACTCCAATACTTTGGCTGACTCATTTGAAAAGACTCTGATGCTGGGAAAGACTGAGGGCAGGAGGGAAAGACTGAGGGCAGGAGGAAAAGGGGACAGCAGAGGATGAGATGGTTGGATGGCATCACCGACTCAATGGACATGGGTTTGAGTGAACTCCAGGAGTTGGTGATGGACAGGGAGGCCTGGCGTGCTGCGGTTCATGGGGTCGCAGAGTCAAGACACGACTGAGCAACTGAACTGAACTGACTGAACTGAATGGCAAAAACGGTTTAAAAACAATATTTAAATAAAAGGTTTGTGAAGTCCTAAAGCCTGTTCTTGGCGTTCTAGGATTATTATACCATAATTTGCAACCTATTGCTAGGAAGTGTTTGAGTGGCATTTAAACTCAGCAAGCTGAGTATCTCATTTTTAGCAGAATCCCGGACTGATGGAGTTGGAAAGGACCTAAAACTTAAGCAGAATTAACACTTCTAATTCTGTAAATAAACTCCTGCATGTTTGAATGACTTAATTGCAATGCTGTATGAAACATTTTATGGAGCACTGGAGGCACAGCTGGATTTGAGGACAAACAAAAACACCAGGAGTCAGAAGTTCAGTTAAGGCAGGAGTACAAAAAAATCAATGTTTCCTGATAAGACTAGGGATTTATTTGCTGGCTCATGATAAACAACAGGTTAAGCATCAAAGAAGAGTAAGGAAGAACTCTAAACTCTGTAGAAACCAGGCTTTAAAAATAGAAATTCACCTCAATGACTGTTGTAAATACTAACAAAGAAAAAGAATTCATGCTGATAAGGGAATTGTATTGTGTTCAGTATTTGAGGGTTAACTTTGTACATTTACCTCAAACTATGCCATGCCTCATTTGCATTTGTGATTTATGTATATTTCTTTTTGTTTACCTCTTTAAACTTATTCATTCATTTAACACTGAATTTATTGAGTACCTATTTAAAGCTAGAAACTAACCTTAAAAATTAATTCTCACTCTTATAAAGAAAATACATAAGTAGCAGTTATAAAATTATGGAGTAAGTACTCTAACATATTTTATAAGTAGGTATATTTTTGAGTATAAAAATACCATGAAAAAAAAGTTGTTTTTTTGGAAAGATCAATAAAGCTTTAACTATATTGACTAAGGAAAAACAGAAACCACTAAAAGCAGAAATGAAAGTGGGGTCATTACTATAAATTTTATAGAAATAAAAATAATATAAAAGGATACTATGAAGAATTGTTTGTCAACAAATTGGGTAACCTAGGTAAGGTGGACACATTGCTAGAAAAATACAATCTGCCAAAACCAACTCATGAAGAAATAGAAAATCTGAACAGACCTATAACTAGGAAGGAGATTGAATCAGTAATTAAAAACCTCCCAAACAAAGAAAAGCAATGGACAAAATGGCTTGACAGGTAGATTCTGCCAAATATTTAAATAACTAACTCTTCCAAAAAACCTGAATCTTCCTAATTCATCTGTGAGATCAACAGCCCCCTGATACTAAAGCCACACAGAGACACTCTAGAGAAAACTAAATCACTATCCCTTGTGAATATAGATGCAAAAGTTCTCAATATAATACTCACAAGTTTAATTGAGCACCATATTAAATGGATTATATGCCATGACCAGGTAGGATTTAACCCTGGAATATGAGGATGGTTCAACATAGGAAAATCAATGTAATACACCATATTAACATAATGAAGGGAAGAAATTACATGATCATCTTAATTGATGCAGAAAAAGCATTTGACAAAATTCAGTACCTTTTATGATTAAAAAAAAAAAAGAAACCTCAAACTAGAAGTAGAAGGATACTTCCTTAACCTAAGGGCCATATATGAAAAACCCATAGCTAACATCTTACTCAATGGTGAAAGACAAAGCCTTTTCCCTAAAATTAGGAATGAGACAAAGATGCCTGCTTTTGTCACTTCTGTTCAGCAAAGGCTTCCCAGGTGACTCAATGACAAAGAATCCACCTGCCAAGCGGGAGAAGTGGGTTCAATCCCTGGGTCCAATCCCTGGGTTGGGAAGATCCCCTGGAGAAGGAAATGGCAACCCACTCCAGTGTTCTTGCCTGGAGAATCTCAGGGACAGCAGAGCCTGGTGGGCTGCCGTCTATGGGGGTCGCACAGAGTCGGACACGATTGAAGCGACTTAGCAGCAGCAGCAGCAGCAGCCAGTCTTTTTGCCTGGGAAATCCCATGAACAGATGTGAAATTTTTTTTTCACTGATTTTTTAAAACTTCTGAATCGTTTGAATCACTTGAAACGAGACGCATAATTCTTATATTAAAAAAGAATTTTTAAATAAATGAAGTTCCCAAAGGGTCAGTTAGCCAGTTTAACTTTCTATGTTAAGGATAGTTGTCAAAAAAGATACCCCACTAGATGAAGATTTCTCTTCCAACTCTGAAAATATGCTATTAACATCACACAAATCTTTTTTCAGTCTTGCAGTGGTTTCAAGTGAGAGCAGTGCATCCCCCGCCCCTCTCAGAGACGATGTTTAGAGATGTCTGCTACCCTTTTTGGTGGTCATATGTCTGAGGGTTGCTATTGGCATGTAGTGGTCATAGGCCAAGGAGGGAAAGCATACTGTAAAGTAAGCAAGTGTCATATTGAAGAAATCATTGCCAAATCTATTCTTAGGATGATTTTAGCTCTCAGGTTTAGTTCTTTTATCCGTCTCGTTAGTTTTCTGTCTGTGGTGTAAAGAAAGTTTCCATATTCATTCTTTTGCACATAGACTTAGTTTTCTCAACACCGTTTTTTAAAATTGAAATATAATTGGTATACAATATTATTTAGTTTTAGGTGTACTATATAGTGACTTGACATTTGCATATATTATGAAATGATTGCCATGATAAGTCTAATAACCATCTCTCATTCAAAATTATTACAATATTGTTAACCATATATACTGTATATTACATCCCCATGGCTTATTTATTTTATAACCTGATATCTGTACCTGTCAGTCTCCTCCGTCTATTTCTTCCCCCACCCTCCATTCTGGCAACCACCCTTTGTTCTCTGAGTCTATGAGTCTTTTTTCATTTTTGTGTTTGTTTTTTAGATTACACATATACATGAGAATATACAGTATTTGTCTTTCTCCATCTAATTTATTTCACTTAGCATAACACCCTATAGATCCACTCATGTTGTTGCAAATGGCAAGTTTATTTTTATGACTGTGTAGTTTTCTACTGAATACATATACCACATCTTCTTTATCCATTCATCTTTTGATGGACACTTAGGTTGCTTCCATATCTTGGCAATTGTAAATATTGCTGCTGTGAACATTGGAGTTCATGAATTTTTTTGAATTAATGTTTTTGGTTTTCTTTGGCGGGGAGGGGTGAGTATACCCAGGAGTGGAATTATTGGGTCATAAAGTAGTTCTATTTTCAGTTTTTTGATAAACCTTTGTACTGTTTTCCACAGAAGCTGCACCAATTTACATTCTCACCAACAGTGTGCAAAGCAAAGCTTCCCTTTTCTCCACATTGGGTGATAATTTTTATCTGTCAATATTTTAAATATATCACTCCACCTTCTCTTGCTCTATAGTTTCTGCTGGGATAGCTTAATGGGGGTATCTTTGTAGGTTACTATCTTTTGTCCCCTGTGTGTGTGTTAGTCACTTGGTCGTATCTGACTCTGCAACCCCATGGACAGTAGCCACCAGGTTCCTCTGTCCATGGAATTCTCTAGGCAAGAATACTGGAGTGGGTTGCTGTTCACATTTCCAGGGGATCTTCCTGACCCCAGGGATTGAATCCAGGTCTCCTGCACTGCAGGCAGATTCTTCACCAACTGAGCCACCAGGGAATAGCTATCTTTAAAATTCTTTCTTTATTATTAAATTCTGTCTTGGAGAAGATTCTTTTGCATCAAGATAATTAGGTATTCTGTTAACTTGGTAGATTTGTATGTCCAGTTCCTTCCCCATCTTTGGGACATTCTCAGCTACTATTTCTTTAAATAAGCTTTCTGCTCCATTTTCTCTCTCTTCTCCTGGGATACCCATTTTCTTTATGTTGCCTTCTCTAATGGAGTTGGATAGAGTTTCTTCAATTTCTTAAGATCTTGGTTCTTTCTCCCCTTCTGCTTAAATCACTTCTAGATTTCTATCTCTGAGCTCACTAATTTTCTCTTCTTTGTGAGAAAATGGAATTTCCCAATACTTCTAATGCATTCTCCATCTCATTTATTGAGCTCTTTAGCTCAGCAGTTTGTTTGGTCCTTTTTTAAAGTTTCAATCTCTTTGGTAAAGTATTGGTTCGTTCCTTACTTTTATTCCTAGGCTCACTAAACTGCCTTCTGAGCTTTCTCATGCCCGTTGAGTTTTTCATGATGGCTATTTTTAATTCTTTGTCATTTGGATCACAATCTTCCTTGACTTCAAGTTTGGTCATTTTCTTTTTGTGATACTGTGTGACTGGGTTTTTTCACAGTGTTTGATGAGTTGTTTCTCTGCTGGTGCATTTAAAGTAACAAGAAAGAAAAGAAAGAAAGAAAGAAAGTCGCTCAGTCGTGTCTGACTCTTTGTGACCCCATGGACTGTAGCCTACCAGGCTCTTCTGTCCATGGGATTTTCCAGGCAAGAATACTGAAGTGGGTTGCCATTTCCTTCTCCAGGAGATCTTCCCAACCCAAGGATTGAAACCCCGTCTCCCGCATTGTAGGCAGATGCTTTAACCTCTGGAAAGCCCCTGGTTTGAAGTAGCAAACCCCTTTCTAATTTAGATGAAGTTTTGTTTACTTAGATTCTAACAATTCAACAGATTGATAATTAGAGGTCTTTCTTCTGTTTTTTAGTAGATGGTGCTATAGCACAAGTTTTCAACTTTTCTTGCTGAGCTGCCTCTGACAATATTTGAGAATTGGCACTTTCCACCCTTCACTGCCTTTGCCAGAGGTGTCACAGGTGCCCTCCGTGGTCCCTGCTTGTGCCTCTGGGCTCATTGGTGCCCTGCTGATGTTGGTGCCATTGCTGTCACTGTCATTGCTGCCAGGGGAACTGGGATGATGGGTGCCCCGCTGTGTCCGGGGTCACTTGGTTAGTCTCAGCAGGAGGGGTGGGTGGGAGAAGCTGGGGTCAGACAGGTGCCTCCACCACAGCTGGGGTTGTCAGGTTTGTAGGCACCACCATGGGCAGGGGGATGAGGGTCACGGGCACCACCATGGCTTGAAGGACCGGAGTCATGGGCCCTGCCACTACTGCTGCCTGGTTCTGCCATGACCAGGAAGCCATATGCACTGCCTCCACGGCTGCTGCCTGGCTCTCTGGGACTGCAGGCTTAGCCATTTCAGAAGAGAAGCGGGGGTTGTAGGCACTGCCGCCACTGTTACCCTAGTTCCATCTCCTCTGTGTGTTCCAAACCACCCACCTTCAGGTATACAGATGTGTGGGTCTCTGCAGCATCCTGGTAGTTTGAACAGAGGCAAGTTATGAATGTCTTACTAGTTGGAAATTGAGGGGGAGAAATAAAGCATCTTACACTGCCATGATGCTGATATTCAGTTCAGTCGCTCAGTCGTGTCCGACTCTTTGCGACCCCATGAATCGCAGCACGCCAGGCCTCCCTGTCCATCACTAACTCCCAGAGTTCAACCAGACTCACGTCCATTGAGTCAGTGATGCCATCCAGCCATCTCATCCTCTGTTGTCCCCTTCTCCTCCTGCCTCCAATCCCTCCCAGCATCAGAGTCTTTTCCAATGAGTCAACTCTTCACATGAGGTGGTCAAAGTACTGGAGTTTCAGCTTTAGCATCATTCCTTCCAAAGAAATCCCAGGGCTGATCTCCTTCAGAATGGACTGGTTGGATCTCCTTGCAGTCCAAGGGACTCTCAAGAGTCTTCTCCAACACCACAGTTCAAAAGCATCAATTCTTTGGCGCTCAGCCTTCTTCACAGTCCAACTCTCACATCCATACATGACCACAGGAAAAACCATAGCCTTGACTAGACGAACCTTTGTTGGCAAAGTAATGTCTCTGCTTTTGAATATGCTATCTAGGTTGGTCATAACTTTCCTTCCAAGGAGTAAGTGTCTTTTAATTTCATGGCTGCAGTCACCATCTGCAGTGATTTTGGAGCCCCCAAAAATAAAGTCTGACACTGTTTCCACTGTTTCCCCATCTATTTCCCATGAAGTTACTCTCCAGCAATTTTTGAAATCAGAAAGTGTGAGAACTCCACTTCGTTCTTCATTTTCAAGATTACTTTGGGTATTTGGGATTCTTTGAGATTCATGTGAATTTTAGGATGAATTTTTCTATTTCTGCAAAAACACACTGGAATTTAGAGAGTAATTGCATTCAATCTGTGGATCATTTTGGGTAGTATTGTCATTTTAACAATCTTAAATCTCCAATCCATGAATACATGATGTCTTTCCATTCATTTATGTTTTCTTTAATTTATTGTGTTGTCTTGTATTTAAATTATTGTATTGCCTTGTAGTTTACAGTGTACAAGTCTTTCACTTTGTTGGTTAAATTTATTTTATTCTTTTTGAAGCTATTATAAATGAAATTGTTTTCTTAATTTCCTTTTCAGATTGTTCATTGCTAGAGTATAGAAAATCCACTGATTTTTATGTATTGACTTTGTATGCTGAAGCTTTGATGAATTTATTAGCTCTAAGTTTTTTTGTGTGAAATCTTTAGCATTTTCTTCATAAAAAATAATGTCACCTATTAACAGAAATTATTTTATTTCCTTCAAGTCTGGTCGCCTCTCCTTTTCTTGCCTAATTTGCTTTAGCTACAACTTCCAGTACCATGTTGAATATTGTTGTTGAAGTCGCTAAGTTTTGTCCAACTCTTTTGCAACTCTATGGACTATAGCCCATCAGGATCAATTGGCAGCCCACCTGCCAAAGCAGGAGACATGGGTTTGATCCCTGATCTGGGAAGATCCCACATGCCACAGAGTAACTAAGCCTATGCACCACAACAATTGAGCCTGTGCTCCAGAGCCTGGGAGCCACAACTACTGAGCTCAGGTGCTTCAGTTATAGAAGCCCGTGTGCCACAGAGCCTGTGCTCTGCGACAAGAGAAGCTGTGGCAATGAGAAGTCCACGTACTGCAGCTAGAGAGTAGCCCCCACTTGCTACAACTAGAGAAAAAGACCAGGCATCAAGGAAGGCCCAGCACAGCCAAAAATAAATAAATAAATTAATTAAATTATTTTTTTTAAGTTGGTGAAAGATGAATATTTGAGATAAAATGAAAATTACTAAGATCCACATCTTCAGACATGAAAGAAAATATTTATGAAATAAAATTATTTGTTGTCTGAAATTTGTTTCAAAGTAATCTGTGGGAAAGGGGGAAAAAAGAGGAGTATCAGTGAAATGAAAATTGACTACCAGTTGAGATTAGCATATAGTCATTCATCATACTATTCTTTCTACTTGTGAAATGCTTGGAAATTTCTGTGTATGTGTGTGTTAATCATTCAGTCATGTCCTACTCTTTGAGACTGTAGACTTCCAGGCTCCTCTGTCCATGGAATTCTCCAGGCAAGAATACTGGAGTTGGTAGCCATTCCCTTCTGCAGGGGATCTTTCCGGCCCAGGGATTGAACCTGGGTCTCCTACATTGCAGGCAGATTCTTTACTGTCTGAGCCACTACAGTGGTAAGAAAAAGTGAAAAAGATGACAGATACATTTGAGAATTTCTAGTTTCAGCAATATTGCAGAGTTAAGAGGCCCTGAAACTATTCAGCTACATAATATCTAAAAATGCTTGATAAAATATTAAAACCACTCTTATTTTTTAACTTAAACTTTTTATTTTCCATTGAGGTATAGCCAATTAACAATATAGTGATAGCTTCAGGTAAACAGTGAAAGGACTCAGCCATATATATACATGTATCCATTCTCCCCCAAACTCCCTTCCCATCCAGGCTGCCACATAACACTGAGCAGAGTTCCATGTGTATATAGTAGGTCGTTGTTGAAAATATTGAAACCACTCTTAATTGATTGGATGATTCCCACTAAGATCAGAATGGAGTACAGACCAGGCAGGTAAACTAAATTTTAGAGCCTTGGATACTCTGAGGCCTACAGTATTCTTTATTGACACTCTGAACTGCATTGCACAGAAGGGACAGAAACAAAGCCTGAAGTCACGTAGAAGGGAAGCATAGTACCTACATCTAAGAGAGGCATACCCTTACAACGGGCAAACTCAAGGTGAACCATAAGAACACGTTTCCTTACTGGACTGGGCTATGAATGGAAGTTAAAAAAAAAACCAACAACATTTTCTTTGAGAACTTTTTCTTCTGGCTAGATGTCACATAGTTTGGGACTCAGTCCACATATTTTGCCTGATCCCAAAACACAAGCCTATAATTTAAAGAGTAGCAGGTTAGGTACTATCCCCAGGTGCCTGAGAGAAGTAAAAATAGACTTTTCCAGATGAGCATACCCTCAAGCAGGCCTCAAAGAATTCCTGGAGACAGTCAACAAAAAGCTCATAGTAAAAAGTATAAAACAAAAATCAAGCAAGCCATAGATAGCAAACCCAGAACCATAGAGAGTTCAACTTTTATAATTAATTATCATAAGTAAACTAAAAAAATAAGTCTGCTTGAAATGCTTTTAGATTAAAAAAGGACTTTGAAAACATGAGCAAAAATAGGAGACTAATGATTAGGCCAATTTGAAGAAGAACAAAATATTACTCTTAGAAATTAAAAAAAAACTTACTGAAATCCCATCCAGGCTGCCACATAACACTGAGCAGAGTTCCTGGATTCAAATGGATAGACAGTTAAAAGAAAGATTAATGGAAATAAAGAGCAACCCACCCCAGTATTCTTGCCTGGGAAAGCCCATGAACAGAGGAGCCTGGTGGGCTATAGTCCATGGGGTCTCAAAGAGTCGGACATGTACTTAGCTGTACTTTTTTTTTAATTTTGGGATTAACATGATTTATTTCATTATCAGTCTTACAAATTACTGAGGTTGGGTAAGGCCGGGATTGTAGCTTGAATTTCACACTTTGGTTGAGGAACAGTCTGTTAGTGAACAGAAGGCCGTGGAGGTGCCACAGTTCATCCAGCAGTGTTAGAGACCTTCTCAGAAGCAACAGGTGAGACCAGGCACATCACAGTCAGAGGTCCACTCCAGTGGCTCTCAGGGTCCACTGCCTGCCCCCGCCCACCCTGCTTTATGGAGGCACGGAGGCCCCTAGAGGCCCCAGGGAGACATGATGGGCTGAGGGGCTTCACCATCAGGTGGTGTGTCTCTGCCTCAGCATTTCCATCCATACCACACATCACTTTCTCCCACTATCTACACTCTTATTTATTTTTAATACTAGTGTATTTTTAAAAATATACTTTTATTTGGCTGCGACGGTCCTAGTTGCAGCACATGGGATCTTCAGTCTTCATTGAGGCATGCAGGATCTTTAGTGGTGGCATGTGGGATCTAGTTCCCCAATCAGGGATCAAACCTGGACCCCCTGCATTGGCACTGAGTTTTTGCACCACCAGGGAAGTCCCACTCCACCCTTTTATAAGTGGGCAGCCTCATCCCTGCCTGGGCTTCAAGCAGAGAGCCTGGTTCTGGTCCCCAACTTTTTGTCAGTGGAGTCCCCTTTATTGAGCCAAACTCCTTACCACCATTACCTGTTCCTGGACTCAAGACCTTCAACCCACAACCTTGGTAATTCTCACCACTTTGGATTTCTTTCATGGAGATATTCATCTTGGTTTTGCAACTGCCTGGATTTTCTTGTTTTTCTTCTTTTATTTTGATCCATTGTGACTGAGCAGGATATTGAAGGGTGAACAAATTTATTTTACTTTCTCTCTCCAAAGAAATCTTATAGCAGTTTTTGCATAATCCCACTATGCTTCAGTTTCATCTTCAAGATAAAAATTTTAACAGAACCCACCTAAAGGCATTGTTGTAAAGATCAAATGAGATTTAGAAAAAACTGCACAAAACCTAAAGGCACTTAGAACACTGCCTGGCAAGTACCAAGTACTCAATAAACATTAGCCACTACTATTGGTACTGGGGAAAGATTGAGGCTACCTTATATTTTCCAAATATACATAATTTTATTGTCTTTATTCAACCCCGTGGCATAGGTATTATCACCCTTAATTTGAAGTAAAGAAATTGAGGCACCCAAGGGTCAAATAGCAAAAGCTGTAGAGGTGAGATGAACCTTGGGTACATCTAGACTGGCTGTTGACTTTGTTATAAAATAGAATAATTAATGTATATTTCTTGCTCTAATATGGGTGATGACATGGAGAAGACTAAAATCTCATTCTGGATGAAGTTATAAGCTTTGGCTCTGTTGACATCATCTGTTATAATAGATGGCATGACAGCCAGAAATGAAAAAAGTCTAAGGCATTATATAATGAATGATGTGTCACTTAATGCTCATTACACTTTAACTTCAGTTGCTCCCACGAATGAATTCTTGTCTCTACAGGCAATAAAATGTTATAGTAGTCAGTAAGGTATCATATGAAAAAGGGCAGTCTCAATAAACCCTTCTCCACTTTTACAACATTCAGGTCAGGGTGGATAAGCCCCTGAATTACATGAGATAAACTCACTTTTATTATTCAGTCAATAAATATTTATCAAGTATCTGTTGTGTTCAAGGCTCTGAGCAAGGCAACGTTTAGGAAATACACTGAGGTGGGAGACATACTTTCTACTTTCGTAATTCCCTTTAATGGCCCACAAGACGTTCCAGCTTCTTTGTCTCTCCCATTCAATGTTTTATCTGTTACCAGGACTGTAAATTCTTCCTTTATGGTGTTTCTTTCCTCACAAATTTTTTTCCACCATAAAACTCTAGTTCAGTCTATTTTTTTCATTCCCAGACTGTTCACTGCTTTCCCACATCCGCCATCCATCCTATACGTAAACAGATTACTCTTCCTAAACACCACTTTGACAGTGTCATCCCTCTACACTAAACTTTCAATGGTTTCTCACTCTCAAGATAAATCTGCACTCTTGGTTTGGCCTTAGGGCCTCCACATTTGGCCCCAGAAGATTCTCTTACATTTTTGTTAGTATGTTTCTGAGAATACAGTGATTGAGCTACTTTTTGGTGAAGAGCTTCCATGAACAAATGCTGTATACGTGTTCTGCAATGATGAAACCTACTTAATCAACTTGTTTTAATCTAGCATCTCCTCGTCTTTCTTTTCCCCATATCACGTGTTCATAACGTCTTTTGTTTAAGTAAACTTTTAAATTGCAGTATAACATACATACAGAAAAAGCAAAGAAAATCTTAAGTAAACGATTTGGTGTATATTTAAAAAGTGAACATACCTGTATATCTGCCACCCTAACCTCTTTCTCTATCTCTCTGTCTATATATATGTGTATATATATTTTTATATTTGTTTATTCTCAATATCCCAGAAGTTTCCATTATGTTCTACCCTAGTTATTGTCCCTTCCAAAGATAACTACTCATCTCACTTTTATCACTATATATGAGTTTTGTTTATTTGGTTTTTTTTTTTTGGCTTGTTTATTTTTATTGAAATATAATTGACATATAACAAATACACATACAAATATATATGCATACATTTGATCTGAGTAACAGATATACAAGTGTGTTTACTTTGTAAATATACATCAAGCTGTTTACTTAGATTTTCTGTACATTTTCTATATGTGTATTATACTTCAATTAAAAAGTTTAAAGACTTTATAGATATGTGAAATTTAGTTTGGTGAACTGTCAACATTTAAACTTTCAGTCTATTTTTCAAGGACAAATGTTACATCTTCTGCCCCACTTTCTAACTCTGCAGATTAATTATCTGTACCTAATTATATACATTTCCCCCTCTACTATGCTTATTTTTTAGGGCTTGACTACCTCTGTGAACTTTACAACCAAATGAATTATTTGGTCTCTTGTCTGCTACATAAAGAAAATTATTAGAATCAAGGTGATCTGGCTTCACATCTGGCCTCAACACCTCCACCACACCCTGCTCTCTCACCACTCCCCTTTCCCCCCCATTATGCTGTCTCTCTGTATTAATGCCAGCCTCTTTTCTCCATACCCATAAAAGACATTGATAATTGGTTTTTGATATTTCTCTTCTTTCCAAGATGGTCACTACCTTGGCAGAGTCTGTGTTTATTTAGATGACCAAGCCATCACCCTAGCTTTTGTGTTCTTTGATCTCAACGTAACCTTCAGTGTAGGCAGAATTCTAAAAATCCCCATCTGGGAACTGCTCTGAGGAATTCTGAAGTTGTGACTGAAGTTCCAAATGAATTCACCCCAAAATAGTGAAATTATCTAGATGGGCCTGATGTAATCACACAAGCCCTTTAAAAAGAGGGATATAAAATCCGAGAGAAGTTTGAGGATGTGCTTTGAGATGAGGAGTCACATGAGAAGGAATGTGGGCAGCCTGAAGAAGATGGTTGACTGTCAGCAAGGAAACACAGACCTCAGTCCTAAAACTACAAAGAAATGGATTCTGCCAACAATTGGTCCTTAGCAGATTCTTCAGATGGAAGTCTTCGGATAAGAATCCAGCTGACCGACTGGATTGAATGCATGATAGCCTAAGCAGAGCCCAGCCTAGCCCACCTAGATTCCTGACCTCCAGTGAAATAATAAATGAGTATTGCTTTAAGATGCTAAACCGATGCCAAGTTCTTACTCAGCACTAGAAGACAGATATACCTTTCTTCCATTTCCGTAATTCAACTGTCATGTTCAAATCATGGGACCTTGTCAAGCCTGGATTGATAATATTATATTATATGCTAATATTATTGCTAATAATATAATATTATTATATTCAGTGACTTCACCCTCTGGTTTCAGCTCTTCAGCCTCCAAGTGACCCTAATTTAGGTCCCCTCACCACGTCTGTCTTCCTGCCTTCACTTTTCTGTGATGAATCACTTAACCTGCTCAAACTCTTGCTCCATTTTTCTGTTGCCTTACCCACCTAGCAAAACCACATCCTCAAATTTATTCAGCCTTCTAACCTGCTCTAGCTTTACTTCTCTGTGATTGGGAAAGCCATGTCCATTTGTAACTCTGATGTCACCACATTTATAGAATCCAGTCTTAGGGGTCTTGGTGCTTGGCAATCTCTCTTTAGGTCCCTTGGAAGAAAAACTTTTTGTCTACAATTTAGGTCTAGTGGTGGGGGGGGGATGAGCTGAAAGTTAATTGACAACAGATTAAAGGAAAAAAGATAAGGTCCTGGGGTTTATAGACCAGTTTAATAGGGGAAAGTGGGATGGGGAGAAAGGGATTCTATGGGAAAACAAAGGACTTTTAAGAAAGACAAGTAGGCGTTTAGGGAAAGAAGCAAAGATATTTCTTTCAATTTTCTCTCTTTTCCCTAATTAAAACATTTATCTACACATCTTGACTCCCTTCCCTTTGGTCACAACTTAAAAAATATATAATATTTGCTTTTCTTTTCTAATTCCTCTGAATTCTAGATCCATTCTGTTTTCTAAGTTACCTGATTAACCACCTTTTCCTCTTTATGGCTTGTCTTCTTGGCATGCACACCTATTCTGGCCTAATTTAAACCAAACAAGAAATATTTTCTCAGAGCCCCAAGATAGGCTTTAGATATACTGCTTTCTCTCACCTTTCTTTTATAGTGAGACTTTTGGAAAGTGTTGTTTATACCCTGTTTCTATTTAGAGACTAACTGTTCTCTCACTGAATTGATCGAAGGCCCCTGGTAGCTGATAAGCAGAGCCATGGTGGGGGTCATGGTGCATACAGCCTCTTGCACTGGTTTTTATTTGCTTCAACTTAAGTAGTAGTGAAAATAAATACACTGGGAGCCAATACAGATATTATATTCCCAAATGCCCCCAGGGCTATAATAAGCCCTGCCTGACACCTGACATCTCACACGCTAGTAAAGTAATGCTCAAAATTCTCCAAGCCAGGCTTCAACAATACGTCAACTGTGAACTTCCAGATGTTCAAGCTAGTTTTAGAAAAGGCAGAGAAACCAGAGATCAAATTGCCCAACATCCATTGGATCATCGAAAAAGCAAGAGAGTTCCAGAAAAACTGCTGCTGCTGCTGCTAAGTCGCTTCAGTCGTGTCCGACTCTGTGCGACCCCATAGACGGCAGCCCACCAGGCTCCGCCATCCCTGGGATTCTCCAGGTGAGAACACTGGAGTGGGTTGCCATTTCCTTCTCCAATGCATGAAAGTGAAAAGTGAAAGTGAAGTCGCTCAGTTGTGTCCGACTCTTCGAGATCCCATGGACTGCAGCCTGCCAGGCTCCTCTGTCCCTGGGATTTTCCAGGCAAGAATACTGGAGTGGGTTGCCATTGCCTTCTCTGAGAAAAACATCTACTTCTGCTTTATTGACTATGCCAAAGCCTTTGACTGTGTGGATCACAATCAACTGTGGAAAATTCTGAAAGAGATGGGAATACCAGACCACCTGACCTGCCTCTTGAGAAATCTGTATGCAGGTCAGGAAGCAACAGTTAGAACTGGACATGGAACAACAGACTGGTTCCAAATAGGAAAAGGAGTATGTCAAGACTGTATATTGTCACCCTGCTTATTTAACTTATATGCAGAGTACATCATGAGAAATGCTGGGCTGGATGAAGCACAAGCTGAAATCAGGATTGCTGGGAGAAATATCAATAACCTCAGATATGCAGATGACACCACCCTTATGGCAGAAAGTGAAGAACTAAAGAGCCTCTTAATGAAAGTGAAGGAGGAGAGTGAAAAAGATGGCTTAAAGCTCAGCATTCAGAAAATTAAGATCATGGCATCCAGTCCCATCACTTCATGGCGAATAGATGGGGAAACAGTGGAAACAGCGGCAGACTTTATTTTTTGTGGGCTCCAAAATCACTGCAGATGGTGACTGCAGCCATGAAATTCAAAGATGCTTACTCCTTGGAAGAAATGTTATGACCAACCTAGACTGTGTATTAAAAAGCAGAGACATAAGCAGGAGGAGCGGCGGGCAGGAGGCTGCAGGATGGTGAAGCTGACGGCGGACCTGATCGAGCAGGCGGCGCAGTACACTAACGCGGTGAGGGACCGAGAGCTGGACCTGCGGGGGTATAAAATTCCTGTCATTGAAAATCTCGGTGCCACCTTAGACCAATTTGATGCCATTGATTTTTCCAACAATGAAATCAGGAAACTGGATGGTTTTCCTTTGTTGAGAAGACTAAAAACATTATTAGTGAACAACAATAGAATATGCCGTATAGGTGAGGGGCTTGATCAGGCTCTGCCTTGTCTGACAGAACTCATTCTCACCAATAACAGTCTTGTGGAACTGGGTGATCTGGACCCTCTGGCATCTCTCAAGTCACTGACTTATCTGAGTATTCTAAGGAACCCTGTAACCAATAAGAAGCATTACAGACTCTATGTGATTTATAAAGTTCCACAAGTCAGAGTACTGGATTTCCAAAAAGTGAAACTAAAAGAGCGTCAGGAAGCAGAGAAAATGTTCAAGGGCAAACGGGGTGCACAACTTGCAAAGGATATTGCCAGGAGCAAAACTTTCAATCCAGGTGCTGGTTTGCCGACTGACAAAAAGAAAGGTGGGCCATCCCCAGGGGACGTGGAAGCCATCAAGAATGCTATAGCAAATGCGTCAACTTTGGCTGAAGTGGAGCGGCTGAAGGGCTTGCTGCAGTCCGGTCAGACACCTGGCAGAGAACGCAGAGCAGGCCCCACTGATGATGGTGAAGAGGAGATGGAAGAAGACACCGTTGCAAATGGGTCCTGAGCAGGGCGGCCTCAGCACCTCAGGATGTGTAACAGTCCACCTCGGACAGGTCCTGCCTTGTGTCAGCAAAGTAGAGTTCATCAACATTGTTGAAACGCTCAAAACTGCTGCTTGTAATTTTGTAATACAGATTTTGAAATCTAAAACCCAGTTTTCTACCAGTAGTACAAATAAAGGACACTCGCTATGCTGCGGGTTGTGCGTCACTGGGGCGTGTGCAGTGAGGTATGGATATGGAGAGTTGGAAATGCAGCAGGGCGGCTCTGTGGGCAGGCTTCACAGTCCTCTTGAAATGTTTAGATTTTTAAATTCATAATAAAACTTAGATTATCTGTGTGCTGCTACTGGTTGTTAGAATTTGCGATATGGGCTGCATTTTTTTCTTCATGAAGGCTCACAAACATCATTAAAGACAGCCAGGCCCCAGGGCTTTGCAAGAAAAAAAAAAAAAGCAGAGACCTCACTTTGCCAACAAAGATCCGTCTATTTTCCAGTAGTCATGTATAGATGTGAGAGTTATTTTCTTTATAGAAAGCTGAGTGCTTAAGAATTGATGCTTTTGAACTGTGGTGTTGGAGAAGACTCTTGAGAGTCCCTTGGACTTCAAGGAGATCCAACCAGTCCATCCTAGAGGAAATCAGTCCTGAATGTTCATTGGAAGGACTGATGTTGAAGCTGAAACTCCAATACCTTGGCTACCTGATGTGAAGAGCTGACTCATTTGAAAAGACCCTGATGCTGGGAAAGATTGAAGGTGGGAGGAGAAGGGGATGACAGAGGATGATATGGTTGGATGGCATCACTGACTCAATGGATATGAATTTGAGTAAATTCCAGGAGTTGGTGGTAGACAGGGAGGCCTGGTGTGTTGCAGTCCATGGGGTAATTAAGAGTCGGACAGGACTGAGCAACTGAATTGAGCTGACACCTGAATTTGCTAAGGGGGAATTGTGTTCACCACTTAGAGAACACATAAGGAATGGGCCAAGTCCTTACCACTTCCTTGCAATTGGTAGCCAGGCAAGCAGACAGAGAGAGCTCAAGGGGGCTGGGAGAGCTTTGGAGGATATTAAGAATTCTATGAGAAGGATGAAGAGAGCTTCTAATAGGTCCATATAAGAGCTTTGATAATAGGGTTGCCTGATTGATGGCATTATAGGCCCAGGAAGCTTGTTCCTTTAATGAGAAGACTTTGTTTTTGATTTTTACTTTCTTGCCATTCTGTATAATAAATCATACCCTTTATACTTTGTCAACATTAAGTTAATTTATTAACTTTATTAATAAAGTTTATCAACATTACATTTATCAACATTAAGTTGATATCAACTCATCTGTTGCTGACATTCCATCAAGCACTGAAAGCCATACAAGCAAACACCCTTCACTGGTGTGATGATTGGAAAGGAGTATTAGGCTCCCTCCCTGCCCCCACTGCAAAATCTTCCAGTTATTTTTAGAGTTTTCAAAAGGGTGGCTCAAGTGATTTTATGAATAAGACCATTGGCTTCCTTCCTGAAGGCATTTTTTCTGAAACATCTAGCTATGCCTATGTGCATTGCCTACAGAAACGCATGGTGACACCTAGGCCCTTCTAGTGCTCATTTAAGATCGCCAATGATACCACTCTAATGGCCAAAAGCAAAGAGGAATTAAAGAGCCTCTTGATGAAGGTGAAAGAGGAGAGTGAAAAAGCTGGCTTAAAATTTAAAATTCAAAAAACTAAGATCATGGTATCCAGTACCATCACTTCGTGGCAAATAGATTGGGAAAAAATGTAAACCGTGACAGATTTTATTTTCTTGGGCTCCAAAATCATTGTGAATGGTGACTGCAGCCATGAAATTAAAAGAAATGTGCTCCTTGGAAGAAAAGCTATGACAAACCTAGACAGCATATTAAAAAGCAGAGATATCACTTTGTGAACAAAGGTCCATATAGTCAAAGCTATGGTTTTTCCAATAGTCTGATGCTGGGAAAGATTGAAGGCAGGAGGAGAAGGGGGAGACAGAGGATGAGATGGCTGGATGGCAGCACCGACTGAGACATGAGTTTGGGCAAACTCCAGGAGATAGTGAAAGACTGGGAAGCCTGATGTGCTGTAGTTGCATAGGGATGCAAGGAGTCAGATACGGCTTAGCTACTGAACAACAATGATATGTGTATCAAAGGTGTGAACTCCAGTTGACCTCATAGCTTTCAGTTGGGAAATCCTGACTTTGATAAGTCTATGATTTGACTGTAAGGCATGTAAAACATGACTATGACTTCAAGGGCAGAGGCAAATGGGACTGAGCACAAAGCACTCTTAAATTGTTGGGAGACTGAATCTGGGACCAACTTTTTGTGGGAAATTTAGCTATATGTATTAAAAACTTTTAAATGAGCATACCTTTTGCCTCAGCAATTCCCTGTCTGGAATTTATCTGAGTGTGTGTGTAATGACAGAGCTTATAAAGATATTTTGTGAATAATAGGAAGATTGGTTAAAGTACATAACAAACACTGAATACCATGTGCCCATTAAATATAAAGTTGTAGAAAGATTTTGAATGACAGGGAACCATGTTGCAAAATAGCAGTTTTACAAAATATTAATAGTAATAGCTACCATCTAGTGTGTGTGCGCGCTCAGTTGTGTCTGACTCTCCACAAAGCCCACCAGGCTTCTCTGTTCATAGAATTTTCTAGGCAAGAGTACTGGCATGGGTTGCTGTTTCCTACTCCAGCAGAGCTTGCTGAACCAGGGATTGAACCTTGGTCTCTTGCCTCTCCTGCATTGAGTTCAGTCGCTCAGTCGTGTCCGACTCTTTGCAACCCCATGGACTGCAGCACTCCAGGCCTCCCTGTCTATCACCAACTCCCGGAGTTTACTCAAACTCATGTCCGTTGAGTTGGTGATGCCATCCAACCATCCCATCCTCTGTCGTCCCCTTCTCCTCCCACCTTCAATCTTTCCCAGCAACAGGGTCTTTTCAAACAAGTCAGCTCTTCGTATTAGGTGGCCAAAGTATTGGAGTTTCAGCTTCAACATCAGTCCTTCCAATGAACACTCAGGACTGATTTCCTTTAGGATGGACTCCTGCATTGGCCAGCAGATTCTTTATCACTGAGCTACCTAGGAAGCCCCAGCATCTATTAAGTGCTATCTAATGACATTACATACATTATCAGTGCTTTATACACATTGTCTCATTTAATGTAACTATCCTGAGAGACCCTTTCCCCTGATTACCGATAACTACTTAAAGGCTAAGGAACTAGTTCAGGTCTCCAGGGTTTGAGAGAGCCAGAATTCAGACACAGACTATCTGACTCCAGAGATAATGATGTCCATCCCCGTACTCTGTATACAAGCCCATTTTTGTTTTTTAAGAAAATATGTATGCAGAGAAAGAGACTAAAAGCAGATGGTATGTGGCTGGTGGGTATAGATGATTTTCATCTATTTCTTGATATATCATAAGAGAGGAACAAAAAGCTTAGTTACATGGAAATGAAAAAGTGTTAGATTAAGAACACATCTAGGGACTTCCCTAATTGTTTAGTGGTTAAGACTCCATGCTCCCACTGCAGGAAGCATTGGTTTGATCCCTGCCCGGAGCTAAGATCTTCATTGGCTGAAACAGTGGGTACTGTGGGGTCAAAGAAAAAAGAGAACACATTCAGTAGTTGTCCCAATAACCAGGCACTATAAATACTGGGCAGTTATTCTGTTCAAAGAGGGTGAGCAGAGGGCAGTGGTCTGAGAAACTGAGTCACCCATTTATCCTCCTAACTTTTGACCTTGTGCAAGATGGCCTCATTTGGACCAGGTGGGTCATCTTAAAATTAGGAAGGTAGTCTTTAGGTTCCTCCCTCCCTAATATTCTATTACCTAAAATACCCAAACACTAAATGAGAAAACAGGGCATTTGAAAATAGTTGGTTTTGTTCAGTCACTAAGTCGTGTCTGACTCTTTCTGACTCCATGGACTATAGCCAGCCAGGCTCCTCTGTCCATGGGATTCTCCAGCAAGAAGACTGAGTGGGTTGCTATTTCCTTCACCAGGGGCTCTTTCTGACCCAGGGATCAAACCTGTGCCTCCTGCTTGCAGGTGGATTCTTTACTACTAAGAGCAGCAGCAGCAGCAGGCAAATTCTTTACCACTGAGCCACCTGTGAAGCTTAGCCCAAAGTAAAATGTTAACTTAGAACTTAAAACGACTCATTTCTATAATGCAATGCAATTATGAAATGCTGGCTTCAATCTTAAATTTTCGAACAGAATTTGATGGCAATGATCCGCTTGAGAAAGCATTAGGAAGAGGTTATGTACTCTTTTCCTGAATCTGCACACTCTTACAGCTTTTCTACACGATCGGAGTATTGAATAGATGCATGTATCACAGGATTGTGAGGAACATATTTAAACTATTCACTGAATATTTTCATTCAAAAAGTTTTGTTTCCCCCTCCGGACACCCTTAGATTCAGTTCCTGATTTTATTGGCCCTGGGAAGCAGGGACCTTATTTCTCAGAAGCTCATTCATTAGAGACCGCCTACTTGCCCTGGGGGTGGACAATGTGTGTGACAGGAAAAAACCTCGGTGCCAGGGTCCCCGGGTATTTAGGGGCGTGGGACACTGGCAGTGGCCAAATCCGCCCAGGTCAGACCAGGTATTGATCCCCCCGGGTAGCATTTTGTGGTTGGTCTCCAGGGGTACTCCCCACTGTCTATTTCATACCAGCCCGGGAAGCAGGATTTGTAGCGTTGTCGCCGCAAGCCCAGGGATATAGTCATTTCCCTGACCTCTTCCCGGCGGCCGGGTGACGGTCAGGTCCAGTACCTGGCTGGGTCCTCTAATGACACTTGCGTGCTCTCAGCCCAGACGCCGGGCGCTTATCGCAGCCAGGCAGGCAGCGCCACGCCTTTCACGGGCCCTCGGGCATCGACCCTGAGGGAACAGGGGCGTGAGGGTGGGGCCGCTGCCGGGCGCTGTCCCGGTCAGCAGTCTAAAGCTTGCGAAGTGAGGCTGAAGTCGGTGCTGCCTGCGCTCGCTCGTCGGCCCTCGACCGCCGGCTCGCCGCCCGCTCTCTCCGACGTGACGGTAACCCGGGGCCAGTGCCTTCCCAGGTCAGCCGCTGCGCCGGTGAGTGCGGGGTGCTAGGGGGGCGCGTGGGCGCGGTGGGTGGGCTGCCGCCGGGGGTCGTGGGCGTTGGTCGGGGAAAGTCGCCCCCGGCCGGGCTTTGCCTCCAGCGCGGGCTGTGTCCTGAATCCCACGCCGTTACCGGGCGAATCCCGAGCGAGCGAGACGCTAGAGGGAGTTTCCGGCGGTCTGATAGGGACTGGGGAGACGCTGGAAGGAGGAAAGGAGCCAGAGAGTTTTTGTAAAAGCTTTTCACCATTTAGGAAGCACTGTACGGATGCCTGATGTCATTGTTAAGTAGGAGATGCTTCCGTAGGGTATATTTGGAAGGTCCAGCTGACTCAGCGTTTTATATAAATGATTGTTAGTGCTCTGCCTCTGAGCACAACAGCTCCTGAGATTGAAGCCCTCGGTTAAAACTGAACCGCTAACTGTGAGTAAATTGTGAAAACCGTTTGGAATATATGGCATAAAAGGTCCGTGGCTATTGTGTGTGCATTTGGTAGGCAATAGAAAACTGTACAATTGAAATGACTAGGTTTTAATTATTCCCTCTCAGTTTTATTTGAAAGTGAGTATGAAACAGACTGAAAATTTAGACTCCCCTAAATTTGGACCTCCACCCCGCCTCCAGAAAACAGCTCCTTGGTGCAACCGATTTCGTGTCTGGTAGCATGGGGTCACACAGAGTCGGACACGACTGAAGCGACTTAGCAGCAGCAGCAGCAGTGTGTTTTAGCCGGTTGGTAAAACTCTTCCCTTTCCCCAAATGTATGATATTGGATAGATAAAAAGTTATTGAGTATGGAGGTAGCAGAGAAACTTGTTAATATTGGTACCTTTAAAGGGATTAACCGATATATTCTATGCCCATTTCTTCTCCCTGGGACATAAAGTTTGTCCACAACTTTGGTTGGTGTGCTAAAGCATTATTGAGCTGCCTTTTGTAATTTTTCTGTGGATAGTTGACTCAATGATTAACTTCAAAAAATTAACCAGCTTATTAAAAATACTTGTTAAAAATGCTACTAAAGTTAGAATACAGAAAAATACATAACCAAAAAAGTTAGATTGTAAATCTAGCAAACAGTTAAAAAAAATACCCATAATGTTGCTTTGTTTCATTTTCTCACTCAGTGGTAGAAATATAAAAGCTCATTCCACTTTCACGAAAAAAAAAAAGATTTATAGTAACAAATGTTCATTGGTCATCTTTGTTCTGGACCCTGAACATTTAGCTAGAGCCCCCTGAGGTGCTGTTGCATCAAAATGATATTAAAATACACTTACCAAAATCAATTTCTACATTTAGTTGTGTTAAGTGTTCATGAGCTTTTGAGGCAAGCCTAAGTATTACAAATGGAAAGAGAAATGCACCAAGAAAAGAGTCACTGTGGGGGAGTACATTTGAATGTATGTGGACAGCAAATTAAAGTTATATCTTGGAAGCTAGAGTAAAAATGGACCAATCAGTCACACAATTCAGTGAGGACAAAGGCAGGAAATATACATGAGCTCCTTAGAGAAGCTTTTCCTGGCACCTACTTCTGAGAGAAATGTCTAATATCACAGAAGGCTGCAGATGAGACTGAAGTATAGCGGTGGAAGAGTCTCCTGGGTGCCCACCCATAGTACATGCGGTTGTGCATTTTCTAGGACTGCTTGCTGTAGTTGTCATTCTCCTTACCATAAGTATTATGAGAAACACTCGTAGGATGCTAAGCCTCTATGGTCCCACATGCTGTGGTTTGATAGTTTGGGAATAAATCTGGATTTTATAGAGGGGTAGGTAGACCTCATGTTTTCAGATACTGTTTCTCTCAGGCATTTCTGACAGAAGTTTGGTGTCAGTTGAAGGTTATATCAAGTGAGAAGTTTTATTCTATGTTGCTTACTGGGGTTAGAGGTTAAGGTTGAGGCTCTTTTAGTGAAACTTAAAGAACCTGAATGATCATCCTTGATACAGGGTATATAGGTCTGTGCTATGCTGTGCTTAGTCGCTCAGTCGTGTCTGACTCTTTGCGACCTCATGGACTGTAGGCTGCCAGGCTCTTCTGTCCTTGGAGATTCTTCAGGCAAGAATACCTGAGTGGGTTTCCATGCCCTCCTCCAGGGGGTCTTCCCAACCCAGGATCAAACCAATGTCTCCCTCTTTGCAGTTGGATTCTTTACCGTCTGAACCACCAGAGAAGCCCAAGAATACCGGAGTGGGTAACCTATCCCTTCTCTGGGAACCCTATTCCGACCCAGGAATCAACCAGGGTCTCCTGCATTGCAGGTGGATTCTTTACCAGCTGAGCTACCAGGGAAGCCCGTATAGGTCTACAGTAAGCTAAAGTTTATCCTTTTAAAAAATCAGTTCTGAGTTCAGAATGTGAACCAATAATGATGGAGTATCTAGATGAATTTGGCTTTATAGTTTTTTTTTTTTTCCCCAACATTAGTTTATGAGATCTAATTCACATATCATACAGTTCATGCCTATTTAAAGTGTACAGTCTCTGCAGTCTTCACATTTTCATCATTCTCGCCCCTAAAAACCAGTTAACACTCACTCCTCCTTCTCACCATAATCCCTTAATCTCTGTAGTTTTTTGGAAACCAGTGTTCTGCTTCACAAGGAGACCATTAGAAAGTGGACATCTAATTTTTGAGCCACATACTTAGCTTGTTTATAGAAATAAGTAAAATATTCAGAGAATCGTAACAATGAAAGTTAGTGGTGGTCTGTTGTTTAAAATGAGGTGGGTGGGTGTGGGTGAAGCAGAAGTGCTGCCCACATCCCAATTCCAGTGAAGAAGTTTTGTTTTTGGCAAGAAGGGTAGAATGAAATCTTAAAACTCCATTGAAAATGCTGATTACTAGCTCAGTCCCTTTGCAGCTGAAAAGACCTGTTACTCTTTAGAGCAATGGTTGGCTGGGAATTACTGCTTAGATGGAGGTAGCAGTAGGTAGTTCTCTGTCATTTAACGGGATTTAAGTTCTTACCTGGAAGCATAAAAAGGAAAGTCTCTAGAAAGCAGCAAGCCCTGTTAGCTCCCTCTGAAAACACTTGAGCTGAGTGTCTTACAAGGAAAAAGGAAAGATTGCCTGAGGGGTACCCAAACTTCAGATGTTTTGCACAGGAGACCTGTCTCTTCTCTTCTGGTCCTGCTGCATGGGCAGTTCTACGCTGACCACACCCTGACTTCACCCTGAAGTGAAGTGAAGTGAAGTGAAGTCACTCAGTTGTGTCTGACTCTTTGTGACCCCACGGACTGTAGCCTATCAGGTTCCTCCCTCCATGGGATTCTCCAGGCAAGAGTACTGGAGTGGGTTGCCATTTCCTTCTCCAGGGGATCTTCCCAACCCAGGGATTGAACCCGGGTCTCCCGCATTCCAGGCAGACGCTTTAACCTCTGAGCCACCAGGGAAGCCCTGGACTTCACCCTAGAGGAGTGAAAAGAAGGGATGCAAAAGGTACAGGGAGCACAGGATCCTTAGAAAGGGAAAATAAAGTATTTCATTTTACAACTTTTCCTCCACCATCCCATATTATTTTGAAATGCCATATGAGAGTTGGACCATAAAGAAGGATGAGCGCTGAAGAATTGATGCTTTCAAACTGTGGTGTTGGACAAGACTCTTGAGAGTCCCTTGGACTGCAAGGAGATCAAACCAGTCAATCCTAAAGGAAATCAACCCTGCATGTTCATTGGAAGGACTGATGCCGAAGCTGAAGTTCCAATTCTTTGGCCACCTGATGTGAAGAACCGACTCACTGGAAAAAACCCTGATGCTGGGAAAGATTGAAGGCAGCAGGAGAAGGGGACGACAGAGGATTAGATGGTTGGATGGCATCACCATCTCGATGGACAAGAGTTTGAGCAAGCTCTGGGAGTTGGTGATGGACAAGGAAGACTGATGTGCTACAGTCCATTGGATCACAAAGAGTCAGACATGACTGAGCAACTGAACAGAATTGAAATTAAAAAAATTTTGAGAAGCTGAAGCAGTAGCTATATTTTCCATCCACATTTTTCTCCAGTACTTTGGCCACCTGATGTGAAGCATGAACTCATTGGAAAAGACCCTGATGCTGGGAAATATTGAGGGCAGGAGGAGAAGGGGGTGACAGATGAGATGGCTGGATGGCATCATCGATTCAGTGAATGTGAGTTTGAGCAAGTTCTTGGAGACAGTGAAGGACCAGGAAGCCTGGTGGGTTGCAGCCCATGGGGTCACAAAGACTTGGACATGACTGTGACTGAACAGCAACAACAAAGATAAGATGAGCAGGTCTTCAGAATTAATAAACGGAAATGGCCATTAACTGGTGAATGCTTGCTGTCTGCAGGTGGTTTTTATATTTATTCTCATTTTTTGGTCACACCAAGCCTTTCAGGGAAGTATTGGAGTTTCGTACTTACAGAGGAGGAGGCAGAGAATTGTACAGGGTTATTTATTGCTGGGACAAAGTACTTTATTAAAGATCACCAACCCTTTCTTTTTTTTTTTTTAAACAGCCTGGTCATTTGTTTCACATTTTCTTTCCATGTTCACAGAGCAGCTCAGTTCATTGTAAAGGCATGCAGGGACAGTGAAAAGAGCCTGTGAGAGCAGGGAGGCCCAGACCTACCTAACTTGGGTCTAGTCACTGTGCCATGAAATCTCTTCATCTTTGTGGACCAGTTTCTTCGTGGGACTAAAGAATATAGGAATTTGAGCAAGAGAGGTCTGATTTTATTTAAGGAGTCCAGAAGTAGAATATGAGTTAGTAGAAATTGCCTGAATAGTAGTGTTAGGTATGCTGAGAATTCTTAGTATTCTTACCTGATCCTACAATAAAGGATTCTGCAAACCATCTACTTTGATTTAGAATCTTTCTGATCCATTTCTCCTTTTCATAACATAGGGAGACTGTTATATGTCTTTCTAGAATATATCATATGATACTAATAGTTACCCCAAGTAAACATATGTACTTGAGAAACCTAAAGTAGTAGGCTAACTGTAGTAAAAACCCAATAGTATCATTTCAGTTATCTCTTCAATCTAATAGTACTGTTATTATCATGCCAGACCATTCACTGCTTCCTCTGGAATCTAAGCTATGAGTATAATCCATTTGACATGTGCAATGTTGTTTTATACCCAGCTATTACTAGCAACCTAGGGCCAGGTGACTCATTACATTGCTACAGTGTATGTGCTGATTAGCTCTTTCCTCGAGCTACAAGCTATTCCTTGTGTTCTGATTTCATACTTAGATATATACCTGCCCTCTCCCCCAGTGAGATATGTTCTATCTAGCCTCCTAGAAGTACTCCTTACCCAGAAGTAAATTCAAGTGGTTTAAATTTTTCAACAAAAATAAAATTGCTATTCTCTCCCTCTATAATATGAGAAACTAGAAAAAGAGCTCTTTGGTGCATTAGTCTTCATAAAACAATGCTTTTCCAAATATATACAGCTGTGGCTGGGTTGCATCGGTCTTGATAAGGAAGTTTTAAAGAACAAAGATGGCAGTTTAAGTTTAATATTACACTAGCATTATAAACATTGAAAAATATTGGGGTTATTTTTTTTTAATTTTTAATTTTGAAATCATTTTTAGACTTACTTAAATGTTGTAGAAAATGGTACAGAGAGTTCCTATAACATCTTATGTAACTATAGTACCACTGTTAAAACTAAACTATAAACTTATTTGGATTTCATCAGCTTTCCACTATCTTTTTTTCTATTCAGGATCCAGCCTCAGAGCTCACATTGCATCTGATTTTTGTATATCCTTAATTTCCTTCAAACTATGACAGCTCTTCAACCTTCTATTGTTTTCCCTGATCTTGACACTTATAATGAATACTGTTCAGTTATTTTGTAGAATGTCTTGCAATTAATACTGGATATTTTCTCATGATTAGATTGAAGTTATGCATTTTAGGAAGAAATTGGAGAAGGAAATGGCAACCCACTCCAGTATTCTTGCCTGGAAAATCCCATGGATGGAGAAGCCTGGCAGGCTACTGTCCATGGGGTGGCAAAGAGTCAGACAGGACTGAGCAACTTCACTTTCACTAGAAGTAATCCCAGTGCATCATATCAGGGGTACATGATGTCTTATTACTGATGTAAACTGATGTAAACTTTGGTTAAGAGCCGTTTGTCAGGTCCCTGATGGTTATCATTTTTTCCCTTTGTATTTAATATATATCATGGGAGAGAAACTTGGGCCTTGCAAATACCCTGTTTCTCCTTAAGTCCTTATTCACTAGTTTTAGTCCATTGGTGGAACTGGATGCACATGGTACTGTGTTGTTCTAACAGTGATTTAAAGATTGTTTCTCATTACTTCTCTTTATTAATGAGAATTTTATAAGGAAGAGCTGTTCCTTCATTTTTTTATTCAACTGTATGAATATAGACTCATGGATATTTATTTTATTGTATAGGTTATAATTGAATACAGTCATTATTTAATTGCTGATCAAATGGTTCCACCATTGGCCACTGGGAGCTCTTCTTTCAGGTTGGCCACTGTGCCCTTTTGATGTACCACCTCCCCATCCTCCCTTCAGAAAAAGCATTTCCTTGCTTTCTGGTATCATGAAATGCTCCAGGCTGATTTTTCTATTTTCCATGCCCCGACCCTTGCATCAACCATTTTTCCAAGGCACTCTGGTTCCTTGTTTTAGAGGCTGTTATTATCAGAAACCAAGATCTGGGTACTAGGTGTGTTACTGAAGTTGCTTTGAACTTTTTAAGTTTCATAGATTTGTGACCTAGCAAATGCATCTCTATAGGAGGAGTAATGCCTTAAATTTCAAAGACTCTAGAGACCATAGTTGCCAATTTGCATTCAGTCTCTTATGGGAAAGAAATACAATTGGAAGGGCTAGAATTTTAAAAGTTCCCAGTTTTTCTCAAATGAAGACCTGTAAGTGTTTATAAAACAAATAGAATAAACACATTAATTTTTATTTACTCAGGCTCTGATAAGAAATTAGCTTGTTACTTACTGAATGTATGTGAAGGGGAGATATGCATAGATCATATCTTTCAGAAATGCAAAATGTCTTTAAATGAATTGTGAGATCCTGGTCTCTACTTCCCCACACAAAAAAGACTTCTGGGTAAGTCTTTGAGCCTACTTTCTCATTCTGAAAAGAAAGGTTTTAGGCAAGATTTTCATTTCTCTTGACTCTTAGTGGGCTCAGAGGACCCTTTAATATTCAGAAAATTTGGACCCTTTTTCTATATTTTAGGTATAATTTAGTGTGTGTTTATTGGTTCACTGGTTAAAAAGATTCAGTTTAATTTCATATCTAATTTATGTTAATCATGCCAGCTTACTTTTAACACTGAAATTTACTCAGTTAAACTTTATTTTAATCTAAGACAGTCCGGACCACGTACAGAAGTCTTTTCTAAGAGTTCCATTTCCACAAACCTTCTTTAACTTTCTTTTTACTGATAGGTTTTGTCCTATGCTTTTCCTTTCTCTCTCTCTAGGATAAAATTACTTTCTTTTCCCTCAACAAATTGTATTTTCATTTCTTATACCTTTTTTCCTTTCATGCAAGATGTTTTCCTTACCAATTTTAGTTGTCTCAATTACATACATTAACCAGAATTCTAACTTTTTAAAAACCTCAATTTCTAGTGAAAACTAAGAAGTATGCAGTTATAAACTGTTTTTCAATTATTATTCTGTAGATTGTCAAAATCACAAATACTGTTTATGATTTCTAAAAAATGTGTGGTTTTTTAATGAAAATTTTTCAATGTGATATTTTTATTAGTAGACCTAAATATCTTCTCTGTAAAAAGGCAGCCTATGTTGAGTAATTAATGTTTCAGTATCTTATTTTATTTGGGAATGATCTAGATATTTAAACGGAAAAGAACATGGCAACCCACTCCAGTATTCTTGCTTAGAGAATCCCATGGACAGAGGAGCCTGGTGGGCTGCTGTCCATGAGGTTGCACAGAGTCGGACACAACTGAAGCAACTTAGCATGCATGCATGCACTGGAGAAGGAAATGGCAACCCACTCCAGTGTTCTTGCCTGGAGAATCCCAGGGATGGAGGAGCCTGGTGGGCTGCTGTCTGTGGGGTCACATAGTCGGACACGATTGAAGCAACTTAGCAGCAGCAGCAGCAGATATTTCATAATTTCCATCATTTCATTTAATTTAGCAAAACTATAAATATTAAGTCATCTAAAATCTGGAGAAATTATTTTTAAGTAGACAAACCGTAAGACATAATTATTCTTAAAGAATTTACCTCAAAATTGTTACTCTGTTTATATCTGTTGAATTATAGTTATGTTTAGATTACCATGAAAACTAATGAGACATTACACAAAATAAGCCATCATTTCAAGATTTTTTTTTTTGAAAATTTTATAACAGAGATAGTATGACCTATTTAACTTTTGGTAAACCTAGGTGCAATAAAAGTAAGAATGGTCTGTATTCATTAAACCAACAAATTTAAACTTTAAAACTGATTCAGTTCAGTTCAATTCGGTCGCTCAGTCGTGTCTGACTCTTTGTGACCCCATGAATCGCAGCACGCCAGGCCTCCCTGTCCATCACCAACTCCCGGAGTTCACTCAGACTCATGTCCATCGAGTCAGTCATGCCATCCAGCCATCTCATCCTCTGTTGTCCCCTTCTCCTCCTGCCCCCAATCCCTCCCAGCATCAGAGTCTTTTCCAGTGAGTCAACTCTTCACATGAGGTGGCCAAAGTACTGGAGTTTCAGCTTTAGCATCATTCCTTCCAAAGAAATCCCAGGGCTGATCGCCTTCAGAATGGACTGGTTGGATCTCCTTGCAGTCCAAGGGACTCTCAAGAGTCTTCTCCAACACCATAGTTCAAAACCATCAATTCTTCGGCACTCAGCTTTCTTCACAGTCCAACTCTCACATCCATACATGACCACTGGAAAAACTATAGCCTTGACTAGACGGACCTTTGTTAGCAAAGTAATGTCTTTGCTTTTCAATATGCTATCTAGGTTGATCATAACTTTGCTTCCAAGGAGTAAGCATCTTTTAATTTCATGGCTGCAGTCACCATCTGCAGTGATTTTGGAGCCCCAAAAAAGAAAGCCTGACACTGTTTCCACTGTTTCCCCATCTATTTCCCATGAAGTGATGGGACCAGATGCCATGATCTTTGTTTTCTGAATGTTAAGTTTTAAGTCAACTATTTCACTCTCCTCTTTCACCTTCATCAAGAGGCTTTTGAGTTCCTCTTCGCTTTCTGCCATAAGGGTGGTGTCATCTGCATATCTGAGATTATTGATATTTCTCCCGGCAATCTTGATCCCAGCTTGTGCTTCTTCCAGCACAACATTTCTCATGATGTACTCTGCACATAAGTTAAATAAGCAGGGTGACAATGTACAGCTTTGACGTACTCCTTTTTCTATTTGAAACCAGTCTGTTGTTCCATGTCCAGTTCTAACTGTTGCTTCCTGACCTGCATACACATTTCTCAAGAGGCAAAACTGATTATTAGTATAATATTGACTATTTCCCAGATCACAAGAACTTGAAATTTATTTGGGTTGGCTTTCTTTTAAGTAACTTAATTAAAAAACTTTTTTTTTTTTTCAAGATTTTTTATTTTTAATTTTTTGGCCAAGCCCTGCAGCATGTGGGATCTTAATTTGCTGACCAGGGATCATCCTAGGCCCCTTGTCAGTGAGCACGTAGAGTCCTAACCACTGGACTGCCAGGCAATTTGCAGGCTAGTTTTTTATTATATTTTTAAAATATCAATTTGTAAGTGATTACTTTGTCAACAAAGGTCCGTCTAGTCAAGGCTATGGTTTTTCCAGTAGTCATGTATGGATATGAAAGTTGGACTATAAAGAAAGCTGATCACAGAGGAATTGATGCTTTTGAACTATGGTGTTGGAGAAGACTCTTGAGAGTCCCTTGGACTGCAAGAGTTCCAACCAGTCCATCCTAAAGGAGATCAGTCCTGGGTGTTCATTGGAAGGACTGATGCTAAAGCTGAAACCCCAATACTTTGGCCACCTGATGCGAAGAGCTGACTTGTTGGAAAAGACCCCCTGATGCTGGGAAAGATTGAAGGTGGGAGGAGAAGTGGACGACAGAGGATGAGATGGTTGGATGGCATCATGGACTCAATGGACATGAGTTTGGCTAAACTACGGAAGTTGGTGATGGACAGGGAGGCCTGGCATGCTGCGGTCCATGGGGTTGCAAAGAGTCAGACACGACTAAGCACATGAACTGAACTTTTACATCAGTTAAATATAGCTTTTTTATATGTGTAATTTTGATAATATTATCTGGAGTTAGGAACATATCATATGTATAATGTACACATAGAAATATAAAAAGACATAACTAGAGACCTCATAGCTTCATTTGAAAACTTAGTTATGTATCAGTTATTGCATTATAAATTTACTAGTTTATAAATAACAATTTGAATAAGTTAAATATATTTGCTCAGATGACTAAAGCTTTTCACTGTTTGTGAAGAATATTTTAAAGTTTGTATTTGTCCTTGATAAATCCTGAAGGAGGCTGTGAATTAGATATGATGAGGGATGCTTTCTAGCAGTTTGAGTTCAGGAAAGCCTGTTTCTCTCTCTTTCTCTCTTTCTTTTTTTTTTGGTGCAGGTTCTACCTGATTGAGCTAATTCATAAGCTCAGTCTTAGGTCCTTGTGGGATGTACTTATGTTTCTGATATGTAGAGATTTGTAAGACAAGACAGTTGCTTTTAATTCCTCAGAGAACTGGTCTGTCACCTATATGGTATTGAAAGATTGATTTGCCCAACTACATTTTCTTTATTTGCTTCTTTATATCAGTAAAAAGATTTCCAACTACAGTGAAAATCAAGAGTTATATGTTCTAGAACTTTAGGGTTCAGTTTATCCTGCTTTCCAAACTTTGCACAAGCTATTCAATAAAGGCCCTCTTTTTTGAGTATACAAATTAAACCCAGAGCAGTTCACTCTAGGGGCTAAAAGTCTTCATTATTTTTATTAACTCCTGAATATTAGCCCCCAGTTTTATTTCATATTGTGTGGGCTCAGGTAACCCTATTGATTTTCCTTAGTGTGTTTAATCAATGTTGCCTGAGGGGCAGATTTATAAGCCCTATCTTACACCAGGCAAGGGTGACCTAAGTTTATTCCATAATATAATTGGCAGAAGAGATTTAACCATCTTATATAAAGCCCATTTAAACATACCAACTTTTATAAACATTCATCTCAATTCTCTCAGCTCTTATATCTGTAATTTTAACCTCCATTAAGTCCCCATCAACCTGTCTTGGTCTTACACAGAGTCCCAGAAACATTTCTTTTTATCTCCCTGACCACGTTATCTATCTTTATATAAAAGGCTTTGGGTTTCCCAGCCGAGGGGTTGAGCCAAGGGACTCAGGCCTTTCATTGATATTTTAACTTGATTAATTGGCCTAACTGTTGCCCCAAGCAATTGAATTTTCTAGCAGCCTTTTAAATATGTATATGTTTTGCTGTGCTTAATTTTGCTCAGTGTGTCTGACTCTTTGCGACCCCATGGAGTGTAGCCCACCAGGCTCCTCTGGCCATGGGGGATTCTCCAGGCCAGAATACTGGAGTGGGTTGCCAGGCCCTCCTCCAGGGTATCTTCCTAACCCAGGGATTGAACCCAGGTCTCCTGCATCATAGGCAGATTCTTTACTGTCTGAGCCACCAGGGAAGCCCAAACTGGGGTAAATAGAGTGGACTTGTTTGGGGTTCTTTAATGATGGGGACCGATAGGGAGTCCCTTTGGCCATCCAACCTTAGCATTGTATCAAAATGTTTGTTTTGATACATGTATTTATTGGTTTATTTATCCCATTTCTTAACCATCTAAAGATTTTTACTGTTTTGGAACAAGTCTCTTTAAAATTTCTTCCTTGTTGGGAAGATGTCTCTAGACTTTCTCTGCAGTTTTTTCTTATTCCTGTTAATCAACCTAACTTAACAATCTAATGCTTTTATTAGCATCTGTAAGACCCGTTGAGGGGAAATTGACCACAAATTTAGTTTCCCAAACTTTTTTGTTGTTGCTTTTTGTTCGTTTAAACTAAGGGAGTTATTAAGGTTAGCCATTATATTTTTTTGTATCCACTTTCTACTTTGGTCTTTTCATAGGTGCCAGTAATCCAGCTGTTAATAGTGAGAGTTCTCTAAAAATTTCCCAGTTTAGAAGTTTCTTCAATTTTAATCTCCATTGTCTGGCCATTGCCAGAGCTCTCATAACACAGGGAGGAAAAAAAAGTCTTAAGATCAGGTAAAACATTTATATCTCAAAGACACAGTGGGAGAAATGCTAGTTCCTCCTTTGAAAAGTTTTTTGTTCCTTTAAGGTCAGAATTCCGAGAAGATGTTTTATCAAGCTGGCTTTTTCTAGCTGCACACATGCACACAAAAATTAACTTTGGAGTGTTAAAAGAACCCACATTTGGTCCTTTTTAAGGTGAGGTTTCCTTTAATTCCCAACAAAGCAGGTACTTGTAGGAATAAATTCTGTTCATACATAATAAAGTCTTCCCAGCGTCTCTCAACTGTGGTAATCCAGTTTTCAACTGAGCAAAATCTTTCCCTTGTCAGTTCATCTGGGATAACCCAGGTACCTCTTCTTGAAATTAAGTTCAAGGAAAATCTCCTCCAGCGAGGATTTTATTCACCATCAAATAAAACTAAGGATAATCAGCCAATAGTGGAGATCCAGGACCCAGAAGAGATTTACCTAAATTCATATGGACTCTGAGGAGGTGGCTAGGCACAAGAGGTCTTTGCTGGTACCAAGGCTCCAGATTCTTGTAGCGTTCGGGTGAGGGAGAGAAGTCTGCTCTGGGTCCCTTTGTTGCTAACTAAAGCGGTCGACTGAAGAAAAACGCATAACCTAAAAGTTGCAAGTTAAGTTTTATTTGAGGATCTTACTGAGGACTGTGGTTCAGGAGACAGCCTTTCAGATCACTCTGAGGAACTGCTCCAAACACAAAAGAATAAGGGAGTAGCCAGGGTATTTAGGAGATTTTGCTGAAACGAAAAACAACAACAGGAAAAACCAAACCATGTAGTCAAACATCAAAGATAGTCACAAAAAATAGACATTACTAGTTAATGATTTTAGTGCTTTTCTGTATGAGAAGATACAAGACTCTGGGCTCATTGTAATTATTCCTTAGATATGCATCTTAACTTATCTAGGGCCAGTGCCCAGAACACACAATGCTTCCTTTTTTTCTCTATCCTAATTTCTCCTCAGCTGTACCTGGGGGGTTTGGGGAATGCGACTGCAGTGGCTAATGGCTTGATCCTTGTTTACTGGAATAAGAGGCAACATTCTTTGTTTACTAGAATGGCAGGCAACATTCCCTGTCCACGTCCACGTCTGTCAGTTTCCTCTTAAATGTAAATGAGTGTGAATGTAAATGTAAAATGAATATAAAATGTAAATGAGTTTCCATGGACCTGAAGCTGGACCATTACTATACTTGCCCTTGTTTTCCCTTAATTGGGCAAATTTGGGGGAGGTTGAGAGTGAGATTGCTTTGAAATGGGGCAAACAGTAGAGAGTCATTATAAAACTCCCATTGGCTGTGACCTTGCTGTGGGAATAGGTGCCTTTTGCTTGTTGGAATGCTGGATCTTCCTTGCTCTACCAGCCCCACTCTTTTGTGGATAAAGGCTGCACACCAAGGGTAACCGGCATCCTAAGATATATATCTGAATACACTCTTCCTTAGAAACCAGATAATGTTTTTACATACAGTTTCAGAGTGCTTGTTTTGTGTCTGGTGTTGTATTTAAGAGGCTTCCCTGGTGGCTCAGATGGTAAAGAATATGCCTGTAGTGCAGGACCTAGCTGTCATAGGTAGGACAGTGTCCACATCTTGGCTCTTGAATGACTACAGTAGCCTCTATGTAGTCTCCCTGCTCTGCTCCTGTCTCCAGCACCCCCACCCCCACCCCCAAGTCAGAGTGATCTTTTTAAACATAATTAGATTATGTTATTCCTCCACCGAGAAGCCAAGCAAAGTTCTTACAGTGGCCTGAGGTATGGACACTGCCAGAATTGACCTGAACCTCTGACTTCATATCCTATGCTCTCCCTCCCTCTGCTTCAGTCCCCTTGGCCGTGCTCTTCCTCAGGCTAGCACTTGATCTTGGCATCACAACTCCAGAGAGCCACCCTCAGGTTTCTGCTCAAAGACCTCATTGGGAAGGCCTTCCCTGACTTCATTTCCTCCTTCACTTTTATTTTTTTCTCTTTAGCACTGCTGACTCTGACGTTTTTCATCAAAAGGAAAAAGGAATAGGAGTTAGGGACATACCCCCATGCAGTCAAAAATCCATTATAACTTTTGACTCCTCCAACATTTAACACATATTTTATATGTTATATGCATATCTACATATATTTTATCATTGATGACATATCTAACTTTCTTGTTTTTTTTCAATATTTCAAATTTTTTCAAATTGTTGCAAATATTGAAAAAAAAAATCTTCCAATATATTTATTGAAAAGAAATCCACAATATAAGTGGACCTGCACAGTTCAAATCTGTTTGTTCAAGGTATGGCCAAACGCAAGTTCATATGCTCGACACACAGTAAGGCCAAGCTGAAACACTGGAGTTTGGAACAGAGAAAAGTTTATTGCAAGGACCAAGAAAAGAGAATGGGTGGCTGTACTCAAAAGATGTGAACTCTCTGATGGCTTTCAGGAAAGTGTTTTTATAGGCAAAATTTGGGGTGAGGGCTGCAGGGTGTGTGACTTCTGATTGGTTGGTGATGAGTTAGCATGGTGGTGTTTCAGAAATCTTGTGCTCAGCCTGAAGTTACTGTTGTCCATCCTGGTGGGGGCCTTAATTCCTATAGAAAAACTCAAAGATATTGTAATGTATATCCCTTGAGGAGGAACCAGGACCCTGCTCCTTGGCTGTCCTATAGTTTCTTGACTGCCTTTCCTTGGTTTCTGCATTCCTTCACTCTTCTAATTAGCAACCATTTGAATCTGCCCTTTGAAACTCAGGGAAGGTCTGAGAAACTGAAATTTTTTCCCTACAAACAAGAAATGGGATACAGAGAGACTTTTGTATGCAAGAGGGCCACACAGGGTCCTGCCAGGTTTCAAGGGTCAGTTATAGTTGCATTAGGTACACTTGTATCTATTTAAAGAGAGGATTAGGATTAAATGGAGGGACCTCCCTGGTGGTCAAGTGATTAAAACTCTGCCTTCTAATGTAGGGGGTGTGAGTTCAATCCGTGGTCAGGGAACTAAGAACCCAGATGTCTCAGGGTGCGGCCAAAAAGTAAAAAAATAGTAATAATAAAAAAATTTTTTTAAAGATTAAATTAAAAAAGGGACAGGAAACAGATCTATGGTTGTCATGGGCTGGGGTGGGAGAGGGAATTTCTTTGGGATGATAGAAATGGTCTTTGTCCTACTTTTCATGATTACATGTCTGTATACATCTTCAAAGTCCAAAAACTGTACTTAAAGAGGATGTTTGATGGTCTACAACACTGTTTACTATTGACACGTTTTGAATAAACATGACAAAAAACAGAGATTAGGCTGAACCATGAGTAGAGTTGGTGTTATGTTGGAAGGAATGTTATATGTACCAAAACATTCCCCCTCTTGTTTGTTATCTATTCCTTTTTCCTCTGTGTTTTGTGTGTGTTAGTCACTCAGTTGTGCCCGACTCTTTGTGACCCCGTGTACTGTAGCCCACCAGGCTCCTCTGTCCGTGGGATTCTCCAGACAAGACTATCAGAGTGGGTTGTCATTTCCTTCACTAGGGGATTTTCCTAACACAGGGATCAAACCCGGGTCTTTACCATCTGAGCCATAAGTCACCAATTCTCCGTGGATCCCTCACTGGTCTTACTGCGTATCTCCTCAGTGCAGGAAGGACGGGGATCTGTAGAATGAGGGAGGAGATGGCTGAGGGGACCTGTGGAGCTTCCAAAGTCAAGTCTTAGCTCCCTACAGGGCATACGTCACTCTCTGATGAGCTTTGCTGCCTCTCCAGCCTAATTTTCTTACTGCCCTTTCCCCAAAGCTGAACTTTAATATAATGAACTTACCAACTAAAAAAAGTCACAACCTAAAAGTTGAGGGTTATGCTGCATTTGGTGGGAATTTTTAGGACTTCAGGACCGGGAGGCAACATTTCAAGTAGCCTTGAGAGAACTGCTCTGAGGAGGCAGGGTGGAGGAGTCAGGTTATATAGACCTTGGCAACGAAGGACAGGTAGTCTGAACATCAAAAGTATTTTTGTGAATTAAAGAAAACCAGCTATCTCAAGTTAAGGAATTTAGCACTTTTCTGTATATGGCAAGATGCAAGCCTCTGAGCTCACTGAAGTCTTTCCTTTCCTATGTATCTCAGCTATCTGGGGCCAGTATCTTGTGGTTTTTCACATCCTGAGTTCTCCTGGGCTCCCCATAGGGAGTGGCTGCAGCCTGAAGGCTGCCAGATCTTGCTGGTGTTCTTCTCCTTCCTGGGTGCCCTGGAGGGCTGGGATCACTGGTGACTGTGACCTCATTGTTTACTGATATGGCAGGAAGTACTCCATTTCTCAAACAGCATGCATTTCCCAAAGCAATCTCTTTCAGTTTAATGATTTTGCTTTCCTTTACTAGGTCAACTTTCTTTTCTCTTCTCTCCTTCCTATATAACTGGTTAGTCTCCTTTAGTAGGCCACTTCTAACCACTGTGACCCCCACCCCCACCCGCCCTGCCCCAAGCCATGTATTCCCTGAGAGATGAATCTGGTCTTAATCCCTCAAGTAATTTTGAAGCTCTAGGCAAAGGGGTAGGGAAGGACATTCCTGGCTGGAAATTCTGCTTTGAAACAGGATAATTATATTTTCTCTCAACTCCACCTGGGTTAATACAGTGAGTTTTTAGGGGGTATTCATTAAGTTTTGTCCTTACCTTCCACAAAGTCCAGGTGAAATCTTTGGTGGTATTTGTGTCCTTTCTAATTTGTACATATAGTTTACTAATCCTGGCAGAATTTAACTTCTGTAGATGACCTCTCTAAATAGGGTGGTTAGTGACTTCCTCTTGTTTGTGCTCACAATATCTTTATGAAGCTACTTTGCTTAATACAGGGGTGTGGCATATTGTAATTTAGTCTTTCATTCAGCGGGAATAATTGAGAATATGATATGAGTAACCCCAAAGGATACAAGGGCTTCCCTGGTGGCTCAGAGGTTAAAGCGTCTGCCTGGAATGCAGTAGACCCGAGTTCGATACCTGGGTCGGGAAGATCCCCTGGAGAAGGAAATGGCAACCCACTCTAGTACTCTTGCCTGGAGAATCCCATGGAGGGAGGAGCCTGGTAGGCTACAGTCCATGAGGTCGCAAAGAGTTGGACACAACTGACCAACTTCACTTTACTTAAAGGATACAAAATTGATGGACATTAGGTCCCTGCTCTTACAACAGACATGTGGGCAAATTTTTAGTTTGCAAATGCATATATGGCTTTCTGAAATGGCAGGTTTGCAATAAAGTCCAAAGGAGATAACTTTAAAATATCATGATTTTACTTATAATTTGGGAGATAGCTGAAGGCCAAAAGGGCATGAGAAGAATGTTCCTGCACTGTGAGCTAGGGCTAGAAAAAACATTTTAATGATAATTTGCTTGATGAGCTGTGATCCAAATACTGGTCATACATTGTTAGATAAAGCTTTGTGACTATTATTAGAAAGCTTTGGAGGGTGGCTGGAAGGTCTATAGTTCATTTAAATTTATTATTTTTCTTTGATCAGCCCACCTTCAGTATTTGAAATTCAGAATAAAGTAGTCTGAAATTTACCATGAAAATGCTATGAAATTTATGTTATTGTTAGGGAACCATTAATTGCCCACTTTGGCAGGGCATGATAATAATTGCTTGCCTGAGTTGTCTCACAATAGGAGGTCCTGGTAAAGAAGGAGGTACTACCTCCAAAAAGTAACAGGAAAGAGTTCAGATCAGATCAGTCGCTCAGTCGTGTCCGACTCTTTGCGACCCCATGAATTGCAGCACGCCAGGCCTCCCTGTCCATCACCAACTCCCGGAGTTCACTCAGACTCATGTCCATCGAATCAGTGATGCCATCCAGCCGTCTCATCCTCTGTCGTCCCCTTCTCCTCTTGCCCCCAATCCCTTCCAGCATCAGAGTCTTTTCCAATGAGTCAACTCTTCACATGAGGTGGCCAAAGTACTGGAGTTTCAGCTTTAGCATCATTCCTTCCAAAGAAATCCCAGGGCTAATCTCCTTTAGAACAGACTGGTTGGATCTTCTTGCAGTCCAAGGGACTCTCAAGAGTCTTCTCCAACACCACAGTTCAAAAGCATCAGTTCTTCGGCGCTCAGCCTTCTTCACAGTCCAACTTTCACATCCATACATGACCACAGGAAAAACCATAGCCTTGACTAGATGAACCTTTGTTGGCAAAGTAATATCTCTGCTTTTGAATATGCTATCTAGGTTGGTCATAACTTTGCTTCCAAGGAGTAAGCGTCTTTTAATTTTATGGCTGCAGTCACCATCTGCAGTGATTTTGGAGCCCAGAAAAATAAAGTCTGACACTGTTTCCACTGTTTCCCCATCTATTTCCCATGAAGTGATGGGACCGGATGCCGTGATCTTCGTTTTCTGAATGTTGAGCTTTAAGCCAACTTTTTCACTCTCCACTTCACCTTCGGGAAAGAGTTCAGGAGGGGCCAAAAGGAGAAGGGAGGAGTCAATATATCCTACCAACCTCCCAGAATCCTTCTCGCTGAAATCCATCTTGGCTGAGAGATGTATGCGCCACCAGGGAGGACCCTGAGTCAGAATGATTGGCCAGAGACAACCTGGAAACCAACCCCATTACCATAAACACGGAGACTCTGAGCCATGTGGTGGAGCAGTTCTCCTGGGTTCCCTTCCCCTGCTGCTCTCCGCTGAGGCACCCCTCTCTAATAAAGTCTTTTGCTTTGTCAGTTCGTGTATCTCCTTGGACCATTCATTTCTTAGTGTTAGACAAGAGCTCACTCTTGGGCCCTATAAGGGGGTCCCCTTCCTGCACTCAGTAGTGAAAAATGTTTTGATAAAATGTGAATTCTGTTTGGGGACCAGATACTTCAGGGATTCATCTTGTTTGTTTTACTTGAGGAAAGTGATTTAATTCAATTTAGCTATTGTTCAAAAGACAGTTCTAAAGTAATGGAAGCATTGCCTTTTTTCAGCCATTGTATATATGATCATTTTATAGATTTGTTATTCTTAACCTGAAACATATAGCACTGTCCTATTTTTGAAATAAATATAATATCTCTTTCTCTCTCTTTAGTCACTAAGTCGTGTCCAACTCTTGAGACCCCATGGACTGTAGCCTGCCAGGCTCCTCTGTCCATGGGATTCTCCGGGCAATAACACTGGAGTGGGTTGCCATTTCCTTCTCTAGGGGATCTTCCCAACCCAGGAATCGAACCCAGGTCTCCTGCATTGCAGGCAGAGTCTTTACTGACTGAGCTATAAATATAGTATAGTTTTATGATATTTTGAAATCTAAGAATGAATTTGATAATAGCATATAGCAAGTATTTTTTTTTTTTTTTTTTTGATGCAGGATGAATATGGGAGTGCTTGGGTGTCCTCATAGTGTTCAAGTATATGTGTCTTTTATGGGGTTATAAAATTGACTGTTTATAAAGTAACCCAAGAATGAGAAAATACATTTTTAAAAAGTAAGCACTTTAGACCTGTATTGTCCTATATGGTAACTATTAACCACGTGTGGCTATTTAAGTATAAGTGAGTAAGTTAAATAACATAAAACATTCACCAGCTATATTTCAAGTGCTGAGTAGCAGCCATATGTGTCTGGTGGACAGCACTATTTTATTATCCCTATGCGTATTAATAAAGAACATGGAAAGGAGCATAGGCACTTTTCCATCTGACCTCTGATTATCTTGAACTCAAGAGAATCACTTCTTGGGCCTTATTTACAGCCTTTTTACACATAAGAAACTAGATTACCATCTATAAGATCAGTGGTTGTGTAACTTGTGAGAATGAAGGGAATTGGTAATTTTATTTTGTGTGTGTGTGGGGCTGGGGGGCGGGGGCCTGTGCTGCTAAGCATGAAGGATCTTAATTCCCTAACCAGGGATTGAATCCATGCCTCCTGCAGTGGAAGCACAGAGTCCTAACCACTGTACCATCAGGGAATTCCAGGGAGTTGGTAATTTTTATCTTGTCAAGTTATATATCTCTTAGCTGGTGCTCCCTAATCTCCACTATTTTAAACATATCCTCAGCACTCAGTCCTTGATAAATCCTTCTCTTAGCTATAGAGGAGGGGAGAAAAAAGTTTTCATTACCAGGCCCATTCCTGTGTCTCACTGTTAGCGTGTCTCACTGTTTTTCTGCAGTAGCCTCCTAACACCCTTGCTTCCACACTTGTCTCATAGTAGCAGCTAGAGTGATTTTTAAAAAACACAGTTAAGATCATGAGCCTTTCCTGCTTCAACGGCCTCAGCGGCTTCTCTTGGACTATACAGACCTTCCGCAATGGTATTTCTTCCTGTCTGTCTGTCTGACCTCGTTCTTTGTGCCGCCCTCCCCAGATCACTCTGCTGCAGCGCTGTGGGGGCCTTGAGTGCCAGATCGTTTCCTTGACCTGAAGACATCAGCCCTCTGACTCCAACGCTGCAGTGCCGATGTCAACACTGGATGTTTGCTCCAGGGTGGAACTGTTAGATCAGAGATGATGTGAAAACCCATTGATGGATAGAGGACTCTTTAAACCTCAGGGATTTATTGTGGAAGTTACAGCTCAGATTTTGAGTTCCTTTTCTAACAATGTTCAAAACTATCCTGCTTCTATTTCTGTTTGTTCATAAGTTTTGTAGCAGTCACCTGACAGTGACCCAAGAAGCCTAATTCCTTGTCAGGGTAGCGAGGTCTGGGCATCACAGTAAATAGCTGAAGAAGGTGTGTTTACCCAGCATGTCCTCTTGGCTATGAGGCAGAGTGTCACTTTTGCTATTATTATCCCTAGGGGAAAAAAAGTAAGAAGAAGGCCTGAACTCTTGACCTGAGGCTGCTCTGGCTTCTACCAGCAGGTGCAATATTTATAGCTATGGACAGCTGTCTGGCTGAGGACTTTAGAACTGAACTCTACTTTTATTACCTGTGTGCAATTTCTATTGACTTATGTACTCTGTTTATAGTAGACTGTCTGATTAAGAGTATGATAAAGAGTAAGATAGAGAAAAATGGTATTTTTTTTTTAAGCGAGTCCTATATTATTGAATTCTGCAATAGGGAGCAGAATTATATATGGTTGAGTGTGTGGGCTTCAAAGGCAGCAGGCCTATTTTGGCTTTTTTTTTTTCAATTAACTAATTTATTTTAATTGGAGGATAATTACTTTATAGTATTATGATGGCTTTTTTCATATATCAACCTGAATCGGCTACAGGTATATGTGTCGCCCCCATCCTGATCCCTCCTCCCACCTCCCTCCCCACCCTATCCCTCTGGGTTGTCCCAGAGCACTGGCTTTGGGTGCCTGGCTTAATGCGTTGAACTTGCACTGGTCATCTGTTTTACATATGGTAATGTACTTGCTTCAATGCTATTCTCTTAAATCATCCCACTCTTGCCTTCTCCCACTGAGTCTAAAAGTCCATTCAAAAGTGGTATTTTTAATGCAAGTTATCATTCTTATAATAGATATACCAGTGTCTATGGAAGAAGACTTTCCAAAAGAGTAAAAATGTACCTCATTAGTTAGAAAACAAGAAGAAGAGAGGAAAGGTGACAAAGGTAGACACAGATAGAAAAGAGATAGCTGGAAAGGGGGAAAGAATCTCGTTATTCAAAGCCGCTCAGTCATGTATGGAAGACTGTTCCAGCTGGTGAAAAGATAATCAGGCCAGTTAACAGGGCAGGCTGGTTCAGGCGAGTTGTATGAAGCCATTTGGATGCTGCTTTTATTTTTAAAGTCTTTGAAGTGGGTCTCAGATTCAGAAAATGATTTAGCACATGCTCTGGAAGCTGAACTAAACTGGAAGCAAGGAAGCAGCAACAAGGGGGGAAGTTGATTTTTGTCATAGGGAAATCTAGATGTGGTGTATATATGTATATCTGTAGGGAAAGATTAATGTTTACTTAGAGACAGTTACTTTCAGTGATTCCTCTAAAAACCCAGGATGCTGGGATAAACCCAGTATCTGGATAAACCCAGTATACTGTATACAGTATACCCAGGATACTGTATAAACTGGAGACTTGAGTACTTGAGGTTAATATGGTGCTGAGATGTGTGTTTTTAAAATTTTATTATCATTCCTATAAGTTTTTTGTTTCATCTTAGAGTAATATATTGTTTCATATTGGTGTTAGAAATAAGTTTGGTTTTTGGTATAATGTGCTTCAGCTGGATGGTATACTTCAGTTATGCCTGCTCATCTCTTGATTTGTGACACATGAATTACTAAGACCCTGTACTAAGCATCTCCTATTCCTAAGCACCTCCTAGCAATGTGAATTACTAACTTAATCCTATCACAGTGAAGACGAACTCAGTATGCACATACTTCTAGAATTGTGGTTGTATTTATCTGTTCTCTATCTTGGATGGATGGATGGGTATGGATGATCTTTCTTGGGTACTATAGTTCCAGTTGGTGCCTTTTATTAACAGAAAATCTCACAAAGATTTTGTATTAATGTTTGTCTTGAGCCAATGGCCTATTTAAATTTAGGTGGGATGTTATTTGATTCTCTTAATGAGCCTTGTGGAATAGGAAATGACAACCCACTTTGGTATTCTTGACTGGAAAATTCTATGGGCAGAGGAGCCTGGCAGGCTACATTCCACGGGTCGCAAAGAGTTGGATAGACTGACCACACACACACACACACACACACACACACACACAGAGCCTTGGGAGATTGTTAGAAAGTGTCCTTACGCACACACGCACACACACACACAGCCTTGGGAGAGTGTTAGAAAGTGTCCTTGGAGCCTGAACATCAAATGGGGAATGGCAAGAGAAGCAATTGCTCGTGTCAGGCTAGTATAGTTTGGCTTTTGAAGACATGGGGGATGGCTTAAGAAGTTTACAAAGTCAATATGCAAGGTCTCTATAGTTATTTGCACCTTGAGCCTTCACTTTCACTGCTTTCAGAGAGTAGGGCTTGAGCTAGTTATTACCATTCATTGTGCTCACAGATTAAAACTAGGCTCTTTTAATTTCCTGGGTGCCAGTCTATAAGTGGTTTCCTACTTTTGCAGTTTCCAAAGTGGAATATGTTTTAAATGTGATAACAATAGAGCAGTTTCCAGCTATAGGAAGAATTACAGATTATTTTGATTTGGGGGAAGTTCTACTACGATATGCTCAGGTGTGTGTGGTTTTCTTATGCATATCCTGTCTTGGTTCCTGGAGCTCCTTCAGTCTGTGGCTTGATACCTTCAGTTTTGGAAAATGCTTGGCCAATATTTCTTCAAACACTGATTCTGCTTCATTTTTATTTTCTCTTTTTCAGGTCTCCAGTTACATGTATGCCAGATCTTTTTCATCACATTTCATATGTTTCTTAGCTCTTTTATGTAGTTAAAAAAAAAAAAGCTACTTCTTCATTCTCTTCAGTCTGAAGTTTTTTGTTTCTTTTCCATGCTGATAATTTTCATACACTCTTCAATCTGGATGTTTTCCACATGGAAGTCTGTCAGTTCACTAATTCTTTCCCAGTCTGTATCTAAACTGCTATTAAACTCATCTACTGATTTTTTAAAAACTATAGATTAGTTCTTTGGTGATAGCCTATCTTTTCATTTATTTTCTTAGACATATTACTCAGTTATTTTAACGCAGATGTCTGATGACTCCAACGTGCAATACTTATGGGTCTACTTCTATTTTCTTGTTTTGGAACATTAGGTCTTATTTTCTGGCGTGCTTGGTAATTTTTTATTGAAAATTTGGATGATGATGACTTTGGAATAGATTTAAATTTCTTTTAGCAAAATATGAGTGGATCACATTGCTTGAGTAAAGGCTGGTCTGCTTCTAGGTTGCTCATATTTCCAGGTCATAGCCCTACTGGTACGATCTCAAAAACTTGGTGTTTTCAACTGGTAAACTCACAGCTCCAAACTTTGTCTCCCTGTTAATGAGCTGCTACTGCTGCTAAGTTACGTCAGTTGTGTCTGACTCTGCGACCCCATAGACGGCAGCCCACCAGGCTCCTCCATCCCTGGGATTCTCCAGGCAAGAACACTGGAGTGGGCTGCCATTTCCTTCTCCAATGCATGAAAGTGGAAAGTGAAAGTGAAGTCGCTCAGTCGTGTCTGACTCTTAGTGATCCCATGGACTGCAGCCTACCAGGCTCCTCCATCCATGGGAGTTTCCAGGCAAGAGTACTGGAGTGGGTGGCCAGTGCCTTCTCCGCCTATTAATGAGATGCTACTTAAATATATTCATTCAGCTTTTGAGCAGCTCTTTCTGCCTGGTTTTTCTGGGTTTTGCCCCATGTATGTGTAATTTGCCTCAAGAATGCTGGGCATGGAATGCTTCATCTTTTCTCTTTTCCAGAATTTTAGATACTTAAGTCCTGGCTGCTTTGGTTACACCCATCAGAAAACATTCTTCAAAGAGCTGCATCTTGTATTTTGTCTGCTTCTACAGTTGTCCTTAGGAGGATGATTGGTTTGGACAAGCTACTCTACAGTAGCCAGAGAGAAAGTTCTTCATTGATTACTTTGATTTTTAAGAATTAAAACCAAGTTTATGGAAGTTTCATTTTTCAAAGCTATTGCACAAGCTGTTAAGTTCACCTTAAGATCCTACTCTAAATCCTTATAAAGGGGCCTTTTCTAACTTGTTAAATGAAATATTTTAAACTTCATTTATAAATTTAATACTCACTTGTTGTTTTAAATTCTTTAACTACTTAACTCTTGGTTTGATCTTCTCAATCATTTTTATACATAATTCTAAACCTTCCTAGAATTTATATGTTGCCCATTAAGAAAATGAGTTTATCATTCCAAACAATTTTGGAGTTTGTCTTCTTAGTTGATTAAAGGAACATAGCAACCAGAGATGTAAAGTCAGGAGCTTTAAATTCAAAGAAATGTCTCTTGTCACTGACTGCTTGGCCACCCCCCTTTTTGTAATATCTATGTCATACACTCAAATAAGAATGGAGTGATGGTGATCATGTAGCCTGTCCCTGATCTTGAGTCATATTAATAATATATTTTTTAAGTCAGCTCTAACTCCCATTTATCTTTTGCTGTTTCATGAGTTTTGAGTAATTTTCATACTCTCCCTATTTACTTGTTAGATGTTTAATTGACATCTAATTGGAGTTTATATATTCGGAGTTGTGTCTGCCTCCCTAATGTAGGTTCCAAGCTTGTTATTGTTGTTGTGATATGGCCTATTCATTGGAAATGGAGCTGCTTATTGCATTGAAGTTTAAAATGGACTTGTTTTAAAATTTTAAAAATACATTTAATTGTATTAAATGTATTAAATTACTTAAACATGTTATCAATATAAAATGACCAATAAGGCATTTTACATTAAACTTTTTTTGATCTCTAAAATTTTTAACAAATTGAAATAATTGACATAATAACATTAGTTTCAGGTGTACAACATAATGACATAATATTTGTATATTTTGTGAAGTGATCACCAAAATAAACCTACTTAATATCCATCACACACAAAAGTCACACATTTTTTTCTTCTTATGGTGAGGACTTTTAAGATCTCTCTTGGCTACTTTCAAATATACAATACAATATTATTACCTATAGTTACTGTGCCACACATTATATCCCCAGGTCTTATTTATTTTATAACTGGAAGTTTGTACCAAAGCAGTTTTGTTTTAAGTGTATTGTTAACTACTGTTTACAGTCTCATTTACCTGGACTATCAACTTATTGTTGCTTTTCCCTCCACAGGAAGGCGGAAATGCTCAAAATGTCTTCCAATAGTTACGAGGTTTCTATCCCAATGTCAAAAAAACTCAACGGCATTCCAGAGACAACCTCTAAGGACCTGCAGACATTAACTGAAGGAGCTGTGTTAAGTTTTCATAACATCTGCTATCGAGTAAAAGTGAAGACTGGCTTTCTACTTTGTCGGAAAACAATTGAGAAAGAAATACTAGCAAATATCAAGTATGTGCTTGAACTTTTATTTAAGTAGGTTCATTGACATGCAGATTTTGGCAGGTTTTGCTTATTGCACATAAAGGTGTGCGAGTCTATACAGATATATAGACACATGCTTTCATTTCATTTGACTAAACTAGCAGTGAAAGGGTTGGATCACATGTTAAGTATATATAAATATAAGACTATAAACTAAGTCTAAGATAGAAACTATACTTAGCTTAGGTTATGCAGTTGAAGTCCAAAGTGATAAGAGAATTTAGGATCCAAATTAATATTTAATTATAGTTTAGAATCCAAGTTAATACAAAACTTTGATTCTTCATTCTCTTCATCCAGCAACTAATGCATTAAATGGTGGCAAAGTGGGCAATAGAGTAGGAAGAAAATGAGCACTTAGTATCTACTGGGTCCCAAGATATCTTTTTCATATATCATAGCCTTTAGGGTTTTACTGTTTTTCTGAATTCTAGAAAATATGAGCTGGATTCTTCCTCTCTGTGGAGTGGAAAGTGCATCTGGGTTTGCTTAGATAGCACAGCCTATGTGTTTTGTTAATTTTTTGTTTAATAGGGGAATAATTATTCCTAGATAAAGCAAACAGCTTTTTCTGGCTTTCTAAGACTGGAGGAATGGTTTATTAAGAACCCTTTGGCCAGGTACGGCTACAAACCTGTATGGAATCAGATGCTTCTCACGTTTTCTTAGTGCGTTATATGCGACTGTGGTCTTTTCTATTACTGGCAGCCGACTGCTTCCAGAGGGCTAGAAAATGACAAATAGGGGAGAGAATTTAGGGATGTGGGTTGGGAAAAAACATGAGGGATCTAAAATTGATTAGGTTGCCAGAAGGGAATAAATTTTTCTCTATGCAATAACACAGATTATACCACCTTCTTATGTTGAGAAACTCTGTGTATCGGGAGAGGAATAATTGATGAAAAGCTTTTATCTTCTGTTCCATATCTAGACTAGCGTTGACTGACCTTTCTGTAAAGCTTACTTTTTTTTTTTTTGGTAGAGCATAATAATCAAGAAAAAAGCTGGTCACTTCAGATTTTGTGCTGATAAGTGGAAGGTAACAAATGATTTGAATATGTACAGGTTGGTAAAATATACACTGCTCCAGGGTACATTTACCTTGCTTATGCTTTAAAGGTAGTAAATTAGTAACTTGATATACTAAAAGCGTCATCTGCTCAAGCCTTTATAATGTTTTTATGGTTCAGTGGTGTGCATTTTAGCAACAGATGAGTTCATCCTTACATGCATTCCTAGGTTCATAAAAACTCAGTCAAATCTTGTAATCATTTCAAATTTTACAGTTAAAAGGATACAAGGTTGTTTTTGTTTTTTTCTTGCTTGCTCACACTACTGGTTTAGGCAGTAGTGTCTTTTATGTTCTCCCTATCTGCTGGCTTCAACTAAGTAGAGTTTCTGGGATGTGGAAAAGGGTGCTCTGATTTATCTCATATTTGATTCATGTTTGATAGCACCATCAGCATTCAAAATAGTAACTGTGTTCCAGAAAAGCTGATGAGGATCTTGATTTTTTGTTTTTCCTTTGGACATTTTATAATTTCACCTGTAGAATCAATATAGACTCTCATTTCCCTCTGGGGGAGAAGATGCTAAAATAAAATCTGACTGTATGAATTCAAAAAGATGAGATTTTACTTCCTTATAAAAATCTTCCTGCTTAGTTTTTCTCCATACCCAGCAGCTGAACTTTTTTCTCACCAAAGCTGAAGATTTCTAGAAAAAGTGATCCATTCCAATGGCTGTGTGGCTATCTTATGTTCAGGGAAATCCATTATACTATTTGGGAATTTTTTAAATTAATAATTTATTGTGAGATCATTTCAAGTTTAAACCTTGTGGAATATAGCCCTCTCACCCAGATTCCCAGCTGTGAATATTTCACTGCATTTGTTCATCACTTTGTTTCTTTATCTACCCATTGTCACTAATACTTTTCTAAACCACTTGAGAGCCAGCGGTCTGTATGATGCTCCAGTATTCCTAACTCCTCCAATGTATATTTTCTAGAAATAGTGACCCTCTCTTAGATAAACACAGGTCATTGTCTATAATAAGCTCAGGGGAAGTGTAGCTTCATAATGAATGCAGTGATGGTTCTTATGGAGCCTTGGTAAACCATGCTCTTCACATGGTTGACTGGCCACCAACCACATCATGTCTCTTCAGTCTCATCCAAGCTGGTTTATTCCTGTCCCGCCCCTTAATCTTGGTCATCTGATTATGTTAATGTCTCCCAGCCTTCTTTACCATATGTCACCGTTTTCCCCTTTGTAATTGACAAATTTTATGAGAGAGATACTGTGACATTATTCCAAAATTCTATTTCTCATTAAACTTCAACCCACCAGCTCTAGCCCCCATTGATGGCCCCTGCCTGTATCAGCAGGAACAATCTGCTTTGGTAGTTAATTATTCTATATTTACCAAAATGTGACTTTCTGTTTTCATCCATCTCTTCTATATGTATTAGTTTGCATTCTAGTAAAAGGAAGAACTTCATTCACCATCTCTTATATTTGTATTTGTATAAATATAGACCCATAGATTTGTATTTTATTCAATAGCATTCAATAGTAGTGCACTCGGAGAAGGCAATGGCACCCCACTCCAGTTCTCTTGCCTGGAAAATCCCATGGATGGAGGAGCCTGGAAGGCTGCAGTCCATGGGGTCACTGAGGGTCAGACACTACTGAGCGACTTCACTTTCACTTTCCACTTTCATGCATTGGAGAAGGAAATGGCAACCCACTCCAGTGTTCTTGCCTGGAGAATCCCAGGGACGGGGGAGCCTAGTGGGCTGCCGTCTACGGGGTCACAGAAAGTCGGACACGACTGAAGTGACTTAGCAGCAGCAATAGTAGTGCACTATTGTCATTATTTGTCTTGATACTCTTATTGTTCCTAATTTGGTCAGTGAGAAACTTTCATGGTAGGCTCTGTATTTTTTTAACTCATTCTTTTGACATATTCTCATTCTTTGAATATTTTGTTGGATAGCAAGAGGTTTCAGACTCATTGTGTACTTAACTTGTGTCAGACCTGGAAGCAGCTGATGTTCCTTTTTGTGGAGAATGGAAATAATTATACACCAAGATCTGGGTGCTTGGAATGTTTATTGCTATTAGGGTTTAGACTTCTTATAGCTTTTAGACTTCTTAGTGGACAGACCCAGGGAACATATGTATGTTTCAGTATATGCACATGTGTACTTATACATATATCTAAAACTTTCTACATCTGTGTATGTAGATTAAAACCCATGACTTCTCATTATTACGTTCTCCAATTTTTATCTAATACTCCAATGTTCTTTCCACATACCCATGTTTGTGAAACATCATTTCAGAATGTGACAAGCCTGGTTCTCATTGTCTTTGAGTTACCTATTGGTTTACTCAATCAATATTCTTATTCTTCAGTATAAGGAGACTCCTGCACCTTCACCTGTTGCTCCTCTTCCTCCCACCTCCCTTTGCAGCCTATGTTCTTGGATACTGGCATTGCTGTACATCTACCCTCTTTCATCACCTTCCTACTGAGAAGGGAAGTGGAAGTCTAATAGAAATGACTGATATATTTGAACATCAAATAACAAATAGGGAATATAACTAAGTTTTTTCCCAATCAGACAAAACCTATTTTTCATAAACTTTTCCTACTTCTTTTTAAAAAAATATTTATTTATTTGACTGTATTGGGTCTTAGTTGTGTCATGCAGGATCTTTCATTGTGATGTGCAGGCTTTCTAGTTGTGTGGGCTTAGTTGCTCTGCAGCATGTGGGATCTTGGTTCCTTGACCAGGGATTGAACCCACGTCTCTTGCATTGCGAAGCAGATTCTTAACCTCTGGACTATCAGGGAAGTCCCTTTCCTATTTCTTGACATTAGTTTTTATTGAAAATATTTCTTTTGATTTTCCTATAAGTAATTGTCATTTATGGAAATGTGGAGACTCATTTATTCAACAAATGTCCAATATCTACTATGTACTTGACATTGTGCAAGATGCTAGTGACAGATGTGTCCTCTGTCCTCAGAAACCTTTTATTCGGATGGGGGACTCAGACAACTAGCATACCTCACTGTGTCATTCTATTGTAATAGAAGGGTTAGAAGACACTGTGGATATCACTAACCCTAAATCAGAGGTTTGGAGGTGTGGAGAGAGAAAAGGTGAAAATTGTATATGTGCACACTCATGTGTGAGTGTGTGTGTGTGTGTGTGGGTAGAGGATGGAGAAAGGTCATGTTCCAGGCAGTGGGAATGGCATTGACTACAACCCAACACCAAAGGATTAACCCATTACCCACTAAAAAGTAATACATGTGATGTGAATCTTTTAGCTAGGTTTCATTTCATGTATCAGTATTTAGGTGGTCTACCCATTGTAAACCACTGTGCTACATGCTTTGGGGGTGGGGGATAGGACAAGGTGACATAATTCTTGTTGGCAAAGTTTTACGGTATAAAGAGGGGAACTTTCCTGCATATAAATGCTGTGAAGCAGTACCTAAGGGGGGGAATTGGTTTTGAGGGATGACAGTAGGGCAGAGGGCAGGGTGGGGAAACAAGGGAAGTTTAGACCATAGACTACTTTATGGGCCATCCATCTGTGTTGCAACTACTCATCTCTGTTGTTGTAGCATGAAAGCAGCTATAGATAACATGTACATGAATGAATGTACTCTGTTCCAGTAACACTTCATTTATGGAAGCAGAAGACAAGTGACCAGCTGTACTAGAATGTAAATTCCACTCAGACTAGGACATTGATTCTCAACTTTGACCTGTGTCCTAGAAGAGTATCTTGTTATACACAGTAGACACTGGATAACTGTGTTGAATGAATGAAGGGAGAATTAGCCACTGCTCCACACTGGAACTGTTGCAGTTGTGATTGTCTGCTATTGTTGTCTCCAAGAACCTGTAAAATTCTCTCTTAGAATGTTTATATTCAGTTCAGAATTAATTATTTCAGATTGCTTGATCTTAATTTGAGGAGATATTTTTAAAACCTGGAAAGATTTTCTGACAATTAAATCTTTTTCTTTTTTAATTTATTTATTTGGCTTCACTGATCTTAGTTGCAGCATGTGGGATCTAGTTCCCTGATCAGGAATTGAACTGCCCCTTGCATTGAGAACATAGGGTCTTAGCCACTGGACCACCAGGGAAGTCTTAACAATGATGTCTTAATGAATAACAAGCTTATATCGGGTACATTAAGAGCTATTGATAAATGCATCTTGAAAGTTCACTCAACCATTAGTATGTCTTTTACATCTGTGGGGAAAGGTCACTGAAAAAATAAGAGATTTTTCTGTTTTACAGTTTGTTCCTGGTTTACCTAACTCATTTATTTGCCAGTGTTTCAGCTGATGAGCAAAGTGAAACATACTTGTCATCCTAGTACCAGCCATTTCACAGTTTTGACGTTGCAAGCTCAAAAGTCAGTAAATGCTGAGGTCCTCTTGATTGGAAGCACTGAGGCACATTGTAAAGTTTATCGCTCACAACACTTGTGTAATCAAATAATTTGTTTCTGTGAAAATATGTGTGAATGGAATACCCTTTGGTTTTGGAACTTCCACTTGGAATAGATGCCATTTTCTCTGTGGAATAAATTTTGACTTGCCTACCAGTTTCAAAGAGAGATTGGCCTTAGTCATCAGAGTTGTGAAAGGGCTTCACAGGCCTCTTATTTCATCATGCCTTTATAACTGTGGAGGCCTTGCCCTTAATTCTTCTTTCTCCCATTCATTGTCTTTAACCATTCTACTGGCAACCTCTAGGATAAAAACCAAAATATTCATCCTCTTCTTGTGACTCAGAACCGTCAACACTACCTTAATTTTTTCCTCCCTCCTGCTTTCTGTCTGAATATTGACTACCCTCAAACATCTGCCTTGTCTGTTTGGAACATGCTGTGTGTACACCATCTCTGTATATCCTTAAAGGGTATCTACTATAGGAAGTGGCATCCACCATTTATTAAAATTGGAGGATAGTTGCTTAACGATGTTGTGGTGGTCTCTGCCATATATCAAAACAAATCAGTATACTTATATATACACACACACACACACACACACACACACACACACACAGATGCTGTGCTTAGTCACTCAGTTGTGTCTAACTCTTTGCGACCTCGTGGACTGTAGCTGCCATGCTACAGTGGGGCATGGGGATGGGGATTCTCCAGGCAAGAATACTGGAGTGGGTTGCCATGCCCTCCTCCAGGGGATCTTGCCAACTCAGGGATCAAACCCAGATCTCCCACATTGCAGGCAGATTCTTTATCATCTGAGCCACCAGGAAAGCCCAAGAATACTGGAGTGGGTAGCCTATATCTTCTCCAGGGGATCTTCCCAACCCAGGGATCGAATCCAGGTCTCCCGCATTGCAGGCAGATTCTTTACCATTTGAGCCACCAGAAAATATATATATATATATATATATATATATATGTATCTCGTCCCACCACTTCTAAACTAAGAAATAAGTATAAATTTCTACTTATACTTTACAAGAAAGAAAATGATATATCTTGAGGGTATATATTTTACTTTTCTAATTTGATTAAGAATTTTGTAAGGGTTTAGAACTGGTGATATTTTCTTTTTAACCCCCTTGAGGTGCTTTATTCCAGCCATTGAATTTCATTGCAGGTTTACTGCTTCTTTGTCTGACTAGATTTGAGCAATGAGGACACTACTACTGATGATTCTAGGAATCCACTGACATTAATTGTGTAGAACTTGACAAGGTAGTGAGTCACATGATGTGAAGATAATGATCGTCAAGCGTCACTCAAGACTTATTATGCACTTTATTTTACACTGTGAAAGGAGAGTAAGTGTAACAGAGACGCTTCACCAACATCTGTTACGTCAGGGAACTTTGAAAGTTCTTGTGTCCTTTTCTAAAAATATTTAAATGGTGTAGAGAATAAGTGAAAGGAGTTTAGAGGAGCCCAAGTCATTTTTATTCTAAGTCCTGACTAGTGATTAACATTCTTTGTTGTTTGCTAGATTTTTATTACTCAACAATTCAGTTTCTCCTTCCTTTAAGAGTTGATTTGTGCTTTTTTTTCTATCATTTTATCAACCTTCATTGAGTGTATTAAATACAAACCCTAAATTATAGAACTGGCTTTAAACTGGGTCAGTAACTGGATATATTTCTGCATTTACAGTGGAGTCATGAAACCTGGCCTCAATGCCATTCTGGGACCCACAGGTGGAGGCAAATCTTCGTGAGTATAACAGTATAAGTAAGCTTTTTCTTTGTAGTTTTCATGTGTGGTTTTTAAAAAACTGAATTATAGTCAACATAAATATTATGTTAGTTTCATGTGTCAAATATAGAGATTTGAC